>NC_069790.1:7446000-8755500 GCF_027406575.1 Nycticebus coucang
AAAGGCCTAAATTCTATAACTGACCAGAATAAAAAAGCCTACATGAAGACTATTTTAGCACTTTGATCATGGAGTGAAAGAAAGATATGCAAGCCTCATACACACTAATCAAAGGAATCAGAGAGGTGATTGATTACATGCACAAAGGGAAGTGCAAGGCGCCCTCAACTTTGAAAGGTGAAGGCAGGTGATAAGTTCCTGGAAGCTCAGCACTGACCATGGTTGTGGGCTGTGTCGTGCCCTGAGGTTTCACATGTAAATTCCTAACCCTCAGCACCTCCAAATGAGACTGCATTTGGAGACATGGCCTTTAAAGAGGTGATTAAGGCAAAATGAAGTCACAGGAAGAATACCAATCCCATCTGACTGGTGTCCTCCTAAGAGAAGATTAGGACCACAGACACACAGAGGGACACTCCTGTGAAGACATAGGGAGAAGGCAGACATCTGCCAGCCAGAGAGAAAAGCCTCAGGAGAAACCAACCCTACCAACAAGTAGGTCTCCAATTTATGGCCTCCAGAAGTGAGAGACAATGAAGTTGTTTTGCCTAAGCCACCTGTTTTGTGGTACTTGGTTACAGCAGGCCAAGAAAATGAATGCAGGCTGGTGTCCAAGACACTGGCAGAACTGGTAACCTTCCTTTCATCAGAGGAGAATGTGTAGTACCGGGACAATTAGATCATAGCACGGTTAGTATTTCTCTGTTCCAGGAGCTATCCAGGGTCTTCATTTGTATTCAATCACACAGTCCTATGACCACTGACATGCAGGGTTATATTATCACCCCCACTTCCCAATGGGAAAGAGAGGGCCAGCAAGGCCTGTCCAAGGATGCACAGCTGGTGGCTCCAGGGGGCACACTCTGGCTAGCCTCTGTCCTGGCATGTCCCGTCTGTCTGAGCACACTTGGGCTACAGTGTGGAGACTGCCTCTTTTGAACAGAATTGAGACTTGCCTCATCCACTGCACCATGGTGACTTTAAGGACCAATTACAGAATAAGCCTCTGTTCACATGCATGCACGGACAATGAGTTTGCAGAAATAAAAGTAGATAATAACCAAACACACATCATGGAAATGGCCCTGCCAAGGCCTTGGCTGTCTCATGCACACGCAGCAATGGTTCTTCTGCTGAGGGCCCCCAGGTCTCCACCCCCAGTCACAGTGGGAGGGGGGCCGCCTTTAGTGGCAGCAGTTGGCAGTGAGACTCAGGTGCTTTGGATCCTCACGGATTTCTGAATTAACACTTACAACCCTAGGAATCTAGATGACACAACAATGACAAAGCAGGGACGTACATCTGCGCACAAACATATTTGCATAAAAATTTAAAATTGCAAAGTAGGAGAAAGGTGCAGTAAGCCATTACCTTCATGTAGTAAGATGTTCACAATATTTTTTAAAATGTGGATAAATGCTTATGATGAAAACATTTTTTAAAAAAGAGAGAAACTTTGCTGGGCATGATGGCTCACATCCATAGTCCCAGCACTCTGGGAGGCTGAGGCAGGTGGATCATCTGAGCTCGGGAGTTTGAGACCAGCCTGAGCAAGACCAAGACCCCATCTCTACTAAAAATAGAAAAAAAAACTAGCCAGGTGTCATGGTGGGTGCTGTAGTCCCAGCTACTCAGAAGGCTGAGGTAAGAGAATCACTCGAGGCCAAGAGTTTGTGGTTTCTGTGAGCTATGCGCTGCCGCGGCACTCTACCCAGGGAGACAAAGTGAGACTCTCTCAAAAGAAAAAAAGAGAGAGAGAGAAACTTATATACACAAAATGAACTCAACGAGGTATAGAAAAGTGTCTGGAAAAAAGTTTGGGAAATACTGTTAGTTCTGGCAAGTGAGATTTGAGATAATTGGATTTTTTTCCTGCTTCTTCATAAACTTTCCAAACATTTTGTAATGAACATATATTCATCTGATGTATTACATCTCAAGCTTTCAGAACCATTGGAGAGAAAATAATATTTTCTATATGCACAGTCTAAAAGTGAAATGAGGTACAATTTGCTTGTTCCAAAGGAAATAATTGTACATCTTCACATATTAGGTGCCCCATGCAGAATCTTGAAACAAAACATCAGCTCTGCACTACTTCAATATAAGAGGAAGTTATACAAGGGTAAAAATAATTTACTAAAATGGATTTCAAACTTTGGGCTGTGCTGATCACGCAAATTTTGTAAACACACATATGTACATATATATATATATATATTTATACATACACATGCACACATACAGTTATGCACACACGAGTGAAAACATGTGTGCATGCACACATTCGTGTACATATGCATGCACACACACGTGTGCACACATACACATACACACTCACACACACGCACAGCCCCAACAATGCC
This sequence comes from Nycticebus coucang, assembly GCF_027406575.1. Lineage (NCBI taxonomy): Eukaryota > Metazoa > Chordata > Mammalia > Primates > Lorisidae > Nycticebus > Nycticebus coucang. The sequence goes on from NC_069790.1 coordinate 7,448,367, forward strand.
AGGCCCCTCCAGTTTCCTGCAGTGGGGCTGAGATTTGCTGTTTATTGACCATGTCCTTTTTGCTCACTAAATCTTTGGAAAATGATATCTCCCTGCAGCCCTGACTCACTGTGGAGGATGCTTTACTGAGAAATAAATAACTCAGCATTTTGTACAGAGGCAGGAGGGGAGAGGCTGGCTCATCTCCCAGGGGTCACAGTTCCAGCTGTCAGCCCCCAAAATGGAACAGGGCACGTGAGGCCTCAGCACACTGACAAGGAAGCTGGGGAGGTCATCTCGGTTCAGGAGCAGCAGGTGCAAGATGGGGGTAGGGGAGATGCCTAGAGGCCCAAGAAGGCATTACAAGGCTTTGAATAGTCGGGATCAGGCACAGCAGGTACAACAAGGCCCCAACTAAGGTGATGACTTCAGGAACAAAAAGGGCAGCAAAGTCGGAGAGACTTTTCAGAGTGAGAAAAAAATAAATTAGAAACAAATTGACTATTAAAAGTTGACTTACTAATTAAACCATCTCAGCCTTAATCTGTCTGGACTTTCAATTAATCTACTCTAACTAAAGCGGAGAGCTGCCAAATCCAAGTTGGCGTGGAGGCCCCTCAGTTCCCTGGTTGGCTTCTGCAGTCTGCTTTTGCTTATAAATCTACACTCTAAAAGCACAGGCACCCTAGTCACATTACCAGATGTAATGTGGGCACATTAATATGTGCAAAGGCGCCAATGCATGCTGAGGTTTTCTCTTCAAGGGGAACTGCCTGCTGGCTTGTGCAGACCAGGAGACTAATTACCATTGCCCCTGAAAACTGACAGTGATAAAGGAAGAAGTCAATAAAATTAGACAGAACAAGCAGAATCAAACTTAATTGGAAGCACATAAAAAGAGATTATGCAATGAAAACTCTTTGAGAGGACCAGATGTTTGCTGGTGAGCTCTTGACTCGAGCATGGAGGCCTGCAGGTGACACAGAGCCCGGCAGGATGGGGCACTGATGTGAATCCACACAGGGGCTCACACTCAGACATGTGGGCTGAGGAATATTGGGGGTCATCCCTACAGAGTCACTTTATACCAAAAAAGGAAGAAGAAAATGAAGAGAAAAGCATTTCGATGAGGCATGGGAAAAGTGTATATGTGTGTGAGAGAGAGAAACAGAGAGGGCCAGAGAAAGCTCTCACCCACCTGCCATTTGGGGAGAGCCTCCTACACACAAGAGACATTTGAACCATGATTCTCAACCTGGGGAGACTCTCCCAAGGGTGTTCTGAAAACATGAGTAGGGGTACTTCTAGTTGGCATAGTAAAGGGGTGTTTCACAATGTAGGCTTTATTATTATTCAGCTATAGTAAAGTCAAAAGCTTAGGAGAGAACGGTCATTAAAAATACAGTTTGTTACTCACAGATCCCAAAAGGCCACACGGAGAAGCACCCAGGTCTATCAGGAGATGGAGGAAGGAAGGAAAATGTGGAAAGGAGCCTTTAAAGTGTTTTCCAAGGGAAGGAACAAGTGAGGAAGGGCAAGGAAGTTTAGAACTGACTAGTTTGTATACATTCAGCAGACTGTGAGGCATGGGGCTGTCTTGGTTGTCTGGTGCCTGGTCTGGGGCTATGTAGGGCAGGTGGACAGTGACCCTGAGTGGGAGAGCCTCCCAGAGGAAATAGTAGGATTGTAAATTAATTGGTTTTCATATGAAAAGCACTCTGAGAGGCTTGGCACCCATAGCTCAGTGAGTAGGGCCCCAGCCACATACATAGAAGCTGGTGGGATCAAGCCCGGCCAAGGCCTGATAAACAATAATGACAACTGCAACAACAATAAAAAAAAAAAATAGCCAGGCATTGTGGTGGGCGCCAGTAGTCCCAGCTACTTGGGAGGCTGAGGCAAGAGAATCACTTAAGCCCAAGAGTTTGAAGTTGCTGTGAGCTGTGACACCATGGCATTCTACCAAGGGTGACATAGGGAGACTCTGTCTCAAAAAGAAAGAAAATAAGGGTGGTGCCTGTGGCTCAGAGCAGTAAGGCATCAACCCCATATGATGGAGGTGGCAGGTTCAAACCCAGCCCCAGCCAAAAACTGCAAAAAAAAAAAAAAAAGAAAGAAAGAAAGAAAGAAGAAAGAAAGAAAGAAAGAAAGAAAGAAAGAAAGAAAGAAAGAAAGAAAGAAAGAAAGAAAGAAAGAAAGAAAGAAAGAAAGAAAGAAAGAAAGAAAGAAAAGGAAAAAAAAAAGCACGCTGAGAGACAAATGTTCTATTGTGGCTAGGAACTGGAGAAGTGTCTTCAGGTTCAGTAATTCTCCTCTAAGTCAAAGAATCAGAAATACAGCCAATTGTTGTGACTTCCAGGGAGGCCAAGGCTTGTAGATTGCCTGAGGTCTCTATTAAAATTAGAAAAACTAGCCTGAGAAAATGAAACCCCATCTCTACTAAGAATAGAAAAGCTAGTTGAACATGATGTCTCACAACTGTAGAACCAGTTACTCAGGAGGCTGAGGCAAGAAGATTGCTCAAACCCAAGAATTTGAGGTTCCTGTGAGCTGTGATGACTCCACCCTACTCTATGCAGGACAACAGAGAGTGACTTTGTCTCAAAAAAAATAGAATCAGAAATATATAAAATACAAAGTGATAATTAATAATAACAGGGATGGTATAATTGCCTTTAGCGCACTGATTCCTGAGACGGCAGGCATCCTACTAAGTGCAGAACAGCCTGGTTAAACAAAGAGCTGGCCTCAACTTCCATTCCGTGAAACTTGTAACACAGTCACACAAATGGAAAGCCCTTTGTGGTCACTAAGCCCAGGACAAATAAAACCAAAGTTTCTGATATCCCATAATACCATAATAACAGGGGACTTTAATACTCCTCTTACAGAGCTGGACAGATCCTCTAAACAGAAATTAAACAAAGATATAAGAGATTTAAATGAGACCCTAGAACAACTGTGCTTGATAGATGCATACAGAACACTCCATCCCAAAGATAAAGAATATACATTCTTCTCATCACCCCATGGAACATTTTCCAAAATTGATCATATCCTGGGACACAAAACAAATATCAACAGAATCAAAAGAATTGAAATTTTACCTTGTATCTTCTCAGACCATAAGGCACTAAAGGTGGAACTCAACTCTAACAAAAACGTTCAACCCCACACAAAGGCAAGGAAATGAAACAACCTTCTGTTGAATAACAGATGGGTGCAGGAAGAAATAAAACAGGAAATCATTAACTTCCTTGAGCATAACAACAATGAAGGCACAAGCTACCAAAACCTGTGGGATACTGCAAAAGTTTTGAAAGGAAAATTTATTGCTTTAGATGCCTACATTCAAAAAACAGAAAGAGAAGGCATCAACAAACTTACAAGCCATCTTATGGAATTAGAAAAAGAAGAACAATCTAAGCCTAAACCCAGTAAAAGAAAAGAAATATCCAAAATCAAATCAAAGATCAATGAAATTGAAAATAAAAGAATCATTCAGAAAATTAATGAAACATGGAGTTGGCTTTTTTGAAAAAATAAATAAAATAGATAAACCATTCACCAGACTAACGAGAATTAGAAAAGTAAAATCTCTAGTAACCTCAATCAGAAATGATAAAGGGGAAATAACAACTGATCCCACAGAGATACAAGAGATCATCTCTCAATACTACCAGAAACTCTATGCCCAGAAATTTGACAATGTGAAGGAAATGGATCAATATTTGGAATCACACCCTCTCCCTAGACTCAGCCAGGAAGAAAGAGCCTCCTGAACAGACCAATTTCGAGCACTGAGATTAAAGAAACAATAAAAAAGCTTCCAACTAAAAAATGCCCTGGTCCAGATGACTTCACACAAAAATTCCATCACAAGGAAAAGCTTATTCCTGTATCTATTGTGGCTAGGAACTGGAGAAGTGTCTTCTCCTCTAAGTCAAAGAATCAGAAATACAGCCAATTGTTGTGACTTCCAGGGAGGCCAAGGCTCGTAGATTGCCTGAGGTCTCTATTAAAATTAGAAAAACTAGCCTGAGAAAATGAAACCCCACTTTCATTTTCAATTTTCAAAAAATTGAGGAAGAAAGAATTTTCCCCAACACGTTCTATGAAGCAAACATCACCCTGATACCAAAACCAGGAAAAGACTCAACCCAAAAGGAGAATTTCAGACCAATTTCAATCATGAATATAGATGCAAAAATCCTCAACAAAATTCTAGCCAATAGATTACAGCTTATCATCAAAAAAGTCATTCATCATGATCAAGTAGGCTTCATCCCAGGGATGCAAGGCTGCTTTAACATACACAATTCCATAAATGTTATCCACCATATTAACAGAGGCAAAAATAAAGATCATATGATCCTCTCAATAGATGCAGAAAAAGCATTCCATAAAATCCAGCATCTTTTTCAATTAGAACACTGAAGAGTATAGGCATAGGTGGCATATTTCTAAAACTGATTGAAGCTATCTATGACAAACCCACAGCTGATATTTTACTGAATGGAGTAGAACTGAAAGCTTTTCCTCTTAGAACTGGAACCAGACAAGGTTGTCCTCTGTCACCTTTACTATTCAATGTAGTGCTGGAAGTTCTAGCCAATACAATTAGGCAAGACAAGGAAATAAAGGGAATCCAAATGGGAGCAGAGGAGGTCAAACTCTCCCTCTTTGCTGATGACATGATCTTATACTTAGAGAACCCCAAAGACTCAACCACAAGACTCCTGGAAGTCATCAAAAAATACAGTAATGTTTCAGGATATAAAATCAATGTCCACAAGTCAATAGCCTTCGTATATGCCAATAAAAGTCAAGATGAGAAGCTAATGAAGGACACAACTCCCTTCACCAAAGTTTCAAAGAAAATGAAATACCTAGGAATATACCTAACAAAGGAGGTGAAGGACCTCTATAAAGACAATTATGAAATCCTCAGAAAGGAAATAGCAGAGGATATTAACAAATGGGAGAACACACCATGCTCATGGATGGGCAGAATCAACATTGTTAAAATGTCTGTACTTCCCAAAGCAATCTACCTCTTCAATGCCATTCCTATTAAAATACCAACATGGTACTTTCAAGATTTGGAAAAAATGATTCTAGGTTTTGTATGGAACCAGAAAAAAAACCCGTATAGCTAAGGCAGTTCTTAGTAATAAAAATAAAGCCGGGTGCATCAGCATATCAGATTTTAGTCTGTACTACAAATCCATAGCAGTCAAGACAGCATGGTACTGGCACAAAAATAGAGACATAGACACTTGGAATCGAATAGAAAACCAGGAAATGAAACTAACATCTTACAACCACCTAATCTTTGATAAACCAAAGAAGAATATACCTTGGGGGAAAGACTCTCTATTCAATAAATGGTGTTGGGAGAACTGGATATCCACATGTAAAAGACTGAAACTGGACCCACATCTTTCCCCACTCACAAAAATTGATTCAAGATGGATAAAGGACTTAAATTTAAGGCATGAGACAATAAAAATCTACAAAGAAAGCACAGGAAAAACACTGGAAGATATTGGCCTGGGGAAAGACTTCATGAAGAAGACTGCCATGGCAATTGCAACAACAACAAAAATAAACAAATGGGACTTCATTAAACTGAAAAGCTTCTGTAAAGCTAAGTAGACAACAACCAAAGCAAATAGACAACCTCCACAATGGGAAAGGATATTTGCCTATTTTGAATCAGACAAAAGCTTCATAACTAGGATCTATAGAGAACTCAAATTAATCCACATGAAAAAAGCCAACAATCCCATATATCAATGGGCAAGAGACATGAATAGAATCCTCTCTGAAGAAGACAGATGAATGGCTAATAAACATATGAAAAAATGTTCATCATCCCTATCTATTAGAGAAATGCAAATCAAAACCCCCCTGAGATACGATCTAACCCCAGCAAGAATGGCCCATATCACAAAATCTCAAAACTGCAGATTCTGGCATAGATGTGGAGAGAAGGGAACACTTTTACACTGCTGGTGGGACTGCAAACTAGTACAACCTTTCTGGAAGGAAGTATGGAGAAACCTCAAAGCACTCAAGCTAGACCTCCCATTTGATCCTGCAACCCCATTACTGGGCATCTACCCAGAAGGAAAAAAATCCTTTTATCATAAGGACACTTGTACTAGACTGTTTATTGCAGCTCAATTTACAATCGCCAAAATGTGGAAACAGCCTAAATGCCCACGGACCCAGGAATGGATTAACAAGCTGTGGTATATGTATTCCATGGAATACTACTATTCAGCAATTAAAAAAAATGGAGACTTTACATCCTTCGTATTAACCTGGATGGACGTGGAAGACATTATTCTTAGTAAAGCATCACAAGAATGGAGAAGCATGAATCCTATGTAGTCAATTTTGATATGAGGACAATTAATGACAATTAAGGTCATGGTGTGGGTGGAGGAAGAGGAGAGCAGAGAGAGAAAGAAGAAGGGAGGGGTGGGGAAAGAAAGAGCAGAGAGAGGGAAGGAGGGAGGGGGTGTGGCCTTGGTGTGTGCCACACCTTCTGGGAGCAAGACATGATTGCAAGAGGGACTTCACCTAAAAAATGCAATCAGTGTAACCTGGCTTATTGTACCCTCAACGAATCCCCAACAATAAAAAAAAAAAAAATTAAAAAAAAAAGTTTCTGTGCAGTTTCAGTGTACTCTGAAATTTTCTAGGAAAACGACCCCTCTATAAACCAGTGAAGATTATTGTTCAATGAAAAAATTGCCTATTGTTTCAAAAAGCCACACCATCAGTAATCATGTCAATCACTGTTGTTCAATCTGCAATGCAGCTAGGATGGGTCAGTCTTCATTTTCCCGCTCACATGGGAATTTGTGACAGAAGATTTGGAAATTACTTTTAACAAACTTACAACCAAATATTCTTAAATTGACAGAGATTCACAAATGCACTAAATTTTATTCTAAAGGTCTGAGCACTACTTTATGATAGATATATGTAGCCATTCTACATATTTTTAAAGATTCTTCATCATAATAAGATGTCCTTTTCTAAATATTGCACACTGAAATGATTAATAGAAGGGTCCCTATTACTAATAGTTTTTAATCTTATTCTGATCCTTATCCCAGATATCTACACCTCAACTTCTCTAGCAACCTTCTTATATTATTGTTCCTTTGACCAATCTACCCTTTATTTCCTGCTGCTACCAAAGAATAGATCTGCAATGTCTTTAGAAACCTGGAGTCTGAGAGTAGGAACTGATATGAGATGAATTACAAGAAGCTGCAACTTCTGTTACACTTTATCATCACCTGGCCCACGTGACAACAGAGGGAATTATCTGATTGTATACTTTTAAATAATACCCCAGCCATTTATAAAAATACCGCTCTTTTATTTACTTCATTCATGTCTATGATTTCTTTCCAAATTTTTCCTACGTTAACTGAAGTTATTTCCATCTATTTTATCACATACTGGTAAGTCTGATCCGGTATCACACATGCTTTACTATTAGCTTCTATTCTAGAGTCTACACTCACCTCTCCTTGCACATTTCCTTTCCTTTTAGTACCAAATAGCTTCTGTCATTTTTCCTTTTCTTAAATCCAAACTTACCCCATATGGGTACAAGCTGCTGAGTATCTCATTCTGTGTTCTAATCCATAGTTGCCTGAGCATTGATAATGTACATATTATTTCAGTATAAATTATTTTCTTTGCATTTTTCTTTTACATTCCAACTAAGAAATTAAATTAATCTTAAGACTCATATATGCAAGTAGTTTTCATCATCTCTAAGTTTCAAGAGAGTAAAGAGGTTAATATAAAGTATTTACCTTGAAATGAAGGTATTGGGTTTCCCCCACCCCCAGCACGGTCTGTGTGGGGCTGTGGACGTGGCTGTCTCCACCCCACAAGAAGAGGTTTGCTAAAATTGTCAGGAATGAAGCCTATTTTAAGAGATGCCAAGTGAAACACAGAAGACACCAAGAAAGTAAAACTGTGCTTAGATTTGCTTGGTGACAGAGGATGACAATAAGTACAATGCACCCAAATACCGAATGGCAGTGATATAACTAACAGAGACATTGTTGCCAGGTTGCTTGTGCCCAAACAAAAGTGTGTATGACAGTCTGAGCAGCTTGTGCACATGAACTACGAGGATATGGTGTGCAGGTTGGCCTGGCCAATTATCCACAGCGTATTGTCCTGGCCTGCTGCTGGCCCGCAGGCTTCTCAGCAGGTCTGGCATAGACAAGGCGTGTGAAGGCCAAGTGGAGGTGACTGGACATGAACACAATGTGGAAAGCCTCGATGCCCAGCCCGGTGCGTTTATATGCTATTTGGATGCAGACCTTGCCAGAACTATCACTGACAATAAAGTTTTGGGGCAATCAAAGGGAGCTGGGGTTAGAGGCTCGTCTATCCCTCACAGTACCAAATGGAAGCAGGAATTGAATGCTGAAGTTCATCAGAAACATATCCTGGGTCAGAATGTTGCAGGTTGCATGTGTTATCCAACAGAAGAAGATGAAGACGCTTACATGGAACAGTTCTCTCAATACATACAGAACAATGTTACTCCAGACATGAGGGATGAGATGTGTAAGAAAGCTCACCCTGCTATATGAGGTGACCCAGTCTATGAAGGGAAGCCCAAGGAAGAAGTTAAAAAGGGACATCTCAAAATGTCCCTTGCTCAGCTGAAAGGTCAGAAAACTCAAAAGAAGGCATGCTTTCTCAGAACTAAGGAGCTGGCTGGTGAATGCTAAACCAAACGACAATTTTATATGAGGATTTTTCAGACAAGAAGAAGGAGAATAAGAAGAAGAATGTAGTACTGGGTCGGGGACACCCAGAAATTGCAACACTCCTTATGGATCTAAAGCCCATCAATTGTTTCTAGCAATTTCATTCTTTGTCATTATTAGCAGACTTTATCAAAGCTGAAAATAAATACTTTGGTTGATTTAAAGATATGTAAATTGACAATTTTTTTATAACTTTTGAAATGGAAGAATCACAAATTTCCTGATAAATGAAATATTCATTATCATTTTTGGACAACGCTATATAAGTTATTTTAAAATATGTGTTACCAAGATCTTAGAGCTTTGATTTTTTATTCTAGAATGGACTCTGATTTTTCTTCCTAACAAAAGTCAGAAAAATAGTGCTACAGTCACAAAGGGGAAATATTAAAAACCTACTGCTCGAATTCTCTAGAAAAATGTAGAGGTGAATGTTTATGATTTGAAGGTGGTTTGAGGTCTTCCCTCATTTGCTTCCCTTTGTGGAGTGCAGAATCCAACCAAGCTGGGACTCCTAACTCATTTGAGGTCACAGGACACTTTGCATCTGGTGACAAAGGGGAGATTTTCCTGGAAAAGGTAGATCCATGTGCATTTACAGGAGACTTGGATATTTGTCCCCAGTTGGACGTGGTAGGGGGAGAGCTGATTTTGAAATAGCTGAAGTTTAGTGGACCGGTTAAAAAATTTAAACATGAGAGATACAGTGAAGTTACAGGTGTGGGCTTAGGGTAAGATCTTCACCTGATGGAAAGTCAGGGAACTAGGAGCCTGAACGTAGGAATGGGAGATGATGGTTTCCCCAAAAGAATACAGGTGAGCTCCAAATGTGGCAACCTCCATCACAACATGGCCCAGATGGCCAAGGTGTCTCCAAAGATCACCAAATTTGGTATTTCTATCTCCTGGTTTTCTCTGAGCCCCAAAGTGACCTCATCTAGCTTTTAAGGAAAAAAATCTGAAAAATCGCCAGGTTGGCTGATAGTCACCTAATTCCCTCAGAAGGAATGAGTGAGCACCCCACCCCCCAACCAGCACTTTTCTGCCATTGCTCACTTTTAACTTCCTCCATGAGCTCACGCCCAATTCCCTTTTCTTCCCTTCAAATATGACCTAGAACATGGACGCTTCTGCACCCCAGACACCCACCTCGAGGCTAAGCCTCTTTTTTGCAAATCGTGATAAAGTTTACATAACGAAATTTGAAGTCTTACTCTTTTTCTAGTTTACCATTCAGTAGCATTGTTGTACCATCACCATCAGCACCATCCAGCTCCAGAACTTTTTCATCATCTGAAATAGAAATTCTGTCCCCAATAAACAATATCTCTCTATTCCCCCAGCCGCAGCCCTTGATGGCCACCATTCTAGCTTTTGTCTCTATGACTTTGACCACTCTAAGGATCTGTATGAGTGAACTCACACAATATTTGTCCTTGCTTGTCTGGGTTATTTTACTTAGCATAATGCCTTCAAGTTCAATCCATGCTATAGTGTCAGAATCTCCCTCTTTTTTAAATCTGAATAATATTCCACCGTATGGATATACCACATTTTGTTTATTCATTTGTTTATTGACAGCACTTAGGTCGCTTCCACCCCTCAGCTATTGTGAACACTGGATTATAAATATGAGTGTATGGTTGTCTCTTTAAGACCTTGCCTTCATTATTTTAGGGCTCAATCTGAGTGTTTTCTTGCTCTTGCCAGAAATATTTTCTGGTAACATTCCTTTTCTATTTTGTCCTCCCCTACCTGCTCATTCTGGGCTCCCCAGACCTTCTTCCAGAGAGCCTGTGGCCACGCTCACCTCTCCACCCCCATCCCTTTATCATGCCTCCCCTTTCCCCAGAGCTGTGCTTTTGGAAATCTTTATCATCTGGCCAAGTGATTAATCATCAGTGTCAAGAGCTGCTAGAAGCAGAAAGAATAAAAAAATGAATGACTACCTCATCCTAAGAAGATCCAAATGAGAGAAGCCACATCGGCCTGCAGGCTTCATCATTGGAAGTGGGAAATAGAGGCAGGTAACCTCCTGGTCTGAAGGGACGCAAGAAATGGAAAACCATTCAACCTTAAAAGAGAAGGGACTCCTGCCATTGGTGACAACATTGACGAACCTGAGGACATTAGCCTAAGTGAAACAAGCCAGTCACAGAAAGACAAATCACACATGATGCCACTTTTACAAGGAATCTAAAATAGTCAAATGCATAAAATCAGAGCATAGAAGGGTCAGGGCTTAGAGACAGGGAAAGTGGGGAGACGTTTGTCAAAGGACACGCACATTCAGTCGTATGAGTAAGTCCTGGAGATCTGCCGGAAAACAGGGTGCTTGCAGTTAACAATGCCGTGTTGCACATTTAAAATACTGATAAGAGGGTAGATGTTTTGTTAAGTGTTCTTGAGAGAGAGAGAGAGAAGGAAAGATGAAAAGGAGGAAGGGAGGGAGGGAGAGAGGGAAGGAAGGGAAGGAAGAAGGAAGGGAGGGAGGGAGGGAGGCAAAGGAAAACTGCCTCCTACCTGCTAATGACACACCAACATTTTAGTAATACTTATTGTTCTGTTCCTCAGTCCCTTCTGGAAAGAACAAACCCCAATACCACACATCATTTTTTTCGTAAGAGTGAGAAGAAAAGATTATCCACCACCCTAACTACTAAAGAAAATTCTTTTAGCCAACTTCCTGCTAGCTTGCTCCCCAAATGTGATTTCTCCCTGTTATGTAGTCGTATGATCCACCCCCGCAAATATTTTGTTTTTCTTTTTTTAGTAAATCATATGGCATTTTGAAAAACATAATATATATGGTCGATTTTTATCATTTATTTGAATTGCAAAAGAAATGTATGTTCAATGAAGAGAAATTAAAAACAGAGAAAAACCTAACACATATAATTCCACATAAACTTTGACAATTCGGTACAGGGACAAAATTGTGCGTGTTTTTAAAAAAAAAAAAAAATTCTGCAGCTGGGGCCTGCTAAACAAACAAGAGGAAAAGAGTTCTGAACTGAATATTGTGACATTGTATGCCTTCTTTCACAGACAGCTCTGTGCTCAGGGCAGCACATGACCTTCCTTATTCCACATCACTATGTATTCCTGTAAAATAGAGATCTCTGTTAGGTCTTACTTGCTTTTCCCTGTGGCTTGAGCTTTCACCTCAGCATTCAACTTCAAGTTCACAGCAAATAGAGGCAGGGACAGCCAGAGCTACAGGGCCAGGCTGGGACCCCCTTCCCCCCACCTGCACCGTCTCCTCCACTCAGAGGACGCAGATGCCCTAGGAGCCAGCGTCCCCTCCTGCTCCCCCGTGCCTTGGCCACATCTGCTAGGCAGGGGACTCACCATGGTCCTGGATGGAGGAGCCCCGCTGTGTGCCTTCCTCCTCTAGCCTCCCCTCCCTTCCCTTCCTCTCCCCTCCTCCAATGCAATGGGGTGCGATGCCCCTCTTCTCTCCCCCTGCTGCTACCGTGTTGGGGTCTCCTTGGAGACTAGACCACTCTCACAGGCACACAGTTATGCCACCAACCTAAATAATACTAACCCTAATGATAATAATAGCCAAACCCCAAAGCCCACTTCCCCCGGCAGCCACCGCGGCGGCTACATTGCATTTAAAATTTAGTCAGTCCTGCTTCAAAAAGCTGCAGAGTTAGAACCCAGCCAGAACTCTTCTTTGCTCTCTCTTTCCCTCCCTCCCCTCTCGCCCTCTAACCCGTCCCTTTTTATCTCTCCTGAACCTTGCTCCCCTGCCCCAGGGCTCCTCCGGAAGGCCTATGGGAGCTGGCTGTGCTCTGGCCAGGCTCATCTTGCTTCTCAGCCTGTATTCTGGGTGAACGAATTTGTTCACATAGGACTCGGGTCTAACTGATCAGAACTCTGTAGTGAGATTTGGCAGAAAAGCCCCAACTGAATATCAAGAATTCCTATGCTTTATGCATGAAAATATTGGCCCTGGGATCCTCCTGCCTCAGGTTCTGATGGTTGAGGGGGGATCACGATTGGTCTGGCTCCCTGGACACATTTTATCTTCATCACAGCATGGCCGAGTTTGCATGTTTCTCCATCTGTGGGCCTGGAGCATTCTATTCTTTGTCCTTGGAGTTCCAGACACCCACCATTCTACATCTAGACAAAGGTTTCTTCTTCCTGGTCCCATGTGTTATGCAGTGAACGCTTAACTCTACAAATCCAATTCTTCTCAAGGGAAGGGCTGTTTGATTTTGCCCTTTGCTCCCCTTGATCCCTGCTCCTCTCAGGACCAGCGACCATCTGTGTGGTCCGCGGTGCGGCTGTCCTACACCTGCTGGCCAGGTGCCCCCACCTGCTCATCTCCATTCCTGGGGACTTCCTTTGCGGTCATCCTCCAGGTCTCAGCTGCTCTGCTGATGTCACACTCTGCTTCTTTCGCTCATGACCTCTTTGTCACACCCATTTTATAAAATTGACATCACACACATTTTACAACGTTCTTTTCTTGTTACCTAGCTTCTTTTCAATATCCAGTTGCTTCTCATCCAGTTTCCTTAAAACCTTGGCCTTCTCGACTCAGTTTTTTTTTTTCATCAACTCAGTTTTTTGTCTCTTGTTCTCTAGAATGCATCTTTTCTCAAATTGTATTCCAAGTACCAAAATGACGCAATATGAATTTTTTAAAAATCCATCCCATTTCCAAACTATGCTCTCTCTCTCTCTACCTCTTGAGGACCATATATTCCTCCTTTAATGTAAAATAACCTTTTCAATGATCGTAAGATGTTTACATTTACCCATCCCTAAATGATGCATGAGCTCTCCGAGTCTGGAATGTGTTTTCACAAACTGAATGACTTAGGTTTTTTTTTTTTTTTTCCTTCTATCCCTTTATTTTCATTTGTATGTGATTATAATCTCTCTTTATAGTTCTTAATTATAAAAATTCTTAATTTTTTAAGATGCCAGTTGCTTTGGAAAGTATAAGGTCTAAGTCACAAGTAATTTCAGCAAGAAAATATAAGACCATCAAAATGTTATTTCTAAATAACAAAATAATGTTAATAGCTTGTCAAGTGCTTTTTCTGTTCTTTATGGCCTGAACTGAAAAGGTAAAAATATGCTTGCCTCTTTCCCTTCTAACACAGTAAGGAAAATCCACCATTCTTAGTGGCCTTCCCTGCAAGTGGTACACTCATTCCCCAGACCTCGGGCATGTCTATTACACAACGCAAAAAGCAGGCCACAGGGAGAGAAACCACGGACCCATGACACCCCTGACCACCCTGGTTTGGAGGTGGCCCTTCCCCAAAGAATGTTACTTGAGAACTCAAACTCCAAATTATATAACTCTCGCCTTGTTCATCTGTCCTTATCTTCCACTGTCCTTCAGAGGCCCTGAGCTCCTCACCCACCCTCTTTGTTGCCCAGGGACAAGAGTTCCATAAGCCCCCAGACTCTCCTGCCCTCACTCCCTCATGCTCGCCTTCCCCAAATGCTCGATCTCGCGACCCAGCATCTTTTACTGTGTAGTTAACAGAAGCCCACCTGTTGGGGAGCCTTGTGGTGGGCTAAGTGGGTTTTCATGAGAATGCCTCCCTAGCTAACCCTTCCCCTGGGCTTTAACCTTTTGTCCTGGTTACAGAAGCACTATGTTTTCCTCAAATACTCACAGCTCCTTTTAAAATGTCCTAAGACTCCCCTTTCTGATGTCTTCCTTAAAGAATAAATAATTATTCTAATATTCATGAATATTGGTTGAAACCAGTTTTTAAGTTTATTTTGTTATAAAGTGCAAAATTCTTACCAGTTATCAAGTTGCTCAAGTACCATCCACACAAAAAATAAAGGCTTGAATCAAACAGAATCATCCAGCAAACCCAACCAAATGTCATGCCTCCTTGTTCTGGAGCTTGGTACATATTATTCCACTGAATCCCTGGCAGGAAGAAAAATATCAGAGTTAGACATGTGCATCCTCCTTTACTATAGATTTAGTAAGATGAGTTCTTTAATTCTGGAAGCTCAACTAAAGCTGAAAACAGATAAGACAAAAGGAAGGGCCATAACTCTCCAAATGAAATGTTAACTTGTATAATCTCATATCTATTTTGATGATATCAGGGAGAATGACCATTAATGGCATTCAAGTATTAATAGCTAACATTTGAACATTTTTAAAGGTCACTTTACTTGCATCTAGTTTTATTTATCCAACTAAAAAAGACTTCATATTTAGGGAAAATAAGCATGTTTTTTAAAAATGATAAAGAATGTTACTGAGAACTCAAACTCCAAATTATATAACTCTCTCCACTTTGGGGAAACATACATATAGGATATATAAGATCTGGGATAAGAAAGAATCATCATTTTCTGATAATATGTTTGTGATTTATTTCTATATTAAAATATAATTTAGGAAAAGTAGTTCCCCTTTGAAATTTCCCTATAGTGTCAGGCTCAAACTTATTAAATTAACGTTTTAATTTGTGAGTACTTGGTGGAAATTGGACCAAAATATTCAAATGGTCTAACAGTGACCATTTTTCTTTTTTATCTTCTTGATCCAACATATTTCAGAGATTGGTTCAAAGTATGCAAAAGAAATTATTCATCCGTTAAAGGACATTTTAATATGTTTTACCAAAAATGCCTAAGAACTCTAAGACCAGTCAGATTAACTGACTGACACAACACCAGCCACAGCTGAGTTTCGCTCATGGCCTATGTTGTGCCTGTGTTTGTGAAACACACCCCCAAACCATATAAACATATAAGAAATATATGTCTGCTCTAGTTTAGAATTTTACTTGTCAAAATTCCAATGTAGGTAAAAAAATGCCATCAACGAAATTTTTAAATTCTTTTGAGCTGTATTATAGAAAAATGGAGGAGATATTTGTGCTGTATTCCGGGTTGGTTAGACCTATTTCTGGATCCTGACATTTAGGAAGGTTCTAGAAAACACGGGGGCAAAGATGAGAGCTGACATATATGTGGACCATTGTAATGTGAAGAGGGAATAAGAAAGAAGGAGCTAAGAACTAGGATCCTCCAGGAAGACAGATCCAAATTGAATAATAGCTAACAGATGGATCCATATGGGCGCCTCCTTCTTGGAGCAATTCTGAAAGTCATGAAGTTGACCTTATGCCAGGGGTGTCAGAGGGTGACCCAAGCATTGGCTGGGCAGCTGATCTGGACAGTGTCTGAAGCAAAGGACGCCGTGATCACTTTTGGCTGTTCTCTCACTAGGTGGTGAGAGATGTTTACATCAGCAAAACCAAATATCCATCTCTCCTTCCAAATGTTCCACTTGGTAACGCAGACTCTCTCCCATATCACTTGCAACATAAATATAAATTTCCCAAAACCTGAGTCATTCAGAGTCAGTTTTTAAAAATGTATTTTCTCACCTGCCTCTTGTCCTTCCAAGAATGTAATGAAAAATACTCCTTGTCCAAAGGCAGTTGTAGAGAGGAGACACTGCCCACAGATTGATGGAGTGAGGAGAAAAACAGCACATTAGTGTTAGATTGGAACCACAGAAAGCCCTCCGCACTAAATTCACAGAGAAGCCAAGACACCTTCTAACGCTGATGCCGAGCGATTGCTTCAGGCAGTGATTTAAATATTGGAACCTGAAAGACTGAGCAGAATGTCAGCCCACTATGAAAAGCATGATAACAAGCTTTTCACATTAGAGGGAATTATTTCTCTTTCCTACAATGCTTGAAGTGTCATAAATCCAATACGCTGTATACAGAAACGTGTAACACAAAACAGTGGAAAATGGAATAGGGCAATTTACTGTTTTTTATTATTAAGTGAATGCCCTGGAGCACACTGCAGGCAGACTGGTGGAATAAATACACTATTCTATATGAGAAAGACAGTGTATTGAGAAAAATGTTATTCTACTTGCAGTAGAGAGGTCCTATGTCAGAGAAAAACAAAAAGCCCATTGAAGAAATACCTTACATTTAAAAATACAATGTACCAGAGTTCGATTTTTTGTACTGCCTAGAAAACATTTGAAAATATAAAAGGAAAATCAAATTTTGTAAACAACCCTGAAGTATAGGACCAAAGTAAAAACAAAAATAACAGCATTTAAAAACTAGGTCGGGTCATGGATGATTCCTTGTCTATGTGCAAGGAAGATGTTGGGAGCAGGAGCCCAGCAGTTCCACTTGGGTTAACTACTCTGAAAATGCCTAATTAACACTCACACAAAATTATTGGTTCTCAGTTACTACAGGTGTTGTAGTAACATGCACTATATACATCACACTAATAAAAACTGATGGACACACATATCAATGGACAAAATACTAATGGAATATAACCACTTTTTCATTATCCATATTGTATGTATATGGCTAGTAGAAACCAGAGCACACTGAATGGTTTATTGAAGAAAATTAATTTGACTTCCACAGAAACATTTTACTCTAAGGCTATAATAAGCAGAGAAGGTGACCCATTCCCCATGAGTGGGTGATACATTGGGGCTGCCCTGAGATCTGTGCTGGACGAAGGGGCTTTTAAGGCATGAGTAAATGCCCCTGGGCAGCTTTGTGACGCTGTCTCCTGGACACCTGCCCAAAGTCCCCATTACTGATTCCAGGCATACATCCCAACAGACTGGAATTTGGAGAAGATGCCTGACCCACTGAAGAAAGGATTTTTGTCTATAATGCAGATGTTTACAGTTATGCCACTGGCTCTGCACAAGAGACCATTTTAATAGTGAGTTGTTCACCCTTCTTCAACGACCTCCCACTATGTGCCAGGCAGGTGCTTGCCAGGCAATTGTCATAAAGGAATGAATATATTTCTATCTTCTATGTATTTTATGTTACAGACCCAAAAGTGTTGTGATTTTAATACTTTTTCAGGAGGTACATTTTAAATGGATGAGCAACGCTGACATTGCTAAGGAAGAGATTTTTCCATTTAATGTGATGTAATTCATGACGCTTCAAGAAAAAATGCTTATTTTTAACTTCTAAAATAGCTTTAGAAATCTATTTCTTTCCATGCATGAAACAAAGAGAAACTGAAGTTATATGCTTCCTAAAGGATGCCGCTGATTTCCCTGAGTCTGAAAAGAGTCTCCATTACATAAAAAAAGGCAATTGTCAATGGGCTGCCATCCAGCAAAACCACTGCAGTTTCGATGAACTACAGCTGTGAGGCTCGCATCTGTGGGTGAGACAGAGAAAGTAGATACGCGAAAGCCTGCGTAGATCTGAACGTGATAAATTAAAAAGTTGAGGGTAGTGGTTTTCATTTATTGGGTGTATGACAGTTTTATTTTATTTTGCCTTTTGAGAAATCAAGTCACTTACCAGAAAAGTCTGAATGACAAAACTTAACTGGTTATGCAGGACCAACAGAACTATGTAGGGCAGAAAGCTGATCATGTACACCAGGCTGGTACAAAGTGCTGCTGTATTAGCTTGGTGGAAAAATGCGCTCAAGCAGTAACTCAGCATGACAACTGACACCCCAAAATCCAAGAGAAAGAGGAAAATAATAAAGGCATTGCTGTGTGCAAAGATGCCACTTATTTTCAGAATGATGGCCAGGGTGGCACTGCTTATGGTCAGCACAGCCATGTTCTCCAGAAACCAGGCCAGGAAATGGACAGTTGGATGCACTCCCATCATCCGCATGTACTGTCAAAAGAGAGAAAACACGGAGGTATCACAGCTGTGGACACTCGAGGAAGAACTGAGGAGACAGCGGGACAGAGAAGGTGCACCAGTGGAAAGGGAAACCAGCGCTGCTTGCAAATTCAGCCCTGCGCGGGACGCTGGAAAAGACATGTCCTCCTACAGCACAGCACTGGATTCTCATGATCCTCTGAGGTCATTCACTACTTTTTGGAAAACAGAGCTGAGATTAGGAGATGTTAAAACAATCTCACTGGCAAGAACATAGAGCACGAATGGGTTAGAGTAGATGTCTTAGACAACCACAGGCTCAGTGTGTTTTCACATTTACTTGGGAGGCATTGTTTTGCTTTCAATTTTTGTTTTTTTTAGCTTCATTTTTTCTGTGTTGGTTTTATTTAATAAAGACAGAGAAAAATGCAAGCAGGAAATCCTGGTTGTTACACTCTTTGGTTTGCATACGTTCTAGAGTGCATTTTGAGAAATAATCCTGTTTAATAAAAATAAAATTTGTCCACTAAACCTACTGTTTGCTCATCTATCTCATCATGATATCCTTCAGTGTGGGGCTGATTACTTGTGATTTGAGAACAACTGGTTGAGAAGCACAACCAGTGCTTTGCCCAGCAGATCTAACCAGGTCCTGCTAAGGGACCCCCCTGCTGAGGGGCTAAACTGAGTCAAGAAAGAAACACAGAAGGCCACAGTGGCTCACACCTGTAATCCTAGCACTCTGGGAGGCAGAGGCAGGTGGATTGCCTGAGCTCAGGAGTTCGAGACCAGCCTGAGCAAGCCCCTATCTCTAAAACATAGCCAGGCATTTTGGCAGGTGCCTATAGGCCCAGCTACTCAGGAGGCTGAGGCAAGAGGATCACTTGAGCCCAAGAGTTTGAGGTTGTTATGAAGCTGTGATGCCATGGCTCTCTACCGAGGGTGACAAAATGACACTCTGTCTCAAAAAAAAAAAAAGAAAAGAAAAGAAAAAATAAAAATGAAAAGAAACATGGAGTCTGCAATAGGTTGTAAATAGGTAAATAGCACTCACGACAGTGATGCAAGTTCTATGCACTGCTTATAAAATTGAATAAAAAGCACATTTTACTTTACCACGCAGTTTCTTTATTTTAATAAATATTGAATAAGTAAATAGTATACACCCATAGTATGATGATTTCAGTTTTCTGCAGGAATAAATGGGGAGTGGGTCTTTAACAGCTACTTTTACAAATTTTCATTCTTAAAAGCAGTTCTGATAGTTTCAAGTTTGAACAATATTAAAACAAAAATAGCAAGGCTTCATATAAATAACTCTTTTTCACATAATGACTGATTCTCACATAAATTGGATTTGATTTTGACTAAAGTACATTACTTAAACATTAATTTTTACTTTCACTTATTAATATGTTGTTTAGGATACAGGATACTGCATCCTCATTTATAAGTTAATTATGTTTGTAATTTTCTCTTTATAATAATATTATTTTCTAATTTTAATATCAGGTGTATCCAGATTAAGTAGAATGATTTTGAAGTATTTCTTCTTTTTCTATTGTCTATAAGATTTGGCATGATCTAGTTTTTGAAATTATTTTTTATCTTTATCTATAAATATCAGTTGTCCATTCTTTGATACTTTGGAAAAAAATAATAATAAGTAGTTAATTGACGACTCCATACTGAACCTCAGAGTCAAAGCATTCTATAATAGACGTACTCTTATCTGACAATGTGAATGTTACTTTCTCTGCATTACTATTATTATTATTGCTTAATACTTCGTTGCAGCAATCATCTGATTTCTTTTCTGAATGTATTTGTCTTCATTTGTTCTTTGCGAGGTTTTTGTTTCTGGTTCCTATCTTAAACATTGTTATTGGTGTTAACGTTTAAGCCTTTTTAACTTTGTGAAGGCAAAAAGTGGAAGCCTAATGAACACATGTATATGTGAAAATAAATTAAAAAAATAATAATTCTTTTTTTTTCCTTTTTTGTTTCAAAATATTAAGGAGACACAAATATCTTTATGTCACAGGAATACCTTGCACATGCAATGCTTAAGTCAGCACTTTTACTGCTCAACTATCTCATCATGATATCCTTCAGTGTGGGGCTGATTACTTGTGATTTGAGAACAACTGGTTGAGAAGCACAACCAGTGCTTTGCCCAGCAGATCTAACCAGGTCCTGCTGAGGGACCCCCCTGCTGAGGGGCTAAACTGAGTCAAGAAAGAAACACAGAAGGCCAGACACAGTGGCCAGACCATCAGCACAGTGCTCGTTACACTGCACAGGTCAGTTCTTAGCCTTCACCCCTTTGCACTCTCCCTGCTTCTTGGTTTCCAAGGCCCTTCACAACTCTCCCTGTGTGTCCATCTTTTATTAGAGAGACCACGTGGTGTTTGTCCATTCCTCAGGTTCTTTACTCAGACTGATGATCTGCAGTTCAATCCAACTTGTTTCAAGGGGCACTATTTCATTCCCTTACTAGTCCTGCAAGATACACATATATCACTTTTTTTTTTATTTACTCACGAATTGATGAGCACTTAGGTTAATTCTACGTCTTTGTGATGGTGACTAGTGCTGTGATAAACATTTGAATTCCTTGGGTAGATGTCTAGTAGTAGAGATTGATGGATCAAATGGTAAGTCTACATTTTTCTGTGAGGAATCTCCATACTGTTTTCCATAGAGGTTGTACTAACTTGCAGTCTCATCAAAAGTATATAAGCATCTGTGTCTCTCTGCATTCATGCCAGCAGTATCAATAGTTTTCTATTTTTTTCAATGGTCATTCCAGCAAGGTGTAAGGTGGTATCTTACTGTGGTTTTAATTTGCATTTCCCTATTTGTGTTGCAAAGATTTTTTTATGTGTTTTTAAACTATTGGCCCATCTTCTTTTGAAAAACTTCTGTTCATGTATTTTGCCTACTTTTTTTTTTTTTTAATTTGAGACAGAGTTACACTTTGTCACCCTTGGGTGAGTACTGTGGTGTCATAGCTCACAGCAACCTCAACCTCTTGGGCTCAAGCGATTCTCTTGCCTCAGCCTCCCAAGTAACTGGGACTACAGGCACCTGCCACAAGGCCTGGCTATGTTTTAGAGACAGGGTCTCACTCTAGCTCAGGCTGGTCTCGAACTCATGAGTTCAGGTGCTCCGTCCACCCGGGTGTCCCATAGTGCTGGGATTACAAGTGTGAGCCTTCACACCCAGCCTATTTTGCCACTTTTTAATGGAGTTACTTGTTTGGGGACAATTTGTTTGAGGTGGTTTTGTTTTGTTTTGTTTTTATAGATTCTGGATATTAGCCCTTTATAAGATGCATAGATTGTGAATATTTTTTCCCATTCTGTAGGTTGACAATAAACTCTGTTGATTACTTCCTTTGCTGTCCAGAAACTTTAATTTAATCAAGTCTCATATATTTATTTTTGTTGTTATTGTATTGGGGGTCTTAGTCATAATTTCTTTGCATAAGCCAATGTCTAGAAAAGTTTTCCTCCTTTTTCTTATAGAATTTTTATGGTTTTGTGCCTTACCTGTAAGTCTCCTTGTAGAGCTCTTTCATCTCCTTGGTGAAGTATATTCTCGGGTATTTTATTTTCTCTGCCGCTATTATAAATTGTATTGAATCTCTATTAGACTCTCAGCTTAACTAGTACTTGTACATAGAAATGCTGCTGATTTTTCTGTTATCAATTTTGTAACCTGAGACTTTGCTGACTTTACTCATCAATTCTGAGACTCTTTTGGTGGAGTCTATAAGGTTTTCTAGATACAAGATTACATCATCAGTGCACAGAGATAGTTTGACTTTGTCTTTCCCCATATGGACACCCTTTCTTTCTTTCTCTTTCCTGATTACTCTGGCTAGGACTTCCAGTCCTATGTTGAATAGAAGTGGGAAAAGTGGGCACCCTTGTTTTGTTCCAGTTCTTACAGGAAAGGCTTTCAACTTTTCCCCATTCAGTATGATGTTAACAGGCTGTGGGTTTGTCAGACACAGCTTTTATAATTTTGAGGTATGTTCTCTCTTCGCCTAGTTTGTTGAGGATTTTTATCATGAAACTATGCTAGATTATGCTAAATACTTTCTCTGCATCTATTGAGATAATCAAAAGGTCTTTGTTTTTGCTTGTGTTTATGTAGCCAATCACGTTTACTAATTTGTCAAATCACCCTAGGATGAAGGGGAATTATCATGGTGAATTATCTCTTCATTGGGGTGCTGAATCCAGTCTGCTAGTATTTTGCTGGGGATTTTTGCACCTGTGTTCATCAGAGATAATGGCCTGTACTGTTGGTGGTGGTGGTGGTAGTGTTTTCTCTCTTGCCTTTGGTATCAAGGTGATACCGGCTTCACAGAATGCATTAGGAAGGATTCTGTCTTTCTCAGTGTTATGAAATGATTTCTGTAAGATGGCTACTAGTTCTTCTTTGTACATCAGGTGTTGTTTGCTATCAATCTGTCTGATCCAGGGCCTTTTATTGTTGGGAGATATTTTTTTATTAATGCTTCAGTCCTGCTGCTCATTATTGGTATGTTCAGAATTTCTATTTATTTCCAACTGAGTCTTGGAGGGTTGTGTGTTTCCAGGAATTTATCTATATATATATATATATCATTTATATATTCTAGTTTGTGTGCATAGAGATTTTCATAGTGCTCTTGGAGGATATTTTGTATTTCTGTGGTATCGGTTGTAAAGTCTCCTTTTTCATTTCTGATTGAAGTAATATGAGTTCTTTCTATTCTATTTCTGGTTAATATGACTTGTGGTCTATTGATTTTATCTTTTCAAAGAGCCAAATTTTTATTTCCTTTATCCTTTATATTGTTTTCTTTGTTTGTTTGGGTTTTTTTGTTGTTTGTTTCCATTTCATTTATTTCTGCTTTAAGCTTTGTTATTTCTTTTCCTGTGCTAGCTTTGGGTTTGGTTTACTCTTCTTTTTCAAATTCCTTGAGATGTGAGATTAAGTTTTTCAATTATAATCTTTCTGTCTTTTTGATCTAGGCATTTCAGGCTATGAACTTTCTGCTTCGGACTGCTTTGAGCATATCCATAAATTTGGAAAATTTTTGTCTCCTTTGTTGTTTAGTTCAAAAAATCTTTTAATTTCCATTTTAATGTCATCATTGACTGAAGGATCACTCAGTAGCAGGTTGTTTAATTTCCATGACTTTATGCAGCTCTCATTCTGTTTCTTTCTCTCCTGAAACCTCTTCTCTCAGTTCAACACAGATAACCTCTGCTGGGAACTCTCCTACAGAGTAAGGTGGTTTACTTGTGTTCTGCTCTGAAGGACTGACCTAGCAGGAGATGGGCAGAGGCAGTGTAAGCATTTGACACTATTTGTTCTCCTGCATCTCCCACCTCATGATTCTCCTGTGGTTATCAATGGCATTCACCACATTACAGGGTGAGTGAATGTTGAACCTAGTTCTGTCATCAGTGGTGACCATCAGCCTGAGCTGGCTTCATAGCTGTGGGCAGCAACACTTGCTAGCCTATACTGGCTTGAGGGTAGGCTCACCCATGCCCACAGGTTACAATGAATGTCTGACCACATTGGCTTGGGAGTTGCCCCCCTCATATCTATGTGTGGTGGCACATCTTGTCTTGTGTGTCTTGAGCAGAGACATCCTTGTAACCCCCCCCCAGTAGTGGTGACTGATGGCCTGTGACAGCTTGAGGGATGTCAGATCTGCAGACAACAGCATCTGTCGACCAGGTGCTGACTTGAGCACAGCCTTGCCCACCCATGCCTGCAAGCAGTGGTGACTTTAGGTGTGAGCTGGCTCGAGAGCACTCAACATTAGATTTGAGGAGAGTGCCATTTGTCAGCTGGGCTCTGGCCTGAGAGCATCCTGCCCCTATGACAGGGTACAGTGGTTGTTAGCCCACCCAGGTACCCCAGTGGCCCTGCAGACCTGTAGCTCCTGCCCATGAGACTCCTGAAGGTGCCTAGCCTCTCCACTTCCTCCCCCCACCAGACTGGCAGGGGTAACAGGGAGGAAGCAGCACTGGATCTGACTCCTAAGTGGAAGAGTACTTTGGACTTTAACATAAAATTATTTTCCCAGGATAGGGACTCAACTGGATTGCACACAGGAACCCTCGCAAAGGACAGTAAGGGGACAACAGAGAGGCTCAGGCCAGTTAAGGAACAAGATCCATTTGCAGAGTCCCCAGCCTGCCCCTCCTTGTCTGCCAAGAAGATGTAAGTCTATTTACCTCTTCTATCTGGATCTCTCGCTCATAAACCAGCTTTCGGACCATGCTGGCCACAGACACCATCCAAGTCAGCATCATTATCAGTGGAAAAAAGAAGCCAACGTTGTTCAGGAATCTGTAAGGGAATAATTTAGTCAGCATCCAAGGGCAAAGAAAATGATTCTACTGATAGCCATGAACATGGTAAGTCCTACACCTGTATATGCTTTCTTACATATTTCTTATGAGTTATAAAGCACTTACAGGAACAACATCTCCTTTGGCTATTTCTATAGGCCTATGACTTAGGCAGGACAATTGTGATTAGTGTTTTGATTTTTTAGGTGTACAAACTTACAAGGGAACCCATGAAAGAGACACAACTAGGTCAAGGTATCTCCGGTAGCCCTACCTTGACCCCAGTTCTCTCTGACACCTGCTGTAGGCAAAGCAGGATAGAGAAAGGAAACAGGTCAGTAGTCCATGATTATAATCCCCCCCTCCACCAATTGGGATCATTATGTGTCTTCAATTAATGATATCCACTGCTTCTTTTCTATTTCCCCAACATTCATATTTTAATCTACTCTTAACTGGGCTCCATTTCTAATATACACTTGAAATCACTCTTATCCAGGGCATGAATGACAGTCAGACCTTTAAACACAATGGAAATTTTTCAGTTGTTTTCCTTCTTGGCTTCTCAGCCATATTTGACATTGGTCATTCCCTCCTCCTTTCTCTTCTCTTACCTTCCAGAACAACTTCTGATTATTTTTACACTGCTCAGCAAATTTTCCTTTACCTGCCTTGAAATGTGAGTGTTCTTACCCTAATATGAACCCTCTGTCTTCTCTCTCCACACTCTTTGAGAACTAAATCCATATGCTAATTATTCTATTCATCACTAAGGCCAAAGTTTTGAGCATGTTATTGGACTTGTGATACATGAATGATTCAAACAGAAAAAGGTCTTGTTATTCAAGGATCTTCCATTCTAGTGGGAGTTAATAAAACAAGTCAGTAAACAAAGAGATTGTTATGTTTTGTCCCTGCCAAAATGCGTGGTGAATTTTAATTGCCAGTAACAGTATTGAGAAGTAGTAGTGACTTTAAGAGGTATTTTGGTAATGAAGGCACCAGTCTCATGAATGAATTAATGCAATTCTCTTGAGGCTGGGTTAGTTCTCAAGGCCCTGGGTTATCTCTTGTGAGATATGATTGTTATAAAGTCAGTCTGCCTCTTGTGTTTGGTCTCTTTGTGCACACCCGCTTCTTCTGCCACTTCCTACCACAAGCTGAAGCAGCATGAGGCCATCACCAGAAGCCAACTAGATAAACTGCTCGATCTTCAACTTTCCAGCCACCAGGATCATGGGCCAAATAAACTTCTTTTCTGTTTAAATTTCCCAGTCTTGGATATTCTGTTATATCCAAACAAAAAGTACAAAGGCAGAGACACATAATGTCAAGTAGTGATAAGTGATATGAGGAAAGAAAGAACCATCTTGAGTAATAGTGAGAAGGGATGCTATTTCAGACAGGAAGGATAGCTGGGCTGACTGTGGCAGAAATATTTCAGCAGAGAGCAGATGAAGTAAGGAAATGAGTCATACAGGCATCTAAAGGAAGACTCCTCCAGGTACAGGTGCAGCAAGGGCAAGGGCCAGAGGCAGAAGTGTGGTGAACACAGGTCAGGAGCAGACTAGGGTCTTCACGGATTAACAGAAAAGAGGGTCAGAGCATTGGCATGGGCCAGAGCATGTAAGGATTTTGCACGTCAGGGTGAGTTCTGGATTTCACTCAGTTAGCAAGAAAAGGCACTGTAAATATTGTTTTTAAAGGGGAGAAAGGATGCAGAGAGGTGGCATAATCAGGTGTATTTTTGTTTAAAAGACCAGTGCATGCATGTAGACAATGTCTCCATGCTGTACCTCCTCTGTCCAGTGAAGACCTGCCTCATAGTAGAGGTCAAGTATTTTGTCAATGAGTACATGAATGACTAAAAAAGAAAAGGGAATTAATTTCTTACTTTTCATTCACTTTTTTGCTTAAGACACCTCTTATGCGCCGTAGATTTGGTGAGTCACATTTTAAAATTAAATATGATTAACTTGTAGGTTACACAGTTACTTCATAAAGGGCAGGGTGTTTTAAATTTTCAGTTTTGTGATTTTCTGGGGGGGGTAAAAAAATCTTTCTCTCTCTCTCTCTCTCTGTAGTGCTCAGCGCAGGTAGAAATCTATGAACAGGTAGTGTCTCCCCACTTGGATATACAATAGAATGAAGCAGAGATCATCTCCATAAATTAAAAGAAATTAATGATGAGTTTATTGGAAAGTTGAAAAGTTTTTCCACTTATTTGTGAAGGTCCCCTTTTTTAATGGTAGTAAAATTGATGATTATTGGATTCTATTCTTACAAAAGCAACTAGAATCTTACAAAAGAGCCAGTAAGTGTAATATGCAATTATCCAAAGTTCTACTCGAAGCAGTTGCTTCAGAAGTCATGTTGGGTCAAAATTCTGTGATACATTGTGCTCTGTTGATCCCTGAAGAAAGTCTTACCTTTGGTGGTGCCTATGGCTCAAAGGAGTAAGGCGCCAGCCCCAGATACCAGAGGTGGCGGGTTCAAACCCAGCCCTGGGCCGAGTGGATTAAAGATGGTGGCCGAGTAACAGCTTCCCTGCAACTGGGCACAGTGACTCCGGAGAGATAAGACACCAGGCATCTCTGGCTGGTGGGATCTGCCTATAATCAGCCCTTTGAGGATACAGGGAGTCAGCAAGGGACTTCAGGACTCCAAGAAGAGGACAAAAACAGTGGAAAACAGGCAAGTGGTTGCATGTGTTCGATTGACCTAATACTGCCGGCAACTGTAAGTACAAGCAGCAGTGAGACTGCAAACCGGAAAGGCCTTACCTGTGAACTGTTTCTGTGTTTTTGGACTTGGCACTCAGTTGAACTGCCTTGGGGAGAGCTAGAGCAGGAGTGCAGAGAACTTTGGGCACTGTCTAGGGCCCCAGACTGAGCCACTGAGCTGGGCAACAAGGAGCCACTGTAGAGAACTGCCCTGGCAAGCTCCACCCTCAGGGTCCCAGAGCAAGGATTGAGTGGGACCTAGTAACCTAGTGATTGAGCAGCCTAAAGGCGGGCACTGAGCTTAACCCTTAAGCCTTATGGACAGAGTGAGATGGTTTGGGCATACTGGAGACTCGGGCTATTGCCCTGGGTAGAGTGCCGTGGCATCACAGCTCATAGCAACCTCAAACTTCTGGGCCTGGTGCTACTGGACCTCCATAAGAGCTGTGCCACAAACCGTGACCCGTGACCCACACCCACTGGGCCTCCGCATGCCCTGACCAGGAACTGCAGGAGCTGCACAACCCTGCGTCCTCCCACCTGTGTCTTCCAGGCCTCCAAACTGGCCCGCTGGTCTGGCCAGGGATACTGGTAGCTACATGCACTCTGGGGCCCTCCCTGCCTCTGCATAGAGCCCTTCTCCTGTCCAAGGACTGCTGAAGCCTTGGACTCTCTTTGCCAAAGTCACTTGGCACCAGGCACTCCCAGAACTGTGTGCAACACCTCCAGCCTATTGCTGGACTGGGTGTGTTACACACCGGAGCTGCTTCCACAACCAGAACTCCCTAGCTGGGGCAGCCCCAGAGGAACTACACAGGGTCACTCCCTACAAAGATCCAGCAACAATAGAGTGATCCCGCTGGGGTGTAATCTTGGAGAGACACCTCCCCAACTTGGAGGACGGCCAGAAGCAACGGTGAAAAACAATCATGAGGCGAAATCAACAGAAAAACTCTGGCAATATAAATAATCAGAGTAGATAAACTCCCCCAAGGATCAATGGGGCAGACACAGCACAAGATCCCATGCACAAAAAAATAGCTGAGATCTGAGAAATCGAATACAGAATCTAGATAGCAAAAAAGATCGAATTAGAACTCCAAGCAGTAACCCAAAAGATATCTCAAGAATTCAACAAATTCAAAGACCAAACGACCAAAGATTTTGACACATTGAGACAAGAAGTTGCATCCCTCAAAGATCTGAGAAACACAGTAGAATCCCTCAGCAACAGAATGGAGCAAGCAGAAGAAAGGATTTCTGACATTGAAGACAAAGCTTTTGAATGCTCCCAAACTCTCAAAGAGGAAGAGAAATGGAGGGCAAAAACAGATCACTCTCTCAGAGAGCTCTGGGATAACTCAAAGAAAACCAATATTCGTCTTCTAGGGATCCCCGAAAGTGACAAAGTGGCTTCACAGGGCACAGAGTCTCTTCTCCAAGAGATTATGAAGGAGAACTTTCCAGACATGCTAAGAGATTCTGAAATTCAGATAGCAGACAGCTTCAGAACACCAGCATGACTCAACCCAAATATGACATCCCCCAGACACATCATAATCAATTTCACTAAAGTTAATATAAAGGAGAACATTCTGAAAGCTTCCAGACGAAAGAAAACCATTACCTACAAGGGGAAAATATTAGAATCACTGCAGATCTCTCTGCTGAAACCTTCCAAGCTAGAAGAGGACGGTCATTGACTTTTAATCTCCTAAAACAAAAAAACTTTCAACCCAGGATCCTGTACCCAGCTAAACTGAGCTTCATTTATGACGGAGAAATTAAATACTTCAATGACATTCACACGTTGAAGAAATTTGCCATAACTAAACCAGCTCTCCAGGATATTCTCCATAAAGACCAGCATAATCCTCCACCACAAAAGTAAATCCACCCAGAAAATTTTAATCAAATTCCAACTTCCACAGTCGCAAAAGAATTAAAAATGTCCACCCGACTCTCAAAAGGCTTATCAAAATTCTCAATTAATGTGAATGGTTTAAAATGTCCTCTAAAGAGGCACAGGTTGGCTGACTGAATACAAAAACTCAAGCCACATATCTGCTGCATACAAGAATCGCATCATACATTAAAAGACAAATATAGACTCAAGGTGAAGGGATGGTCATCTATATTCCAGGCAAATGGAAAGCAGAAAAAATCAGGTGTAGCAATCCTGATCGCAGACACAATTGGCTTTAAACCAATGAAAATACTTAAGGATAAGAATGGAAATTTCATATTTGTTAAAGGTAATACTCAATATGATGAGATCTCAGTTATTAATATTTATGCACCCAACAAGAATGCACCTCAATTTGTAAGAGAAACTAACAGACATGAGCAATTCTATTTCCTCCACTTCCATAGTAGTTGGAGATTTTAACACCCCTTTAGCAGTGCTGTATAGATCCTCCAAAAAGAAGCTAAGCAAGAAATTTTAGATTTAAACTCAACCATTCAACATCTGGACTAAACAGACATCTACAGAACATTTCATCCCAACAAAACTGAATACACATTCTTCTCATCAGCCCACGGAACATACTCCAAAATTGACCACATCCTAGGCCACAAATCTAACCTCAGCAAATTTAAAAAAATAGAAATTAGTCCTTGCATCTTCTCAGAACATCATGGAATAAAAGTTGAACTCAATAAAAACAGGAACCTGCATACCCATACAAAAACATGGAAGCTAAACAATCTTATGCTGAAGGAAAGATGGGTTATAGATGAGATTAAAAGAAAATCACCAAATTTTTGGAACAAAACAACAATCAAGACACGATTTACCAGAACCTCTGGGATACTGCAAAGGCAGTTCTAAGAGGGAAATTTAAAGCACTGCAAGCCTTCCTCAAGAAAAAGGAAAGAGAGGAAGTTAATAACTTAATGGGACATCTCAAGCAACTGGAAAAGGAAGAACACTCCAAGCCCAAACCCAGCAGAAGAAAAGAAATAACCAAAATCAGAGCAGAACTAAATGAAATTGAAAACAAAAGAATTATACAACAGATCAACAAATCCAAAAGTTGGTTTTTTGAAAAGATCAATAAAATAGATAAAACTTTGGCCAACCTAACCAGGATAAAAAGAGTAAAATCTCTAATTTCATCAATCAGAAATGCTAATGATGAAATAACAACAGACCCCTCAGAAATTCAAAAAATTCTTAATTAATACTACAAGAAACTCTACTCTCAGAAATATGAAAATCTGAAAGAAATTGACCAATACATGGAAGTACGCCACCTACCAAGACTTAGCAAGAATGAAGTGGAAATGTTGAATAGGCCTATATCAAGTTCTGAAACAGCATCAAGTATACAAAATCTCCTTAAAAAGAAAAGCCCAGGACCAGATGGCTTTACATCAAAATTCTATGAAACCTTTAAAGAAGAACTAGTACCTATATTACCAAACCTCTTCCAAAATATCAAAAAAGAAGGAATATTGGGCAGCACCTGTGGCTCAAGGAGTAGGGCACCCGTCCCATATGCCAGAGGTGGCTGGTTCAAACCCAGCCCCAGCCAAAAAAAAAAAAAAAAAGAAGGAATATTACCCAACACATTCCATGAAGCAAACATCACCTTGATCCCCAAACCAGGGAAAGACCCAACAAGAAAAGAAAATTATAGACCAATATCACTAATGAATATTGATGATAAAATACTCAATAAGATCCTAACAAACAGAATCCAACAACACATCAAAAAAATTATACACCACTATCAAATGGGATTTATCCCAGTGTCTCAAGGCAGGTTCAATATACCTAAACCTATAAATGTAATTCAGCACATAAACAAACTAAAAAATAAGGACCATATGATTCTTTCAATCAATGCAGAAAAAGCTTTCGATAATATCCAGCATCCTTCATGATCAAAAAACTTAAGAAAATTGGTATAGAAGGGACATTTCTTAAACTAATAGAGGCCATCTACAGCAAACCCACAGCCAATATCATATTGAATGGAGTTAAATTGGAACCATTTCCACTTAGATCAGGAACCAAGCAAGGTTGTCCATTGTCTCCTTTGGTCTTTAACATTGTAATGAAAGTTTTAGCCATTGCAATTAGGGAAGAAAAGGCAATCAAGGGTATCCACTTAGGGTCAGAAGAGATCAAACTTTCGCTCTTCGCAGATGATATGATTGTATATTTGGAAAACACTAGGGATGCTACTACAAAACTTTTAGAAGTGATTGAAGAATACAGCAATGTCTCAGGCTACAAAATCAACACCCATAAATCTGTAGCCTTTATATATACCAACAATAACCAAGCTGAACAAACAGTCAAGGACTCTATTCCTTTCACAGTAGTGCCAAAGAACATGAAATAATTGGGAGTATGCCTAAAAAAAGGATGTGAAAGATCTCTACAAAGAGAACTATGAAACTTTAAGAAAAGAAATAGCTGAAGATGTTAACAGATAGAAAAACATACCATGCTAAAGGCTGGGAAGAATCAACATTGTTAAAATGTCCATACTACACAAAGCAATATATAATTTTAATGCAATTCCTATTAAAGCTCCATTGTCATATTTTAAAGATCTTGAAAAAATAATACTTAGTTTTATATGGAATCAGAAAAAACCGTGGATAGCCAAAACATTACTTAGCCATAAAAACAAAGCAGGAGGAATCACACTACCAGACCTGAGACTGTACTATAAATCGATAGTGATCAAAACAGCATGGTACTGGTACAAAAACAGAGACGTAGATGTCTGTAACAGAATACAGAACCAAGAGATGAATCCAGCTACTTACCGTTATTTGCACTTTGACAAGCCAATTAAAAAATTTCAGTGGGGAAAAGATACACTATTTAACAAATGGTGCTGGGTGAACTGGCTGGCTTCCTGTAGAAGATTGAAACTGGACCCACACCATTCACCATTAACTAAGATAGACTCTCACTGGATAAAAGATTTAAATTTAAGACATGAAACTATAAAAATACTTGAAGAAAGTGCACGGAAAACTCTTGAAGGAATCGGCCTGGGTGAATATTTTATGAGGAGGACTCCCCAGGCAATTGAAGCAGTATCAAAAATACACTACTGGGACCTGATCAAACTAAAAAGCTTCTGCACAGCCAAGGACACAGTAAGTAAAGCAAGCAGACAACCCTCAGAATGGGAGAAAATATTTGCAGGTTATACCTCTGATAAAGGTCTAATAACCAGAATCCACAGAGAACTCAAACGTATTAGCAAGAAAAGAACACATGACCCCATCTCAGGGTGGGCAAGGGACTTGAAGAGAAACTTCTCCAAAGAAGACAGACGCACAATCTACAAACACATGAAAAAAAATCTCATCATTCTTAATCATCAGAGAAATGCAAATCAAAACTACTTTCAGATATCACCTAACCCCAGTAAGAGTAGCCCACATAACAAAATCCCCAAACCAGAGATGTTGGCGTGGATGTGGAGAAAAGGGCACACTTCTACACTGCTTCTGGGAATGCACACTAATACGTCCCTTCTTGAAGGATGTTTGGAGAATACTTAGAGACCTAAAAATAGACCTGCCATTCGATTCTATAATTCCTTTAATAGGTTTTTACCTAGAAGAACAAAAATCACAATATGACAAAGACATCTGTACCAGAATGTTTATTGCAGCCCAATTCATAATTGCTAAGTCATGGAAGAAGCCCAAGTGCCCATTGACCCACAAATGAACTAGCAAATTGTGGTACATGTATATCTTGGAATATTATGCAGCCTTAAAGAAAGATGGAGACTTTACCTCGTTCATGTTTACATGGATGTAGCTGGAACATATTCTTCTCAGTGAAGTATCTCAGGAATGGAAGAAAAAGTATCCAATGTACTCAGCTCTACTATGAAGCTAAATTACAGCTTTCACATGAAGGCTATAACCCAACTATAGCACAAAACTATGGAGAAAGGGCCAAGGAAGGGGAAGGGAGGGGGGAGGTTATAGTGGACGGAGGGTAATGGGTGGGGCCACACCTACTGTGCATCTTAGAATGGGTACAGGTGAAACTTACTAAATGCAGAATACAAATGCCTACATACAGTAACTAAGAAAATGCCATTAAGGCTACATTGAACAGTTTGATGAGAATATTTCAGATTGTATATGAAACCAGCACATTGTACCCCTTGATTGCACTAATGTACATAGCTATGATTTAACAATAAAAATAAAAAATACACACACACACACACACACACACACACACACTATTCTTAGATGTCAATAATACCTCAATAAGGCTGGAGGAAAATAATTTTTTCTGTTTTATTTTCCAGTAATATTGTGTTTCTTCTATAAATAAATATGCACATGTCATGTAAAAAAAAAAAAAGAGAGAGAGAGAGATCTGAGATCCTTCTCCCTCAGCCTTTGGAGTAGCTGGGGTTTCAGGCACCACCACCACCACCACCACCACCACCCCGCAACGCCTGACTAATTTAGAAACGTTAGCTTTTGACCCAAAGAGGGATTAACTGAATTGGCTGTGACCTCAAGAAGACCCTCACCAGGGCTTACGCCTGTAATCCTAGCACTCTAGGAGACTGAGGTGGGTGGATTGCTTGAGCTCACAGGTTCCAGACCAGCACTGAGCAAGAGTGAGCAACTCTCCCACTCCCCCATCTAAAAATAACCAGGCATTGTGGTGGGCACCTGTAGTCCCAGCTACTTGTGAGGGTGAGGCAAGAGGATCACTTGAGCCCAGGTATTTGAGGTTGCTGTGAGCTGTGATGTCAGGGCAATCTACCACTCTACTGAGGTGGACAAAATGAGACTCTGCCAAAAAAAAAAAAAGAGAGAGAGAGAGAAAGAAAAGAATGAAAGAAAAGAAAGAAAGGAACCCCTCACCACTACTCAAAACCACATCAAAGCAAATGTTCCTAAGGGGAAGGTCTTATTTGCATATATGGATGGCACATTATAAGACATCAACTATTAGTATGTAATACGTGAATCACTATCAAAGTTTTGAGACTTTTTGACCATTATTTCACTTCCAAGAAACACAGTCAACTGCGTCTTTTCTCATTCACCTCTGCAGGTCTCAGCTTGCTCAGGTTATCAGCATTGCTGGGAGGACATTGCTTCATTTGCATTCTATCCCCGCAGATTTTACATTTCTTGATTTTTTTGTATCTCAAAAATTTTGTAATGACCCATGTATTAAATTGGACCTAATTCAAAAAAAAAAATGCAGCCCTGGCCAAAAACTACAATGAAAAAAAAAAAAGAAAGAAAAGAAGAAAGAAAGCTGTACCTTCACAAATGTAAAGGAGAGAGTCATGAGAGCCTTAGAATTGCCCCCAACACAGCTCTGAAATGCTTGGATCAACTATTTCAGATCCAAGAGAATATCCCTACACTACCTTGCACAAGCATGTCTGACTGAGGTTATTTAGTGGAAATTGAATTAAATAATTAGGAACTGTAGACGAGAGATTATAAGACATGGCTATATAACTCAGTCTTTTCCTTATCTGCTTATCTACTTGTGGAAACTAATTCAAAATCTAGAAGAGAAGAAAAAAATATATATATATTCGAATTTCAACAAATATTTGGAAGAGACATTCAAATGTTTAAAAACACTACTAAAATCAAGTTCATTTAAGAGTTACAAAATAGAGAGAGAGCAAGATGGCAGCCAAATAACAGCTTCCATGCATCTGGGCACCGTGAGTCTGGGTAGATAGGACTCCAGGCACCTCTGGCTGGTGGGATCTGCCTATCATCACCCCTGTGAGGATACAGGGAGTCAGCGAGAGACTTCTGGACCCCAAGAGGAGGACTAAAACAGTGGAAAACTGGAAAGTGGTCGCGTGTGTTCAATCGGTCTAAACCCACCCGCAACTGTAAGTTCAGTAGCAGCGAGACTACAAACCAGAAAGGCCTTACCTGTGAACTGTTTTGGTGTCTTTGGACTTGGCACTCAGTTGAACTGCCTTGGGGAGAGCCTGAGCGGGAGTGTGGAGAACTTTGGCCGTTGTCTAGGGCTCCAGTCTGAGTCGCTGAGCCAGACGGAGCTAACAGTGTTTGGCCATTGGCCGAGAGCCATTGTGAGTGATCTGCCCTGGCAAGCTCCACCCTCAGGGTCACAGACCTAGAATCCAGGTGGGAGATAGTAACCGAGCAACTGAGTAGCCTAAGGGTGGGGTCTGAGCTGCCTTGCAGCCCTAACCCTCAGGGGCAGAGTGAGACCTGTTTTGGCACACTGGGTAAGTGGATAGCCACTTCAGAAGTGATTCCAGTGACAAGCACTTTCCTGGGAAAGCTCCTGCTCAGCAAGTTTACAAGTTCAAAGTGTCTTTTAAGTGGGCTAAAGAGAGATTTAGGGTGTCTACCTGCTGGGGTTTGAGAAATCAGCAGCCTCCAGTTGTAACAGAACTGTGATTAACATCTCATACCCCAGAAGATCACGTGTTGCCCAGACAATATTCAACAAAATATACATACTGTTTTGTTTTCGGTTGTGTGTGTGTGTGTGTGTGGTTTCTTTTTTTTTTTTTTGGTTTGGTTGGTCTTTTGTTTATTTTGATGTTGTTGATGTTGTTTTGTATTTTAATTTTAACCTTTTCCATACAATCTTTTTTCTTTCTCAATTTTTCTAGATTAATTATAATTTCTGATTGCTACCTTTTTCAATAACTAGAACTTCATTTTTGCTAGTGTTTCTACCACATTATTTGGTTTTTCACCCAATTTTATCACATAAAGTTTTCTGTTTGCTTGTTTTGGTTTGATTTACAGCATTTTTGTCTTTCCTCTCTACTTGGTGGAGGTGTGGTACTGTGTCTGATCAGGTTAGCAAAGAGCTTCTGACCTCAAGGGAACCACCCAACTGGGAACCCCCAGAAGGTGGGGTTCTTTTTAAGGTTGTGTCAAAGTACCCTACTGTATACCTAAATTGCACTGTCTCCCTCTTTCTGTGCCTCTCTTCTTTTTGTCAATATTCCTTTTATCCACCCCCTCTCCTTTCTCTATTCTTTTTCATTTCACTTGGTTCTCCTTTCTTTTATCCCTTTCTTGCTCTTCAACCTTCTCACCCTTCTGGTCCTGTACCAAAAGGACTCACCAAACCGTTAGTCCACAGGCATGAGAACTTAAAGAGCAAGAGGAAGTGAAAGGAAAATTAGGGCAAGGAAACAAATAAAAGAAATCACTCATGAGGAAGAATCAGCAGAAAACTCCAGGCAACATGAAGAACCAGTCCAGAACAACCCCGCCAGAGGATTCCACCTACAAAGAAATGTTAGGAATGACAGAAAGGGAATTTAGAATATACATGATCAAAACAATGAAACAAATGATGGAAACAATGAAGGAAACTGCTAATAAAGTGGAAAATAACCAAAAGGAAATCCAAAAACAGAATCAAATAAGAGATGAACGATATGAAGAATATAAAAAGGATATAGCAGAGCAGAAGGAAGTGAAACAATCAATTAGGGAACTTAAAGATACAATGAAAAGTATTAGCAACAGGTTAGATCATGCAGAAGAAAGAATTTCAGAGGTAGAAGACAAAGTTCTTGAGATAACTCAGATAGTAAAAGAGGCAGAAAAGAAGAGAGAGAGAAAGCAGAACGTTCACTGTCAGAATTATGGGACTTTATGAAGCGTTCCAACATACGAGTTATAGGAATCCCAGAAGGGGAAGAAGAATGCCCCAGAGGGATGGAAGCCATACTAGAGAATATTATAAAAGAAAATTTCCCAAATATCACCAAAGATTCTGACACACTGCTTTCAGAGGGATATCAGACCCCAGGTTGCCTCAACTCTAACTGAGCTTCTCCAAGACACATTGTGATTAACCTGTCCAAATTCAAAACAAAAGAAAAGATCCTGCAAGCTGCCAGGAGTAAGCGCCAGTTGACCTACAGGGGCAAATCCATCAGAGTGACCGCAGACTTCTCTAATGAAACTTTCCAAGCAAGAAGACAATGCTCATCTACCTTTAAGCTACTTAAACAGAACAATTTCCAGCCCAGAATTCTGTACCCTGCTAAGCTAAGCTTCAAAATTGATGGAGGAATCAAATCATTTACAGATATACAAACATTGAGGAAATTCGCCACAACATGAACACCTCTACAGGAAATACTTCAACCTGCTCTGCACACTGACCACCACAATGGATCAGCAGCAAAGTAAGAACTCAGAAATTAAAGGACAGAGCCTAACCTCCACACTGATGCAAAAGATAAAACTAAGCAATGAACTCTCACAAAATAAGACGAATAGAATACTACCGCACTTATCAATTATCTCAATAAATCTTAATGGCTTGAATTAACTTGTCCCACTGAAGAGACATAGATTGGCTGACTGGATTAGAAAACACAAGCCATCCATTTTCTGTCTGCAAGAAACACACCTGGCTTCAAAAGACAAATTAAAGCTCCGAGTCAAGGGTTGGAAGACAATATTTGAGGCTAATAGAATTCAGAAGAAAAGAGGAGTTGCAATCTTATTTTCAGATACATGTGGATTTAAAGCAATAAAGTCAAAAAAGACAATATGGTCACTTTATATTGGTAAAGGGAAAAATACAACAAGACGATGTTTCAATTCTAAATATTTATGCACCCAATTTAAATGCTCCCAGATTCTTGAAACAGACCTTAGTCTGAGTAATATCACATCTGATAATACCATTATAACAGGGGACTTTAACACTCCTCTTACATAGCTGGACAGATCCTATAAACAGAAATTAAACAAAGATATAAGAGATTTAAATGAGACCCTAGAACAACTGTGCTTGATAAACGCATATACAACACTCCATCCCAAAGATAAAGAATATACATTCTTCTCATCACCCCATGGAATAGTCTCCAAAATTGATCATATCCTGGGACACAAAACAAATATCAACAGAATCAAAAGAATTGAAATTTTACCTTGTATCTTCTCAGACCATAAGGCACTAAAGGTGGAACTCAACTCTAACAAAAACGCTCGACCCCACACAAAGGCATGGAAATTAAACAATCTTCTCTTGAATAACAGATGGGTGCAGGAAGAAATAAAACAGGAAATCATTAACTTCCTTGAGCACAACAACAAGGAAGACACAAGCTACCAAAACCTTTGGGATACTGCAAAAGCAGTTTTGAGAGGAAAATTAATCGCTTTAGATGCCTACATTCAGAAAACAGAAAGAGAGTGCATCGACAATCTCACAAGCCATCTCATGGAATTGGAAAAAGAAGAACAATCTAAGCCTAAACTCAGTAGAAGAAAAGAAATATCCAAAATCAAATCAGAGATCAATGAAATTGAAAACAAAAGAATCATTCAGAAAATTAATGAAACAAGGAGTTGGTTTTTTGAAAAAATAAATAAAATAGATAAACCATTGGCCAGACTAACGAGAAATAGAAAAGTAAAATCACTAATGACTTCAATCAGAAATGATAAAGGGGAAATAACAACTGATCCCACAGAGATACAAGAGATCATCTCTGAATACTACCAGAAACTCTATGCCCAGAAATTTGACAATGTGAAGGAAATGGATCAATATTTGGAATCACACCCTCTCCTTAGCCAGGAAGAAATAGACTCCTGAACAGACCAATTTCAAGCACTGAGATCAAAGAAACAATAAAAAATCTTCCAACCAAAAAATGCCCTGGTCCAAATGGCTTCACACCAGAATTCTATCATACCTTCAAGGAAGAGCTTATTCCTGTACTGCAGAAATTATTCCCAAAAATTGAGGAGGAAGGAATCTTCCCCAACACATTCTAGAAGCAAACATCACCCTGATACCAAAACCAGGAAAAGATCCAAACAAAAAGGAGAATTTCAGATCAATCTCACTCATGAATATAGATGCAAAAATTCTCAACAAAATCCTAGCCAATAGATTACAGCTTATCATCAAAAAAGTCATTCATCATGATCAAGTAGGCTTCATCCCAGGGATGCAAGGCTGGTGTAACATGCGCAAGTCCATAAACATTATCCACCATATTAACAGAGGCAAAAATAAAGATCATATGATCCTCTCAATAGATGCAGAAAAAGCATTTGATAAAATCCAGCATCCTTTTCTAATTAGAACACTGAAGAGTATAGGCATAGGTGGCACATTTCTAAAACTGATTGAAGCTATCTATGACAAACCCACAGCTAATATTTTACTGAATGGAGTAAAACTGAAAGCTTTTCCTCTTAGAACTGGAACCAGACAAGGTTGCCCTCTGTCACATTTACTATTCAACATAGTGCTGGAAGTTCTAGCCAATACAATTAGGCAAGACAAGGAAATCAAGGGAATCCAAATGGGAGCAGAGGAGGTCAAACTCTCCCTCTTTGCTGACGACATGATCTTATACTTAGAGAACCCCAAAGACTCAACCACAAGACTCCTAGAAGTCATCAAAAAATACAGTAATGTTTCAGGATATAAAATCAATGTCCACAAGTCAATAGCCTTCGTATATGCCAATAAAAGTCAAGATGAGAAGCTAATGAAGGACACAACTCCCTTCACAAAGTTTCAAAGAAAATGACATACCTAGGAATATACCAAACGAAGGAGGTGAAGGACCTCTATAAAGACAATTATGAAATCCTCAGAAAGGAAATAGCAGAGGATATTAACAAATGGAAGAACATACCATGCTCATGGATGGGAAGAATCAACATTGTTAAAATGTGTATACTTCCCAAAGCAATCTACCTATTCAATGCCATTCCTATCAAAATACCAAATCGTACTTTCAAGATTTGGAGAAAATGATTCTACATTTTTTATGGAACCGGAAAAAACTCCGTATAGCTAAGGCAGTTCTTAGTAATAAAAATAAAGCTGGGGGCATCAGCATACCAGATTTTAGTCTGTACTACAAAGCCATAGTGGTCAAGACAGCATGGTACTGGCACAAAAACAGAGACATAGACACTTGAAATCGAATTGAAACCCAACAAATGAAACTAACATCTTACAACCACCTAATCTTTGATAAACCAAACAAGAGCATACCTTGGGGAAAGACTCCCTATTCAATAAACATTGTTAGGCGCACTGGATGTCTGCATGTAAAACACTGAAACTGGACCCACACCTTTCCCCACTCACAAAAATTGATTCAAGATGGATAAAGGACTTAAATTTAAGGCATGAAACAATAAAAATCCTCAAAGAAAGCATAGGAAAAACACTGGAAGATATTGGCCTGGGGAAAGACTTCATGAAGAAGACTACCATGGCAATTGCAACAACAACAAAAATAAACCAATGGGATTTCATTAAACTGAAAAGCTTCTGTACAGCTAAGGAGACAATAACCAAAGCAAAGAGACAACCTACACAATGGGAAAGGATATTTGCATATTTTCAATCAGACAAAAGCTTGATAACTAGGATCTATTGAGAACTCAAATTAATCCACATGAAAAAAGCAATCCCATATATCAATGGGCAAGAGACATGAATAGAACCTTCTCTAAAGATGACAGACGAA
The DNA here is from genome assembly GCF_027406575.1 of Nycticebus coucang. NCBI lineage: Eukaryota > Metazoa > Chordata > Mammalia > Primates > Lorisidae > Nycticebus > Nycticebus coucang. The sequence goes on from NC_069790.1 coordinate 7,489,423, forward strand.
TGGCTAACAAACACATGAAAAAATGTTCATCATCTCTATATATTAGAGAAATGCAAATCAAAACAACCCTGAGATATCATCTAACCCCAGTGAGAATGGCCCACATCACAAAATCTCAAAACTGCAGATGCTGGCGTGGATGTGGAGAGAAGGGAACACTTTTACACTGCTGGTGGGACTGCAAACTAGTACAACCTTTCTGGAAGGAAGTATGGAGAAACCTCAAAGCACTCAAGCTAGACCTCCCATTTGATCCTGCAATCCCATTACTGGGCATCTACCCAGAAGGAAAGAAATCCTTTTATCATAAGGACACTTGTACTAGACTGTTTATTGCAGCTCAATTTACAATCGCCAAAATGTGGAAACAGCCTAAATGCCCACCAACCCAGGAATGGATTAACAAGCTGTGGTATATGTATACCATGAAATACTATTCAGCCATTAAAAAAATGGAGACTTTACATCCTTCGTATTAACCTGGATAGAAGTGGAAGACATTATTCTTAGTAAAGCATCACAAGAATGGAGAAGCATGAATCCTATGTACTCAATTTTGATATGAGGACAATTAATGACAATTAAGGTTATGGGGGGAGGGAAGGAAAAGCAGAAAGAGGGACGGAGGGAGGGGGTGCGGACTTGGTGTATGTCACACTTTATGGAGGCAGGACATTATTGCAAGGGGGACTTTACCTAACAATTGCAATCAGTGTAACCTGGCTTATTGTACCCTCAATGAATCCCCAACAATAAAAAAAAAAGAGAGTTACAAAATAATAAAATATGACAGTTTTCAGTAGTAAAATCCCATCCACTGCAGATCTCAGAATGTACCATCAAAAATACACTTCTTACAAGCAAGTGGCATACTCTAGGGAGCAAAATACATACAATAGCAAGCACCAAGTGGGCGTCAAGGTGCAGGTTAAGTTGGATAGTGTGTTACTGCTTCAATCCCCTCACTCTTTATTGGTCTGCTTCACTCTTGGTAAGTTCACTCTTGGTAAGTTATATGTGCTGAGAAATTAATCCATTTCTTCTAGGTTTTACAATTTGTTAGAAGATAGCTGTTCATAATAGTTTCTAATGATCCTTCGTATTTCTGTGGTATCACTAATACCTCCTTTTCGGAGTCTTATTTTATTTCTTGGATCTTTTCCTATTTTTTTCTTAGTCTAGCTAAAGATTTGGTACTTTTGTTATCTTGGCAAAAACATGTGTTTGTTTTATTGATCTGTTTATTGTTTTTGTCCCAATTTCATTTATTTTTGCTTTAGTTAGAAGTCCCCCACCAAGGAAAAGCCTGATGGTTTCACTGTTGAATTCTATAAAATATTTAAAGAACTAATACACGTTACTCTCCAATTATTCCAAAAATTGAAGAAGAAGAAGAAATTCTTCCAAATTTATTCTATGACAACAAAACAGACAAGGATACAACAACAACAAAAAAGAAAACTACAGGCCAATATCCTGAAGAAAATAAATGCAAAAATCCTCAACAAAATACTAACAAAGCAAAGTCAGCAACACATTAAAAATTCATGCTGAAACACATGATTCAGCATGATCAAGTGAAGTTCACCTCAGAGATCCAAGTAGGGTTCAGCATACACATATCAATAAATGTGATACATCCTATTAATAGAATCAAGAACAAAAACCATAAGACTCTTTCAATAGATGCTGAAAAGCATCTATTTGACAAAATTCAATATTCTTTCATGATAAAAACTCTCAATAAACTGAGTATAGAAGAAACAGTCCTCAAAGCCATATATGAAAAACCCATAGCTAACACCATACTGAACAGGGAAAAATTGAAAGCCTTTCCTTTAAGATCTAGAACCAGACAAAAATACCTACTTCAATCACTTTTATTTAACACAATACCAGAATTCCTAGCCAGAGCAATATGTCAAAAGAAATAAAGGACATCCAAAGTATATTTTAAAAACTTTTCTTTGATTTGAAAAAAGGCAAATAGTCCTTTCTAAAGATGACATGATTTTATATTTAGAAAAATATAAAGACTCCATCAAAAATCTACTAGAATTGATAAACAAATTCAGTAAAGTTGCAGAATACAAAATTAACAGAGAAAAATCAGTAGCATTTCTACAAATCAACAATAAGCAATCTGAAAAAGAATTCAAGAAAGAAGTTTCTTTATAGTAGCTACAAAATATATGGTGAATGAATCTAATCAAAGAAGTGAAATATCTCTACAAAGAAAATTATGAAACATTGATGAAAGAAATCGAAGGGGACATAAAAAATGGAAAGATGTCCCATACTCATGGATTAAAAGAATTAATATTGTTAAAATGTCCATACTACCCAAAGGTATCTATAGATTCAATGAAATCCTTATCAAAATACCAATGGCATGCTTCACAGAAATAGAAAAATAATCTAAAAATTTGTATGCAATCATAAAAGACCCAGAATAGCCAAAGCGATCCTGAACAAAATGAGCAACACTGGAGGCATCACACAACCTGACTCCAAACTATACTATGAAACCATAGTAAACAAAATAGCATGGTATTAGCATAAAAACAGACACATAGACCAGTGGAACAGAACAGAGAACTGAGATATAAACTCAAACACATACAGCCAACTCACTTCCAACAAATGAGTCAAAAACATACATTGGGAAAAAGGATAGTCTCTTCAATAAATGGTGGTAGGCAAACTGGATAACTATATGCAGAATGTTGAAACTAGACCCCTATCTTTCAATATATACAATAATCAACTCAAAATGGATTAAATACCTGAAGCAATGACACTTCTAGAAGAAAACATTAGAAAAACACTTCAGGACTCTGGTCGGGGCAAAAACTTTTTGGGTAAGACCTCAAGAGCACAGGCAACAAAAGCAAAAATGGACAAATGCAATTACAACAAGCTAAAAATCTTTTGCATAGCAAAAGAAATAATTAACAACATGAAAAGTTAACCTACAGAATGGGAGGGAAATATTTGTAAACTATCCATTAGACAAGAAATTAATAACCAGCATATATAAGGAACTCAAATAACTCGATAGCAAAAACAATCTGATTGAAAAACATGGGGAAAAATCTTGGATAGACACTTCCAAAAAGGACATAGCAATGGCCAACAGGTATATTAAAAAATGCTTAGCATCACTAATCATCAGCAAAATGCACATCCAAACCATGAGATATATCACCCAGTTAAAATCACCATTATCAAAAAGACAAAAAAATAACAGGTTTGATGGATATGCAAAGAAATGGGAAGGTGTGATTGTGTTGGTGGAAATGTAAATTAGTACAGGCACTATGGAAAACAGTATGAAGTTTTCTCAAAAAAAAAAAAAACAAAAAATAGAATTATGAAGTGATTATCTAGCCATTCCACTATGGGGTGTATATTTAAATAAAAGGAAATGAGTATATCAACGTGACATCTGTACCCCCATGTTTATTGCAGTCTTATTCACAATAGCCAAGACATGGAATCAACCTAAGTGTTTATCAGTGAATTAATGGACCAAAAAAGTGGCATATTTACACAATGGTATATTATTTAGCCATAAAACAGAATAAAATCCTGTCATTTGCAGCAACATGAAGGGAACAGGAGGAATAGCCATAAGCAGAAAGACAAATATCACATGTTCTCAATCACACGTGGGAGCTAATATAGTGGATGTTATGGAGGTAGAGAGTAGAATGATAGTTTTGAGAGGCTGGGAAGGGGCGTGGGGAAGATGAGATAAAGAGAGGTTATTTTATTGATCACAGTTACACAAAAGGAACAAATTCTAGTGTTTGACAGTATAGCAGAGCAACTGTAGTTAACAATATTTTCGTGTATATTTCAAAATAGTGAGAAGAGAAGCTTTGGAAAGCTCCTAACACAGAGAAATGATCATTGTCTTAGGTGAGGGATAGCCAATTACACTGATTTTGATCATTACACATTATCTGCATGTGCATAGCCTCACAAGCACCCATAAGTATGTACAATTATTATATATCAATAGAAAAAAATTTTAGCTGAGTAGTGTGAGAAGCCCTTTCTGCCCCAACTCTATTTCCAGAGAAACAGAAAGGTGAGGACTATGTGAGGAATGCACATATTTATACAAAGCACTTCTCTACCTTTGTGGCAATAGAAAAGACAGCCTTTGAGCTGTGTGGCCATTAATGCCACCTGGCCTTACTTCCAACAGGACCCCAGGACCCTTTTGCAGATACCTGGTCAGGAATACCCAACGCATTCCAGATGAGTAACAATCACAACAAACATTTAGCACAAAATTTGTGCAAGAAATTAAAAAAAGGTCGAGAGATGTATGATCACTTACAAATGAAGAACATGTGCCAAAAAGATGCTGACATGGAACATGAAAATACCAGCACAATTTTTGTAATCAACTTTAAAATATTTAATAATGCAAACCCATTATTAAGGTAACATTATACTATAGAATTGTTAGAACTGAGTTGATGTGAGGGCAAGATAGCAAAAAGATGTGAAATGTTAACAGAAGAATTTAGAAAGAAATAGATGGAAAAAAATAACCTGAGGCAGAGCATGATGGCGGACAGGAAGGAGTTTAGCTGAGCCTTCCTAGAGCAAAAGGGCAGAGGGAGAGGGATGGATCATTCCTGGTGTGGAATATTGACATACAGCTGTGGCTCAGAGAGTGCAGTGTGGAGGTGGACAGCTGGATTTTGCCAGAGCTGCGGAAAACTAATACACTTGGGCAAGTTTCTGCGAGCACTCCCAGGCTCTGGTGGCAGTGGGTGGCCACAGCGGCAGGATCCAAGGGGAAACTTCTAGCAGTTTATGTTTGGGGGAGGCTAGGTGGTGCTCCCCCGAGTGGAATTTGGTGGCCAGATTGGATTGCTGGCTGGAGCAGCTCTAACATGGTTGGCAACCTGTGAAGTACCCATAGGGGAAATGTTCCCAGACAAAGGGAAGCCATAGTGGGAAACGGTGCCAGTAGCTTGTATAAGCAGACCTCTTGCTGGGCACCTGCAGGAAGTGGACCTTTATTGTATTGGGCTCAGGGACTCTTAAAAGGTTGAAGAAATAGGCACTCCCCAGTGGATTTGGGGGGTCAGTTTGGAGTGATGTCTAGAGTAGCCCTACTGCAGTTTGGCAGCAGATGAAACATCCATAAGGGGGAAAGTTCAGATCAGGGACACGCCATTGTCTGGGCCAGCCTTTTGCTGGGGGCCTAGGGTGCAGCAATCTGAGTTCCAACAGTGGGAAGCATTCCTTCACTCAGGACACTCCCCATGGGAATGGTAGCAGAGACCACAGTTGAAGAATTGTTCAGAACTGTGGAATGCCAGATCTGCGGGGGGTGGCGGGGGGTGAGGGGGGAAGGGGCGCTGAGTGCTTAGGTGGACTGTGACCACCATGAAGAATAAGCTGGCAAACTGCTCTAAGCCCTGGAACCAGAGAGAGGTTACCAGCTACGTTGTTTGTCCCCCAAATTCACAGCACCACCCGGTGTCCAGAAAGTATATTGCAGCATAAATATATTCCTACAAAAATCAAATCTATATGTCATATATATTTGTGTATATAAATTTTTTTGAATGTTGTTGCTCTTTTTTTCCACTTCCTTTTAATTTAGCTTGTATTATTATATTTTTCTCTCTCTTCTTTCCTTCCTAAACTGGTTGCTGAGATTGCTTACATCAGGCTATCTTAGCATTTCTTTGTTTTGTTTTGTTTTTCTTTTCTTTTATCTTGTTTCAACATGCTTTGCTTTTTGCTAAGTTTTAAGGTTGGATCTTCTCCTATATTCCATTTTTACATTTAACAAGAGCAAGTACTTCTGAATTTTTTCAAATTTTTTTTCTTTTGGTTTTGGTTGCAGAATTTTAGCTTGAACTATTCTCTCACCCTAGTACACTTCACTGCATTCTCTCAGTTGGTAGAGACCCTTCTACTCATCTCATTGCTCCCACTAAAAATGCTTCAGTATCAGCCAAGATATTCCTGCCACCCTGTTTCTTGTTTTTTCTTTCTCTTTTTCTTGGTTTGTTGCCTTTCTTCTTTCTTTCTTTACCCCTCCCCCCTCCCCCCTTAATCTGATTCAATGGTACATTTACTTTTCCTTTATCTATGCATAGACATATTTTTTCCTCTTTTTTCTTTCCTTTTCTTTCTCTTCCCACCCTTTCTTTGCTGTGGGTGTGACACAGTGGTGGTCTAGCAGATTAACCGCAACAGTAGCCTGGCTTAAAGAGGCCAGATGAACTTTCTATTCTTAGCCCAGGAAGAAAGTGGTAGAAAGATCATGCTGCTACAGAACTTTTATACTTTTTTTTTTCTTCCTTATCCAATTTTTCCTTCTTGGTTTTTGTGTTTTCTCTTTTTCTTCTCTTCCTATTTTTTGGCAGAGGAAGAGTCTGGCCATGGACAGACAAGTAAGGAGGGCCTAATTTTGAAGAACCCACACAGCTCAGCTCCTCACAACCCTTGAGCTATAGGCATGGCCTTAGCACCGTGCTGAACGACAACATCTCCTCTATCACTCTCATCCTCCCTTCCTGTCTTTCATCTCACCCATTCTTCAATTTTCTTCTATTAGTCCACCTTCCTCCCTTTGTTTTTGCCTTTCTTTCTCTTCTTTTTATTTCTTTTGCTTTTCTCCTATTCTTCCCCCCCCACTTTAAATTTTTTTTTATTTTCTTCTTTTTCTCCTTTCCTGTTGCTTCTCTTTGCCTGCTGTAACCCTTCTCCACCTTCTGACCCTATACCAAGAGGCCTCTTCGTCACCTAGACTCTGAGACAAGGTAATCTGAAGCAAAGGAGGAAGTGAGAAGGAAAAAGGTGAACAAGGAAGTGAACAGAAGAAAGCACACATGAGGAGGAACCAAAGGAAAAATTCAAGCATCATGAATTTTGGTTATTCCTCAAAAAAAATTAGAGCAACTCCTCCAAGAGACCACAAGACAATTTTTAAAGAAGACTCCTCCTATAAAGAATTAATGAATTTGACAGAAAGGGAATTTAAAATATGGATGATTAAGACAATACGGGATTGGAAGAGAAGGAAAGATAGAACCAAAAGTCAGACGAGTAATACGTAGAATATAGAAAAGATATGGATGAGCTTAAAGATATGAAGGAGATCATCAGGGAATGTAAACAAGAGTAGAAAGTATCAAAAATAGATCAGACCATGTAGAAGAAAGAACATCAGAATTAGAGGATAAAGCCTTTGAGTTAACACAGGTAGTAACAGAGTCAGAAAAGAAGAGAGAGAAAGCAGAGCAGGTGCTTAGAGAACTATGAGATGCCATGAAGTATTCAAACATACAGATGTATGAATATTATTATTAGGAATAATACATATTATTATTCATATATTAATCATGATACATTATTATCATGTATCATTATCAATATATGATAATATTGTATCATATAATATGTATAATATGTATATGATAATATTGTATCATATAATATGTATCATATAATATTATTCCTATTATTATACAGATAATAGGAATCCCTGAGTGGGAAGAAGATTATCCCAAAGGTATGTAAGCCTTACTGGAGACTATCATAAATGAAAACTTTCCAAGTTTTAGGAAAGATTCTGACACACTCATTTCAGATGGATATAGAACCCCAGGTCATCTCAACTCTAACAGAACCTCTCCAAGACACATTGTAATGAACTAGTCCAAAATCAAGATAAAGGAGAAAATCCTACAAGCAGCTAGGAATAAGTGCCAACTGACCTACAAGGGCAAAACCATTAGGTTGACAGCAGACTTTTCACCTGAAACCTTCCAAGCCAGGAAAGCATGGTCATCCACCTTCAATATCATTAAACAAAATAATTTTTTTTGTTTGCTTTTTTGTTTGTTTGTTTGTTTTTTGTAGAGACAGAGTCTCACTGTACCGCCCTCGGGTAGAGTGCCGTGGCGTCACACGGCTCACAGCAACCTCCAACTCCTGGGCTTAAGCGATTCTCTTGCCTCAGCCTCCGGAGTAGCTGGGACTACAGGCGCCCGCCACAACGCCCGGCTATTTTTTTTTTTGGTTGCAGTTTGGCCGGGGCTGGGTTTGAACCCGCCACTCTCGGCATATAGGGCCGGCGCCCTACTCACTGAGCCACAGGCTCCGCCCAACAAAATAATTTTCAAACAAAATAATCCTGTATCCTGCCAAACTTAGTTTCAAAATTGATGGAGAAATCAAATCAGCAGATATATAGGCACTGAGGAAATTCATTACAACAAGACCAGCTCTACAGGAAATACTTAGACCTGTTCTCCATACTGAACATCACAATGGACCACCACCAAAGCATACATCTATAAGCCAGAGGCCATAATGTAGCCTTCACAATGGCACAAAGGATTAAATTACACCACAAAATAACTCACAATAAGATGAATAGAATTCTACCACAACTATTGATACTTTCAATAAATGTCAGTGGATTGAATTCCCCACTGAAGAGGCACAGACCAGCCGATTGGATGAAAAAACACAAGCCATCCATATGCTGTCTCTAGGAAACACACCTAGCCCTGAAGGACAAATCAAGACTCAGGTTAAGGGATGGAAAATAGTATATCAAGCAAATGGAAATCAGAAGAAAGGAGGGGTTGCAATCTTATTCTCAGACACAAGCAGATTCAGAGAAAATTTTGTTAAGAAAGACAAAGTTGGACACTTCATACTGGTCAAAGGAACAATACAACAAGAAGACATCTCAATACTAAATATTTACACATCTATCTTAAATACTCCAAGATTTATGAAACAGACCTTGAGGGGTCTGAGCAATGTGATATCCCATAACACCTTAATAACTGGGGACTTTAGTACCCCACTGACAGAACTGGACAGATTTTCTAAACTGAAACTAAACAAGGATACAAAGAACTTAAACATGACTCTAGACCAAATCAGACTAATAGACATACATAGAATATACCATCCCAAAGCAAAAGAATATACTTTTTTTCTCATTAGCTCATGTCACATACTCCAAAATAGTTCACATCCTAGGATACAAATAAAACCTCAGCAAAATTAAAGGAATAGAAATTATACCATATCTCTTCTCAGACCGCAAGGCCATAATGGTGAAGCTCAACTCTAACAAAATCATTCATCCCCACACAAAGTCTTGGAAACTAAACAATCTTATGCTGAGTGACAGTTGGGTCCAGGAAGAGATTAAAGAGGAACTTGTTAATTTCCTCAAACACAACAACAATGGAGACACAGTTACCAAAATCTCTGGTATATAGCAAAAGCAATCTTGAGAGGAAAATTTATCATACTAGATGCCTACCTTCAAAAAACAGAAAGTAAACACATCAGCACACTCAAAAACCACATTATGGAATTGGAAAAAGAATAACCATCTAAACCTAAACCAAACAGAAGAAAAGAAATAGTCAAAATTAAGTCAGAGATTAATGAAATTGAAAACAAAAAGAAAATTATTCAAAAAACTTAATGAAACAAAAAGTTGGTTTTTGAAAAAGTAAATAAAATAGATAACCCTTGGCCAGACTTACTAGAAACAGAAAAGTAAAATCTCTAGTAACCTCAATCAGGAATGATAAAGGAGAAATAACAATAGATGCCACAGAGATACAAGAGATTATCTCTAAATACTACAAGAAACTCTATGCCCAGAAATTTGACAATGTAGAGGAAATAGATCAATACTTGGAATCACGCCCCCTCCCTAGACTTAATCAAGATGAAATAGACCTTCTGAAGAGACCAATTTCATGTACTGAGATTAGAGAAACAATAAAAATGTCCCAATAAAAAAATGCCCTGGTCCAGATGGCTCCACACCAGAATTCTCCACACCTTCAAAGAAGAGCTTATACCCATACTGCATAATTTATTCCAAAAAATTGAGGATGAAGGAATCTTTCCCAACACATTCTATGAAGCAAACATCACCCTGATACCAAAACCAGGAAAAGACCCAACCAAAAAGGAGAACTATAGACCAATTTTACTAATGAATATAAATGCAAAAATTCTCAACAAAATCCTAGTGAATAGATTACAGCTTATTATTTAAAAAGTCATACATCACAGGCCCAACTCCAAAATGGCAGCAGCACACAGAGTGCACCCCAGTGGCCTGACGTCCTTGACTCCTGGCTGCCCTCCTCTCGCTGACTACCTCCCTCCTGTGGCCTTCACCTACATGCCTCTGGATTGGCCACTAGGAATCCTGCCCCTCCATTGTCCTGTCTGCTATTGGTCATGATCTTATAATCAATGGATAAAGTGGGGAAAATGTGGAATAACTTTAAATACAGGGTCAGAATTTCTTCAGTCATGAGGGAGGAAGCCAAACTGTAGTAGTAAAATGTAGTGAAAATGTGGACATGAACTCCAACAGATGTTTGTCTGTCAAAGAGAAAAATATCAGTATAGAAGATTCGTCTCTTCATCAGCAAATCAGTCCCTTAAGAGAAAATGTTGCCTTACAATTAGGATTAAGAATTCTTCAAGGAGAAACCAAAATTGTGCCACTGAAATCCCTCACATTGTTGAAATAAGTATTGAAAAGGATAATGATTCTTGGGTTACCCCAGGAACAAGACTTGCATGAAAAGATTCCTACTCTCGACACACTCCATGGGGTGGAAAGAAAAACGATTCCTGTTCTGCAAAGAACCAAAGTTCATTGGATACTGATAAAAAAAAAAATTGGTAGAACTCAAAGTGGACTTCAAAAGAAAGAGAGGCGCTATGGTGTAAGCTCTGTACACGACATGGACAGTGTTTCCAGCAGAAACTTAGGAAGTCGCTCTCTCAGACAGAGGTTGCAGGATACTATAGGCTTGTTTATTCCCATAAGAACTTATAACAAGCAATCAAAGCCTCTCTTTTCCAACAGAAGAAAAATACATCTTTCTGAATTAATGCTTGAGAAATTCCCTTTTCCTGCTGGTTCAGATTTAGCCCCCAAATGACATTTGATTAAACAGCCTACAGCTCCTGTGAGCCCACCTTCAACATTTTTGGATACTTTTGATCCATCTTTGGTATCTACAGAAGATAAGGAAGATAGGCTTAGAGAGAAAAGACAGCTTAGTGTTAAATAAGAGGTTTATCCCCCTCCCAATGCACAAATATATACATTTGAAGCTACTACACAGGTTAATCCATTATACAAACTGGGACCAAAGTTAGCTCCTGGAATGATTGAAATAAGTGGGGACAGTTCTGCACTTCCACAAGCTAACTGTGACTCGGAAGAGGATACAACCAGCCTTTGTTTGCAGTCATGGAGGCAGAAGCAGCGTCAGGTATCTGGAGACAGCCATGCTCACATTAGCAGACAGGGAGCTTGGAAAGTCCACATACAGATTGATTACATACACTGGCTCATGCCAGATTTGCTTCAGATTACAGGGAATTCCTGTTACTGGGGATTGATAGACCGTTACAAAGCAGAAGCCCTTCTGAAAGGGAAGCCTAAAGGCACATTTTTGCTCAGGGACTCTGCGCAGGAGGACTACCTCTTCTCTGTGAGCTTCCACTGCTATGACAGGTCCCTGCATGCCCGTATCAAACTGTGGAATCACAACTTCAGTTTTGATGCACATGATCTGTGTGTATTTCACTCCTCCACTGTAACAGGACTTTTAGAACATTATAAAAAATCCCAGTTCTTGCATGTTTTTTGAACTGCTGCTTATTATATCACTCAATAGGACTTTTCAATTCAGTCTGCAGTATATCTGTCATGCCGTAATCTGCAGGTGCATTACCTATGATGGAATTGATGGGCTCCCTTTACCATCAATGTTATAGGTTTTTATTTATTGATTGATTTATAGGCTTGGGAGGTTAAAAGTTCATTATCTACAGTGGACCCTGGTTTCTATTTTTTTCTCCTGGTAGTGACTTTTTTATTAACTCAGCAGCTACCTCAGAATTTTTATAAAAAGAGTGCCATTATAAACAAAAAGTTAGAGTTCACTGGTTAGAAAGAGAACCAGGCAAGGCAAAGTAAATGCTCCTGTCCCCAGTGGGTACTAATGGAGTCTGCTTTCATGTGCATCAGACAGCACACACCTATAAAAGCACGCATGCAGTGCTTGGTTTTCATACAGTGTGTAAGTTTAGTGTTAGTATCTGTCAGATGCAGCCTGCTGTTGCTTATTCAGATAAACATGGTGCCTATTGGACAACTAGAGGTTAGAGCTACAGGTGTTCAGCAAAACTACAAAAACATCTTGCCAATTTAGCTAAAAGTTTGGTTTTTAATGGCTGTAGTAACTGAGTGAGGCCACTCTGGGGCATTTGCTATGAAGAATTCTATTTCTTACTGAAGAACAAATTATTAATATTGGATGAGTATTTCAACAGTGTGAGTGATGCTTGAAATTATTTTTTTCTAAGAGTTTTTCTATAACCTTCCAAAAGTAGTGATGGTTGTAGTCACTGTAAATCAAGCTTTGGAAGTCCAAAAATATTATAAAAGACTGCCTTCCTTTTAGAAAAAAAATACAATTTTCTCACCATAAGGGCATAGTGCAGTTCATGTAAGTGTTGATGTGTTTATAGTCAGATTCCTTTTCGCTTCTGCAAAAGGTACTGTTAAGAAAACCAAGTTTTCGAGTGGCGCCTGTGGCTCAAAGGGGTAGGGCGCCAGCCCCATATGCTCGAGGTGGCAGGTTCAAACCCAGCCCTGGCCAAAAAAAAAAAAAGAAAACCAAGTTTTCTAAATAGTTATTCTTAAAATCTCAGACTTACAAAGTTATTAGTAGTAGAATTTTATTTAAAGGCCCTAGGTATTCATTTTTTAACGAGTCCTTTAACTTAAAACAGATATTTGTGTGTAGTGTCTCGTGTGTGTGATTTTTTAAGTTTAACATGTGCAGTCTAATCGTTCCATAAAAGTTGTATCTTTTTCTGTGCCCACCATGAGTTTGTGAACCATGAAGAAAATGAGACTAGATGATGCCCAAACAAGTCAAATAGTAGTAACTACCATGGTTGCTAATGTTGAGACTATCATTAAACTGTAATTAATAATTTGGATGGCAGTATTAATCTCTCTGCTGTAAACTCCTATAGCTGAATTGCTTAAGTATAGTTTATAGAATTTCAGTGCAGTTAATTCTTAATGGAAAATCTGAAACCTAAATTGCAGATTTAAAAGGTACCGTACAACCATTGTATCTGTAAATAACTTTAATTAGCAACTTTTGTCACTTAGAATCATATATAATATGACTTAATAGCTCTTTTGGAAGTTATATCAAGTTCTAGTGTTTGCTTCTTAATAATTGAATGGAATCTCCAGTTCTGTCTTAGAAATTTTGCACTAAAGTAGCCAAATCTATTCTTGTGTCTTTTTGTTAATGTGCTCTGGACCACGGGTGAATGCTCCATAGTTTCTTTACCTGCTGCTAGAGAATGTTATTTTATATCCCTATGGCTATTGCCAAGACTACAAAAAAGAAAACCACTTGACTGCTAATGTATGTTTCTGCTTGCTGTGCCTTGTTATGGTTGCGTTTTTGTGCTAATAAAGTATGTTTGGTGTTCTCCTTGAAAAAAAAAGTCACACATCACAATTAAGTAGTATTCATCCCAGGGATACAAGGCTTGCTTAACATACGCAAATCTATAAACATAATTCACCATATCAACAGGAGCAAAACCAAAGACCATATGATCCTCTCAATAGATGCAGAAAAAGTATTTCATAAAATTCAACATCCTTTCCTAATTAGAATGCTGAAGAATATAGGCGTTGGCAGCATATTCCATAAACTGAGCGAAGTCATCTATGACAAACCCACAGCTAATATTATACTGAATGGAGTTAAACAGAAAGCTTTTCCACTCAGGACTAGAACAAGACAAGGGTGTCCTCTATCGCCACTACTATTCAATATAGTGCTGACAGTTCTAGCCAATACAATCAGGCAAGAGAAGTAAATTAAAGGCATCCCAATAGGGGCAGAGGAAGTGAAACTCTCCCTATTTGCCACTGATATGATTTTATAGGTAGAGAACCCCAAAGACTCAACCACAAGACTTCTGGAAACAATGGAAAAATACAGTAATATCTCAGGATATAAAATCAATGTCCACAAATCAGTAGCCTTTGTATATGCCAATAACAGCCAAGATGAGAAGGAAATCAAGGACATAATACCCTTCTCAGCAGCTCCAAAGAAAATTAAATACCTAGGAATACACCTCACAAAACAGGTGAAGGACTTTTGTAAAGAAAACTATGAACCGCTAAGAAAAGAAATAGTAAAAGATATTAACAAATGGAAGAACATAGTATGCTCATTGCTGGGAAGAATCAACATTGTTAAAATGTCTATACTTCCCAAAGCAATCTACAGATTCAGTGCTCTCCCTATTAAAATACCAAGATCGTACTTTCAAGACTTCTAGAAAATAATTCTTCATTTTGTATGGAACCAAAAAAAAAAAAAGAAAAACCAAGGTAGCCAAGGCAATTCTTAGTAATAAAAACAAAGCTGGGGGCATCAGCCTATCAGAATTTAGGCTGTTCTATAAGGCCATAGTGATCAAAACAGCATGGTCTGGCACAAAAATAGAGACATAGACATTTGGAACTGAATAGAAAACTAGGAGATGAAACAAACAGCTTATAGCCACCTACTTTTTGATAAACCAAACGAGAACATACACTGGGGGAAGACTCTGTATTCAATAAATGGTGCTGGAGAACCAGATATCCACATGTAAAAGACTGAAACTGGACCCGCACCTTTCTCCACTCACAAAAATTGATTCGAGATGGATAAAAGACCTTAATCTAAGGCAAGAAACAACTAAAATCCTCAAAGAAAGTATGAGGAAAACAGTGGAAGCCTTCAGTCTGGGGAAGGATTTTATGAAGAAGACTACCATGGCAATCACAACAACAACAGAAATAAACAAATGGGACTTAATGAAACTTAAAAGCTTCTGTACAGCTAAGGCAACAACAACCAAAGCAAACAGACAACCTGCACATTTGGAAAGGATATTTGCATATTTTGATTCAGACAAAAGCTTGATAACTAGGATCTACAGAGAACTCAAATTAATAAACATAAAAAGAGTCAAAAATCCTTTAGATCACTGGGCAAGAGATATGAAGAGAACCTTCTCTAAAGAAGACAGACAAATGTCTAACAAACACGAAAAAATGCTCATCGTCAGAGGGACGGAGGGAGGGGGGTGGGACCTTGGTGTGTGTCACACTTTATGGGGGCAAGACATGAATGCAAGAGGGACTTTACCTAACAATTGCAATCAGTGTAACCTGGCTTATTGTACCCTCAATGAATCCCCAACAATAAAAAAATAATAATAATAAAAAAAAGAAAAAACGCTCATCGTCCCTAATTATTAGAGAAATGCAAATCAAAACCACTCTGAGATGTTATCTAACCCCAGTGAGAATGTCCCTTATCACAAAGTCTTGAATCTGCAGATGCTGGCATGCACGTGGAGAGAAAGGAGCACTTTTACATGGTTGGTGGGACTGCAAACTAATACAACCTTTTTGGAAGGCACTATGGAGAACCCTCAAAGAACTCAAGCTAGACCTCCCATTTGATCCTGCAATCCCATTGCTGGGCATGTACCCAGAAGAAAAAAACTCCTTTTATCACAGGGACACTTGCACTAGACTGTTTATTGCAGCTCAATTTACAATCACCAAAATGTGGAAACAGACTAAATGCCCTCCAACCCAGGAACGGATTAACAAGCTGTGGTGTATGGGTACCACAGAATACTATTCAGCCACTAAAAAAGATGGAGACTTTACATCCTTTGTATTAACCTGGATGGATGTAGAACACATTATTCTTAGTAAAGCATCACAAAAATGGAGAAATAAGAATCCTATATACTCAGGCAGCGCCTGTGGCTCGAAGGAGTAGAGCACTAGCCCCATATGCCAGAGGTGGTGGGTTCAAACCCAGCCCCAGCCAAGAACCACAAAAAAAAAAAAAAAAGAATCCTATATACTCAATTCTGATATGAGGGCAATTAAGGTCCTAGTACACAGTGGGAGGTGGGGGATGGGGAGAGGTGAAAAGGGATGGGGGGTTAATGGGGTGTAGTACACCTTTTAGGGGTGGGACATAAATATGAGAGGGTCCTTAGCTAACAAAAGCAATCAGTGTAACCTGGTTCTGTGTACGCTCAATGAATCATCAACATTTAAATAAATAAATAAATAACCATCAGAGAAATGATAATAAAATTGGAACCAAAACAAAGGCAAATTGATATTGCACAAAGCACAGTAAGGGACGAGACAGAAACAAAGATAGACTAAATTATAGGAATGTCCAACCTGCACCCATAGGCCGTATGCTGATTTTGTGAGGAATAGTTTTGCTTATCTATGATAATGGATAACACAAAAGGTATGTCTGGTCCTTTTTCTTTCCTAAATCAGATTTTGTTAGTGTTTGTCTTATTTCATGTGTATCCCAAGACAATGCTTATTCTTCCAACACATAGCAGAGGGAAAACAAAAGGTTGGATATTCCAGGTTTAAAAGAATTTTTAAAAAATGCATTGATTGGAAATGAAGAGAAAGAAATTCATACAATTGGACTTTCTGAAAAGAAAAACAAAGCGTTTGTAAATTTCTAAAACTAGAATCTACCAAGAGTTTCCATTCAAAAAACACAAATCTATACAAGGTGAGTATAGATCATGGAAAATTATTTTTAAAATATGGTCAATAATGAAGTGTACTATAGTAAAATTTATTGAATTTTCAAGTTCTTGGCAGCTTGTCGAAATTACCAAGTCATATAAAAGAGAGGAAATGCCAGGGTGGCCTCAGATTTCTCCCTAATAACTTTTAAAGTCAAATATAATAGAATTATTTTTACAAGATATGTAAGAAAAGAGTGAACCAAAGATTCCACATCAAGACAAGATGTCTTTCAAAGATAACTGCTGTAAAAAGTTTTAAGTATGTAAGAATTCAGATTATAATATCTTACGAGATGGTCTTAAGGAAATTACCGGAAGACGAGCGTCAGTTCACCAAATGATGACTGGTAAATTAGAGTGAAATTGCTAATGGCAAGCAATGAGTACATTTTCCAGTAAAAGTAAGACTACAATAAAAATAGAAATTAAGGTAAGAAGACAAATTGGAAATACTATATTCCCAGAAATGTAGAAATGATGCAAAAAATAAATTGAAAAATGAAAGGAAATGAGTCAGAGAAGAAAAATAAGTTGATGCATGCCAAAAACAAAGGCTATTTTTTGAAATAGTGAATTATGTAGAATATTAGTATAAGCATCTTTAACAATATAAAAGAAGACATTAAGATAATAACCACAACGAAAATTGTGGAGAAAATAAATTATATGATGGAGTAAGAGAAAAGATTTTAAGGTTTTATTGATTATGGTAAATCAAAAAAAAAGGCTAATATTATTTACATAAAGTTATAGGCCAGGTGTGGTGGCTCACATCTGTAATCCTAGCACTTTGGGAGGCCAAGGCAGGTGGATTGCCTGAGCAAGAACAAGACCCCACCTCTAAAACATTGAAGTTAAAAATAATAAAGATAAAGTTATAACTGTAAGGTAACCACTAATAAAACATTACCAAATATTAGTTTAAAAGCAAAATTATAAATATAGAAAAAAGCTAAGACTATATATGTTTATATATTTATATTTGTAATTTATACTATTAAAGGTTTAATGTCACCTATATAAGAAGCTATGATGCAGATAAGAGACAAAACTGAAAAAAAATAAATGTTTTAAATGAAAGGATGGACAAAGGCCTATCAAGAAAATGGAAACACTGAAAGAAAAAAGAGAAAAAGAAGAAGAGATGAAGAGAAGAAAAGGAAAGATAAAAAGCAAAGTTCATCACTTGAATATTATACAAGGTAGAATTATGTCCAAAAAGCAATTAAAAAGACCCAGAGCACTATTATTTTATTTAATAGTGATGCACACAGTAATATAGCAACAACATTCAAAAGCTA
Organism: Nycticebus coucang; assembly: GCF_027406575.1. Classification (NCBI taxonomy): domain Eukaryota; kingdom Metazoa; phylum Chordata; class Mammalia; order Primates; family Lorisidae; genus Nycticebus; species Nycticebus coucang. Next base: position 7,507,464 of record NC_069790.1, read on the forward strand.
AACACCACTGGAAGAAGAGACAATAACCAAAAAATGGATAACTATAATTTACCTATCTTGTTCAAAGATCAAGAAGATGTAAATTAAGAATAGAGAGATCCTAAATAACAAAATTAACACATATAAAATTCTCTACCCTAAAAATAGGAAATTAGAGATTCTTTACAAAGTGCCCATAAATAATTTACATAGTTCACAGAGAAATGTCATAAATTAAAAAATGAAAATAATAAAGATAATATTTTTTGACCAAAATGCCAAATTAGGATTTAGCAACAGAATTTGGCAATCTAGCACAAGACATAATTTTTGGATTTTTTTTTTCAGACTGATAGGTAAAAATATGCTCTTATAGAATAGATTTAATTTGAAAATCTCTTGTTACAAGTCATCTGAGTAATTCTTCATATGTTTAAAATTCCTAAGAATTTCCACCTGGAAATTCAAAGAAGTTTTATTTAAATAGATCTTGAGTTAAGAGAAACAGAAAGCTGTACTGCAAGTACCCAGAAAATAATGAGTTTCTAACTGTATATCAGGTGTATAAATTATAAAGAAGTGGTTGAAAGAATAGCTGCAATGTTAAGTAACTATATACATTTAAGAAAAAAGAAGACTAAACACAGTAAATCAAACATCAGTCTGAGGTTACAATACAATGAACATAATACATCGAAAGTACATAAAATAAGGAAGTAATAAAAATAAAAACAGAAATAAAAAGTTAGAAAGGACAAAAAAGAGAATTGATAAAGTCTGAATATGGTTCTTTGGGGGGAAAGAAAAGAATGAAACAACTTGTGCAAATAATAAATTTTAAAAATTGGGAAAGAGAAAGCATAATAAAGAAAGGGCAACCACGAGAAGAAAAGAAATGAAAGAGGATAAGGTATAAGGTAGGACAAAGTAGGAAGGGAAATATTTCTTGTTTTGACTTCAATTCCTCTCTAGGATCTTAATAATTGTTGGGAGGGATTTATATTTAAAGATGAAGTATTAGGTGCTTCCACCAACACCTGCAGGGCATAGCAGGTCCTAAAGAGTTCTTCTGATTCTCATGCTCCGGGGGTCCCCACTAGAGCAGGGTGACAGCAAAGCAGATTTCAGTAGTAGTTCTCTCATCTTAATACGATCATAATAATCCCACTCTCTAAGCTTCCTGGTGGCAGTTTTAGTGTAGGAGATGGGGCTGAGAATGAATGCAGACTAGTTTGCAGAGTGTGAGCAGGTGTTAAAATAAACAACCCTCTGGCCCAACCTAACTAGGCTCCAAGGCTAAGAGCAAAATGCAGGGGCTGGCAGAGTGGGTGCAGGTGTTAAAGTCTAACCAAGAAGAGGATAACCACAGACAAGGACTGACTTGAACCATCTTTTCAGCCATTCAGGTCACCCTACATAAATTTTGGCTAACTGCAATGTCATTTGCATGGTGATTTTAAAATTTCTCCTCCCTTGAAATCAGCATGACAGTTCCAAATCAACCACATAAAGTAAGAAGATGGAAAGGAATCCAATTCTAGAAGTTACTACCCAAATTCTTAGTAAAACCTAAGACCTTAAACTTGAGTATTCCTCCCCATAGTTAATGAAAGACAAAAAAAAACCCTTCCTACAAGCCTGCCCACTGTCTCGCTCTTGAAAGTGTGCTTTCACTTTCAGTAAAGCTGCTTAGTTTTGGCTTACACAGTGCATCCTGAATGAAGTTCTTTCCTCCCACAATCACCAAGAAGATGAAAACACCGCCACTCAGCAGCATAAATAGCAGGACTATGTCTTTTTTCACTACCACATATGTTGTGCAACTACAGTACATGATGTAAAGGAAGTGATCTATAAATAGTTCTCAAATGAATAAATAACACAAAAACGTTCATGCTAACTCTTGGCAAAATTTTGCCATTTCTACTATGCAAAACATACATCACAAAGGACAAAAAAATGGGGGCAACAGTCCCAAAACAAAACACAAATAACAAAGTAACAGGATATTAAGCATAATTTTTTTCCTCTATTTTCTCCACTTTGATGATCATCTGTTTATAAAAAACAAACACGTTAAAATCAGGGATGTCTTAGTAGCCTCAGAAATAGCATTGTCCTATTACCAGGAAAGAAAGAATCTGGAACTAATATGTTCCAGAATCTTCTTTGTCTTCTCTATACACATCCCTTCTCTGCAACCCAAGCAAAAGCACTATCAAAAAACTTCATAATCAGGAATTTAAACTCTCTTATTTCTTCAAGCCATTTTTAAAAGGATACTTTGGTCTTCATAAACATTTAATTGTCACCATTTCTTTTTCTACAGGTGACACATCCTTGATTTACATTTGAATAAGCCTTTGCTAATTGTGTTTTATCTGCTGCTTGCCTCTGTTAGTGCCATCAGTGAGTTCAAAGACAGAAAAGTGATGAGCATGTTGAATCAAAGTCACACCGTGGGAGAACACACCTTGAAAAATTGGATTTTAAATGGTAAGTTAATTTTCTCCCATTGCTGTAATAAATCACCACAAACTTATGGCTGAAACCAAAAAAAAAAAAAAAATTGGATTTTGTTTTTAAAACTCAGAGCGCAGGACTTCAACTCCACTGTTGGAGGTAGAAAATCCCCACTTCCCACTTCTCACATCAGCCTGGCTTCTCCCTCTTTCTACCAGGCCCCTTTGCCACCACCACCCAGGGCCAGTCTTCACCATCCTAGGCAGACCAGGCTGCCAGCTACAGAAAAGAAGGGCCAGTGAGTCCTGCCTCTGTTTCCCACTCTCTCTCTTCAGATTTCCCTTTCCCTGCAGAAAACTGGACAAAAAGGTTCCTGTTGTTCCTGCTGTTTGTAGCTCTCCGGATTCCAAGACCTTCCTCAACACAACCAGCCAAAGTCTGGCAGAATTTGTGATTTGGATGGAGTTGGGGAGGTCAGGGAAGGAATGGAGTGAGGAGCCTTTAAGACTCAAGTGTAGGGGGAGGAGACAAGATGGCTGACTGAAGCCAGCTTTCCACAGAGGCTCCCATCAAGTAGGAGAGTTAAAGGACAAAAATTCAGCAAGTAACCTGGTGGATTTGAGCTGCACTAAGAGAGAAGGTTGAAGAACGCAGGTCAACCCCACTGAGGTGAGCCGTGACCACAAGGATACAAACAAAAGGTACAAAATCCATCACCAAGCGGACGGGAGTCCCCTCCCCCATGAGAATGGCTCGGAGTGCCCCACAAACAACTGCGCAGAGTTCAAAGGTCCTCCCACTACACTCCACGGGAGAGACCCTCTAAAAACTGGACCTACCTCTCCCTACTAGGGTGCCACAGGGTCCTCCTGCCAGGCATAAAACTGTATAAACTGTATATAGTCTCTACCTGGAATTCTGAGCTCCCAGTGCTCCCTTCACTCACACTGAGGTCTAGAGGCCAGTCCCGGTCGGCGGAGAGGGGACCGCACCAGAGTGGCAGTTCCCTGAGGCACATTGTGACAGCCATCTTTTGGTGACAGTACGGCCAGGCATAAAACTGTGTAAAGCTGTGTGTGTTCTCTGCCCGCAACCCCAGGCTCCCAGCGCTCCCCGTGCTCCCCTCTGCTCTCGCTCCAAGGTCTGGAGGCCTGTCCCCCAGGTGTCCAGACTCTTGGGCGATTGCTCGAGAGGTGTAGACAGTGCTGGGCTGCAGCCAGTCAGTGCAGACTCTGGGGTACGGGAGCGGAGAAAGGACAGTTGGCCGGAAGGGAGCTACACCGGAGCAGCGGTTGCCTGAGCCATAAAACAGCAGCCCTCTTTTGCTAGCAATATGGCTCACTACACAATATTCTGAAGCCACACCCCCTGTCTCCCTGGGCAACCAGAGACTCTGAGTATAGGATTTGCCTGAGGCAACTCCAACTTGCAAACCAGGAAAAATCCCAGGGTGGGGCTGACCCAGAGGTCTGCTTTACTAAACCTAAGATGCACCTGGCCCTTGGGGATTGTCAGCCTATAGACAATATAAGAGCAAAGACAAGCTGATTTGGAACTCAATTCAGCTTCTCTTCTGCAGGGGAACCGCAGAGTTGTTCTGTTCTGTTCTGTCAGTAACATTAATCAGGGGCAAGACTGGACCTGAGTGAAAGCCCCCCAACCTTCATCAAGAGCCCAAGGTTGTCAGGCCTCACCTCCTCCTGCTAGAGAGAGGCAGAGCGCAGCAGCCTGGTAGACTTCCTTGTGCTTCAGGCAGGTGCAAACTCCTGGAATACTGATTCACTACAGGCAACTGGGTCAGCCAACTGCAGGGCTATCAGTGACTGGGTGTGACAGTGGAGTAAGGTGGGGAAGGAGGCACCAACCTTCCCAGACTGATCTATTTTCTCGGTTGCTCCTCCTGACTCCATGCAGCACTGGAGCAAGCCACACCAAAGTAGTCACCAGACCCCTGTGATCCAGTTCCCAGAGACCTCTTAAACTCTTTCACCCGAGACAGGTGCAGACTGAGACAATTGATTTGGCCTTTTTGAACTGAACCAATTGCCTGAGGACAAATCAGGCGGTGCCCTGGGTGCACGGTGGTAGGAAGGTTTGATCTTTCTTTTCCAATTGTTTGACGGTGGGGGGGTGGGGTGACTTAATTGCTGATATTTCTCCACAGCTGAGACTTTAATCCAGAGTATCTGTTTCACTAGGATGGAACAGAAACCAGCTGAAAACAAGACAGAACCACTTAGCCCCACCACACCAGACAGGGCCCCAGTTTCTCAGGCCACAACACTGTACAGGCCCTCAACAAAGCCCCAGGGGAAAAAAATCAAAGAAGTAAAACAACCATGGGGCGGAATCAGCAGAAAAACTCTGGTAACATGAATAACCAGAATAGATCAACCCCCCCAAGGAAAGATATGGCAGATGCAATTGAAGATCCCATTCATAAACAACTGGCTGAGATGTCAGAAATCAAATTCAGAATTTGTATTGCAGACAAGATTAACAAAGTGGAATTAGGAATTTGAGGAGAAATTCAAAAGTTGTCTCAAGAATTTAACGAATTTAAAGACAAAACCACCAAAGACTTAGACACACTGAAGCAAGAATTTACAGCCCTCAAAGATATGAAAAATACAGTAGAATCCCTCAGCAACAGAATGGAGCAAGCAGAAGAAAGGATTTCTGACATTGAAGATAAAGCCTTTGAACGCTCCCAAACTCTCAAAGAGCAAGAGAAATGGAGAGCAAAAATGGATCATTCTCTCCGAGAGCTCTGGGATAATTCGAAGAAGACGAATATCCGAATCATTGGAGTTCCAGAAACAGAAGAAGTGGCCTCGCTGGGCACAGAGGCCCTTCTGCATGAAAATATGAAAGAGAATTTTCCAGATATGCCAAGACTCAAGTGTAGGCTGGGAACCTGACTCTGCATTTGCCAGAGCAGCACACAGATGCTTGCACACTTCTCCAACTAACAAAAGGGACCATGCAAAGTCAAACTTCATTGTACAGCTCCTAATTTGTGTGACTCATTTGGAACAGTCAGGAAGAAAGGAGGATGCTCACCTCTATCCATACCTCTCTGAACACACCACCATCCCCAAACATCAGACTCATTTTGACTTTTGGCATTAGTAGGTGCAGGAATCTTTCAACAGTAGGTACTGATCAGAAACAGTGTGGCTGCCACTCAGAGTGTCCTTGCAATGTCCCTTCTTGGGCTTTTCTCAAGAACTACTAGCCAATAAACTAGGCAGGTCAGGAGTTAATGTCCCATTACAAGGTGAGGACACTGATACTGAAAACTGTCTAATAAGGTGCCCAACATCTTGTGACCAACAGTGGCTGGTCATCCCAGTTCTCTCATTGTTTCAAGTCTGAGATGCTAAAAGAATAACAGAAACACAGAAACCTTAGAGATAAGATTCATTGACCAAATGTCTGGAGAAGCAAACTTTGAGAACTGTAATTCCAACTTCTATGTCATAAAAGTTTTCTTTATCAAGAAGTTCTATATTTTGCTTGGTAGGGGAAGGTAAGAAGCCAGTTGGCCATACCTAAAACATTTATATCTTAAAGTCTTTCTCCCTTCCCATCACTTATTAGTCATTAATGTACATTACCTACTGCTCTAAGCAGTGAATTTCTTAAGCTCAAGAATTGGATGGTGTTTATCCTTGCATTCCTCCCAGCACCTAGAAAAAGTTATATGTCATATAGAGGGTATGAACAAAAAATTGTTTCGGAATGAACAAATGAATGAGTGGAGAAATAAATATGTGAGTGAATGAAGGTACTGAATTAATATGTCAGAAGCAGCCACACAATGTAAAATGAGGGCATTTCAGAAACTAGTTTGGACTATTCTTCATTGCAGATGACTGTGCCATTTATTAGAAAACAACTGTTAGGGGTCAAAGCACGATGGCAGACTAGAAACAACTTCTTACTAGCCACTGATGGTGCAGCAGGGGAAAGAAAATTCCAACCACCTCTGGCTAGCGGTATTCTCTGAGGGATATCACTCTGGGGGGCACAGTGAAGCAGTGGTGGACTACGGGAGCCAGCAACAAAGTCTGGAGCTGAGAAAAACCATCACAGAAGGCAAGTACTTGGGAATAGGCAGGGACCAGCCAGTTAGCCCACCCACAGAGGACTGGGGACAAGAGAGGGCTATCTACCAGGTTTTTGATTTGGGGCTAATCTACTTACTAGAGTGGCTTCAAACGAGTAGGTAGACTAGAACAGTGTCCAGCAGCAGAAACTGAATACCAAGAGGCAGGGGTTCCTCATAGGCTTGGCTGCTGGCTGGGCACCACCACTGTAGGAAAGCCAGGTGGGAGAAATGGTCTGTAGGTCCTAGCACACAGCTGGTTCTGAAGAGCCTGCTAACCTTGGGCAACCATCCTTGGTGTGAGTTGAGTGGCCATGGGAATTATTGTCAGGAGGCACTGTGTGATGTGCCTCCTAAGAAATCTGACTAAAGCATTAGGACTCCAACCCTGTGGGGACTGAATACTGATGAAGCAACCAGACCCGGATTGAGGGCAACTAAGTCAGGAAGACAGAATACCAGGACACAACCTCCTCCTCTGCAACCAGAGAGTGGCTTCCAGCCTATGTGTTCTGTATCTCCTAATACCCACAGCCCCCGTGGTGTTTGAGCAGTATACTGCGCGTGCACTCTCTCTCTCTCTCTCTCTCTATATATATATATCATATATATATTTTTCTATATATATATATGTTTATATATGTATATTTCTTTGGTTATCTCCTTTTTATTTTGATTGGTTGTATTTTCATTTTCTTATTTTTTTTTTTTTTGAGTCAGAGTCTCAAGCTGTCACCTGGGTAGAGTGCCATGGTGTCACAGCTCATAACAACCTCAAACCCTAGGGCATAAGTGATTCTCTTGCCTCAGTCTTCCAAGTAGCTAGGACTGCAGGTGCCCACTACAACATCCAGCTATTTTCTTGTTGCAGTTTTCATTGTTGTTTAGCAGGCCCGGGCCAGCTTGAACCCACCACCCTCGATGTATGTGGCTGGCACCATACCCACTGTGCTATGGACACCAAGCCTATTTTCATTTTTTCATTTTTACTTTCTTCAATAGCAATGGCTCTTCAATTTATGTTATGGTTTTTTACACCATTTTTTTTCTCTTATTTGTTTTATTTCTCTCCTGTTTTCTCTTTCTTGATAGTGATTTTTCTACTTTTCTCATCTTTTCTACATACAACAGCAGAGATATCACTTTCTCGTCCCTTTTTTCTCTTCTTTATCTTATATAATTTATTATATAATTATATAATACATTTTTTATTTGCTTTATTTGTTTTTATTTTCTCTGGGTGCTAAGAGGTCACAGCATTGGTCTGTCTCAAGGAGGTCACAAGGTCATTGTCTAGGGTTTCCTTCTGGCTTTGGCCTTTGGAAAAACAATATTGACAGGTCCCCACTGCAACATACTGCTGAATTTTTAATTGGGGGAGGGTTGTTTTGTTTTTCTCTTTCCATATTTGGCAGAGGTGGGGGTTTTCCTTTTGCACAGGCAGGGAAGGAGCCTGTCAAAGACTTGCCCAACCCAGCTCCACAAAATCCTAGAGTTCCAGGTATGAGCATAGTAACCTGTGGAACAACACCATTTCTCCTGTTGCTCTCTTTCTCTTTTTTCACCTCCCTAATTTTCTGTTTTCTTCTTTTTGTCTTCTTCCTATCTTCTCACTCTTTACTCTTCTCTGCCTTTTGGCCTCATACCAAAAGGCCACTAGAACACCTAAGCTCTGAGACAAGCTAATTAAAAGAAAAAGAGGTAGTAAGAAGAAAAAAATAGGTGAAGGAAGCGAATGAGAAGAAAACACACATGAGGAGGAACCAACAGAAAAATTCTGACAACATGAAAAACCAGAACAGAGCAGTCCTCCCCATCCCCCAGGGACTATGAGGCTGCTGCTGCAGAGGAGTCTACCAATAAAGAATTAATTAAAATAACAAAAATGGACTTGAAAATATGAATGGCAAAGGCAATAAAGAGAACTTTTTTAGAGAAATTGAAAAAACAAAACAAAAAAATGGACAAAAGATGGGAAATACAGAAAGGATATGGTGGAGCTTAAGGAACTGAAGGAGTCAATCAAGGAATTTAAAGTTGAGGTGGAGAATGTTAATAACAGATTAGAACACAAAGAAGAAAGAAATTCAGAGCTAGAGGATAAAGCTCTTGAGCTAATTTAGGTAGTTAAAGAGACAGAAAAGAAGTGAAAGAAATCAGAACATTCACTCAGAAAATTGTGGGATTCCACAAAGCATTCAAATGTATGAATTACAGGGATCCCTGAAGGGAAAGAAGACTATCCCAAAGGAATGAAAGGCAAACTGGAGGACATTATAAATGCAAATTTCCCAAGTTTCACCAAAGATCCCAAAACCCTCCTTTTAGAGGGATATCAAACCCCAGGCCATCTCAACTCAAACACAGCATCTCCAAGACATATTGCAATGAACCTGTCCAAAGTCAAGACAAAATTCTGCAAGCAGCCATAAATAAGTGCCAATTGACCTACAGGGGCAGATCAATCAGGGTGACAGTAGACTATTCAGCTGAAAATTTGCAAGGCAGAAGAGAATAATCATTGACCTTTAACCTTCTTAAACAAAACAACATTCAGCCCTGAATTCTGTATCGTATTAACTAAGCTTCCAAATTGATGAAGCAATAAAATCTTTAATAATATGCAAACATTGGAGGAGAGACAAGATGGCGGACTGAAGCCAGCTTTCAACAAAGGCTCCCGTCCAGAAGGAGAGTTAAGGGACAGGAATTTAGTAAGTATCCTGGTGGACTTGAGCCTCACCAAGAGAGAAGGCTGAAGAACGCACATCAACACCGCTGAGGCAAGTTGTGATCACAAGGACGCAAACAAAAGGTACAAAATCCACCACCAAGCGGACGGGAGTCCCCCTCCCCCATGAGACCGGCTCTGTAGCCCCACAATTGAACAAGTGGGCAGAAATTAAAGCCCCTCCCACTACACTCCACGGGAGAGACCTTCTAAAAACTGGACCTACCTCCCCTACTGGGGTGCCGTGGCGTTCTCCTGCCGGACATAGGGCTGAATAAAACTTTGGGAATCCTTTGCCGGCAACCCTGAATCCCCGGCGCTCCCCTCCCGCCCACTGAGGTCTGGAGGCCTGTCCCCCAGGACTTCGGATCCTTGGGTGATTTCTCAAGGGGAGTGGACAGTCCCCGAGTTGCGTCTGGTCAGCATTGACTCTGAGGTGCGCCGAGTGAGGAGAGGGCACCGGGCTGAGGGGGAGTCACGCCTCGCGGCACTTCCCTGCGGTGCAGTGCACCAACCCTCCCCGGGCATACGGGGCCCAAGACTGAATCAGACTCTGGCCTCCCCGCTGAGAGCTGAGAACCCCTACTCTCACTCGGGGTCTGAGGGCCTATCCCCCAGGAGTTCGGCTCCTTGGGTGATTTCTCGAGGGGAGTGCACAGTGCCTGAGCTGCGTCAGGTCAGCGCTGACTCTGGGATACGTGAGCGAGGAGAGGGCACTCCGCTGAGGGGAAATCAAGCCTTGGCGGCACTTCCCTGCAGTGCAGTGCAGGAGCCCTCCCCGGGCACAAGACTGAATAAGACTCTGGCCTCCCCGCTGAGAGCTGAGAGCCCCTACTCTCACTCGGGGTCTGAGGGCCTATCCCTCCGGAGTTCGGCTCCTTGGGTGATTTCTCGAGGGGAGTGCACAGTGCCGGAGCTGCGTCAGGTCAGCGCTGACTCTGGGATACGTGAGCGAGGAGAGGGCACTCCGCTGAGGGGAAATCAAGCCTTGGCGGCACTTCCCTGCGGTGCAGTGCAGGAGCCCTCCCCGGACCGTAGTATTGCATGAAACTGAATGAAACTCTAGCTTCCCCCCGCCCCACTCCCAATCCGGGTCTGGGCGCCCATCCCCCAAGAGTTCTGATTCTTGGGGGATCTCTTAAGGGGTGTGGACCCAGCACAAACTGCGGCCGCTCAGTGCTGACTCTGGGGCGCGGGACAGAGGAGAAAAGGGTCGCCTGAGTGCCCACACCAGAGCAGCAGTTCCCTGGAGGTAGATCAACAGCCGTTTTTTCTTTAACGGCAGAACGCTCACTTCTGGATATTCTGAGGCCACACCCCCTGTCTCCCTGGGCAACCAGAGGAGGCCACCGGTGTCACGGCTCACAAACCCAGAAGCCTCCAGGGCGGGGCCGACCCAGAGAGGTGTTCAGACGCAATTCTCCAGCAGCAAAGACGTTTGAACTCAAAACAGCCCGTCTCCTGTAGGCGACGACAGGAACAGAGACAGAACCTCACAAAGTTGTCTGTTCTGTTCTGTTCTGTTAGCAGCATCCATCAGGGACGGGGCTAAGCCTGAGTGAACACCTCCTTCCCATCACCTGCATCAAACACTCAAAGATGTCAGGCCCCATCTCCTCCTGCTAGATAGCGGCAGTCTGCGGGGGCCTGGCAGACTTCCTCGCGATTCAGGCAGGTGCAAACCCCTGGAGTGTCTGTTCACTGCAGGCAACTGGGTTAGCCATCTGCAGAGATACCAGTGACTGGGTCCGACGGAGGGGCAAAGTGGGGAAGGAGACGTCAACCTTCCCAGACTGCTCTGTTTGCGGGGTGGCTTCTCCTGACTCCACGCTGCACTGGAGTGAGCTGTCTCAGAGGAGTCACCAGGCCCCTGTGATCCAGTTCCCAGAGACCTCTTGAACCCTTCCACCTGAGACAAGTGCCGATTGAGACAGTTGATTCGGACCTTTTGAACTGGGCTAATAGACTGAGGACTTTTCAGGTGGTGCCCTGGGTGTGCGATTGTAGGAAGGTTTGATTCTCCTTTTCCAACTGGGGCCAGAGGTGGGCAGGCGGGGTGACTTAATTGCTGATTTTTCCACACAGCTGAGACTTCAAGCCAGAGTAGAAGTTGCAATAGGATAGAACAGAAACCAGCTGAAAACAAGACAGAACCACTTTGCTCCACCACACCAGACAGGGCCCCAGTTTCTCAGGCCACAACACTGTACGGGCCCTCGATAAAACCCCAGGGGAAAAACCAAAGGGAGTAAACCATGGGGCGGAATCAGCGGAAAAACTCTGGTAACATGAATAACCAGAATAGATCAACCCCCCCAAGAAAAGACACGGCAGATGTGATTGAAGATCCCATTCATAAACAACTGGCTGAGATGTCAGAAGTCGAATTCAGAATTTGGTTTGCAGACAAGATTAATAAAATGGAATTAGGAATTCGTGGAGAAATTCAAAAACTGTCTCAAGAATTTAACGAATTTAAAGACAAAACCACCAAAGACTTAGACACACTGAAACAAGAACTTACAGCCCTCAAAGATATGAAAAATACAGTAGAATCCCTAAGTAACAGAATGGAACAAGCAGAAGAAAGGATTTCTGACATTGAAGATAAAGTCTTCGAACGCTCCCAATCTCTCAAAGAGGAAGAGAAATGGAGAGCAAAAACGGATCACTCACTCAGAGAGCTCTCAGATAATTCGAAAAAACATAACATAAGGGTTATAGGAATTTCGGAGGCTAATGACGTGGCAGCCAAGGGCACAGAGGCCCTTCTACATGAAATTATGAAAGAAAATTTTCCAGACATGCCTAGAGAATCTGAAATTCAGATAGCAGACAGCTTCAGAACCCCAGCACGATTCAACCCCAAAAAGCCATCTCCCAGACATATCATAATTAGCTTCACTAAAGTTAACATGAAAGAGAAGATTCTCAAAGCAGCCCGGCGAAAGAAAACTATAACGTACAAAGGTAAGAATATTAGAATAACTGCAGATCTCTCTGCTGAAACTTTTCAAGCAAGAAGAGGCTGGTCATCAACTTTTAATCTCCTAAAGCAAAAAAACTTTCAACCCAGGATCTTGTATCCAGCTAAACTGAGTTTCATCTATGATGGAGAAATTAAATACTTCAATGACATTCATATGTTGAAAAAATTTGCCATAAGTAAACCAGCTCTTCAGGATGTTCTCAGACCTATCCTCCACAATGACCAACCCAATCCTATACCACAAAAGTAAACTCACTCAGAAACTTCGGATCAAACTCCAACTTCCACACTGGCGAAAGGATTAAAAATGTCCACTGGACCTCTGAAAAACTCGAAACCCAAAATTCCACCAGACTTATCCTTACTCTCCATCAATGTGAATGGCTTAAACTGTCCTCTAAAGAGGCATAGGTTAGCTGACTGGATACAAAAACTTAAGCCAGATATTTGTTGCATACAAGAGTCACATCTCAACTTAAAAGACAAATACAGACTCAGGGTGAAAGGATGGTCATCCATATTTCAGGCAAATGGTAATCAGAAAAAAGCAGGTGTTGCAATTTTATTTGCAGATACAGTAGGCTTTAAACCATCAAAAGTAAGGAAGGACAAGAATGGTCACTTCATATTTGTTAAGGGTAATACTCAATATGACGAGATCTCAATTATTAATATCTATGCACCCAACCAGAATGCACCTCAATTTATAAGAGAAACTCTAACAGACATGAGTAACTTGATTTCCTCCAGCTCCATAATCGTTGGAGATTTCAACACTCCCTTGGCAGTGTTGGATCGATCCTCCAGAAAGAAGCTGAGCAAAGAAATCTTAGATTTAAACTTAACCATCCAATATTTAGATTTAGCAGACATCTACAGAACATTTCATCCCAACAAAACTGAATACACATACTTCTCATCAGCCCACGGAACTTACTCCAAAATTGATCACATTTTAGGTCACAAGTCTAACCTCAGTAAATTTAAAGGAATAGAAATTATTCCGTGCATCTTCTCGGACCATCATGGAATAAAACTTGAATTGAGTAACAACAGGAATCTGCATACCCATACAAAAACATGGAAGTTAAATAACCTTATGCTGAATGATAGCTGGGTCAGAGATGAGATTAAGAAAGAAATCACCAATTTTTTGGAACAAAATGACAATGAAGACACAAGCTATCAGAACCTCTGGGACACTGCAAAGGCAGTTCTAAGAGGGAAATTTATAGCACTGCAAGCCTTCCTCAAGAGAACGGAAAGAGAGGAAGTTAACAACTTAATGGGACATCTCACGCAACTGGAAAAGGAAGAACATTCCAACCCCAAACCCAGTAGAAGAAAAGAAATAACCAAAATTAGAGCAGAATTAAATGAAATTGAAAACAAAAGAATAATACAACAGATCAATAAATCAAAAAGCTGGTTTTTTGAAAAGGTCAATAAAATAGATAAACCTCTGGCCAACCTAATCAGGAAAAAAAGAGTAAAATCTCTAATATCATCAATCAGAAACAACAAAGACAAAATAACCACAGACTCATCAGAAATCCAAAAAATCCTTAATGAATATTACAAGAAACTTTATTCTCAGAAATATGAAAATCTGAAGGAAATAGACCGATACTTGGAAGCACGCCACCTTCCAAGACTTAACCAGAATCAAGTGGAAATGTTGAACAGACCCATATCAAGTTCAGAAATAGCATCAACTATACAAAACCTCCCTAAAAAGAAAAGCCCGGGACCAGATGGTTTCACGTCAGAATTCTACCAAACCTTTAAAGAGGAATTAGTACCTATATTACTCAACCTGTTCCAAAATGTAGAAAAAGAAGGAAGACTACCCAACACGTTCTATGAAGCAAATATCACCCTGATCCCCAAACCAGGAAAAGACCCAACAAGAAAAGAAAATTATAGACCAATATCACTAATGAATATAGATGCAAAAATATTCAACAAGATCCTAACAAACAGAATCCAGCAACACATCAAACAAATTATACATCATGACCAAGTTGGTTTTATCCCAGGGTCTCAAGGCTGGTTCAATATACGTAAATCTATAAATGTAATTCAGCACATAAACAAATTAAAAAACAAAGACCATATGATTCTCTCAATTGATGCAGAAAAAGCTTTTGATAATATCCAGCATCCCTTCATGATCAGAACACTCAAGAAAATTGGTCTAGAAGGGACTTTTCTTAAACTGATAGAGGCTATCTACAGCAAACCCACAGCCAATATCATATTGAATGGAGTTAAATTGGAATCATTTCCACTCAGATCAGGAACCAGACAAGGCTGCCCATTGTCTCCATTGCTTTTCAACATTGTAATGGAAGTTTTAGCCACCGCAATTAGGGAAGAAAAGGCGATCAAGGGTATCCATATAGGGTCAGAAGAGATCAAACTCTCGCTCTTCGCAGATGATATGATTGTGTATCTGGAAAACACTAGGGACTCTACTACAAAACTCCTAGAAGTGATCAAGGAATACAGCAGCGTCTCAGGTTACAAAATCAACATTCATAAATCGGTAGCCTTTATATACACCAACAACAGTCAAATTGAAAAAGCAGTTAAGGACTCTATCCCATTCACAGTAGTGCCAAAGAAGATGAAATATTTGGGAATTTACCTAACAAAAGACGTGAAAGATCTCTATAAAGAGAACTATGAAACTCTAAGAAAAGAAATAGCTGAAAATGTTAACAAATGGAAAAACATACCATGCTCATGGCTAGGAAGAATCAACATTATCAAAATGTCCATACTACCCAAAGCAATATATACTTTCAACGCACTCCCTATTAAAGCTCCACTGTCATATTTTAAAGATCTTGAAAAAACATTACTTCGTTTTATATGGAATCAGAAAAAACCTCGAATAGCCAAGACATTACTCAGAAATAAAAACAAAACAGGAGGAATCACACTACCAGACCTCAGACTTTACTACAAATCGATAGTGATCAAAACAGCATGGTATTGGCACAAAAACAGAGAAGTAGATATCTGGAATAGAATAGAGAACCAAGAGATGAATCCAGCTACTTACCGCTATTTGATTTTTGACAAGCCAATTAAAAACATTCAGTGGGGAAAAGATTCCCTATTTAACAAATGGTGCTGGGTGAACTGGCTGGCAACCTGCAGAAGACTGAAATTAGACCCACACCTTTCACCATTAACTAAGATAGACTCTCATTGGATTAAAGATTTAAACTTAAGACATGAAACTATAAAAATACTAGAGGAGAATGCAGGGAAAACCCTTGAAGAAATTGGTCTGGGTGAGTATTTCATGAGGAGAACCCCCCGGGCAATTGAAGCAGCTTCAAAAATACACTACTGGGACTTGATCAAACTAAAAAGCTTCTGCACAGCTAAGAACACAGTAAGCAGAGCAAGCAGACAGCCCTCAGAATGGGAGAAGATATTTGCAGGGTATAACTCTGACAAAGGTTTAATAACCAGAATCCACAGAGAACTCAAACGCATCAGCAAGAAAAAAACAAGGGATCCCATCGCAGGCTGGGCAAGGGATTTGAAGAGAAACTTCTCTGAAGAAGACAGGCGCACGGCCTTCAGACATATGAAAAAATGCTCATCATCTTTAATCATCAGAGAAATGCAAATCAAAACTACTTTGAGATATCATCTAACTCCAATGAGACTAGTCTATATCACAAAATCTCAAGACCAGAGATGTTGGCGTGGATGCGGAGAAAAGGGAACACTTCTGCACTGCTGGTGGGAATGCAAATTAATACATTCCTTTTGGAGGGATATATGGAGAACACTCAGAGATCTAAAAATAGATCTGCCATTCAATCCTGTAATTCCTCTGCTGGGCATATACCCAGAAGACCAAAAATCACAACATAACAAAGATATTTGTACCAGAATGTTTATTGCAGCCCAATTCATAATTGCTAAGTCATGGAAAAAGCCGAAGTGCCCATCGATCCACGAATGGATTAATAAATTGTGGTATATGTATACCATGGAATACTATGCAGCCTTAAAGAAAGATGGAGACTTTACCTCTTTCATGTTTACATGGATGGAGCTGGAACATATTCTTCTTAGTAAAGTATCCCAAGAATGGAAGAAAAAATATCCAATGTACACAGCCCTATTATGAAACTAATTTGGGACTCTCACATGAAAGCTATAACCCAGCTACAACTTAACAATAGGGGGAAGTGGGAAAGGGGGGGTGGGTAGAGGGAGGGGAATCGGTGGGATCACACCTGTGGTGCATATTACAGGGGTATTTGCGAAACTTGGTAAATGTAGAATATAAATGTTTTGGCACAGTAACTGAGATAACGCCGGAAAGGCTATGTTAACCACTGGGATAAAAATATGTCAAATGGTTTATGAAGTGAGTGTATGATGCCCCATAATCATATCATTGTATACACTTATGATTTAATAAAAAAATTAAAAAAAAAAAAAAAAAAGAAAAAAAAAAAAAAATAATATGCAAACATTGAATAAATTCAGCACAACTAGACCAGCTCTACAGGAAATACTTAGACCTATTCTCACACTGACCATCATAACACTCCACCAGCAAAGTAAACACCCAGAAACTAAAGCACACAACATAGCTTCCACAATGGCACAAAGGATAAAACCAAGTAACAGACTTTCACAAAAGAAGATGAATAGAACTCCACCATACTTATTATTTCTCTCAATAAATGTTAATGGCTTGAATTTCTCATTAAAAAGGAATAGGCTGGCTGGTTGGATAAAAAAGCATAAGCCATCCATATGCTGTCTCCAGGAAATGCATCCACCCTTGAAAAACAAGTCTAGATTCAGGGTAAAGGGATGGAAAACAGTATTTCAGGAAAATGGAAATCAGAAGAAAGTGGGGGTCACAATCTTATTTAAGATAGAAGTGGATTTAAAGCAACTAATGTTTTGTTTTTTTTGTTTGTTTTTTTTTATTTAACAAATATTTTATTTCTTTTTTTTTTTGCTTTTTTTTTTTTAATTGTTGGATATTTCTTTTTTTTTTTTTTTTTTTATTGTTGGGGATTCATTGAGGGTACAATAAGCCAGTTACACTGATTGTAATTGTTAGGTAAAGTCCCTCTTGCAATCATGTCTTGCCCCCATAAAATGTGACACACACTAAGGCTCCACCCTCCTCCCTCCATCCCTCTTTCTTAAAGCAACTAATGTTAAGAAAAACAAAGATGGTCACTTCATACTGGTCAAGGGAACAATGCAACAAGAAGATATTTCAACTCTAAATATTTATGCACTGAACTTAAATGCTCCCAGATTTATGAAACAGACTTTGATTGGTCTGAGCAATATGACATCACATAACATAATAGCTAAGGACTTTAACATCACTTTGATGGAACTGGAAGATCCTCTAAACAGAAACTAAATAAAGATATATGGGACTTAAATGTGACCCTAGAACAAACTGGCTAATAGACATATACAGAACATGCCATCCCAAAGCTAAGGAATATATGTTCTTCTCATTATCCCATGGAACATACTGCAAAATAGATCATATAATAGGCTACAAATCAAACCTCAAAGAAATTAAAATAATTGAAATTATACCTTGTATCTTCTCAGACCACAAGGAAATAAAAGGGAACTCAATTCCAACAAAAATTTTCATCCCCACCCAAAGTCACAGAAATTAAACAAACTTATGCTGTATGAACATTGGGTCAGAGAAGAGATAAAGGAGGAAATTGTTAAATTCCCCAAACATAACAACAATATAGCCACAAGTTATCAAAACCTGTGGGACACTGCAAAAGCAGTCCTAAGAGGGAAATTTATCCCATTAGATGCCGACATCCACAAAACAGAACGAGAGCACATCAGAAAGAGAGCACATTGACAACCTAATTAGTCATCTTAAGGAAATGGAAAAGGAAGACCAATCAAATCCCAAACATAGCAGAAGAAAAGAAGTAACCCAAACTAAATCAGGAATAAATGAAATTTAAAACAAAAGAATCATTCAGAAAATTAATGAAACTAAAAGTTGGTTCTTAAAATAAATAAATAAAATAAAAAAACCTTCAGCCCAATTAACTAGAAACAGAAAAGTAAAATCTCTGATACCTCAATTAGAAATGCAAAAGGGGAAATAATGACAGATATCACAGAAATATAAGGGATTATCTCCAGCTGCTACAAGAAACTCTATGCCCAGAAATTTGACAATGTGTAGAAAATGGACCAATACCTGGAATCCCACCCTGTCCCAAGACTTAACCAAGAAGAAATACATTTCTTGAACAGACCAATATCAAGCACTGAGATCAAAGAAACAATAAGAAATCTTCCAACACAAAAACCCCTGTACCAGACAGCTTCACACCAGAATTGTATCAAACCTTCAAAGGAGAGATTGTACCCATACTGCAGAAAGTATTTCAAAACATTAAGAAGGAAGGAACCTTCCCCAATACCTTCTATGAAACAAATACCACTCTGATACCAACTAAAAAGGAGAACTGCAGAACAATTTCACTGATGAATAGAGATTCAAAAATACTCAATAAAATCTTAGCCAATATGTTACAGCTATACATTAAAAAAATTATACATCATAAATAAAGAAAGAAAGAAAGAAATAATTAAATAAATAAAAATTATACATCACGATCAAGTAGGTTTTATCTCAGGGATTCAAGACTGGTTTAACATAGGGCAAATCCATAAATGCAATTCACCATATCAACAGAAGCAAAAACAAAAATTGTATGATCCTCTCAATCGATGCAGAAAAAGCATTTGCTAAAATTCAGCATCCTTTTCTAGCAAGAACACTTAAGAATATAGGCTAGGTGGCACAGTTTTAAACCTGATCAAAGCCATCTATGAATTTACCAAGTTCATCTATGAATTTACCAAGTTCATCTATGAATTTACCAAGTTCATCTATGAATTTACCAAGTTCATCTATGAATTTACCAAGTTCATAGATGGCTTTGATCAGGTTTAAAACTGTGCCACCTAGCCTATATTCTTAAGTGTTCTTGCTAGAAAAGGATGCTGAATTTTAGCAAATGCTTTTTCTGCATCGATTGAGAGGATCATACAATTTTTGTTTTTGCTTCTGTTGATATGGTGAATTGCATTTATGGATTTGCCCTATGTTAAACCAGTCTTGAATCCCTGAGCGAAACTTGGTAAATGTAGAATGTAAATGTTTTGGCACAGTAACTGAGATAACGCCGGAAAGGCTATGTTAACCACTGTGATAAAAATGTGTCAAATGGTTTATGAAGTGAGTGTATGATGCCCCATAATCATATCATTGTATACAGTTATGATTTAATAAAAAAAATTAAAAAAAAAAGCCATCTATGACATACCACAGCTAATATCATACTGAATGAAGTAAAACTGAAAACTTTTTCACTTAGAACTGGAGACAGACATGGTTGCACTCTACCACCACTACTATTCAACAGTGCTGTAAGTTCTCACCAATGCAATTAGACAAAAGAAGGCTTTAAAGGGCATCCAAATGGGGGCAGAGGAGGTCAAACTCTCACTCTTGGACAATGATATAATCTTACAATTAGAGAACCCCACAGATTCTATCACAAGACTCCTAAAAGTAATCAAAAAATACAATAACATCTCAGGGTATAAAATCAATGTCCAAAAATCAGTAGCCTTTGTATATGCCAACAATAGCCAAGTTGAAAAGCTAATCAAAGACATAATTCCCTTCACATTAGCTTCAAAGAAATGAAATATCTAGAAAAGAGAATTATGAAACCCTAAGAAAATAAGTAGCAGAAGACATTAACAAATGGAAGAGCATACCATGCTCCTGGCTGGGAAGAATCAACATTATTAAAATGTCCATACTTCCCAAAGCAATCTACAGATTCAATGCAATCCCAATTAAAATACCAACATCATACTTTGAAGAATTTGAAAAAATAGTTCTTCATTTTGTATGGAATCAGAAAATACCCTGTATAGCCAAGGCAATTTTTAGTAATAAAAACAAAGCCAGAGGCATCACTCTACCAAACCTTAACCTATATTACAAGTCCACAGTGATCAAAACAACATGGTATTCGCACAAAAGTAAAGACATAGACATTTGGAACTAAATAGAAAATGAAGAGATTAAACTCATCTCTTATAGCCATCTGATATTTGACAAACCAAACAAAAGCATATGCTGGAGAAAAGAATCCCTATTCAATAAATAGTGCTGGGAGAACAATAATCACACATAAAATACTGAAACTGGACCCGCACCTTTCACCACTTATAAAAATTGACTCAAGATGGATAAAAGATTTAAATCTAAGGCATAAAACCATAAAAATAATGGAAAGTGTGGGGAAAACTCTTGAGGATATTGGCCTGGGGAAAGAGGTTTCTATGAAGAAGTCTTCAGCTGCTATTGCAACAACACAAAAATAAATAAATGGAACTTAATTAAACTGAAAAGCTTCTTTACAGCTAAGGACACAACAATCAAAGCAAATAGACACAACTGGACGTGGGACACAACTAGAAGAGGGACTCTACCTAACAAATTCAGATATTGTGACCTGGTTGGTTATACCCTCACATTAACCTGAAATTTAAAAAAAAAAAAACTATCATCTGTAGCCATCGGACACCTTTAGAATGGGAAAAGATATTTTCATGTTATGAATCTGACAAAGGTTTGATAACTAGCATCTATAGATAACTCAAATTAATCAACAACAAAAAAAGCAAACTATCCTATCTATCACTGGGGAGGAGACATGAAAAGAACCTTCTCCGAGGAAGACAGATGAAGGGCTAACAAACATATGAAAAAAAATGCTTATTATCCCTAATCAACAGAGAAATGCAAATCAAAACCACCCTGGGATACCACATAACCCCAGTAAGATTACCCCACGTTACAAAGTCCCAAAGTTACAGATGCTGGTGTGGATGTGGAGAGGGGGGAACACTTTCACACTGTTGGTGGGACTGAAAACTAATACAGCCTCTTTGGAAAGAAGTATGAAGAATCCTTAAAGAACTCAAATTAGACCTCCCCCCATTTGACTCCTCAATCCCACTACTAGGCATCTACCCAGAAGAAAATAAAATCATTTTATCACAAGGACATTTGCACTAGATTGTTTATTGAAGCTCAATTTACAATTGGCAAGATCTGGAAACTACCTGAATGCCCATCAACTCAGGAATGAATTAACAAAGTGTGGTATATGTATACCATGAAATACTATTCAGCCATAAAAAGGATGGTGACCTTATATCTTTTGTATTTACCTGGATGGAGTTGAAACACATTCTTCTCTAGTAAAGTATCAAAAGAATGGAAAAGCAAGTATCCAATGTATTCAGTAATAACATGAAGCCAGTAGATGATCTAATTCATGCCTAGAATCTCCGAGAAGAAATAAACTCATTTCAATTCAAGTTGGGGAAGGGGGAACAAGGGCAGGGAAAAAGGGGAAATTTGGGGTGCTCCCACTTAATGGTCACAATGTAGGGGTATATGGCATGTCTTTTGGATGTGGGACACAACTAGAAGAGGGACTCCACCTAACAAATTCAGATATTGTGACCTGGTTTGTTGTACCCTCACATCAATCTGAAATAAAAAGAAAAATTATTGTCTCCAGCCATCGGACACTAAACATACACCTGCCTTCACATGACCATCAAAATATCCCACACATTTCTAAACTCTCACACGCCTCTTTGAAGAACCACCACTGAAATCTGAGCTCAGATTAGGATGTAAGAAAACATGCCAGGCTTTCTAGCACTGTGATGTGAAATAGCAGCCCAGTGACCAAGGCTCCTGGCACAAAATGCTTAAAAGGAGAAAAAAAAAAAGTAGCAAGTGGCAATTAATAGGAGACGTGAGGCATGAAGGGAATATTCAGACAAGAGACCTCAGGAGAAATAACTCAACCTACCTAAGTGGCAATTTCTTCAGCTGTACTTACAAGGTACTTAGAGGATAAAGGAGACAATTTTTGAAAACATGATAGAATTTTAAAAGAAATATGATTATTGCTGCTGTTGAAAAGAATGTGTAGAAATTGAATAAATGATTCCTGAGGTTTTAACAAGACACCATCCTCCTCCATCCAGAAGGGAGATTAAGTCTGTAAGAGCCGTGAAGAATTAGAAAATTTAGTGAGGACACTGCTACAACTCAAACTTTAGCCTTACA
Source organism: Nycticebus coucang (assembly GCF_027406575.1). Taxonomy (NCBI): domain Eukaryota; kingdom Metazoa; phylum Chordata; class Mammalia; order Primates; family Lorisidae; genus Nycticebus; species Nycticebus coucang. The sequence continues at coordinate 7,529,968 of NC_069790.1, forward strand.
GTGGTAAACTATGTAACCTAACTGTATGTACCCTCCCATTCATCTGAAATTTAAACAACTAAATGTAAAAGAAATGACATTAATGACACTCTTTCTTCGCTTCCCACCAAGAGACAGGACAAGGCTTGGGAGAGGGACGGCTTTCAGCACCTGAGGGTTATCAGGAATGAGGTTTTCTGCTGAGAACAATGGCCATTGACTGCAAAGAAGAGGAAGGTATGTATAAGGCTGCCTGCAGGAGGGCCCGAGGAAAAGAAACAGAGGAAATGTACAGAATGAGAGGTCCTCTCACTGGTCTGTTGTGGATCAAACTGACTTTTTTTAAAGAAGGAATTTTATGGGGCGACGCCTGTGGCTCAGTGAGTAGGGCGCCGGCCCCATATGCCGAGGGTGGCGGGTTCAAACCCAGCCCCAGCCAAACTGCAACAAAAAAAAAAGCCGGGTATTGTGGCAGGCGCCTGTAGTCCCAGCTGCTCGGGAGGCTGAGGCAAGAGAACCGCGTAAGCCCAAGAGTTAGAGGTTGCTGTGAGCCGTGTGACGCCACGGCACTCTACCCAAGGGCGGTACAGTGAGACTCTGTCTCTACAAAAAAAAAAGAAGGAATTTTACATTTCAAGCGTGAATTGCTGTCAACCCTTCACTCTTCACTTCACCCAAGATGCAGCAGAGTCTGGATGCAGCGATTCCCAGGAGCAGGGCCATCACTCAGACAGACCCAGTGCACACCATTTCTGCTTCTGCTGGACCCAACCCAGGGTCCTGTGACTTGAAGCAGCCAAAAAGCAGTGGAGGAAAACACAGGTGCCCTTTGCAAGACATACTTCTTTTGCATCTCAAACAGTTCTAGAGGCTTGTTGTATTTTTGTTTTCTGAAAACCTTTTTAGTAAATTGGCTTACTCTGTGAAGCAATACATTAACATCTGAAATCTTTATATGCATGCTCTATATGCATAGAGCAAATCTTTATATAATGCTCTACATGCACAGAGCATTAATTTCACAAAAACCCATTTCTTACCCAACTCTGCAATCGCAAAGTAGCATTTCCCAATGCAGGCCCCTCAAAACATTAGTTCCATTATAAACAGTTAAATACTATTAAATGAGTTTTGTTAGCACGGATGAATTGCTGTGATGGGTCCCTCCACTTGTCAAGGTCTTTTTCCCTTCAGTTAGTTATTCAAAGGCACAGTTCCCCTCTCTCTTATAAGCTATCAGTTTTCCAGCTTTATTGGACTATTCTCATTAGCATCCTACATTAAAGCATGAACAAAGGAATTTGGGAAAGAATCGAATTTCCTTATACCTACTGCCCATTTCTTCCCATTTACAGCAAAACTCCTGAGAGATTTTCCTTCTCCAATTCTCCTCCTTCAAGTCTGTCTTATGTCCGTCCACTGACAGTGACAACATGCTTATCACTCTCACCACAGGATAGAAGTTGCTGTCTGAGAAGTCCTAGTGATGTGTGCACGTGGCTAAGCTTAGCAGTCCAGAACCTGTCCTCACCCTGTTTTACCTGTGTGCCCCACACTTGAGCCCTTCCCAGAGCCACCTCCTCTGCGTGGCCTCCACAGCTCCATACTTGGCAGGTAACGCTCCTCCTGCCTCGGTGGGGCTTCTCCATCTCCCCTTCTCCCAGCCTCTGCGGAGGGGCTTTAGACATGGCTATGGTTTTCTTTGTCTCTCTATCTCTAGTAATACCATCCAGTCTCAGAGTTCTAAATACCATCAAAATGGTGATGACTCTTAAATCAAGAGGTCCAGCTGGATCTCTCCAGCCTCCTACAGAAATATGCCGACATAGCATTTCCTGGGGTTTCTGCGAGGCAATTAGAAACGTCCTAAACTGAATTTCTATTCTTGTCCTCCAAACCTTCTCCGCTCACAGTTGTTCCTACCGCGGTTAGTTCCAGCAGACCCATTACTTGGACCAAAACGAGGGAGTCTTCCTTGCTGCCTCTCCGTCACACCCTCCACGCCTCTTTTGGAAATTCTGTTGCCCCTACTTTCCTGATGCAACCAGAATCCAACCACTTTTCACAACTTTCCCTGCCACCACTCTGACAGAAGCCACCCTTACTTCTCACCTAGGTTATGACACCAACCTTCTAAATGTTTTTTCTGCTCCCACACTTAGCCCTGCACACTCTTTGCCTGAGCAAGCCTTTACAATATGCGTCAGAGGATGACATTCCTGCTTATAACCCTCCAGCACAGCCTCTTGTGTCACTCAGGTCCCATGCAGCTACACGATCTATGGTCAACTCTTTGAGTTCATCTCCTATACTCTCACCCTTGTTCAGTCTGCTCTGTGAGATGCACCAGGCCACTCCTACCTCAGGGTCTTTGCACTGGCTGTCCCTCAGGCCTAAAACACACTTTCCCCTGTGCCTCCAAGTCTTTGCTGAAACACTTCCTGGCAGGGTCTGCTCCCCTCGCAAGGCTCCCAACCCTGCTCCTCCTGTACCACCCCACCCACATGGGGACGGACTCTTCTGCCTTCTGACAGCCAATGCATCATTCTTCTTTATTGTATTTGTGGACTCTGCTTCCCTGGACTAATTAAAGCTGCAATAGCAGGGATCTCTACCTGTTCCCTTCGCTGATTCACCCCAAGTCTAGAAACTGCCAAATAGTAGGTAAATGTCATTAAATAGATCCATACACTAATGAATACGGAGTTTACTCTGTAAGCATCAGGAAGCCACTAAAAATTTTTAACAAGTGCAGTGTACAGTCTAAAGATTTTTTCCTCACGTGTCTTGAGTTCTTGAGAGATTTTAGACTGCCTCCTTTATGGAAGATACACTAATCCCTCAAGAAAGGGAGACGTTTTGAAAGTGACATAAGAGAAAGCTATCCAACAATGAGAGGCCTAAAGATTTAAGTGTTTCAAAGCACTACAATATTTCTTCACCTTTCTCAAAGAAGTGAGGCAATATTTCTGAGGAGTTGTATTGTACTATCCCACAAATAGATCAAGAGAAGTAATTCCATGCATCATACCTGGGTGTTGCACTACCTCCAACTTCCTAGGCACAAATGTTTCTCATACACAACAATTTGTCTTCAAGGGGTGAAAAAGGCACATCCCCATCTACCTCGCTCAAAATTTCCCTGCCAACCCTCTTGCAATGTCTACCAATCAAGCACTGTGGTCAGCAGAAATGGGAAGCCAATTGGTCAGGCCATGTGGTCATCCATTGACACATTTTCAGGACGTATGCTGCGCTTCCCAACATGACTTCCCGGGGAGCAGCCTGTGTCAGGGTGGGCAGAGGAAACCCCTGTCTTCCTCCTGTGAGCAGGAGCAGAGGGATTTTTCTCCATCCCACTCACATAAACAAGCTCTCTTCCACGGGTAGAGACAGAATAAGTCTATCAAAATGAGACTTTTCTTTTCTGAGATCCACCTTCAAAGAAAATAGCACCATGAAATGTTGACTTTTCCCAGCGTCTCACTCCCGGGGGCTGAGTCGCGCGTTTGCGCATGCGCGGGCATCCAGCCACAGCAGCCGTTTTCTCAGCGGCTGCTTTTCAGGTTCTCACCTCGGAGCAAAATGCCTTACGGACAGAAAATCACTGGCTGAAAATGTTCAAAGCCAAAACTATCATCGCTTTGAAAAGAAAGAATGGCTTTCATTTTACAGAGAAGGCGGTTAAGAGGCTTACCAACAATCTGCTAATGAGACGGTCCCTGGGTGGAAATGACACCTTGGTCTCTTTCTTCCTATCCCTTTGTTCTCTGCCCCACAGGATGGTACCCAAGAGAAGCTCAATCAGGCAGCTTTTAGCGCTTTTACTTCCTACAACACCATCTTCATCAAAGATATCCTGGCAGGCTACTACGTATGAGTGAGAGCACTAGACGGGATGGAGGGGTGAGCCATCAAGTCACCTGTCCTGGCAAATGTGGTCCCCAATCACCCACAGAGGCAGCCCCACCTTCTGCATGGTGGCACCCAGTCAGGGGTGGGATGTGCCATCACCTGCAGCGTCTCACGGAAGGAGCGCCTATCCCTGTTCTCAGAACCCTCAAGCATGTCCCTTTAGGAACCTCACATTCAGCCACTTACCTCCTAGGTGCTTTTAAGAGAGCTCGAGAAAGCCATACCAATACTCAGAGCCAGCATGTGAGGACTGCAAACGACCTGCATTACCCAGAGCCAGGTGCGGCAGCTGAGTGCTCACGGGGGTGGCATCCGTCAGACAGCCCACAGCAGTGTGGCTCGTGCCCTTTGATGTGCTTTGACGTCCCTGCCTCTCTAACCCCACCCAGGTGTCCTCGCTCACCCTCACATTCACTGAGCCCCAGTCAGACCCACAGCCATCTCCTCTCCACTTGGCCGACACCTGCTGCCTGGCCAGGCCTCCCCAGTAGCTGCTCTAATGTTACTGTGGCTTCTCCTCAGACTCTTCTTATCAGGCTGAGCTTCTCTTTCCCCACGTAGATGTCACAGTCAAATCACACGATTTAACTGCTGTATCGTCTCAGACCACATCATGGGGACCTAAGCCAAGACCAAGGCCTCTGTGGAATCCCTCGCCACTCTGTGCATGCTGCCTGGATTCAAAGGATTTGCACTGCAGAAGAAATGACCAGCTCAGTCTCCCCAGGTTTATATGGAGGGACCCTTTTTAGATACGCACAAGCCTCCCTTGTGTGTATTGTTCCTCAAATTTATTCCAAAGGTACTTCGACTATAGATGCCTGACGTCAAATTTAAAACTCCACTTGATCACATTATCTCAGTCATTGAATTTCCCAATCTTCTACCTAAATAGTTCAAGCATGAACCTTAAGAAATTCAAAAGGGAGATGGACTTTCTTAAGAAATGCTCCCTGGAATGACCACAAGATAACAAAAACAAAGGGTTTCTCCCACTCATTTTTCTGAACGCAAAGGCCTTCTCACCGCAGGTGGACACTGAAGGGCGTGTGGATACTCACAGGTCGCTGGTGTGGCAGGGGTAGGGAATCCCTTGCGTCTGTGCTGCGGGCTCCGGAGCTTCTTGCCCAGTCTGCACCGAAATGATGGCTCTTTCAATCATGTCTTGCAGTGGGACAAAGATGTAGTTATATTTGAACCCACTGGCTGGTAGACTCTGAGGATGGAACTTCCAGGAAGGGTTTTTCACCAAGTCTGTTCTCATGCTGTATAAGACACTGGTCCGGATCGTATATGTGACATGGGGTGGTAGTTTGAGGGTCTCTGATTTGAAGTTCTTTCCTAATAAGGAACTGTTGAATATGACACCTAGTGGCAAAAAGAAAAGAAAAAATAAAGAAGCGTCATCACAACTTCAGGAGCGGCTCACAAGGTGTCTGCACTGAGTCAGCTGGGGAAGCTGGGGGGACCCCAGCAAGGCACTGCCCTCTGCCCCTCCCAGGTGAACTGGAGGGGGGCAAATCCAGTCACACAGGCAGTCTGTGCTGAGCTTTAACAAAGACCTCCTAGTTCCCAGCCCAGTGTTGTTCTCTATTTAATAAAATCATGTTATAGTGTCATCAACACACAAATTACTTGTTTGGTATTTTTTGCAGGACTTTAAAAATCATATAAGGCTGTTCAAATCAGCGAGCACTTCTTCTCTTGAGTTGCAGATAGAACTCAATGGGCAAAGTCCATCTCTTTGGGGTTACTTGTCATTTGTAATTTCAGTATATAGAGTCTGTTTTCTGCCACATGGGTTCTTTGACTTTCATGCATAAAGTCTACTATGGGCTGAATTGTCCCCTCTGCCCTCTGCCAAATTTATATGTGGAAGTTCTCAGCCCTTGCATCTCAGAGTGGGACCACATGTGGAGACAGCATCTTTAAAGCAGTAATCAAGTTAAAACAAGTTCTTTAGGGTGGGCTCTCATTCAATACAAATGTGTCCCTATGAAAAGGGGAAATTTGGACGCAGAGACATAGAGGAAGATGATGTGAAAATACACAGGGAGAAGATGGCTGATTAGGTGCTGAGAGACTTGGAGAAGACCCTTCCCTCACACTCTCCAGGAAAGACCATGGGTGACTTGACCTTGAATTTCTGGCCTCCAGAACTGTGAGACAATACATTTCTGTTGGTTATGTCTTTGATACTTTGTTCCATCATTCTCAGCCAGTCAATACAAAACCTTTATAACAAGTAATTAAATGTTTACTCAAAAAGAAGATAAGAGTACCCATCACATTTATCTTGAATAGGTGAAGAATTCATAATGGAGTTGAATTGACTAATGTCTCTTCTCCTTGCTCAACCGGGATATCAAGATACTATGATAAAAATAAAGGTGACAGAGGAAATTAGAGTATAACTTTAATCAGGAAAAATACAATTTATCATGTGAGATTTAACCATGACATGATATCAGGAAGTAGTGAAGCCAGCCTCAGTGAATAGTGCTGGTCTCAGCATGACGAAAATGCCATTAGTCATTATGGTACAATGAACATCTTTTCATTAGCTCAATACAAGTATTTTTGCTTTATTTTATGTTTTCTCTGCAGTGGATGTTATTGTTTTCTGAGCCATCATAAGGTGTGTTTGGGGAGAAATATGCAAACTGACAACATATTTGAGCTGCCCCTTTGTAAACACATTTTTTCATTGAGTACTTACTGGCCAAGAAGTTGTTCTGCTGCATGAGTTGATGTGCTTTCGTCTCCAGAGTGTCGACAGACTCCACAGCCTGGAAGCGGTTCAACACCACACAGGAAGAGAGATTGACCAGCATGCTGCCCAAGAGGCGGAAGCGTCCAGCCCCTGGGTGGTTAAACATCTTTTCCAGCAGCCCTCCTAAGGAAAGCAGAGTAGGACAGGTCACTCTGTCCTCACACCAGTGCTTCCTGCCCATAGAGCAGAGATGGCACAAATGAATTTGGGCACAAGCACCAGAGTCAAACCAGAGTCAAAGTTTGTTCACATGCAACACTTGCCATTTACTCACTGAGTATAAACTCTCATTTTATAGACCTTCTGTGTGGCACTGATACTCACATGTAAATGTAAAGAAAACAGTTATAGCACAGAGTGTGACACTGCAGACCAAAGAGATGTCAGACAATAGGAGGAGGTGGCACCATAAATAGAAAAAGGAAACCTCTACAGGTGGCAGGGAAGGCTCTTTCACAGGGCTCAGGAGAGTTTCTGGGGGAAAAAATGTTTATGTTCCAACCTGGAGTCAAGTAATCCTAAAAGAAAAAAAAATGCCTTCCCTGAAGCAGCAAGCATTTTGGGAAAGTCATTTCATAACATTAATTTTGCAAAACCAATTATCAAGAAGTATTGACATTGAGGAAACCAAATCCTTGCTCAGCCTCTGTCCTAGATCTGTGCATTTGAAATGAAAGTAGAGCAGCAGCTTTAGATCAAAGTGGGCAGCATCTTGACTGTGGATGCTGCCCACAGACATGTTTCCAGGGCACAACACTGAGGATGTCTCAATATTTTCACTCTCAGGTCACAGAGGAGCTGGAAAAAGCAAGCGATGGGGAGTAAGGCAGGATGGGAAGAATCCCCAGAACCCTGAGGGGAAAACGACATGCAATCCCTGAGTCCGCGGGGGCAGAGTGACGGGAGTGGCTTGCTCAAGGGCCCGAGCAGGAGACGCCGTGGACGCCAGGAGTAGCCCACCCCATCACTATAGGCGGGATGAGTGTGCCTCCCCTTTCCACGGTGCATAAGGAAACCGTTCCACGTGGCCATAACCTATAAGAAAGTTGCTCATCTAGTCAGCATGATATTCACAGCAGAGAAATCTCCACCTGTCCCAAGCTCTGGATCTTATAAAGATGCAGAGTCTTTCTTTTTTGTTCCTTATTGTTCTGGAACTTACAAAGAAAATAAAAGAACTGAGGAGAATTGAACATACCTGGAAACATACCAACATGTTTTTAGACATCCACAGTGTGCACAATATTACGCAGCAAACTGTGAAACTATACAGACAGAATCACAGGTCTAGAAAACTGTCAGTCACCAGTGATCACTTTCTTGGCTACAGGAGCTGTTCATCTAATCTCACCTAGTGAGGGGCCCCCAGCTTCTGACATGTCATCCTCTCATAAGGGAACTAGGTTACAACTGGCTCCCACCCAACCCCAAATCTGTCAGACTGAGCATAACTGACCACCGGGAAACACCAAGTTAGAAGAAACACAGGCATGACTGGAATCTTCCAAGCTACAGCTCGCAACATACTTGACACTTAATCTTTTTTAGCACTTTTTAATTTTACAGAAGAATATTATATAATTTGGGCAAGTGTTGACTGCCTAACATTCTAGTGGTATATGTATTATTTTGCTCTTAAGCACACGGGTGCATTCTCTACAATCCACACCAGACCTCCAAAATGAGCACTCATAAAGCTCAGAAACACCCCAGGGAATGGAAGTTCCCCAGGACTGTCTTCAGTGTCAACCCTTGACTTTGTCTTCTCACCCATGGTCGGGGGGCAGCTTCTGCCTTCAGGCCTTGTCACTTGCCTTCCATTGTATGGTGACAAACAAGGATCTGTCCCTGCCTGCCCTCTGCATGCAGGCCCTGCTCTGACTGGCCCTCCTGCATCTCACTGACCACCTGAATGCTCTAGACTACCCCAGTGACAGTCAGCTTTTCTCTGAGCCCACTGCCATCCTCCATCCCAGCCAGGAGTGAACCTGCCCTGCCCTGGGTGTTGGTCCCAGGATGCAGCAACACTGGTCTCCACTAAGGGCTGCCTCCATCTCTCACACTCACTTTCCTCATCAACTTACCTCCTCCCTGTTCCAAGACCCTCTTTACCTTCTAGGCTTTTGGATTGAGACGTGGTGTTGCTTGCTTGGCACCCTGCCTGTGCTGGAAGGATGACTTGGGGCTATGCAATGGGGGCCAATCCTGAATGAGAAATTGCATCAAGATCCAGCACCAATGTCCCAAGATTTGTGGGAAATTCATTTAACATGTCTTGGCCTCAACTTCCTCCCTGGTAAGAAACAATCATTTCCCTCCACCAACTCCAGGCCACTGAAAACACGGAGGATTTCAAACTTCAAGCAGTGCCAGTTTGTTCCACCACTCCATGCTTCTGGATCTGCACTGTTTCTCAAAGAAGGTCATGATTTGTTAGCGTTAACGGCTGTTAGCAAGTTCCAGGAATTCCCAGATCTCAGGCTCAGATGCAAGTTGAGAATTTCAGAAGGATGGATTTCAGGTAATTTTAAACTTTTGCTAAGTATCTACAGTAATAGTGAGGTGGCATGACCATGTGCCAGGCACAATTCTGGGCATATTTACATATTGTCTCGTTCAATTCCTATGTCTGTAAGGAAACGCTCGTGGCACATTCATTTCACACTGTAGGAATTAAGGCACAAAAGGATGAGAAACCAGTGAGCTTCAAAACCGTGATTCAAATAGATGCCATCCAGCTTGGGAGTTCAGTCTCTTACAAACACAGCAGGCTGCAGTGGGACTACATGAAACTGGCATTCAATGTATGTCAAAAATACCCAAACACTGGGAATGTTTAAGCAATGCAGTTTGAGAAGAATGGAGTGGCAGTCCCAGCACTGACTTAGATTTGAAATCCTATGTGTTTTTAGTGCCCTGGAGTTGGTGAATGGAAATGATTCTTTCTTACCCGGGAGGAAGTTGAGGCCAAGACAGATGAAGTGAATTTCCCGCACATCTTTGGACAATGGAGCTGGATCTGAATGTATTTTCTCATTCAGGCTTAGCCCCCGCTGCAGAGCCTCCAGCTGCCTTTTGAGCACAGGCAGGAGGCCAACACTAATGCAAAGAATTAGGTTCCTGGTTCCACCAAATATTGAAAAAGCCAGTCTCTAAGCCTCAGTTTTATCATCTGCATTTCAGAAGGAATAAAATAACTTATTACTGTTTCCCAGGGACAGATCAATGGGGAAAAAAGGATATGAAACTATTTAGTAAATGTTTAAGCAGACGATCAATTAACCGTTGCCATTAGAAACAACACAGTCATTCTCACAGAAACACACCGTTTTCTCTGTTTCCTTCTCTGAGATTGCCCCGTGTCTCTGACACAGCCCTTGGCTGGTGACTCCAGCATGCAGCTCTGACAGAGCTGTGCAGGGGAGAACTTCTCAAGTGTTTCAACAAGGGGGGGTAAAGTAGAAGTGAGGGGGGGTGTTCAAGAAGACAGCGACCCTGGATGACTTTTATAAGGTGAAAATTTTGTGAAATTACTGATTGTTTGAAAAATTCATATTTTATTTGACTACTCCTCATTTGTGCTAGTATGAAATTATGTCTCACAAGAGGGACTTTACCTAATGAATGCAATCAGTGTAGCCTGACTTATTGTACCCTCAATGAATCCCCAACAATAAAAAAAAAAAAAAGAAATTATGTCTCATTTTGCTCGTACACTGCCTAGCACCTGCTAGAAAGGTCGATGTATCAGAATCTAGACATGTCACTTCTGCTGTGAAATGCTACTGTGAGGGGTGGTCTTCATGCTTTGCAGTGGTGGTGATGGCAACTCCCTTAAGGATGCTGTTGTTGTCTACACATTGTGGGCACAAGGCTAGGTTTGGATATTCTTGTGTGCAATGATGCCCCTGGGAACCACCAAAAAGCAAGACCCATGAGAGACATGTAGTGGGGCAACCCAGCTTGGGGCTGTAAGAATGTCACAGTCTCCCTACTGTGGCTGCTCCAGGGGGCCACAGAGCCCACACAACGTGTCTTTGCTCCCCTGTAGATCTACTATTCATCCCATGGTTTACGTCGGAAAGTTATTTAATCTGTCAAAGTTTCAGTTTCCTCATCTGTAGCATATAAAAAGCAAAATTACCCATGGAGCTGATAAAATTAAATGAAGTGTATATATCTATATGTATACACACACATAACATAAATCTGCATTATAATCTGATGCAATAATATATATGTACGCTATATATATATCTGCTATAACTTGATCCTAAAATTAAATAAAGTTTATACACACACACACACGTGCATTATAACCTAATGCTATAATAAGGGCTTCCTGCATGCTCTTATCATCTTTATAACTGCTGAAGGAAAGAGCACCAACTCATTATCTTTATTTAATTCCCTTGCATGAAGCTAAGCAGAACAACTAGAAAATAAAAGATCAAAAAGTATACTGTGCACTGTGGGGTGATTTATTTTTTTGTGTGGTGAATTGGAGATTGTTAAATTTCACAGTCTGGGGGCAAACTGGGGGCATTTTCATATTGTGTTTTTATATTGCTGACCATTTGTCACTTAGAATGTGTTGCTCTATAAGCTTACCTAGTCAGCATGGTTAGAGGATTTAACTGTATAATTCCAGATGCGAAATGCAATAAAGAGTGAGTTGGCCTCAGTGCAGTGTGGTTTTCAGTGTCTTCCAGGGTAAAGATCAAAGCTGCTCTGAAGAATGCCTTAAGAATGCCTCTGAATCATTTACATGATTGGGACACACACATGCACACACAGACACACACAGAGTCATGCTGCTTGACTACTGTTCCTAGGGAATAGGTTTGTAAACCTGTATAGCACGTTACTGTACTGAATACTGTAGGCAGATGTGACATGATGGGAGGTATTTGTGTATCTATACATACCTAAACATAGAAAAACTGCAGTAAAAATATGTCTGAAAAATTAAAAAATGCTACAACTATGCAGAGCACTTCCCAGGAAGGAAGCTTTCAGGAATGGGGGTTGGTCTGGGTGAGTCGGTGAGTGAAGGTGAAGGCCAAGGACATTGCTGTGCACTGCTGTAGACTTTATAAACCCTGCATATGTAGGCTACACTAAATTTACATAAACAAATGATTGCTTCAATAATAAATTAACCTTACTTATTGTGACTTTTTAAATTTATCAACTTTTAATCTCTTTTAATTTTTTGACTCTTTCATAATAACAAAGTTCAAAATAAAAACATATTATATTGCTGTACAAAAATACCCGTATTTATAGCTGGGCGTTGTGGCGGGCGCCTGTAGTCCCAGCTACTCAGGAGGCTGAGGCAAGAGAATCGCTTAAGCCCCGAGTTGGAGTTGCTGTGAGCTGTGTGATGCCATGGCACTCTACTGAGGGCCATAAAAGTGAGACTCTGTCTCTAAAAAAAAAAAAAAAAAAAAAAAAAACCCGTATTTTCTTCCTTTATATCATTATTCTGTAAGTTTTCTAATCTTAACTTTGTTTGTTTTTACTTTTTAAGCTTTTTTGTTAAAAAGTAAGATACAAACACACACATTATCCTAGGCCTATATAAAGCCAGGATTATCAATATCACTGACTTCCACCTCCACGTTTTGTGCCCTGAAAAGTCTTCACAGGGAATCACATGCATGGAGCTGTCATCTCCTATGACGACAGTGTCTGAAAGACCTGCTTGAGGCTATTGTATAGTCATTTTTTAATAATAATAATAATAAGTGCATTCCAAATTAATGATTTAAAAGCACAGTAGAGTAAATACATAGACCAGCAATATTTATCATCATTATCAAGTATTATGCATTGCAAATAGCTGCATGTAAGATACTTCGTATGACTGGCAGCCCTGTGGGCTTATTTACGCCAATAGTACCATAAACATGAGTAATGCTTTTGCTAAAAAGTTATAACAGCCATGACAGTCACTAGACATTAATTAGAAATCAGAAAGCAACTCCACACAAAAACTCACTGGGTCTCAGGATACTGTGCAGATCTTCTTCCTTTGAGAAGAAAGCAGCAATATCCCTGGGGGGGTAATGTGCATAATTCCCACATAGTGAATTAAATATAATAAAAATAAAATGTGTTCCAAAATTAATTGCATGTTCTATCACTTTGGAGACTTGGAATGCTCACCTCACCCAAAGGCATGAGGGGCAGTGCTGTGGGAGGACAGGATGCAGGGGGAAGCAGACAAGTGGATGAAGCCCTCATGAGAGGGCTGGAGCCACAGCTCACTGGTCTTGCTGGATCACTCCGTCTCATGCCATAAGGAGAAAAAGATAGACTGGCAGAAAAGACAGAGGGCCCATGGGGCAGGAGACATGGGAAAGACACATAGATCTACTTTTAGTCTGGAAGGGCAGCAGGAACAGTGAGCTTCACATACAGATAAACACAAAGCAAAATTTTATAAAATTCTGCAAAAATCTGGGGACAAGCTCCAGGTAATAATAAAGGTTGTTCCCCATTCCATGTATATACCTGAAGACCCTAGATATGGCAGGCATTAGCCAAAACAGACTAGAGGACTTGGCATTCCAGTGCATATACCCCACAAAATTATTTTTAACAAGTGATTCCATCCTATTGCTCTAAATGGGTTTCTCAATCTAGGCATTGGAGACATTTTGGTCCATAATTATGTGTTGTGGAGGGCAGTTCTGTGCATTTTAAGATGTTTAGTAGTATACCTGGCCTCTATCTATTAGATGCTAATAGTATCTCACCGACTGTGACAACTAAAAATATCTCCAACATGACCAAATGTCCCCTGGGGGACAAAATCACTCTCAATTGAGAACTATTGATCTCGACTGAATCACAAGAGGTTCCACTAATATCAACAGCTTACACTCAGGTTTTAGTGCCTCATTCATAACATCACTATGTTTACGGAAACCTTCCAGCATGAAAGAGAGAACTCAAAATGAACAAATAGAAAATAATAACAATGATTAAAAAATAAATGAAAGTAAAAAAATGATACTGTTTTTTAAACAGAGGTAAAAATATCAAAGAAAAAAATGGAAGGAAAACCTCCCTTCTTTGAAGAAGAATAGTCTTTCTATTTAAAGGATCTATTGAGGAAATCTTTGCTTAGAGTAATGAAAGACTATCTGGTGCAGACAAATTTTTCTTCCAAGAATAACTAGAAAACATGAATAACTTTTTCAAAATCTGTATGAATTAAAGAGCTATCAAGGCAACGAAGACTTGAAGTTCTGAGATCCAAGAGGAAAAGAAAACATAGGAAGCCTGGTTTTTTGGTGTGTCCAAGAACTGAGAGACTTGGCTCACAGTGGTCCCATGGCGCTTCAAGTTCAGGACCTACCAAAAATATAGGCTCTAGTGAATACCAACTTTTAGTTTAAATCCCTCACCACCCAAATTGGGTACTCCCTAAGAGCACATGGAAACTGAAAAATTCCCTTTTAACACTGACATCTAGCTCCATCAATCACCTCAGTCCTAGATTGGATTAGGATAATGTGACCCCACCCTAGCTTTCTGCCAAAAGCAGGAAAATAACATTGCCTGGAGGAAGATAACACCATCACGAGAGTCAAATTTGTTTCTAGAATTTTCAGTCATAATATCTCATATTTAATTAAAAAATATTAGTATTTATGGAGATAAGACAGAATAATCAAAAAAAGAAAAAGAAAGAGAAAGACTCAAATACATACATTCATAACATACATTTCAAAAGTGTAATTATTGCAACTAAAAATTAGATTAAAGTAGGGTGAATTTCAGCAGAGAACTAAAAACTATAAAAATGAATTTTAAAAGGAAAATATAACTGAAATGAAGACATCCATGAGTCCGTTTAACAGCAGATTAGACTCTGCTGAAGAGAGAATTAGTAGATTAGAAAATGGGTAAGAAAAAAAATTCACAAACTGAAGAATAAAAAGAAAATAAAAGGTTGGACAACATAGAAAAGGGTATCAGGAAACATATGGACACTGTGAGAATTTTTAATCATGTTTAAGTGGGGTGCCAGCAGGCAATCAGAAGCAGTGTTTTAAGAGATAGTAGTCAAGACTTCCCCAAATTGTCACTGATTCAAGAAGTGCTACAAAATCAAAACGGTATTCTCATCAAAGAAACCACACCTAAGTATATCATAATAAAACCACTGGAAAGAAACAAAGAAAAAGAAAGAGGGAGAGAGACAAAGGGAGGAAAGAAGGAAGGGAAGGAACTTAAAGAGGAAAATATAAATATTTTGAACATATTCTCCATAGAAATTAAAATATAGCCTCAAAATACATGAAATCTCAATTGACAGAACATAAAGAAGAAATACGCAAATCCAGAATCATAATGGTAAATTCAAACACACACATCTTAATAACTGCTACAATAAGAAGACAGTGAGAATACGCAGAATTATACCCAAAATTACAGAACTATTGTATGCAGGCACCAGAACTGACCACATGTGGAGACATTAAGTAAGTCTCAATAAATTTCACACAAATGAAATCATATTAACAGAGCAGTCTGTGACCATTGTGAGATAAAGCCAGAAAGATAAATTGCAAATCCCAAATATTCAGAAATTAAGCTACAGGCTTTCAAATTACCTGAATGTCAAAACAAATAAATTATACTATATATTAAAAAATATATTTAATTGAATGATGATGAAAATACAACATATCAAAACTTGTGAAATGCTGTTAAGATCATGCTCAGAGGGAAGTGGATAGTCATAAGTACAAGTTAGAAAAGAAGGCGAAGTGGAAATAAACAATTTAATTATCCAACTCAAGAAGTTACCATAAAAAAGGCAAAAAATCAAAGATAGAACCAATTAAAACAAAAGTATAAATCAATGAAACAGAAAACACACACAAACTAGAATAAACAAGACCAAATACTTGTATTGTGGAGTTTTTTAAAAGACTAATGAAATTGATAACCCTCTAATAGGACTAATCAAAGAGAGAGAAGACATAAATTTAAATGATTAGGAATAAATAGGGGGATGTTTCCAAATATTCTTCAGTTATTTAAAAAAAAAAATGTTGCTGAGTAGAATTACTCAAGAACTTTTATTGTCATGCTCTCTTTTTCAGGATGACATTTGCAAATATGATCCCACAAAAAACACAGCAATAAAGCAAAAATGAAGAGAATGTAGGACCCAGAAATCACAGTATCCACCCCAGGAGAGCAGAGAAGAGAGAGAATTCCCAGGAAACCAGCCACAGATGGCAGGAGAGGGCAGCTGCCTAGATGGGCTCTGAGAGAGAGGGTGGGGGGCGGGGTGCGCATCTTCACAGACAAAAGCGCTCAACCTAGAGGCATCTGTGGGCTCGCTGGGGCAAGAGCAATGGATGGAAGGTGTCAAAAGCAAGAAAACATGAAGCTCTAGGAAAAGGGAAACATTATAAAAAAGGAAATGTCATTGCAATGCATGGCCTGGCTCTGCATTGAACAATATTTAATCATAATGTTTTATGACAACTAAAATGGTCTTATAACTACAGTGGGAGCAACTCTCAGGGAAATGATATGATGCAAAACTACAACTGGAAATCCATTGATACTTCCTATAACAAACAAACCAAAAAACGCTACTATAGGTATATCATTTAAGTATATAATGACCAATCCAGAAGAAACCACTAAACAAAGTAGAAATAATTCAAACCAGGGAGTGAAAATGGAAGTAGGGGTTGGATTTAGGGAACTCTTCCTTGGTTTGGGGGTAATATTTATGGATATGAAGAACCTTTGCAATATAGTTACTTTTTAACAAATTATCACAAAATGACATGGACAGTGCAGTCATTTTTGAATATATATATATATGCCTATGTTTACATAAGTACATATATATAAATCCATCATGAAAAGAACCCCAAAGTGTGTACAATAGGCTTGTCACCCATAGCTCAATGATTAGGGTGCTGGCCACATGCACCAGGGCTGGTGGGTTCCAACCGGCCCCTGGCCTGCTAAACAAACAAACTAACTAAAAACATCATCCTTAATCATCAGAGAAATGCAAATCAAAACTACTCTGAGATATCACCTAACTCCAGTAAGAGTAGCCCACATAACAAAATCCCAAAACCGGAAATGTTGGCATGGATGTGGAGGAAAGGGCACACTTCTACACTGCTGGTGGGAATGCCCACTAATACGTTCCTTCTGGAAGGACGTTTGGAGAATACTTAGAGACCTAAAAATAGACCTGCCATTTGATCCTATAATTCCTTTACTAGGTTTATACCCAGAAGACCAAAAGTCACAATATAACAAAGACATCTGTACCAGAATGTTTATTGCAGCCCAAGATGACGTGATAAGAATTATCAACCATAGTTGAATGACAATAGGTCCTCCCTTTCAAAACTCTGTGTTTCTGCTTACCAAAGGAAGTATTTTGTGGTGAGCAGTCTGCCATTGTTCCTCCTTTGCCAGCAAAAAAAATAAATTTCCCTTTCCTTCTTCTCAAAGAAAAAAGAGAGAGAGAGAGGTATTGGTTCTTGGCAGTGTGTTACACAAATGTGGCTAAAGTCCAGTTCACACGATTCATACACCGAGACATCTATATTAACACCAGTACTACTGCAGATGCAAACTGACGGGGCCACGTGTGTTCCAGGTGGAAAATCTCTCAGACCTAAGTCAGTCCTTGACTCCTAACAACATATTATAAGAACTCTGTCATTATAAGCTTAAATGTTTTAATTACTTGAAAAAATTGTTTAAGGCAGTAACATTTATATTAAAATATTAACATTTTCCAAATAATAAATTCATCAAATTTCTTTTTCAAAACAAGGAGGTATTGTGCCTAAGGAAATGCCTTGCCTTGCTCTAATTCATACTTCAAGCAGATCCGAGCCACCTGACCCCTTCCCTTCTCCCATCTCCAACTCCCTCCAGCTGGCTTCCTCTCCAGTGAGAGAGTGATTCTGCCACAGTGTCATGGGTTGTAAGCGTGCTCATCCTCCCTCTGCACTACATGGTGGGACAGAGTATTTCATGCCACTCCCCAGATTCTTACATGTGTGTTCAGCAAATGTTTGTTAAACATCCAAGTGAATTCATGGATTCATTGGTGGAAGACGTACAGTAAATGTTTGCTGATTGATCTTTTTTTTTTTTACTGAGCTCCACATTTTCAAATCAATACAACTGTTTCCAATTTACTGTTAACTTGGTAATAGTAATTTATTATAAACTTGCTTTGTAATTCACAATTTTACTGTATTTGAGGAAGGCTTCCTTTTTAAGCCATTTACTAGTCTATCCCTAAATCAGCAAAATCAGAAAACTTCATGCACGAACAAACTTTGGAGTGTATTTAGTTCAAGCTTTTCGTGTCACAGACAAAACAAATGACAAGAGGAAAAATGACTTGCTGGAAGTCACATGGCAACTTCATGGCCCAAAGTAAGAACCCAAGCAGCAGAGCCATCTGGGCAGTTGGACCCTAACAGGCCTCCAGCACACTTACCGTATATTTGGAGTTTTTCAGTGAGTTTGTTGACGTCAATGTGCAACTGGCTTTCTACAAAGTTTCTTATGAATTTATTTCTGAGGGCTTCCTAAAAGAAAATAATAGAGCTTAACAAAAATAACTACATCATTTCCTCTTACTGAAGAACACTTATTAGACTTATTCGGAGTTTCATCAGACAGAAAAAAAGACACACAGAGTGAATTCATTTTAAAGAAGTTCTAAAGCATCACGGTAAATAACAAAGCATCATTTGTTAGAAAATTATCTTGAAAAAAATGATAAAAATTTAGGTTATAATTATAATCTTGCATTAACACTGAAAACAAAGAATGAATTAAGAATGAACTGACTTTTTGACAAATTTTTTAACAAAACTATACATATCATAGTATGGTTACTCTTTACTTTCTGTAAGATTCTTTTCTTTTTTCTTTCCATTGCATCACCTTTTCCACAGATTACTAATAAAGAGGGGTTCACTGTTACCAAAACACTGAGGAGGAGTTTCAGTATTTCCCAAATTTTCTCTTAATGTTTTGATTTTCAAATCATTGTCTTTGCAAACACCTGTCCCTGCATGATCTGTGCCATTTTTCTCTCTCAGTATTGATGGCTCTAACTAACTTTGCCTCATTTGCCAATGGCTTTACAATGGACAGGACCCAGCATTATTGTCATCAACTTTGTGACAGTTTGCTTCCCTCCTTGGCAGCCGGTTTGCATTTATCTGCACTGTGCTACCCCCTGCTTCCAACACCCAACAGCCAACAAGAAGCTGAGTGGGGAAATACTAACGCATTAAGACTCCACATTGGCATCAAGGAGGGGGGTTCAGTTGGGGATTTGCCAGTCCCTGGGGGAATATTTGTATGTTATTGGTATTGATATCTCTTGATAAGGTAGGAATTCTCAAATAATGTACACCTTCTGTAGTTAGCTCCTTTATTTTTCACATTCCTTGATAACATAGAATGACTTTATCGAATTATGTTTAAGGATGGCAAGACTTTATTCTGAAACCTCTGTGCTCACTGTTTCCTTTTCAGTCTTACCTATTTCTTTCCTTGAGCATTACTTATTTGCCAGACCATAAGCAGGGCACTTTATTATGTGTTACTGTCATTTACTCTCAAAGACACCCCAGGAGGAGGCTTCTGTTGCCTTTACCTATGGGGAATTAGGGAGAGGGCAGGGCTGCTGCAGGCTTCACCCACAGGCACTACTGACTATGCCTGGGGGCAGAACCAGGCTGGTTCCCCATCAGTTGAGGTAAAAATCTCATGGGAATGTTGTTGAGATCGAATGGCAGAAAGCACAAAAAGGTGTCCTCTCTGCTACAAACCCAAGCTCTCCCTGAACTTGATCCAATGCTAGGAAATAGAATAATGCCATTTGACATTAAGATAAAACGTTCTTCAAGCGATGGAATAAGTGACTTTAATTTCTGATGTGACGGCTTAGTAAACAATACTCAACTAAACTACAGACTTCCCAAGGAGCTGCCCAGTTCTTACGGCAGGGCTGAACTCTCCTTCATGTCCCCACAGTACTTTGTACATTCTCAATTTGGCACTTACAATACTGCACATAATCATTTATAGTTGCAGCAGAGACCTTATCGAGTCTAAAGTATGTAAAATCTGGCCCAGCAACAGCAAAGGTGTGCTGACATCTATATCAATAATTTAATCCCTGAACGAACAAACTGACGGAGAAGAATAGTACAATAATAGCTAACTCAGTAGCTGTGGCCTCCGTGGCACTGTGCACAGGCAGACCTCTGACTACCAGGGCCCCCTGCTGTGCCCCAAAGTCAGTTTGCCCCTGGATGTTCCTCCCCAATAGCCAGCACAGAGGGCCCTCCTAGGAGACACTCTGCACTGGGCTGACACAGGCTCCATACCTTCCTCATGGCCTGGTCCATGTCCATTAAATAATCAGGTCTAATCAGGAAGCTTCCACCATCTACCCCCGCTTCCCTCAGGGTCTGACTGGCATCACTGCTTGACCACCTTGCCCCAATCAAGGCTTCCTCTCCTTTTGCTCTTCCATGTCCCAAAATAGAAATCTTGCACATGGAGTCCCATCTTGGAAGACCCAGACTCACATAGTAGCATTTCCTCTGTGTTAAATTCCCTCCACATGCTTTATACATCCTAACTCATGTGCACAGAGAAGTTTAATGACTAGTCCGAGGTCAATCACACAGGGGTCTGATCTGGAAATCAGACTCAGAAGATCTTGCCTCCTAAATCCATGCTCTGAACTGCTTGTCTGATGGATAATAAATAAGCCAAATAAGAATAAAATTATGGGCATCTTGTCTTCCTATTCAGATTTTAGGTAAGTTAGAGCTACGTAAGTGTCCCAAGTATCATTAGGTTATCTCCCTGAATTAAAGCTTTGGTCAATGATCATTAGGTATTAGGGGTTTTAAACCACAGCCCACTTAATTTTGTAAACATTAGGCTGTCAATACAAAATGTTAGTAAATGGTCATTGATCACTTTAATAGACCAACAATTGAAAGATATTAAGCAATTTATAAATTGCTTAATAAATTTAAGCACAGGTAAATACTAACAAATTATTAATGATTCTCAATATAGTACCATATGGCATGGGCAAAACATTGAAAATTCATAAAAAGTTTGCACACATATCCAATGTCATGTCAATTTCCTTAGTCACACTGGGAAAACCCCGCCTGAAATAAGGTAGGTAAGATCTGTAGGATTTCTTTTTTTTTTTTGCAGTTTTTGGCCGGGGCTGGGTTTGAACCCGCCACTTCTGGCATATGGGGCTGGCACCCTACTCCTTTGAGCCACAGGTGCTGCCCGATCGGTAGGATCTTTTGAAGGGCTGCTCAGCGTCTCAGCCAGACCCCCACTGGGAGCTCCCCCAGCCCTCCGTGGCGAAGGCCATCACCACTCACCTGCAGTTGGTAGAACATCTGGCCATTTCCACTTCTCTGGAAAAGACTAAACAAGTTTAGCAGTGTTTCCGATAAAGTTTTCAGCTTGTCCACAAAATAAAAAGTGTAATTAGCCTGCAAAAGGAAGCATATTTGGAGACATCTCTTACTCTGTTGTTCTATTAGTATGAATCTTTAGTCCTGTAACAAAGACATCAAGAAAATCCACAAGCATCACATATAATATGGACATCAGGCCTAACATCAGCCACGGCCACCAGCAGCTTGGCTGACCTGTAAGATTCCAACGTCCTCACGTGGAAGGTGAGATATTTGACTCTGCTCATTCAAATGCCACCTGCCTTTCACCACTGTCCCCGCAGCATTAGGCTCACTACATAACTGATCAAATTAATCAAAGTTGCCCATATTGAAAATATATTCAAAATATATTCCTGGTTAATATCTATTTATTTGTTTGATGGTATCAAGACTATTGAGGGTAGAGTAAAACTGGTATATTTATTTAATTTATTGCTTCTAGCAGAATACATTTGGCATAAGACTCTTACAAAATAACTAAGTATCATAAAAATGCTCATAGTCACCAATCCATAAAAAAATGCACATGCCTTTTTCTGTCAAGATAAAAGGACTCTATTCTAAGTAAGTAGTTTAAATAAAATATAAAGCTATTTCCATGAAGACATCTGTTGTAACATAATTACATTTAATACCAAAAATAGTCTAAATGCCAAAGGGACAATGTTTCAGGACAATTTGAGAGTCCAGCCACATCCCCAGGGTCACTAGGAGACCCTCACTGGGGAACAGGCAGCCATGACAGGAAAAGCTCACACTATCATCTTCAGAATTCAAGAAAAATAGGGATAGACATTGTTTTAAGTATTAAGATAAATTAATAGTTCAATATCCTGGCACCAGGTGCATAGTAAATGCTCAGTAAATGCCAGCTATCCTGGTTGAAAAATGTACAAAGACATGCAAAGGTTGAATAATGTTACTAATGGAACCAATTTAGAAGCTCCATAAAATATTTTAAAACTACAAATAGAGCACACACACACATCCCCACACACCCATGCACATGTACACATTCTCTAACCAACAGTCAAGCACAGAAGGTGACACAGCAGGGCTCACCCCTCTCTGGTTGGCAACACCAACAACAGGACACCCAGGGGTAACAGCCAACCAGGGAAATGGTGATCCTTCCCCTGGGAGGCCTGCAGAGGGCTTGGACTGGAGCTCCTTTAACAGTGAGCACCCAGCCCAGACCTGGAGCAGCCAGGAGACAGGACAAGGGTATTCCTCCTCCACAAGACGCCTGGCCTGGAAACTCTCCCTGCCCCCACAGCCAGAGGGGTCCTGACCCCACAGAGGCCCGGCCTACCAAGCCCTCAGCTTTTCTAACTGTGCAAAATTCCAGTCCCCCATGTGAATACTGCTATAAGCTATGCCTGAAGAAATGCCATCTGTTTCTTCAAGCAGTAGTATCAGGGACTAGCAGGGCTAGCATTACGGACTATCCACCAGCCCCCAAGATCCACTGGGCAGACAAAAATAGCACCCTAAAGGCTCTGAAAATTAAGCCTTCATTGGAGCCATACACACAAAGTAGGCCGAGACATGTTGGTTAAAACTAAGTAGGGTGACTATCTGCACAAATAAAAGATTTCTGCATAGGGCTCAGAGTCTCCTAAAACAGCAGACAAAGAACCCAAGATATAATTGAAAATCATCCATCATAAAAAGAACCAGAGAAAACACAACAGGAATAAGAAAAGCAATCCATTGACACCAACATTACAGTAAATCAGAGGTTGGTATAAATTGGCTAGTATTTTAAAGCACCCATCATAAAAAAATATACTTCACTCAACAATTATCATTGCAGAACATTTCAATAAAGAAAAAGAAGTTATTAAAAAAAAAAAAAGAACCACATAGACACTAAAGAACTGAAAAATGCAATAATAACAAATTCTAAAAAATCCACTGGATGGTCTCAGCAGAAGGACAGAGATGCTGAGGACTGCTCGGGGTATGACACCCAATCTGAGCAATAGGAGGACATAGATTGACAGAAAAGTGAATGAGGCCTCAGGGAGCTATCGGACAATAATAAAAATTCAACATTGATATCACTGGAGCCTCAGAAGGAGAGGAGAAAGTAAGTGAGCCTAAAAGAGCACTGGAGGAAATCACTGCTGAAAACCTTTAAAACTGATGGAATAGAAAAATCTGCATAGTTAGGAAGCTCAGAAGACATTAAATAAAATGAACAGAGAGAAATCTATACCAAAACACACAATAATTAAACTTCTGAAGACAGAGAAATCTTTAAAGAAGCCAGAGGAAAAGGACATGTTACTTACAGGCAAAGCCAATTCAAAGGTTAGCAGACTCCTGTCTAAACCCAGGAGGCCAAAGGAATGGCCCAAAATTGTTTTGATGTAAGAAAATAATCACCAGTGTGAATCCTCTATCCACTTTAGAAATGAAGACATACTCAGATGAAGAAAAACTACAAACCCTGAAGTTTGTCAAACAAAAGGGAAATATAGGGAAGAATATTGGAGAATTGGGAAGAAGGAAAAACCAGCAGAAAGAGCAGAAATGTCCTGTCTACTTTCTTTTTTCTCTTTGTCTACTCCTGTGGGTTTTCTACAGACAAAAGGTGAACTGTGGACCTCTTGTCTGAACCCACGGGTGAGGGCTAGGGGAAGCGGGGACTACTTCCTCAGAGGGACCTGCCTGGGACTCTAAACACTCTCTTACTAGGCAGAAAAAATAAACTAAAGTCTTCCCTGCCATTCTGAATTTCCAGTACACCCTTCCCTCCTTACCTGATGAACCAGAAGGTTAACCCTGCTGAGACTGAGGGAGGAGATACTTGAGCAGTGCCCCGCTCGTCTGCCGGACCAAGGGCTCCACCACCAAGAGACTCTGGGGGGGTGCGCTGAGTCCCCCTTGCATCCCCCTCCCCCCCAAACCAGGGACTCTGCGAGCAGCCACATGACCCAGAGCCCCACGCCCGCCCCGGGCAGGGACTCCACTGGCAGCCACATGACCCAACGACCTGCTCCCGCCCTGGCCATGGGACCCAGCAAGCAGCCGCGCAACCCAGTGACCCGCACCCACCACGACCAGGGGACTCCACCAGAAACCACGCGAACCAGCAACCTGTGCCCCGTGCCCATGGGGCCTCGCCACACCCACCCCAGCAAGAAACTCTGTCAACAAACGCAAGGCCCCATGCCCATGCCAGGTGCCAACCGGGCCTCTGCCCCACCCAACCAGGAACTCCGGGAGCCACACAACCCGCGTCCTCCCTCCTGTACCTTCCCTGCCTCCGCAATGGCCCACCCGTCTGGCCAGGGACTCTGGTAGCCACGTGACGCTGCTCCCACTAGAGCACTCCCTGCCTATGTGCAGAGCCCTCCTCCTGGCCAGAGACTGCTGGAGCCCTGGGACCTCTGTGCCTAAGTCACCAGGCGCCAGGCACTAACAGAACCATGTGCACCATTCCCTGCCCTGTTGCTGGATCCAGGTGTGCCACACTCCAGAGCTACTCCCACACCTAGAACTCCCTGGCTGGGGCAGTCCCAGAGGAGCTACCACAGGGTCACTCCCTACAAAGATCCAGCAAAAATAGAGTGATCTTGCCTGGGTCTTATCTCAGAGAGACACCACCCCAACTCTGAGGACAGCCAAAGGCAATGGTGAAAAACAATCATGAGGCAGAATCAACGGAAAAACTCTGGCAATATGAATAATCAGGGTAAATCAACTCCCCCAAGGAACAACAAGGCAGACTCAGTACAAGATCCCATGCATAAACAAATGGCAGAGATGTCAGAAACAGAATTCAGAATCTGGATAGCAAATAGGATCGAATTAGAATTCCAAGCAGCAATCCAAAAGATGTCTCAGGAATATAATGAATTCAAAGACCAAATGACCAAAGATTTTGACACATTGACATAAGAAGTTTAAGCTCTCAAAGATCTGAGAAATACAGTAGAATCCCACAGTAACAGAATGGAGCAAGTAGAAGAAAGGATTTCTGACATTGAAGACAAAGCTTTTGAATGCTTTCAAACTTTCAAAGAGGAAGAAAAATGGAGGTCAAAAACAGCTCATTCTCTCAGAGAGCTCTGGGATAACTCAAAGAAAACTAATATTCACCTTATAGGGATCCTGGAAAACGACAAAGTACTTCACAAGGCACAGAGTCTCTTCTTTATGAGATTATGAAAGACAACTTTCCAGACATGCCAAGAGATTCTGAAATTCAGATAGCAGACAGTTTCGGAACTCCAGCACGAGTCAACCCGAATAAGATACCCCCCAGGCACATCATAATCAATTTCACTAAAGTTAATATGAAGGAGAAAATTCTGAAAGCAGCCAGACATAAGAAAACAATAACCTACAAGGGGAAGAATATTAGAATAACTGCAGATCTCTCTGCTGAAATCTTTAAAGCTAGAAGAAGATGGTCATCAACTTTTAACCTCCTAAAACAAAATAACTTTCTTTTTTTTTTTTAACAAAATAACTTTCAACCCAGGATCCTGTATTCAGCTAAACTGAGTTTCATTTATGATGAAGAAATTAAATACTTTAATAACATTCACATGTTGAAGAAATTTGCCATAAGTAAACCAGCTCTCCAGAATATTCTCAGACCTATCCTCCATAAAGACCAACGTAATCCTCCACCACAAAAGTAAACTCACCCAGAAACTTTTGATCAAATTCCAAATTCCACACTCACAAAAGGATTAAAAATGTCCACCGGACTTTCGAAAGGCTTATCAATATTCTCAATTAATATGAATGGTTTAAATTGTCCTCTAAAGAGGCACAGGTTGGCTGACTGGATACAAAAACTCAGGCCAGATATCTGCTGCATACAAGATCTCATCTTACCTTAAAAGATAAATATAGACTCAAAGTGAAGGGATGGTCATCTATATTCCAGGCAAATGGAAAACAGAAAAGAGCAGGCAAGGTTGCCCATTGTCTCCATTGCTCTTTTACATTGTAATGGAAGTTTTAGCCATTGCAATTCGGGAAGAAAAGGTGATCAAGGGTATCCACATAGGGTCAGAAGAGATCAAACCTTCACTCTTCGCAGATGACCTGATCATACATCTGGAAAACACTAAGGATTCTATTACAAAACTTTTAGAAGTGATCAAGGAATACGGCAATGACTCAGGCTAAAAATCAACACCCATAAATCTGTAGCCTTTATATATACAAACAATAGCCAAGTCAAAAAAACAGTCAAGGACTCTATTCCTTTTACAGTAGTGCCAAAGAAGATGAAATATTTGGGAGTTTACCTAACAAAGGATGTGAAAGATCTCTATAAAGAGAACTATGAAACTTTAAGAAAAGAAATAGCTAAAGATGTTAACAAATGGAAAAACCTACCATGTTCATGGCTGGGAAGAATCAACATTGTTAAATATCTATACTATGCAGAGCAATATATAATTTTAATGCAATTCCTATTAAAGTACCACTGTCATATTTTAAATATTTTGAAAAAATAATACTTCGTTTTATATGGAATCAGAAAAAAACTTGAATAGCCAAGACATTACTCAGAAATAAAAACAAAGCAGGAGGAATCACGCTACCAGACCTCAGACTGTACTATAAATCAATAGTGATCAAAACAGCATGATACTGGCACAAAAACAGATAGATGTCTAGAACAGAATAGAGAACCAAGAGATGAATCCAGCTACTTACCGTTATTTGATCTTTGATAAGCCAATTAAAGACATTCAGTGGGGAAAAGATTCCCTATTTAACAAACGGCGCTGGGTGAACCGGCTGGCGACCTGTAGAGGACTGAAACTGGACCCACACCTTTCATTACTAACTAAGATAGACTCTCACTGGATAAAAGATTTAAACTTAAGACATGAAACTATAAAAATACTAGAAGAAAGTGCAGGAAAAACTCTTGAAGGTATCACCTGGGTGAATATTTTATGAGGAGGACTCCCCAGGCAATTGAAGCAGTATCAAAAATACACTACTGGGACCTGATCAAACTAAAAAGCTTCTGCACAGCCAAGAACATAGTAAATAAAGCAAGCAGACAGCCCTCAGAATGGGAGAAAATATTTGCAGGCTATACCTCTGATGAAGGTTTAATAACCAGAATCCACAGAGAACTCAAATGTATTAGCAAGAAAAGAACAAGTGATCCCATCTCAGGGTGGGCAAAGGACTTGAAGAGAAACTTCTTTAAAGATGACAGGTGCATGGCCTACAGACACATGAAAAAATGCTCATCATCCTTAATCATCAGAGAAATGCACATCAAAACTACTTTGAGATATCACCTAACCCCAGTAAGAGTAGCCCACATAACAAAATCCCAAAACCAGAAATGTTGCATGGATGTGGAGGAAAGGGCACACTTCTACACTGCTGGTGGGAATGCACACTAATACGTTCCTTCTGGAAGGACGTTTGGAGAATACTTAGAGATCTAAAAACAGACCTGCCATTCAATCCTATAATTCCTTTACTAGGTATATACCCAGAAGACCAACAATCACAATATAACAAAGACATCTGTACCAGAATGTTTATTGCAGCCCAATTCATAATTGCTAAGTCACGGAAGAAGCCCAAGTGCCCATCAATTAATGAATGGACTAGAAAATTGTGGTACATGTATACCATGGAATATTATGCAGCCTTAAAGAAAGATGGAGACTTTACCTCTTTCATGTTTACATGGATGGAGCTGGAACATATTCTTCTTAGTAAAGTATATCAAGAATGGAAGACAAAGTATCCAATGTACTCAGCCCTACTATGAAGCTAATTTATAGTTTTCATATGAAGGCTATAACCCAACTATAGCACAATTAATATAGGGAAAGGCCCAAGGGGGAGGGGGAAGGTTGGGGTGGAAGGAGGGTAACAGGTGGGGCCACACCTATGCTGCATCTTAGAATGGGTACAGGTGAAACCTACTAAATGCAGAATACAAATGTCATGATAACTAAGAAAATGCCATGAAGACTATATTAAACAGTTTGATGAGGAATATTTCAGATTGTATATGAAACCAGAACATTGTACCCCTTGATTTCCCTAATGTACACAGCTATAATTTAATAATAATAAAAAAGAAAGAGCAGAAATGTGAGTAAATGCGTAGACTGTCCCCATGTATATAGTAAATCATATTTGATGATTGAAACAAAAATTATAACACCATCCGATAGTGAAGACAATGATATTTAAAAGTGGGGAAAGTAAAAGGGCCTGAGTGAAAGTCAGGTCCCATTCCTGACTCAGAGTGGTGCAGTGTCCGTGCCAGTAGACTGTGGGGGGGTCACAGGTGTGCCCGTGTGCACTGCGACACCCAGAGCCACACAGGAACATCATTCAAAGAGACACCCCACACGCACTCTCAATAAACGCTTTTTTAGGATGGGGATCCTAAAATCATTAGCTGGTATGGGGATTCTCAAATATCTTCAAATAATCCAAAGGAAGGTAAAAAGAGAGAGACAGGAAAAAAAAGAAAGAAAAGAAAAAACAGAGGACACAACAGCCAAAAATTAGGAACAACCCAGATCTACAACGTGTAAATGGTTAAACAAACTGTGATCCATAGATGCCAGCAATAAAAACAAATGAACTATTGATATCTGCACAGTGTGAATAAAACCCTAGGGAATTACTCTACGGAAAAAAAGACCATCCCCCATAGTTACCTACTGTATATTTATATAACAATCCAGAAATGGCAAAGCGATAGAAATGCAGACTAGATCAGCAGTTGGAAGAGATCAGGGGCTCGGGGGGAGTGGTGCAGGAACAAACCAGTGTGGCTGTAAAAGAGTGACACAGAGACGCCGCAGAGAGGCTACTACTCTGCCTCGGTTCTGGTGATGAATACATAAGCCTATATAGGGGACAAAACTGCATAAAACAAAATTAGCACTCATGCAGTTGCAAGTAAAACTGGACAGACGGGAGTAAGCCAGTGAGCTCCATCAGAACCCTGCACGGCTACTAGACTAAACGGAGTTTCTTGACACGTTACCTTTGGGAACCTGAATAAAGGATGTGCAGAATCTTTCTGTGTTGTTTCTCACAAACGCATGTTTCATACAGTTACTTCAAGATAAAAAGGTGTTTTTTAAAAGAACTTGAAAGTCTGATTGAAGAGAGGTCACGTGGAATAATTTGAACATCAGAAAGAATAAAGACTGCAGTGGGCTGAAATATGCCAACTAGGTTTAAATCTCCTAGGAAGGACAATGAATAATGTTCAAGAGCCCATCTCGGAAAACTACCACACACCTCACCTCATCGCTGAACATCACTACGGCGCCTTTCACATCGTCCTCTTGGGAAGCTATGCACTGACACCAGCGCCTAATTCACCCTTCAAAGCACTTCTTCCAGTATGAGTTTATGAACCTCGTCTGAGGACAGCTCTGATGGCCATTCCAGGAAAAGAGTTCCAAAATTGCCTTGAAAGGTGGACTAGGCTCTGCTGTTGGTGCATAGCTTCCCAGGGGAGTACCTGGCAGGCGACTGTAGTGATATTGAGCATGAGGCCCATAGGACTTCTTCTAGATTGAGTTTTCAAGCTTAATTGTCTCACCTTATATGAATTCAAAATTACATATTGATAATTGATGACCTTCCGAAAACTGTAGGGGATAGATGAGGCTCAGGCTCAAAACTCTGCCTAAACACAGATACCCTGTGATTAAAGTCTTTTCATTTTCATCTCATTAGAAGAAATGGCCTGAGTTTTGGTTTAACCTACACACCATCTACTAACTGCTGCCTTTAAAAAGTGGCCTAGTCTCTTACTTGCACTTGTCTTTTGTTTAAGAAAGAGAGGAGGAAAAGGGGACTGGGTCACTGCACAAGACATTAGCTCTGGCCTTATTTGTTCTGTGGTATCCATTATTTTCTTATTTCTATCACCTTCTTCTCTCATTCAGACCTTTTTCTTTTTGCTTCAGAGGGGAATCAGGCAGAAATTTAAAAAGGAAGCACACAGGATATTCAGAGTAAATAAAAGAAAGAAGTTTCTTTTTCACTTGCCCAAAATCAGCAAGAGCAAAACCCAGGAGAGAGTATTTCCTCTTCCCCTCAACCCACCTCATACTAGAAAGAAATTGTTCCTCCCCATCTTGGATAGATGGACAAATGGGTGGGTGGCTGGATGGGTGGGAGAAAAGGATGGAAGGCTGCCTGTGGTCACAGAAACAGATAGGCCCTGTGCCCAGGCTTTCACAGATGGAGAACATGGCTGGGCAGATCAGCCAGAGGGCTTGTGGCCATGCCCCAGGATGCTGATGCTCTCTGCCACGGCCTGTGTCTTCAATGTCATGCCCAAATCCAGTGGGACATGAAATGACCAAGGCTGGCAGGTTTGACCCAGCCCAGGCCAGCTAAACAACAATGACAACTGCAACAAAAAAATAGCTGGGTGTTATGGTAGGTGCCTGTAGTCTCAGCTACTTGGGAAACTGAGGCAAGAGAATCGCTTAAGGCCAAGAGTTTGTGGTTGCTGTGAGCTGTGACACTACGGCACTCTACCGAGGGTGATATAATAAGACTCTGTCTCTAAATAAATAAATCAATAAATAACCAGGTAGAAAAACTTCCTGGGAGTTCTTGCATACATTTTTGCTCTATGAACCAAGTTCCCAGACTTTAAGGCAGTGGTTCTCAACCTGTGGGTCGAAATCCCTTTGGCAGTCAAAATAAGCCTTTCACAGGGGTTGCCTAAATACATCCTGCATATAAGGATATTTACATTACGATTCATAACAGGAGCCAAATTACAGTTTTGGAGTAGCAATGAAATAATTTTGTGGTTGGGGGTGACCACAACATGAATAACTGTATTAAAGGGTCGCTGCATTAGGAAGGTTGAGAACCACTGCTTTCAGGGGTTTGTGCCGAGATCCTCTCCATTTTACGCTGTCGCTGCAAAACCCAATTCCAAACCCAGAGGAAAAGCTGCTATTCATTCCTCCTGCAGCTTCCCTGAGGAGGTCTGTCTGTGTACAAGGACAGGTTCATATCACACAGCGGCATGCGGCTCTTCTTCACTCACACCACCCACCTCTTCACTTTGCCTGAAATTCATTGTGTAGTGAAAGTTGAAGATCAGCTTATATCTAATGCATTCTTCTTAATAAGCCGTTTAATTTTCATTTGTGGACATACCAACATTTAACCAATTCCCTATGGATGCCCAGGTTGTCTCCCATTCATCCTTCATGCTTACAGACAATGGCATAATATTCTCTTTTTAATTTGAATTCATAATTTAATATTATGAATGTCTTCATAATATTAGCAGATATTCCCAACATGGCCTCAAAGGCACATGTACCACAGTCATAAACTCCCACAACAACGTATGGGGCTGTCTCTCTCCCGATACCTTCAACCAACAAAATACATCACATTTTGTCCTCTATTATTTTGATATGCTAGCTCATTTTTTAATCTTATTTTGGGAATTTGCATGTCTCCTTCTGTGAGTAAGTTTGAGCACCTCTTCATTCGTTTAAAACCCGTCTTGTTCTTTTTTCCCCTTTTATAAACTGTATGTTTATAGTCTTTGCTCATTATCTAATGTGCTATTTTAATAATTAATTAAAATTTTGTCACATAAAACTCCACTCCCGGTGAACAGGGTGTATTGCTAGGTGCTCAGAGAGAGAGGGGAAGATAGAGGCCGCGTGAAGATGTGCAACCCCCCACCCCATCACCACTGCTGGTCATGTTTTCACCTCCCTTCCCTGTGAAGACAAGCACTTTTAAGAGTAAACACTAAACACTGCTACCACGCTTGTGTGCTCTCCTTCATCAGAGACTGAATGACCTAAAGAAGCCTCAGAGAGATTTTGAACTAAAGACTCAAGACAAGAGAACCTGAGTGGCGATTTGGCCACCAATTGGTTGCAAGGGCTTGGGCCCGTTGTCTCAACTCCCTGGGCTCTGAGTGCTTTATTCCCAGAGCGGCTATCGCAGTAACACCTGTCCCCTATAGCAGTGGATCACAGCTGTTAGTGTGTTCTCTGCCCTCCGCCTCATGGCTGTTAACACGCACTGCCGGACTTGGATTTGAAGGCTGGTATGATAGAAACCTGCAGACATCCAATGACAACACAAGAGCCACGCCCGGGCCCCTCTCAGGGGTTGGACTCTATGTAGTCTCACAGAGCACGTATATTCACAGGCTGCCTGCTACTGTTTTCTTAGAAAGCTTCTTGTTTACAGGGGATTATATCAAACAAGTCTAGCCGTAAAATAAAATTATTTCCACTCTGGGCAACTTTGCTGGGTTTTGGGGAAATGTTCCGTGTCGGACATTTTCACCCACCTAAGAGCCTCACTCCAGGCTGACACACTTGACAACTTTAGACCACTGATGAGATGCCGACAGTTAGAAAGCAGATTGTGGTGAATTCTGTTCCTTCTGCAGGACTGACCTCCCTGGTGGCCCTACCAGCCCCCTTCATCACCGCTCTGCACACATGGACAGTTCCACAGATGCCCAGAGCCTATGTGGCGTCCACCTGAGTGGCTGACAGACTCCAGGTCTAGGCAGCTTCTATTTCATTGGCATTTTTCATCTTTGATAAGATCTTACAGCGAAGAATTTTCATTTCTATTAAAGTTCACCATCAGGCTTTATGTCTATTTAATAACAACAGCAATGACTTTGTGCTCATCTCTAACGCATATAACTTCATTCTCATCCTCTTCAAAGGTCTCCCTCTAACAGAGTCAGAGTTCTGTGGATGACATGTATTGCTACACAAAGCCAAAAAAATGTGGTAAATGTTTTTAATTAGATACTTGGTATCCTGGGTCAGTGATAGTTAAAAAAAAAAATAAAGTTGATTATACAGGATCCTTAGTATTTGCTAGCTAACACTATAAATATGGCCAATGAAAGGAACCCATTTGGTGCTGTAGAGTTTACCAAATTCGGATTTGAACCATGAGATTCTGTTTACCTGCTAAAAGACATGGGAATGTAAACCTCCCAATTCTTACTATCCTGTTTCCCCGAAAATAAGACAGTGTCTTATTTTAAGGTGTGCTCCCAAAGAAGCGCTAGGTCTTATTTTCAGGGGACGTCTTATCTTTCCTGTAAGTAGGTCTTATTTTCGGAGGATGTCTTATTTTCAGGGAAACAGGGTAGTATGATCTATGTAATGGGTCTAAAAATGTCTACCTCACCTGCTTCTTGTGAGAAGTAAATCAGAGAAGATTTGGGAACGTGTCCTTGATGGTTCCAATAACCTTGTAGAGCAGCGGTTCTCAACCTGTGGGACGCAACCCCTTATGACAATGAAAATACATCGCGGCATTAGGAAGGTTGAGAACCACTGTTGTAGACTGCTCAATAAAGAGGGGTTTGATCATTGACACACGGGAATTGTTAGTGTTAGAATCCCAGAACCGGGGTGCGCGGCTGTGTTCTCCTGTCCTCTCCCTCAAGCCAGCTCCCCCGGCCCTCTCGCACGGCGCTGTCTCTCTGACGACCCAACACTGCCCCAGTCCAGATATGGCTCGTGGACAGCAGAAGATTCAGTCTCAGCCAAAAAAATGCCAAAAAGCAAGTTGGACAAAAAAAGCAACAAGTTACCTTCATATACACCCGCACTGTCTGTAGGACACAAAAGCCAGACCCTGAGACCTTCAAGCAGCACATTGACAGCAAATATCCTAAGACCTCATTTCCTCCAGAATTGGCTGGTGTTCAGGCATAAAGTTGTTACCAGGTGAATTCATGAAACCTTTGACCGACACTTCCACTGTCTCAGACCTTAGGTAACCAACCTGCAGCTGCATTTCTAACAAACCGTTGATCAGCAAAAATAAAGGGGCTGCAGAAACACTCATTGTTATGCTGTTACCTTTTGAGCTTCATGCAAAGACAATTCTGTATAAATGTACAGTTGACTCTGATTTTAAAATCTGAAAATCAGACCATCGTTGTTATAAAAAAATTTGTTACAGTTGTAATTATGTTGATGTTCATATTGTGTAAAATAATTCCTTTAATCAAGTAGTGCTGTGATTTTACAACATCACAGAATAAATGGTACTAGAAGTTCTGGTCTAACTTTCTACTTTATTTGCCTTATAAAAATCTAATGAATTTATCAGCTAGAATTTCAGTTCTTACCCTCCTTTGTCAGCTAAGTGGCAGGTTTATTAGCTAAACTAGAGCAGACGCAGTCATTAAAATTGTGCACACAAATTCATGGCAGCTGTTGATCTGGGTGAAGAGTGATTTACTTGCTGCCTTAGAATCTTGCAAGTGCTTGTCATTGTTCCCCTCTGATTATTTCCTGGTGATGGAATATTTAAATTTACTGTATGACCCGGCTCCAGCTTCCAACCAGGTGTTCCCTGTTAGATAATGATAAATTCCTAGAAGTGGTTGGATTGTTAGTGAGCCCTTCTGAAAGGTTGGGTTCTGGAGTATATGCCACATGAAATAGTTATGTCTATTGTTTAAAACAAAATAAGAAGGAACAGATGTGAACTGATAAATATCTATACTAAACTCTTTAAAAATGCTTCAAGTTCTTTCATTTGAAATGCAAAGATAATTTTTGAAGAAGTTTTTTGAAAGTTAATAACCACCTGGCCAATTTCATAAATGAATCTTGCATTAATAGGAAGATTGGAATGACCTGTGTCTGGGTTAATTCCCCGCATCCTCTCCTTCCTTTCCTTTCTAAGTGAGATTGTGATTTTTAGAATTGTACTTTCTGATTGTTCCTAAAATCAAAGACTTGTACAATACGGCTTACGTATGAACTTTGTCAATATGTGCCAATATTCACATTATTTAGATCTAAGGATGGGGAAGTGGGTTTGTTGAAATGAATAAGGTAAATCCTGCCCAATTAAGGAAGACTAATTTTGTGGTTCTTCTAATTTGCTTTTGTTAGTTCTTGTGTAAGTGAAACTGCTACACCTCAGTGTAAATTTTAAAATTAACTTAATAGGAAGAACTCTAAAATATCCACTGGTAACAGCCTAGAGCTGCATCTCCAATCCTGTGGATTATAACACGCATTCTCGCTTTCTGCTATAATTCATCACTACATGTGTTTTGTACCTTTTCATATTCTTCCCACCTTGTTTGTCTTCACTATAAGTTTCAAGTATTTCCAAGGAAAAATGTCAGTGCTGACAGTTTCTTAGTAACTCTTATTCTTATCCCCTTACTTTTGTCTCATATATTTAAGTTTCAGGTTAATATCTGTGGTTTTCTAATATGTTGGTTACCAGAAAATTACATTTTTTACCTAATTTCTTGGGGTTATTAAAGAAGTTCTGGTTAAATTACAATTTATACATTTTATCTTTTTAATGAATCATTCAACTAACGTTTACTGAGCACTCAATATAATCCAGGTGCATAGGCACCAAATTGACGGATATAAGACAGTCTTAGGCATCCAGAAACCTCCAGTTGGCAGGGGCTATAACCATATACGCATACAATCACATCCATAACACCCATGGAGCAGTGCTTTGTGTGAGGTACCATTGGGTTTTTAACACTTAAAAACTTTGATAAGGGCTCGGCACTTAATTTATACATTTTAAAAAGTGCATTGAGCATATATATGCTTATGTTTAGTAACAAATCATTTAAAATCATTCGCAAGTTTTGTTTTAATTTCTTTCACTTGTTTTATTGACTGTAATTCAAAATGAAAGGTTTTTGTATTTAACCCTTTTTTTTTTCTAAGCGGCTGAAGTCACCATATTTTTAACTCAGTATCTCAGTAATGGATAAATAGCTGCATTGATCTTACATAAGACATGGAGGGGTTATTACAATCGATCCCCTTTTTATTGTGGTTGGGTTACATCTAGTATTAGGAGAAAATTACAAGTCTTAAAGATATCCTTGTTATTTAATTTGAAGATTATTTAACAGGTCACAGCAAAAGTTTATTATAAAACTGTTATGGTGTCTTCAAAGACTTGATAAAATAGACTGAGAAAGAATTGGTCCTTTTGTCTTCAGTATTTTCATTAGTTTCCAAGAGGAATGGGGTTAAGAGTCAACTTGTTCCATTCTTTTCCTATAGATATATATCCCCATGTTTAACTGACTCTCTGGGGGCTCAGTTGTGTGCGGTAATGTCTTATTAAAGAAGATATTAAAGAAAAAGAATCCCAGAACTATGTGCAAATGTCAAATTCTCCATCTACCCTCCTCTGTTGCTCAAGATTCGATCAGTGTCCACTATGCGAGAGAAGAGGTTGAAATCCAGTCTCTTGCCATCATAACCTGATATTCCAACTCCCTCCCTAGGAAGCAGCTTCCCTACCCCTCCACCACTGGTATTTGTGCCTCCTTCACACCGTGATTGGTTCCCTTGAGGGAGAAACTGAGTCTTATTTATATGTGAATTGCAATTTGGAGAATACGTGTAGCAGAACAAAAATCTTGGCTTTGAAGTTAAACAGACACGGGTTCGAATGCTACCTCTTCCACTTGTGGGGAAGTTGTGACAAGGTTACTTACCCCAAGACTCATTTCCTTTACCTCAAAATTAAGTGTGACAGTTACTGATTCCTTTTATTCCTAACCAACACCAGGCGTTAGCACTGTCAGGAACTCTCCAATATCTCTACTTCTAT
Source organism: Nycticebus coucang (assembly GCF_027406575.1). NCBI lineage: Eukaryota > Metazoa > Chordata > Mammalia > Primates > Lorisidae > Nycticebus > Nycticebus coucang. Next base: position 7,566,817 of record NC_069790.1, read on the forward strand.
TCCACTTATGTTTGATAAAAGCTTACACTTAAGAACTGATGAGATTTCCAGGAGCTCTTTATACTCCAATAGTTCCATTTCTCTAAAGTGAATAAACTAACTTACAACAAGCTGGGACAGTTATCAATTTACCAGCTCACACTTCACAATTTATCCTATGTTGCCGGCCCTGCAATAATGAAGATGGGCCTTTTAAGCATCCTGTTTCGCCACCTGACACAGTGTTAAGATTTGCCGGTAGAGGGCGCTGTGGGGACAATAAAGGAGGGAGCTGTTTCTCTTCCTGATTCCAGGAGAAGCATGAATCCTATGTACTCAATCTTGATATGAGGACAATTAATGACAATTAAGGTTATGGGGGGGGAAGCAGAAAGAGGGATGGAGGGAGGGGGGTGGGGCCTTAGTGTGTGTCACACTTTATGGGGGCAAGACATGATTGCAAGAGGGACTTTACCTAACAATTGCAATCAGTGTGACTTTTCCAGGCATGTTCTTCTTTTCTGGCTTTGCATAGTTGAGAGTGTAGGACTTCTCCTGGGACCCCAGGGTGCAGATTCCCAGCAAGGACCCCCAACGTGGTACCTCAGCAGCTTTCTCCACAAGCCAGTGGTCCACATCTGTGCTCTCTCCAATGAAGTCTGGACAGCTGGCGGGGGCGGGGAGGCCACTTCCAGCTTTGCTGCTTTCCTGGGTGCTCTGCCCCAGCAGCGGAGGCAGGAGCTGCTCCCTGCACCTGCCAGTGGCACGTTCCTCAGAGTTCTCTTTACTGGTACTAACCAACCCCCTGTTACTATTACACCTTTCCACAGTAATAACTATTTATATTAAATGTGGCCTATTTTTTCTGCTTAGCCCTCAATACACTAATAACAAAATGGACAATGCTCAGAAGACAGCAATAATGCAGGTGCCATGAAAAGAACTAAGAAGAGAAGGTAATGATATTTCTTAAATATGTCGAGATCGGTTTTAGACACAGTCTGATATTTTAACAAAAGTAAAGAAGAAATAAATTATTGTGATGTGGAATTGCCAAAGGTAGGAACCCACAGGAACTAATTCTGGGGTTGGGGGAGATTGGGGTAGGGATGCCAATTGATCCTTGGGTAAGGCAGGGCTCTGCCCAACATCCAGGGACCACTTCAATCACCAGGTGGGTAGCTGGGCAGGAAGCAACCTAGTTGTCACTCCTTGGCTCACATACCTGGTACAAGGCCCTATTGACAGAGTTTTCTGGACCACAGGGAGAACTAGAATTCCGCCATCCCAGCTGAGCTTTCCTGCCACCAGCTGCAAGCCATCCTCAGTCTGCAGAAACTTGCTCAGGCACAAATTCATAGCCTCCCTCCTTCCCCAAGGGTAGGTATGTATAATGTCTGCTCCAGTAACTTTGGAGCAAACTGTTGTCAGAATAAAAGAGATGTTCTTGGCTCTCTGAAAGAGGAAGTCCCTAATGACCAAAGCAAATGAAAGTGGGAGTAACACTTAGCTCAGTTTTTAGGGAAAATTTTTAATAAAGAGAGCAGTTTGAACCACATCTTGTCCTCCTCCAACTGGCCTTGAAACAAAAAGCTTCATACATCAGTGCAATTTAACAAGGTTTTTGTAAGCAACAGTGTGCGGCCTTTCACTGAGCCAGGCGTGTAGTTTACACAGAGGAGTAAGATTGGGCCCTGCCCTGGAGAGTTCAGAGGGATAAATTGTCACCACGTAGCAAACAGCCACAAACCAATTGGGGGAGGGGGGATCAGAGACCTGAGGAAACAAACCCTCCTGACCACCCCCCCACACACACACACTGAGTGTGAGTACCATTTAAGGGCATCTGAGGTTCAGTGGCCCCCGAGGGCAGGTGTTTGCTGAAGAATGGCCCTGCAGCTGGTTCCTCTGTGCCTCTGGCTTATTTTCTTAGTATTCAGCCTTATGTTCACGCAGTAATTAGCAAACTAGCCTCCCTTGGGTTACTATTTTCTATGTGATTCCATAATCAGCTGCAGAACCATAAGGACAGGGCTTGCAAGTTTCATAGATGGCTCCAATTATTTCCATTTCCAAGTGGTAAAGGACAATTTAGAGGAGGCAGTGCTGTGGGCAGCATTGTATCCTCCCTGAATTCATATGCTGGTGCGAGGCCTCAGTGCCTCAGAATGTGGCTGTATTTGGAAACAGGGTCTTCAAAGAGCCTATTTAAAGAGGCAATTAAGTTTAAATGAGGTCACAGGGTGGGCTAACATCCAATGTGACTGGTGTCCTTACAAGAACAGGAGATGAGAACATAGAAACCGTCTGCAAGCCGGAAGAGAGGCCTCAGAAGAAACCAGCCCTTCCCACACCTTGACCTCAGACATCCAGCCTCCAGAATGGTGATAAAAATGAATGTCTGTTGTGTAAGCTTCCCTTTCAGTGGTGCTTTGCTCTGGTAGCCCCAGCAAACTTACACAGGTGGTATATCAAAGACTTCAAAACAATGAACTTGACCTGAATTCCAGCTCCACCACTTGCTAGGTATGTGACCCGAGACAGCTTCACTTTTCCTCCTTAGCCTTAGTTTGGTTTAGTTCCTGTCTATACAAGGGGGATAATGTGAGTACCTATCTTACCCACAGTGGTGGTTGTAAGGAATAAATGAGATAATCCACGTGAGGTGCCTGGCCCAGAGGGAATAAAGGACCCTAGTGACCACAGGAGAGCCCTGTCCTTCGTGGCACTTAGCACTGCTAGACTCAGGCCAAACTACTGCCAACCCATTCAAGGCACAGCTGCAGCCATGACAGAGGGGCCGCTGGCCTCTGGAGGGACAAAGAGCTTGGCACATGGCTCATTCTATTTCTGACATCAGGATTTGACACAGAAGCATCTTTGACTCAAAAGAGTACAAGAGGCAGGTTCTCACTGTTCTTTAACCTATTCAACAACCATTTGCCAACTGTATTCCCAGTACGTTTCTGGGCACTGGCCATGGTTGTCAGGGAGACTCACCAGCTCCTGCCCCTCATGGGCCTTCCATTACAGTAGGACATAAACAATTAGCAAAGACGCCCAGAAATGAACAAGATAATTGCACGTGGTGATAAAGGTAGGATAAGCAGCTTTATTTATAATCACCAGAGACGAGAAAAACCCACATGCCCTTCAGCTGCTGGCTGGGTGAACACACTGTGTGTCCATACCGAGGAATACTACTTGGCCATAAAGAGGAGGCAACTGTTGAAAAACTGAAAAACGCAGCAACCTGGACCAATCACAGTGCCTCTACTGAATAATAGAAGCCATGGTCAAAGGTTACAGACTGGCACTTTTGACAGCCCTCTAAGACAACCAGAGGTAGGACTGAGACCCTTGCTAGAGGCCTATCACAGCCCCACACAAACCCTCCTCCCCTCCTAGAACAAAGGCCACAAAGGGCCTAGCTAGTCCTGTCCCAAAACTTCACCCCCGGAGACCCTCGCCCACCAAAATCCTCCAACAAGCAGGGCCCCATCTTTGGCCTGACCAGGCAGGTCCCTGTTCCTGGCCTGAACCCCTCCATTCTCTGGTTTGGTCTCGTGTAGGCTGCCACCACCAACCTTCCAACCCTCAGCTCTTGGCTCCCCCCTCTGCCCACAGCTATTGCTGCAGCCCCCTCCACCAGGAGGGGGGAGCCAGGACACACACTGGACCGCCACTTCCTCTACTTTTATCGCTGTCCTCTCCGGGGCCACCAGCCTTCTTGTCCACCGCTATTGACTGCTTTATGCTGGGGTGTCGGGTCCTCGGCAGCGCTGACGTTCTGGGACAGGCAATTCTTTGCAGAGTGGACACTGTCCTGTGAATTGTAGGCTACTTAGCAGCATCCCTGCCCAACACCCTTAGGATGCCAATTGAGCCTAGTACTTGTCACACTAAAAATGTCTCCAGGTATTTCATGTCCTCTGGTGGGCAAAGTGGCTCTGATACTGTCCTGGCTGGGACCACTGGTCACCACCTCTTCCTCCTTTCTAAGGTGACGTTCATCCTCCCCCCTGTCCGGCGGCAGTGATAGCAGAATGCCTTTGCAGGAGTAACATTTTTAGGGGAGGAGATCCAAAATAACATTCCTTTACTGTTTTCTAAATATTATTTGATGTTTTTCCCAATCCTCCAAACAGCACTGTGAGGTAGTTATTATTCAGTCCAGATCTACAAAGGAGAAAACTGGTCATGACAGTGCAAATAACTTGGCTATAGGGAGAGCAGAGAGTGTCAGGGGGCTTGTACTTCTGTGGGGAAGTTCAGGCCATACCCACTTTGTGCAGCTGGAGACCAGACCCTGCTGGTGAAGACTGGACTCTGCTGGTGGAGACCAGACCCTGCTGGTGGAGACTGGACTCTGCTGGTGGAGACCAGACCCTGCTGGTGGAAACTAGACTCTACTGGTGGAGACCAGACCCTACTGGTGGACTCTGGACTCTGCTGGTGGAGACTGGACTCTGTTGGTGGAGACCAGACCCTGCTGGTGGAGACTGGACTCTGCTGGTAGAGACCAGACCCTGCTGGTGAAGACTGGACTCTGTTGGTGGAGACCAGACCCTGCTGGTGGAGAATGGACTCTGCTGGTGGAGACCAGACCCTGCTGGTGGACTCTGGACTCTGCTGGTGGAGACCAGACCCTGCTGGTGGAGAATGGACTCTGCTGGTGGAGACCAGACCCTAGTGGTGGACTGTAGACTCTGCTGGTGGAGACCAGACCCTGCTGGTGCAGACCAGACCCCGCTGGTTGATACTAGACCTTGCTTGTGCAGACCAGATCCTGCTGGTGCAGATTAGATCCTGGTGGTGCAGACTAGACCCTTCTGGTGGAGAGCAGACCCTGCTGGTGGAGACCAGACCCAGCTGGCAGAGACTAGACCCTGTAGTGGTCCTGCTTACAGCATTGTTTCTGGCCTGCTGCTTATTTGGGGGAAAGTAATCTGATTCTGTTATTTGTTTTTGCATTTACAATTTCTCTTCAAGTTCACATTGGGTCTACCTGAAGTAAAAGATTCCTTCAACCTGGGCCCAAAACCAAACACAATTCTGACATATTACATAACAAGAGCAGACTGACTAGCCAGGCGTTGTGGCGGGTGCCTCTAGTCCCAGCTGCTCGGGAGGCTGAGGCAGGAGAATCGCGTAAGCCCAAGAGTTAGAGGTTGCTGTGAGCCGTGTGACGCCACGGCACTCTACCTGAGGGCGGTACAGTGAGACTCTGTCTCTACAAAAAAAAAAAAAAAAAGAGCAGACTGACATATTGCAATCTCTTGACTAATAACGTGGACATCCCATCAATTCTTTCACTAATGGTGAGTCTGACACCCTCAGAGCATAAGTTAAGTGACTCCTGTTAAAATAATTAATTGGGAAGTCACTGAGCTGAGACAGCCACAGTTCACTGGGGTTCATCTGAGAGCAAACCAAAGCCAATTCCATGCAAACGGTAAAACAATACTTCAGCTTAACGAATCAGAAACCTCCCAGTAACCTCTACATAAGGGCTTTCCACTTGAGCAGTCAAATACTTTATGAAAATTCCTCTCTCTTGGCCCTCCCCCAACCCCATCACACAGGGGAGCCTCTGACTGCTTGAGCTCTGGGGCTGCTTATTTCATGTACAGCTGAATATGCAAATAAAGTTCGTTAAAATGTTAATGTGCCTGAGTTTGTCTTTTAATACTCTAGAAATTTTAGCCATTTTTTTTTCTAGGTCCTGAAAGTGATCAGGGACAGTGTAGGGGCACATCCCCCAGCCAGGGGAACCCGGAGCCCAGATCAGAAGTGGGATGGGAGAGAGGCCCAGTGATTCTAATGTATCCTTCATGCAGAGTGTCTCCCAAATGACTGACAATCACAGCTGTGTCTTAAGCCTTTCATTTCACAGATGGAGGAAAGGAGTCTTTCAAAGGGAAAGCAATAAGCCTATGAGAGTCTAGAGTCAGGAGAGGAAGCCCAGTCTTTGACACTCACACGCTTCTCCCTCCCACACCACTCTTACTATTAAAGTTGAACAACGTGAAATGACCAATGTTTATAGATTTGTTTTCCTCCAAAAATTGCAACTTCATATGGTTCCACCTAACAGGAAGAAATGGAAAGACCAAATAGTAAATAATTTACAGCGCAGGTCACTACGACATTGTAGATGATATTGCGGGCGTGTCCCAGCTGCACGTTAGACAGGGCATCTAATGACTAGAACCAATTTCCATAAAGCTAAATAGTCACCATGGCTGCCTGCTAGAATAATTCATCCCAGGTACAATGCCGTAAAGATTAGTTCAAAACCAGGCCACCTGCACGCAAAGTCGTCAGCCACATAAGTAAAAAAGATATCAGATCTTATTACTGCTTGTAAAATCCAAGGGACCACGCCAGAAGCAGCGAAATCTTTGGTGATTCTTAAAAAATTCTCATCATTCTCAACACACTCTCAGGCCTGGCCCTTCCCCTCCTCTCTGCCCAGGCAGGGCCTGCACCCCTCTCCTTGCAGGTACGTTGCCAAACCCTTCTTTCCAGGCAGAGCAGCTGCTCTTCAGCCTGTGTCCCGGCTGCCCAGAACGTCTCGTCTGTCATATTATATCTGAATTACTTCTTCAGCTGTTGGTCTTCTTTTTTCCACTGTAGGGTGAGCTCTTCAAAAGCAGAACTCATCGTACTAATTTAGGTTATAATGCAGAACATAGCATAATACGTAATACTATGGCAATATATGTTATTAACAGTATTAACATACAATAATCTACCATAAAATCATAAGAAAAAAAATCATGGCCTATTTTTAAATTTTGAATTTAAAATAAAGCTGTGATATAGCTTCATTTTCTCTGAAATTCCTGAAATAGCCAACACTCCAAAAAGCCTAACCTGCTAGGGAGATTGGCTTAGCAGTAGTAAGGCTGCAGGCCTGGGATGGTGGCCATGGGGCTGGAGTCCCCACCTGACAGAAAGGCTGACACTGAGTATAGATTCATGCCATTCCATCAAGATAGTCCAGACTTTTAGCCAATACGCCTCCAAAAGGACGCTTTCAAGATTTAAAAGTTATAAATACCAGCCAGGCATGATGGCTCGCAGCTATAATCTCAGCACTCTGGGAGGCTGAGGCAGGTGGATTGCTTGAGATCAGGAGATGGAGACCAGCCTGAGCAAGAGTAATACCCATCTCTACCAATAGAAAAATGAGCCAGGTATGGCAGGTGCCTGTAGTCCCAGCTACTTGGGAAGCTGAGGCAGGAGGATCACTTGAGCCCAAGAGTTTGAGGTTGCTGTGAGCTTTGGTGACTCCACTGCACTCAGTTCAAGCCCAGGGTGGCAGAGTGAGACTCTGTCTCAAAAAAAAAAAAAAAAAGAAAGAAAGTTATAAATACCACTCAGAATAAATCAAAGTAAGATATGACCTCTAAGTTAAAAGTAAACTACTGCTGTGACCCCACCCAGCAACTGCCTGGGCAGGAGATCAGAACTTGTGAAAGCAAATCCAATCCAACAAGACTTAACTGCTATCTGATCACATGCTGCCATTAAATTTTAAGTCGTCAATACTGTTGAAGGCTTGAGAGTTTGTCACTGGTAGAGCAGGTGCCTTCTCACCCGTGTTGGACAGAAAGACCAACTTACTCTCATGTCCTTGATAAAATGTCCCCGTTCTGGTTCAGCACCCATAGCACAGTGGTCATGGCACCAGCCACATACACCGAGGCTGGCGGGTTTGAACCTGGCCCAAGCCAGCTAAACAACAATGACAACTACAGCAACAATAATAAAATGTCCCCATTCAAGGTACCTGCAGGCTCACGAGCCACCAGCAGTCAAGAAAAGAAGATACAACTCACTCACTTAATCCTGCTAGTCAACCCTGCAGTAAACAGACAGGCAGAGAGAAACAGCACAGGAAAGGAAGACAGACAGAGCCACACCAGGTCTCAGCTCCTCCTGCGGAGTCTCTGTTTTGGCCTCTTGCTTTGACTAGCTGCTCACACGGTCAAGCTAACCCTCACTATCAGTTCGGAAGCATCACTTAGCAAACACTCTCAATACACGGGTCTGTACCTGTGCCTGTCTGACTCCTCCATAGTCGCCCAACATATGAAGCAAAACAGATGCACATGCATTCTCGAAGTTTTCCTGGATCTGTTCCAAGCAGGCCTCCTCTCTGTCTAATTGCCCTCGACTTTCAGTATCAGAGCTCTGTAAGTTCGTTGCATTAGTTATTCTAAATAACAACCCCCAGCCTCCTTCGTGTCCTCTAAAAGAAGGACTCAGCAAATCCACATTTAACAACAGAAACAAGAAAAAAATGACTCATGCCGAAATGAACTGTAATTCACACGGAACGCTTTTATGTAATCCAAGGCATGTAATAATGATGCTAAATATTTTAAAAGGTATCTTCCTGGTAAACGCATGTATATTCTATAGTATGATTCCTTTTAACTTACCTTTTGAATGACCTTGTTAATCTTTGGAGTATTTGGTGTGTACAGTATTTTTCCATGTAATACAGGTTTCAGAAAGGACCACACCAATGCACCATTTGGAAACTGTAGAATTTCCTGATAAAGCTTTAAGCAAAATGGTGCTGTCATAAAAAGAAAGAAAAGAAGTATTACAGAATGCCAAGGGTATAGGCAACATACCCACAAGGCCTGGTCTTCAGGGAGTAACTTAGATCTATTTTTTTCCTGACATAACTCTGAACTTGGGAAAGAAACCAAGACTATTTTTCCTTGTTTCAATTTTCAGAAGTTCTTATAAGAAACTTCAGGTTACTGTGTTCATTTCAGTGACTTCAAAGAAAGGAAAGCGTGACTCACATGTTCAAACGAAGATGGCAGTAAGAGGACTAAATGATAATGTAAACATGTGAAAATGAAAATGGTAAACAAATAAATTTGATTTTCAATCAAGAAATTGTCGTGTCAAGAGTCACAATATTGGGCCCAGAATTGAGTTTTTTAATGAAATTAGCTTTACAAGTTACTACCAAATTTTCTTTGATACAGGTATGTCGCAAAGTAAGTTCACTAGGAATAGCTTTTAAGCCTACTACTTGAGATAAGTAGTTGCTTTATTTTCACTCAAACAGTTCCTCTCAGTACCTCTCATAATTGTCGTGATGCTAGTTTGTTTCAGTTAAAGATTAACTTAACTAATCCAATAGGCATCTGATGAAGATGGAGCTTTCATCTCTGTAATGATGAGGACCAAAGATGAGGTTTTAAGAGAGAGAGGAATACTTCGGTATGACTAGTTCTTTACTCATAAAGAGAACATTGAAAATGAAAATATTATGTTATATGCATAACATAATACTGAATGCATAATACTCAAGGTAGGAAGCGTACTGGTGTGATGATTTTAACTATTAACATCATCTTCCCCAATTCTCCATGTGGAAAGAGAAAAGTTATTTTTATTTGATAAGTACAATAAAACTGATAGAAACCATTTAAAATATAAATGAAGAGCATGACTACACAATGAATTTTTAAAGCATTAATTACAGAGGTGATGCTTACTGTAATTTAACAACTTAACTCTTTAAATTGCAAGCTTAATATAGACAGTAGATATTTTCATTGCAAAAAAAGATATAGTCATCATATTTACAGAACTAAACATTTAAATCCAGGAAACCTGATATCTGCCACTTGTGAGCTGTGTGAACTTGGGCAAGTCACTTAATCTTTCCTGAGTTTCTATCATGTCACTCGGAAAACGAGATACCACCTGTCAAATGTATGATAAACATTTGAAATGACAGTAAAATCTGTCTGTTATTGCTGGCTGAATGGCTGGATGGATGGAAGGGCAGATAGATGAACAGATAGATGAATGGATGATTGGCTTATATGCACAAATTAATAATCTTCAAGAATCCCCAAAGCAAAAAAAGAAGATAAAATGAGCACTGAAAAACAAAAATTATTAAATATTAGTATTCTCAATGTGTGTTTATACTACCAAATTACCTGACACTTGACAGCTATCCAGATTAGCCACCACCAAGTCTCAGGTAGCCCTAGGACATGGTTACCTCCAACTCTTGGAGAATCCCATGCTCCCCAGTCCCAACAGCACTTTCTCCAGTCCCACTAACACCTCTGTCCTCAGTTCCATTCCAGACACAAAGTGTGTAAAGATATATCTTGGGTGTGGCAAACAGAATTCTGAAATGGTTCCTGGAGTTTATGCCTAGAGTCGGACAGAGCCTGTGAATGTGGTGGATGCCACGCCCACGATTAGCTTTTACAGCCAAGGTGAAAGAATATTGAAGATGTGAATAAGGTCCCTTATCTGGTTTCCTTGAAGTTAATCAAAGGGCTGAGCAATCAGATAAACCCTTTAAAAACTGGAAGCCTAAGTCAGAGAGATACTCCTGCTGGCCTTGAAGATACAGCCCCCATGAGTTCTATAGCTTCAAGGGAAAAAGATTCTACCAACAATTCCCTGAGCTTCGATGAGGCCCAGCCTTGACCCAGACCTTCACCACAGCCTTGTAAGACCCCAAGCAGAGGACCAGGAGCCTAAATACTGACCCACAGGAACTATAATATGATAAATGTATGTTGTCTGAAGCTACCAAGGATGGGGTGACCTGTCTTGCAGCATAGAAAACTAGTGAATAACACACAATATTCAAACCATTATGCAGCATAGAAAACTATTGAATAACACACGATAATCAAACCATTATGCTAAGCTGCATCTACACTGCACCTCCCAGGACTTGGAGCTGGGTTCTACTGTTTCCACATCATAGATGAGACTAACGTGACTCAGACACATAAAATAAGAGGACTAGGAAGCGTGTTGGGTGGAGCGGAGCTGTCTAAACCCCAAACCCCCACCAGTGTGTTTTGTCTGACTTTCTAATAAAAATGTATTCACTTAAAATGGGGCCAGAAAATCACTTATCAATCCACATTCATTTGCACCTGAGCTTTATAGACAGCAAATTTGGAGCAGGCCACAGATTAGTTCTCTTTGCTACATGAGGTGGCCATTTTGCAGGGACCCTAAGGGTGCCTCTCACCAATTCCAGTTAGCCTAGGAAACCAAAGGGGCTGGGGTCTCAGGGGTCTTAGATGTTTCCAGCACCGTTCCTTGGTGACAAGGCAGGAGGATTAACCTGTGCTCAAAGGCACTAGGTCCTTCTGAAGCTAATTACCATTCAAGCACTTGGGGACTTTATTAAAAATGGAGGATAAAAATGAGGAGATGGAGGCAGAAAAATCTACACCAGTGTGTACCAGCCTACAACAGACAGGATATCTGGTATCAAGTAGGGCTAATTATCAAGATACAAGTCAACCTGAGCACATAAGTTTACTATTGTCTTACTCGAATCTTCAGGAATGTTGAATTTTTCTTTGTCATTTTCCAAGAGTTCGTTAACTCTGGGCAAATTAATGAACATGTTAGAATTGCTAAGAAATGATGCTTGGTCCTTGCAAACCATCTTCATCACAGACTGGAGAGACTGGAAAGCTGAACTTCGGGCCTGGACATTTTGTGAAACCTGAAAATTTTTTTAAAAATAAATTGCAACTTCATAGTGACTCAAAACAATTCCCTCCCACACTTTCGAAAGTTGAGACGCTTCTGCAATTGAATGTATAAGATATTTGACACATCAAAAGAATGAAAATTTATAAGGACACTTTTCTGTCCTTGGGACACTATTCAAATCATTGCAGTGATTTTTCTAACCAGCACACCTGGTAAAAAAGACAAATGTCATACACACACAACTTCTTGTTGTCTAATAATAAACTATTAATCCATAAAATATCACTAACTCAGGCTAATCAATAATTTTAATATATGTCTATACTGCCAAGTTACCTGAATATTTGACAGCTATCCACACTGTCCAGCAGCTAGCTGACATTCTGACTCCAAGACAGCTCTGAGGACATGACTAGTACCAGGCTCATCCTGCACCCCCAACCCTAGATAATCCCATACCCCCTCCTTGTGTGTGGTCAGTTGGTTCCATCCCAGGCAAAGAAAGTTCAAGCAAAAACTAGTATCAATCTCGTCACCTAATTCAAGTTTGTGTTTGCATTTGCAGCAAACGATCTAGAATTTGTAAGTCAATTATTTATAGGTACGTAAAGGTGTTAAGGTCTTAGAAAGCTATCTCCTTTCCGAATTAGGTTAAATAGACCCTTGAAATAAATCTCATTTGTGCTAATAACTGAGTTAGTAATTTTTTACTGTGTAGACAATGCATGAACTATCCCAGTCTCGCCCCGAGTGGAATGTAAATCAACAATATCTCTGGGTTCCAGTTGTTAGGGAGAAACCAAGACTTACTCTTATGCTATTGCCTCCAGAGATATTAAAGGTCCTGTATTTTGTTGTCTGATGCGAATTTTAGATGTGGGGAGATACATAATGGCAAAAAGGAACAAATACAAAGAGAGGGCGAGTTCAAACATTTCCCCCGTGACGAAGATCAAACAACACACCTGTTGGAAGTCAGGCATATCTAGCAAGGCAGTGATTTGAAATGCGTGAAGAAATTCGGGAAGGTATTCAAAGATGTGCTGGCCCTTGGCAAGCAAAAAGCTGAGGCTGGAAACTACATCCAAGAGGGAGCGGAGCAGACCACTTGCTTCAGAAGGTATCAGAGTCTGAAAGGAAAGCAACCAAACAAAACAAAAACAAAAACTGTGTTTTTACTCTCACGAGCATCCTTTGAGCAATGAAAACGTGGCTGTCGGATTTTATTCTCTCTTCAATTTCACAGACATCTTTTTTGTACATCATAAAAATCTTCTTTATTTAGTATCCATAGTTCAGGCTTTAGAGGCACACTAAATTTTAGCAGAATTGTTAAAATGTAAACATGAAACACAGGTGATGTATAGTTAAAATTCAAATCGTTTTCAAAATACTCCTTTGTATCTTTGAGGTGACCAAGGGGGAAATTTGAAAAGAGGCTGAAAATAAAGCAAGGCTCATTTGAGAAGCAACTTGGAGTTATCTGCTGCTTCACTGCGTTCATAACACTCACTGTGCTCTTCTTAATACCAAGAGGGTGTGCCTTACACTGCTCATTTTGTGGCTAAAATGACTGCGGCTTGAGACACAGTTAGAAAGAGTCAGGGCTTTGAATTTAACCCAGGTTTTTTAAAAATATCAGTGCCCTTTGAAACTTACATTTCACCATCTCACACACTCTGTATTTTACTTGTTACTTGAATATTCTCAGGTCTAGACTATACATGACACAGAGAGAAGGGTTTTTCCTGCCATGATCATTCATGTAGGTCCCAGGGAGACAGCAGCATCTGGAAATATTAGTTCCTCAATAAGTATTTGTTGGAAGAATAGATGTATGAGCAAACACCGGCTTTTTGAGAAGGATGGGAAATACCACAGTGAACCTCTTCCCTTTGTCACTCAGGTACTTGGATGGAGGAGCCCGACTGTCACGGCTTCTTTAGGGCTCTGCTCCTGCCACTTAGCAGCTGGCTCTGTGCTGGCACTCAGGGCCCCATGACCACAGCCCCATCCTTCCCAAGTGCACTTTGCTAATAACGACGTGGTTCTATCCATTCAGACTACAGAGACACGGCAAGCTGGAGAAATGGCGTGTAGTTTTTGACACTTTTTGTGTTTGCCTCTCTAATTATGGATGCCCTTTAGACATGGCACGTGGCGACCCCAGATTCACGGTGGCTCCAGTAGCAGCACCGACAGAACAAATGAATATGCTGAGTTAATACAGCAAATCATGTTTTGCAGAAGGCTGCCGGAATTCACTGTCAGCCTAGTGAGACAAAAAAGATGTGGCCTTGGAAGTGAGTACAGCAGCCCTCTCCTCCCCACGTGGTGGCCTGGCCCTGTGGAGTGGGACTGGCCCTCCATCTCTGAGCACTGTCTGTGTCTAATCAGCATTCATGGAGCCCTGCAGGCAGGAGGTGTGTGATGAACCCCTGTGGTTGTTCACCGTGGTGTCACTTCCATCGTGTCTGGGAGACTGAATCCAACCCACTATCTCATACTCCAAAGGAAGCCTGGCATGGACAATGGCTCTTGTCACAGTAATGATGGGGGCCCCATGCACTTATTTTCAGCTGGTGGCCTTTGGGCTTGTAACAGTGGCCCCTAAAATATCTGTTCATCGATGGAGCTCCATTTCCCCCAAAGATGTACTGTAACGTTACAAGAGAGGCCTCCGTGAGCAAACACAGAACAAAACTTCTTCATGTTAGCTAGAAGTAGTAGCTCTACTGAGACATAGGTGGGCTTGCAAATTACTTTAGAAATGTTTGCCCTCCTTTACGGGTGTACAAAGCGTTTGTCCTGAAAATGAATATTTGTTCTTGGAATGTTCGTGTATGTGTCTGTGAGAGAGAGGAAGAGATAGGAAGCAGAGGAGAGAATTAACATTTACCCACTGGATTCTTGGGGTAACAGAGGGCAAAGACCATCCATGGCTGGAATGTGAGTGCACCCTGTCCCGAACCCCAAGACTGTTCTCCCACAGTTGGAGTCCTCCAGCCACCTGCCATACCGCAAACCCACTGATTATCCCAGATGTTGTGAGATGCATCCTTGAAGGAAAATCTATGGCACTTGGAGCAAGACCAGTTCCTAAGGGTAGGAAGTGAAGTTTTAAGAAATGTAAGTAAGCACCACAGCACTCTACCGAGGGTGATAAAGCGAGACTCTGTCTCAAAAAAAAAAAAAAAAAAATATTAAAAAATAAAGAAATGTGAGTAAGGATCCAAACAGTCGATTCCAGGAGAAGGACGAACTTCTGGAAGGGGCAGCCCTAAGCAGAAGGCCAAGGTTGGGAACTGGGCTGTCCCCAGCGGGGCCGTCTAGAGAGGGCTGGATTCAGGCTTGCCCCAGCTCCTACTTGCCTTCCACTTCCAACTCTCTCCCTCAGACGTTACTATCTTTAATTCTTCCCCCCTCTCCACACCCTCACACGACTGCGTGGGGGAGTGTGGGGTGCTGGTAAACGGCTGGCACATGCAAGAAATGTGGGCTGCTGTGCTGTCCCCCCAAAACCTTCTAGGGGAGGGGGCAGGTGGAGCTGGGCACTCCACAGGACTAGGACACGGCCAGGGCCATGGTGGGGTGTGAGTAGCACCTGCCCTAAGAAACTAGGGTGGGTACACACAGTCCCAGCCTTCCCAGACACACTCCAGGAAGGGGCCTCTCATGAGGAGGGGCACCCGGCACCAGGGCTAGTGGTGACATGGAGCATGAAGACGGCTACCAACTCCGCACCACGTATC
Organism: Nycticebus coucang; assembly: GCF_027406575.1. NCBI lineage: Eukaryota > Metazoa > Chordata > Mammalia > Primates > Lorisidae > Nycticebus > Nycticebus coucang. The sequence goes on from NC_069790.1 coordinate 7,582,074, forward strand.
CTGATGGGCCTACTTCCAACAGCCTTCCGAAGGTCTTCTGAACATCCCTTTATTCTAGCAAAGCCTCCCTGAGTTCTACCCCAAGGTCAGCAAACAGGAGACACCAGGGCCAGGCTGAGGCTGCCACATGGTGGCACAGGGCACAGTCTCCTGCTGTCCTGCCGTCCTCCTCACAAAGTGCCGTGGCCTCTGCTCTGCAGAAAGTTCGGTGGCTCCACCTGCAAGCCCACTCACTGTACCTTGTAAATGAAAGTCCGCACGTCCAGGTTCCGGCTCATCAGCACAATCAGAGGAAGCACTTTTGACCCTGGCAGACCACAGAGTTCCTTCACTGCAAACCAAGATTTTTCATCCTCTGGAAACGTCAGCAGGAGTCGAAGGATTTCCGGATCACACCTTCCAGACAGAGCGATGGTGAAGGCACTAGAGAGGACCTGTTCCCAAGGGCAAGACCAGAAGTGAGAGCACCCAGGACCTCATGGGCTCTGTCCCTGCAGACCCAGAACTTCCTCACCAGACGGCAGGTTTCCCAGCCCACTGGGGACTGACCAGAGCATGCATGGAGCCAGACCCCAGTTCTATTTTCAACGCTTTGCGTGGAAATGGCTCTGAAATGTGCACATCATACTCTGACTTCCATGGAACCTGCCCTGATTTGGGAGATTGAGAGCACTGTTCCAAAATCCTGTGTCCCTCTGCTGTCTGCGGGGCTCACCCCGAAGGCTTGCCCACCCACCCCGCTCCTGACACACCCTCGTGGTGAGTTCCGTGCCTTCCTCCCTCACTCTTTGCTTTCAGTTTATCAGTTTCTACTTTTCACTGGTATCAGTGCAGAATTGATATATTTTGCCTCCTCCACTTCCAGATTGAAAAAAGCATTATCGATTTGTTATTTATTTTCAAAGAAAAAGCAAACTCAGAAGGAGGGACTAGGGCCAGCTTGCATTACCGTCTAGTTTATTGGCCTTGCCACCACAGTCAAAGGCTCCAAGGTGCCTCTTCACTTGGCCCCGACTTTCAGTTAAGGACCTTTGTAATATATCGAATTGCAAAGCAAAACAAAGCAAAAGCCATGCTTCCCGTTCCATGCTTATACCCTCGATGGGTCCGACTGCTGTGAAACCGCAGGCCAGCTGAGGCCTGAGCCCCCAAACCCTTATGAACAGGAGCTACTGTGCACTTACTAGAGCACTGGGGGCAGGGAGAAGCCACCAGGTGATTTCATACACCAAAAAATGCCAAAAAAAGAAATGATAATGGATAGAATGGTGTGTTAGTCAGGGTGCTCCAGAAAAAACAGAACCACTAGGGTGTGTGTGTGTGTGTGTGTGTGTAAAGACAGCCATGCATCGCTCAGCTACGTGTCCCCACTGAGCACACAGCAGGTGGACGGTGCTCATACACAAACCCAGATGGGCGAGCCTACCGCACAGCTTGGCTACGTGGCACGACCTGCACATATGTCACTGTACTGAATGCCACAGGCAGTTGTAGAACACGGTAAGCATCTGCGTATCTAAACACATCTCCACATAGAAAATGCACAGTAAAAATACAGTATAATCATTTGATGAGACCACCCTTGTATATTTGGTCCATGGCTGACTCAAACATTAATGCAGTGCATGAGCACAAACTGCACATATGATGGTGATGCCGTAAAATTATAACCACACGGAAGAAATCCTACCCCTAGCAACAAGGGGGCTGTCGTAAGTTTGTCACAAAATCCATGACGGGTGTGTCTGCTATGACGTTGGTGTAAACGCTCCTGCTGCGCGGCCAGCTGTGAGACCCCCTAGCACATACAGTTAGGCACAGTATTTCACGTGTGGTAGTGATAAGACATGGCTGTTACTAGCGTGTGTATTTACTATCCTATACTTTTACATTATTTTAGAGTGTCCCCCCTTCTACTTTTATTTCCAAAAGTTAACTGTAAAACAGCCTCCAGCAGGTCCTCCAGGAGCCTGGCAGAAGAAGGGGTTGCTTTAGAAAATGCCAGCCCCATGCTGTTCCTGCCCCTGGGGACCTTCCGGTGGAGGGGCAGGCAGTGATGTTGACGGTCCTTCCCCATGTAGACCTAGGCTAACGTGTGTACTTGTGTCTACGTTTTTAACAAAAAAGTGTAAAGATGTTTTTAAAAGTAAAAAGTTTTTAAACTAGAAGAAAATATATAGAATAAAGATATCAAGAAAGAAAAGACTGTTTGTATAGTTGTGTTTGTGTTTTAAGTGTTTTTACAAAAGAGTTAAAAGTTTTAAAAAATTAAAAGTTTATAAAGTAAAAAAGTTACAGTAAGGTAAGGTTATTTTAGAATGGAAGAAGGGAAATATAAAGTTAGCAGAGCCTGAGTGGACAGCGTTCATAAAGTCCCCGCAGTGCACGGGAGCGTCCTGGGCCTTCACACTCACCACTCACTGAGCAACGTCCCACCCTGCCAGCTCCATTTACAGTAAGTACCTTGACAGGTGCACCATTTATTCCCTTCCACAGAGTATTTTACCTTTTGTACATCTAGATACACAAACACTGACGCTGTGTTACAATTGTCCACCGTGCTCAGTGCAGGAACATGCTGGGAAAGTGTATGGCCCGGGAGCAGTGCGCCACCCAGTGACCAGGTGTGCAGCAGGCCACACCTCCAGGTCTGTGTCAGTGCTATGCTCTGTGACAATGAAACAACAGAACAGCCCAGTAATGCATCTCTCAGAACACAGCCCTATATTTTTTCTCCATTTTTTTTTCTTTTTTTTTTTTTGTAGAGACAGAGTCTCACTGTACCACCCTCGGGTAGAGTGCCGTGGCGTCACACGGCTCACAGCAACCTCCAACTCTTGGGCTTACGCGATTCTCTTGCCTCAGCCTCCCGAGTAGCTGGGACTACAGGCGCCCGCCACAACGCCCGGCTATTTTTTGTTGCAGTTTGGCCGGGGCTGGGTTTGAACCCGCCACCCTCGGCATATGGGGCTGGCGCCCTACTCACTGAGCCACAGGCGCCGCCCACAGCCCTATTGTTAAATGACACATGATTTAGATATGTCTAATATATTCACAGAGAGATTTATTTTAAGGGATTGGCTCATGCAATTGTGGGATTGGAAAGCCCCAAATCTGCATGGTGGTCCTCAGGTGGGAGACCCAGGGGGGAGCTGATGTTGCAGCCTGAGTTTGAAGCCATCTTCAAACCCACCTTCAAAGGCAGGATTACCTTTCCTTGGGGAACATCAGTATTTTTTTCTCTCAAGACCTTCAGCTGATTGAATAAGGCCCACTCACATTATGGGAGATCATCTGCTTTACAAAAAGTCCACCGATTTTACTATTAATCTCATCTTAAAAAATAGCCAGGCATTGTGGCAGGCACCTGTAGTCCCAACTACTTGGGAGGCTGAGGCAAAAGAATCGCCTAAGCCCAGGAGTTGGAGATTGCTGTGAGCTGTGACACCACAGCGCTCTACTGAGGGCAACAAAGTGAGACTCTGTCTCTAAAAGAATAAATAAATAAAAAATAAATACTTTTACAGGGATGTTTAGAATAATATTTGACCAAAGATCTGAGTACTACAGCCTAGCCAGTGGCATGCAACATTAATCATCACAGATGGCTAAACTACTCTGGTCTGTCAATGTGCATTTTGAATCCTTAAGAAAGAATGTTAACTGTTTTCAGAACTGATTTACCAAAAAGCCCTTTTTTCCATGGGACCTGCATGGTGCAGGCACACCCCAATGGCATTTTCCTCGCTGCCACTGATCTCAAACAGGGAGAGGCGGCTCTCAGGGGAAGATGTGGCCATCTCTCCTTTGTGTTTTTAGAGCAGCCCCTCTTCGATCAGTTCCATAGAATGAGCGCCTGCATGAAATTTTCATGAAAACGAGGTGCATCCACCCCCAGCTCCGTGGACTGTTCCTGCCTTTTCTTAAGCACGGACCCCAGCTGGCCCAGGGAAAGTCTTGTCTTCTTTCTTAGAGCATCAGACAGTGGCCCCACACGCAAGACCATGTCTGGTACATCTCTTAAAATCTAATTCCAGGCAAATGTATTTGCCTGAAGTTTCTTGCATCTCTTTTTCTAACAAATGGAGGGAATCCCACCCCTGCCCTGCAGCAGCCCCACACTCACAGCACCCAAGACAACAGCCCGACCCCATGTTTGCTTCTACTCTTTTTCTGAGGTTCTCCAAATTGTGCTAGTTCTCTTTTCAAAGTCTTATTATGCTCTTATTTTCCTGTTTCAAAAGCACCACTTTGAAAGCAGGTGGGAGAGAGACATGGGGAAGGGGAATATGGACAGAATCTTCTCCCTAAAAGACAGACAAATGGCCAACAGACACATGGGAAAACTGCTCATCATCCCCAATCATCAGAGAAATGCAAATCAAAACCACCGTGAGGTGTCACCAGGCACCAGTGAGACCAGCCTGTGCCACAAAGTCCCAATGCTACGTGGATGTGGAGAGAAGGGATACTTTACACTGCTGATGGGATTGCAATACACTCTCTATGGAAAGAATAAGGAGAAGCCTCCAAGAGCTAAAAGTAGGTCCTCCATTTGATCCTTCGATCCCATTACTAAGTATCTACCCAGAAGAAGAAAATCATTTTACCTTTAGGACATTTGCACTCAGATGTTTACCGCAGCTCAATTCACATTTTCCAAGATGTGGAATCAACCTAAGTGCCCATCAACCCATGGATGGATTAATAAACTGTTGTATATATGTAGCATGGAATATTATTCAGCCATAAAAAGGAGACTTTACATCTTTTGTATTTATCTGGATGGAGCTGAAGCACATTCTCTTCAGTAAAAGTGTCCAAGAATAGAAAAGCAAGGATCTCATGTACTCAATAATTTGAAACTAGCAGACAAACAGCTATAGGCCCACATGGTGCAAGCACACCCTGGTGACATTTTCCTCACTGCCGCTGCCCCCAAGAAGAGGTGGGGGGAAGTAGAAAGAGGGGAGGGAGCTCGGTAAGTTCCCCCCAGTGGGTACAATGTAGGGGCACAGGGCTCACCTCCTGGGTGAAGGACTAACAACTTGGATGTCACCTAACAAACGCACACATTGTAACCTAATTGTAGGTACCCTTATATTAATCCAAAGCATACAAAGAACTAAAGATAACGCTCAGTTTTTCTTGGCTGGAAACGTAACACGTTCTTCTTATTCAAAGTAAAACAGGCACCTTTCCTGCTAACACTGCACATTATCAACGACAGATGCACACCTAGCCTTTTGTGTGCTTGGAAAGTTGTGAGGCCCAGGGAGCCAGAGCAGATGCCCCCACCCTCCACCACTTAGATAGCTATCCTGGTATTTATCTGGTTTCAAATGGCAATCATCCTTAGGAGAAGCATTTGCATTTTTAGCAGGAGCTTGTTTACTGGACATCTGCCAAAACCCTAATTGCATTCGGAGCAGAGCCCGAGAAATGGTCTCAGTGTTGCCCAGCTGATCACTGCAGACTCAGAAGTGCAGGGAGGGACGGTGCTCTCGGCCCAGCTATGACCAGAAAGGAAACACTGGAATTATCAGGGCAGAGGGACTCTGCCAAGTTAGTGCATAAGCCAAGAAAGTGAAATCAGGACAGATAATAAAAAATAGACACTGCACATTTCAGAGAGGAGCAGGGTGGCTCTCCGCTCTTGGGGACTTGTTTGAGCTCAGATCTGCTCACAGAGTAACAGATGAGCAGGAGAGAATGGGTCAAAGCCGTGAGGACTGGTCTAGAAGGACAACGCCATACTGCGTGTCTGAGGATCCCAACTCTGGCTCTCTGTGACCTCTCGGGAGCCACCTGATACCTCTACGCCTCAAAAGGGTGACAGTAAAACCCAGACAACTCCACAGGGTGGTTGAGAGGATTAAATGAGATGTCAAGCACCCTGCACAAGTCACGGTGCACCTAAGTGCTCAGTACCGGCTGTTACTGCTGCCACGCCTGTCAGTAACCGCCAGCATTTTTGCCCGCTTTGACTCACGGAATATTTAAAGAAAAAGATTAATCAGAATGATTGATTGAGAATGCTGATTACACTTAAGAAAATAAGAGGACTAATTAATTCTGTCTTTGTTTTTATACCCCTAAAAGGAACCAATTTTGCCTTGGAAAGAGTAAAACAGTGTGTCTAAGAAGTACATGGTGAGCGTCCATCTGCCCTCTGCCCCACCCTGCACTGGGCTATGTCCAGGCAGTGGCCCCCCAGTGGCACTTAAGGGCTCCCCAGCCCAGTGAGATAGGCATACACTATCTGCAGTTTCAGCAAGGCCACGGCTACTGTCTGGACTCCCCCCCCAACACCCATCTGTCTCTAGAGCCAGTTCCCTCTCCTTCCACATTCCAGACAGGGAAACGGTTCTCCTGTCTACAGTTACTAAGAAATCACAGAAGAAATGAAATCCCATCTTACTTTTTAAAGTGACTTTGGACATTCCTGACAGATAATAACGTCAGTCCTGGAAGAATTCTCATCACAGAATTCTGTCTAACAGAAGATGTGTACCCACTTGAAGAAGAAGAAGATTGCTGGAAACCGTGTCAACAGAGTCACCATAAATGATCCCTGTAATACAAGGTCATTTTCTTTCGATGATAAAATTACTAGGCTAATAAGTTACCAACTTGCCCCAGATAGACAAGTTGTGACTGAGTTAAGAACCCAAACTAACTGATAAGCAGGAGTTCACTGTCTGTTGCTTCATTAACGGAGCTGTCTGGCATAATTTTAGGAAAAGAGGAGAGTCCCTGCAGGGATTGCAGTTCACTGATAAGCATGAGTATCAGGTATGGTCCTGATAAGCAGGACTATACCTTCCTAGGCCATGGTCATCTTTCTACCCTAACAACTTGAGCAAAAACACAGGAGATACTCTCATCTCTTTGGTAACTGACAAAGTTGAGAGGGACAAATGATACTTTGCAAAGTCGAGTCAGGATTAAAAGCACCCTTATACGTCAGAATACTTGGCCAAAACTAGTGAGAAGTATTTTGCAGAGATCGATGTCAATTCTGAAATTAGGCTTCAGGAGTATTTATATAGTAGGGAGAAAGGCATCTCGCCATGAGGCAATGATTTTACTAAGAACAGTTAAATTATAAGAAATTCAAACAACAGCAGCATGAGATGGAACCATTGCACAGGTGGAGTTCGAAGGCCTGGGTTTGGATTCAGGCCCTCGCCCCACCTATGACTTTCACAGACCCACATTTACCTGCAAAAGAAGGGAAGTGCCTTGCTCAGAGATACAGAAGCCCTTTGCATGGTACGTGGCCTTCATAAAACTGAACAGTGCTATTTGATTTAAAGTTAGGAGAGAAGCCAGAGTTTCATTGCAGTGTAGTGAATATTTAATGAGAGCCCAGCACATGTGCTGAGAACACCCAGGTAGAACAACAAAACAAGCAAGGAAAAGGCCCATTGGTAGGAGCACCAGAGAGTGACTCGGGGGTGGAGGGTGGTGCTTGTGTTTAATCCCAGGCACTTTGGATTAAAGGGACCATAAACTCCAGCCTGATGATGGGGTTACGGGGTCAGGGACACAGCCCAGGGTGAGCTCTCTCTGGGATAAGACACTCCACGTAGCAGGTGTATCCTCCAGGAGACACCCAGTCCCGTCCCTCTGCACAGTCCCACGAACAGCTACTCTACTCACACATTAATTTGTTTTTTCTCTTCTAATGGGAAAAACCAGAATGAGCACATGTTGACCAGTGTCTACTCTGAAGTTTCACCAAGAACTATCTGTTGAAGCTTTTCAGAGGAAAACTTCATGTATTACAACAAATGGAACGTTCAATGTTGTTAAATCCCTGCAAGGACTCTCCTCTTTTCCTAAAATTGTGCCAGACAGCTCCGTTAATGAAGCAACAGACAGAACCAGCCCAAGTGAGGGACCTGCCTTAAGGGAGAGGAAAATTTGACCAGGTTCACAAAACACAATCATTTCTGCTCAATAGAAATAAGACAGGTTTCAGAATGCCTTCCCAGAGCCTCCCAAAAGAGATCAGAACTCTCTGGCAACTCCCCGTCCCTTCCTCCTCAAGAATCATGGGGAGGGAAGAACAAATCTGAGGGTTATAGAAAATATTTATCATCCAAAAAAGAGACCAAGGTCCTCCAAATGCTGCTAAATTAACACAAAACATAAAGAAGCACAAGACAGATCCTTCCTTTACTCACTCGGCCTATTGGATCCTGACTCGGAGCTTACTTTCAATTTTAAAACAATAAAAATGTGGCCCAAATCAAAGAAGGAAGCCAGTGCTGATGTGCATCAGTTCCTAAAACACAGGAGACAGCATACCACGGATGGGCACAGGGCGGAAGGGGGCCTCAGGGCCACATGGGCAGCAGGGCCCGCCAAGCCCCAAGCACCCATGATTTGTGGTTCTAATTGGGAGATACTGATGTTAAAGAATGGAGCTCAGCAAGAGAGTTACTCCCCATGGATACCACGGAGTTTCTCTGTAGCAGGTGAAGAAGGCAGGAGAGAAGAGTGAGATGGCAGGGCCTGCAGCCTGCCTTTGCCAAATCTGTTCGTTCCTGCCTCTGGCCATTTCATACCATGTCCCCAACTCTGCGATCCTCATACAAGTGTGTCATCATTCCAGTCTAACCTCCAACTTCACCTGTTCATGGAGGCTTCCTGTGACCCCCTGACCCTATCACTGCATCACATGTGCGTCATAGAACTTTCCAGTCTATGAACTCCCACTGCCCATCATTCGTTTACGTGGTGACTGTGTGGTCCCCCATAGAACGTCTACTATTTTAGAGCAAGAACTTGGAGCTTCCAGGCTGGAACCACGCCAGATATGCAGGAACATCAGAAGTGAATAAATGAAGGAAAAGAGTGAAGGAATGGATAAAGATTTCTGCAATTTTCCCGAGGCCTTGTCATCACTGAAAAATTATTCCCTACAGGCCACCAATAGCCTGGACTACAAATCTGAAGTGATTATTTAAGAAGAAAACAACAAGGAAGAGATACTACAAATAATTATGGTACTGCTGTCAACCCGCCAATCTAGAAAAAACCAGTGTCCAAAGTGTCACCTCCTAATCTGGCACGAATTCCCTCCCTAGGACCCATAGATAGAAGTAGGCCCATGGATATATTTAACTATCAAAGCAAATAACTTCATTGTTTATTTGAATAGTAAGAATGCAACTTTTTAAATACACCTCCCTGTTACCTAACCATCCAGCTGTTTAGGCACTGTAATGATTTACACTGACAAAGAAACAGGACAATAGACACAAAAAGACAAAAAAAGCACTGCAAGCCCATCTATGTGGCAATACACCTTGTACTATGGGCCGCCTCCCAGCCCTCGAGTGATAGAACAGCAGTGACACCCGGTGGCTGCTCGCTTAATCAGGCAGGGGCCATGAAAAACAGCTGAGCCCAAACCGGGAAGCATCCTAAGGCTTTGAATTTGAAAGGAACCCTACAATTTCGCTAACCTGACCCTTTTCTTAATGCATTCCTAGATAGCTGCTCACATTAATTCAGTCGGTGTTTAATTTCCCCCATTACAAGTCTCCGCAACTGAGGATTTGAAACCACAGCTATTCACCATTCCTGTACAAGGCAGCAAAGAGGTGATTAGAAGGAATTTCACCACTGCCCCTGCCCTCCTCCACCTCCAGCCCCAACACCTCCATGCATACGTGGTGTTTAATACTACGTAAATTGAATTTGACATCTTTTCTTGAAGATAGATACTATGAATCTTACTGTAAGTAACTGGATGATACTGTAATTTGAATTTGGAGTGCCTCGCTTTTAATTTATTTATTTCTTAATTTAAATTAATTCTTAATGACTCTACCTGTCAGGCTTGCCATTAGCCCCAATTAATCAGAAGTGATGAGAAATTAAATATGTGTGCGGACCCGGCTGACCGACAATTAAAATGCTCACTTTTGAGTCTGCCGCCTGGTTGTTACTTCCGGAAGGTTCTCCATACAGAAAGGGAAAACCCCAACTGGAAGTGCTGAAAGGACGTCTCAGAGCAGCACTCCTGCTGTGGATGGAAGTGATATCTGTGCGGCCGACATGAGATTTCCCTGTTCCCCTCTTCCTGGGTAAACCACGCCCTGACGCCACCCCTGAGTCTTACTTAACCCTTCATTTGTTGCAATGGCTCTTTAATAGTTTTGCCTTCCCAGCCCCTTGGAGGTGACGCAGACCGTCACTCCTCACTTACTTTTGCCACAATACAGCAGCATCCGGTCAGACTGTACAGTTACTCTTCACTCACAGGAAAATTCATCATTGACTTTTTATATACTTTTAAGTGGTTTTCTTTTTAGATATTTTTGAGAATTTTGCAACACCTACTGACCCAAGGAGAAACCCCATGGGTTTTTGTGCATCAGGGTTGGAATTCACTGGAAGAAATATCATCACTAATTTTATCCTTTCCAACCCCAAATAAAGACAATATTATGAAATGAAGGCCCCCAAGATTTTGGCATGAAACAACGAAGCTTTTGGTTCCTTGCTCGTTCTCTCATTTCCTTTCTGCCTCCAGTCATATCATCGCTGGCAATCCCTTCCCCAGCCATGGGAGGGGAGAAAAAGAGGGGAGAGGACAGGGCTCCTTCCATGAGCACAGCAGAAGCACAAGAAGGAGAACCACACCTTGGAGTGGGAAATATTCGCTTCTAAAAGGCTACGGATGGTGTCATCTGAGATGTGAATGGAAGATCGAAGCTCTTCAGTCAACTTGGTGACGTTTTTCATCAAATCTTTTACTTTCACATCTGAAAAATAAGCAAAAAAGAAGGAAGGTTTATAATAAATGTCGAGATTATTACTGACTGTGAAAACAAAATTTGGTAGTTTTGTTTCACTCTATCCAACTCATAGTGGACACTAAATAAAGTCAAACCCTACTCCTCCAGAAGTAACTGAGATATTACATATACTACAAATAAACCAAAATCCCAGGTTCTGTGGTATTTTCTGTTCCCTGGTTTATTTGCTAAGATCTGGATATTTTAAGATTTACTTTAGAAAGAGATTTTTCTTAGGGACCAGCGACCAAGGGCCATAGAAAACTCACTGCTCCACGTGTGTTTACTTATTTCACTTTTTTTTAACAAAAAGAGTATCATTTAAAAATTAGCCAGGCATCTTCAGAGTTGGTATATTGATGCTATAAGAAACATAATGAATTATACAGATTGAATAATTGAAGAGTCAAATATTATAGACATCAACTGACTTGTCCAGGGAGGCACAGCTAGAGCAAGATCCAGACCACAGAAATTTCTCTTCCTTCCCTACTTGATTTTGGTACCCTGGAATTTTAGCATGTTCCTTTAAAACCTCAAATACATCAGGAGGCTAAAGCAAGAGAATCACTTGAGCTCAAGAGTTTGAGGTTGCTGTGAGCTGTGACGCCACAGCACTCTAACAAGGGCAACATAGTGAGACTCTGTCTCAAAAACCTCAAATACATCAGACCAGCCAAGTGCTAAATGATTATTTATCATGTGTACCACAGAGTTTCATTTTTGTGTTTTATTTTAGTAATATATTTGCACGAGACACTAAATTTAATTTTTAATTTTTAATCAAGCAAACCAAATACTTACCCTCAGATACTGTGAAATTGCTAAGAAAAGTCATAATGGGATTCCCTGATGACCAAGTCTCTTCAAGGCTTTTGGCCAACCTAACATGGCAGAAAATTAAAGCTAAATTAGGCAAGATAAAACATCAGGAACAATGTTGGAGTGAATAATACTGCCTCAGTTCCCAGGAGATGAGCTGGATAACAAGATCACATTTCCATAAAATTCCTCCAACAATTAGACCCACGTCTCCCGGCACCATCTGTATGTGAATATCCATTAATACCCACATTCAGTGTTTCCTCTCAGAGTCCCTGCCAAGCAAGATGAATCAGGGGAATAAAGTTGCATAATAAATGGCTTTTCACTACGGAGAAAAGAATAGAGGAATAGATCAGGGACATATGAGAAATTAGGATAGCAAGAGTCAGATAAACATAATTCTTTTTATGAATAAGTTGTCTGCAGAATACACAGTCCCTGATTTCCTCTTCCTGGGCTTTAAACTTCCAGGGCAAGCAAAATTAATCCAATATGAATATAATTAGAAAATATTTATTCAAATATTTAATGCTATATTCCAACCTTAGATAATGAGATTTTGATCTCCTATCTTGATCACCAATAAAGTTAGCCACAGCCTCTGGCTTATGCAGCTTTTACATTTTACTACTTAAAAATTTAGTCATAGAAAACTCTGATTTTGTTTAGAAGAAAGAAGATAGATAGATGATAGATAGATAGATAGATAGATAGATAGATAGATAGATAGATAGATATTAATAGTATGCAGTGCAGACTATTGCCTGAAATTCACAACTAAAAGTACTGGACATCTCCTTTATGAATGAAATAATGGGGAAGGCCGGAGAGTGGTGGGAACATACATTTGCAGGAGCTGCTGCAAGGTTTCCAGGCCCGGCTGGCAGGTGCAGTCCTGGTTAGCGGCATTTTCCAGGCTGCTCTTGAAGTTTTCCAAGGTTCTAGAAATATTCCTGCCAAGACTTTCACAATTGAGCTGATTGGGAGAGGACCATATGGTTTTAATTTCCTGGAAAACAAAGCAATGATATAGGTTAGAAATATAAACTTCATGTAATGAGCTTAAGTCTGGTTTCTAGATAAACAAGTGCCCTCACTAAATAGTTTATTTTCTGTAGTCTCGGGAAACTCAGAGAATGAACAGTCATTTCTGATTGCTTCTCTGCATTGCAGAGAAGTAGAAAGTGCCTGCAGCTGGGAAATAGGGGAGACCAGATTTTACTCCTGGCTCTGCCATTAAACCAGCCAGGCGAGACAGCGTGTCGTTCCATAGACAGCAGAGAACAAGCAAAGCCCCCACTTAATGGCCTGGCTCTTCGTTTCCTGTGTCTCAGTTCCTAGGAACTCACACAAGTTAATAGGGAAAAAATGAAAATAACCCGATTTTTTAAATGAGCAAAGACATGATACGCATTTCTCAAAAAAGACATACAGGTAGCAAATAGGTCTATGAAAAGGTGCTAGATATCATCAGGGAAATGCGAATCAAAACCATAATAAGATGCTGTCTCATACCTGTTAGGATGACTATTAACAGGACGACAAAAGATGACAAGTGTTGTGAAGATGTGGATAAATGGGAACCCTTGACATGGCTGTGGGAATGTAAGTTAGAATAGCCATTCTGTAAGACAGTAGAGAGGTTCCTCAAAATATTAAAACTAGCACTAGCCTATGATCTAGCAACCCCATTTCTGGGTATAAACCCAAAGAAAATGAAATCATATCTCAAAAAGATACCTGCACTCCCGTGCTCACTGAAGCACCACACACATCAGCCAACATATAAAATAAACGGAAGTGCAAATTAACAGATGGATGAAGAAAAGGTGATTTGTTTTGTATACTGAATATTACTCGGCCACACAATCAAAGGAAGTCATGCCCTTGGGAGCCACGTGGGAGAACTTAGAAGACAGTCAAGTGAAATAATTCAATCACAGAAAGAAAAATCCAGCATGACATGGTTTATATGTAGAATTAAAAAAATGAATTCATAGAAATAGAGAGTAGAATGACAGTTACCAAGAGTGGGGGGCTATAGGGAGATGGGGGAAAAAAAGAAAAACCCTTTGAAAAATACCTATGAATTGATAGAAATGTAGAACATTTATCACATGTGCTGTTCAATGGCAAACACAGCTAATTTAAAATTTATGACAACCTGAGAAGCAACACACGTGTTTGTGTCTGTGTGTACAGATGTGTGTATAAATCTATGCACGTTCCCTGAACACAGCTAGTCTACCATATATAATTTATTAGATATCATCATAATTTATTTGTCAATCACATTTCATTTATATCATCTGATTCTTACTGTAAGAGGAAGCATAGTTCCAGGTTACACCAATTATGGGAGGGTGTTATATGTAAGTCAACACTCAGATAATATTTCTGTCTAGATAAAACTTCTAAATATTATTCTCAAAACACTGTCAGTTTCTCTTGCAAGAGAAAATCATAAATCACTCAAGTGACTAGAGGGAGCCAACAAATGTATGTTCCAAGGAAAGTTAAACGTGAAAGCTGCTGAAATGTCTCAATGGGAGCCCTGAGCGTTAGAGGGCCTGAGAGGGCTACCCCGTGACTACTGCTCCGTCGACATCTCCACCACCAGACTGCTAATACCTCACCTCGTGGAGGGGAAGGTGAGCCAGCGGGTCATCCCACAACATGTGACCCCGCCTCCAATGTGTCCATCAGTATGGTTCACGTCCCATGTTCACTCTTTCCCAAGTGATTTGGGGGTGAAACTAGGGAGGAAATTCTACAGGACTGTTCATCATTTGTTCAAAGATGATCCATTGGGTACCCCCCAAGGACCAGGCCAAGTGAGGCACTGGGGCTGGAGGAGGCAAAGCCCCAGCTCTGGGAGGGGCACAGTTCAGCACATATGCAGGGACAAACCGGTCACCACACATAGGCCATGTGAAAAAAAATAAGGCTGAGGACAGGAGGGAGGTTTGAATGGATGGCTTATAACTGCCTTTAGCACTGTCAGGGAGGCTACTGCAGGTGAGCGGCACAGCTGGGGCAAGGGCCCTGAGGCATGTTTGAAGGGCAGGTGAAGTGAGGAAGAGGGCAGTGGGCCGGGAAGCATGTGGGAGCCGACCGCCACCTAGATCCAGATCACAGGACCTTGCAACGGCCCCCTTTAGAACTTTGGCACTTATTCTGAATAAAGTTGGAAGACCCTCGGTGGCTCTCAGCAAAGAAGTGACACAATCTGATGATGCTTTGGAAAGATCACTCTGGCTACCAGGTTGAGGATGGAGCTCAGAAGAGGAAGTTGTTGCACCATCTAGATATGCAGTGTAGGTGGAAGAATGTGGTCAGATTCTGGAAACATTTAGAAAGTAGAACAGAGTTTGGTAAAAAAAAAAAAAAAAAAAAAAAAAAGAAGGAAGGAAGGGAGGGAGGGAGGGAGGGAAGGAAGGAAGGAAGGAAGGAAGGAAGGAAGGAAGGAAGGAAGGAAGGAAGGAAGGAAGGAAGGAAGGAAGGAAGGAAGGAAGGAAGGAAGGAAGGAAGGAAGGAAAGAAAGTTAGTTCACAGGTGTGCCAACGTCACTGCCCCAAGCATCTGAGCACCTTGGGAGGAAAACCTTGGGTGGGAAGGTCTAGAGGCCAGATTGGCAGAGTCAAGAGGCCTGCTTGAGGTCTAAGTGTACAAACCAAGGAGGTGACTGAACACACCTGCCCAGAGTTCAGGGGAGGTGAACTCTCTTAGCCAGAGAAGGACATGTGAAAGTTGTCAGGAAGTAATCAGAACTTTTAGGTTATAGGAGAATCTGAATGTGATTGCCTGCTAAGTGAACCCAGAAAGAGGAGAGAAGAGGTCTGAAGAGTGAGCCTGGGCCACCCAGCATGTACAGAAACCAGGCATGGAAGTGGAGGGGATCAGCCGGGAAGCCGGGGAGAGGGGGTCCTCAGAACCCAGTGCAGAAGGGCCAGGGAGGGGGTAAGTCTGTATTGAGGCCACACTCAGACTCAGGGGAGGGAGGAGTCAGACTCAGCCACGTTGAGTCAACTTGACAGGACAGCCTGGTGGAGTAGTGTCTGCAATCTGCTGGGCCCAACAGGATGTGGTCAGCTCAGCCCACTCTCTTGTTTTTCTGCCTGTGCCAGGATTCAAGGACAGGCAGACTCCTTTCCCTTCCCATCCTTTCCCTTCCCTCCACTGCCTGCTCTGTCCTGGGAGACAAGCCTCCTCCAGCTTCCCCTCACCCTAAAGACAGGTGCACAGACCCAGGTCATTGCCTGACTATAACCACAGGAGACAGGGACAGGATGACCCAAACTCATGCAATGCCTCTGTGAGGCAGAGAGACTTCCGGGTCCAGTCCTGCGTCTCCAATCTGTGTGCCCATTTCTGATGACATGCTCTTTCTCCTGAGTGTGGATTTTTCTGAACCTTCCCCAGTTTTCTCACCCAAACATTTCACAGGCCCAATATTCTCCTTCCTCCTTAGAGGTCCCTCTTTGCAGCACACTGGTGCACAGATACAACACGGTCATAAGAATAGGCATAAATTAGTGTCCCCTTAGGAGCCACTCACTTCTGACAACCCTGAGTGAGTTAAATTCATAGCACAAGCGATTCTGTCATGCATGGAACATGCCCTCCTACGCAGAAACCTCTAGTTCATAATCTGTTACTATACACAAATTCATTTTACCCAATGCATTTATAATAGTCCAGCTACAGGTGTCATGCAAAGTAATAATTTTGATGTGGAGAGGATTATAAAGTAGAAAGTGCACATTCCACCCCAATATCGGGAACTAATGGAAGAAAAGTTCCAGCTTTCTTCAGCACAGTGTACCAGGCTGTAGGGAGAGACACCCAGCACAGGAGGAGATGGACGCACTTGACTATACTTTGGGTAGGATAAAATCACCCTATGGAAAAGAAGGCACATGTCAGTCTCTCCCTCTCTGGACAGATCAGGCCTGTAGCAGTCCAGGAACTGGCAGGAAGTGTGCACAGGTAGGCCCAAAGGCCTAGATGTAGGAAAGTGCCAGGAAGCCCATGTTCCACCTGGGGTTCCAGCCACAGTCTCTGATTCAGCTTATCCCAGAAGTTCTGAGACTCATTGGGCACTCGCTTTCATTTTTGAAATTTTATTTCTATCCCTATTCAATTCCTCATTGCTACCTTCTACTGTTTGGAACAAACCGTGGAAAAGGGTAAGGATTTTACACCTTGAACTTTCATCGTATCCATATGATTAGCTGAGACTTTCACTTCCAATTAGAATTCTGTGTTAGCACTACGAAAACTATATGTTAGAACATTTGTTTAGATTTTGAAAAACTAAAAGCGGCATTGTCTCTTTTGCCTCCCTCTGCCAGGCACTCATATCCCACAGCCTGGAAAGATTTAGATGTCATATTGCTACAAGTCTTACACACTTGAACTACAGACCCGTCCTAGAAGCCCAGCAACCTGAGATAAGCAATGTTCAATTTCATTACTAAAGACAGGAACTTGGGCTCTTTATCAAAATGAACTTAACTATTATCACCCAGAATTGTATAACTACTCAAACTATAAATATGGTCTTTGAATCTTTTTTTGTTTGTTTGTTTTGTTTTTTGGTTTTGTTTTGAGACAGAGTCTCACTCTTTCACCCAGGATAGAGTGCCGTGTCCTCATCATAGCTCATAGCAACCTCAAACTCTCATACTCAAGCAATCCTCTGTCCTCAGCCTCCTAAGTAGCTTAGACTACAAGCACCTGCCACAACAGCTGGCTAGTTTTTCTATTTTTAGTAGAGATAGGATCCCACTCTTACTCAAGCTGGTCTCGAACTCCTACACTCAAGCATTCCACCCACCTCAGCTTCCTAGAGTGCTAGGATTACAGGATTGAGCCACTGAGCCAGCCTGAATCAGTTGTTTTAAATGCTGGTCTCTTGCCTATTTAATCATCACAATTTTCACACAGGCAGGACTTAAAAATTTTCTGTAAGGTTTTTTTTTTCCTGTATCACATTTAATACCTGACAAAGATCTGCACAATCTGGAAATAGGAAATTGTTGTCTAGTGCTATATGAAAGGAGAGAAGGTTAACTCTCTTCTTGACAAGGATAGAAGAAGCTCTTGGTCCTGACAACATGTTTACAGTTCAGACATTGCCATCTCCTTTGTGGTATCTAACCATCATTTTTTGAAGCCAGTAGACGATCTAATAATTCATACTCACATAGGAGAAAAACTCGTTTCAATTCTAGTTGAGGAGAAGGGGAACAAAACAGAGGGAAAGGGGGAATTGATGTGTTCCCACTCAATGGGCACAATGTAGGGGCGTATGGCACACCAGCTGGGTGTGAGACACAGCCACAAGAGGGACTCTACCTAACACATTCAAATATTATGATCTGGCTGTTTGTACCCTCACATTAACCTGAAATTAAAAAAAAAAAAAAGTATCACAAATCCTAACAAATTTTAAGTGGGATTTCATTTTGTATTTTTACTACATATTGGAATAATGTTAAGTCCATGGCCTATTTGCTCATTCTTTTTTTATCCCCTCTAGAAATCAGTTTGTCTATGCACTTATTTTAAAAACTATCTTGTTGCCCAAAGAAAATTTTAAAAATTGGTTGTCTCTGGGGCGGCGCCTGTGGCTCAGCGGGTAGGGCGCCGGTCCCATATGCCGGAGGTGGCGGGTTCAAACCCAGCCCTGGCCAAAAAAAAAAATTGGTTGTCTAAATAAGTCGGTGTAAATATTACCCTGGGGCTGCAAAGGCAACAGTCTCTAGGGACTGCACAGGGCTTCCTGTCACGGGCTCCCCCACAAAGGCCCCTTTGGTGATTAGTACTCTCCCTCCTTCCTTCATTTCCCCAGAGAAGAGGCTGTCCACTCTCACCATGCCCTGGGAGTGTGGCATGGCCATCCTGATCCTGCTCGCCATCATCCATCTCTCTTAATCCAGCACTCACTGGACATACGATGGGCCAGAGTTACTGTACCACAACAGCAATAAACAACGTTCAGAATTGGATCTGCAGGAAAAGTAAATCTTCAGCCCATTGTTGGATAAACATTGCCACTGTGCAAGCTTCTTAAGCAGGACAGGCTTGCCTTTGGGCCCAGTGGTCTTTAATTCTAAAGCAAGAGAGCAGGCCGCAGGTAAAAGTCATATCCTCTGATCCAGCTTTGTCTGGAGACCCTGCATGGAAGCCACTGGGCACTTGTCCAAATCAAGAAAAAAAAAGGGCTGCCGTGCCAGTTCCCATTTAGCCATTAGTTCTCGGGGCTTGCTGGTGTATTTGATTAGTTACAGTCCACTTATGGGATGGTGAATATTTACAAATTAACTCTCCAGGAAAAAAAAATCTCATTTGTAGCACTTGCCAATGTCCATGGTGTAAACAATCCCACATGGCCAGTTCAAGCTACCAACATGATAGTACTGAACACAGAAGTGGGAGAACTACACATCAGCACAAACCATATGGTATCTCCATCACACAGATTCAATAGATGCGAATAATTTCTGAAGGGTAGAAAACAGCGTCACATACTAAGACAGTTAGGAAGTGATAAGTCTTGAGTATATATTAATTTTGTTTTTTTTTGGGGGGGGTTGCAATTTTTGGCCGGGGCTGGGTTTGAACCCGCCACCTCCAGCATATGGGGCCAGCGCCCTGCTCCTTTGAGCCACAGACACTGCCCATATTACTTTTGTTTTTAACATGAACTATTTCATCATAAGTTTATATAATATGATTTTAAATTATGTCTATGTTTAACAATCAGCTTTCAAAATTCCTGGAAACTAACAATCAGCTCTCATTACTCCACGCCTGTCAACCCAGGGACACCACTGAGAGAAGCTGTGAGGCAGGAAGGATGAGCAAACCTTCTGCAAGGCTGCCTTCCAACAGACCACGAGTAACACAGCTGCTGTGGCTAGAGGCAGCATGCAGCAAGCTTGGGATGACCTGACTGCCTTGTAAGGGCCCAGCATAACCAACATGAAATCCTCTGAAATATAGAAGACAACAAACCTGATAGTGGTCATGTGCCAAAGTGACACCTTGGATAGCAGATAAAATGAGATGCTGTATCCCACCTTGCTTACAACTCAGAGTAGCACACAAAATGTCCTTGGTTAAGGAAGGGTTTTCTGCCAGAAGAAACACAGAGAGAAATAATTAGTAAATAGTCCTCTCTTGAACTAGCCACTCTCACAAAATCATTTTTAAAAGATTCAAAATGATAAAAATTTCTAAAGATGGGCGGCGCCTGTGGCTCAGTCGGTAAGGCGCCGGCCCCATATACTGAGGGTGGCGGATTCAAACCCGGCCCCGGCTGAACTGCAACCAAAAAATAGTCAGGCGTTGTGGCGGGCGCCTGTAGTCCCAGCTACTCGGGAGACTGAGGCAAGAGAATCGCTTAAGCCCAGGAGTTGGAGGTTGCTGTGAGCTGTGTGATGCCATGGCACTCTACCAAGGGCCATAAAGTGAGACTCTGTCTCTACAAAAAAAAAAAAAAAAATTTCTAAAGATTTCTTAAATTATCAAGATGAACACACAGGTGATGAGGGCAAAACCGTGCCTTTTGAGTTCCAAATGTAATTAAATAAAGATTTGATTTGTTTGGGGTCTAATAGATTTTGTGGAAATTAACTTCCTCTACCTTCCCAAACAGACCACTTCCTGTATCCCCTACTGGCAAGGGACCCATTCATGCCAGATAGCCCAGGACAATATTGGTTTTATGAACAGTGCTCTCCGTCATTCTCACAAGGGCCTGGGTTTGAAGGATGAACTACGTACACATCTATTCGTGGTCTTCCCCATCCACTGCCCTCACAAGGCATGGACTGGAAGACACCCATGCCCCCTCACCTGTGCATTGGTCCTCACAGCAACCAGTCTCCCCCCTGGGCTCAGCTAGAATGCCAATGGCCCCCAGTTTGTGATTCATGCCTTTGTCCAGCCTCTGCCAGGTCAGACCAGGAGAGTGCCAGGCTCCTCCCTAACTGGGCATTTCCATCTCACCTCTCCAATCTCCCGTCTACTCTGAGCTACAGCACTCTTCCTCAAAGGAGATCCTCTGGTCATGGGAATATGAGCAAAGGCTCACATTGCATCCAAAACCTTTCTGCACCCAGGCCCCATGTTCCTCCTGTCTTCTTATGGCCATCTGCTCAAGGTACCACTATTGCCTTCTTGAACCCACTGCATTTCAGAGCTCTGGCTCAGGACACCTGCCTCTCCCCAGCTTGGCCACAGCACGTGACCCCCACACACCTTGGGGCTCTCCTCGCCTCTGCCTTCCTGTCACTCTGGCACCTGGCACCTGGCTTTTTGCCTTCTAGCTGCTTGGTCAGGACAGAAAATAAAATGTATTTTGATGAAGGATACCATCTTTTTGAATTTTTTTTTTCAATTAAAGAAAAAGCGAAATTCTGACTTCTAAAACATTACCTTATTTCTCAAAGTAGTTTTAAGAAAACCGTTTTGGCCTATTTCTAAGTGGAAAAAACCCTTCTGAAAAAGGTTATGTATTATGTGATTTTTGACGCCATGACATTCTAGAAATGGTAAACCTGCGGAGACAGTAAAAATATGAGTGTTGCCGGGGGTGGGGGAAGGAAGCGACAAAGAGGCAGAGCGGGGATGACCTTTAGGGCAGTAAAGTTTTCTGTGTGACTCCACAAAGTGGACATGTGCATTACACATGTGCATCATGCAAGATGCCCAGGACCAGGAGTGCCCCCTGATGGGCACTGTGGACCCTGGTGGTAAGGACAGGTCAGCTCTTTCCTCACTCGTAACAAATGCACCACTGTGGTGGGCGTCACAGCCTTTACCTTTAAGCATAAATGAACTCTCTGCCTGGGGGGAGACACAATAACCTGTTTAGAAATTACACTTTTCAAGCCTGAAAGAACACGGAAAAGCTGACATAAAGGCGTGGTGTTAGGCAAGTTGTGGGCTGTGTCCGCCCTTCCTTTCCTCAAGGTAAAATAATGATGTGGACTAGGCAGCCACCACGCCCGGGATTTCTGCAAGGTTGGGCCAGGGGCGATATGGCCGCGGGAAGCTGTGCCGAGCTGTCGGGCCACCTGGCCCCAATCTTCCCCCACATCTGACATTGCCTTGCAGCTGGCCCCTGGGGACAGTTGACAAGTGTCTGCACTCTGGTGAAGCCTGTGTAGAGCTGTGGCTCCTTCCACTCCCCCCAGCCCCTCTCTTTCCACTTCACAGTGCAGCTTCTAAACCTGATTCAGCCCTTCCTCCTCTTCCTGGTTCCGAGGACACATTCAGACACCTGCCTATGGCTTCTAGACCACACAGCCTGAAGGCCTCCACGCTGCTCTCTCCAGCCTACGGGCTCTGACTTCTTCACTCGGAAACCCTAAGCAACTCACTGACACCCTCTGGTCCTCAGTTTGCCAGACCATGAACCTAAGGCCCACTGAGGTTTCTTCCTTCAGCCTACTGGCCTCTCATGTCACTGTTGTTGCCATATATAAAGCGTTAGATAAGGCGGAGGAAATAGGACAACATCCCTCGTGGAGATCCCGAACTCAGCTCTGTGGCAGGGCAAAACACTTCTTCATTTTCAATAATGATAATAACAACTGATATGACTACTGTTCCTTTTGGGCGATAGAAGAGGAGCCACCTGCTCCTTTTGATCCATTCCACCCCAAATCTTTGTTGGGTGGCCCTTTTTCCTTTCCTGGATCTGTCACTACCCTCCCACCTTTTCTGGATCTGTCACTACCACACCTAGGATGGGGTGACAGCTCAATAAGGAAAGTGGGGTGGCAGTTCAAACATCAGTCATGCTTGAGTTTCCTTGAAATAAAATATAAAAATTAAAAATTTTCTTTACTAATGTGATTTCAAGTATGCTATATTAACTTAGTAGCTGCAACGCAGAATGGCAAAATAAATATAAATTCGGGCATTAATAAATGTTTAATTCATTTAAAAGCCATTACACTAGCTGACTGTGAAATGTCAAAATAATTAAGTCTTCAAACCTGGCTGAATTCAACATGCCAGATAAGCATGGGCAAATCAGAAAGAGGTTTGAATTTTGCTGGAGCATGATTCCACATGCTGAAGTCTTTTCTTGACCATCCTAAGGTGTACTTTAACATGTACTACTCTATCACTTTATGTCTGACAATGTTGCCAAAGTTCACACCATCTATCTCATGGGGCATAGAGATTGTATTAAAAAAAAGGAAAAAGAAACCCTACACAAAACCCCTCTGTGGCAGCTGGGGTTTCATCTGCAGCAAGGGTGTCTTGCTTCCTTCCTCCCCGTTTCTCACTCTTTCTTTCATGTTTCTTAAGCCAAAAAATTAATCAATTAATTCTCGGGTTTAAAGAAATGTTTGTATTACAGAAAAGAAGTGAGTAGGTGGATTAGAGCTGATTCTGTGACAGTCCCTGAATTACCAATTCCCATGTGGAAACCAGGTGTCTGTAGTGTAAGTGTTTTCCCAGTGGTGTGCAGGGAGACCCTTCTGCAGTTTGCACTGTGACCAGGAAAGGGAACCAGTATGGAACGGGCACCCATGACAGGTGAGGCTCCAGAGGTGAGTTGTGCTTGTGGCTCCATTTTATTTAACCCTCTCAACTGCACTTTGAGATAAGGTGTCACTCCATTCTTGGTTCAAGGCTCCTAGAGACTCAGTCACTACCCTGTGGCACTCAGCTAGCCCAAAGAGTCAACCTTGGCTGGATTGATCTAAAGCACCTGCTCCTTCCGTTACACTACTTTCATATCACTTCTTGTAAGTGTCAAGTTTGATCCTGCACCAGAAGATGTGTGAGAATAATGACGCCTTACCAGGTGCGACGCTGCATGATCACAAGTGGCCCATTGTGTTACCAAGGAAACAGCTTTGTGGACTAGGAGGTCTGGCAGGTTTGCCAGACCCCAAAGGCTGTTGTGTACATTAACTCAAGCAGTGGCCATGGGCCACCTAGTGCCAGCTCTCACACAGCTCCATCCAATCCTTCTACAAATATTGATCAGATGCCTTCCACGTCTATGTCAGGGTCTTTCTAGACCCTGAAGAATATGACAGTGGACATAGCAGACACACGTCCTCACCTCTCAGGTCTCACCCCAGATGTCCCATACAGATCTGTACCCCAAAGTCTCCTCCTCTCCTCCACCTCTCACTCTCCACCTGTATCACCTTATTTTAGCTTCTTCCTAACATTTATCAGTTCCGGAGTTTATCTTACTTCTTTGAGTTTATTTTTTTAAAAAGCATTTGACATGCTGGTTCTGCCCAACGCTCACTGCCCCTCACTTCCACCCCTCAGCGTTGGTTTGCACTCCAGTCCCCGCCTCTGGTGAGGAGTTTGGGTGTGCGTCCACCGTGCCTCCTCACAGGACACCGGACTCTTCTTTCCACAACATCCTCCCCTCCCCCACTGGGCCAGCTCAATAGTACAAAATGGGCCCAGAGCACACGGAGGTCTGTCCGCTATCTCTTGCAGCAGAACGTTCCCAGGCGACGGATTGCTTGCTGAGGGAGCCCAGTGAACCCAGATTAAGCATAGATGGGCTCCTGGCTCTCATTTATTCATTCATTCAAAAAACATCAGTCCACATCTCTTATGTTCTAATCCCCATACTCAGGGTTTATAACAATCAATAGACAGGCACTGTCCTCGTGCTGTGGAAGAGACACCATTTCATCACCAGAACTGTTGCTGGACATTATACTGAGTGTGATGAAGGCACACAGGTTAACGACAGACAGAGCTTACGTTCAGCAAGATTACAGACTACAAGCAAGGAGGTCAGGCCACTGGGGTGGGGGGCAGGGGAGCCCCAGCAGGCCTACCTGACCTCAGTCAGGCCACCACGGGGGAGACCCTGGGGCAGGATCATCTAAAAAGCCTTCCAGAGGCAGTAATACCTAATCTAGGAAGGATAAGAAAATAATCTAATAGTAATTTAAATCATAAGAATAATTGCTCAGTAAGCTGGGGGTAGGAAGGAGCGTGACATCTGGTGTGACAGAGCTGGAAGGCTCAGGGAGACCCAGGCAGCCATGCAGAGCTCCACACAGGGCTGAGGGGCTGAGGCACCCCTGTGAGTTCTCCCTTCCCTCTTTTCATCTTGGTTTCATCAAATCCACCTGAGATTCCCCCTTTATGCTTCCAGCCCCTCCTCTCTGGGCTCAGATTCATCCACCAGCACCCACTGCCCTCAGCCGGCTCAGAGCTGTGGCCCAGCAGTCCCCTGGCCTAAAGGCCAGGCCCAAGAGGCCAGCAGTATGTGTGCACATGGGAGTCACTTACATAGCAGCAGCCCATCCCAAGGCCTTGGATTTGCTCTGAAGCCTAATATTCGCCTATCAGAGAACCCTCTGAGGCAGCTCATGGGACTCTCAGCAGGGTCATTGACTGGAGACTGCCCTGAAATGTGCAGTAGTGGTTTTGTAAGCTGGTCTTAGCAGGAAAATTAACTCAGGTACAACAGCGTCACTCACTATTGCACACTGAGTATGACGGAGGCACATAGTTTAAGGACAGATGGAGCTTACATTCAGTGAGATGACAGACGACTGCAGGAAAATGATGGAGCAAAGACTAACAAGCAGGGAGAACGGGTAAGGAACTCAGGTTACTGCACAGAGCACCTGGCACACAGCAAGGGAATGCATCCTCCGTGCCAGGCACACATGCGCACGGAGATTACAACCTGGTTACTGTCTTCAAGAGATGGATTCTAGTGGGGCTGGGGAGGTGAGAAATAAGAGAAAGAAGGACCCATGTACAGGATTGCATATGCTCTGTCTCCTCGATATCCCTGCTGGCAAAAGAGATGGGGCAGTCCTTCTGGATTAGATACCCCTAGCTCTGGGCCACAGGGCATAGGTGGACTTTAGACAGGGTAAGCACGCTCCATCAGCAAAGACACGAAACCCAGAAATCCCAGCACAGTGGTAGGAAGGGGCAGTGCAGTTTGGCTGTAGCAGAGGCCTGTGGTAGGGATGAAGTGGAAAAGGGTGGCCCAGACCCCTCAGGGCCCAGTAGCCAGGCTCAGAGGCTGCGCTTTGTTCTAAAAGCAACTCAGCAGCAAGCTGCAGGTCTCCCTGACAGCCAAGCTCTGAAACTGGCACAGGGCAATTATCGAGCACTTCTTACATAAGCAGCCCACCTGCAAAGGCGATGAGCACGTGCAAAACTGTCATCTTCACTTTCTGTAGCATCTCGATGGCTGCTGAAGGCTTCACAGGATGCCGGAAAACTTGACACATGTCAACAACACTTAGCAAAAAGATAGACAATGGCATCAAGGGTGAAAATCTGCATCCCATATGCATCTGTATTGTGCAGAAGGCTGTCATTCCACACATGGAAGGACTGTCCTCCACACATAACCGTCGTTATTTGCCAGAAACAAGGAAAACACAGATAACACAGTCTAGGCCTTTAGAAAACTTTATGTCTCCTACTTTAGTTCAAAACATCAATTTAGTGGCTAGTAAAGATATTTGCTTTCTCTTCTTGTCTTAATTTATTCTCTTAAAGGGAAATGGTAAATGATTCAAGGTGTCGAAACACAATGGTATATAGAGCTTTGGTGTAAATTTCCTCTGTGGAAAACGGAAAGAGTTGAGATAAATGCTGAGATGATGGAAAACAGGGGTTACCAGGACCACCTCTAATCCAAAAGAAAATTCGGAACAAAACACTAAAGTCAAACAGAGTATAGTGCAGGGTCAGAGGCAGTGAGGAGAGAGCAGGAAGCTCTGAAATCTAGCAGTCAAATTTCAAGGTAGTGATGGTTCTTTGTGCCAATGGACACCTATGTCATTAACTGAGGGCATCATTCCAAGCTTTAAAAATGACTGGATTCAAAAGGGACTTTACCTAACAAATGCAATCAGTGTAACCTGGTTTCTTGTATCCTCAATGAATCCCCAACAATAAAAATAAATAAGTAAATAATTGGACTTAAGGTGCAGCTCTGTAGTAACAGAACTAGCAGAAAACAGGTCGGCTTGTCTGGCAAATAAAGGAGGATTGAGGTGGCACCTCCAATCTCCATGTGGAACTGAGAGAAAGGCAGGGCAGGCAGAGACAGTGACCCGTTCAAATACAGAACGGTCACATAGAACAGATGTGCGGGGCAGCTACAGCATCTCTGGGACTCTGCACGCCAAGAGGCACAAGTCCTCCAACCTAAGGTAACAGGCTACTTGCTGACCTTGACAGCTAACAGGACCAGAACTGGTAAGAACAAGTTTCCTTTGACCTCACATTCAGGGGAAGGAAGGCTCAGAAGTGGATCAATCATGTGGAGTTGGGCTGAATTAAACAAGGCAGAAGCCAACAGCTTCCTGGACCTCCCCTGTGCTCAGTTACAACCAGAAACACAGTTTTCTGCATGAAGTGAACAGCTCCATAGTCTTCCCAAATATTAAAATAAGAGGACCCTCAGCTGCCAAAGGATGTGAAAGAAAAATAGTTCACAGCAACCTCAAACTCCTGCACTCAAGCCATCCTTCTGCCTCAGCCTCCCAAGTAGCTAGGACTATAGGTGCCCACCACCATGCTTGGCTAGTTTTTCTATTTTCAGTAGAGAGAGGATCTCACTATTATTCAGGCTGGTCTTGAACTCCTGAGCTTAAGTGATCCACCTGCCTCAGCTTCCAAGTAACTGGGACTACAGGCACCCACTACTACACCTGTCTAGTTTTTCTATTTTTAGTAGAGATGGTGTCTCACTCTGGTTCAGGCTAGTCTCAAACTCCTGAGCTCAAGAAGTCCACTACAATGCTCAGATTACAGGCATGAGCCACCACACCCAGAAAGAGGTTTTATTTTTGAAAATAATTACTTCTGAGATATTTTGAATAAGTTCAAATCATATTTAAATGCCAAATGATGAGTGAAAGTGAAAGACTGTACTGAGTCATTCTACCTTGGAAGCCAACATCAGGGTATAATGAAAGTTGAAGCTGAGAAGAACTATTTACCCTGGTTTCATGTAATTTCTGCATTATTCTATTTTATATAGTCACGAAAGAAAAAGAAAGAAAGAAAGAAAGAAAGAGAAAGAGAGAGAGAGAGAGAGAGAGAGAGAGAGAGAGAGAAAGAAAGAAAGAAAGAAAGAAAGAAAGAAAGAAAGAAAGAAAGAAAGAAAGAAAGAAAGAAAGAAAGAAAGAAAGAAAGAAAGAAAGAAAGAAAGAAAGAGAAAGAAAGACACAGAGGGAGGGAGGGATAGATGGAGGGAGGGAATAAATTAGGTGTTTTCTTACCTTTGGTCTGTCAGTGAGACTTTTTGCCAGTATTTAGTTAATGTAAATAATCCCTTCAGGTATTTCTCAAAACGTGATAATAGTTTGAAGCCATATGGAAAATTGATCGTCTCTTTCTTGGTCTTGTTCTCTTTTTCTGATGTGACATTCTCTCCAGTGGTTGCATTAATCAAAATCTCAAAAACTGGCTGAAACAAAGTACTTGTGGAATTTATCCACTGAGTATTGTTTGGCAGAAGCTCCTTCCTCCAAAGAACTAGTCTACTTAAAACAACCTGGATTGCTTTCTCAAGTTGATGATGAGTTATGTTCTGAATCAAAGATGTGTCAAACAATAAAACTTTACTCACATCATAGCTGCTTTTAATTCTGCTGGAGGCCTCTACAACTGTTTCTATGGTTTTCAAAAGTTTATGTGGATGCTGCAAAAATGTGAGCAACAGATTAAAAACATCCCAATTATCCTTCTTTAAACTGTTCCAAAGAGGTTCTAAGCTGAGATCAATCACCTTTTTCAAGGAAGACTCTATTTCTGTGCTATTTTGTGATAACATTTTATCTAGAAAAGAGATTACTTCATGAATTATTTCCCATCTTATGTCTTGAGGGTAACTATTTGTGGAAGTTGGATTAGGATGTAAGAAGTCCATTTGATTAGTGATATTATTTATAGGAACTAAGCAATCTAGAATTTCTTCCCATGAGTTGACCGAATCCAGAGAAAATGTCTGGGTCCCATTATTAAATGCTACCGCAAGATGCTCCACATCTCCCAAATTGATTTTCGTGGATGTTAAAAATTCAGCAATTTCTTCCAAAGTATCAGAAAAGTCCTTAGATTGGTTCATATATGAGAGTATGAGGAATGACATATTGAAAACATCAGAGTCCTCCGATATGTAAGATTTGACTCCAGTCCTTCCAAAGGCCAAGTCAAGAAAGCGTTTCAACAAAACATTTATCTTTTCAAATATGAAATCATCTACCTTTTCCCCAGTAGCTATTTCCTTCAGGAGATGTTGAACACCTTGTTGCATGATGGAATAGAGAGTGTCAAAGAATTTCATAGCATCCTTGGTATCAGAGACAAAATGAGCTTTAAAAATTGTGTCAATCTTCAATGAAACTTTCTTGGCCAGTTTAAGGAGCTTCACAGTAGAGTCCACTAATGTGGCAAGATCTCTCAGGTCAGCACTGTCATTCGACAGCATGGCCAAAGTCCTAGACATTTCTAAAAGGTGTTCTAGGATGTAACTTTCTTCACCAAAGCTTGAAATAGCACCAAGTAATATCCTAGTAATTTCTAACGTTGCACTGTTTCTTAGAGGGAATGAATTATTTATTAAGAAAAGCAAATCTGTTAAATTAGCAAGTACAACTTCTTGGAGTCTAGAATACAAAGTACAGAAGTCCTTATTAGAAAAGTTTAAAAGAGTATCCATAAGATTTGCTATTTCTGCTGAACATTCCCTCACAAGGGAAAGAGCTGACCTAAGATTTTGATTGAGTTTGAAGAGGTGCTCAGAATTATTCATATGAAAAAGCAATTGACTCACCACTGCAAAAAAGTCCAAATTATTTTGAGTCTTATTTTTCATGGAGGTTTCCCTTAGAAGAGTGTTAACTAAATCCTGCATGAACTTGAGTCCTCGGTGATTATCAAAATAAAATTCTCCACTGTCTAATCCAAAGGAGTTTTTGATTCGATCATATATAGTCCCCTTTAAACTTGCGAAAATACTTATCCATCTGTCTCCTTTCATCGAGGTAAGAAATTGATCCAATTTCAGAATTTCTGGAATTTTGTCTTTTGGGACAAAACTGTAAAAGTTTCATGTTAAATACATTAGCAATGGAAAGATTAAAATACATCACGATTTTTATAATTTTATTTGTTTTTACAATCGTGTCATCATACTGTTGGAGGATAATACTGAGTGAAAGATGACATCCTAAAATAATGTCAGATGAAATTTAACATTTTATTGCCAAATAATGCCAAGAGTGAAGAAATTTCATGAACAATTCTATTATAATCCCTTGAGCCTAGCAATTTAAAAAGCAACATATGTTTGCTTTTAGAAAAGAGGACAAAATGATTACAAAGTGATTCTCAATGTAAAATATAAATCTCTCAAAAAAGGGATAAGCATGTTTTTATTTGTATGGATTTTAAAATATGAGTGAAACACTTAGACACTGTGATGGCTTCGTGATCTGTCAACTTGGCAAGGCTGAAATGTAGCCCCAGAATGGCCTTTTCTGGTATGTCTCTGCTTTGGGTGGGCTACAAGAGAGAGTCCCTCATGAGCGGTGGAGGATAAATGGGAGTTGGTGGCCATTCTGTAGCATAAATACACCTTTTCCAGGATAATTTTTCCATGCTTAAGGGAAGGGACTTTGTAGACCTAAAGTCTCTGATCAGTTATTTTAAGTTAATGAGAAGAGTTACTGTCCTAAGTGAGCAAGTTGAAAAGCTTAAAAAGAGCAGTTGGGACCTCCCGGATCCAGAAACTCCCAAAAACACTGGGTATGCAATGGCTCCCCTGTCCCCAGTCTTCCTTGACCACCACCTGTGGACCTCAGCTTCAGCTCATGCTGTGGCATCCCTGCCTGCCGAGGTTATCTGCGTTGGACAGCCTACTCACTGATTCCAGACACCCCTGTCCAGCCCCTCATAACTGTGTAGGCCAAGTCTTTGGATTAAGTCCTTGTTAGGGTCATGGTTCCACAGTTGAGCCCTGACTGAAACAGACATCATAGAATAAACTGAAATTTCCCTCCAGAATTTTTACTAGAAACCTTCAAAAAAGATTTTTAGAAATGTATGAATATCTTGGACCACCAAAAAAAAAAAATATATATATATATATATAGAGAGAGAGAGAGATAATGTGACTATCAATTTTAATGTTTCCAAATGTAAATATCACAGTAGAGTAATTGAAATGAGACTATTTAAATCCCTCATTTGTAATTAAATAGTTAATTCAGTGATTCAAATTATGACTATGCTACATATGCATATACATCTATAGAAACTGTTTATTTTTTAGTTCCATATAAAACATAATGGTTTTTATAATCAAAAATTTTAACACAAGAGGGACTCTACCTAACAAAATTAAATATTTTGACCTGGTTGTTTGTACCCTCACACTAACCTGAAATAAATTCGCTTTACAAAAAAAAAAAATTTTACAAACAATATCACATATTTGTGATAAATTACAATGGGATAGGTTTATATACTTACTTGTTAGATGGTAGTTATCAAAATTATTTACCTTGACATTTTGATTAAATATTTAATAAGACAAATTCACTTCAAAGATTATTCTTCAAAGGTCTTCAGTCCAAGTGCTGCTATTAACATGTCTATACTCCAGAAAATAAAGTGGCTTACGGTCTATCACAACTGCATATACTATACAAAGCAAAAGTAGACTCACCTCATCTCTGCAATAACGTCTTTGTGGAAGCCTTTTAACAGAAGAGATATTTTATTCTCGGAATTTTCCTTGACTAAAAAGGAGAAGAATGTTTTCAAAAGCTGTTCTATGAAATCCATTATGTTTCTTGGAGGGAGAATTATTTTCCCCTCAGCTTCTGACTGTATATGGTTCAAGGTGAGGTTAATGAAATTCATTATTTGAAGGTCGGCATCACTTAAATTTGGGGCCACTTCTTGAGAACTCCCAGCTAAGTTATTGATTGAGTTAATTAGAATGCTGTCAAAAAGCAACTGAGCAACTGAGAAATTAGTTGGCTGTTCTTGATTTAACAGATAAGTAAAAAAGGTGACATCAGAATTGACTTCTCTAGAAAAGTTTTTTAGGGAGCCAAAAAAGGTAATAATATCTCCAGTCAACAAAGCTATATCATCAGTTGAGCTCTCATTGGTCATAAGAAGCAATAATGTTTGCATCATTCTGGAGTAATCTTCATTTGCATATTTATGAAGCCAGTTTTTCATGACTAATAGAAAATCCTCAGTTATTTCTAATGTGTGTATAGATGATGAATCCATGATTTCCAGAAAATGGGCAAGTTGCAAAGTTATGTTTTGAAGAGCCACTGAATTTATACTTTGCATTTCTTTGTTCAGTTCAGAGAACAGGTGTCTGAAACTAAAGTCATGGGTTAAGTCCTTCAGGCCTTTCACAGTTTGTTCAAACTCAAGCCATGGTTCTTCAAAGTTGAAAGTGGCTTCGCTTTTTCCTATAAAACTTGATAATGCTTCTAAACCACTACCTGTAAGATTTGCATTCAGAAGGGTCATGAATGAAGAGAGCAGATCATGTGTACTATTTTCTAAGCTCCAATCCCCAGAAATCAATTTTCTCATACTTTTCAAATTTAAGGAAATGTTATTTTGAGCAGATGACTCTGTGCCTCCATTAATATTAAAGATCGTGTTTAAACTAGCTAGTTTGTCAAGAATGTTTTCACCTGATAGAATGTTTGTAACATTGACATTTTTTAGTTTTTCTATGAGTTGCAATGCAACTTGCTTTACGGGACTATCGAGACAAAGTTCAGAGACGCTGTCATTTTCAGAAGGTGGGACAAATGGTAATATTTTATGCCAAAATTCTTGCTCAGCTTTCAAAAGTGAAGTTTCAGAAAGTTCTAGAAGAATGGAATTCCACTCCACTAACTCATGAATGCCACAGACCACTTTCCTAGTTATTTCTGTGTGGGAGCTTTCATCTGAACACTGGGACTCTTCCACTGGGGGAAACAAGTGAAGGTGGTCAAGTACAGTGGTCATTTTGCTATAAAAGGAAGAAGAAGACTCTCGGACATAACAGGCTTTAAACTTCGTGTTCTGCTGAAATCCAGAAGTTGTATGATTCCAGCACCAGATCACTGGAAGGCAAGTTAAAACCTCTGAAATGATACCTGGTTGAGCTGATATTAATTCAATGGCATCCGAAAGGGTTTTTATCACAACAGCAAAATCTTCCTTAGTGATGTTTGAAATACTTATGCCATGAATGAGCGTGAAGTCATAGACATCCTTGAGGCCCTCAGTGATATTTTTATCAACCACTCTCTGCAGCAGCCTCACAGCCTGAGGAAGCATATAGTAGGCCTCCACCACAGCATTCACATCCTCTTTAGGGAACAGGCGTGAGAGCCGCAGCAGGTGATTAATGTTCCAAGAATGTGAACTTTCTGCAAATTTTTCCATTAAGCCAACAAGTAAGTTGACCCCTGTATTGCCAATTCCTACTCTACTGATATTCTTAAAGAAATCCATCAGGTCTGCACTAATTTGTCCAAGCTGATCCACCAACAGGTCTATGTCCGCCTTCTTGACAGAACGCATAAGTGAAGTTACTTTCTCCAAAACATGACTTATATTTTGTGGAATATTATAATGAACTGTAGGCATTAAGGTGGTGAACACATCCCTCATCAGCTGAATACCAAGACCCACAACTTTCATTATTTCATGTGAAATTATTTTTGGTGAATTTTGGAGATCATGAGATAAGTTGAGGACAAAGTAACGAGCTAAATGATAAATGGAATCACGCACACTGTTCACATGCTTTTCCTTTGGACTGGTGGCAAATACACTAAAAACCTTCTCAGTTTCAGAAGACGATTTATTTTCCATAATGTTGGAGGAAACATGTTTCACAAGTTCCTGAAATTCCTTCCCAAGTTCTACTAAATACAACCAAATATTTTGAAACTGATTAGGAATTTCATCTGACATGTCTATGGGTCTTACAAATAACTCAATAAAATGCTTCCAGTTGGATTGGGATGTAATATCAAAATCTCTTACTAAGTTGCTGATAATCATTTTTACTTGCTTTGTGGAATCATTTAAAAGGGTTAACAAGATCTCAAATTTTGGTTCCTTCTCTTTCTCAAAGACTGTGGTAAGTATAATATTTAGGAAGTCAGTTACATCTTTCAGGTAAATATTTACACAATTTATATGTGATTCATTCAGGGAACAAAGAGGTCCCTTTACAGTTAACATTGAAGTTACAATTTTCAATATGGAGTCCATTTTGTTTTCCTCATCACTGAAACTCCCTAAAATACTTTGAAGATGGCCTTGTGAAAAACTTGAGTTCTTTATCACATGCAGATGGTTTATGACATCTACCCATACAATGCATTCTTTCAATCTGCTAAATGTGTTCTCAGAGGAAAATGTGGAATTTAATATGGTCAGAATATGCAATGTCCTCTGTGAGGTATTTACATACAATAAGCCATTTTCTAAAATAAAGTCAGTAACATTTTGGAAAATATTAACACAGGACAATAAATCTCGATCATGGAACACATTTCTAAGAAATAATATTATTTCTCTTAGCTCAGCGATGACACTTTCAAATTTTGCTCCATAATTTGTGAGATTATTAGGAAGAAACTGATTAGTCAAATCTACATTTCTGCCTCTATATTCTGACGTATTGCTGAACTCAGTGAAAATTTCACACAGAGAATATAAAAACTCTCTGCTTATACTTGTGTTTAATGGAAATGTCTTTAGCTGATGCAGGGCAGTTTCCATGGTAAAAAGGGATTTCTCCACTTGGTCCCGATTAAGTGATTTTACTGGAGCTAACGCATTGCCTAGTGCTACCAAAAGATCCCTGAGATCCAGGAAATCATCCCAATGATGGAAGTCATGGGTTTGAGTTACATTTTTAAACAAATTTAATATGAGTCTAGCAACATGATGAGTAGGAAGCATTCCCTGGCAGCTCTTAGAAATTTTTACATTTTCCAATTCATTCAAAAGCTGAGTGAGCCCAACATGAAGAGAAGTAAAAACATTTATGTCAAAATTCATTATTTGAGCTATATCTCCCCAGATTTCAGTGCACATTCGAAGCCACAAAATAGTACAGTGAATGGCCATAACCTCTTTGGACACGCTGACATTTGCTGAGAGGTCTGAAAAAATTTGTGCCCATGGAAGAATGAAAGAAGGCCCCCTGTCTGTTGAATAATTCACAGAAGAAATGTGTTTATTATCAAAAACAAAGCATTCATTCTCTAACAGGGCTTCTGCTGAATCATTGAAGAGCTGATTCACATATTGAAATAAAGAAATGCGAAAATCATCAATTGTGAGAAGCTGTTTGAAGTCTGTCAAGGTAGCATAGATCATTTCCACTCCTTCACCCTCTGTAGACATCAGGGATTGGGCTTGGAGGTCCAAAAAGTTAAAAATTGAAAGCAATTGCTGACAATAGGATACATTTGAAATTCCCTCAAGAACTTCTGCTGTCCCAGATAAAAATGCAAATGCTTTACTGATTTTTTGGAAATGAAATTGCTTCAAGATATCCAAAATGTGTTTTGAGATTTGTTCAAGGAAAGTTAGCAAAGACCCTCTACTTGGAATACTCAAGAATTCATATATATATTGGTAAAATGTAGAATACATTTTCAGCAGTAAAGCTGAATCCTTGTCCTTGAAGGCATTTAGGTATATGTGAGTCAAAATTTTATCAACTTCTTGTTTTTGAGGTTCGGGAAGAACTAAGAAAAGGTCAGTTACATTCCTTATAGCATAGACTGTGTCCAGAGCTTCTAAGACTTGGTCCTGACTCAGAAACTCAAATTCATAGAGACTATTTATTATAGTTTCACTCAAATGTACAAAATCCGTGTTCATAGCTGGTGGTGTAGGCCAATCTGAATAGAATAACTGAGAAAAATTAAAATTTTTACTAAAAATTGCATTTTTAGGAGCAGAAAAATTTAAAATTGCAGAGAAGTTTTCCAATTTAGTTCTTTCTCCTTCTGAACTTCCATAGAGCCACAATTCCAGCAACTTGGGATTAATTTCAAAAAGGATTAATTTCATGAATCTCAAAATATTTCTTGATTCCTTTCTTATCCAGTGACTTCCAAGAGTTTGCATTTTTTCAATTACTTCTTTGCTAAGTTCTAAAAATTTCTGAGTATCAATGAAAGATGAGTCTCTCTCTAAACTTTTTAAATGATTTAGCCACAAAATACTTGAATTCAGAATATTCTCAGTGAGAGATGGAAGGTTATGAAATTTGGGAACACTGGGTGAGTTCAAAGAATTAGGCAATAATAATTTCTCCCCAATTTCTATAAATGATAAAAGAAAGTTTATTTGTTCATCCTCAATGGTATGTAAATTCTTTTCTGTCATTAGAAGGTGCTTCGTGAAATTTAAGGCCCTGTAATATTAATAGAATGAAAGAAAGAAAAATAAATTAAATCTATCAAATTCCCAAGTTAATACTCAATTATTGATTATAAAGCATAAGTAAAACATACACTAGAGACAATGTATTTCCCAACAGAAATTAAACTAATGTGTGCATTTGAAAATTTTTGAAATCCACAATGCAGTTATATATATTTAGCTAAAACAGTGTTTCCTACAGTCAAAAAGAATGTGTTCTAAATTATTTTCCCTGTAAATTAATATGGTTATAAACAAGTTTGCTATTTATTACAGAAGAATTTTAGAATTCAGTTCCATACTACATCTCAAAATGTCTTGTAGAACTAGTCAAACAATGTGATGTATCAGAAATCTTGCCGGTAGAATTTAGGAAAACTGTTCTGGATTCCCACTCCAGAGGCAATTCCAACAATACTGTACAACTGTACATTCTACTATTATAAACTCATTATTCTAGATAGAATACTTTCTCTGCAGATGTTTATTTTTTAAATACAGAGAGTTCTCAGAAGAGCAAACCAGAGGCTATGATGGCAAATCTAGACTTGGAGTAGAAGTCCACCCTTGTAGAATTAACTTCTACTATCTCAGAAGCTACAAGCTCAATTTTGAAATTCTTGGGTCCATATGTGCTTAAGAATTTAGACATTCAGACTTTAGAAAGGTAACATGGCACAGGTGTCAGGTATGTGTTAACACACCCCACTGAGGACTGGGGCAGCCCTGGGTGTCAGCAAATTAACACTTTGGCAGTGAGACCTGCGACTGCTCTCACCATGCAGGATTGATTCGACCAGTTCACACTGGCCAGGCAAAGTCTCTGCTCAATAAGTCAGGATGCCACCCGTAAGAAAATCTTTCATTTTCAGATTTTTAAGACTTAGTTCAGAATTGTGAGTAAGGTATTTTGTCCTTCATTGGCTATGAATGCCTTAAGGGTTGAATTACTCTGTAGCTTCCTTAACTCTGTAGTAGTGTTGAGTAATATACTCTCTAACCAGAACTAAGGTAAGACAGAGCAAAGTCAGAAATGTTGTTTTCCTCCCTGGTAGCAGAGATATAAAAATAATTATATGTATTATAAATATACATATTTATATGTTACATAAATGTTTATATATTATATATATATTTATTTATATTAATTCATATATTATACAAATATTTATTTATTATACAAATATATATTTATAAATATATAACGTATTTATACATAAAACTAGAAATAATATTTTTATGTAAATATATAGAAATATATACATGGATATTTATGTACACAAATATAACTATATTTTTATGTATTTATAAATAAAACTAAAATTATAAATAAAGCCTATGCAGATAGGCTTAATTTAGTTTATTATTAGAAATAATACAGAGAGTGGCTGTTTTGAAATAATTCCTGGGAAAAATTCCAGCAGGAAAAAGAGAGTTCTCCTATTAAAAATTCAATACCAACCTTGCCTAAATCAAGCCTTGCATAGAAACACAAGCATAACTATTACGCAAGTCATAGTGCGTTGAATGACGAGACCACAAAACTGTCTTTATTGTATTAGTAACTGAGAAGATTCTGGAGTACTAATAGTAGCAATGAGTAACAGCTAGAGTAGAAATAGTGCTACTAATAGAAATATCACCACATGCTTACATCACTTTAGAGTTTATAAAGCACTTTCACAACTAAGATCTTTGTTCATTCCTATACCAGTTACACTTCGTTATTTCTATTTCATGATAAAAGGAACTTAATTTTTTTTATACAAGTTACTATTATGAAGTATGAACAAGACATGGTCCAGATTTTCTCATTTCAAGTTCAGCTTTTGTAATAGGAATTATGCTTAACGTCCCCATATTTTTTTCATTCATTAAGTCAGCACCTCATTGTCTACCATCCGTCATAACAGACATGCGTCTTCAAACATAAAATCGAACATGCCCGTGGAGCATTTACAGGTTTATTTTGTCCCTGTCTTTCTAAGACTATTAAATATTTGAGACTTTAGGAAAGTGAGGCATTATAAATCGGAAATAAGAAATCGATTCTCCAGAGGGCCATCCTATTGTCATTTCTTCTGGGCATACTAATAAACTGGGCTTAAAAATGTCCCTGAGAGTTACAAATCTGGTTCTCAAACTTTGGTGTTCACCAGAACCAACTGTAGAAATTGTTAAATATACAGAAACCTGAGTCCTACACACAGGGCAAGATTTCATAGGTCTGGAACAAGATGAAGGCATTTGTATTTTTTAGCACATTTTACAGGTGAGTTTGATCCATTCCTGAGTTTGAGAGTGACTGCTCAAATGCAAAGCTTTTTCTTCATTATGTCCCAACACACCCTGGAAACAATAAATCTGCCTTTCAATTGTACACAACATCCATAACCAGACATAAAAACCTCCATTTCAAGGCCTGTGCTGAAATAGAATAGCGGAAAAAATAATCTAGCAGATTTAGTTCCAACAATCACTTACTTCCTCAAAAATCTCTGAAACCACCAGAATTTAAATTATTGATTCCATGTCTAAATACTAAGCAACTAAATACTAAGCAACTAGTTGTTCAAATAAAAAAACATCATTGTTGGCGTTATTTATCACAAATCATGTTACTATGTAAGGGAACTCTTATTACTATAATCTGTACTGCCTTTCAAAATCCATTGAGTCATACATTCTAGTAAACAACCTGAAACTTGAGTCATACATTCTAGGAAATAAATATCTAGTGAGCATCTAACATGAAAGCCTGTGTCAGAACATAAATCAGGCTCATAAATGCTACAGAATGCATGTCCTACAATCAGGCTTTGAGTAACTTCAGATAACAGTTAAATCAAGACATGGAAGATGAATTCTGATCACTTACCTGGCTAGGGAAGCTATTGGAGACTTCAGCAAGTTATTTAAAAATGCAAAATAATTATCACTGATGATTTTCCAATCCAGGTTTTCTTCATAACAAGAAGATTCCTCCAAGAAAGCTAAATAGAAAGGCATTTCACATACTGATTCAAATTGAGTATAAAAGACAAATCTTGTAAAGCAAAAAACACTAGCATAGTTGAGCTAATATGCTTGAAAACATAAAAAGGGACTTGAAGAAATCCTCTTAATTTGACTTCTGTTTTCAGCAAGATGAAGAATGGCTGGCCCTGGAGTACTGGGGGATGCTGGTCCGTGAAAGGCACAAAAGGTAAGACCTACGATGACCCCAGTTGGCTTCCTTAAGAGAAGGTCCAGGCGATGGCACAGGAAGGAAAACACACCCGACATGCTGAGTCAAATATTCAGTCACTAAAAAAAGATGGAGACTATACACCTTTTGTACTAACTAGGATGAAGGTGGAATACCTTCTTCTTAGTAAAGCATCACAAGAATGGAGATGCAAGAATCCTCAATTTTGACATGAGGACAATTCGATGACCTAGTACATGATGGGGGTGGGGAATGGAGGAGCAAAGAGAGGAAGGAGGGGGGCTGAGGGGTCATGGTGTTTGGCACACCTCTTGGGGGAGGAACACATTTGTAAGAGGGACTTTGGCTAATAAATGCAATTAGTGTCACCTGGATCTTTGTACCCTCCATAAATCCCCAAAAATTAAAAAAAAAAAAAAAAAAAAAGAAGCAGCTTAGAGTTTGAGAGGCAGTGGAAGAACCCAGCGCAGAGTAGCCAGGGCTGCAGAGAATGACAATGTTGGCAGTGTGCTTCTCTCTACCATGCAGGTGAGAAATAATCAACACGTGTGTGTTGAAAACTTCCTGAAACCAGGGAAAGAGCCACCTGAAAGAATTCAAGGTAAGAGTTTCTAGTAGTCACACATCACACAGGACCAGGATCGTACTGTTTCTATTACCCACATTGGAGCAATTGACAATTTATTAGTCACTGGCGTACAGTAAACCCGGGGTGTCTTGCTTCAAGAGTGGAAAATATTTACAACCAGTCTGAGCACTTCATCACACCCGCCTCACAAATCTTAAAAGCAATAGTTTAAAGAATCAAACTATTTCAAACGATTTGTTTCAAGAGTCTTTATAGGAATATAAAAATAACCAACACAAAACAAGATTTTTTTTGTACTATTTGGAATCTAATCCAAATTTTGTGCTATTTGGAATCTAATCAAAAAATATTAGGCATGCAAAGAAGCAGGAAAATATGATCCATAATAAGATGAAAAAATAAACATTCAACTGACAGAGACTGAGTTTGGCGACTCCCGCCTGTAATCCTAGCACTCGGGGAGGCCAGGAGGATCACTTGAGCTGTTTGAGGCTGCTGTGAGCTAGACTGATGGCCAGCTGTAGCCTGGGCAACAGAATGAGACCCTGTCTCAAAAAAAAAAAAAAAAAACTGACAGAGATGCTGGAACCCACATAGAGGAACACAAATCACATGAAGTGGTTTGGTTTATATTTTTTAGTTTATGCTATATACTTTACACACTTCAATAAAAAAGCAAAATTCATAATATTGGATAAAAAGATCCAACTGTATGTTGCACATAAGAAATATAATGATATAAGGCAGTGCCTGTGACTCAAAGGAGTAGGGTGCTGGCCCCATATACTAGAGGTGGCGGGTTCAAACCCAGCCCCCACCAAAAACTGCAAAAAAAAAAAAAGAAAAGAAAAAAAGAAAAAATATATATATATAGTGACATAAATAAGTTAAAAGTAAAAGCATATCACCAAACACTAATCAAAAGAACGTTATCAAAATATTTTTAGATTATCTATTATGATGTATATTGAGTATTATTATCATTTTATGATGATACAGTTATCAATCACAAAGATAAAATAATTCAAAATGTTTATGCACATTATAACAGAGTTTCAATGAAACACATGAAACAAAAACTAATAGAAATATAAGGAAAAATAGACAAATCCACATTATAGTCAGATATTTCAATATGCCTTATAACAAAATATCAGTAAGCATATGGAAGATTTGTACAGTATACAGACCATCAAACAACTTGATCATTTATGTTTAATAAAACATTTACCCAAGAATGTAATATATATTCTTCTCAAGCGATGCAACATTTACCAAAACAAATATTCTAGGCCATAAAACCAATTCCAATAAAATCAGATATATAATTTCCACTGACTAATGGAGTTAAATTAGAAATGAATAATAAGGGAAAACATATGGAAAATCCCAAATACCTGAAAACTATGTAACCTACTTCTAAATAATTCATGAATGGGAAAGAAATCAAAAGGTAAATTAGAAAGTACTTTGAACTGAATAAAAATGAAAGTCCAACATGCCAGTATTTGTGGAATGCCACTTGGCGAAAGTACTTAGGGAGAAAAAATTCACTCCATTAAACAATTAACACTAGAAAAAAGAAAAAAGATCTCAAATGAATGACCTCAGTTTCCATATGAAGAAAACGGAAATGAAAAAATTAAAAGTCAGTTAAATTCAAACTAAGTAAAAGAAAGAAAATCATAAAACTCAGAGTAGAAATTAAAGAAATAGAAAAAGAAAAATGTTAGAGTAGAATTAACGCTAACACCGGTTAGTAGAAACTTATGATTAAAATTGGTTAGTAGAAACCAAAGTCTAGTTCTTTGAGAAGATCAATTGTGTTGATAAACCTTTAAGCACAGAGATAAGGAAAAACAGACATACATCATCAGTATCATCTGAGAGAGGTGCTCTCACCATGGATTTTTTATATATTAAGAAGAAAATAATGACATTATTTTTAAATAATCTTTATAACACTAAATTGGACAATGTAGATAAAAAAATGAAAATTCTTTGAATGATAGAAACTACCAAACATTACTCAAGAGGAAATAAATCTGAACAGCCCTATATCTATTAAAGAAGTTGAATTTGTAAATAAATATTTTCCCACAAGTAGCATAAAAGGATCGGAGGCTTCGCTAGTGAATTCTTAGCAAATATTTATGGGAGAAATAATAGCCACTTAACACAAACTTTTCCAGAAAATTTAAAATGAGAGAATACTTCTCACTTCATTCTATGAGGCTGGAATGCCCTGATAGTAAAATGAGATAAAGACAAAATAAGAAAAGCAAACGAAAGACAATATTTCTCACAAGAATTGGTACAAAACACTCATACGAATGGCAAAACATAACTATAGTCCAGAAAGTAGAAAGGAAGAGGAGAGAGAGGGGAGGGGAGAGGGGATATGAGAGGAGGAAGGATATTTGGGGGACCTCACCTAATGTGCATGATGCAATGGTACATTTCAAAACTATTAAGAAATGAGTATAATTATGATGGATGTGTTACTTAGTCCAATGTAAGCATTTCACGTTGTATACTGAAGCAGTATACTGAATCCCATAAATGCATCAATGTACAAAGATGTGATTTAATAAAAAGTAATTTAAAAAAGAATTGGTACAAAATATTAAACAAAATTTTAGGAAATTAAATCCAATAATACACAAAAAGGTAATATATGTTAATCAAATGGAGTGTATCCCAGCTATGCATGGTAAATTTAACATTTAAAATCAATCAGTACAATTTACTATATAAATAAAATTTAAAAGGAAAGCCATATAATCATCTCAATAGATGCAGAAAAACATTCGGTAAACTCCAACATACACTCCTGATTTTAAAAAGACATATTGACAAACTAAGTATAAAAGACCTAATAAAGAGTATCTATTGAAAAACTGTGGCTGACATTACATTCAATGGTAAAAGACTAAATACTCCTCTCCCAGGATCAAGGAAAAGAAAAGGATGTTCTCTTTCACTTTTCTATTCAAAATTGATTGTAATAGAGCCTATAGCCAGTGTAATAAGAATGATTAAAATAAAAGACAATTAAACCATCTTTATAGATGATATGATGTATAGACAATTTGATGAAATCCACAAAATAATAACTAAAAAGTTAATTTAGCAAATTGCAAGATGTAAGATCAATATACAAAAATTGGCTGGATGTGGTGGTTTATGCCTATAATCCTAGTACTCTGGGAGGCCAAGGTGGGAGGATCGCTTGAAGCCAGGAATTTGTGACCAGCCTGAACAACAACAAGACCCTTTGTCTACTAAAAATTGAAAAAATTACCCAGGTGTGGTGGTGTACAACTGTAATCCCAGCTATTCAGGAGCCTCAGGCAGGAGGATCATGAGCCCAGGAGTTTGAGGTTGCTGTGAGCTATGATCACAGCACTGCATACCACCAATTGGGGGCAACAAAACAAGACTCTGTCTTTAAAAAAAAAAAAAAAAACTAAAGCTGCTAAACTTCTAGAAAAGAACACAGGTGAAAATCTCTGTAATCTCAAGTGTTAGCAAAGATTTCTTAGCTATACTACCAAAGGCATGATGTATTAACAATAAAAGGTAATAAGACCTCATACAAATAAAATCCTGCTCCTGGATAATGATGTTATAAAGAGTGAAAAGACAGCACAGAGGGTGGGAGAGAAGATCTGCAAAGCACATGTCTAATAAAGAGCTTGCAGTCTGAATGTATAAGAAAATTTCAAACTAATAAACCACCCAATTTAAAAAGTAGGGAAAAGATCTGAATACCTGATTCATGAATCAAGATACTGATGGCATTTAAACCCATGAAAAAATAGATGTTCAAAATCCTTACTCATAAACGCAAATTAAATTCACTACGCGATAACACTGCATAACTATTAGAATGGCCAAAATTAAAGACTGACCATACCTGGGTTGGCAAAGATGTGGAGGTATTAGAATTTTCATACCCTGCTGTTGGGAGCATAAAATGGTACACTGAATTTGAAAAGTAGTTGGTCAGGTTCTTAGGAAGTACATACACTTCTCATACAATCCAACCATTTTATTCCTAAAGAAACTAAAGCATACTTCTCAGTAAGACTTGTACGTGAACGTTTATAGCAGCTTTATTTGTAACAGCCCAAAACAGTATACAGGGCAATTGTGAATTGCGTGAATGGATAGAAAAACGGCGATACAGCCATACAATGGAATAATACTCAGCAGTAAAAAGGAGTAAACACACTCCTACAACAGGAATGAATCTCAAAGTAACTAATACTAAATATGCTAAGTAAAATATGTCAGACACAGAAAGTACATACTGCATTTAT
The DNA here is from genome assembly GCF_027406575.1 of Nycticebus coucang. NCBI lineage: Eukaryota > Metazoa > Chordata > Mammalia > Primates > Lorisidae > Nycticebus > Nycticebus coucang. Next base: position 7,626,318 of record NC_069790.1, read on the forward strand.
AAAAAATTTTAGAAAATTAAAACTCAACCATAGTGACAGAAAGCAGAACAGTGGTTGCCTGGGGACAGGGCAGGGGGCTGGAGTGGTCACTGAGGGAAGAAATGAGAAGGACAGGAAGAATGTTCACTATCTTAATTTTATAAATAGATATATATGCCTACATATTAAATTGTATACTTTAAATAGGTGTAATTTATTATATGTCAATTGTATTTCAATAAAGCTTTTTCTAGGGAAAAATTTCTAATTTGAAGCAAGTAATTTAATCTCTTTAGTGCTTAGTTTAAAAGCAAAATTGCATAAACCTTACCTTATACTTCATTGAGTTTCCACGGAAATAGACTGGCTTATGTATATAAAATTTTGTAAGTAAGGGGGAAAAAACGGGATGGAATCCATCTCAAACGTTAGCACAAATGGTGTGATTAACATCAGACAGGGAAAAGATTAATGGTGGCAGAAAACCAAGATATATTAAAGAACATTTTTATTTTTATTTATTTGCAGTTTTTGGCCAGGGTCAGGTTTGAACCCGCCACCTCCGGTATATGGGGCTGGTGCCCTACTCTTTGAGCCACAGGAGCCACCCATAAAGAACATTTTTAAACCAAATAAATAAAATTGTCCATTTTTAATTCCTTGGCTGTTGTCTGTGATGTATCCTAATTCTGTCACTCATATTTGGGGGGGAGGAGGAAGAACTAATTCTTATTGTATACAATACCATACTAGCATTTTACATGCATTATTTTGTTTAATCTTCATAAGAACCCAGTATAGTTAAGCCATATAAATTTTTTTTTTTTTTTTTGAGACAGAGTCTCAAGCTGTCGCCTGGGTAGAGAGCTGTGGCGTCACAGCTCACAGCAACCTCAAACTCTTGGGCTCAAGCGATTCTCTTGCCTCAGCCTCCCAAGTAACTGGGACTACAGGCGCCACCACAGCACCCAGGTATTTTGTTGTTGTTGTTGTTGTTGTTGTTGTTGTTGTTGCAGTTGTCACTGTTGTTTTAGCTGGCCCAGGCTGGGTTCGAGCCCTCCAGCCTTGGTGTATGTGGCCGGTGCCCTAGCCACTGAGCTACAGGCACCACCCAAACCATATAATTTTTATTTTACCAAGAATAAATAAGTTAAGATGGTCAGATGCAATGTGTGCTCCCAAGTCCATCTGCTTCCAAAACCCATGCCAAAATACCAAGCTGAGTTCATGCTTCATCTGTATAATAAAACTGCACTCCATAAATTTAAATAATTATAGTGGGATCTACTTACTGGAATAAATAGTGTCTCTATAATACCACATTCTTATCCTGTACAGTTGTTTCTAAAATAAGAAATACATAACTGAAAGATGAATGCAGAAAAACAAGCTTGTTCTGTTGTTATTCATGTAAGCCAGTATACCTCAGATTTGCATATGCTTACAAATCATCTGGGCATCTTCATAAAAAAATGCACATTCTGATTCAGCAGTTCTGAGTTGTGACCACAATTCTGTGCACTTAGCAAGCCCCACCTGCTGCAGATGTGGCAGGTACACACTCTGAGTAGCAAGGATATGACCAGATCCAGTGTGTACAATTAATGCAACACAGGCAAAGAGGAGCATCTAGTGTACTAATTTACCTCAGTCATTCACACACACCCCCATCCATGCTTCATCTGATGGTCAAAATTGTGTTAGGTTACACTCATCGCTCAAAGCCTTCTTCTTTAAAAGTTCAATATGGAAATATTGGTAAGTCTGAAGCGACCGAAGCAACTCTTTTCAGCATTCCTCTCCCAGTTTCAACATGTGGAATTCTATTCATTCTTTTTTTTTTTTTTATTGTTGGGGATTCATTGAGGGTACAATAAGCCAGGTTACACTGATTGCAATTGTTAGGTTCATTCTTTTTTTTTTTTTTTTTTGGTAGAGACAGAGTCTCACTGTACCGCCCTCGGGTAGAGTGCCGTGGCGTCACACAGCTCACAGCAACCTCTAACTCTTGGGCTTACGTGGTTCTCTTGCCTCAGCCTCCCGAGCAGCTGGGACTACAGGCGCCCGCCACAACGCCCGGCTATTTTTTGGTTGCAGTTTGGCCGGGGCTGGGTTTGAACCTGCCACCCTCGGCATATGGAGCTGGCGCCCTACTCACTGAGCCACAGGCACCGCCCTAGGTTCATTCTTTACTCTCTATCAAGCCATGGAACCTCCAGTTAAAAATGATCTCATGCTTGCAAAGGTCCAATTTCTTTACAAGAGCCTAAATCAACAAAGATCTAGTCTCTTTTTGATCATCTCCAATGACAAAGAATTGTTGAGACAGCCCATTTTGATTCTGGAATTCTTGAGCTATTGAAAGTTTTCCCTGAAGACTTGTAGTTAAATATAGAAGATCAAATACATGCATTTATCTCCACGTATTCCCAAAATGACTCTAAAAGGACAGTAGAGAATGAAAAAAGAAGGAACAGCGGAGAAGAACTATCAACATTTAGAAGTAAAAAAGCAAATGGACACGGAGTGCCTGGCATAGCAGAGAAGCAAAAGTGTAAGCTTAACCCCGAAGGAGAAATCAAAAAAGAAGAAAGTAATTTTCTTGGCAAAATCTCCCAAGTCTTGTGAACTCAAGGTTTAAACATCTGACTATAAGTATGAGGGGTGGAACTAAAAATAGGCAGATAAATTTGGATAAAATTTTAAATAAGGACAAATTGTAGCACACATTCTCTCCATCAGCCTAGGCAGGCAACTGCCCCCCCACCCCCACCCCATGTCAGCAGCACAAGAGAAGAGGTTTACCGGCCCAGAGAATCAGAACGAACCTGGTACTGAACTTGAACTACCAGGGACTAATGATGGTATGAATGTCATAGCACTACAGAAAATTTCAAGGAGTAATTTTAGCTCGTTAATTTTGAACAGTGACATTCTCATCACCCATTTACTGTTTCTTTCCCAGAATGCTGGCCGTTGGGCCTATTGCTTTCCCAACTGTGTGTTGTTAGCAGGTATCAAGAGAATTCTGCTTTCTAGGCTTTCTAGCAGAAAGCCCACCTGAGAGGAACTAATATTAAAGGAACTAATATAAAAGGAATTAATATTTATTGTATACAATACTGTGTTAGGCATTTTACACACATTATTTTGTTTAATCTTTATAAGAACCCAGTATAGTTAAGCCATATACTTTTTATTTTATCAAGATAAAATTAATTAAGTTTTAAGTTTTCTGAGAGAAAAGATGCATATCTGTACCTATAATTGAGGCTTATCCATGGGGAGGTTAGCTTACTGGCAGATCACCCTGCAGTGAACCCCTCCAGCTGACAAGCGGGCCCCCTTGGACACAGCACTTCCTGTCAGCATTTTAGTGCCCCACTTGGTACACATGAATGAACAGCCTAGGATCATCAAGTACTAAGATCATACTAAGATGGAGAAAAGAAAAACTCAGAATCAATATAAAATGCTTATATGAACTTTAAAACATAGGACTGTCTCAAAGTGGTATAAGAAGATGGAACAGAGCAGAAAGCTATCTTTAAAGGATATCTTGGGGGCAAAGAAAAGCTCTCAAAAATTAAAAATGTGACAAAATTTTTTTTGAACAAAAGGGTTTAAATAAAATTGAGAAAATATCCCAGAAAGTAGAATGAAAAATATTATAAAAGATTATAAAGTTAGGGATTCACATGCAAGTTTCAACAGATGGCCAACAACAGGAGCTCTAGAAAGAAAAATTGTAGGGTTTAAAATTATCAAAGAATTGACACAAAAACATTCTCCAAAACATTTATGCTTATGTCTCATCTTAACTTAAGCCTTCTTGAAATTTCAAAATACTGGGAAAAAGAAAGAATACTAAAGTTTATTAGTGAGAAGGAAAAAGTAAAAGGTTTACCTAGAAAGGATTAGAAATTTTTACCTAAAGAATTTAACAATATCATAAGCTGAATAAAGTTCTTTCCAAACTTTTTCAAGATAGGACAATAGTAAATAAAAATAATTATCAGGAATCATCAGAGAAATGTAAATCATAAATACTCTAAGATACTGCCTAACTCCAGCGAGATTAGCCCACATCACAAAGTCCCAAATCTGTGGACGCTGGCCTGGGTGTGGACAGAAGGGAACACTTTTGAACTGCTGGTGGGATTGCAAACTAATGCAACCTCTATGAAAAATGGAGAATTCTCAAAGAACTAAAGGACAACCTTCCATTTGATCTCGCAATCCCACTAACAGGCATCTACCCAAAAGAACAAAAATCATTTTACCACAAGGACATTTGCACTACAATGTTTATTGAAGCTCAATTCACTAATTGCCAAGTGCCCATCAACCCATGAATGGATTAACAAACTGTGGCATATGTATACCATGGAGTACTATTCAGCCATTAGAAAAGATAGAAACTTTACACCTTTTGTATTTAGCTGGATAGAGTTGAAACACATTCTGCTTAGTAAAGTATCTCAAGAATGGGGGAAAAAAGTATCCAATATACTCAATACTAATATAAAACCAATATAAAACAACTACAAGCCCACAGGAAAGAAAAAACACAAATATGTCTATCCTTCTGAGTGAAGGGCTCAACTACCACTTGAACTTTACCTTAGAATTGGAAACAATGTAACCTAAACATTTGTACCCTCATATTAATCTGAAATTAAAAAAAAAAAACTTGATAGGCATTTGAGATAAATAGGGCAGCTCAGAGATGAAAGTAATCGGCTAAGAGCCTCTGATCCTGCCTAAAACCCTCACAAACTAAAGGGATACATACATTGTTCCCAATATGCATAGTACATGAGGCAAGCTCATTTCAAATTTATATTTCTCAACTAAATCATCAATGAAAGACATAGAAAAATAAGGTCTATAAGAAAAAAGAATTAGCTCCAAAGTACCCTCTAAAAAAGCAGCTGGAAGATACACTTCTCTAAAACAAGAATGTAAACCAAGGAAGAGGTGTGTGGAGGAGACCCGCACTCAAGGAGACTGCCAAACTATGAGCACGAAAACCAAAGAGGGTTAAGCCAGCAGGAAAAATAAAAGAAGATATTTATCAATCAATTAATATTTCTGACCTTACTCACAGGTTTCGAGAGTTTTATTTAAATGGTGATCAATACATAGAAAACTATCAGATGAAAACCTTAAGACTATTTTTTTTATTGCTTCTGTTCAGATGACTTTCTTTTTTTAATTTATTTTTTTACTTTTATTTTTTATTAAATCATAGCTGTGTACATTAATGTGATCATGGAGCACCATACACTTTTAATTCAGGGAAAACAGAACAGCATACAAAAAAAATTATAGAATCTTGGTTCACCATATGATTCAGAAAGGAACACTGTAATGTAGACACAGTGCTCTAAATGCACAGCATCAGATTAATGAGAATGTGATAAAATCACACTAAGACATTGGGAAGGGAGGTATGTAAGGAAAAGAGGGACAAGTAAGAGAAGCGGTCCCGACTTTCCACAGTGGAGAGCCAACAAATAATAACTAATATTTAAAAATTGAGTACTGTTTCATTAACAGGACAGGGATATTACTTGGACATAAAAAGGTACAGTGCTGAGATGTGGGGGGTCATGGTATATGACACACCTCTTGGGGATAGGACGTAATTATAAGAGGGAATTGACCTGCCAAATGCAATAAGTGTAACCTAATTCTTTGCACCCTCAATGAATCCCAAACTATAAAAAAAAAAAAAAGTAAAAATGCTGAGATGAATGAGATGGCCTCTTAAAAGAACTGGAGTTAGACAAAAGTAAGGCGAAGGACTGTTTTACATTTTGTCTTATATTTCACCTTTTAAAATAAGCTAACAGTGAGCCTTCCAGAAGTCAGAATTAGCTTTCAAGGAAAAAGACATTTTTGTTTTTAAAATTTAATTTTTTTATTATTAAATCATAGCTGTGAAAAGACCCAACAAGAAAAGAAAATTATAGACCAATATCACCAATATCACCAATATCACAAAAATATTCAACAAGATCCTAACAAACAGAATCTAGCAACACATCAAACAAATTATACATCATGACCAAGTCGGTTTTATCCCAGGGTCTCAAGGCTGGTTCAATATACGTAAATCTATAAGTATAATTCAGCACATAAACAAATTAAAAACCAAAGACCATATGATTTTCTCAATTGACGCAGAAAAAGCTTTTGATAATATCCAGCATCCCTTCATGATCAGAACACTCAAGAAAATTGGTCTAGAAGGGACTTTTCTTAAACTGATAGAGGCCATCTACAGCAAACCCACAGCCAATATCATATTGAATAGAGTTAAATTGGAATCATTTCCACTCAGATCAGGAACCAGACAAGGCTGCCCATTGTCTCCATTGCTTTTTAACATTGTAATGGAAGTTTTAGCCACCGCAATTAGGGAAGAAAAGGCGATCAAGGGTATCCATATAGGGTCAGAAGAGATCAAACTTTCACTCTTTGCAGATGATATGATTGTGTATCTGGAAAACACCAGGGATTCTACTACAAAACTCTTAGAAGTGATCAAGGAATTCAGCAGCATCTCAGGTTACAAAATCAACATTCATAAATCGGTAGCCTTTATACATACCAACAACAGTCAAGTTGAAAAAACAGTTAAGGACTCTATTCCATTCATGGTAGTGCCAAAGAAGATGAAAAATTTGGGAGTTTATCTAACAAAGAACGGGAAAGATCTCTATAAAGACAACTATGAAATTCTAAGAAAAGAAACAGCTGAAAATGTTGACAAATGGAAAAACATACCATGCTCATGACTGGGAAGAATCAACATTGTTAAAATGTCCATACTACCCAAAGCAATATATAATTTTAATGCAATCCCTATTAAAACTCCACTGTCCTACTTTAAAGATCTTGAAAAAATAATACTTCGTTTTATATGGAATCATAAAAAACCTCGAATAGCCAAGACATTACTCAGAAATAAAAACAAAGCAGGAGGAATAACGCTACCGGACCTCAGACTATACTATAAATCAGTAGTGATCAAAACAGCATGGTACTGGCACAAAAACAGAGAAGTAGATGTCTGGAACAGAATAGAGAACCAAGAGATGAATCCAGCTACTTACTGTTATTTGATCTTTGACAAGCCAATTAAAAGCATTCAGTGGGGAAAAGATTCCCTATTTAACAAATGGTGCTGGGTGAACTGGCTGGCAACCTGTAGAAGGCTGAAACTGGACCCAAACCTTCCACCATTAACTAAGACTCTCACTGGATTAAAGATTTAAACTTAAGACATGAAACTATAAAAATATTAGAAGAGAGTGCAGGGAAAACCCTTGAAGAAATCAGTCTGGGCGAGTATTTTATGAGGAGGACCCCCCGGACAATTGAAGCAGCTTCAAAAATACACTACTGGGACCTGATCAAACTAAAAAGCTTCTGCACAACCAAGAACACAGTAAGTAAAGCAAGCAGACAACCCTCAGAACGGGAGAAGATATTTTCAGTTTATGTTTCTGACAAGGGTATAGTAACCAGAATCCACAGAGAACACAAACATATAAGCAAGAAAAGAACAAGTGATCCCATCGCAGGCTGGGCAAGGGACTTGAAGAGAAACTTCAATGAAGAAGACAGGCGCACGGCCTACAGACATATGAAAAAATGCTCATCATCCTTAATCATCAGAGAAATGCAAATCAATACTATTTTGAGATATCATCTAACTCCAGTGAGACTAGCCTATATCACAAAATCCCAAGACCAGTTATGTTGGCGTGGATGTGGAGAAAAGGGAACACTTCTACACTGCTGGTGGGAATGCAAATTAATACATTGCTTTTGGAAAGATGTTTGGAGAACACTTAGAGATCTAAAAATAGATCTGCCATTCAATCCTATAATCCCTCTACTAGGTATATACCCAGAAGACCAAAAATCACATTATAACAAAGATATTTATACCAGAATGTTTATTGTAGCCCAATTTATAATTGCTAAGTGATGGAAGAAGCCCAAGTGCCCATCAACCCACAAATGGATTAATAAATTGTGGTATATGTACACCATGGAATATTACACAGCCTTAAAAAAGATGGAGACTTTAACTCTTTTATGTTTATATGGATGGAGCTGTAACATATTCTTCTTAGCAAAATTTAATTTTTTATTTGGATCAAAGTCTCTAATCACCAGGGAAATGCAATTCAAAACCGCAATGAGATATCACCTAACTCCAGTGAGAATGGCTTTTATCACCCAGAACAACAGAAGCTGGTGTGAGAATGGAGAGAAATGAACACTAATAGCTGCTGGAGGGACTACGTTATGGTCAGTCTCCCCTCATCTCCTCCATAGCACAATATGACCCTGTTAGGAAGGGAGCTCCCAATTCCAAGTTTTTTCCTCAGAACAAAAGAAAAAGAAATAGAACTTACTGGCAATGTTCTGGCTTGTCAGGGGCTGTCTCACCTGACTGACAGCACTGATGAGAATGGTGGCATGGGTTGGATGCCAGGTTGGAAACCCCTGAAAGCAACAGCGGTCACCATGGCATATTAGAGCTCCAAGGGGTCAGAAGTGACCAGTTATGAACACAGAAACATGATTAAAATCCAACCAAAATCTTTTCAGACACGGTGGCCCACGGCTGTAATCCTAGCCCTCTAGGAGGCCAAGGCAGGTGGATCCCTTAAGCTCAGTAGTTCAAAACTAGCCTGAGAAAGAGTAAAACCCTTTATCTGCTAAAAATAGAAAAACCAGTCAGGCATTGTGGCAAGTGCCTATAGCCCCGATTACTTAGGAGGCTGAGGCCAGAGGATCACTTAGCCCAAGAGTTTGAGGATGCTATGAGGGACGATGCCACAGCACTCAATCCAAACAAACAAACAAAAAAAAACTCTTCCACATACAAGAAAGAGTCTTTAAGATTACTAACTTATTTCTCAGCAGAAACCTAACAGTCCAAAAGGCAGAAGATGAAATATTTAAAGTAATGAAAGAAAAAAATCAGTTAGCTAAGAATATTGCATTCAATAAAATTAACTTTTATATATAAACAAAATTGAGGGTGTTTATTCCCACTTGCCCTATTAAAAATGCTGAAGAAAGTCCTTCAAGTCAATAAAAAAGGATGGTAGACAGTAATGAAAAGCCATACAAGTAAATAAAGCTTTCCAATAAAGATAAATATCTGCACAAATATTTTGAAATCTGTATTAGTATACATTTTGTTTATATCTTCATAATTCTTACATAGAGCATAAAAAGAACTTTAACTCTAAATACATGAAAAAGGAAATGAAAAAAAGTAAATTTATCTCTGTTCACAGAAAACATAACTTATGTAGAAAACCGAAAATATACCACAACAAAAAATATTAGACCTAATAAACTAACTCATCAATGTTGAAAAATACAAGATCATTATGCAAAAATCACTTGAATTGGGCAGCGCCTGTGGCTCAAAGAAGTAGCATCGGCCCCATATGCCGGAGATGGCGGGTTCAAACCCAGCCCTGGCCAAAAACTGCAAAAAAAAAAAAAATCACTTGCATTTCTATTATATGCCAACAACAAACTTAAAAAGAAATCAAGAAAACAATTCCATTTTCAATAGCACCAAAAAAAGAAAAAATACTTAAAAATAAATTTAATTAAAATGCTGTTCCAGCTAGGTATTCATACTCTTGCTGAAACTAATACTAATATTAGATGATGTTGACTTTTAGGGCAAAAACAATGTGAGAAATTAAGCATCATTTCTCAATTACAAAATAGTCCATCCAATAAGAACATACATCAATTGTACATTTTTTGCATCTAATAATACAACCTCAAATTATATACAGCAAAACCAATAAAACTAAAAAAATGGACAAATTCACCATTTTAGTGAAAAAATTTTAATTTACCTATTAAGTAGCTGATTGACAATAAAACTATATATGACATATCAAAATGTATGGAACCTATCTAGAGCTTTTCATAGAGGAAAATGTACAGTCTGAAAAGCATATATTAGAAAATAAGAAAGTAAGAAAGTCAGGAAGCTAAAAAGAGAACAGCAATCAAACTAAATTTAGCAAAAGAAAAAAATACAAAGATAAAACAATAAATTAGTAAAACAGTAAATTTGTATACCACAGAGAGGATTTTTAAAAGCCTCTGTTCTTTAATAAGATTAGTTATGTTTCTGTGATAGAGAAAGTCTTTTCACAGAAGTGAGGGCCCAGCAAGGACCCTTCCAAAGGGAAATGGAGTAGCTGAGCTTACAGGATGCAGAATGAGACTCCTTGGGTCTGCATTCTTGACCCTAAGATTTAGTACCTTTGCTACCTAAGCCAGGAGTAAAATGTTTTTGAATCTCTCATTTGAAAATGAAATTGTAATGATACATACATCACAGGGTAATATAAAGACTGAGTGAAGTGATTATAAAAAATACAATAAATATTTGCAATTATCAATACTTTCGAGACTTCTGAATGGCCAGGCTCCTTGCTGTTCTTGAACGTCACTCTTTGTAGCCTAGGTTTCTTGAAAATAGTCAGAAGTGGCTGAGAGTATATGATAAAAATGAGGACGAGGAGGTAAGGAGGAAGCTGAAGTGTAGGGCAAGTATCCAACCCCGGAGGTCATGGCCAGCTCACTGGAGAAGTGACCCTGAGCCCAGCACCATTCCATGGAAGGACAGAGTTTTACAGTGACCTACAGCAAATGCAAAGACGCACCAGGTGGTCCATAGGTCTGATACTGAGAGTCACAGAGGGAGACTCTGTGGCAGCCTCCAGAAGGAGCAGTTTAAGGAGGAGCAAATAAGCAGAAGAGGAACGAGAAATTCCCATTCCTAGCCCCAAGATTCCCAAGTCTGAGATGCAGGCATTCTGGGGAGAAGCTGATGACCACACTAGGATGGTCATGACCACACTGGCAGTGTCGTGACACACCAGAAAAATGGGAGGCCATGATTCCCGAGGAGGGATGGGAACAGACAACCAGCTCTAGAGCAGGGGGAAGAGAGTCAGAAATCCAAGTGTGGCACTTTTTTCAAAGAAGAGTGTCTCAGAGGCAACAGGAGGACACTTTGCAAATCACGCAATTGTGAGATTATAAAATTTACGTTTTAGGAGATTTTTGTTTTCATGGGGATGTCAAGTAAAGGAGGAGTGTCGCATAATGAGAAATATGTGTATTTGGTCTCTGCACACAGCTCCTAAACAGTTGGAATATTGGGATTGAGAAGTGTCTTATTATAAGCTTATGAGATGCCCCAGGCTGCCGGACAGCCTCAGAATGGGGGCTGGTTGTGGGGGGAACCACTGCTGCGATTAGAGGGTTGGAACTTTGGGACCCTCCCTCCTCCCACTCCCTCACCTTTCCCCCATTCTCCAGGGAGGAGAGCAGGGCTGGAGGTTGAGTCAGGCACAAATAGCTACTGAGTTAATCAATCATGCCCATATAAAGAAGCCCCCATAAAACCCTCAGGATGGGGCTCAGAGAGTGGTAAGGTTGGTGGACTCAGGGGTTGGGGAGTTGGTGCTGGGAGGTGGTTGGGCCCAGAGAAGGCGTGGAAGCTCCCCACCCTCCTCGCCAACCCAGCCTTCCATGCCTTGCCCTGTACATCTCTTCCACCTGGCTGTCCCTGAGTTTTTCCTTTATAATAAACCACTAACTTAGTAAGTAAACTGTTTTTGTGAATTCTGTGAGCAATCCTAGCAAATTATCAAACACAAGGAGGGGTCCCAGGAATCCTGATTTAAATACGGTTGGTCAGAAGTCTGCAGGGAAGCCTGGACTTGGGAGTGGCATCTGCGGTGAGCACGGTCCTGTGGGACTGAGCCCTTCACCTGTGGGGTCTGACACCAACTCTATGTCATCTCAGAATTTAAATAAATTGTAGGGCATCTAGTTGGTGGCCATGGAGAACTGGAGAATTGCTTGATGTGGAAAAACACACACAAACACATTTTACCACAGAAGTGTTGCAAGTATTGAGTGTGAGTATACACGATACAGAAGGCAACCCGGCATGGGGCGTTGTCCCTAGTGGGAGGGGCAGGCTCCATGCTAAGTAAAGTGAGACAGACACAGTAAATCTAGGCTCTTCTGAGAAGGGCTGTGATTTGCCCACATATGTAAGAGTTTATCACCCAAACCAGAACAGTTCCGAGAGTAAAAGGAGTCACTATTAAAAACTGTACAGGAACAACCTGGCTCAGCTGACCCAGGACTTCTGATAAGTCTTTTCATAATTAATCGGAAAAAATTTTATCCAGTAATCACAACAGTATATTATACTTGGAGACCCCTCCCCCCCGTTTTAAGCTCCCCTTTATTGAATAAGATAGTCTTCTAAGAAGCCATATTACTTCACTAAATGGAGAAAAAGCCCCACAAGTCTGTAGGGAAGATGACTGACTTACCAGACAGACTGTTCGGGAAACTCTCTTGCACATTCACATACTGAGCCCCTTCACAAGTCTTCCTGATGAACTCTGTGAAGGCTTTCCAGTAAGATGTTTGTTCCAGGGAAAATTGTGCTTTTTCAAGTATATGAAATATCCTGCAGTGAAAAATACAGAGAAAGCTAAAATTTAAAAATGATTTTCCAGATGATAAATCATTATAAATTTATCTAAACACAAATACATGTAAATATCCAGAAGCCCATTTAGGAAAGGAATTAGAACCTTTGAAATAGCTCTCAATATTTACTTATTTACAAACTCCTCCACTCTGATTAGAAAAATAAATGAAAGCAATGTATGGAAATCCATAAAATATAAGACAGAATAAATCAACAGAAAAGAAAGGTGAAAATTAAAGTCCATAATATGAAGTGAACTTTGAGGTTAAGAAAAATACATTCCCTGTTGGACAGGTTTGATTAGAAATTTCCTACCAGCCAAGGAAAGTGGAAATTGATCTCACATATAATTCACAGTCAAAAAGTAACAACAAGGCAAATTATCTGTAGAATTATAGCTCCCAAGACAAAACCTCCTGCTGGTATTTAATGTGAAGACCCTGAGTAATGTAATAAATGAGAACCTCAATCAAATGCATACCTTGGGCTAATCAGGGCTCCTACATACCTTGTGAAAGATTAAGCCAACAGTTAAACTCTAAAAGAACTGTTGAATATTTTATAGATGCCTTCCAATAGTATCATAAATTAAATATATTTCTAGTCTATTCATTAGAAATATAATGTACTACATTGATCTATCATTTGAGTGTAGATGGGAGTAGTTGAAATCACTTTGCCGTGTAGTTTGTTCAGAAGTTTCCATCAAGCATGCACTTACACTGTGGACAAAAGCTGGTGCTTACAGCCAGTAGAAAAGACATCATTCTCAGGTGAGGCATCAGCTCCCAGCAGCTGGAAAAGCCGAATACAGGAGAGGACTGCCTCTGACAGCTGGGTCTCAAGTTCCCGCCAGTCCAAATATCCTTCAGGTATTAAAACTGGCTTATTCGTGCGCCCAGTAATGACCTCTTGTAAAATATGATCCTTAAAAAGGAAACAATATGTTGCTTGTAATAAATAAAGGAATTCAAATGTGCATACCTAGTTTCACTTAATGAGGCGTCCACTTGAGCTGCGCATCAAAGACCATGCCCTGGAGGGTGACCATCACCTAAGCTGTAGCTCTAGACTTGAATCTTTACTCATGTTCTAGTTAACAGGCTCCCAGATAAAAAACTTATCCAAAAATAAGGTAGGATGAGACCCAAGCATCATAGCCATCTGGTTTATTATTATTATTATTATTATTATTATTATTAAATCATAGCTGTGTACATTAATGTGATCATGGGGCACCATACACTGGTTTTATAGACCGTTTGACACATTTTCATCACAATGGCTAACATAGCCTTCCTGGCATTTTCTTAGTTCTCGTGTTAAGACATTTACATTCTACATTTACTAAGTTTCACATGTACCCTTGTAAGATGCACCACAGGTGTAATCCCACCAATCACCCTCCCTCCACCCCCTCCCCCCTCCCTCCCCTCCCTTTCACCCTTCCCCCATTCTTAGGTTATAACTGGGTTACAGCTTTCATGCGAAAGCCATAAATTACTTTCATAGTAGGGCTGAGTACTTTGGATACTTTTTCTTCCATTCTTTAGATACTTTACTAAGAAGAATATGTTCCAGCTCCATCCATGTAAACATAAAAGAGGTAAAGTCTCCATCTTTGTTTAAGGCTGCATAATATTCCATGGTATACATATACCACAATTTATTAATCCATTCGTGGATTGATGGGCATTTGGGCTTTGTCCATAACTTAGCAATTGTGAATTGGGCTGCAATAAACATTCTGGTACAAATATCTTTGTTATAATGTGATTTTTGGTCTTCTGGGTATATACCTAGTAGAGGGATTATAGGATTGAATGGCAGATCTATTTTTAGATCTCTAAGTGTTCTCCAAACATCTTTCCAAAAGCAATGTATTAATTTGCATTCCCACCAGCAGTGTAGAAGTGTTCCCTTTTCTCCACATCCATGCCAACATAACTGGTCTTGGGATTTTGTGATATAGGCTAGTCTCACTGGAGTTAGATGATATCTCAAAATAGTATTGATTTGCATTTCTCTGATGATTAAGGATGATGAGCATTTTTTCATATGTCTGTAGGCCGTGCGCCTGTCTTCTTCATTGAAGTTTCTCTTCAAGTCCCTTGCCCAGCCTGCGATGGGATCACTTGTTCTTTTCTTGCTTATATGTTTGTGTTCTCTGTGGATTCTGGTTACTATACCCTTGTCAGAAACATAAACTGAAAATATCTTCTCCCATTCTGAGGGTTGTCTGCTTGCTTTACTTACTGTGTTCTTGGTTGTGCAAAAGCTTTTTAGTTTGATCAGGTCCCAGTAGTGTATTTTTGAAGCTGCTTCAATTGTCCGGGGGATCCTCCTCATAAAATACTCGCCCAGACTGATTTCTTCAAGGGTTTTCCCTACACTCTCTTCTAGTATTTTTATAGTTTCATGTCTTAAGTTTAAATCTTTAATCCAGTGAGAGTCTATCTTAGTTAATGGTGAAAGGTGTGGGTCCAGTTTCGGTCTTCTACAGGTTGCCAGCCAGTTCACCCAGCACCATTTGTTAAATAGGGAATCTTTTCCCCACTGAATGTTTTTCCTTTTTTTTTTAATTAAATAATAGCTGTGTACATTGATATGATCATGGGGCATCATACACTAGCTTCATAGACCGTTTGACACATTTTCATGACAATGGTTAACATAGCCTTCCTGGTATTATCTCAGTTACTGTGCAAAGACATTTACATTCCACATTTACCAAGTTTCGCATATACCCCTGTAAGATGCACTGCTGGTGTAATCCCACCAATCCCCCTCCCTGTACCCACCACCCCCTCCCTCCCCTCCCTTTCCCCCTTTCCCCTATTCTTTGGTTGTAACTGGATTATAGCTTTCATGTGAAAGCCCCAAATTAGTTTCATAGTAGGGCTGAGTACATTGGGTACTTTTTCTTTCATTGGCTTGTCACAGATCAAATAATGGTAAGTAGCTGGGTTCATCTCTTGGTTCTCTATTCTGTTCCATATATCTAACTCTCTGTTTTTGTGACAGTACCATCCTGTTTTGATCACTATCGATTTATAGAATACTCTAAGGTCTGGTAGCGTGATTCTTCCTGCTTTGTTTTTATTTCTGAGTAATGTCTTGGCTATTCGAGGTTTTTTTCTGATTCCATATAAAATGAAGTATTATTTTTTCAAGATCTTTAAAGTATGACAGTGGAGCTTTAATAGGGATTGCATTAAAATTGTATATTGCTTTGGGTAGTGTGGACATTTTAACAATGTTGATCCTTCCCAGCCATGAGCATGGTATGTTTTTCCATTTGTTAATATTTTCAGCTATTTCTTTTCTTAGAGTTTCATAGTTCTCTTTATAAACAAATTAAAAACCAAAGACCATATGATTCTCTCAATTGATGCAGAAAAAGCTTTTGATAATATCCAGCATCCCTTCATGATCAGAACACTTAAGAAAATTGGTATAGAAGGGACATTTCTTAAACTGATACAGGCCATCTACAGCAAACCCACAGCCAATATCGTATTGAATGGAGTTAAATTGAAATCATTTCCACTCAGATCAGGAACCAGACAAGGCTGTCCATTGTCTCCACTGCTGTTTAACATTGCAATGGAAGTTTTAGCTACCACAATTAGGGAAGAAAAGGTGATCAAGGGTATCCATATAGGGTCAGAAGAGATCAAACTTTCGCTCTTCACAGATGATATGATTGTATATCTGGAAAACACCAGAGATTCTACTATAAAACTCTTAAAAGTGATCAAAGAATACAGCAGCGTCTCAGGTTACAAAATCAACATTCATAAATCGGTAGCCTTTATACATACCAACAATAGTCAAGCTGAAAAAAACAGTTAAGGACTCTATTCCATTCATAGTAGTGCCAAAGAAATATTTGGGAGTTTATTTAACAAAGGATAGCCATCTGTTTTACCTGGTCTCCCCAAGTGCCCCAAATGAACCAGATCCCCTGATAGTCTCACTCTTGGTAAGCTCCTTCCAAAGTTCCTCCACGCTGACTCACAGGAACCCATAAAATGCAGAAGGGACTTGTGCTAGTTTCAGTTATACCTTTTCTTTTTATGTTTGTTTTTTGTTTTGTTTTTATTTTTAATTTTATTTTATTTTTATTAAATCATAACTGTATACATGTAAGTTCTAACTTTTCTGAGGACAAGCAGCTCCTACTCTCCCTCCCTTCCCCCTGCTTTTTGGATGGCTGTGGAAGAAGGCTGGCTACCCTGCTGAGAGACCATATGAAGAGGCTACACGAAAAAAACAGACCCTGCGTCTCTAGAGGAGAACGGAATCACTTCCTCCCAGTGTCCCAGCGGAATATCCACACTCCAGCCCCCACTGCCATCTAACTGAAACTGTAAGAGCAACACTTGGTAAGACCAATGAAAGAACCACCTGACTGAAGCCAGTGCTTTGCTTCTGAGCTTTGAGTGGTTTGTTACAGATAACCTGAGCATCATCAGAATATGCACGCAACCTATAAATAATCTCATCACCAGGAGCAGATCCTGCTGAGTCCTTGCTTTGTGTGGAGCTGAGTTAGGCTATATAAATAGATAGAAAGGAATGTGGAATGAGCTTTCTCATTCCAGGAAAAAGCTTATACCCAATAGCAGGAAAGCTATGTGCAAACAGATAGTGGTTTTATTTTTTTGATGCCTCCATTTCTTCACATGCACATCTCTGTCTGCCTAGTATCTGCTCCTGACTTATTTTTGCTTCCAAATCTCATACCTGATCTAAAGCTCATTGACTTATGTAGGAAGACCCCCCCCGATACTGAGCATTTAGAGGGTCTGCCCTTCTCAGCCAACATATTGTCATCTTCACATTTGTCCTCCCTCAGTCCAACCATCCCACACAGAGTAGGTGCTACGAAAGCCTTGATTGGATTGAACTATGTACACTACCCCAACCACTATCTTGATTGTTGTTTCACTCTTCTATCATTTTGCTAGTGTCATTATTTCACTGGTTTTATTTAATAAGGAAGGAGATAAAAAATAAAACAGATCAAGATAATTCAAGGAAAACATTAAGAGAACTGAGAAATCAATACCTCCAACTCCCCCACCTATCACCACCACCACCATCACAAATTTTGAAATGAAATCCCAGGAAGGTGAAATGACTTGTTCAAGCTAAAAAGGAGAAGCCCCTAGTGAAAACCAGCTCCATTGAACAAGTCGCTGTTTTCCATGTGGGGCATTCTATGTCTGGCCCCCAATTCTGTTGCCCTTTGCCCTCTTTCATTGACCTAGTTAAAAATAATTAGAAGAGACACTAGAACAATCCAGTCCACAAGAGTTGTAGGAAAATAAGGTTCACTAAATCCCTACCCCACACACACACATTAAATAGTCAGTTAACTTTTGTTTATTCACTCCTGCAACTTATTTGATTTGGGTATGAATTGTTCAATTATATTTGTTAACATGATGAATAAAATCGAAAAGTACCTAATAATAAATAAACAGATAATTCTGAGATGAAAAATGAATGGTAAAAATACGGATATTATTATATAATGTTTAATGTTCAATAAGAACAAAATGGAATGAACTTGACATAATAATCTTGCCAAACAAGTTGCAGAGCATTCTGCAGTTTACACCTGAGCATGTAGCAAAGGTAGCCGCCTGTTCTGGGCAGTGAAGTTTGAAGTGTGTGATTTGTTAAAGCCTATGATCAGTTTTGATTGATGAACCAAACATCTCTCTACTTTCCTTAGTGTACGTAGCCAAAAATGAAAGCAGCCACTAGAAAAGCAGAGAGGTAAGAGTGGCCCGGTTTGAAAGGCTGGGGTGCGCTCTTGGGGAAGAGCAAGTAGATTTTGGCCAGGCATATTACCTCCCAAGCCATCAGACGGAAGGAATGGGATTGAAAGGCAGCTGGGATCCAGTCAGACAGTTTCATTAATGTGTGTGGGATGATATCAACACTTGCCCCCTCAAAATTCCAGGTTAAATATTGCCATCTTCAGTGAATTTCATCTTAAAAATCTCTTGGAAGAGCTCAGAGGGTAGAATACTTACAGCATCCTCCACTGAACCAAGTAGTTTGTTTAAAACACCAGTCTCATTGGAGGAATTACGATGGCGTAACAGTCCCTGGAGGCCACCCCAGATGCTGGAGTTTACAGAGGGTGGGGGAGCCTCCTTCTCAGACAAGCGCTCATCTGGGCAGACAGGAGTAGCATTCTTCACCAACATCTAAAAGATTAATGAGGGTGGGGAGGGGTAACATTTAGAGAAACTCAGATATCCTCTCTATGGGCTCAAGAACTACAAATAGAAATAAGCAGCAATAAAAATTTTAAAACACTTCATAAAGTGCTTCGAAAATGTGCCTACTGTTCTCTTTATTTTGCTAGCACAATTCACAAGAGCAAAACTGAATATTGCATGAGTTTCCTGAATGTTTTATAAAAATTGTTTATTTATAATCCTTTGCTGTCCTTTACCTGCCTTAACTCCCAAAAGAACACATCCTTTTCCAGTTTCAATCCGTCAGGTCCAATCCATTTAAAATCATTAGCTGATGTCTCCAGCAGAACGAAGACTTCTACAAAATAAACAAATGATTTATTATTCACGTAAGGTAGGCTACTCCAAACTTGAGTTCTCCCCCCCGGCCATGAATTAATAAACTGAATTCTAAAACCCTGCAGTTTAGTAAACTTGACCTGTTATCATACATATTATCACCTTCCTTAGAAAAGAAAATAGAAAGTGTTACTGGAATACCATTTTTTCCTTTCTGAAGATTCACATGTAAGCGTTATTAGTGAAAGGAGAGTTTACTGAAGTAACATCCCTGCTCCTTTCCTCTTTCTCCTCCCTGAGAAGATGAAAAGGCTCTAACCCACCTGCACAAAAGTGCAAACCTGACTTCCTCAGAAGAGAACAGAAGGACTAATGCCCACCACAGTCAATGCAGTTCAAAGAAGAGCATTCTGCAAACCTGGCAGGAACATATTCTCCCTGCCAGACTCCAAGAAGCAGAGGGGAGGAAGACAGACAATGAAAGATTCGCAGAAATAGGGATGGAGGGAGGGGGGTGGGGCCTTGGTGTGTGTCACACTTTATGGGGGCAAGACCTGATTGCAAGAGGGACTTTACCTAACAATTGCAATCAGTGTAACCTGGCTTATTGTACCCTCAATGAATCCCCAACAATAAAAAAAAAAAAAGAAAGATTCACATTGCACGCTGGTCTCTTTGCAGCCTGAGGACCACAGACACTGCTGACATGAATGCAGAAGTCAAGCACCAAGCCTAAGAAGCTACCTGCCACAGCCCACACCGTGAGCTCTGGCAAACAGGGGAATGTCTTCTTCCCAGCGACAGCACTTATTCAGCCCCAGTGTGCTGTATTTGAAATACCCTACAAGGCATCACAGCAAAGCATAAATAATGTATACAACGCCAGGAAACTTATCTCCAAACTTTACTATGTCATCAGGCAGTTTCGGGTCCATTTTCCAATAAATTTCATGTTTGCTCCTAGTGACTCAGTGACAAATAATTCCAGAGCTAGTTTACCTTGGACAAAATGTAAATTCTGGGTTATTGAATTCCGGAGAGCTCCATCAAGCTGAAGCAATCTCTTCAGAGCCGGCCACTGGGGCAGGGTTGGCAGCACACGCTGCAATTTCTGCAGATGCTGTAATCTGAGGGCAAAAATAAATAAATGAAATAAAATGGAAAGTAGTTCAAAGTGACAACTAGGGAAATAAAAATTCCATTCCAAAAAAAAATTCCATTGCTTTGGGAAGTGTGTTCAGAGACTGAAAGTCCCACTTTATCATATAACCAGGTTCTTGACAAATTGCATTGTTTGAATCAGGTGATTTGGAGATGCTTTTGGTACTGAGTACAGAGCAAACATTCTCTTTACCCCAAAACAGAAAAATTTATTCCTGGCAGTGTGTAATGGAGGTGAGGGTTAGGATAAAGTTTCAGGAGAGATTTAAAACACTTGCCCTGAATCCTACAGTTATAAATCAATGAAAAATATTTTGAAAAGAGTTTCAAAATAGTGAGTCAATGCTGGTAGCATACAGAATCCATCACAGTGGCCCCAACTAGGGCTAATTAGCAATGACTGTAAGATTCGCCTAAGTCAGCCAGGTGTTGTGGCTCACACCCGTAATCCCAGCACTCTGGGAGATCAAGGGTGGTGGATTGCTTGAGGTCAGGAGTTCGAGACCAACCTAAACAAGAGAGAAACCCCATCTCTACAAAAAGTGAAAAAACTAGCTGGGTGTGGTGGTGGGCGCCTATATTCCCAACTACTTGGAAGGCTGAGGCTGGAAGATCTCTTGAGCCTAAGAGTTTAAAATTGCTGTAAGCTATTATGCCACTGTGTTCTGCCCAAGGCGACAGAGTGAGACTCTGTCTCAAAAAAGATTCTCCAAAGTCAAGATCATCAAAGAAGGACGACCAGTCAGGCAGTTTGAGATATGGCAAAGACACGGAGGAAGTAATCCAGAAAAGAAGTTGGAAGGAAAATGACTCTGAGAATGAGAAGAAACCGAAATTAGGATAAATGTGGAAGAGTGAGGAACAGGAGGCAGTCACGCTGTGTGTAGTAGGACCACCCCAGAGCAGAAGAGTCGAGGCTTTCTGAATCTTTGCGCAAGCATGCGGAATCCTCACCCATAAAAAAGAAGCCACGCTAAAAGAAGAGAAAAACAGAAAGAGACTCCAAGAGCTACTTGGAGTCCAAGCAAATGCTCCCTGGCCGCGGCTTTCAGTTCCTACCCTCCACTTGTTCTGCACTGGAGTGACCGACTGGTCTCTTCACAGCACCTCTGTAGCCCCAGGTGAAGCACAGGTTTGAAAACCATCTGCTGCTATTCTGCAGCTGGCATGCCGATGGGTTTGAGCACTCAGAGGGTGCAGAGCAGGTGAGGAAGGGATGATGATGATGATGTTTTCCCTCAGGAAACTAGAGGGAGTGGCGCCCATCCCCCTGCCCCCGACCAGGCAGAGCGGCTACCTCCTAGCGGCATGCTCAGACTCACGTCACCTCTCTCTGACCTGAAACCAGAAATGTGGTTTCTTAAACGGGGCCTCTCTCTGCAGCATGAGGTGGGATTAGGTTACTCATTCCTCTAACTCTCCAGGTTACACGGAGGATGAAGCAGAATGGCTCTCGGGGGAAAAAATCAAGAAAGTGGGGGAGAAAAATGCATACTGAGTGACTGGGCACCTGGGTCGGGGCTGGCAAGCCTCTTCAAGCTTTGACAAGCAAGGATTGTGCACGGTCAGCCACAGGGACAACTCCTGCCGTATGTGTGACAGGTGCTTCACAGTAACGCACAGAGGGTGGGGGAGGGCTTGCCTCAGTGGGATCTGCACTCTCCACAGAGCATGGGCGGGAGCTCCCAAGCCTCAGCCACCCCAACTGAAGGCACCTCAGCAGGAACACACAACAGCCTGACAAGGAAAGACAGTCTGTAATGATACAAAGCGGTCAGCTGGAACCTGAGGGTCTGGTGGTATTTTCATTCTTTTTGTTTGAAAGCCATGACTTAGGAAGAGTCAAAGACATGAGCAACTGGCCGTGGGGAAAGGGTAGAAAAGAAGGGGTGTGGGTTCCTAGACCCCTGCTTAGGACAAAGCCATGATACAAACCACAGGGGGTCCAGCTAAGGGGAGTGTGGGGCTTAGACAACTTGGAGTGAGCTGAGGGCAAGCAACTGCCTGGTTGAACTGAAGTGTTTACTGAATTAGAGAAACAAGAATGAAATTTTGAAAAGAAGGTAATGGAGATATGTATCACTAGGTACAACAAAAACAACCAAAGGGTAGCACCATGTCTTGCTGAAAGTGCTTTCCAAGAGGTCGAGCAGTTTGTTTTGCACAGTGTCGAAATGGCTGAGCTGTGCGAACCGTAGGAAGACAGCAATGACCTGCAGAAAGATATGACACTTGGTGAGGTGACCTTCCACAGATTGACGTGGGCAGCAGGAGCTGAGACCCTCCTTGCATCCCTCCAGCGTTGAGCCCCCCTACAGCTGGAGGAAGGCTTTATGGAGGAGGAGGAGACAGCGCAGCCAAAGGCAGCACCAGTGGGGAAGCCAGGCCTGGCTAACGGGCCAGCCCTGGGGAGCAGCCAGGCCAGCTCACAGGCCCAGACTTGGAGAGCGAGGATGAGGCCAAGGAATCTGACGACTGCGACTATCCAGAAGACGAGCAGCTGAGGGGTGTCAGCTACAGAGTCTCAGCAGCCCTTGAAGAAGCCCACAAGATGTTTCTGAGATTACCCAGAGCCAGAGAAGCAGCCCTGCGGGTTTCAGAGGCATTATGAGAAGACCCTGTTAGACCAGTCGGCTTTTATCGAAGAGCTTTTTTCACTTATGGTTGTCGATCGTCTGACCTCAGAACTCAGCTGTAATGAAATTAATTGATAAAGAGTAGTTAAATGCCGTTGAAAGAGGAGGAGACTCCTTGAGGAAACCCAGCTTTCCACTATCTTTTGGATTCACTCCATATAGTCCTGTGCCAATGAAAAACTTGATCTTCAGAAAAGTTTTTGTTTTTCAGAATAGTAGACGATAGCCCAGTAACTGTATAGTTGTGAAAAAGGAAGGGAAAAGAATATTAACACTTTTGAAGTCTGTTCTCAAGAATGTCCTGAAACACCTGTGACTTTGACGTCGTTACAGATTCAGAGCATTTTCCATACATTAGGGAAAACATCTTTTGTGTTTGTTTCCCTGTAAAGGTGATTTTGCAAGAGTAAGTCATGACCAAAATACCAATACAAGAGCCCACTAATATTAATTAATAAGAAAAACATATATCCAAATACGATACAAGATCTGAGTTTCTTGGCCAGAAAGTCAATTAAGATAACTTTGAAAATTCTACTTTGTAATCTACTCAAGCCCTCATTAACACAGGCAAAATTTTCAATGTAAGATTGAGTATGCTTCCTTATTCCACGAGGATGAGTAAACTAATAAACATACATTATGTATGTTAAATACCTTACAATGTGTTCCCAAGAGCATCTGAAGTTTTGTACTTGTATGTAATCATTTATAAAGATACTGTGATCTATGATTTGAGAAAATCCATTGTTGTGCCTTTTTGAAAGTCAAAAATTAAGACATCCTTAAAGTTTTCAATCTACACATTAAAATATATGTGAAAGTACAAAGAAAAACTCTTCTAACACTGTTGTATGCTAGAGAAATTTTGTTTCGCTGGCTCTCTTTTTCATTTAACTTGACCAGTGGAAGACTTTAGTTGAACTTCATAATGTAAGCACTGTTAGTGGAAACTGTCAAGTAAAAGGAAAGCCCTATACCTAAAAAGACTTTATGAACATTTATGCCACCAACCGTCAACCTTTACAAGTTTTAAGCCTGCCCAGAAATTCCTCAATATCTGAAGCTTCCCTCTGTCTCTTTCTCTAATTAATCTTGTTATCTGTTATGCCCCAGCATTAGAGATAATGAAATTTTTTGTTCTGTGGGGAAAAAAAAAACAACCAAAGATAATAAGGTGGAGAAGAAAGAACCCAGCAATACTGTAAAGACGAAACAGAGAATTGCCAGCCACAGGTACGGTCGATGAAGAACTTCGCAGCACAGAGTGGAAAACGATGGAAATTTTAACCCCCCAACACACACACGGGTGGGACTCATGACTCCGCACAAAACAGAGGGAAAAAATTACTTTGCAAATAGTAGCATTAACAAAAGTGATCGCAAAATCTGGGAGATATGCATAAAGGGACATTTGATATCATGTAGGAAAGTCGGTGAATCTGTAAAAAGGGGGAGGGAGGGATGAAGAGTGAGTTTAGAAGGAGAGAGAGCAGAGGTGGTGGCAGGTGGTGGTGAGAAGGGGCTGGTGTCTAAGATCACCCACTTGGTGTGAGGCATTCTCAGCACAGGGGCTTCCCTCAGTCCTGGTAACCGTCCAACGAGCTGGACAGATGATTCCATCTTCCAGATGAGGGCACAGGGCCATCAGGAGTCCTATGCCTGGTCTCCAGCACATCAGACTAGAAAGGGCCATTACCAAACTGGGAGGCCAAGGCCCAGGGGGACCAACAGTGGGGACAGAGCCGCACAGGTAACAAGAGCAGCTTGTCATCAGGACAGCCAGGAGGTGGCAGTTTTGTAGTACATTTAACAAAAGTGATGAGCAAATAGAAATGGAGGCTCCAGAGGCCAATTGCTTGCCCAGTGCACACAGCAGATGGGTACGAGAGCCAGCGTCTGGGCCCTCACCTGCCTCACCCCAACAGCGTGGAGAAATTACATGTGAGGGCAGGGAGACTCGGGCCACAACAGTTCCTAGAGTGCGGTTCCGTGTTTAGCTTCTCCAAACCCCTGTGCTAGCTAAGAGGTAGAACTTCCCAAGGCTTCATTGCCCTGGTCTGGCAGAGAGCAGACAAAACCCCGGGTGAAAGTCCTAGGGAGGTGTTTGAGGTTTGTAGGATAATTGAGGTGTCTTCCTGTGGTGTCTCTGTTGATGTGCATTAAATAACAGACCATCCAGGAAAATTTTCACTACCCCCAAGGCAATGTCCCACATTTGGAGTTCATGTATGAGAGTCCTTTGTCCCTACCCTGGCCCCCGGTCACTGTTTATAGGGTGTCTCTGCTAGCTCCTCATGTCCTACTCTCATCACTTCTGCAGTCTTGGCACCAGCAACCCACACTCCAGGCATCTCAGGCAAAAGTCTCGGACCTTCTAAAGTAGATCCTATTTGCTAACTGTATTCTAAAAAATGTGAAAGACTTGGAAATACTGAGAGTTGCTATTTGTTGTATAATCATAAAAACACAATATGGTCCCATTGAGTTGTGACATCACAAGTGTCTCTTCCTGGTACACAAAGAGCAACGGTTTATGTGACTGTTTTCAAATGAAACTTTTTGAGATCATATTGAGAAATCATACTTTTCTCTTCAAAGATTCAAGTTATTACAAACTACCACACCTATTGAGGAAAGAGATGCAATCTTGACCATTTTGGAGAATAAATTTTCGTGACCTTAAAAAGGAAAAAAACACAAATTGCGCCTTTCTCTACTTCTAAAATATTTCTAGACCTTCTGTAAGCATTTCAAGTACACGAAATCTTTAAGTATGAAAACAGGTAGTTTCTTACCTAAAAATACCTTTAAAATGTATTTGCTCATTTTTAAGCAAATGTGGAAGACACAAAATATGAAATCCAGGAGGCTCCCCCTGCTCACATGCTGCTCCCCCACTAGGCAGTTTGCAGCATCTGAATGGGGGTCTGCACTGACCCAGAGCGACCCGTCTGGGTCCACGATGAAGACTTAGATTTCTCACCTCATTGTCTAGCTGTAGTTTTACAGAATTTGTTTCTAACAGTCTCGCCACGCACTATTTAAAATTCAGTGTTATCTACCTAATGATGACTAACCAGGGAAACATGCCTTACATTTTTGGAAATGTAACATTGTCATTCAGGCCATCTGCAGCCAAGGTATCATTCAAGAGGAGCAGCGCCATGTGCAAAGCTTCTGCCACTTTCCATGGCGTACTCTCTTCTTTAAGCTGACCACTGAGCCCCTCCAGGCTGTGGACCATGCCTGTGAATATCTTCTGAAACAGACTACCCTGTTGCCACTGTTTAAACACCTACAAATTAGAGACAAAATAGTATTGTGAATAATAGCAAGTTAGAAACAACAGTATTTAGTAAAGAAATAGTAACAGACTATTCAGATGACAGACAGCCCATTTTTATTTTGTCAGCAAAGTGAACTGTCTATTAACAGTTGCATTACAGTTTTAACTTTTAGTCAGAATTTAAAGATGATAAGTTGCAACCACGGATGCATACAACTTTTTAATTCGCATACTACTTCTCTCTTTTCTTCCCTTAAAAAGAAAAAATGAGAGAGAAGACAAAGATATAAATTTCTAAACAAACAAAATATAATTTTAAACCTCAACTGACAAACTTAGGATAATATAAATATATTCATTTACCTTAAAATATATGTCATAATTACAATAATAATGACATTGATTGGGATGATAATACTAAGGGCAATTAGTGCCATGGTTTATCATCAACATGACACCAAAATCGAGCATTCATGCCCAAGTCAGACAGTGCTGGAAAATACAAGTTGTAAATTTACGTAAGCTACCCAAGCCTTAATTAACAGTGAATTTTCATTGGCCGGACACTGCACAAAGCCAAGGTCTGCACCAGGGCATTTTGAAGCTGGTCATTTCAGTGCCGTACCCTGATCATTTCAGTGCTGATGACTTCAGTGCCAGCAAGTGCCTGATCACACCTATACATTTTTTTTTTTTTTTTGGAGACAGAGTCTCACTCTGGTACCCTAAGTAGAGTGCCCTGGCGTCATAGCTCATAGCAACCTCAATCTCTTGGGCTCAAGCAATCATCTTGCCTCAATTTTTCTATTTTTAGCAGAGACAGAGTCTCAAACTCCTGAGCTCAAACAACCCACCTGACTTAGCTTCCCAGAGTGCTAATATTACAGGCGTGGGCCACCACACCTGGCTATACCTATACATTCTTTTTTTTTTTTTTTTTTTGTAGAGACAGAGTCTCACTTTATTGCCCTCAGTAGAGTGCCGTGGCGTCACACAGCTCACAGCTACCTCCAACTCTTGGGCTTAAGTGATTCTCTTGCCTCAGCCTCCCGAGTAGCTGGGACTACAGGCGCCCGCCACAACGCCCGGCTATTTTTTGGTTGCAGTTTGGCCGGGGCTGGGTTTGAACCCGCCACCCTCGGTATATGGGGCAGGCACCCTGCTCACTGAGCCACAGGCACCACCCTACCTATACATTCTTAATGATGGTTTATGAACCGGTCGCAATTTTCACTTTATCAGACACACATTGGGAGGAAAAAGTTAAAGAGGCGCGTTTTTGAGGAAGAACATGAGATGGACACTACAATACCTGATAAAGCAAATAAGAAGCAACCTGCACAGAGACGCCGGTCACAGCCTCCACAGCCTCCCAAACCCACACTTGAATTTGCAGCAATCACCACAAGGGGTCCCTATCTCTAGTCTTGCCCTTCTTCAAATCATATTCCATAGTGTTGGCAAAACAGTCATTTTCACGTGTCATTACTCTGAGTAAAATAGTTCAGCAGCTCCCAACTGTCTACAGAAATCCTCAGCGTGGCATCTAAAGACTCTATGAGTTTCCTTCCTCCACTTTTCTGACCACAGCTCCCCTTTGTGGGTTCACGGGCACCTGTCCCTTGCTCTCTCGCTGTGCTACACAGCCTGCTGGTTTCTTCAAATACCATGTTCTCCTCTCTATTCTCTTGGGTGTTTGAAGACATGATAAGCCAGGGAGAGGCCTCCCTCAGGCGTAAGATCTGCTGGCACCTTGCTCTTGGACTTCCCAAGCTCCAGAACTGTGAGAAATAAGGATCTATTATTTAAGAAAAAAATAAATAAATAAACTCCCCAAGCAGCACAAAGCTGTGAACCAGCAAGGCCCCCATGGGCTTCCAGGGGCAGGAAGAGTCCAGTCCTTCAGGCACTCTGCCCCACACCAACACCTCTGGGCAAACAGACCACAGCCTTCCTTCTCATCTTCGTTTTTCAATCACAGTTGCTGTTGTGGCACAGTGCTTCTGGTCATAACCAGGGTGAGGGGACAAGGAACTCAGAGCTCAGAGAGCTGCAGCAATGCTGAACGTTTGTTCACAAACCTCCAGGGCCGGTCAGAGCAGCCTGGGGGAACATCACACACTCACAACCCCCGGGCCTACGGGATTCTTAGCTGCCGTGAGTGCTTAAGCCTAGGATGAACTGTGTGGTGACACTTGTGTTGAGGGGCCTAAAGAGCTAGAGCCAGAGGATGCGCATGGGAAAACAAGCACATGATGGGCAGGACAGGGGCACCCCAAGGCATTTCCCTGGGAAGGACATAAAATCAGGCAGTGAGTGATGTGGGGGGTCAGGAAAGGATCTGGACACGCTTCAAGCCACCAGGCCTTCAGACAGAGCATCCGGATATGGGACAGCACCTGTTTGTAGACTCGCAGCCAGCTGACCACACGGACGAGATAGTCTTTGGCTTCTGACCACTTGGGGTGACAGTCTTCATGGTGGCCCTCTCTTTGAGCTGTGTCTTCTGATGTCCTGGATAAGACTGTACACACCATCCTGTCTAATGCACTGCCTGTGGGAATCTGGCAACAATATGAAAATATATTTATAAGCAAAGTCTTTTTTCCTAGAACATTTCTCTTCTAAAAATAATACCACAATCTTGCCTAAGCTCTTACATTAGCTTGATTGAAGCAGTAACAGGTGATAAAGTGTTGCTTGTAATGTCTATGTGATTTAATTTGAGGAGATTCTTTTGTAGTGAAGAAAATTGATTCTACTTTTCAGAACTGTCCACAAGCAATGGGTATAGCTATTTCTCCAGGCCAAAGACACGGAGATGCTATCAACTATTGTTCAGCTTCCTTCCCAAGCCAAAAGTCAACATGGGCCAGCCCAGTTTAATTGATACTTTGAACTAACAAAATTGTTTGGCCTAGAACATTTTCTTTTCTAACAAAAGTGGATACAATTGGAAAGATTCAAACTGGGGTCCTGGGTCAGAAACTATTTAATGTTTGTGAACCCAATGTCCTTTGTTTTGAATATGAGCTTAAATGAAATTTCTCTAACACTGCTCTATAAATATTGATGTTTGTGTTAGAATATTCCCCTGTTACATAAAATAACTGTGGTGTCATCTTTCAGGGATTCTACTGATGGCTGCTGTGATCTGAGTACTTGTACCCCCCCAAGACACATGTGTTGAAAATCCTTACCTCCAAGGAGATAGGATAAGTAGGTGGGGCCTTGGGAAGGTCATAAGGTTTTGAGGATGGAGCCCTTAGGAATAGGTCTAGTGCGCTTCTAAAGAGGTCCAGGGGAGCTTCCTGACCACCTCCACTACTCAAGGACAACACAAAAGGTGCCGTCTGAAACCAGAAAGCAGCCACACACCCCCCACCATCCTCCCCAGACACCAAAGCTGCTGGAGACTTGATCTGGGACTTTCCACGCTCCAAAACCGTGAGAAGTAAGTTTCTCGCATTAGGAGCTACCGGGTCTGTGGTCTGGATGCACGAAAACAACGGCAACGATCAGAAAGCCTCACAAGCCCTGTTTGTTCATTCTGTCGCTTCCTTAAGGATCCAGATTTAAAATATTCACTTGTGACAATTAAAACCACTGATCTCTAATTTTTTACTCTGATTTTTTCTTCCTTTAATTAAAAAAAAAAAAAAACAGCCAATAACACCTTGTGTCATGTTATTAATACAAGAGAAGGCCCAGTCACTGCCTGGCCTCTCACAGTCACTCAGAGGCAGATGGAGCCATCAAGGTCCCTGGGACTTGCCCTGTCACTGAAATGAGGCTGAAGTGAGATCATGCGGGCTCAACAGAGGACTTGGGACTAGACAAATCATTCTGTAATTTGGGGAACAGAGAAAGCAAGCTAGGAAGACCACTTTCATCCAAGGGCAGTGGGTGTTGAGGCTTTGGTCAAACCCATGGGTGCCAAGGATCACAGGCTGATGCCAATAGTAAAGGACTTTATAAGAAGTGGGAAGCAAGGCAAAGACCTCCCAAGATGCCCATGTCCTTATCCTCAGAACCTATAAATATGTTGTGTTGCATAGCAGGTGAGATTTGAGGTCAATGATGGAAGTAAGACTGTCAATCAGCCGACACTGAGATGGGAGATTATCCTGAATCATCCCGGGGGCCCAATGCAAACACACAAGTCCTAATTAATGGAGGGGGGAGGCAAAAATGTCAGAGCCAGAGCCACGGGATGTGAGCAGGATTCCACCTGCTAGGCTGGCCTTGGACATGGAAGAAGGGGCTCAGAGCCAAAGAATGCAGGCGCCTCTAGGGGCTGGAAAACCAAGAAACCAGTGAAAAGTGCCAGAACATGCTACCTCAAAATATTTCTCTTTGGTATATAGAGTACTCCCAGCTGAGGCTGCAAGTGAGAAGCAGCAGAGACAAGAAAGCTCCTTACTTCTCTCTGACTAAAAATAGTGAACAAATTTCCCTTTTGTAAAGGAAATTTACATTTATAAAGGAAATTTTCATTTGTAAAAAATGTCTTCTACCAAGAAGAGAGAGACTCCTCCAAAGAACGCTGCACTTGATCTTAGCTAGAAGACCAAGAAGTGATTCCTCCAAATAACCCTGATCACCTGAGAGACTCTTAGTGTAGTAAGACAGCCCCGACTCACTGTACATCTCTGGCCCTCACCCTCTCATAATCTGCCTTGACACCCTGCAACCCTAAACCCATTTTCTTTGTGTAGCCTAATGTGGTGCATACGCCTCAATTACCTGACTGCCTCCTTGAAACACTGAGCCTTCTTGACCTACAGTGTGGTTAGGTCTTCATAAGCCCACTGTAACTCAAAAATATAAGTCAAAAGTACATTCACTATGCTTAAACTACAGACATCATAGCTTAGCCTGGCTGACTGCAAACGTGCTCAGAATGCTTACATTAGGCTACCGTAGGTCAAAATCATTGAACACAGGCTGTTTTATAATAACATGTTGACTACTACATGTAATTCTTTGAACGCTTTTTTGAAAAGCAGAATTGCTGCATGGGCGCTCACACTATAGTTCCTCCTGAGTGTGTACATTTTGCACTATTGTAGAGTTGAAAACCGTTAAGTCAAACCATCATAAGTAGAGCCATTATAAGCCGGGAACCACCTCTATATTTTTCTCTGTGACTCACATGCATACTTACATAATTAAAATGGTTTTTCTCTTAATTATCTGTCTTCTACCAGTTTAATTTGTGGAAGGAAAGGAATATTTCTTCCCCTACAAGAGGATTAGCCCTAGAGCCTCCAGAAGGAATGCAGCCCTGGGGACACCTTAATGTTAGCCCATTCAGACTTCTAAACTCCAGAACCGTAATTAAAAAATTGGGGTTGTTTTAAGCTATTGCCTTGGGACACACGTATCACAGCAGCAATAGGAGGCTCAGACACAGGGTACACAATTACCACAGAGCTTTGTGGATACAAACACTCTTGTTTCCTGACCATTTTCCTTTTAATCCTAATCTCAAAACATTTACTATTCATTTGTTTTACCCAAAATATTTTCTAGTATAATAAAAAAAAAATGGGGTTGTAAGTATGGAGAACACTATAATAAAAACCGGTCAACGGGGGGTTGACTAGTGGCACCTACAGCCTTTCTCATGGGAAAAGCCAAGGGTCACAATTTCAAGTCCTACAGGAGGTAGCATAAAATTGTGAGATGGTGAGAAGCAAGAATCCAATGTACTCAATTCTAATATGAAGGTGGTAGATGAGCTAATACAAGGGGTGGGGTAGGGGAATGAAGGATGGGGAGAGGGCAGGAAGGAGGGGGATTGGGGGTCACAGTGCATGGCACGCATCTTGGGGGCAGGATGCAATTACAACAGGGACTTTACCTACCAACCACGATCAGTGTAACCTAACTCTTTGTACCCTCAATGAATTCCAAACAATAAAAAAAATTAAAATTGAAAAAATAATTGTGTGATGGTTAATAAAATTATGCCAGGGAGACAAGAAAGCACAAAACTGATTTCACTGTGGCGAACCCTAAACCTGCCTGGCAGAACTCGGGTGCTGCAAACTCCAGGCCAGCTCAGGGGCCGCTGGTGAATCCAGCCACAGATCCCCCATCTGGACACCCAGGCGCAGAGCACAGATCCAGAGTCCAAAGGTTGAAAGCAACAGTCTATACACAAACGTGGAAAAGGCAAATCCATTGGAACCCTATTCAACCTTTTTAAAAAAGGGAATTTTGCCATTTGTGACAACATGGGTGAAACTGGAGGGCATTTTGCTAAGTAAGGACAAGCACTGCATGATTCCACATAGAGATGGTATCTGAGATACCGTCAAACTCACAGAAACAGAATTCAAAGGTGGTCGACAGAGACTGGGGAGTAGGGAACAGGAGACGCTGTCCCACCAATGTAAAGCCTCAGTTATGCTAAATGAATAGTTACGGAGCTGTTCTCTGCCACACAGCCAGTGTCTGTAGCTAACAGTACAATAATGGGCACTCACTTCTAAGTTATACAGCATGTTTCAAAGTTACCCCTAAAGTCAACATACAAAAGGAAAGTGGGAAATTGTAGCCTGAATTACTTACCTTCATTTGCAGAATATTTATTACAAAGTTTTACAAAAAGGTGGCCAACACACAGAGTATTTTATAAATATTTTATGGGGTTTTGTAATGAATATTTTGTAAATAAAGGTACATTTAGCTGCAGTTTCCCACTTTCCCTAATATGAAAATAAATAAACAAATGAATCATAAATTTGGAAAAGACAATCGGGAACGACCAGGTGGTGGGAACGTGCAGAGAAGTGAGCAAAATCCACACCTCCACTGTGGACCTAGACCCCAATAGGAGACAGGGTGTCTTCTCCAAATATTCACAGCTCAACCCCGACCTAGGAAATGTACCAAAAAATTCTGACCAAGGAGGTGGGGTTTACAGGGGGCAGCAGGTTGACCAAAGTTCTAGCTGTGTAGTTCTCACACCTGCTCCTTGCAAAGTGGAAGCTATTACACATGGGCTGGATTGTCAAAAGGGAACCCTGTAAATAAAAGATCCCTCCCAGAACCTCAGCTGTATCAGAGGTGAATTCGGGCTTGGGGGTCACCAAGTCCAATCCCCTTATTTCACCTAATTTGGGAAGAGGCTCAACTTCGGGGAACCCAGCTGGCCTCCACAACCCACACCTTCTATTCTTCTCATGCAAACCTGAAAATTCACCACTTGTGCCCCCACACCCTCCTGGACACCACCTTCCTATCCACACGGCATACCTTCACCTGGCCTGGCTATTTCCACCACTAGCTCCTAGAGCAATCAGGTGTCATGTTGCCTTTGAATAGCCTTTGAATGCTGGAATAAAATGACAAGGTAAGAGGAAAGCTAAAAAAGCTTTTTCTAAAAAAGCTAAAAAGACAGCAGGGGCCTACTCTGTCTAAGAAGCAAAGATTTAGTAGGACTCTCCTATCTGGCTACCCTCCCTCTCCCATGGCTACCACCCGCCCTGCCCAGGTAGTACATTCTCAAGTCACTCTCAAGGATAGACCCAATGGCCTGAGAGGCACTCAAGGGTGCATACTCATACCTCCTTCAGCTCAGCTGAATAATTCAGGATTTGTCCTGTATGGAGATCACCAAAACCAAACTGGGAATGGAGATCAGACTGGACTTTCTGTGGATCCCACACCATGTCCTGCAGAGACAGGTGGTATCCTGACTCTGTGAAACAACAAAGGAGTTATTCTGTCAGTTGTTTGACTATTTGTACGTGTCTCAAGTCATTCAGAAAACAATGCCATATTCACCTCTACAGGAAGAGTAAATGAAAACCAAATACATTTTGGGTATCACAGGAGAAAAACGAACAGAAGCTTATACCTTCTGCTGTGGAGAATAAGGCATGAATAACCGCAAGGCTTATAGAGGATAATTTGAAAGTACGTGTCAAGAACTGGTCAACAAAAAGGAAGCCAAACTCTGTAAAATAATCTAAAGAAGTTTCTTCTGAGCCAAATTTGAGGACCATGGCCCATAACCACACCCAAGAAGCTTTGAGCAAGTAGACTCAGGTGGTGGGGTTATGGTTGGTTTTATACATTTGAGGGAGACAAGAATTATACATCAAGTCATAAACCAATTACATGAAATTGGTTTGATACATTGATGTGTCCCCAAAAGGTGAGACATCTCAAGGGGGGGTTGGGGGCTTACAGATTATAGGTGGGTTTAAAGACTCTTTGATTCATAATTGGTTAAAGAAATGAAGCTTTGTCTAAAGCTTTGGAGTGTGTTAAGATAAGGAGGTCTGTTACTCAGACTTAAGCCACCAGCTATATACCCAGACTCAAGCAATTTGTTATGTAAATTGAGGACCTACAGGTCTGTCTTGCACAGCTTTAGGTTTATTCATGAATTACAAAGGACGTGTCCCAGGAGAGAGCTGAAGAGGCCTCTCTGACCTCCCTTTTCATGGCCAGTAACTCAGTTTTAAGGTATCTTCTTGGCAAGAAGGGACTCATTCAGTCAGCTGAGGGGAGCTTAAGATTTTCACAAGCTTTATATAATTCAGAACATTAAACCTAATAATCTTATTTCTAAAAAGCTATCTCAAGAAAATATCAGATACCCGAACAAAAATTAATGTATAAGAATATTATTGCATTGGTTTTGTACTGATTAAATATTAAAAACCAGCTAAGAGCTCTATGAGAGGAAAGGATAGATTATAGTATAGTCATAGCTCTGCTAGGCATAGTGGCTCATGACTCTTATCCTAGCACTGTGGGAGGCTAAGATCACTTGAAGTCAGGAGATCCCTTTTCTACTAAAAACAGAAAAATCAGTAGGCATGAGACCAGTGCCTATATTCCCCAATACTCAGAAGGCTGAAGCAGGAGAATAACTTGAACCCAGGAGTTTGAGGTTGCTGTGAGCTAAGCTGAATCCACAGCTCTCTAGCCTGGACAACAGGGTGAGTCTGTCAGAAAAGAAGGAAAGAAAGGAAGGAAGGATGGAGCGAGGGAGGGAGGGAAGGAGGGAAGGAAGGAAGGAAGGAAGGAAGGAAATAATAATTCACAAAGTTCCAGAGGGGAGGAAAAAAAAATAGATAGTAACTTCAGTGTATGAATAGGTATCAAAATAAAAAATAACTCTAAAAAGTGAAAGGCAACTTGTTTCTGAAATGCATTGCTGAACAACAGGATTCGGAATATGGAAAGTAGTGATTTCAGTGCCACTGACACCACCCACCCCTCCACACGACATAATCTGCTCATGGGGCAAAAGAATTTGTGAGTAATGAAGATAATTTTTAGTCTCCTCTAGAGGTGTGTTTTGTAACAGCGCTCTTTACCTCTGACTCCTGGGCCAGTAGTTAGAAACCTGTTCATTTTGATTACATTCTCATCAGTAATTACATTTCTAATTGTAAGGTAAATTGGTTGTTGCAATTTGGATGATATACAAAAACTGAAGCTTTTAAATGTGTTTGATCAAATAAAGGTCACGGTGAAGATTTCAGTGAGCAGTTTCATTCCTCTCTCACCCCACCTCTCGATTTTGTCCTCAGCATAAGAATTAGTAGTTCCACTGGAACTACCCTAATGTGAAAATTGGATTAAATGTTAATGGGCTAGCTTTTTGTCTTACAGAGCACTCAGAGAAACTCTTCCTCTCTGTGGGCATCAGCCTGTACTGATTCAGAAGTAATAGGAAGGTACAAACCACAGGTGGAATTGGGGACCCTGGAGGCTGTCATGTAGGGCTGCTCCAGCAGCAGGACACATCTGTGTAGATCTGTGCAGATCTCTGCATAAAACCATTCTGCTACAGAGCTCAGGCAGTGAGACCTCAAGAGTCAGCAGCCAATAGAAAATGTGACCCCAGGCTCACCCAACACCCACCCAGGAGCAT
Source organism: Nycticebus coucang (assembly GCF_027406575.1). Classification (NCBI taxonomy): domain Eukaryota; kingdom Metazoa; phylum Chordata; class Mammalia; order Primates; family Lorisidae; genus Nycticebus; species Nycticebus coucang. The sequence goes on from NC_069790.1 coordinate 7,662,436, forward strand.
CTTTTTATAATGCAGGTGCAATGTTACTGCTCCAAAGACCATTTGCAATCTGGCCTGGGCTCCCGTTCTGGACCGTCTTCTTCTATTGCCTGATATACCTCAGACACACCGAGTGTCAAACACACATGGCTCTCAGCAAGCTGGGTACTGTTCTCACTTTTGGCAAATGCTCCCTCATTTCTTTGATGAGCTCTAATTCATCCTTCAAAGCTCTCCCTTGAAGCTTTTTCTGAAGAAGATGCCAGATCCCTACTCTGCAGCCTTTGTTTTTTCTTTATTGACATGTCTTTCCCCTTTACTAAATAAGACTTCTTTGAAAGCAAGAACTATGTCTTACTTAGCTTTTTATTCCCACTGCCTGGAGCAATGTTTGGATCACAGAAAGTGCTCAGTAAGTGTTGACTAGATGAGAGAATGAATAAATGGAGGATGGATGGATGGATGGATGGATGAATGGATGGACGGACAGATGGATGAATGGATGGGTGAGTGAGTGGGTGAATGGATGGATGGATGGATGGATGGGTGAGTGGGTGAACGGATGGATGGATGAATGGATGGGTGAGTGGGTGAATGGATAGATGGATGGATGGAGGGGTGAGTGGGTGAATGGATGGATGGATGAATGGATGGATGAGTGGGTGAATGGATGGATGGATGGACGGATGGATGGATGAATGGATGGGTGAGTGGGTGAATGGATAGATGGATGGATGGATAGATGGATGGAGGGGTGAGTGGGTGAATGGATGGATGGATGGATAGATGGATGGGTGAGTGGGTGAATGGATAGATGGATGGATGATAGATGGATAGATGGGTGGGTAGATTGGCAGACAGAGGACAAATGAATGGGTGGATGAATGGGTCAGTAAATAAATTCTAATTTTGCTGTTTTCTCACTGTATTTCCCTTGGAGAAAAAAAACAGAGATAGGGAAAAAAGAGAAAAGGAGAGAATTGAAAGTTAAGTATTCGAGCCCAGTTGACACTTCAGAAAATAAACTTCTGGATTATAAAAAGAACTATATAATCTCACTCCCCTCACCCCTATGGAGGGGCTGCTTATTCAGTTAGGGGGTTAAGTTCCCATCAACTGCATCCTCTTCTAAGCCTCACTGTTTTTCAAGTATTTCCTCCTAATAGGAGCTTAGAGAGAAGAAAGACTAAAATCACAGAACCAGTGGTAGATCTAACCTAAAAAGACATCAAGTCAAAAAAATCTTAAATCAGTTATGTTTTGGTCAAAAATACCATTTTTATTAGCAGAATTTCAATAGTAGTAGAAAGTCAAATTCAGTTTTGAGTTCCAAATTTTCACTCTAGTACTTTCTTTTATTTACAGCAACAAGAAAATAAATACTTTTACATTTGAAATTTTAATTAAATCATTTCCTTCACCATCATTTTAGTTCTATGCTGATTGTCAATAATAAATAGTGAAACATTTTGAAACACAGCAATAGTTCTACGTTACCTGTACCAGCGACTGCTACCCCATGTTGATGCAGAAATGTCAGTGTCGAAATAGTCACATTCAGCACAATTTCAGAAACCTGGGAGGAAGTCTGATTGACTTGCAGCCAATCTAAATCTTCTAGGGATGTTAGGAAACTAGAGCCAAAACAAACAAAAAAAAAAGCAACACGAGTTGGCAGTTAACAAAAGCATCAGTATCAATTGCAGATTTACCAACAGCCTCTGGGCTGGCCCTGTTATAAGAAGTGACAGGATGTATCTCCAAGTCAACATTCTTCATGGCTTTAATGTGACCCTAAGTCAGAGGGCTAGGAATTAAATGTAAGCTATAAGTCCCCCCATCTTGAGACACCCAGGAATTTCGGCCCTCTTCCACACTGCCTTTGACACAGAACTCCAATTGGGGTTTGCTCCACCATAGGCTTTCCCTTATGCTCAGCCTTGGTTCTTCTGGTCTACTGGGCCATTAACGAGTCCAGCCAGGGTGCAAAGTACTGTTTTCTTAAAAAAGAAAATAGACAATTAGCCTGGTGGCTTCAAGTTTAGATAATCAGTCTAATATTTGGAGGATGAAAGATCATTGGTTGAGTACCCAGAGATGAGAATGGAGAACAGGAGAGCTTCAGTCCGGGTTAAATAAAACTATAGAAATCTGCCTGGGCAGAGTCAAAGACGGCACCCACATCAAGCGTAGTTAGAGACCTCTTTTATATGGGGCTGTGGGGGCTCTCATGCCATCTTTGTGTATTAAAGAGTATCCCAACATTACAAGATGTATCATTAAAACTGGTGCTGCTTGCAAATACTTATCTCCATAGGTGCAGGTTGTCTTGATAGTGTGCCACCAAAAAAATGTAAAAATAGAATTTACACTGAAGCTGATAGGGTCCAACAATTGTCATCAACATCCTCTAATTTGCCCCCCTCAAGATAATCTAATTGTTCTTATTACCTAGTGCTAACACAGTCAGGGTTTAGAGCAAGAATACAAAGGAAGGTCAGCATGGTAGCTCACGCCTGTAATGGCAGCAATTTGGGAGACTGAGGTGAGAGGTTCATCTGAGCTCAGGAGTTCAAGACCAGCCTGACCAAGAGTGAGACCCCATCTCTACTAAAAATTAAAAACTTAGCCAGGGGTTGTGGTAGGTGCCTGGAGTCTCAGCTGCACAGGAGGCTGAGGCAGGAGGATCGCTTGAGCCCAGAATTTCAGGTTGCTGTGAGCTATAATTCCACAGCACTCTACCCAGGGCAACAGAGTGAGAGTGTCTTAAGAAAAAAAAAGAAAAGAATACAAAAGGAGACATACCACATATGTTCAAATGTTTATGATGCATCCAGCTAATAAGCTGTCAAAATATGTTTCATCTACCTACACTGAAAAACACCTCTTCATAACAACTTGGAAAGCCACGTTCAAATTCAGAATCCTCTAATTCTCAGAGGTGTGCTCCACAGTGTGGCAGTTCAGGGAGCACCACTCCTGGGCCCGTCCCTTCCCCACTTGCTTCATACCCTCAGCTCCATCTGTACCCCAAGGGGCCTCAGTGCCCCTATGTGGACACTCCAGCCCATACAGCCGAGTACCACCCTACCCTCTACCCCACATTCCTGCCAACAGCTGCAATTGCCCTTGAGCCACCCTTGGGCCACCCTTGGGCCAAGGGATATATATTCCAGTGTAAGAGCTGCCCACAGAAGGACAGAGCAGAGAGGCCTGCACAGGCTCCAGAAGACGCTCTAGACCTTGGAGTAAGTAGGGAATTCCAGGGTGAGAGGGAGTCAAAGTGGGGGCATGCATTCTGCAGACACATCTCCTTTACCCTGTGGGCTTTGTGAGCCCATAAGCAGAGGCATAGCCTGGGGAAGGCCAGCATGGGGATCCCCAAACCACAGGGCCTGGGACAAGGGCCCCTCTCATCCTAACCTAAGGGCAATCCAGGTTGTTCTCACTGATGGCAGATAAGTAACAGTCAAAAATATGAAAGAATATAAAATTTTATTAATAAAATACCATATTCCAGCCATGAAATTTAAGCAAAATAATTCAAATTTTTAAAAAAGAAGGCCTGGTTGATTAAAAAATGAGACTCCACTATAGGAAGAAGTCTTTCTAAAGGTCACCTCCAAGTAACATGGTGGTCAGGTCCATCACACCAAACCAATGGCCAACTCACTAAATTAGACAATTGAAACAAAAGAGCTGAGTAGTTTGGGATGCTATTTGGGGGCAACTATGGCATAATATATTAAGAAATCAGTTAAAATTTGTATATTCATGCCACATCTCTAATAGTGAAAACCTTAGAAACAACCAGAAGTCCAAAGGTAAAATTATTAAGTAAATTATGATATTTTACCAAAAGAGAATATTCTACAGCCATTAAAAATTATTACTTTTAGACTATGGCATATGAAATGTTAATACAGTAACGTAAAATCTTTTAAAGCAGGGAGGATAAACTCTGAACTACTCATTGCCCCTCTGTAAAGTATGTCCACAGACCTCTGACAGGCATGGAAGGGCAGCAACTCCCATCCTATTTGAACAGGGTATTTTTTTTTTGCAGTTTTTGGCCAGGGCTAGGTTTGAACCCGCCACCTCTGGTATATGGGACAGGCACCCTACTCCTTTGAGCCATAGGCGCCGCCCATTTTTTTTTGTTGTTGTTATTTTTTGTTTTATTAAATCAAACAATTACTCAGTAATTTTTATTTTCCACGTAGAAAAACGAGGAAGAAAAATAGACACATCTACATTTTACTATATTTCCCTTTTTCACTTACTTCAAAACGGTCTGGAGGAAATGTGCTGCAAGGCGCAGGCCATCTTCCGGGTGGACATAATTCTCATGTAGTCTCGGCAATAAAAGGAGAAAATCCCAGATATGAGGCAACTGGTGGAGCCTTTCCAATTTTATTATTACTTCCTCAGTCTTATTGAGATCCATCTGAGAGGAAAGAAAGCCCAAAAGTTTCTGTTGTTTTGTTAATAAATTAAATGAGATAAGGACAGGATGTTACAAAGGTACAAGAATGTAGACGTTCTGGTAGAAAGTCATGCTTAATATGTCACTGTGTTAAACAGGCCCAATTTTTAAATGATTCCGTTAGATTGACGGTTTTTTCATCTAATGTTTTGGAAGTATGAATGGGTGAAAGAAAAAAAAAGAAGCCCTGTTTTTGTAACAAGATGTACCAATTTCTAAGATTTTTTTTTTTTTTTTTTTTTTTTGAGACGGACTCTGACTATCTTGCCCTTTGGTAGAATGCTGTGGCGTCCCAACTCACAGCAACCTCCAACTCCTGGGCTTAGGCGATTCTCTTGTCTCAGCCTCCCGAGGAGCTGGGACTACAGGTGCCCACCACAACACCCGGCTGTTTTTTTTGTTGCAGTTGTCATTGTTGTTTAGCAGACCCCAGGCCGGACTCGGACCTGCCACCCTCGGTGTACATGGCTGGCGCCGTAACCACTGTGCTACGGGTGCCAAGCCACAATTTCTAAGATTTTGAAACTATCGTACAAAGTCTTTGTGGTAGATTCTAGATAAGAATGTCAGGATCTATTCTTCACAAGTAAATGATAAGAGAAAAGAGAATAATTCAAATACAAACAAGACTGGAAGGCCTCCAGTTAGTTTGGGATTTCGTGTTACTGCAGCCGGACCCAGTCATAACTGACAGTGCAATAATTGAGCACCATACTCCCTCCACAAAATGGCACATCTTCCCCCCACAGCCCCCACCATCATTTTCAAAGAGCTGTTTTTGATGGTACAATTCATGGAACCTTAGTCTGGAGGAAAGTAAATGAAAAATTAAAAGTAAATGGATATTTTAATAAAGCAGACATGGAACAAAAAATCGCATACCAGATTTCAACTTTCCCCAAATATTGGGGGAATAAATGCGACCCAAGGGGAGAAGTGCAGATATCCATCCTGGTGGCTGGAAGGCAGAAGAGCTTTCCTGCCAGGCAAAGGGGATGGGGAAAGTGCTTACAAAGTTACAGAATTAATTTTTTTTTTTTTTTTTTTTTGTAGAGACAGAGTCTCACTGTACCACCCTCGGGTAGAGTGCCGTGGCGTCACACGGCTCACAGCAACCTCTAACTCTTGGGCTTAAGCGATTCTCTTGCCTCAGCCTCCTGAGCAGCTGGGACTACAGGCGCCCGCCACAACGCCAGGCTATTTTTTGGTTGCAGTTTGGCCAGGGCTGGGTTTGAACCCGCCACCCTCAGCATATGGGGCCGGCGCCCTACTCACTGAGCCACAGGCGCCGCCCCAGAATTAATTTTCATTCAAGCCATCGTACAGTTGCTTTATAAAACTAACTATAAAACTCGATGCACCACATAATCTTCTCTCTCATGCTCTCTTTACTTTGAAAAAAAAAAACTAGTTATATAAGCAACGCAGGAGAGGTTTTTACCTGAAGGCAGTACTAAAAGGAACACAGAAAAGGGTCATCTGGAGAGAAAGGAAAGAAAACTCCACATTTCACTGAGCACTGACGGCTTGGTCTGCAGGCACCCATCTGGCCTGGCACGGGTAGGAGCCCTTAAGATTTCTCTAAATATTAGAGTTCTTCATGCTACGTACTAAGAATGGCCAAGCGCAGGTGTCCAGGGCCTCCGCGAGCCACCACGCTTTCTCTGGGTGTAATAACTAACGCCCAGAAACCCCATAGTATCTCGCCAAGAGCCATCCCACACTGTGCTCTGAGCTCTGCAGTTGCTGGTTGCCTTCTCTCCACCCTTCAGTAAAGCTGAGCTTGACATTTTACCATTTACCCCTCAGATGAGGTACAGTCAATTCAGAGCTCCCGTGACTCCATACGAAACACCCTCCCTTTGCTTCACACCACCCTCCACAGAAATGAAGAGAGGTCCAGAACTCAGCCAGGTCCCGGATGCTCCTGGAATCAGCTCTTGCCATTTCTGGGGTCCGACTTGACTCCTGCCATAGTTCTCGGGATGTTAATATCTCCCAGGGTTCCTGGAATCATTTCTGTTCCCTGACTCGCCCCTCCTCCCACCATCCAATGGTATTTTCTTGCTCAAATTACCCATTTCCATGGTCAAAATACTGACCTTTTCATCACCAATAGAAAAAAAAAAAAATCCATCCCCAGTCAAATTCAACTCTCTGCCTATATTGCCCTCTCCCCAAGTAGCTGAATATGGCTGTGGATGCATGAGACACAGTAATTCTGACTCGTCCGGCTCTAAGTTCACGTCCACCAGCCTCGAGTGTGCAGTCCAGTGCTGTCTTATGCCTGCAATGTAGCATCCTTGTCCACATCTTCCCCATTCTCCAGGCCAGCTCCTCTAAACCTACTCTCTCGTCAGATCTCAAACTCCTTGTCTCTATAATCACACTTATCTGCACATCTGCTTCCTATTTCTCTGAGAAGTAGAAGCAATCAGAGATGTTCCTCGCACTCCCACCCCAAGCCTGCCTGTGCCTACCCCAGGGCTCACACCCTGGGCTTACCCTCCACCTGCTTACCCCCTGGGCTCCAATGCTCCCACCTCCCACCCCTCACAAGCATCACCCCCAGCTCTCCCCTCTCTTCTTACCAGTTCATTCCCATGTCATTACTTACCACTGAAAAGTAAGTATGGCCACCTATTCCTGCCATAAATCATAACTCCAAAGCCAATCCCAAGGAGACATCAGACCACTCTCACATTAGAGATAGTCTACAAAAAAGGGACTTTTTCAAAAATCTTGATGAAACCGAGGCAAAGGAAGGCTGTGAAACCACGAAAGACAGTACAAATGAAGGCAACACTCAAGCCGGGATTTTCTTTTGCTACTAAGGGCATGATTAGAACAATCTGGAAAAAGTCAGTAGCTTAAAGAGGTCTACTGTATTAGTGGTAATTTCCCTTTTTTAGCGATTACGATGCAGCTATGTACAATAAAGCCAGTGTTTTTAGGAAATGCAGCGGACCCTCCTTAACTCTGGGATCTGTGAATTCAACCTACCATAGACCGAAAAAATTCAGGGGGAACAAAAAAAAAAAATGGATGGGTGCACTAGTACTGAATCCATGCAGACTTTTCCTCATTATTATAATTCTCTAAGCAATACGGTTTAATAACTATTTACACAGCATTTAAATTGCATGAGGTATTACAAACTAGACATGATTTAAACCAATTTTAAAGTAATTGAGGGTATGTGTAGGTTATATACAAGCCCTATACCATTGTTGCTAAGGGACTTGAGCATCTGTCCCTTATACAAAAGGCATCTACAGGGGGTCTTGGGACCAATCTCCCGGGGATAACGGTATTTAGGATTAAGAAGGCATTGTGTCTATAATTTAGTCCATAATATGATACAGGTATAAATATAGATATACAGAGAAAAAAGAAAGTAAATGTGCGAACATGTTATCATTTGGGGAATCTGAGTAAAAGATATGACATGATTCTTTGTAATACTATTAACATTAAAATTGTTTTCGTAAGTCTAAAATTAGGTCAAAAATAACAAGTTAGAAAAACCTACCATTAAAACAACTGTAAAGTCTTAAAGGCAAAGGTAGAAAGGAATGAAAGGAGGGAGGGGTGGGGAAAGGAAAGCCCTGTATCTCCAGCTCTGGTGCAGGGGCCCCTGAAAGCAGCCCTGAAGCACGGACTTCTGTGCAGGTGTCTGGTTCAAGGGCAAGGTCCTGCCAAGGGGCTGAGGGAGAGGGGAGAATGAAACAGGAAAGAAGGCGCAGTCAGCGTAGCCAGCCAGGTTCTGAGCAGCCCGTGCCACCTGCAGTCCCCGAGATCTATCAGAAACCCAAGGTGCCGCCCAGTGTTGACCCACTGCCGGGCAAGGGGACCAACCTGCCCAGGTTGCCTGGGACTGCCATGGGGCACTTTCAGGCCCAGGCAACGTGAGTCGGGCCTTCACCCCAATTGCAGGTTGCTCCGGGGGTATCAGCTCTCCTGCCTCTCAGCCGAGCTTGCTTCAGAGGAGCAGATTGCAGAAAGCAAAATGCTCTCAGCATGCGCTTGACATGAGACTCTGTTACCAAGAGTTCGACCTCTCAAGAGACTTGACCCCCACAGATGAGAAGAAATTGGGGGGCCAGTGGGGCGGGAAGCAGGCACCACAGCCTTTGCTGCCCCCAGCTTCTACCCGGTGTCTTCCTCCGCAACAACCACCACACGCCACCCCCAACCCTCAGAGCGCATTGCACCTCCGGTCACCACTGCCTCTGAGGTACAGGTCCCACCCCCACTGCCTCTGAGGCACACGTCCCACCCCCACTGCCTCTCAGGGCACGTCCCACCCTCACTGCCTGTCAGGCACACCTCCCGCCCCCACTGCCTCTCAGGCGCACGTCCCGCGCCCACTGCCTGTCAGGTGCACGTCCCGCCCCCACTGCCTGTCATGTACACGTCCCGCCCCCACTGCCTCTCAGGCGCACGTCCCGCCCCCACTGCCTCTCAGGCGCACGTCCCGCCCCCACTGCCTCTCAGGCGCACGTCCCGCCCCCACTGCCTGTCAGGCACACGTCCCGCCCCCACTGCCTCTCAGGCGCACGTCCCGCCCCCACTGCCTCTCAGGCGCACGTCCCGCCCCCACTGCCTCTCAGGCGCACCTCCCGCCCCCACTGCCTCTCAGGCGCACGTCCCGCCCCCACTGCCTCTCAGGCGCACCTCCCGCGCCCACTGCCTCTCAGGCGCACGTCCCGCCCCCACTGCGTCTCAGGCGCACGTCCCGCCCCCACTGCCTCTCAGGCGCACCTCCCGCGCCCACTGCCTCTCAGGCGCACGTCCCGCCCCCACTGCCTCTCAGGCGCACGTCCCGCCCCCACTGCCTCTCAGGCGCACCTCCCGCGCCCACTGCCTCTCAGGCGCACGTCCCGCCCCCACTGCCTCTCAGGCGCACGTCCCGCCCCCACTGCCTCTCAGGCACACCTCCCGCGCCCACTGCCTGTCAGGCACACGTCCCGCCCCCACTGCCTCTCAGGCGCACCTCCCGCCCCCACTGCCTCTCAGGCACACGTCCCACCCCCAATGCCTCTCAGGCACACCTCCTGCGCCCACTGCCCCCCACTTGCTCCCAGGCCCCCTGCAGTCCAGCTTTCACCCTCGTCCCTCCGTCAAAGCCTTTACTGGCTGTCGTCACCGTAACCTCCCCGCTGCCACTTTCTCTGGTCCCTTCTCCACCTCCTCCTACTTGATCACCTACGTTTGAAACATGAGATCACTCCCATCTGTTTGAAAATAGCTTCCTCGGGCTTCCGGGACACCCGACCTCGCCCTTGAACAAGTCACCTGCACAGAAGTCCCTGCCTCGGGGCTGCTTTCAGGGGACCCTGCGTCAGAGCAGGCGACAAGATAGAAAGGCGCCCTTCCATTCCCCTCCCTTGGCCTTAAGGACTTTACACTTGTTTTAATTATAGGTTTTATTAACTTTTTATTTTTCACCTAATTTTAGATTTGTGAAAACACTTTTAATGTTCAGTACGGAGAATTATTACGTATTTTTTACTCAGATTCCCCAAATAATACTTCTCCTTGCCTGACACTAACACTCAAATGTGAGTGTCCTGCGCTCAATCTCTTTATCTTTTCTGTCTACACTCTCTCCCTTCATGACCTCAGAGTGCCATTTATGCGCCAACATATGCACCAACACTGTCCAAGTTTCTATTTATCTGCCCAAGACTGTTTATCTCCGCTCCACACTTGTACCCCCCACCCCGCAGCCTCCGTGGCAGGGCACTTGGGCGTCTCATTAACATGCTCAGAATCAACTTCCCGATTTCCCTTTCTCCTCTCCCAGCCTGGAGACAAACCTGTCCCAGTCTTCCCCCCTCTGTAAATGGTCACCCCCCATTTGTATTTGCTAAGGTCAGACCATGTACAGTCATCCTTGACTCTTTTCTTTCTGTTATAACCTACATCATACTCATCATCAGATTCCCCTGGATTTACCTCCAAAATACATCCACAGCTCCAGAACCTCTCCCCACCTCCCACTGTAACCACACCACCGCTCTAAATCACTGCATTTATCACACACACGGAGGAGTTGATTCCCTACATTGACTTCCAGTTCCATTCTGCCCACCATCAGCCTGTGCTCAACACAAAGTACAAAAGGATCTTCTGAAAACAGAATTCAAGTTTCACTGTTCAGCTGCTCAGATTATCCTAATGACCATTTTACTCCAAATAAAAATGGAGCAGCGCAGCATCTTCATCAGAATTATGTAATATTGATAGGAAACTTACCTAGAATTCATTCACAGTAACAAATAGAACTGCTTTCAAGTAGCCGCATTTCTTCTCCTCATTCTACACACCCCTAAATATTTTTACATCACAGTCACACCACTGGCGCGCTACCGTCCTCTGCTTTCTACACTTGACACAATAGCATAATCATTTCCCATGGGTCATGTTTACTGCTAAGTGACCATACCAAGAAGGCAATCAACATCTATTTGCCCTACTTTTAGATATTAAAATTATCCATCATTATGAATGAACAGCTTTATGCATGTAGTTTTTAATTTCTTTTGCCTTATAAACAAGACTTATTATTGGAACAATTACTGGGACAGGATATCAAATTTCTTTTCCAAAAGTTATTCTATCAATTTTTTACTGTCACACACTGCCTTGATTATATCAGTAAGCTACAACATCACAAGGATTGAGTATCATAATTTCCTTTATAAAATGATAATTTAATCATTGAAATGTACTTTATCCCATTTTAAGTTCTTCCATTATTTGTAAGACTTAAATAATATTTTCCTTTTGACCTGGTATTTCAGAAAGTGCAGGGTTAAGATGGGTGTCCCACATACTTGGTTAGTATGGTTACGTAATGGTTGCAATGACCTTTCTGCTCCCCAATCCAATTCATTAGTTGCAGGTGGCACCTGTGGCTCAAAGGAGTAGGGCACCAGTCCCGTGTACCGGAGGTGGTGGGTTCAAACCCAGCCCTGACCAATTCATTAGTTGCCCCATATTCTTTTACAATCACTTAATAGTTTTACTGTATATTTTTTTGAATTGTCTAAATCCTTCTCAGAATTAGGCAGATACAGGGACATGTGCCACTGTTGACACAATGTTACTTGGGCTGCAGAGGAGCAGGAAAGAATTTTCAATATTGTCGGGGCGGTGCCTGTGGCTCAGAGGAGTAGGTGCCAGACCCATATGCTGGAGGTGGCGGGTTCAAACCCAGCCCCGGCCAAAAAAAAAACAACCACACAAAAAAAGAATTTTCAATATTGTCAGGATTCACACCTTATGTCAGCGTTTCTCCACCTTGGCCCTATTAACATTCTGGGTCAAATGTGAGTGTTGCGGGGGCTGTCCTGTGTTTCTGGAATATGTTTAGTGACACCTCCGCCTCCAATCCTCCAGAGTTGGGCTGTAGACCAGTCCAAGGCCTGTCAGGAAACTGGCTTCACAGCGGCAGGTGAGTGGCAGGCGGGCAAGCGAACCTTCATTTGTGTTTACAGCTGCACCCCACCGCTCCAGTCACCACCTGAGCCCCACTTCCTGCCACATCAGCTGGGGTGGTAGGTTTTCACAGCAGCACAAACCCTCCCCTAAACTGTACGTTCCAGGGACCTAGTTGGTGCTCCTTATGAGAATCTGATGCCTGACAATCTGAGGTAAATGTAATGCGCCTGATTGGTCCTGAAACCATCCTCACCCCACCCCATCCATGGTAAAACTGTCTTCTGTGAGACTGGTTCCTTGTGCCAAAGAGATTGGAGACTGCTGCTCTGGAGGGCAGTAGTGACCTCCCAATCTGCCTCCAGTTCTGAAGACCAAAACTGGGTCCAGATATTGACAAGTATTCCCCGAGGAACAAAATCTCACACTTAAATTATGTTGATCAACAAAAAGACCAAAAAAAGAATATACTTATTGCACTTTGAAATTCTTTCAAAAATAATTTAATTAATGATCTTTACAAATTTTCACCACACACTTAAGATCCTCTCATGGCAGACCAGTGTGCCGTGGCACACCCACCGTTGAAAATCACTGGTGTAGAAGTTGGATCTGAGGGAGCCAAATTCACTCAAAGAATGGATGATCCTCGGTCTCAACTGGATCAGTCCATCCTTTGAGTGAATTTGACTCTCTCACATCCAACTTCTACACAATTGTTACTACATATCAAATCATTAGAAAGAAGCATTTGAAAATATAAACTGGAAAAAAAAACAGAAAAAGTAAATATATAAATTGAACTTTAAAAAAAGAGAAAACACTGTTGTAAACTTAGCCATTCTGTCTCTGAAGACTAATTTTCAAGCCTTTGTTAAGATACTTACAGTTAAAAAACTGGATCCGTGAGAAGAATCTACAATAAAGATTTGAGAGACATTAATCCAATCATCAGTGAAAAAGCATTTGCTGAGTCCCTGCTCTAGTTCTAAAGTAAAATGGGATGTCACAGAGTCCTGCCCCAAAAGACAAAAACATCCAAATGAATAATAAATCTAAAGAAAACCATTGTTTACAATTTCCAAATCATATTGACATTAAGAAAATCCCTGGAAAAAAATTTAACTAGTAAACCAAATTTCAATATTTTGTCGAAGGATATTTATTATTTCATTAGACTCTAATTTCACCAGATATTGCAAACAATTAGAACAGGATAGGGAAGTGAATAAGAAGTAAAAAAAATTTTTTTTAAATAAAAGAAAAAGTTGAAGAAGGGGAAAATGTGGAATTATATTTTTTTCTGATTATTTTTGAATTATATATCCAATAAGAAATGACTTACATAATAGCAAATAGATAATAGAGACTTCATCTCAAAAAAAATTAGTTCTTCTTTCAATAATACTAAAAACTTGACTTGAAACTCAAATTTGATAAAAGTAAAATAAGCCCATAATAAATCTCAAGATCAGAACTTTATCCTTCGGCTTTTGAAGCCATTCTCATCTTCTGTTAAAACATTTTGGGTGCATCGTGAAACGAGCCTTCCGGGAGGCCATGGGTAGCCCGGCATCACCCTGGACAAAGGTGCTATTTTCTCTCTTAAAAATAACACATAACACCACATGCTCTAAGGAGCTCATTCTTCATTTTCCTGCCAAACTTCTTACTTCATTTTCTTGTGTATATTCCATGAAGAAAGAAAAAATTATATAAAAAACAAAATTGGAGTTAGATACTTAGGGTTACCATATTTTAAAAATTAAAAACAAAAAACATTTAGTTAAATTTCAATTTCAGATTAAAAAATGAATTGTTCAGCTCTCTGGTCCTCCCGTTCATCAGACAGCCGCTTCTTCTAGTGCAGCGCCAGCCGCATCCCCGAGGCATCACGGTGAAAGTGAAGGTCGGAATAAACGGCTTTGGTCTTATTGGGCACCTGGTCACCAGGGCTGCTTTTTATTCTAGCAAAGTGGATACTGTCACCATCAATGACCCCTTCATTGACCTCAACTACATGGTCTCATGTTCCAGTATGATTCCACCCATGGCAAATTCCATGGCACAGGCAAGGCTGAGAACAGGAAGGTTGTCATCAATGGAAATCCCATAACCATCTTCCAGGAGCGAGATCCCACCAAAATCAAATGGGGTGAGGCAGGCGCAGAGTATGGTGTGGAGTCCACTGGCATCTTCACCACCATGGAGAAGGCTGGGGCTCACCTAAAGAGGGGTGCCAAAAGGGTCATCATCTCTGCCCCTTCTGCTGATGCCCCCATGTTTGTGATGGGTGTGAACCACGAGAAGTACGAAAACAGCCTCTGCATTGTCAGCAATGCCTCCTGCACCACCAACTGCTTAGCCCCCTTGGCTAAGGTCATCCATGACAAATTCAGCATTGTGGAGGGACTCATGACCACAGTCCATGCCATCACTGCCACCCAGAAGACTGTGGATGGCCCCTCTGGGAAGTTGTGGCGTGCTGGTCGCGGGCTCTCCAGAACATCATCCCTGCCTCAACTGGCGCAGCCAAGGCTGTGGGGAAGATCATCGCTGAGCTGAATGGAAGCTTACTGGCATGGCCTTCTGGGTCCCCACTGCCAATGCGTCGATCGTGGATCTCACCTGCTGTCTAGAGAAGGCTACCAAATATGATGATATACAGAAGGTGGTGAAGACGGCATCAAAGGGCCCCCTCGAGGTCATCCAGGGTTACACCAAGCACCCCACGTCATCTCCTCTAACTTCAACAGTGACACCATTCTTCCACCTTTGATGCTGCGGCTGGCATTGCTCTCAACGACCACTTTGTCAAACTCATTGCCTGGTGTGATAATGAATTTGGCTACAGCAACAGGGTGGTGGATCTTATGGCCCACATGGCCTCCAAGGAGTAAGAACCCCCAGACCACAAGCCAGAACAGGAGAGGAAGAGAAAGGCCCCTAGCTGCTGGGGTGCCCCTGCCTACTCAGTCCCCCACCTCACTGAAAATCTCCCCTCGACAGTTTCCACACCAGACCCCCCCAAGAACAAGAGGGGCCTAAGGAGGCCCACCTTGTCATGTAACATCAATAATGTTCCCTGAATTCAGCCTAAAAAAAAAAAGAAAGAAAGAATTGTTCTTTTTACCATAAGCATGCAATATTTGGCACATACATACATTAAGAATTTATATGTTATTTAAAATTCAAATTTCACTGAATGACCTCTATTTTATCTGACAGCTGTGGTAGACAGGGTTAAAAAAAAAGAAAAAGAAAAAAGTGGGGCAGGACCACTGTGGCTACCTGTTTAGTTTTGTTTTGTTTTGTTTCGTTTTGTTTTAGACAGAGTCTCACTCTGTCACCCTGGGTAGAGTGCTGTGACATCGTAGCTCACAGCAACTCTTGGACTCAAGTGATCCTTGTTCCTCAGCCTCCTGAGTAGCTGGGACTACAGGTGCCTGCCACAACTCCTCGATAGTCTTTTCTATTTTTTAGTAGAGACTTGGTCTCACTCTTGCTCTGGCTGGTTTCAAACTCCTGAGCTACCTGTTTATTAAGGAGGCTTCCAGCAGGCAATGACTCTGGTATGTGAAGGTAGGCAAGTGGCTAACTCCTTCTGAGATGCAAAGTTTTCCATTTGTAAGCTGAACTTTCTAAAATCTGTATCCATTCTAACTCTATCTCTATTGTCCATTTACAAGTAAGCATTGAAGTCTTTTATGATGGTGGATATTCTTTATAATAAACAGAAATTATTTTTAGGGACTAACTTTCCCAATAATCCAAAAGGTTTGTAATCAAAGCAAACTAGTCATCCAAAATCAGAATTAAAGTGTTACTAACATAAAAAACATCAATCCAAGCCTTCAGTGAAATCAGGAAAGGAATCAGGAAAGAGGGAGAGAGAATGAATGGGGGGGAGGTGGAACAGGTTTTTAAATATATAACAAAAAAAAAAGCGAGAAAAAGAAGACAGCAATAGAAGAAAGTGAAGGATCAGGAAGAGGAGAGAGAGAGAAACTGTGGAGACAAAGCCAAGCTGCCCTCTGAAGGCTGCATAGCTGGTGCCCTGTGTTAAGCACCTTCCCAAAGAGGGGGAAGGGAGAATCTAGCCTCACCCTCCACTGGCTGCAGATACCAGCCTCACCCATCAGAGGGCGCTCCCTTTCTAAATCCTACAACAAGAGATTGCTGTATTTAGGATTTAAGGATTTCAGAAACATTCTGAGTTATCACAGCCTTCACAGGAGCTGCGTCCAGGTACTCAGGGTCACACTTATGAGATATTTACTTGCCTGGAGTTTTGGATCGCTCTACCCAAAGTTTTTGTAAGTTCTTTGCCTTGTCCATTGTTCTATAAATTTCCTCAGCCAGGTCTTGTATCTCTTTTAAAAAGGCAAGAGTGTTGACCTTCTTGTGGTCAGCTGCAGTGTGGAACCTAGACAAACTTTAAATAAAAAGAATGAGTATGACAAGTGGAACTCTTTTACAAGAATAAGTTTCCCTGGTGTTTTTAAGGTTCTTAATACTCAACATCAAATTATTTTCAACTAAACTAGTACCAATTTACACTTCCACCACTACCTTTGAAGAGCACATTTTACCAGGCCTTCATCCAAAATAGGAATTATCATTAAAAAAAACTTTGTGTTCAAAATTATAAAATTATTTTTATTGTCTATATTATCAATAAAGTTTAACTATTTTTATATATTTATTATCCATTTAATTTTTTAATTAGCAATAATCATCCCTCAGATAAACTCACTGGCTATGATACTGCCACTGTACAAAGCTAATTTTTTTTTATTTATTCAACACATAGATCATGCCCTGTTGCAAGGTACAGAACAGACCGAACCTCCACATGAGGAGGAGACAGAGACATTTATGGGTGGAGATCAATCCCACAAGATAAGGAGTGAGTGGTGTCGTCTGGCAAAGGGAAGAAGCTCATGGAGGCCTCTGAGAGGAGGTGAGGTTAAGGTTAAGGATGTATAGATGTTAAGAAACCTGAAAGTTGAGAATAGAGTAAGATGGCGGCCGAGTAACAGCTTCCCTGCATCTGGGCACCTTGAGTCTGGAGAGATAAGACTCCAGGCATCTCTGGCTGGTGTGATCTGCCTATAATCATCCCTTTGAGGGTACAGGGAGTCAGCAAGAGATTTCTGGACCACAAGAGGAGGACAAAAACAGTGGAAAACTGACACATGGTCGCGTGTGTTCAATCGGTCTAATCCCACTGGCAGCTGTAAGTCCAGTAGCAGCAAGACTGCAAACCAGAAAGGCCTTACCTGTGAACTGTTTTGGTGTTTTTGGACTTGGCACTCAGTGGAACCACCTTGGGGAGAGCTTGAGCAGTAGTGCGGAGAACTTTGGGCATTATCTAGGGCCCCAGACTGAGCCACTAAGCCAGATGGAGATAACAGTGTTTGGCTGTGGGCCACAGTGAGCCATTGTGAGAGAACTGCCCTGGCAAGCTCCACCCTCAGGGTCGCAGAGCAAGGATTGGGTGGGATCTAGTAATCTAGTGACTGAGCAGCCTAAAGGTGGGGACTGAGCTGACTTACAGCCTTAACCCTCAGGGGCAGAGTGAGACCAGTTTTGGCACACTGGGTAAGTGGATAGCCACATCAGCAGTGATCCCAGCGACAAGCACTTTCCTGGGAAAGCTTCTGCTTAGCAAGTTTAGAAGTTTAAAGTGCCTTTTAAGAGGGCTGAAGAGAGATTTAGGGTGTCTACCCTGTGGGGTTTGAGAAATCAGTGAAGGCCTCCAGTAGTATCAGCATTGTGATTGCCATCTCATACCCCAGAAGACCACCTGTTGCCCAGACAATATTCAACAAGATATATATATACTGCTTTGTTTTTGGTTGTTTTTTTCTTTTTGTCTGTTTGTTTTTTATTTATTTTGATGTTCTTGTTGTTTTGTTTTTTAATTTCAACCTTTTTCATACAGATATTTTTCTTTTTTTTTTTTTCTTTATTTTCTTTCTCCATTTTTCTGGTTGAAATACAATTTCCCATTTCTGCCTTTTTCAATAACCAGAACTTCATTTTTGCTGGTGTTTCTATGCCTATTATTTGGTTTTACACCCAATTTTATCCCATAAAGTTTTCTGTTTGCTTGTTTTGGCTTGATTTATAGCATTTTTGTCTTTCCTCTCTATTTGGTAGAGGTGGGGTACTGTGTCTGATCAGGTTAGCAAAGAGCTGCTGACCTCAAGGGAGCCACCCAATCGGGCACCCCCAGAGGTTGGGTTTTTTTTAAGGTTGTGGCAAAGTACCATACTGTACACCTATATTGCTTTGTCTCCCTCTTTCTGTGCCTCTCTTCTTTTTGTTAATATCCCCTTTTGCCCACCACCTCTCCTTTGTCTATTTTCTTGTCATTATTTCTTTCTTCCGTTTATCCCTTCTTGCTCTTCAACTTTTTCATCCTTCTGGTCCTGTACCAAAGGACTCATCAAAACCTTAGTCCACAGGCATGGAAACTTAAAGAGCAAGAGGAAGTAAAAGGAAAATTAGGGCAAGGAAACATAAAAGAAATAACTTATGAGGAAGAATCAGCAGAAAACTACAAGCAACATGAAGAATCAATCCAGAGCAACCCCTCCAAGGGACCAAGAGGTACCCTGCTTCCCCAAAAATAAGACGTCCTCTGAAAATAAGACCTACTTACAGGAAAGATAAGATGTCCCCTGAAAATAAGACCTAGCGCATCCTTGGGAGCACACCTTAAAATAAGACACTGTCTTATTTTCAGGGAAACAGGGTAGCTACTTCAGAGGATTCCACCTATAAAGAAAGGTTAGGAATGACAGAAAGGGAATTTAGAATACACATGATGAAAACAATAAAGGAACAATAAATGATGGAAACAATGAAGGAAACTGCTAATAAAGAGGAAAATAACCAAAAGGAAATCCAAAAACAGAATCAAATAAGAGATGAACGATATGAAGAATATAGAAAGGATATAGCAGAGCTGAAGGAACTGAAGCAGTCAATTAGGGAACTTAAAGATGCAATGGAAAGTATCAGCAACAGGTTAGACCATGCAGAAGAAAGAATTTCAGAGGTAGAGGACAAAGTTCTTGAGATAACTCAGATAGTAAAAGAGGCAGAAAAGAAGAGAGAGAAAGCAGAACGTTCACTGTCAGAATGATGGGACTTTATAAAGCGTTCCAACATACGAGTTATAGGAATCCCAGAAGGGGAAGAAGAATGCCCAGAGGAATGGAAGCCATACTAGAGAATATTATAAATGAAAATTTCCCAAATATCACCAAAGATTCTGACACACTGCTTTCAGAGAAATATTGGACCCCAGGTTGTCTCAACTCTAATCGAGCTTTTCCAAGACACATTGTGATGAGCCTGTCCAAAGTCAAGACCAAAGAAAAGATTCTGCAAACTGCCAGGAGTAAGTGTCAGTTGACCTACAGGAGCAAATCCATCAGAGTAACCGCAGACTTCTCTAATGAAACTTTCCAAGCAAGAAGACAATGGTCACCTATTTTTAATCTACTTAAACAGAACAATTTCCAGCCCAGAATTCTGTAGCCTGCTAAGCTAAGCTTTAAAATTGACGGAGAACTCAAATCATTTACAGATAAACAAACATTGAGGAAATTCACCACAATAAGACCAGCTCTACAGGAAATACTTCAACCTGTTCTATACACTGACAATCACAATGGATCAGCAGCAAAGGAAGAACTCAGAAATTAAACGACAGAACCTAACCTCCACACTGATGCAAAAGATAAAACTAGGCAATGGACTCTCACAAAATAAGACTTATAGAGTACTACCACACTTATCAATTATCTCAATAAATGTTAATGGCTTGAATTCCCCACTGAAGAGACATGATGGCTGATGTCTGGATTAAAAAACACAAGCCATCCATTTGCTGTCTGCAAGAAACACACCTGGCTTCAAAAGACAAATTAAAACTCTGAGTCAAGGGTTGGAAGACAATTTTTCAGGCAAATGGAATTCAGAAGAAAAGAGGAGTTGCAATCTTATTTTCAAGTACATGTGGATTTAAAGCAACTAAAGTCAAAAAAGACAAAGATGGTCACTTTATATTCGTCAAGGGAAACATACAACAAGAAGATGTTTCAAGTCTAAATATTTATGCACCCAATTTAAATGCTCCCAGATTCTTGAAACAGACATTACTCAGTCTGAGCAATATGATATCCGATGATACCATAATAACAAGAGACTTTAACACTCCTCTTACAGAGCTGGACAGATCCTCTAAACAGAAATTAAAAAAAGAAGAAAAAAAAAGATTTGGGCGGTGCCTGTGGCTCAGTTGGTAAGGCGCCAGCACCATATGCCGAGGGTGGTGGGTTCAAGCCCGGCCCCGGCCAAACTGCAACCAAAAAAAAAATAGCCAGGCGTTGTGGCGGGTGCCTGTAGTCCCAGCTACTCAGGAGGCTGAGGCAAGAGAATCGCTTAAGCCCAGGAGTTGGAGGTTGCTGTGAGCTGTGTGATGCCATGGCACTCTACCGAGGGCCATAAAGTGAGACTCTGTCTCTACAAAAAAAAAAAAAAAAAAAGATTTAAATGACATCCTAGAAAAACTGTGCTTTATAGACGCAGATACCCTGTTTCCCCAAAAATAAGACAGTGTCTTATTTTAAGGTGTTCTCCCAAAGATGCGCTAGGTCTTATTTTCAGGGGATGTCTTATCTTTCCTGTAGTAGGTCTTATTTTTGGAGGATGTCTTATTTTCGGGTAAACAGGGTAGAACACTCCATCCCAAAGATAAAGAATATACATTTTTCTCATCACCCCATGGAACATTCTCCAAAATTGATATATCCTGGGACACAAAATAAATGTCAACAGAATAAAAAGAATTGAAATTTTACCTTGTATTTTCTCAGACCATAAGGCACTAAAGGTGGAACTCAACTCTAACAAAAACATTCAATCCCACACAAAGGCATGGAAATTAAACAACATTCTGTTGAATAACATATGGGTGCAGGAAGAAATACAACAGAAAATCATTAACTTCCTTGAATATAACAACAATGAAGACACAAGCTACCAAAACCTATGGGATAATGCAAAAGCAGTTTTGAGAGGAAAATATATCACTTTAGATGCCTACATTCAAAAAACAGAAAGAGAGGACATCAACAAACTTACAAGCCATCTTATGGAATTGGAAAAAGAAGAACAATCTAAGCCAAATGTCAGTAGAAGAAAAGAAATATCCAAAATCAAATCAGAGATCAATGAAATTGAAAACAAAAGAACCATTCAGAAAATTAATGAAACAAGGAGTTGGTTTTTGAAAAAATAAATAAAATAGATAAACCATTGGCCAGACTAACGAGAAATAGAAAAGTAAAATCTCTAGTAACCTCAATCAGAAATGATAAAGGGGAAATAACAACTGATCCCACAGAGATACAAGAGATCATCTCTGAATACTATCAGAAACTCTACACCCAGAAATTTGACAAGGTGAAGGAAATGGATCAATATTTGGAATCACACCCTCTCCCTAGACTTAGCCAGGAAGAAATAGACCTTCTGAACAGACCAATTTCAAGCACTGAGACTAAAGAAACAACAAGAAAGCTTCCAATCAAAAAATGCCCTGGTCCAGATGGCTTCACACCAGAATTCTATCAAATCTTCAAGGAAGAGCTTATTCCTGTACTGCAGAAATTATTCCAAAAAATTGAGGAAGAAGAAATCTTCCCCCAACACATTCTATGAAGCAAACATCACCCTGATACCAAAACCAGGAAAAGACCCAACCAAAAAGGAGAATTTCAGACCAATCTCACTGATAAATATAGATGCAAAAATTCTCAACAAAATCCTAGCCAATAGATTACAGCTTATCATCAAAAAAGTCATACGTCATGATCAAGTAGGTTTCATCCCAGGGATGCAAGGCTGGTTTAACATACACAAGTCCATTAACATTATCCACCATATTAACAGAGGCAGAAGTAAAAAGCATATGATCCTCTCAATAGATGCAGAAAAAGCATTTGATAAAATCCAGCATCCTTTTCTAATTAGAACACTGAAGAGCATAGGCATAGGAGGCACATTTCTAAAACTGATTGAAACTATCTATGACAAACCCACAGCCAATATTTTACTGAATGGAGTAAAACTGAAAGCTTTTCCTCTTAGAAGTGGAACCAGACAAGGTTGTTCTCTGTCACCTTTACTATTCAACATAGTGCTGGAAGTTCTAGCCAATACAATTAGGCAAGACAAGGAAATAAAGGGAATCCAAATGGGAGCAGAGGAGGTCAAACTCTCCCTCTTTGCTGACGACATGATCTTATACTTAGAGAATCCCAAAGACTCAATCACAAGACTCCTAGAAGTCAAAAAATATCAAAAAATACAGTAATGTTTCAGGATATAAAATCAATGTTCACAAGTCAGTAGCCTTTATATACGCCAATAACAGTCAAGATGAGAAGCTAATTAAGGACACAACTCCCTTCACCATAGTTTCAAAGAAAATGAAATACCTCGGAATATACCTAATGAAGGAAGTGAAGGACTTCTATAAAGAAAATTATGAAATCTTCAGAAAGGAGATAGCAGAGGATATTAACAAATGGAATAACATACCATGCTCATGGATGGGAAGAATCAACATTGTTAAAATGTCTCTACTTCCCAAAGCAATCTACTTAGTCAATGCCATTCCTATTAAAATACCAACATCGTACTTTCAAGATTTGGAAAAAATGATTCTGCATTTTGTATGGAACCAGAAAAAACCCCGTATAGCTAAGGCACTTCTTAGTAATAAAAATAAAGCTGGGGGCATCAGCATACCAGATTTTAGGCTGTACTACAAAGCCATAGTGCTCAAGACAGCATAGTACTGGCACAAAAGTAGAGACATAGATACTTGGAATCGAATAGAAAACCAGAAAATGAAACTAACATCTTACAACCACCTAATCTTCGATAAACCAAACAAGAATATACCTTGGGGGAAAGAATCCCTATTCAATAAATGGTGTTGGGGAAACTGGATATCCACATGTAAAAGACTGAAACTGGACCCACACCTTTCCCCACTCACAAAATTTGATTCAAGATGGATAAAGGACTTAAATTTAAGGTATGAAACAATAAAAATCCGGAGGCGGAGCAAGATGGCAGCCGAGTAACAGCTTCCTTGCATCTGGGCACCGTGAGTCTGGGAGATAAGACTCCAGGCATCTCTGGCTGGTGGGAACTGCCTATCATCACTCCTATGAAGATACAGGGAGTCAGCGAGAGACTTCTGGACCCCAAGAGGAGGACTAAAACAGTGGAAAACCGGCAAGTGGTCGCGTGTGTTCAATCCGTCTAAACCCGCCCACAACTGTAAGTTCAGTAGCAGCGAGACTGCAAACCAGAAAGGCCTTACCTGTGAACTGTTTTGATGTCCTTGGACTTGGCACTGAGTTGAACTGCCTTGGGGAAGGCCTGAGCGGGAGTGCGGAAAACTTTGGCCGTTGTCTAGGGCCCCAGTCTGAGCCGCTGAGCCAGACGGAGCTAATAGTGTTTGGTGGTGGGTCACACGGATCCATTGTCAGTGATCTGCCCCGGCAAGCTCCGCCCTCAGGATCGCAGAGCTAGAAACGGTGGGAGCTGGTAACCCAGCAACCAAGTAGCCTAAGGGTGGGGTTTGAGCCGCCTTGCAGCCCTAACCTTCAGGGGCAAAGTGAGACCGTTTTGGCACACTGGGTAAGTGGATAGCCACTTCAGCAGCGATTCCAGTGAGAAAGCTGGGAAAGCTTCTGCTCAGCAAGTTTACAAGTTCAAAGTGCCTTTTAAGTAGGCTGAAGAGAGATTTAGGGTGTCTACCTGCTGGGGTTTGAGAAATCAGCAGCCTCCAGTCGTATCAGAACTGTGACTAACATCTCATACCCCAGAAGACCACGTGTTGCCCAGACAATATTCAATAACATATACAAACTGCTTTGTTTTTGGTTGTGTATTTTTTTTCTTTTTTTTTTTTGTTTGGTTGTTTTTGTTTGTTTGTTTATTTTGACGTTGCTGATGTTCTTTTGTTTTTTTAATTTCAATCTTTTCCACACAGATCCCTTTTTCTTTCTCAATTTTCCTAGTTTAATTATAATTTCCCATTGCTGCCTTTTTTAATAACTGTAACTTCATTTTTGCTAGTGTTTCTACCGATATAATTTGGTTTTTCACCCAATTTTATCCCCGTAAAGTTTTCTGTTTGCTTGTTTTGGTTTGATTTATAGCATTTTTGTCTTTCCTCTCTACTTGGTGGAGGTGGGGTACTGTGTCTGATCAGGTTAGCAAAGAGCTGCTGACCTCAAGGGAACCACGCAACTGGGCACCCCCAGAAGGTGGGGTTTTTTACGGTTGTGTCAAAGTACCCTACTGTAAACCTATATTGCCCTGTCTCCCTCTTTCTGTGCTTCTCTTCTTTTTGTCAATATTCCTTATACCCACCCCCTCTCCTTTCTCTATCTTTCTTCTTTTCTTATCACTCGGTCCTCCTTTCTTTCATCCCCTTTTTTTGCTCTTCAACCTTCTCACCCTTCTGGTCCTATAACCCTTAGTCCACAGGCACAAGAACTTAAAGAGCAAGAGGAAGTGAAAGGAAAATTAGGGCAAGGAAACAGATAAAAGAAATAACTCATGAGGAAGAATCAGCAGAAAACTCCAGGCAACATGAAGAACCAGTCTAGAACAACCCCACCAAGGGACCATGAGGTAGCTACTGCAGATGATTCCACCAGTATAGAAATGTTAGGAATGACAGAAAGGGAATTTAGAATACACATGTTGAAAACAATGAAAGAAATGATGGAAACAATGAAGGAAATCGCTGATAAAGTGGAAAATAACCAAAAGGAAATCCAAAAACAGAATCAAATAAGAGATGAACGATATGAAGAATATAAAAAGGATATAGCAGAGCTGAAGGAACTGAAACAGTCAATTAGGGAACTTAAAGATACAATGGAAAGTATCAGCAACAGGTTAGACCATGCAGAAGAAAGAATTTCAGAGGTAGAAGACAAAGTTCTTGAGATAACTCAGACAGTAAAAGAGGCAGAAAAGAAGAGAGAGAAAGCAGAACGTTCACTGTCAGAATTATGGGACTTTATGAAGCGTTCCAACATACGAGTTATAGGAATTCCAGAAGGGGAAGAAGAATGCCCCAGAGGAATGGAAGCCATACTAGAGAATATTATAAAAGAAAATTTCCCAAACATCACCAAAGAGTCTGACACACTGCTTTCAGAGGGATATCGGACCCCGGGTCGCCTCAACTCTAACCGAGCTTCTCCAAGACACATTGTGATGAACCTGTCCAAAGTCAAGACAAAAGAAAAGATTCTGCAAGCTGCCAGGAGTAAGCGCCAGTTGACCTACAGGGGCAAATCCATCAGAGTGACCGCAGACTTCTCTAATGAAACTTTCCAAGCAAGAAGACAATGGTCATCTACCTTTAATCTACTTAAACAGAACAATTTTCAGCCCAGAATTCTGTACCCTGCTAAGCTAAGCTTCAAAATTGACGGAGAAATCAAATCATTTACGGATATACAAACATTGAGGAAATTTGCCACAACAAGACCAGCTCTACAGGAAATACTTCAATCTGTTCTGCACACTGACCACCACAATGGATCAGCAGCAAAGTAAGAACTCAGAAATCAAAGGACAGAACCTAACCTCCACACTGATACAAAAGATAAAACTAAGCAATGGACTCTCACCAAATAAGACGAATAGAATACTACCACACTTATCAATTATCTCAATAAATGTTAATGGCTTGAATTTCCCACTGAAGAGACATAGATTGGCTGACTGGATTAAAAAACACAAGCCATCCATTTGCTGTCTGCAAGAAACACACCTGGCTTCAAAAGACAAATTAAAGCTCCGAGTCAAGGGTTGAAAGACAATTTTTCAGGCAAATGGAATTCAGAAGAAAAGAGGAGTTGCAATCTTATTTTCAGATACATGTGGATTTAAAGCAACTAAAGTCAAAAAAGACAAAGATGGTCACTTTATATTGGTCAAGGGAAAACTACAACAAGAAGACATTTTAATTCTAAATATTTATGCACCCAATTTAAATGCTCCCAGATTCTTGACACAGACCTTACTCAGTCTGAGCAATATGATATCTGATAATACCATCATAACAGGGGACTTTAGCACACCTCTTACAGAGCTGGACAGATCCTCTAAACAGAAATTAAACAAAGATGTAAGAGATTTAAATGAGACCCTAGAACAACTATGCTTGATAGACGCATATAGAACACTCCACCCCAAAGATAAAGAATATACATTCTTCTCATCACCCCATGGAACATTCTCCAAAATTGATCATATCCTGGGACACAAAACAAATATCAACAGAATCAAAAGAATTGAAATTTTACCTTGTATCTTTTCAGACCATAAGGCACTAAAGGTGGAACTCAACTCTAAAAAAATGCTCGACCCCACCCAAAGGCATGGAAACTAAACAATCTTCTGTTGAATAACAGATGGGTGAAGGAAGAAATAAAACAGGAAATCATTAACTTCCTTGAGCATAACAACAATGAAGACACAAGCTACCAAAACCTGTGGGATACTGCAAAAGCAGTTTTGAGAGGAAAATTCATCGCTTTAGATGCCTACATTCGAAAAACAGAAAGAGAACACATCAACAATCTCACAAGAGATCTTATGGAATTGGAAAAAGAAGAACAATCTAAGCCTAAACTCAGTAGAAGAAAAGAAATATCCAAAATCAAATCAGAGATCAATGAAATTGAAAACAAAAGAATCATTCAGAAAATTAATGAAACAAGGAGTTGGTTTTTTGAAAAAATAAATAAAATAGATAAACCATTGGCCAGACTAACTAGAAATAGAAAAGTAAAATCTCTAATAACCTCAATCAGAAACGATAAAGGGGAAATAACAACTGATCCCACAGAGATACAAGAGATCATCTCTGAATACTACCAGAAACTCTATGCCCAGAAATTTGACAATGTGAAGGAAATGGATCAATATTTGGAATCACACCCTCTCCCTAGACTTAGCCAGGATGAAATAGACCTCCTGAACAGACCAATTTCAAGCACTGAGATCAAAGAAACAATAAAAAAGCTTCCAACTAAAAAATGCCCTGGTCCAGATGGCTTCACTCCAGAATTCTATCAAACCTTCAAGGAAGAGCTTATTCCTGTACTGCAGAAATTATTCCAAAAAACTGAGGAAGAAGGAATCTTCCCCAACACATTCTATGAAGCAAACATCACCCTGATACCAAAACCAGGAAAAGACCCAGACAAAAAGGAAAATTTCAGACCAATCTCACTCATGAATATAGATGGAAAAATTCTCAACAAAATCCTAGCCAATAGATTACAGCTTGTCATCAAAAAAGTCATTCATCATGACCAAGTAGGCTTCATCCCAGGGATGCAAGGCTGGTTTAACATACGCAAGTCCATAAACATTATCCACCATATTAACAGAGGCAAAAATAAAGATCACATGATCCTCTCAATAGATGCAGAAAAAGCATTTGATAAAATCCAGCATCCTTTTCTAATTAGAACACTGAAGAGTATAGGCATAGGTGGCACATTTCTAAAACTGATTGAAGCTATCTATGACAAACCCACAGCCAATATTTTACTGAATGGAGTAAAACTGAAAGCTTTTCCTCTTAGAACTGGAACCAGACAAGGTTGTCCTCTGCCAGCTTTACTATTCAACATAGTGCTGGAAGTTCTAGCCAATACAATTAGGCAAGACAAGGAAATAAAGGGAATCCAAATGGGAGCAGAGGAGGTCAAACTCTCCCTCTTTGCTGATGACATGATCTTATACTTAGAGAACCCCAAAGACTCAACCACAAGACTTCTAGAAGTCATCAAAAAATACAGTAATGTTTCAGGATATAAAATCAATGTCCACAAGTCAGTAGCCTTTGTATACACCAATAACAGTCAAGATGAGAAGCTAATTAAGGACACAACTCCCTTCACCATAGTTTCAAAGAAAATGAAATACCTAGGAATATACCTAACGAAGGAGATGAAGGACCTCTATAAAGAAAACTATGAAATCCTCAGAAAGGAAATAGCAGAGGATATTAACAAATGGAAGAACATACCATGCTCATGGATGGGAAGAATCAACATTGTTAAAATGTCTATACTTCCCAAAGCTATCTACCTATTCAATGCCATTCCTATCAAAGTACCTACATCGTACTTTCAAGATTTGGAAAAAATGATTCTGCGTTTTGTATGGAACCAGAAAAAAACCCGTATAGCTAAGGCAGTTCTTAGAAACAAAAATAAAGCTGGTGGCATCAGCATACCAGATTTTAGTCTGTACTGCAAAGCCATAGTGCTCAAGACAGCATGGTACTGGCACAAAAACAGAGACATAGACACTTGGAATCGAATTGAACACCAAGAAATGAAACTAACATCTTACAACCACCTAATCTTTGATAAACCAAACAAGAACTTACCTTGGGGGAAAGACTCCCTATTCAATAAATGGTGTTGGGAGAACTGGATGTCTACATGTAAAAGACTGAAACTGGACCCACACCTTTCCCCACTCACAAAAATTGATTCAAGATGGATAAAGGACTTAAATTTAAGGCATGAAACAATAAAAATCCTCAAAGAAAGCATAGGAAAAACACTGGAAGATATTGGCCTGGGGGAAGACTTCATGAAGAAGACTGCCATGGCAATTGCAACAACAACAAAAATAAACAAATGGGACTTCATTAAACTGAAAAGCTTCTGTACAGCTAAGGACACAATAACCAAAGCAAAGAGACAACCTACAAAATGGGAAAGGATATTTGCATATTTTCAGTCAGACAAAAGCTTGATAACCAGGATCTATAGAGAACTCAAATTAATCCACATGAAAAAAGCCAACAATCCCTTATATCAATGGGCAAGAGACATGAATAGAACTTTCTCTAAAGATGACAGACGAATGGCTAACAAACACATGAAAAAATGTTCATCATCTCTATATATTAGAGAAATGCAAATCAAAACAACCCTGAGATATCATCTAACCCCAGTGAGAATGGCCCACATCACAAAATCTCAAAACTGCAGATGCTGGCGTGGATGTGGAGAGAAGGGAACACTTTTACACTGCTGGTGGGACTGCAAACTAGTACAACCTTTCTGGAAGGAAGTATGGAGAAACCTCAAAGCACTCAACCTAGACCTCCCATTCGATCCTGCAATCCCATTACTGGGCATCTACCCAGAAGGAAAAAAATCCTTTTATCATAAGGACACTTGTACTAGACTGTTTATTGCAGCTCAATTTACCATTGCCAAAATGTGGAAACAGCCTAAATGCCCACCAACCCAGGAATGGATTAACAAGCTGTGGTATATGTATACCATGGAATACTATTCAGCTATTAAAAAAAATGGAGACTTTACATCCTTCGTATTAACCTGGATGGAAGTGGAAGACATTATTCTTAGTAAAGCATCACAAGAATGGAGAAGCATGAATCCTATGTACTCAATCTTGTTATGGGACAATCAATGACAATTAAGTTTATGGGGGGGGAAGCAGAAAGAGGGATGGAGGGAGGAGGGTGGGGCCTTAGTGTGTGTCACACTTTATGGGGGCAAGACACGATTGCAAGAGGGACTTTACCTAACAATTGCAATCAGTGTAACTGGCTTATTGTACCCTCAATGAATCCCCAACAATAAAAAAAAAAAAAAGAAACAATAAAAATCCTCAAAGAAAGCATAGGAGAAACACTGGAAGATGTTGGCCTAGAGAAAGACTTCATGAAGAAGATTGCATGGCAATTGCAACAACAACAAAAATAAACAAATGGGACTTCATTAAACTGAAAAGCTTCTGTACAGCCAAGGAGATAACAACCAAAGCAAATAGACAACCTACACAATGGAAAAGGATATTTGCATATTTTGAATCAGACAAAAGCTTGATGACTAGGATCTATAGAGAACTCAAATTAATCCACATGAAAAAAGCCAACAATCCCATATATCAATGGGCAAGAGACATGAATAGGACCTTCTCTAAAGAAGACAGAGGAATGGCTAACAAACATGAAAAAATGTTCATCATCCCTATACATATAAGAGAAATGCAAATCAAAACCACCTTGAGATACCATCTAACCCCAGCAAGAATGGCCCACATCACAAAATCTCAAAACTGCAGATGCTGGCATGGATGTGGAGAGAAGGGAACATTTTTACACTGCTGGTGGGACTGCAAACTAGTACAACCTTTCTGGAAGGAAGTATGGAGAAACCTCAAAGCAGTCAAGCTAGACCTCCCATTTGATCCTGCAATCCCATTACTGGGCATCTACCCAGAAGGGAAAAAACCCTTTTATCATAAGGACACTTGTACTAGACTGTTTATTGCAGCTCAATTTACAATCGCCAAAATGTGGAAACAGCCTAAATGCCCACCAACCCAGGAATGGATCAACAAGCTGTGGTATATGTATACCACAGAATAATATTCAGCTATTAAAAAAAAAATGGAGACTTTACATCCTTCATATTAAGCTGGATGGAAGTGGAAGACATTAATCTTAGTAAAGCATCACAAGAATGGAGAAGCATGAATCTTATGTACTAAATTTTGATATGAGGACAATTAACGACAATTAAGGTCATGGGGGAGGAAAGAAAAGCAGAGAGAGGGAAGGAGGGAGGGGGTGGGGCCTTGGTGTGTGCCACACCTTCTGGGGGCAAGACATGATTGCAAGAGGGACTTTACCTAACAAATGCAATCAGTGTAACCTGGCTTATTGTACCCTCAATGAATCCCCAACAATAAAAAAACATATAGCTGGTTGTTGCAGTGAGCACCTGTAGTCCCAGCTACCTGAGAGTCTGAGGCAAGAGAATTGCCTAAGCCCAAGAGCTGGAGGTTGCTGTGAGCTGTGATGCCACAGTACTCTACCAAGGATGACAAAACGAAACTCTGTCTCTAAAAAAAAAAAGAATCTGTTGCTGTTGTGTCTGTTGAGACTTCAGGTTAATGGCTCTAAATGACCTCTGAAAGCTGTGAACCGTGATTGAAACTCTCCTGCCTCACCCAAACATGAGTCTCTCCTGGGAAACCATAGCATTATCAGATTATAGAGACTAATGTAATTCAAGATGTGTTTCCCTGTAATAATATACCGGTTTTATGTTCTTTTTCTAATTATTCTTTCAAATTATGTTCTTTTTCTAATTATTCTTTCTAAAGTACCTCAATCTGTTCTTAAGACTGGATTATGAACTATCATGAACATGAGAAATGTTATAGAAAAAATGCATAGCGAATCATTGATTAAATGATCATTTTCATCTGGGTGTGTGTAAGGAGAGAGAGAGAGAGAGAACTTTAGAGCACCAGGGAAATCCCAGTGCTGTAACAGGATTTAGTTGGAGAGCTAGTTCCTTCTTCCTGAGTCCAGTTCTTTATTTAGACTTCTATTATGTAATGTTTGGCCCTGCCAGGGTAGGAGAGGACTGTAAAGGAAATTAGAGTGTGGGAGGACAAAAGAAGTTCCCCTGGCAGAGACGGCCAAGCTGCATTCTCAAACTTCAGACTGGCACCAAGAATCACCTTCTCCAAGGGCCAGGAACCAAATGTTTCACCTAAAACCATGTCCCAATTCTGTAAAAGACCAACCTGAGGATGCCAGGAAAGGGCTTGAGAATTATCGTTCAGGCATCCCTCAGTTTGAAGATAAGGTAACTGAGATCCAATGAGAGTTCCCCTGGAGTCAAAATGCTTTCAGCAGTGTTGCCCTAGGAACAGGAAAGCTATAACCCAGTTATAACCTAAGAATATGGGGAAGGGGGAGAAGGAGGGGAGGGAGGGGGGAGGTTGGGCAGAGGAAGGATGATTGGTGGGATTACATCTGTGGTGCATCTTACAAGGGTACATGTGAAACTTAGTGAATGAAGAATATGATTGTCTTAACACAACTAAGAAAATGCCAGGAATGCTATGTTAACCAGTGTGATGAAAATGTGTCGAACTGTTTATAAAACCAGTGAATGGTGCCCCATTAATGTACACAGCTATGATCTAATACTAATAATAAAAAAAAAATCAAAATATATCCTCCTGATAGGATTGTGAGGATCAGCCAGCACTCAGCTCTCTGTAAATAAGAATGAAGGGGCCTGGCACCATAGCTCACGCCTGTAATCTTGGCACTCTGGAAGCCGAGGCCACTATTGGATTGCCTGAGACAGATCGAGATCAGCCTGGGCAAGAGTGAGATTCAGTCTCTACTAGAAAATAGAAAAACTAGCCAGGCATTGTGGCAGGTCCCTGTCGTCCCAGTTACTCAGGAGGCTGAGGCAAGAGGATCACTTGAGCTATGGCACCAGGGCACTCTACCCAGGAGACATAGTGAGACTCTGTCTCAAAAAAAAGAATGAAGGGTGGCGCCTGTGGCTCAAGGAGTAGGGCGCCGGTCCCATATGCCGGAGGTGGCGGGTTCAAACCCAGCCCCGGCCAAAAAAACCACAAAAAAAAGAATGAAGAACAGTGGCAGTAGCAGCAACACTGAGATATGCATATTTAGCATAAGTGCTGCAAGAATGGGCAAGCAATATGAATTTTTTAATATTATAACTTTTTACTTATGCAGACAGGACAAGTTCTTACTGAATTAGAATTATTCTGCAGACAACTGGAACCAAAAGCAGAAATAATTCTCCTTAGAATGCCATTCTGGCTAATTCAGGTTACTGTCCCCTTTATCTGAACCAGAGAGGCAATACAGTCTTCCCAGGAGTGAGGCTGGCCAGGCTGCTGGCCCCACCTTGCTGTCCGTCTCTAACTCAGGGCAGAAGCTTGCCAGGGAGCATGGAAGGATGAAGTCGCTTCTGAAATCTATAATAGAACAAGGGTCTAAAAGACAGGGGAGTTTGAGAATCTCCCAGTGGAGAAAACAAGAAAGAGCAAGGATTCCTTGAGACTTTCTTTAAGTCTATTTAAGAAGAAAGTAACCCAAATTCCAGTTCGGATACAATGGTTTTAAGGGCTTCATGGGATTTCAAAATCTCTATGTACCTCTTGGTTCCTCTGCTTGTGCTAACCAGAAAGTTCCAGTCCCATCATCACAGTGAAGTGCTCCTGTGCATATTTTCAGGGTCAGCTGCAGGACAGAGGAGCTGGAGAGACCAACTGCAGACTGTCTTGACAGGAGGGAGAGAGACCTCAAGTAATGGGGTGTAGCCTCCAAGGAACACAGTTAGAAAACCTCCAGTTGATCCCCATCTGAACATTTCATAAATATCTTCTAAAATACCATAGAAAGAGCTTGTCCAACCAGCATTTAACAGCTTTTCCTCTAGGCATAAGAAATTGCTGTTTATTGGCCTGGAAATTAACAGAACAATTTCTAGCTATTCAACAACTACCGATAAGCTAATTATAAAAAAAGAACTTCTATTGAGTCATAAATTGGAACTCTACTCAGCACTAAAAAGTGTGAACTGTTCGGCGGCACCCATAGCTGGGTGGGTAGGGAGGCAGCCACGTACACAGAGGCTGGAGGGTTTGAGCCTGGCCTGGGCCAGCTGGACCGCAATGACAACTGCAACAAAAAAAATAGCCGGGCATTGTGGTGGGTGCCTGTGGTCCCAGCTACTTAGGAGTTTGAGGTGGAAGAATCGCTTAGGTCCGGGAGTTTGAGGATGCTGTGAGCTGTGATGCCATGGCACTCTACCGAGGGTGACGTGATAAGACTCTGTCTCAAAAAAAAAAAAGTGTTAACTGTTGACACATGCAAAAGATGAATAAATTTTGAAAGCATTGTGCTTAGTGGAGAAAAAAACTCCATCTCATAAGGTCACATTCTCCAAGATGCCCATTGATATCACTTCATAATGGCATAATGACATAGAGATATAGAACAGAACAGTGATTGCTGAGGACAAGGTGTGGATAGTGGGTGAGAAGGCCTCCATGAGAGTAGCATGAGGTTACTGACAATTTCTGTATTTTGATTATGATAGTTTTTACATGAGTCTGTGCAAAGGATCAAACTGCATAAACACACACACACACAGAGCAGTGAATGTAAAAAGTGATTAAAAATAGGGTGGTGCCTGTGGCTCAGTGAGTAGGGCGCCGGCCCCATATACCGAGGGTGGCGGGTTCAAACCCGGCCCTGGCCAAACTGCAACCAAAAAAAAATAGCCGGGCGTTGTGGCGGGCGCCTGTAGTCCCAGCTACTCGGGAGGCTGAGGCAAGAGAATCGCTTAAGCCCAGGAGTTGGAGGTTGCTGTGAGCTGTGTGAGGCCATGGCACTCTACCAAGGGCCATAAAGTGAGACTCTGTCTCTACAAAAAAAAAAGAAAGAGAAGAGAAAAAAAAAAGTGATTAAAAATAGAATAAGACTTGCTGTCTACTTAGTAGTGCTGAACAATGTTAATTTCCTGTTTTTTTTATACTAATTTTATATTTGGGTTCACAGGACTCTATAGTATTTTGCAACTTCTTGTGAGTCAATAATTACTTCAAAACAGAAGTTAAATAATAAAGTAAAAAAAGGTAACAAACTCAGAAAACAATATTTGCAACTCATATCACAAAGGGTTTAACTCATTAGTATGTAAAGAGCCTCTAGAAACCAAGAAGAAAAATAATGAAACAATATACCAATGAACAAAAGACATGAAAATATTTAACAAAAGATTTATAAATTTCACATAGAGATATAAAAATAGGTTAAGAATCCTAATAAGGAAATAAAATTTAGGGTGGCGCCTGTGGCTCAAAGGAGTAGGGCGCCAGCCCCATATACTGGAGGTGGTGAGTTCAAACCCAGCCCTGGCCAAAAACTGCAAAAAAAAAAAAAAAAGGAAATAAAATTTAAACTAAATATGAATAAGAAACATGAAATTAAAAATTGACTGAGATAGCATTGCTTATACATCAGATGGAAAGAAATCTAAAAGTTCAACACCACCCTCCATTGGGAAATAAAAAAAAAATCTTCATCTATTGAAATTGAGAATGCAGAATACCACAATACCCCTAAAGGAGCATTTGGGTATACCACCAAATCAAAGATGTATTTAGTTCTTAAACTGTAATTCTGCTTTTAGGCGTCACTCCTACAGATAAAGGAATTATTATAAGCCATTAGAAATTGTCATAAACCAGTATGAATTTGCATGAGCCACTAGAGAAATACAACAAAAAGGTATAGTTAGTAAGTCAATAGCAGAGAAAAATAGAGTAATAAGAAATAAATATTCAATCTACAAAAATGAAGGAAACAAACAGGAAAATAGGATAACAGATGAGAAAAGAAACAAGTAGCAATATTTAAAGGTGACATATTAAAGATAAAAGGTTTAAGTCTTGAAAAGCCAAGATAATCAGACCATATTCTAAGTTTAAATATAAAGACACAGATGGCTAAAAAGTAAAAACCTACAGAAAGATACATCACACAAACACTAGTCAAAGGAGAGCCTCAGCTTCTAGAGCAGCTATTTTCAACCCATATGCCATGAGAGGATATTAGTTGTGCTGAGAAAATTGTTAAAATTCATTAATTAAATTATTTTCAAAAGAAGTTCAAAGCACAATAAGTGTGTTCTTTTTTTTTTCTATTTTTTATCCACATAATTGAAGTATGCCTCAAAAGTGTAACTACAGGTTGACGTGTGCTGTGAGATTAAAAAAAGGTTGAAAAACACGGCTCTGGCTCAGTGAGTAGGGCGCCGGCCCCATATGCTGAGGGTGCCAGGTTCAAACCCAGCCCCGGCCAAACTGCAACAAAAAAATAGCCGGGCGTTGTGGCGGGCGCCTGTAGTCCCAGCTGCTTGGGAGCCTGAGGCAAGAGAATCGTGTAAGCCCAAGAGTTGGAGGTTGCTGTGAGCCGTGTGACGCCACGGCACTCTACCCGAGGGTGGTACAGTGAGACTCTGTCTCTACAAAAAAAAACAGGGCTCTATATAAATATCAAAGTTGACTTTAAAACAAAGAATACAACCATGAATAATGAAATAATATTATTCTACATATTATGCATATATTATATATTGCATGTATAATATGTAATATAATAAATCATAGTATATGGTAACGTGTTGCATCCATAATATATAATACACATATCATGAATTGTGGTATATGCCTAATGTCTAGTATATATAATTGAACATCATTATGTCACAACAAATGAATCAGTGAAGAAGACATAAAAATCCTGATGTGAACGATTCTAAGTAAATGAAGCAAAAGCCAATAATAAACTGAAAAAGAAAATTTCAAAAATCCACAATTATGGTTGGCACCCGCAGCACAGCGATTACAGTGCTGCTACATACACCGAGGCTGGCAGGTTTGAACCCAGCTTGGGCCAGCTAAGGAACAATGACAACTGCAACAGAAAAATAGCCAGGCGTTGTGGCGGGCACCTGTAGTCCCAGCTACTTGGGAGGCTGAGGCAAGAGAATCACTTAAGCCCAAGAGTTGGAGGTTGCTGTGAGCTGTGATGCCACAGCCCTCTACTGAGGGGGACATAGTGACACTCTGTCTTAAAAAAAATCCACAATTAGAAGTAGAATTATTGAGTCTTTCTCAATAATGTACAGAATAGGGCTGGGCCCAGTGGTTCACACCTGCAATCCTAGCACTCCGGGAGGCTGAGAAGGGTGGATCACCTGAGCTCACGGGTTCAAGACCAGCTTAAGCCAGAGCAAAACCCCATCTCTAAAAATAGCCAGGTCTTGTTGTGGGCACCTGTAGTCCCAGCTACTTGCGAGGCTGAGACAGAGAATCACTTGAGCTCAAGCGTTGGAGGTTGCTGTGAGCTACGACACCACAACCCTCTACTGAGGGTGACAAACTGAGACTCTGTCTCAAAAAAAAGAAAAAAGAAATGTACAAAATAAGCAAATAAAAATATCAGTAAAGATATTTAAAACTTGAAGAAAACTTCACCCAACAAGACGAAGGCAAATAGTCTCCTCAGGTATACATTAAATGTTCATCAGAGACCATACACTAGGGCCAAAAAACAAACCTCAACAATTTTAAAAGGTCAAAATCATATACAATGAGTCTCCTTACTACAGTGGAAATAAGATAAATGAATAACAAAAATATTCCAGGAAAATTTTCAAATATTTGGAAACTAAATATCTGACTTACAAATAACCCACAAGTCAAATAAGAAACTATAGTGGAAATTGGTTAATAATTTGAATGTAATGCAAATGCAAACCCAACCTATCAAAATTTGTGGAATGCAGTAAAGCAGTACTCAAAGGAAAAGATATACCTTTTAAAACTTATATTCGAGGGTGGTTCCTGTGGCTCAAGGAGTAGGGTGCCCGTCCCATATGCCAGAGGTGGCGGGTTCAAACCTAGCCCCGGCCAAAAACCAAAAAAAAAAAAAAACTTATATTCGAAAAGGTCTAAAATCAGCAGTTGAACATAAATAAGGTAGATAAGAAGAGCATCTGAAACTCCAAGGAAAAGAAGTAAAAGACATCCAGGTAAAATGGTAAAGGAAAACTGTATTTTGAGATGACATGATTGTGTATAAAATCCTAAGGGACATATTAAAAAGCCACTAGAAGTAGTAGTTACATTTTTAAAATAAGGCCACAAAACATGAACAGAAATGCATGTAACAAAATATGCATCAAACTGAAAGGTATAAAGCTGTTTCTGAGAGCAATTTTTAAAAACTTAGGTAAATGGAAAGATACATCGTGCTCATGGGTTGGATGAGTCAAGGTGTATAAGATGCTAATCCTCTCCCAACTAATCTATAGATTAAATATACCTCATAACTCTCTGGAATAGCTGGATAGCCCCATGAAAAGGATGAAGTTGTATTCTTTCTTCACACCATGCACAAAAGTCAATCCAAAATGGATAACAAACCAAAATATAAGAGCTAAAACTTTACAACTTTTAGAAGAAAGCAGGAGTAAATCCTTATGAGATCTTAAGATAGGCAAAGCCTTAGATATGACACCAAAAGCAACGAAAGAAAAAAATAGGCAAGTTGGACTTCATCAAATTTTTTGCTTCAGCTTGGCACCTGTGGCTCAAGCAGCTAAGGCACCAGCCACATACACCTGAGCTAGCAGGTTCGAACCCAGCCACGGGCCCGCCAAACAACAATGACAGCTGCAACCAAAAAATAGCCAGGCATTGTGGCAGGCACCTGTAGTCCCAGCTACTTGGGAGGCAGACGCAGGAGAATTGCTTGAGCCCAGGAGTTGGAGGTTGCTGTGAGCTGTGATACCACAGCACTCTACCCAGGGCAACAGCTTGAGGCTCTGTCTCAAAAAAAATAATAATAATTAAAAAAAAAAATTCTTTTGC
The DNA here is from genome assembly GCF_027406575.1 of Nycticebus coucang. NCBI lineage: Eukaryota > Metazoa > Chordata > Mammalia > Primates > Lorisidae > Nycticebus > Nycticebus coucang. Next base: position 7,700,759 of record NC_069790.1, read on the forward strand.
TTCAAAAAACATAATCAAGAGCTGGAAAGACAACCCACAAAATGAAAAAAATATGTACAAATCATGCATCTGATAAAGGACTTGTCTACAGAATATGTAAAGGACTCCATCTGAGATTTGCAATCTAATCTCGAGTGGGGAGGAATCCCCATGCACGGAAATGGGAAGAAAGTGAGTGTGGGCTCTTGCTGCAGGTGCAGGAACTGGGCATGAGCCCAGACTGGGAGGGTTGTGGCCTGTGAGCTGTGGTTTATGTCCTAGGCAGTGAGTCTTGGAGCCTGGGGCAATTTCCACCACACTAAGACTATCAATACTCAAGGAAATCTTGCAGAGTCTCTACCACTTCCCCATGACCCCCATCAGGGCTTCTGCTTACAACCACCATTGGAAAACAGTAAGCCAAGCTGTTTTAGCTCCACCCAACTCACCCAGCTCCGAGGCTGAGAGCAGAGCCCAGGCCACTGAACTGAGATATCAGAGAGCTTCTCCAGGTAAACAAAGATCAGACATAATACCTTACTGATACTGTCACAACCCACTCTTATCTGCAAGCACACCTACTGGCCTGAAAAGTAAATTGCATAAACCAATATAAATCTAGGGACACAAGTACATAGCACTTGGGAACAAGATCTCTGCTTCTCTATCTTTACGCTGGGCCAAGACCCTACTCATGCTCCTAGTACACCACTACTACAACCAGCATTTGAGAAGACCACTTCATTAATGCTATCTAAAACCAAGGAACTCCTACAGATTCTTGGGCCCCTGAAATCACCCAGAAGCAAAGCTAAATGACCCCTTTTTATAGTCACATTCAAAAGGTGGAGAAGAAACAGTTCTATCCAAATGAATGTAAATTCGAAGATAAGAAGTGATAGTTCTTACAGATGAGAAGGAATCAGCATAATTCTGGCAGCATAAAAAAGGAAGAAAAGGTGGTATGATGCTCTCTAGCAATGGATTCTAACCAAAATGAAAATTCCGAAATGTAAGATAAAAAATTCAAAATGTGGTTGTAAGGAAGAGCAGTGAGATTAAAGAGAAATCTAAATACCACTACAAAGAAATCAGAAAATCAATTTAGGATATGAATAAGAAATTTAACAAAGAGATAGATATTTTAAAGGAAAAACCAAACAGAACTTAAGAAAATAAAAAATTCCTTAGAGGAATTAAAAAATACAATTGAAAGGTTGCTATAACAATAGACTACCCAAAGCAGAAGAAAATGATCAGAGAACTTAAAACAGATCTTTTGAATTAATCCCGTCAGATAAAAATAAAGAAAAGGGAATTTTAAAAAAACAAAGCCATGGGGACCTATTGGGCTATCTGAATCTATGAAAAACAAAAAGCTATGATAAATAAAAAGAACTTCCCTAATTTTTTTTTTTTTTTTTTTGAGACAGAGCCTCAAGCTGTCGCCTTGGGTAGAGTACTGTGGCATCACAGCTCACAGCAACCTCCAACTCCTGGGCTCAAGCAATTGTCTTGCCTCAGCCTCCCAAGTAGCTGGGTCTACAGGCGCCTGCCCACAACACCTGGCTATGCTTTCTTGTAGCTGTCATCGTTCTTTGGCGGGCCCGGGCTGGATTCAAACCCGCCAGCTCTGGTGTATGTGGCTGGCGCCTTAGCCACTTGAGCTACGGGTGCTGAGCCAAACTTCCCTAATTTTGCTAGAAATTCAGACATCCAGATATAAGAACCTCAGAGAACTCCAGGAAAATACACTACAAGAAGGAGGACATAAAGACATATAGTCACCAGATGATCAGTGTGAAGGAAAAATTATAAAATCAGGGAGAGAAAATCATCCAGTCACCTTCAAAGAACATCTATTCATACTAAAGGTAGACTCAGCTGAAACTTTACAAGCCAGAAGAGATTAAAATCATATTTTCAGATGTCCTAAAGAGGAAAAAACAGTCAGTCAACCATAGATTTTGTGTCCTACAAGAATAAGTTTCAGAAATGAAGGAGAAATAACATGTTTCTTGACAGACACTGAGGAATTCATCACCACTAGAATGGCCCTACAAGAAATGGTCAAGGTGGGCGGCACCTGTGGCTCAGTCGGTAGGGCGCCGGCCCCATATACCGAGGGTGGCGGGTTCAAACCCCGCCCCAGCTGAACTGCAACCAAAAAATAGCTAGGCGTTGTGGCGGGCGCCTGTAGTCCCAGCTACTTGGGAGGCTGAGGCAAGAGAATCGGGTAAGCCCAAGAGCTGGAGGTTGCTGTGAGCTGTGTGATGCCAGGGCACTCTACCCAAGGGCGGTACAGTGAGACTCTGTCTCTACAAAAAAAAAAAAAAGAAAAGAAATGGTCAAGGAAGTTCTAAACATGGAAACAAAAGACAGACGCTTGTCATTATAAAAACTCAAGAAAATATGAAAATTACAAGACTTATAAAACAATGACACAAATAATACTACAAAGCAACAAGGTAACAATTAGCATTCTGATGGAAACAAACCTTTCATATTATTATTATTGACATTGCATGTAAATGGATTAAATGCTCTACTTAAAAGATGTAGATTGGTGGAATGAATTTTTTCAAAAACATGATTCAACCATACGCTGCTTAGAAGAAACCCACCTAACTAGTAAAAACACATAGACTGATGATAAAGGGGGGTGGGGGAAGGCAGTCCATGCAAACAAAAAACAAATGTGAGCATGAGTAGCTATACTGATATTAGATAAAATAGACTTTAAGTCAACAACAGTAAAAAGAAGACAAACATGGTCACTATATAATGATAAAGGGATCAATTCAACAAAAAGATATAAAAATTCTAAATATATGCACCCAACATTAAGGGACCCAGATTCATTAAACAAATACTACTAGACCTGAGAAAAGAGATAGACAACAATTTATTATTTCACAATAAATATTGTGAAACTTCAACATCTCATTGACAATACTTGACAAGTCATGGCAATAGAAAATCAGCAAAGAAACACTAGATTTAAATTGGACATTAGACCAAATAGACCTAATTGACATTTATAGAGCATTCTACCCAACAACTGCAGAATAGACATTATTCTCATCAGCACATTGAATATGCTCTATAAATACAAAGAGAAAAAACTATAAAACAAGTTTTAAAACAAACTGTAAAACAAGTTTCAATAAACTTTCAAAAATTGAAGTCATATCAAATTTTTTTTTTGGACCACAGTGGAATAAAGACTGAAATCTGTTCTGAGAGAAACTGTGAAAACTACATACACACATGGAAGTTAAACAACCTGCTGCTGAATCATCTTTAGATCAATGATGCAATCAAGGCTGGAGTTAAAAACTTTTTTCAAAATGAATGATAATAATGACATAAGTTATCAAAACTTTGGGCTATAGGAAAAGCAGTGCACAGAAGGAAGTTTATAGCACTAAATGCCTATAGCAAAAAGTACACAAATTAACAGTCCAACATCATTGCCCAAGGAATTAGAAAAACAAGAACAAACCATGGGGTGGCCCCTGTGGCTCAAAGGAGAAGGACGCTGGCCTCATATACCGGAGGTGGCAGGTTCAAACACAGCCCTGGCCAAAAACTACAAAAAAAAAAAAAAAAAAACAAGAAGAAACCAAACCCAAAGCTAACAGAAGACAAGAATAGCAAAAATCAGAGCAGAGATAAACAAATTTGAAAGCAAAATACAGACCAAAATACAGTACAAAAACTTGTTTCTTTGAAAAAGAAACAAAAACTTGTTTCTTTGAAAAAGTAAACAAAATTGATAAACCATTAGCTAAATTAATTAAGGAAAGAAGAAAGGGTATTCAAATAAGCTCAATGAGAAATGAAAAAGGAGACATAACAACTGATATCACAGAAATACAAAAGAATGCCTGAGACTACTATTAAACCCTCTATGTATACAAACTCGAAAATCTAGAGAACATGAATAACTTGCTGGAAATATAAAACTCACCAAGCTTGAATGAGGAAAAAATATATAGAAATCCTGAATAGACCAATAATGAGTGATGAAACTGAATTAGTAATAAAAAAAATGTATCTCAACAAAAAGAAAGCTCAGGACCAGATGGATTCACATCTGAATTCTATCAGAATTACAAAAAGCCGGTACCCATCCTACTGAAACTGCTCCAAAAAAAATTGAGAAGGAGGAATTCTCCCTGACTCATTCTGCAAAGTAAATGCCGCTCTGATATCAAAGCCTGGAGAGGACACAACGACAACAGGAAATGGGACTGCAGATCAATATCCCTGATCAGCATCCATGCACAAACCCTCAGCAGAATCCTGGTCCCCTGAATCTAACAGGACATCAAAAATAAATAAATAAATAAATAAATTCACCATGATCAAGTGGGGTTATCCCAGAGACTCACGGATGGTTCCACATACACAAATCAATGAATACGATTCACCAGAACAGAATCAAAGTCAAAAACCATATCATCATCTCAGTAGATGCAGAAAAAGCATTCAATAAAATACAGCATCCATTGAAGATATAAACCCTCATAGGCATAGAAGGAACATCCCTCAAAATAATAAAAGACACATATGATAAACCCACAACCAGGATCGTACTGAAAGACGAAAGGCTGAAAGCCTTCTCTTAAAGAGCTGGAAGGAGACAAGGATGTCCACTTTTACCACCCCTATTCAACACAGTATTGGCAGTCCTAGCCACAGCAATCAAATGAAGAAAGGAAAGACATTCAAATTGTAAAAGGGGAAGTCAAACTATCTCAGTTTGCCAATGATGTGATCTTTCTTTTTTTTTTTTTTTTGAGATGGAGTCTCATTATGCTGCCCTTGGTAAAGTACTGTGGTGTCAGCACAGCAACCTCCAACTCTTGGGCTTAAGCTATTCTTTTGCCTCAGCCTTTCAAGTGGCAGTAACTACAGGCACCCACCACAGTGCCCAGCTATTTTTTTGGTTGTGGTTGTTATTGTTGTTTGGCAGGCCTAGGTAGCTGGTGCTCTAACCACTGAGCTACAGGTGCTGAGCCCAGTAATATTATCCTATACCTAGGAAACCCTAAAGAATACTCCAAAAGACTCCTAGATTTCCATAAATGAATTCAGCAAAGTCTGAGATTACAAAATCAATACATATAAATCAGTAGCATGTCTACACAATAACAACCATGCTGAGTTCAAATCAAGAACTCAATCCCATTTATAATAACTCCAAAAAAACAAGTAGGAATATACTTAGTCAAGGAGATGAAAGATCTCCAAAAGGAGAACTATACAACACTGATGAAGAAAATCAGAAATGACATAAACAAATGGAAAAACATCCCATGATCGTGGATTGAAGGAATCAATGTTGTTAAAATGTCCTTACTGCCTAACGTGATTTACAGATTCCATACAATTCCCATCAAAATACCAACATCTTTCTTCACATAATTAGGAAAAAAAATCCTAAATAACATATGGAATCAAAAATGAGCATGAATAACCAAAGCAATTTTAAGTAAAAGAACAAATCTAGAGGTGTCCCATTACCCAAATTCACAATATACTGCAGGGCTATAGTAACCAAAACAGCATGGTACTGATATAAAAGTAGACATTTAGATGAATAAAAAAGAATAGAGAACCCAGAATACAACCTTATACCTACCACCAAGTGATCTTTGAAAAAGCAGACAAAGGGCGGCGCCTGTGGCTCAAGGAGTAGGACGCCAGTCCCATATGCCGGAGGTGGCAGGTTCAAACCTAGTCCCGGCCAAAAAAAAAAAAAAAGGAAAAGAAAAAGCAGACAAAAATACACACTGGACATGCAGAAGAATGAACCTGGATTCCTACCTCCCACTATACACAAGAATTAACCAAAGATGGATTAAATGTAACACCTGATCTCATACAAATTCCAGAGGAAAACCTAGGAGAAACTTTCATGAACATTGGCCTGGGTAAATAATTTATGACTAAGACCCCAAAAGCAAATGCAACAGAAATAAAAATAGACAAATAGGACTTAAAGTGAAAGGCTTCTGCCCAGCAAAAGAAATAATCAGCAGAGTAACTAGACAACCCACTGGATGAGAGAAATTATTTGCAAAATAAACATTCTACAGAGGACTAATATCCAAAATCGACAAGAAACCCAAATCAGTAAGAAAAAAACAAACATGTTAAAAAATAGGCAAACTGTCTCCATGCCCATAGCACAGTGGTTACGGTGCCAGCCACGTACACCAAGGGTGGTGGGTTCAAACCCAGCCCCAGGCCAAACTGCAACAACAACAAAAAACAATAGCCAGGCATTGCGGTGGGCACCTGTAATCCCAGCTACTTGGGAGGCTGAGGCAAGAGAATCGCCTAAGCCCCAGAGCTGGAAGTTGCTGTGAGCTGTGATGCCATGGCACTCTACCAAGGGCAACAAAGTGAGACTGTGTCTCTAAAAAAAAAAAAAAAAAAGAAAGAAAATAAAAATACTCAGCATCACTAACCATCAGAGAAATGCAAATTAAAACTACAATGAGATACCACCTATAAGAATGGCCACTATTTAAAAAGTCAAAAACAATAAATAGATATTGACACAGATGTGATGAAAGGGGAACGCTTATACGCTGTTGGTGTAACTTCAGAGAAGTTACGTAGCATTTGGTATATAACCTCTCGGAAGTTATATAGCACTTGATATATAGCTACGCTGTTGGTGGGAATGGAAATTAGTACAACTTCTTTGGACAGCATGGAGATTTCTCGAGAACTAAAAGTAGATTTACCGTTCGACCCAGCAATCCCACTATCAGTCATCTGCTCAAAAGAAAAGAAGTCATTCTATCAAAAAGACACCTGCACTTATATATATATATCTATTTTGTGTTTGTTTGTTTTGGCTTTTAGTAGACGGGGGATCTCACCCCTGCTCAGGCTGGTCTTGAATTCCTGAGCTCCAGCAATCTACCCTCCTCAGCCTCCCAGAGTGCTAGGATTACAGGCATGAACCATTGCACTCAGCCTCATACAGTGATATATTTACTGCAGGACAATTTGCAATCGCAAAGATACTGACTCAACCTAAGTGACCATCAACTGAAGAGTTAGATAAAGCTGGAGTATTACTCAGCCCTCAAAAAGAGTTAAATGATGTCTTTTGGAGCAAATTGAATGGAACTGAAGACCATTATCCTAAGGGATGTAACTCAGGAACAGAAAACCCAACACCAAATGTTCTTATTTACAAGTGGGAGCTAAGCTATGTGTATACAGTCATACAGAGTGGACATTGGAGATTCAGAAATGGAAGAATGACTGAAGAAAAATTACCTAATGGGTACAATGTACATTCAGGTAACAGATACAGTAAAGGCCCAGACATCACCACCATACAATTCATCCATGTGACCAAAACCACTTGTATTCCCTAAATTTATTGAAATCAAAATTGAAAAAAAAAATAAAGACACACCATTTGCAATAGCAACAAAACACATAAAGTAGAACAAAAATTTTAACAAAAGGTATGCACGATTTTCATAGTAAAATGCTACAAAGCTATGTTAAAAGACACTGAAGAAAACCTAAGTGGATTAAATGATGTGTCATAATCATGGGACTCAAAGCAACACCAATCAAAATCCCAGCAGGTGCTTTCCTTCAACCTTTACAACAAGGTTGTAAAATTTATATGAGAGAATAGACTTCCCTAAAAGAGAAGAGGAAAGTAGGAATATTTGCTCCACCAGATCTCAAGACATTCAAAAGCTATTGTAAAATAGACAATGAGGCCTGGTTGAAGGAGTGGCTGGAACTAGAACAAACTGTAGAAGCCAGAGACAGAGGCAGCACATATGAAAACGTAATTCATATCAGGGTGGGACTGCAAGTCAAGGGCCGGTGGACAACCTGGGTGATAAACAGAACTGAAAAAACTGCTCCCCAAATGGGGAAAAAAATACAACTAGATCATTACCTTCACTAAACACAGACGTAAAGCCCAGATAAATGCCAGACTAACGTGTGAAAGAAGAAACTATAACATTCTTTAAAAATGGGATGGCGCCTGTGGCTCAGTCCGTAAGGCGCCGGCCCCATATACCGAGGGTGGCGGGTTCAAACCCGTCCCCGGCCAAACTGCAACCAAAAAGTAGCCAGGCGTTGTGGTGGGCGCCTGTAGTCCCAGCTACTCGGGAGGCTGAGGCAAGAGAATCGCTTAAGCCCAGGAGTTGGAGGTTGCTGTGAGCTGTGTGAGGCCACGGCACTCTACTGAGGGCCATAAAGTGAGACTGTCTCTACAAAAAAAAAGAAAAAAAAATTCTTTAAAAATGTAATGTAGGAAATTATCTCTATGACCTCAGGTAGGAAAGAATTCCTTAAACAAAACTGGAACGTGAAACACAGTATAAAGATAAAGTTTTATTGGGAAAGAAATTCACAAATAAAAAAGCAGCAGAACACACACAATGCCCCAAGTTCTCAACAATCCACAAAGAAGCAAGCTTAGGAGGGGCATGGAGAGGACTCTAGGGCAGAGACCCAGCCCTGAAACACTCCAGGCCACAGGTGGACAGGTGACTCTGTGACAGGGAGAGCTCCCTGCTCAGGGAAGTGGCCGAGGGAAGAAAGGGGCTCTAGGCTCAGGGACGTGCATGAGCCTCTTGTTGCTCACTCACACTGCCAGTAAGCTTTCCTCTTAGCCATAGAAAGAGGCTTGGAATTAAACCCCAGGACCAGCCAGAATTGCCTTTCCTCGGTGTGCAGAGGCCACGATGTTTCACCCTGAGCAGGTAACTGACCATGGTAGAGATGTCTTTATCTATCGCCCAGGAAAGCCCTGGACTGTGCGGATGGCGTGGATGGGGATAATGAAAAGGGAAATAGAGGTGATGCTGTGGAAGACGCTGAGGAAGGAAGGTGGGTACTGATACTCATGAGGGCCCCAAGGTACAGGAATGGGACAGTACACATGGAAGAAATTCTCACTGCATATAATTTGGGCTTTGCCCACATTGGAAAAGCCATTTAAGAAATGAAGATCAAAGTCTCGGCTATTATGGATGAAGCTACTCAGAAAGAAGCTACACGGTAGGGAAGGGAAAATTATCAAAATTGAGTCTACAAGTCTGGAAGACACTCTAAAGAAGTTGATTTTATAATTCCTGGGTTTCCACACATTGAAATGAGGGTGTGGAAATGGAAAAACATGGAGAAAAAATATAGATTATTTCCCGATGTCAAATACTATTTTATAATTGTTACAGCCATGATGACAAGAATTTGCTATTATTAACTTTCATTGATTAATGCTCTGTCCCAGGCATTGCACTAGATGTTTTCTATCTTTTGACTTTAATATTCACGACACTTGAAGTAGGTAAGAAAACTGAGATTCAAAGAAGTTAATTTGCACGGATTCACAGAACCAATGTAAAACAGCCAGTGCTGTCTGCCTGAAAAGTCTTCTTTCCTCTCTGATATTATTTAAACTTCTTGTTCTGAGTAAGAAATAGATGAAATAAAGATCTGAAATGAAAATGCTGAGTCTTAAGTTTTTCTGATGCTTCCCAGAAAGACAGAGTTTTGTGAAACTCTTTCACCACACACATGAGAAAAGATCATCAAACTTCTCAGGGCTATAATTTTATACTATCTTAAAATGATTGTCTTTATGTTACAGTTTTATATGGCCTTTCTCAAAAAAACTGCTGTGGTCTGAATGTGTATGTTCCCCCTAAGATGATGATATTTGGAGACAGAGCCTCTGGGGAAGTGATTAGGTCATCCTGATGGTATTAGTGTCCTTAGAGACACCGCTAGAGGGCACTATCTGTAAGAAAAGGGCCTCAGAGAGCTGCCTTGCCACCTGTCACCATGAGAGGACACCGCTAAAGGGCGCTATCTGTAAGAAAAGGGCTCTTACAACACCTGGACCCTGCTGGCACCCTGATCTTGGACCTCCTGGTTCCAGAAATATGAGAAATAAATGCCCATTTTTTATAAGCCACCCAGCTTATGATATTTTGATATAGCAAATAAATTGAAACAGCTCCATTGATGAATACTGTACCATGAGTCCAAAATTACCTGGAAACTTCCAATTTTTTCTCTTATAACTAAAAACTTAATGATTCTATATCTCAACATTTCCTTTATATTTAAATATCTTAGATTATTCAATGTCAGTAAGCATAGATACAGTAAAACCCAAATCATTCAAATTATCAACTAGTCACTTCCTTCCATTCCTAACTTTACCTGGGAGAAGTTCCCAGGATCCTCCAATTAAGCCCCCTCAGTCTGACTCGCCTCAGATGAAATCCCTCCTGCTCTCTCTCTTCTTGATTGTCAATGCCGGCTGACGCCACTGGCACCTGCAGGCATAGCTCAGCACCGAAGAAATCAGAGAAGGCAATGTAGCTGTCATGTGGTGCATTTAGATGGGTACAGGAAGAATAAAGAGGTGACTTGTCATTTGATCTCAGCCAGAGATAGGATTCTGATCAACTAATAGCACAGTAGGAAAAACCCAGTAGGTAACTCAAAAGATATTTGTTTGGGGGGGCACTTGGCACCAAAATGAAAAGTTGGTTAAGCCAATAATTTGGAACTCAGACTTTTAACCTACCGAAAACAAACTAGTACATGCAAATAGCACTGGCTGTTCAGCAATTACTCTGTGAAGCACCAACAGTGGTGGTGAGGGTGCCTACTGTATACTAACCACTAGTTGGAGCCATGAGTATGCGACTCTGAACTTAATAAAACTGATCTGTGTCTAACGCTAAATTCTGTACTTTTCATGCTCTCTGGCCTGACCCAAATTATTGACGTTTCAAAAGCATGATACCTGTTCTGTGCATCAGCATTCTGGAATTCTGAAAAGGATGTTTGTGTTTCTCTTACCGAAGATGATGCTCCATGAACCCACCATAGCTGATGTTTCTGCAACTTGATCCGGTGTTACAAAGAAGGCCCTGGACAAAGGGAAGAACACCCTGGCTGGGCAGGTCCCGGGGTTGCAAGTAACCTGAATATAGAAGCAAAAAAGAAGTGAGTCTTTATGCCTGCTACCAGCAATGGAATTCCTGTCGAGTTGTAATTGTCATACGTAACATCAAATTACTATATTATTAATGCTGTTATTAATTTAAAAGAGATCTGAAGACTCAAAAAAATCAAATGAACAAAAACCACTTCGTACCTTTTCCCCAGAGAGAGCACACACCCTTCAAGGCAGAATGGCTCCGAGTAGCCATAGTTACACGATCCCCACCTTTCCCCGCTCACAGAGTAGAAATACGTCTGATGTGCAGCCAAGGCCCAAGACACAGTTCTCCATAGACAGGCCTTGAGCAGGAAGGATAAGAATGGATGCTTCTTCCCATTTCATATAAAATTTTACGAGGTTGTAGTTTTGGCAAAAATTTCAAGTTGAATACAACTTGAAATCTTAAATGTTTAAATGTGGTTGCTAAGAACTACACAATGCAAAAAAAGATTTTCTGCACTAAATAAGACTTTTCAAGGCAAAGGTTACTACAAGCTACCTCCCTTCAGGAATGGCTATTCACACATGCCCCAACCACAACCACCCTTCACGTCACCAGCTGGATGGGGCAGCAGGTGTACGGAGGACTACAGGCAACTTCGAGGCTCCTAATCTAACGTGCTAGAGTCAAAGAAACCCTGACAAAGCCTTTCCCCTCAAGGCTATCTTGGTCTGGGAGATAATCTCACTCCCCAGAACTTGGATACCACTATGCCCAGTATTTAGCACATAAAAGGCAATCACTAAATGATGGATGGATGGATGGATAATACATGAATAGGCTTTTAGCTAATGGAGTTCTTAGCAGACATATGGTCCAGTGCTCTAGAATAGATAAATGTATCCAGGGTTGTATCTCAGTTGCTACTAAAAGGTACATTTCCCTAGCAGCCCGATGTGTCCTGTCTTTCTCAGAAACACATCAAAATGCAAGTCAGAGATTTTGAGGACACTAGCTGGGGGTATGACTTGTCTCCAAGACTAGAGATTTGGCTCGGTATTGTTGGGCTACCTTGTAATGCAAATAAGCAAGTGTGAAGGTCTCAGACATCCCATGGAACACAATTAAGAATGTTCCACAATCTACGTCTTAGCATGAGGGTGCTAAGGTCCACAGACATGCCTTTCTCCAAGTCACACATTCCCAAGAATGGCTCCAAGTCAAATACTCATTCCACCACACCTTACCACCCCATCCATCCATCCTCTCCTGAGATGCCTGTCTGGGGCCCATCTGAAACCAGGCACACTTGCCCAGGTGTCTCTGGGTCCCTGATCACTTACTTCCTCCCTTCCTGATCCCTGGAAGTGAAATCCCAAAGGCAGCTGAACCCTGCCTGACAGTGTCCTCATAGTCACATGGAGCTCAAGGAAACGTTGGCAGCTGGGGCTCATCTGGCCTCAACTCCATTCCCGTCCCCCTGCTGGGACCACAGGCCAAACTTCACCAACACAAATGGCATTTTAACTGAGCAGGTAGACCAATACAGCTTCTCAAGTGTCTGTTTTAATCTCTCAAGGTATTTGATGGGAAATTTCACTTTTTTATAAAGAAATCTTAACTTTAGAAGATTACGTATGCCTAGTGAAAATATGCATATGCGCCTAAGGCTTCAGTCTAAAATCCTCAAATCCACTTAACCTTTTCCAAGGTACTTTTCAGGCAGAGCACAAGAAGGGAAGCAGCTCACACTGGGCCAGGACGGGAGTGGAGCTGCCAATTCAGACATCAGAAACAGTTCTGAGCTAGTAATGAAAGGCATGTTTCCCTGGCATGACATCTGTGTCCCATCTCTCCTGAGGAGGTGGCCACAGTGGGGCATTTAGTGGGTCAGAGATTGAGGACTGTAGCCCTGGACACACTTTGCCTCCAATACTAAAGATCTGACATGGTCACATCAGGCTGCCCCAAGACAGCCGGAAGCATGAAAGTCCTCTCTGGGCCAGGCCCATGCTGGTTGCACGCACATGACTGGCTTTCTCGTGGAGTCCGGGGAGCAGCTCTGGCAGGCAGGGGAAATCAGCTGTCCTAACACAGCAGGGGCTCCCAAAGAGCACACCCCATGCCCATAGCTACAGAGCTGGTGGGTGCCACGATAGACCTTCAACGTGTTCCTTAGACGATTTTGACTCTTAGGTCCCTTTGAGACTGGCAGACCCTTCCCTTCCCTAAAGGTGCTCATCTGTGTCAACCTCTAGGAAATATTTCTGGTGTTTCTGTAGGTCACATCTTTGTGGGGTTGCACTCCTGATCCAAAGCAGTAGCTCGAGAAATCTTCAAGAAATGGATGGAAATGTTGAGGATAAGCTGCTCTTTCCGTATGGCAGGACTGAGCTGGGACCACGCTGGACTGTAGATTTAATGGTCTATTATCTACAACTGAACAATTCTCAATTCCACATCAGACAGTACCGGTTTGGGGCTTCCTCTCAGTGCAGGAAGCCGCGTTGTCCCCTGGTTCCATGCCAGCTCCCTTTCCCCCATTCTGCCCACTTCTCCTGCAAAGCCTGGATTTCTTCCACATATCCTTTTCCTCCCCTCCCCTCACTCTTCGGGCCACTGTAATCTGAGTCCTCTGTGTCCCACCACACCACTGACTTTCTCTGGGGACTTGTCAGCCCTTCTCTTACACGGGCGGCGGCAGCACCTGCCACTCTGCCACACCGCCTTCTGTAAGTGCTTCCCAGACGGACTCCATATTTCTTCATTTTCCCCCCCCAGCACTCTGGCTGCCCACTGTCCCTTCTGCCTGGTCCTCAAATGTGCTCTTCTTCTACACCCTGGTGTCTGAGCCACTGAGGAGTCCCATCCATGTGCCTCCACACGCATAGTATGACTGGCACAGCTGCTCAGCCCGATAGGCCCTGGAGCCTCAGATTCAGCATGACCACACCGGGCACCGCTCCCCGAAGCCCGACTCAGTCTGCACCTCTTCAGAGCAGGTGAGGGTGTGTGCTGCACCCAGTGTCCCAGCACAAAGCCTCCCTCCCCCCGACCCAGCCAGCCACTGCTCCCCCTCATCCTCTTCTGTTCAGCAGACACTCATCCATCTCTTTCTGGGTTACTCAAAAGATGCACAAACTGACCTTACATCCTCCGGTGCTGCTCTCTCCCCACCCCAAGTTCAAGCTCCGCCAGTGTCTCTAGAATACACCCCTTCAATACTCATCTCATTCAGATCTTGCCTGAAACCTTTCCATGGCTCCTCTGCGCTCCTTGAGAGAGAGCTGGCATCACACCACACCCTTTACAATCCGATCCTGCTGACTCTCTAAGCTGTATCTCTGCTTTTTAGTCACCAAAAACTTCCCCTTTGGGCCTTTGCCAATGCTGACTTCGCTACCTAGACCATTCCTCCCCTGCTCTCCCTTATTCCGACAAAGTTGCACACTGCAGGTTCCACAGAAGCTTTGGCCACCCCAACATGCTTCCAGGACTCTTGGTGCAAATCCCCAGTGGCAGTTTTCCCATCATCTGTGACAGTCTGCCCCTGCAGCAGTGAGTTCAGTAAAGGCAGGAACAAATACCTTACCCACAATTTTATCCTCAGCAGAGCCTGAAACACAAAAGGCACTCAATCCATATTTGCTGAATGAATAAATTAATTACTAAAGTAGGAACCCTGAAAAGCTTTTCAACATTTCCCAAATGAAGTTTCACTAACATTGCTTCACCATTTTCTAAAACATGCACTGGAGTCCCCAAACAACAAAGACAAACTATTGAGACTATTCCTTTTTCTGTATATAAGACATGAATAAAACCGACACACTGTGTTGTATAAATCTCAATACTTAATAATCTTTATTTATGTGACACTTACAGAGTCAACAACATTTTATATATATTAAATGCCATCGTCTGATAGAAACAAAATAAGCCATCATTTTTTTCAAGGAATGAAGTTGTTGAGATTTCAAAGCAGATTAACAAAATGGCCTGTCTAATCCTATTCCTGGAGCATGGAGAGTTATCAATAACATCTTATTGATGCAACACTGTCATGATTGCCGTCATCATCGTAGTTATCACGAGGGTCAGCAGCATCATTTGTCACCGTCCTCATCACTGCGTCCCGGTCACCACCGGCATCTCCATCGGTACCATCTTCATATCATCACCATCTTATCGTGATCTTGTTGGCAAACTGTTAAAGGCACCTCTCACTTTTCCTCCTTATACTCTTCTTGTGTTTACAATAGCTTAATACTTATTCCCACATTGTGTCAGTTTAGTTGGAAGAAGACACCTACCTGCTAGATGGAGTAAACATTTATAATTCTTGAAAGAAAAAAATCTAAATTGTTATTTATGGACACATACGAAGATATTGTTATAAGAAAACCCCATCTATCCCTTCCACTCAGAATTCAGTTTACAAAGAGCAGAAGAAGAAAGAATATGATTTTTTTCCTCTGAAGGTTTGCAAACCCAAAAGTGTATTTACAAGTGAAACTTACAACTGTCCCTGTGTCTGGGAGGTTCTTGAAAACGAAGTACTGTGAGAATCATGAACAGGATACACGGCCAGAGGAACTCGGCAAGGGAAAGAACCTGGAGATGTTGTTTTAAAAAATAGCAAGTGAATAAATCGCAAAGCTTTACAGTACTTACATCTTTTGAAGGGGGTTATTACGATCTCTACCAAGTGTCTCTAAGAACCATCATTCGGGAAAGGGCCCCCAGACAAGGCCCAGTTCATTTTTTATCACATCCAAATCTAGGACGGGATCATCTCCTTGTCCTTTTCTCCCTAGATCTGCCTTCGGCTTTTTCTGCACATTGTTATTGATGACAGAACTTATAACATTAAAGAAATTTTATCTGCAATGTGCTTTTTTTGCACATTGTTATTCATGACAGAACTTAGGACATTAAAGAAATTAAAAAAAATAACTTCACTCATATTTCCCTCAGTTCAACAAATGAACTATTGTTATTTTTCTGATTTCTTCAACATTCCTGATTTTTCCATCCAAGTAGGTATTTTGCCAGCTTTGGTGGTAGCATTCACAACTATCAGCTTCCTGACTGCACAACAATCTTACCAAATAGATATACCACAATTCACATATACATTCTTCTATCAAGAGACAGTTTTGTGTATAAAATTTTTTTCTTTTGAATGACTTTCTTGAGAATAAACTCCTAAAACTGAGATTATTGGGGTCAAATCTCCATACTATATATGAGCTACCCAAAACGATTGCAATAATTTGTACAAAGCTGAATTTTCAAATTGGGCGAAAAATGGACTGTTGTTGATGCATGAAATTTAATGATTTCAGAAAGAAATACCATGTGTATAGTCCAAAGAAAAATTAAATTTGGAAATGCCTTATCATAAATGTTTTTATTGTCATCTTTCTTTGTTTATTTTTACAGTGGGTAATCTTCTATTGAGTTCCGGTCCTTTTAAAAAGAAAAATGTTCATAGCCAGACTCAGAACCGGTAAGGTATTGTTTAAATGCACACACAAAAACCTAAAAATCATCACGTGAAGGCTGCTCTGTCAAACACTGAAAAGGATGTCTTCTTGTTTCAGACTTTGGACTAAAATAAACTTCTGGGAGCCGTGGCTCCTTTATCCATGACACTGCTTGGCTTCCACCCCACGGTCATAATCTTTGCCTGTGAACAGATCTAAAGATAAACAGGTGACTGGCCTGAATCCATGAAGACAAAACACAGGTGGAAAAGAGTTCTTTGAGCCCCGGGTGTAATTAAAGAAGAAAAGAAATCATTTTTTGAAATGGTCCACAAAGGAAGTATTTCAGCTCAAAAATTAAAAAAAAAAAAAAAATTAGCCCTTTCTTGGCTTAAGGTATCATGAATATTTCCCCAATTTTTATTTGCCCTCTTATTGTCTAAATCTTTTATGTGATCAATTTATCAGTCTATTTTACCTGAATTTTTTTCTACACTCTAAGAAGATACAATTTTTTTTTTTTTTTTTTGAGACAGAGTCTCAAGCTGTCACCTTTGGTAGAATGCCATGGTGTCACAGCTCACAGCAAACTCTAACTCTTGGTCTTAAGTGATTCTCTTGCGTCAGCCTCCCAAGTATCTGGGACTACGGGCAGCCTCCCAAGTATCTGGGACTACGGGCAGCCTCCCAAGTATCTGGGACTACGGGCACCCACCGCAACTCCCAGCTATTTTGTGTTGCAGTTGTCGTTGTCCAGCAGGCCTGAGCAGGTTTGAATCTGCCAGCCTCAGTGTATGTGGCTGGTGCCGTAACCACTGTACATGGGTGGAGAGCCAGAAGATACAATTTAAAGTATCATACCCAAGCCAAATTGTAATAATCAACTCTGAAATTACAGATATGTATCAGTCTAGTCTTTAAGTCAATGGCAAATCTCTAGTTTCAAATAGAAATAACTTTGGTTAAAAAAATAAAAGCCTGTATCTTATAACTGAGAAATTTTTATGAGGATTTTGAAATAAAAATATAACTACAATTAAACCTACCAAAAAAAAAAAAAAAAAACAAACTCAAGGCTTTTTTATTTACAAGCCAATCACTGGCCTTCTGAAAAACCCTTCATTATTCCACATTTGAAACCACTGCATTCAAAAGAAAAGTCTCCAGACCCGGTTCTGCTGTGTCATGGTCCATTGTGAGTGTGTGAATCGCCTCCTTTCATCGGACTGTTTCTCTTCAGGGGCACAGAGGCAGCCTTTCCTTTCCCATCCCATTTTCATATCGTGTTTTCCTTTCTCAGGTGTCATTATTATCCTTGAATCTTGCTTAATGTTTTTAATCTTATCCCTGTTAAATGGAATGTTCTCTGATTAACATCAGAGCTTCGCTATTTCTCCCACAGGCCTGGCCCTGCAGTGCTGGCTTCTTAATACCGGGAACTGATCTGAGCAAAAACTGGCATTCCTGCTGTCCAAAGGCACCCAAGGATTCTCAATGCTGTTGCAGGCTCTGCTTTCAAGAAAAATAAACATCTAGTAAACCTACTAGTATTTAAAAAACAACAGCTGCTCTGCTCTTGCAGGAGGGAACCCCACCCCCAGGAGAGGGTGGAAGTGCTGAGTCCTGTTCCCTGAGCATCACACCCTCACAGACCTCTCACTAGCACCTTCGTGGATGACCAGATCCCTGTCCCCTTCCCCTTCCTCTTCCTGTAGCCTGAGGATGCATATAAACCTGTCTGTGTTTCCATCTGTGCCCTGAGACACAGTGGTGTTCTGGAGATTTAACAACACAGATGCACAAACGTGTGCACCCTCAAGGAAAATAGTATGTTGAAACTTTTTCACAGACTTTCTCTTTTCTCAGACCAAATTAAGGAAGAAACAGAAAAGAAGTTAAAAGACAGAGGGAAAAACTTGCCTTTGTCTAATATAAAAACATTTTTTTAAAGGTCAAGTAATAAATTTTTAGAGCAGATTGGACCAGCCCACTATGCCCCAGTCCTAAGTTCAGCATCTCGAAGGCCATAGTGATGTGCCCGCGCATCCCAGTGACTTTGCCCAGGACCGGCATCTACAGAGACAAACACTCCAAAGGAGTCTCCTTATCTCCTTCTTCCAGCAGAGGAGCTGGGCGACTGCTGCTGGGAAAGATCATATGAAACAAGAAAGGTGAACAGACGCTGACTCTGCTGAGGGAGCGTCAAGAGCTACTCATTAAAATGCAAAAAGATTTTGAAGTTGGGGAGCAATAGCCCCCAGTAAGAAGAAGAACATGGCACAAAACATTTTTAAAAAATTTCAAAAGACAGTGCAACCAGTACAATGAAGTTTGCATCTCATGTCAATAATTTCCTGCCCTCTTCTCCACGATCGTTTGGACGGTATCTTTGTGCGGTAGAGAAATGGAGCTTGAAGGATGAGCTCAGAGGTCACCCTAGAGATTGAAGGGAAAATCTACGAGTCCCAAGACTTAAAAAAGAATGTCAAGGACAAAGATAATACCTGTGGTGGGCCACCCAAGTCTGAGTCAGATGAGAAGAAAGAACACAGCAGCTGTCTAAATACACTGGAGGGCAACAGGCAAAAAAGCAAGTGAAAGAAACTCACAGACCGTGTCCAAAAAGGAAACAGCTCCAGTCAAGTGAAGAACTTCTTTACAATTGATTTAGTAAGAAGGACAATTAAATAAGAACAAACACTTAGAAACAAAAAGTTCCCCAAAGGGTGATAAATAAATAAAAGGAGTGGGTATGGATTTAAAGGAAAAAATAACAAAAAGTCAAGTTCTCACTATGGAATTCTAAATGATTTAGAAACCATAAAAAAAAATACACACTGGTTAAATTTAAATTTCTGAAATAAAGTTTGAAAAACGATAGTAATATTTTAAAAACATTGTCAAAAGCAAAAAGGATTAAGACATAAAAGCTGATACAGTTGATAAATAAGGACGATTCAAAACAAGGATGATTGGCATCCCTGAGAATCCAACAGATGGAATAAAAAAAGATGTGCAAAAATCTTCCTGAAATAGAGAAGAAGACTGGAAGAGTATACCTTATTTCAGAAAGAAAAAATAGCCATAATTAAACCTAGCTGTCAAACTTCAAGCTACTGAATTTCCAAGATAAATTAAGAATCCCACAGATACCTAAACAGAAAAAAAATTACTAGTAAGGGTGGGGAATGGCTGGGCGTAATGGCTCATGCCTATAATCCCAGTACTCTGGGAGGCGGAGGTGGGTGGGTTGCTTGAATTCAGGAGTTGGAGACCAGCCTGTGTACAAGCAAGAGTCTGTCTGTACAAAAAAGAGAAAAATTATCAGAGTGTTGTAGTCCTAGCTACTTGGGAGGCTAAGGCAAGACAATTACTTGAATCCAAGAATTTGAGGTTGCTGGGAGCTCAACCCTGGGTGTTGTCCAGGGTGACAGAGACTCTGTCTCAAAAAAAAAAAAAAAAAGGGTGGGGGGAATCATTTCAGCTTCAAACATGTCTTCACATCATACATTTTTAGATACTCAATGAATCAATGTTCACAAAGTTCTAGAAAGTGTGATTTTAAAAATAATACTCAAAGTGGCCCTAAACCGAAAACCAATATACACATATTGTCAATGATGAAAGAACACAGATAACACATTAACCATGAGCCCTGAGGGAGAAAAAAGCTCAACAATGAAATCCAGACTAAATGACAACTGGACAAAAACTAAAAATCCACCCAAACCACTTCTATTTCCAGCAGCGTGCTGTCTAGAAACAATAGGGGCACGCTGGCTAAAATAGTGTCATTTTGTTGTGTTGCTGGTCTTACTAGAAAGGAGAGGCTACAGACCAAAAAATAAACTAAGAATGGCTCGGTGCCTGTGGCTCAAATGGCTAAGGTGCCAGCCACATACACCTGAGCTGGTGGGTTCGAATCCAGCCTGGGCCTGCCAAACAAAATAGCTGGGCGTTATGATAGGCACCTGGAGGCAGGAGAATCGCTTGAACCGAGGAGTTAGAGGTTGCTGTGAGCTATGATGCCACGGCACTCTACCCAGGGCAACGGCTTGAGGCTCTGTCTCAAAAAATATATAAAATAAAATAAACTAAGAAAAAGTTGCTAACTATGTCTTTAAGAGTGACATTCAAGGGGAATGGAGAGAAAGTAAGGGGACCAACATTTAAATAATACTAAGGTTCTATTGCTGAGAACATTTTTGGAACATATAAAAGACAAAAATTCATAAATAAAGAAAATACATCCAGTAGAAAAGATAAATTCACGCTAAGACACCATATAGTGGAACTTTAGCATAAACAAAAGAGAAGATTTCAACAGCAATTCAAAAAATAAAGACAGACTTCCTCAAAGGGAAGAAAATTACCAAAGACTCATCAAAAGCGAAGACAGTTAAATATCATCAGATCACCAAGAGAACTCCTGTCAATTACAGAACTGTATAGCAGTAAGACAATTGCTCGAGAATTAGGTAAAAGAAAATTTTTCAGAAACCAAGTCATTCAACAACAGACGTACATTTAAGAAACTTTCAAATGGTTTAATTTCAAATAATGCTTGGATTAAACTCACTATTTGAAAAATGAGGATTTTGAGCTTGATTTTTGAAAAAAAAAATGCTATATGCTATTTAGAATAGATAAAATTAAAATATAAGAATACAAAATGGTTGAAAGTAAAGAAATTAAAATAGAGGGTAAATGTTAAGTAAATTAGCTATGCTAATATCAGGCAGGGATTTTCAGATGAGTGTTATGGAGAGAGAAGATCACTGCATATAAAAAGGTCAATGTGACAAAAAGGTACAGTAATTATATGCATGTATGTACTGAAGAAAATAGCCTCAGAACATACAATTGTAGGACTGTACCAGCTAGAACTGTACTACAGGAAAAGAATTCCAAACTGATTTTCATAGGCAAGGAATCCAACACCTGTCTCACCACAATTCTCTACAATAAGAAGAATTAGTAAGAAAATAAGATATGGTTGGTTTTACAACAAAAAGTATAAAGTAAAGCATGCAGGGGGAAAAATTAGCTAAAGTGTGTGTGATTATCTCATGAGGAACATCATAAAATTTTGTTGAAAGACATCAAAGAAAACCTAAAGAAATGAAAGATGATAGTTAATGCATTAAAAAATTCAGAATCTTAAAGATATAAATGTTACCCACATTGATCTGTAGGTTCAAAGCATTTATAATGGAATTCCAACAGCGTTTCGTTTTGTTTTATTTTGCTGTTCTTGTCGTACTTAATGAGCTGATTCTAGAATGTATTTGGAGAACAAAGGTCAAAAATATCCAAGACAATTTTTATCAACAGGTTGAAAGAACTTGTCCTCCTACCTATCAAAGCTTTCTATAAAATAAAAGTAATTAAACACCATGCTATTAGTTCGACAATAAGTAAACTCAACCATAGGGGTGGCATAGAGAGCCTAGAAACAGAGCTGGGATTGTTTGGAAACTTGATATATTAAAAAGGGGGTTCAGAGACCAAAGGAACAGCAACATGTTATACAGCAAATGGTGCATAGAATTGGTTCTTTTGAGAGTGGGGTTG
The DNA here is from genome assembly GCF_027406575.1 of Nycticebus coucang. Lineage (NCBI taxonomy): Eukaryota > Metazoa > Chordata > Mammalia > Primates > Lorisidae > Nycticebus > Nycticebus coucang. Next base: position 7,722,771 of record NC_069790.1, read on the forward strand.
GGGGCAAGCAGAGATGAGTTAGATCTTTACCACCATCATATGCAAAACTCTAAACTTGTAAAAAGGAAACCATAAAAATGTTTAGAAGAAAACAGTGCTTTCTTTATGCTTTATGTTTATGTAAGACACAAAAAACACAAACCAAAAAGGCCTGAGCAGAGAAGAGTGAAATATGCAAACCTTATGAGAGGCTCGATTTCAGCCATACGTAAGCAGATAAAAATTAGACCCCAATGAGGTGCCATTTTACATTCACCAATTTGGGAAAAAGTAAAAAGTCTGACAAAATCCAGCCCCAGGGATCACAGGGAGCATCAGGAACTTTGGGAAGCAATTGACAATGTCAGTAAGCGGAAGATGCGTAAATTCTACAGCCCAGTAATTCCAGGACTGGGTAATAGATTGAACAACCATGTTAGCTTGTTTACATCGGATGGATTTAAACCTATAAAAACATATAACCAACAGAATATATAGTGGTTGAGAAGATGTTACACACTTGAACCCCCCCAAAAATGCTTGAGTGATTCCAAGAGCATTATTGGGGAATGAAAAACAAAATTGGCAGTTGGAGAAGGGACCAATAAATTGCGGTGTCCCAGGGCAATAAAAGCAAGTGCACTTGTTCACTCCGTCCGCATTCATGAGGAAGCGTGTGCCCCTGGCAGGCGCTGTTACAGGGCCGTGGGAAACAGCAGTGAATGAACATGGCTGGGTCCTGCCTGAGAGTGTGGGACGGATTATCTGGGATAGTGCAGGAAGCAGAGCCTCACTCATCCCCTGATGAGCTACTTCTGGGATGCTGGTGTCAAGAGGATCGAGCCCTATCCTCAGGTCATTCATTTGCAGAGCCTTGGAGCACTTACGAGGTCACGCTTTTCCATTATTTAATCCTCGCACCACCAGTGAGATGGGTAACCTTGTGCCAGCTTTACACCTTGGACATAGTGAAGATAATTATTTTGTCCAGTGTCCTTGAACTAATTTGTGATAAAGCCCAGACTGAAGCTCAGGCCTGCAGATTTAATAAGAATCCTCCAGGTTGAGTTTAAATTCCTTTTTTTTTTTTTTAATTTTCTTAAGGCATTGCTCTGTCATCAGTACTGAAGGGTAATGGCGTGACCATAGCTTACTGCAGCCTCAAACTCTTGGGTTCAAATGATCCTTCTCCCTCAGCCTCCCAGATAGCTGGAACTACAGGCACTCTCCACAATGTCCAGCTCATTTTTCTATTTTTAATAAAGACAGGGTCTTGCTCTTGCTCAAGCAGTTCTCAAACTCCTAAGTTCATTCGATCCTCCTGCCTCAGCCTCCCAGAGTGCTAGAATTACAGGCGTGAGCCACCTTACCCAGGCTTAAATCTATTTTTAATTCCTCCAGCTGGGTTATGCGTCATGTGGTTTTGGTTGCAACTGAAAACCACCACAAAAAATAAAATACGTCAGTACAAAAACTAAAATTGTAAATGAATTGAGAAGAGAAAACTGTGGGAGGAGCTACCCACAAGATCCCCTTGGCTGAGAGAAAAGAAAAACATCATAATAAGTTTAGAATATCAAGGAAGCCGAAGTAAAGCATATAATTAGTCTTTTGCCCTTGTCCTTGGAAATACAGGGCTTTGCAGAAATTCTATTGTGTCTCTTTGGAGTGCTTGGGGCCTCTAGATGACAACTGCTCGGAAAAGGGGATTTTCCCAGACATATTTTGAGGTCATTCTTGTTAAGCACTGTAAGAAAAGACAATCTGCTATTCACACAGTGGGTTCCAACAAAGCATGAGTCAAAGGCAACCAGAGTTCAACGCCAAACAGCAACTGCAGTTACAGGTGACCCGCCTGCATCCTTTCCAGCGAGGAGTTGGGGCTTCCAGCCATCTCTCCAGCAAAGCCCCAAATTCCCTCCCCAAGTGAACTTTTAGCAACTTTTGTGAACCTTTTAGTTAGCTGAATACTGAGAGGAAAAAATGAGAAAACTTTTTCTTCCTTCTCTCTTTTTTCCCCTTGCTTTTTAGCTTTCTATTGAAAAACTGTTTTGGGTTTTTTTGTTTTTGAGACAGTCTCACTATGTCGCCCTGGGTAGAGTGCTGTGGCGTCACAGCTCACAGCAACCTCAAACTCTTGGGCTTAAGCGATTCTCTTGCCTCAGCCTCCCAAGTAGCTGGAACTACAGGTGCCCGCCACAATGCCCGGCTACTTTTTGTTGTTGTTGCAGTTGTTCAGCTGGCCCAGGCTGGGTTTGAACCCGCCACCTTCAGTGTATGTGGCTGGCGCCATAACCACTGTTCCACGGGCACAGAGCTGAAAAACTGTTTTTCTTTCAACATTCTTTCATTAAGCATTTAGTTAGCACTTACTCTGTCAAACATTAAACTGGAGACTTTGGCATTATAAAGATGAATGAGAAGTAATTTCTTCTCTCAAAGATTCAAAGGAATAAGCACTTAACTCAAAGTTAAATATGAACGCTGGAAAGAGCTGCATGTTGATACATCTTCCTGGAAGCCAAAGAAGCAATTTGTTAAAATAGTGAAATGTGCACGTTCCTCAACCTAAAGATTCCCATTCAATGCCTTGTTCATAAGAAAACAATTGGGAAATTGTCTAAAATATGTACAAAAAAGTTATTTCGACATGATCTCAATTACAAAAAAAATTAAAACAGCAATCATTAGGGTATTGATACATTATATTGAATGAAACACATAACAATAATTATTTTCCCCTTTAATGGACTTAAATATATGTGTGTGTTTATTGTTGTGGTCAGGTTCGTGGAGCCTGACCTAGTGACTGAGCAGATAGTGTTTTTTTCTGCCATGGCTGAGTCTGGAAGGATACAGTCAAAGGGAGGCTGACCATGAGGGAAGCAGCCGGGATGTGGACCGCTGTACCCACAGGGAGCTTCAAGTCATGATGGCTCCAAGGGCTGAGGGAGCAGAGGGCTGGAAGGATGCTCTCTTCCCGAGTTCCTGCCACAGTGAATGCAAATCTAACCAAAGTACCAATGAAACTACTTTTTTTAAGTCAAAATGGTTTTAAAATATGATTGCTGAGTAAACACATTGCAAAAACACAGAAAATTCTGAAGGAAAAAGAAGATCTATAAAAATTCTAATCCTATAAAACATGAGAATATATAATAAAGTCTCGATGCTTAAAAAAATAAACTTGGTGCAAAAAAAGAAACGTATATCAATGCAACAGTATGAGAAGTCCAAAAATAGCTTCTAGGGGTTTCAAAATATATGATAAAATCTTATTTTCAGTAGGAGATAAGAAAGAAGGATTCAACAATGGCATTAGGACACCTGAATTTGGACTTTTTAAAAAAAGATAAAATAAAACTTTACACAATACTCAAAAGTGTTCTCTAATAAAAAAAAAGTTAATTCCATAAAAACTAGAAAAGAGCAGAATTTTGATGAAACTGACATAAATGAAGTACAATTTGATCACTTTTGAAATTATAAAAAACATAGTTCAAAAAAAGGAAAAGATGACAAGATATACCAATTAAATCAATGAAGACAAGAAAATAAAACAAAAAAAAAAGAATACAATTTACCCAAGAACTATTATCATACACATGATCACCAAGCCTCTAACTGTACAACTGGAAAAGAATTTGATGGACAATTCATATAAGAAAAAACAGGGTGGTGCCTGTGGCTCAAAGGGGTAGGGCACCAGCCCCATATGCCAGAGGTGACGGGTTCAAACCCAGTCCCGGCCAAAAACCACAAAAAAAAAAACAAAAACAAAACATACTTTGGAGGTTGCTGTGAGCTGTGTGAGGCCACGGCACTCATCTGTGGGGCCATAAAGTGAGGGCTACAAAAAAAATAATAATAATAAAAAAAAAAAGAAAGAAAAAACATATATGAAAAGAATTCATTCTTGACTGGGCATGGAGACTCACACCTGTCATCCTGGCACTCTGGGAGGCTGAGGGCAGAGGATACCTTGAGCTCAAGAGTTCAAAACCAGCCTGAGCAACAGTAAGAACCCATCTCCACTAAAAGAAGAAAAATCAACCAGGCTTTGTCGTGAGCTCCTGTAGTTCCAGGTACACAGGAGGCTGAGGCAGGAGGATTGCTTAAGCCCAAGAGTTTGAGTTTATGCAAACTGGGCTGATGCCACTGCACTTCACCTGGGCAACAGAGCAAGAGTCTGTTTAAAAAAAAAAAAAAAAATCATTCTTACACTAACTCCCAAATTAGAAAATTAGATAAACTTTAATAGACCATTGCACACATACTAAACTTGCAAGCACAGAACTCACAGGGTTAAGGACAGAACAAGGCTGGGCACATCAGTGGCATTACACAAACTGTACATTCCTGCTAAAAAGAAGCCAGTCCACAGGTGGCAGGAAACACAGACATGGGTAGTAATTTGAGTTCTCTTTAAGCTCAGCCATATTACTCTTCAGAATTTATTCTAAGATTAGTAAAAGTACAACCAGCATGAAGGTAATGTATAACATCAAGTGAGCTATCAAAAGTGCAGCACATGAGGGTAACTGAGATACCACCACAGAAAGGGTCAGGCTGGGGTCTCAACTCACCCTGGGATCTGGGACTCCCACCACCCCAGGGCATGCCGTGGACACAGAGTTCAAGGCCATGCTGGAGACAGCATCCATCCCAGGGTGTCCTGTTGTAATCCCAATAGTAGTTTCTGGTGGTTAACCATGTGGAGACAACCAAATCTGTCCCTCTCTGGTGAAGGACAGCTTCCCAACACTCATTGTTAGCTGGCGTTTTATCCTTGTCCACTCGCCCCACCCAGTCTTCACCAAATAAACTCAGAACACGTCCTCAGTGCTGCTCCCTCAAGGATCCTGATGGGGGTGCCACAGGATTCTGAGAAGGGCCAGCGCAGGCATCAGATGGAACCAGGTCTGCTGCTTCCCTCTCATGGACCTGGGAGAGCCACTGACCCTCCCTGGCCTCAGTCTCCTACATCTGTGAAATGGGAATAAGAAGTCCCGCCATGCAAGAGTGTGGGAGGACAAAATAAGCCCAGATCCAGGTCCAGTATCGTGAACCCCAGGATCAAATGTGTCCATGAGGTACATTTGATGACCCAGATGCCCGCATGCCCTGACAAGCCCAGATGGACCCTGGAAAGGGGCAGCCTAGAATCAGGGTCAAACAGGGCTCGGCCTTGGGAGGTATCCTCAGGTGAGCCTGCTGGCATAGGCTACAGCAAATTTAATAGCAAACAGTTGATGAGCCATAACTTGTAACTATACAAAAGCAGAAAAAAAAAAAAAAATCAACCCCTAAGACAATGTCCAAAAGAAATAAGAGCTACTTTACTTCCAAGACTTAATATCTATCCTGTTTTTATAACTTCAGAAAAATACAGAAATTATGGCTAGCATGTTCATTATTTTCAAAAGGAAATTGTTCTTTTTTTGGTGTTAAAATGCCAAAAGTTAGGCTCTTACCATCTGAATCCAATGTCAGACAAAAATCTCAAAGAAAGGTGGGATTGTTTTTGTTTAGAAAAGGAAAAAAACACAAATGTACACACAAAAGCTCTGCGGTGTGACATATTTGAACTTCAATCCCAGAACATGCTTTTCTAAATGTTAAAGAAAAAAAAAGTGATTTCCAAAATAGTAATATTGGCAAGATCCCTACCTACGCTGTAAGGCAAGTTGCTAGAGGGCAGATATGCGGAGGCAGAGCCTGGCAGAGACTTCCGCCTGGGTCGGGGAGCGCTTGCTACATTTCTCAGTTTTTTGAATGGGGCTGGGGGACTGGGACAGGATTTGAACTTGGCCATGTGTTGAGCAGAGAAGTCTCTCAGCAAGATGCTCAAACAGCACCAGGAGCTTCCCCACAACCAGGCCAGAAGGAGGGGAACCATAATTTTTGTTCATGTCTGAGAGAAAGTATGCATTTTACCACTATGGGCTTTTAAATTAAGAATGCAGAGCTTCATGGGTGGGGGGTATCTGGGCAAATGTCATTGGGTTCTGGGGTATAGTATTCACTGGCAGAAGGGGGTTCCTAGTAAAACGAAGGCCAGGATAGTTATGTGATTTCAGTTGGTCCTTCCTGGCCCTTGGCTTTTAGGACATTGGTGTCTTTTTGTTCTAACAGAGTCAGTAAAAAAAAAAAATATATATATATATATAGTTGAAGTAGTTGAACCTCAACCTGAGAACATGCTCATTTAAATGATAAAAAAAAAAAAAGAAAGAAAGAAAGAAAGAAATGATTTCCAAGATGGCAATCTCCACTAGCCCAAGTCTTTCCAAGATGGTAATCTCTACTAGCCTAAGTCTTCAGTAAAGCTGATGAAACACTGGCCAACATGATAAACTCTAGCCAGACATGGTGGCTCATTCCTGTAATCCCAGCACTCTGGGAGGTGGAGGCAGATGGATTGCTTGAGCTCAGTAGTTCAAGACCAGCCTGAGCAAGAGCAAGACCCTGTCTCTACCAAAAATAGAAAAAGTAGCAGGGCATGATAGTAGGCTCCTTATAGTCCCAGCTGCTAGGGAGACCAAGGCAGGAAGATCACTCGAACCCAGGAGTCTGAGGTTGGGGTGAGCTAGGCTGACACCACAGCACTCTAGCCTGGGCAACAGAGTAAGAGTCTGTCTCAAAAAACTGTAAGGTGGGGTCTGCAGTCACAGGAGGTGAGATTCAGAACAGAGATCAAGGTTTGAACCGACACAGGAAAGATGAGACAACAGTGACCCTGAGAAGGGTCCTTGCTCCTTGATTTGAGGGACAGGATGGATCCACAGTACACAAATTGTGGGCTCAGCCACTCCATTCAATCTCAAAGCACTACGAAGAACCCCAAAAGACTGCAGAACTAGGAGACATCCAAGGAGCAGATACCCAACTTACATTATTCTTTTCTTTTTGTTATTATGGTTGTAATTACATTTTTAAATAAGAAATAAATCTGATTTATACTCAGAATAAAATACAAAGGTGAATCTATAAATTCATGAGGGGAAGTGTGGCTCAGGGCCACACTGGATATTTGCCAAGGCAAATGAGGTTGCCTAGGACCTCCTGAGGCCATGGCCAACCACTGTCAACCTGCTGCAAAGCAATGCACCTGACCTTGACCCAGAACCTCTGCTCCAGGAAACTTATTCAAGAGAAATGATCCCATAGAAGTGTACTTCATCCATAACAATGTTATTCATAATAGTAAGAACTGGAAAGAACCTTAATTCCCAATATAAGGAAATGGTTTAGAAAATTATGGGTATCCAACTGAATGATTATGCAATAAAACCATTAAATAAGAAAGCCATATAGCAAGTTTTAAAAGTTGGGCTTTAATGTTAAGTTAAAAAAAAAAAAAAGAAAAACCCTGTGATTTAATTATGCAAAGAAGTTGCATTATATATACCAAATGCAGCAGATAAATTGGGATAATGGAATTTTAGCTGATTTTTAAATGCTCCCTTTGGTTATAGTGCTGCTTGTACAATAAATAAAAATCAAAAGGATAAAATACGTAGTATTAACATAATTGTAATAATATTCTTCTATTTATCCTGTTTCTACCCAAGAACAGTAGAATTTTAACTATCTATAAAACAGAGTATTAAGTATGATAGATACTACTCATTCATTTACTATTTCTTTAATTTTTTCTGTATTCATAATAAAATACTTTTAAAAGAACTATAATCATAAAGTGTAATAAAATGAATAGTTTTTTAAGCAAATATATAGACAAGCTTTGTTCCTCTCACAAATAGCGCCTAATTCTTAAATAAACATTTATTTGAAACCTTTTATTCACTCTTAGTTTTGTTATCCACAGTTTCTTCTGACCTCCCTCCTCCACAGTGCAAAACAAAAAGAATTTACAGATCATCACTGGAGAATGGGAGAAGCTGCGAAAAGTAGGTCAATTTAAAGACATTCACCCAGAGGGGCCTGGCCTCAATATTTCCACTGCAATAGCATTAAGAGATGTAAACATATTCACATCTTATCCCCCCCAGTTCTGTCCTAACCCAATTGTGCAAGGCAGAAGCCCCTCAAGTTACCCTGGAGTTGACTGTCCTCGTGGCCCACAGTCTGCAACCCCACATGTCTGAGGCCACCATCTCTGCCACCTCCAGCACTATGGCCAAATAAGAAAGCGGCTCCAACTTAGAGTGCCAGGCATGTGGCAAGCCCGTCACATGCATCTAATCGTGTGCTGCTTACAAACAATCTCATCTCACCGGGAGGAAAGCCAAGTTGAGAAAAGGCCTTAAGAACTGAGGGGCAGGGCTGTTGTGTGGACTCAGACAGGCATCCCCAAGTTCAGCTCACAAACCACTTGTGTCGTTTACTATGTTGCTGTTATAAGCATAGTTATAATGAATAAGCTTGTAGCTTATACAAATATCACTCCTCATTTGTGTAGGGACATCTGTCAGACATATCCCTAGAAATGGGTTCATTAAATATTTGATTGCATATTTCATTACTTTTTTCTGAGCAGACACCACTCCTTGAGGGCAGGGCACACCTTTGCCCTGCTCATCCACTCTCTAAGCAGAGATACAGTGAATACTTCCTTCCTTCCTTTCTTTACTCATTCAACGAATATTTATTGAACACCTATGGCATATGCCAGGCACTATGAACAAATTAGTGAACAAACTGGGAACTACGCCCAGGTCTCACGAATCTTACATACTAACATAGGATCCAGAGGCAGTTAACAAATAAGCAAATCCGTGGAGTGTTACGTGATGCTAAGTAACAAAGAGAAAAAGAAGGCCAAGAAGGATGGGGTGCAGAGTTACCATTTTAAAGTCATCAGGTAATTAACGGAACAAAATATTTCAGATGAAGACCTTTACATTAGCAGCAATAGTATTTGTGAAATTTTTTAAATGACTCAAGTGTGCAATAACGAACAGTCACTGAACTCTTCTGAGGTTTAAATGAGCTTGTGTGCACAAAGCAGAGAGAAGCAATTTCCACTGATAACATTCCTTTATGGGAAAATAAGCTTAGTTCTCTGAAACAAACTTACATGTCAGTGAAGTATGCTGTTTGTAAATAGAAAACCAGACCTCAACTCACTACCTCAGGGGGTCTCTTTTGTTCCTTCCTGACCTTAAAACTTTTGTACAAATTTTCATCTGAGATGGGTTTGGTCCTGAAGATCAGATGAAAAAGAAAGCATCTCCTTTACCATTTACTTTATTTTGAGAAAGAGAAGAAGAAGATTCTGGCTCCAAGGATTCAGCAAAGTGTAAAAACATAATTCAATGTCAGTTACTAAATTTCTTTAAACAAGAATTTGTCAGCAGAAAAGAGACCCTTACATTAAGTGTATGCCTTAAAATTAGAAGTAATGCAGATACCTCACTACGGGTCTACACCCTTTGAAAATGACATTTATAAGTGTCAATGTTTAGCTGGTGGCATCAGGAATAAAGGATGGTTCGTCATAATAATAAGTAATCTATTTCTATTTCCCTAAAACATACACTTACAGGATATTTACTTAAGTATTCCCACAAGTTTTGTTTGAGCAATTCTAATTTGCTTAGGAAAGACTTGCTGGTGTAATTTCAATATAGTTCTGAAAAGATGTGGACTAACACTAAAGACATAATTAGGACAAACACGAGCAGATGTGGCATGCCCGGCTCTGGACAGACACCGAGCATCGCCTCAGGCTCTGAGTCTGCACCTGTGACGTTCACGTCCACACTAAATGCGTCTGATGCCTTGTCTCTTAAACTCGAGGATGTGCTATTCAGTTTTTAAAGCAATTGCTCAAAACACAAACAGTCGTTCAAATTCCACTTATTTTTCCTTTAGAACTTGTCTAATTTAGTCCTTTGCTGCCATGATTTGACAGCCTTGATTTATTTCATTCTGGTTATTAGAGGTCCACTACTTTGGCCCTCAGGGCAGGTTCTGATTCAAAATAAGCCAACCTCCCCAAATTCCCGGCCAGGGGGTACAACAACCACCCTGATCTCTCTCTAGACCTCACTGGAACTCTGGGGAAACCCAAGGCAAGCACTCACCGGGTGCCTGAGTCTGCAGAGCCAGTTCTTCCACAGCAGGGCTCGGAACTGGCGGCTGGCATGCCCCATGCCTGCTGTTTCCTGTCCCAGGTCAGGAAGCAGCCGGCCTGCAAGGACGGTGCTTATATCTGCGGGGCTCATGCGAAGGCATGCTGCCTATTAGTCAAGTCTAACAAAAGTGAGTGATGTAAGAGAGATTACTGGTGGCTGCATAAAGCAGGCATCAAATGTCCCTTCTCATTCTGCATCTGCGGAGAAACCCTGTCTTTTCACTAGCTGTTGGGTGGAGGGTTGGATTACAGAAGCTGCCTTCAGGGACTTGCCCGGGCATTCCCACGGAGCACACCCACCCTCTCCGGGAGCCTATACCGCTGCCACACGCGTGAGAAGAGACGCCCACATTCACCATTTACCTCCCTTTCCCCCAAACATTAATTAGATGGGAAATAGCAGCTAACATACTAGTTATCGTGGTAACATACTAATTTTGGTGGTCCCATGGCAGACACACAGGGAAGGAAGAAGACGGAAGCGGTGTTGGTGTCGGAGCTAGGCTGGGGACAGGTGTCTCAAGGTCCACTCTGCTATGGGTCTGCGTTCAGAGGGCAGCAGGTGCAGACATGGTAGGTGGGGCTCAGCGAGGGGCCTGTGGGTGACCTGCTGGTCCTGCTGATCCTTGCACGGTTGTTGTTTTTAACTGGCATCCTGGATTCAGCCAGGCGCCTGATTGCTCCATCATGCTGGGAGCCAGGCCTCCTCAGGTTCCTGTTGCCCCCTGTTGTGGTCAAAAGGTTGTCAGGCAACCCCATCTTGTGGTCTTCCATTTCACAGAGCAATTTTCACAAGCCATGAATGTTCTATACATGGCTTTCTCAACAGGAAACTGGGAACACAGGCTTCAGCAAATAAATGAGCTCAATTACTCTGTCAACTTATTTTATTAAAGGACATCAATTTTATTTTATTTTATTTTATTTTATTTTATTTTATTTTATTTGTTACGTAGTTGGCAGCACTAGAGTGAAGGCCATTCCTCGGCAGGACGGGGCCCAGCACCCATAACGCAGGATTGCCTGACCCCCAACACGATGTCCACCCTTGGCCTTTTCCTGCCCAAAGGCTTCCCAGGTCTCTATGTATTGCTACCTTGATTCTCTAGAACATCTCACAGCACAGGTGCGTGTCACGACTTTTAAAAATCCTGAATAAGGAAGAGCCCCCAGCTGTGGAGGTTTTCCCTTTCCATAGCAGCCAGTTTCTACGCTAATTTTAGGTCAAGGGCACAGATGTTATTTTACCCCAGGGGTATCCAACTTTTTTTTTTCCTCTACTGCACACTGGAAGAAGAAGAGTTGTCTTGGTCCATACATTAAATACATGAAACTGAGGAAAGCTGATGAACAAAGACAGGTCCATGCATAGTTTTTATGATATCAAACACCACAGGTAAGCAGAGGGAGGTCCTCACAAAATCAGCATGAGGCCCACAGGCTGCAGGTGCACAGCCCTGTTGTATCCTTGCTTCCATGGAGCAATCCAGTCAGTCAGGGCTCTCAGGAAACAGCCAATAGGTGATGGGTTGATGGATTATAAGGAATTAGCTCACACAGTCATGGAGATGGGCAAGTCCCCAGGCCTTCAGGGTGGGTCAGCAAGTCGGAGACCAAGCCAGAGCCTGTGACGCAGCTCCGGCCCAAATCCAGAGACCTAAGAACACACTCGCAGTGTGGTTTCCATCCAGAGACCAGCAGGCTGAAGACCCAGGAGGAGCTGCTGCTTCCATCAAGTCTGAAGGTAGAAGAAAAAGCCAGCATCCCAGTGTAAAGGCCATTAGGCAGGGAGAATTCTCTCACTCGGTGCACGGTCAACCTTTGTCTTCTATTCTGGCCTCCAACTGACTGCATGAGGCCCACCCACGTGAGGGAGGGATGTGCTAAATTCAGCCTACCAATTTGAACTTCAGTCTCATCCCAGCCACCCTCACATACCTGGCATAATGTTTGACCCATCATCTGGGTAAATTGGGCCTGTTGAGCTGACACATAAAATGTGTCTGAGGAGGTGACAGAAATCAGAAATGGCAGGAGTTTATTATTCACATTACAACTGTGACAATTCATGAGGGATTACTGCCCATGGCAGTTTCCAAGATTCAAAAAAGTAAATTTTAGGCCAGAAGCAGTGATTCATACCTGTAATCCTAGCACTCTGGGGGGGCTGAGTGGGGTGGGTTGTGTGAGCTCAGGAGTTCAAGACCAGCCTGAGCAAAAGTGAGACCCTACCACTACTAAAAATAGAAAAACTAGCTGGGCGTTGTGGCGGGCGCCTGTAGTCCCAGCTACTCGGGAGGCTGAGGCAAGAGAATTGCTTAAGCCCAGGAGTTGGAGGTTGCTGTGAGCTGTGTGAGGCCACGGCACTCTACCGAGGGCCATAAAAAAAAAAAAAAAAAAAGACTGGAACTGAGCTCTCCTTTATCTTGTGACCATATGTATGGCTCTTTGTAAAAATACTAGTTCAGCAAGGCTCCTAGGGCCTTCCTTAAGAGGGCAGTGCTCCCAGTGTGATGGGTACAGCACACAGTAACAAACCGTTGCTTGGTTTTTTTGTTTTTTTTGTTTGTTTGTTTGTTTGTTTTGTTTTGTTTTCAGACGGTCTTACTATGTCACCTTTGGTAGAGTGCCGTAGCATCACAGCTCACAGCAACTTCAAACCCTGTGCTTAAGCAATTCTCATGCCTCAGCCTCCCAAGTAGCTGGGACTACAGGCACCTGCCACAACACCCAGCTATTTTTTTGTTATAGTTGTCATTGTTTGTCAGGCCCAGCCGGGTTTGAACCCTCCTGCCTTGGTATCTGTGGCAGGTGCCCTAACCACTGAGCTATGGGTGCTGAGCCCAAACCATTGCTTGTTTAAGACTAAGCTTGATGGACGCTTAGTAAGTCAAAATTTGAGGATGTTTCTGGGAAAAATACATGTGACGTGCATGTGACACTGTCTTTCTAAGGTGGGATTTGGGAACTCAATTTTCGAAAGGGGCGGGGACATACAAAAAGAAAAAAGGAGGAGGAGGTGGGCAGTGAGGCAAAAGCTTACATTCTTGTGAGGCCCGGGAAATCTACATTTTACGTAAGATAAAACGAATGTTAGAAGAGAAAAGGGCAATAGAGGAAGCCTCAGTTATGCAGCTGACCCTGCATAGCTGGAAAAATGTCCATCCTGTCTTGTCTCTCTTCTGCACCTGGGAAGATTAGCTTATAATCAACATTATCAGTGGAGGGTCAAACAGACTTTAGTTTTAGGAAGTAGACGTAGCCTATAGACCTAGAGGTCTCAATTTACATGGGCTTATCCTTATGAGACCAGCAAAGAATTTCCCTAAGTGTGATCTGTGGGGGCAGTCCTTTCTACATGCCTGAGGGCTGTACCTTTTAATGGGAATCTGGCTAACCCACAATCATAGCAACAGCAACTCACTCAGATGGGAGTACAGGCTGGCTCCATATCCTGGCCCAACCATTCCTTTTGCACAAGGAGGGAGGGGTCGAAGGATCCTAAGATTTTTATTTTCCTTTGCAAAGCCCAAACCCCTAATCGACTGCATTTACAGATGGGGCCTTTAGGGAGGTAATTAAATGAGGTCAGAAAGTGGGGCCCTAATCCAATAAAACTGTGTCCTTATAGGAAGAGGAAGGGTCAGCTGGAGTATGCACACAGAGGAAAGACCACAGGAAGAAACACACAAGGGGCCGGGCGTAGGGGCTCATGCCTATAATTCTAGCAGTCTAAGAAGCTGAAGCAAGAGGATCACTGGAACCTAGGAGTGAGGTTACCGTGAGCTGAGATGATGCCACAGCACTCTACTGAGGGTGACAGTGAGAATGACTCAAAAAAAGAAAAAGATACAAGCCAGGAAGAGAGGCCTCACCAGAAAATAATCCCAATGGCATCTTAATTGGGGGCTTCTGGGCTCCAGAAATGTGAGAAAATAAATTTTTGTTGTTTAAGCTGCCCTGGTCTGTGGTATTCTCATGGTGGCAGCCCAAGCAGACAAGAGGGCTACAAAGGAGAGTTGGAAACTTAAACTTACTTTTGGGTACATGAAGATGAGGCTGGCTGAGGAATGCAAGGCTGATGCTCGCACTCCACCTAGAGCAAGGAATTTCTTTAACCCTGGAAGATATTGAGAAAACCACGGAGTTAGCAGAAAAATCTTTGCCTATTAAGGTCCTGAGAACACAACTTCCTGGAGATCATGTCTAAAAGGTGAAGCTTCCTCAGAGGAGAAGTGGCCCCTCTGTGTTTATTACAGAATCAGGAATTACCCAGGCAGGAAAGACCATGCACCTTACACATCATTGCAGATCGGACATCCATGTCTACTGGAATTGTCATAAATGTTATAAAAATAACATTTGGCTTTATGACTGACAACAGGGCTCCCTCCCCATCCCCCACAGCCAGTCTATTTGATTCTTTGTTAAGGTTTGATTCCACAGAGAGGTGGAGGAAGGAAAAGGCAGGCACAGATGGGGAAGGCAAGGGAGGAGGGTCGGATCCAGGACAGAAAGGAATGAAAAACAAAGACCCCCAGAGGAAGCTGGAAACCAGCTGCATCCCTTTCCCAGCTACTTGTAAGTCTGCTTGGATGGAATAAGTTTCACACATAGATGGCTTCCGTCAGACCTGAATAGTTCCTAAAGAGCTAACCAAACTGTTAGATGAGCCTGCAATGAACTTGAATATAGGAGATTATCAAACACACAGTTGGCTGATTCCTTTGAAAGGTTATGGTAATGCCATTTAAGAGTTATAAGTGAATTATTCAGCATTTTCAGGTAAAATTACCTCTGTTAAGCTTTATTAAAATGAGCAGCAATATGCAATTAGAAGTTTCATAGTTTAGAGAATTTTCATGACCCAAATACTTCCTATTTAATTATACCTTATACATCTTAAGTAATAATAGCCTCACAGGTAATTGAAATACTCAAATTCTATCCTGCTAATTTCAATAATTTCTCATGAATTTGAATGAATTTCTCTTCTTACTGTAATAGAAAAACACAATTTCAACTTGTGTCTAAAGGGTATTTGTTCAAAAGATAATACATTGATAGGAGCAGATGGGTTTCCACTTATACTGTCAGCTGGCATCCACTGAGCTAAGAAAATTGAAATTCTCAGAAATCTACTAAAAACATTGAAAAGAAAATTGCTTAAACCCAGTTTTATCAGCACTCAGTAGAATTCTCCCTTTAATACTCTAGAGACAATCTGAGGTCTAAATCACGTGTCTTGCATTGTCCATTTGAGGTGAATTACACTTCTCCAGGTGAGAATGTAAAATGCAATGTCTATTTAGTGTCAGAGCATCCAGGTCTAATTTGGAAGCAGGGGAAAGCAGAATTAGAAGGCAAAATCTAAAATTCAAGTTGGCAATGGGACTCAAGGATCACTACCTCCAGTGTCAGGGTGAGGATGGGGGATTTGTCCTGGAGTGAGTGTTGTCAGGCAAGGGCAGTAAGAAGCTGATGCAGCCCAAATCCACAGTCCAGAATCATAAAGATTTCAGGAAGGAAATGGTGATAATCATTCAGCCCGGCAGGCCGGGCTGAATTCGAACCCTCCAGCTCAGGTGTATGTGGCTGGCGCCTTAGCCGCTTGAGCCACAGGTGCTGAGCCTGGAAATGTTGATATCTGAAGAGAAAGAACAACTTTTTCAAGGTCCATAACAATTACTATCTTTGGGCAAGGTCTTGCAGTTTTCAGACTATGTTCCAATGCATCCCCTTGATTCCTTACCAAACCAGCAAAGTAGGGAGGTATTACGTGTTTCCTTTTACAGAAACAAAAACGAAAGTTCAGTATTTCACTGAGAAAACAGAAATGAAATGAAACGCCCACACAATCCCTCCACCCAGTGGTCCCGCTTGTCCACCTTTATTCAGAGTCTCTGCCTTCCCTCTCGACACACACATTAACCATCCTTTCTCCTGCCAAAGACAATCCCCTCCCAGGGCAGGGGCTGCACCTCCGGCCTCTGCGGTAGTGTCAATTTTCCACTCTCTGGTAAGTGCACAACATGCTAGGGTAGCTGCCGCCCAGGAAAAAGTAGTGCCTCCAGGTACTGCCTGATCTCTACATTGATCAGTATCAAAATAAACATAGAGATGAAAAATGGGCACAGTGCAAGGGTATACAACACACCCCTTAGGTGAAGGGCTCAACTACAGCTCGAACTTTACCTAACAAATGCAAACAATGTAACCTAATCATTGGTACCCTCATATTAAGCTGAAGTAAATATTTTTTGCCAATATCAGTACATATTACTCAAATTGATCAACCAGAAAAAAGCAAGCAATACCATTTATAAATGAGCAAGAGACTCAAACAGAAACTTCTTAAGAAGACAGATGAATGGCCAATAAACACATAAAAAAATGTTCATCATCCCTAATCATCAGAGGAATGCAAATCAAAACCACCCTGAGATATCGCCTAACTCCAGTGAGATTAGCCTACATCACAAAATTCTGAAACTGCAGATGCTGCTGTGGAAGTGAAGAGAAGGAAACACTCTTGGACTATCTGTGGGACTGCGAACTAATACAACCTCTACGGAAAAAGTATGGAGAATCCTCAAAGAACTAAAACTGGACCTTGTATTTGATCCCACAATCCCATTACTACCCTGTTTCCCCGAAAATAAGACAGTGTCTTCTTTTAAGGTGTGCTCCCAAAGATGCGCTAGGTCTTATTTTCAGGGGACGCCTTATCTTTCCTGTAAGTAGGTCTTATTTTCGGGGAAACAGGGTAGGTATCTACCCAGAAGAGAAAAAAAATCATTTTACCACAAGGACATTTACATTCGCATGTTTATTAAAACTCAATTCACAATCACCAAGATGTAGAAGCAACCCAAGTGCCCATCACCCATAAATGGATGAACAAACTGTGGTGTATGAATGCCGGGCAATACTATTCAGCCATAAAAAGAGGGAGACTTTACATGGTTTGTATTTACCTGGATTGAATTGAAACACAGTCTTCTCAGTAAAGCATCACAGGAATGAAAAATCAAGTATCCAATGTACTTAGTCCTCATATGAAACCAATATATAAACAACTAGCACCCCTGTGAAAGAAAAACACACATGAGTATATTCAAGAGAGGGGGAGGAAGGAAAGGAAAAAGAGGGGAGACGGGGTGATTGCAGGTTCTCACCTAAGGGGCGCAAAGCGAGGGTATACAGCACATCTCCTAGGTGAAGGGCTTGGAAAGGAAAACAATGTAACGTCAACACGTGTACCTTGATATTAGTCTGAAATTAGAAAAGCAACAACTGTAAAAAGGCTTCAAACTAGTTGTCTATATTCTGTCTGTCCACAACTTCCATCTCCTCTGCCTTAAATCCCTGGCCCCGGAGGCTCTGTCCTCTCGTGGCTCTGGGCCCGCCCTGCCGTGTTTACACGTCCAGCACCTCACCCGGGCAAGTCTCTTCCTACAGGACCCAGCGGCGGTGCTCAGCTCCGTCCTTCATTCCTCCCTCGCCCCTCTCTTCCTTCTCCTCGCACCTCCCTGGCCAGCCTTCTACCTGTCTGTGGCCTGCTCCTCCTTATCTTTCCATCCTCTGAACTTCAGAGAGCCATGGGGCTCAGCCTCCACTGGTACTCATCTATACACACACCCGTGTCTCAGCAGGGCCCGTGTTTTCAAACACCATTTACACACAAACGACTCTCAAGTGCGTTCACGGGTCTGATCTCTTCCCTCACCCACGTTCACAGTGGTGGGTGGTCCTGAGCAGACCCGGCACCATCAGGCCTCCCTGCTGGACTCTACTGAAACGCCGCGCTCCAGTTTGGTCCCCGATCCCCTTTCCCTTTGTTCCTGTGCCCTCTCAGTCTAGCCCCTAACACCTGTCTCTCCTTTTACCCGCAGGCCTTTCTCAGAGACGCTCAGAACCTCTAGCCGTCCCCTCTCATCTCTGGGGCACCAGGAGCAACTTGGCAGGGCTCCCTCTGGCCATCTCTGCCCCAGGGCCCTCCTGCCCGCTCCGCTCTACCTCGCTCACCGCAGGGGCAGGAAGCCTCTGCAAGGCTTCCCCTCCAGGGCTTCAGATGGGAGCAGAGCGCTCGCCTCCTCTCCACCTGGATCCCAATTGCTGTTTGAAACTGTGTAGTCCCAGCCACGTCTTGGAGATAAGGTAGCAGAAGGGACAGGGTACGTGGAGTTCCTGCTTCAAGAACATTTTCATTCAGTTCTCCCCAATAACCCCACCCGTTTGTACATTAGATAAGTTTAGCTGGACTTCCGAATGAGGATTTTTTTTCTAAATTGATAAATATTCCTCTAAATTATTCTACCTTACATCTGGGCCGTGAACTTTTTCCTTCAAAGCCGAGACTTTGGGTTCTGGTTCCAGTTAGGATGGATTAGGCCCATTCCACTCTGTCTCCCACATATTGCAACTGACATCTCTGGAAAGAACTGTTGCTGAACTGTAAAAGGTAAATAAGATCAGACAGCCTGGACAGAGAGATAAAATTCAGAAGAAAATGACCCATATACCAGTGAATTGTCTTCCTTTTAAAAAAATTAATTGGCTCCTCTCATATTGCCTTACTCGGAGTTTAGGGCAAGCCAAATCTAAAATTTCAAGAAAGGAATTTCTTATGCATGTACTAGTCAGAGAATCTACAGAAGTGACCCTCCAGCGTGGAGCACCGTGGTGAGGCCGGTAACAAACGTGGACCCCTGCAGGGGTGGCTGGGGGGGGGGGGAGCAGCCCCACAGCCTCCGCTTTTCACCACCTTGCCTAAAAGTGGACCTTGCTGAAAGTGTGCCACAGTATGGAGAGGCTAAACTCCGAGCTCCCCAGCAAAGGCACTCAGAAATGGTGACCTTGGGGATCGCTATGTGTGAAGAACTTCCCAGAGCAGAGGGAGCTGGAGAAAGGCATGCTTTAGATCAAAGTATGGAGTGTTAGTGTCTGTAATGGACAAAAATCAACATAGCAAAGGCTCAGAGAACCGAATGACAAAGTAGACTGGCCCCTGAGAGAGACAGAGAGAGAGCAGGGACCACTACAACATCTTAGAAACTTCAATTAACATTGGATGCACAGCTCACAGAAGATGAGTCAGGACATGCAGAGCAAAATTAACTGGATGAACTGCCTGTTGAAACAAAACAAAATCAACATTTTTCAGAAGATTTTAATAGGACCCCAAATCTTGTAACATCATATTCAAAATGTCCAGGATAGAATCCATAATTATCCAACGTAGATATGAAGAAGAAGAACCTTTAAAACAAAACTCTCAAGGGAAAAAGCCATCAACAGATGGCAACCCCAAGATAAAACAGATGTTGATAATATTAGATAAAGACTTTAAAATAATTATAGCCATGCCCCATTAAGTAAGGGTGAAGATTCTTGAAACAATTAGAAAGATGGACATTATCAACAAAGACTTTGTAGTTATTAAAAAAGAACCAAGTGGGAAATTGTGGAACTGAAATATAAGATTACAGTAATTTTTTAAATCACTAGAGAAGCTCAATAGAAGAATGTATCTGAAAATTAAAGAATCAAAAAACTTAAAGATAGATCAGTAAAAGTTATCTGATATGAATAATAGAAGATAAAAGATTGAAAAATAATTGTAGCCTCAGGAGCCTATGGAGCAATATCAAAGGAGAAGAGGAAAAGGCATTAGCATAAAAAATTGATGTAACAACAAGAAAATCTATGAAAGGAAAAAAATTACAGTTTATCAAAATTAAAAACTTTTGCTCTGTGATACTGTTAAAAGGATGAGAATATAGGAGGGGCGGGGGGGCTCACATTTGTAATCCTAGCACTCTGGAAGGCCAAGCCTGGATGGAGGATCCCTTGAGCTTGGGAGTTTGAGAACAACCTGAACAAGAACAAGACCCCATCTAAACTAAAAAGAGAACAGGCACTGTGGCAGGTGACTACAGTCTGAGGTAGGAGGGTCACTGGAACCCAGGGGTTTGAGGTTGCTATGAGCTAGGCTAATGCCATTGCACTCTAGCCTGGGCACCAGAATGAGACTCTAAAAAATAATAATAATAATAATAAATAAATAAATAAAATGAGATTATAAGCCAAAAACAGGTAGGAGATATTTGCCAACCACATATGTGGCAAAGTACTTATAATATAAATACATAAATATATGAAATAATAATGTATTATTTCATATATTTATATAATATATAAAATGTTCATCATCCCTATCTATTAGAGAAATGCAAATCAAAACCACCCTGAGATACCACCCTGGGCGAGAATGGCCCACATCACAAAATCTCAAAACTGCAGATGCTGGCGTGGATGTGGAGAGAAGGGAACACTTTTACACTGCTGGTGGGACTGCAAACTAGTACAACCTTTCTGGAAGGAAGGATGGAGAAACCTCAAAGCACTCAAGCTAGACCTCCCATTTGATCCTGTAATCTCTTTACTGGGCATCTACTCAGAAGGGAAAAAATCCTTTTATGATAAGGACACTTGTATTAGACTGTTTATTGCAGCTCAATTTACAATCTCCAAAATGTGGAAACAGCCTAAATGCCCACCAACCCAGGAATGGATTAACAAGCTGTGGTATATGTATACCATGGAATACTATTCAGCTATTTAAAAAATGGAGACTTTACATCCTTCGAATTAATCTGGATGGAAGTGGAAGACATTTTTCTTAGTAAAGCATCACAAGAATGGAGAAGCATAAATCCTATGTAGTCAATTTTGATATGAGGACAATTTATGACAATTAAGGTCATAGTGGGGGTGGGGGAAGGGGAGAGCAGAGAGAGAAAGAATGAGGAAGAGGTGGGGAAAGGAAGAGCAGAGAAAGGGAAGGAGGAAGGGATGTGGGTTCTTGGTGCGTGTCACACCTTCTGGGGGCAAGACACGATTGCAAGAGGGACTTTACCTAAAAAATGCAATCAGTGTAACCTGGCTTATTGTACCCTCAATGAATGCCCAACAATAAAAAAATAAAATAAAATAAAAAATAAAAGGCTTGTAAAAAAATAAAAATTACCACACTATTTCTGAAGTGGGTGTACCATTTTGCCATTTGGCTAGCAATGTGTGAGAGATCTTAACTTCTTTGTTTTGAAGAAGTTTTCTGTTCTGACAGCATTTAGTATTTTCTTTTCTTTCTTTTTTTTTTTTGGAGTCAGAGCCTCAAGCTGTCACCCTGAGTACAGTGCGATGGCATCACAGCTTACAGCAACCTTCAACTCCTGGGCTCAAGTGATTCTCCTGTCTCTGCCTCCCAAGTAGCTGGGACTACAGGGTCTGCCACAACGCCCGGCTATTTTTTGGTTGCAGCCATCATTGTTGTTTGGTAGGCCTGGGCTGGATTTGAACCCGCCAGCTCAGGTGTATTTAGCTGGTTCCTTTGCCACTTGAGCCACGGGCACTGAGCCAGCATTTAGTATTTTCACCAAGTTTTATTTTAGTTGTTCTAAGAGGGTTATAGTAGTATTTAGGCTCTGTCTTACTGCTGAATTTTGAAAGCTATTTATGCACTCAAAACAGCGAGTATGTACCACAATCACTTAGAGGTGATTAAACCACAGATCGCTGGATCCCACCCACAGATTGTCTAATTCCATAGGTCTGAGGCCAAAGGACTTCATTTTTAACAAGTTCTCATGTCTTTGTTTGTCTAAAGGTATATTGAGACTTCTAAAGGTATATTAAGACTCACTTCATTATTTTATAGGACTTCAGATTTTATGCAATTTGTTGAGTGACTTCCTTTTCCTCCATGGTTGACCTCAACAACCAGATGGTATTTTTCTATATTCTATTCCAGCTTCTGGCTCTATGATAGATTTCAGTCTGTTAATTAGATAAAAAGTGAATTTGGGAGCCTTTCCAGTATGTTTGAAAATGAGAAAAATTATTCTAGTCTTGCAAAATGTTTGCTAGACTAATATTGGAGTTTTACAATTTTTAAAAGGTATTTTAAAGACAACATATTCATTTTTCAGTTTTTCTGGGTTTTGTTGTTGTTGTTGTTTTCTGGGGGTTTTTTGAGACAGAGTCTCACTATGTCACCCTCAGTAGAGTGCCAGGCTTCAGCTCCCAGCAACCTCAAACTCTTGGGCTTAAGCGATTCTCTTGCCTCAGCCTCTCAAGTAGCTGGACTACAGGTGCCCACCACAACACCCAGCTATTTTTTTTTTTTTCTGGTTATCATTGTTGTTTGTCAGTCCTAGGCTGGATTCAAACCTGCCAACTCTGGTGGATGTGGCTGGCGCCCTAGCCGCTGAGGTACAAGCGCCAAGCCTTTTCAGTTTTTCTTAAGTTATAGATTTAAATGTCACAAAAGTATATTGTGGTCCAATTAAAAAAAAAAAAGGAAGCAAAGAAGGAAAGGAGAAGGAAGGAGAGAGAGGAGTGAAAAAAGGAAGGAAGGAAGGAAGGAAGGAAGGGAAAATTTTTTTGCAGTATGAAAGCTCTCACTGTAGCCATCACTAACAGGTAGCAGAATCACAGCATTGAGGAAGCCAGCAACTTATGGAGTTCATTCTCTAAGGACTTGTAAAAAAATAACATCTATCATTCCTTCAATGCTTTATAGTTTCCAAGCATTTCAAATACTTGATCATAGTGCATAATTTTTTTGATGTGTTGCTGAATTCTGTTCACTAAGATCTTATTGAATATTTTTGTATTGATATTCAATTAATGGTATTGGTCTATAATTTTCTTTCTTTGTTGGATCTGTTCCTGGTTTGGGGATCAGGGTAATATTTGCTTCATAGAATGTGTTGGGAAGTATTCCTTCTTTACTATGCTTTGGAAAATGTTGTATAATATAGGTACTAGTTCCTCTTGAAAGATTTGATAGAATTTGGATGTGAAGCCATCCAGTTCTGGACTTTTCTTTTTTGGGAAATTTCATAATGTTTATGCTTCAGTGATAAATATAGGTCTATTCAAGATTCGTAATTCTTTCTGGTTGAGTCTAGGAAGGTGGCATGCTTCCAGGTATTGGTCTATTTTCTTCAGATTTTCATATTTCTGGGAATAGAGATTTTTGTAGTAATAATTGAGGATTTTTTTAATTTCTGAGGTGTCTGTTGTTATTTCTCCTTTATTGTTTCTGAGAGACTATATTAGAGTTTTACTTTTCTGTTTCTGGTTAGGTGGGCCAAAGGTTTATCAACTTTGTTAATCTTTTCAAAAAACCAACTTTTTGTTTCATTGATATTCTGAATGATTCTTTTGTTTTCAATTTCATTTAATTCTACCCTAATTTTGGTTATTTCTTTTCTTCTGCTGGGTTTGGGGTTGAAATGTTCTTCCTTTTCCAGTTGCTTGAGATAATCCATTAAGTTGTTGGCTTCCTCTCTTTCTGTTTGCTTGATGAAGCCCTCAAATGCTATAAATTTTCCTCTTAGGACTCCCTTTGCAGTATCCCACAGGTTTTGATAATTTGTGTCTTCATTATCATTTTGTTCCAAAAATTTGATTTCCTTCTTAATCTCATCTTTGACTGAGCTATCATTCAGCCTAAGATTATTTAGTTTCCATGACTTTGTTTGAATATGAAGATTCCTGCTGCTATTGAATTCCACTTTTATTCCATGGTGGTCCAAGAAGATAGAAGAAATAATTTCTATTCTTTTAAATTTGCTGAGGTTAGACTTGTGTCCCAGAATATGATCTATTTCAGAGGATGATCCATGGGCTTATGAGAAGAACACATATTCAGTTTTATTAAGGTGAAATGTTCTGTAAAGGTCTGTAAAGTCCATTTGTTCTAGGGTCAGGTTTAAGTCTAATATTTCTTTGTTTAGTTTCTTCTTGGAGGATCTATCCAAAAGTGTCAAAGGGGTGTTAAAATCTCCACCTATTGTAGTATAGGAAGATATCAAGTTGTTCATATCCATTAGGGCTTGCTTTATAAATTGAGGAGCACTCTGGTAGGGTGCACAAAGGTTAATTATCAAAATCTCTTCATGTTGAGTGTTTCCCTTGACAAATATGTAGTGACCTTCCTTATCTTTCTTTATCTTTGTTTATTTTAAGCCAATTATATCTGCTACTAAAATTGCAATCCCTGCTTTTTTCTGGTTTCCCATTTGCCTGTATTATACAAGTCCATTCCTTCACCCTAAGACTATTTTTATCCTTTAAGGTAAGATGAGATTCTTGTGTATACAGCACATATCTGGTCTGAGTTTATGTATCCAGTCAGCCAGTCTATGCTTCTTTAGAGGACAATTTAAACTATTCACATTAATTAAGAGAATTGATAAGCCTGGTTGTGTTTGAGGTTTCATGATTTTCAGATGTCCAGTGGACATTTTTTTTTTTTTTTTTTTTGTTGGGGATTCATTGAGGGTACAATAAGCCAGGTTACACTGATTGCAATTGTTAGGTAAAGTCCCTCTTGCAATCATGTCTTGCCCCCATAAAGTGTGACACACACTAAGGCCCCACCCCCCTCCCTCCTTCCCTCTTTCTGCTTCTCCCCCCCATAACCATAAATCCTTTCATCACTGTGGAAGTTGGATTTTGTTCAAAATTTTCTGGGTAAGTTTACTTTGGAGGTAGAGCATTATGCTGGTCATTATGGAGGATGTGTCTGAGAATATCCTGGAGAGCTGGTTTACTTATGGGAAATTTCTTCAGCATGTGTATGTCATTAAAGTATTTGATTTCTCCATCACAAACGAAACTCAGTTTAGCCTCAAACAGGATCCTTGACTGGAAGATGTTTTGTTTTAGGAGATTGAAGGTCAATGACCATCCTCTTCTGGCTTGAAACGTTTTGGCTGAGAGATCTGCAGTCATTCTGATATTTCTTCCTTTGTAGATGATGCTTTTTTTGTATGTGGCTGCTTGCAGAATTTTCTCCTTCATCTTAACAATGTGTTTAGATTTTGGATTGAGTGTCTTGCTGGGGTTCTGAAACTGTCTACTATCTGAATTTCTGTATCTCTTGCAATGCTTAGGAAATTCTCCTCCAAAATCTCTTGGAGTGGAGCATCTCTACCTTTAGGAACATCCTCGTCTCCTTTGAGAATTCCTATAAGACAAACATTTGATCTTTTGGAGTGATCCCACAATTCTTTCAGGGAATGCTCACTTTTGCTCTCCATTTGTCTGCTTCTTTGAGCATTTGGGAACATTCGAAAGCTTTGTCTTCAGTTTCAGAGATCCTTTCTTCTGCTTGTTCAACTCATTACTGAGGGATTCTACTGTATTTCAGAGGTCCTCAACTAACTTTTTCATTTCCTTGAGCTCTGCTATGTCTTTTCTCATTATGTCCATATCTTTGGTGACTTTGTCTTTGAATTCATTAATTTCTTGAGACAAGTTTAGAACTACTGTATGGAATTTAATTTCTATCTTTTCTTCCATTCTATTTGTCTTATTTGCCATCCATATTCTAAATTCAATTTCTGACATTACAGTCATTTGTCTATGCATGGCATCTTCAGTTATATCTCCTTTGTCATTTCTTGCGGGGGGGGGGGGTTGATCTACTCTGGTTATTCATGTTGCCAGAGTTCTTCTGTTGGGTCTACACCATGTTTATTTTCCACCATTTGGTTATTAGAACTGGTAGGGCAATACTGAATTGGGGTTCCCAGGTAATAGAGATAGCTCCTTACCAAAGTGCTAGACTTTGTAATTGTGGCTTATCTCCTATAACTTTACAAAGGCCCCTTTCAGAATTTTGGCCAGAGACTCTAAGGACCTACTTCTGAGATAGTGCAAGCTACCTCTGTTTTGATATCAGCCAACCTCTACCCTATCCTAAGAAGCCACAGTATTAGGTTTAAATCTTGGCTGTAAAGAGATACAAATAGCTGTGGCACCCAGCCTCCACCCTTCAGTTCTTTTCCACTACATAACTTCAAGGTCAACATCAGAATGTCTCCGAGTGGACAGCCCCAGATACTCGTATTGTCTCAGACAGTGCAAACCCTGCTCGTCAGAGAGGGATTCAAGGGTCTCCAACAGCACAATTGGAGCCAGGGACCCACGCCCCCGCCTGCCAGATTCAGTCCACAGTGTGTCCACTTCTCTGCTCACAGGCCCAGTTGGAACCGGGGGCCACGGCCCCACCCACTGGTCTCAGTCCACACCCAGCAAGCCTTTGCTTGCCAGACCAGTTGAAGTCAGGAGACCATACCCCTGCCTGCCAAGCTCAGTGCACTGCCTGGCAAGCCTCTGTTGGCAGTCTCTGTTAGAGTCAGGGCACCATGCCCCACCTGTAGGTCTCAGTCCTCACCCAGTAAGCCTCTGCTTGGGGGTTCTGTTGGAGTCAGGGGACCCTGGCCCTCAGGTCTCAGTTTATGCCTGGCAAGCCTCTGCTTTCAGGCCCAGAAGAGTCTGGAAACCAGCCCTGCCTGCCAAACTCAGTCCACACAGGGCAACCACTCTCACGCTGTGGGTGCCATCAGAGCCAGAGGTTCTGCATCCCATCCCACCATACACAGCCCAAACTGAAGGTCAATGCCACCACTGCCCGGGCATAGTCATAACCAGGGAATTTCTCCTCCTGCCAAGCGTGCCTTTCTTCCTGCACCCTCTTTCTTCACCGTTAGTCACAGATTCCATCCTGATGCTTGGCAGTCCACACTATGCCCAGATCTCTCAGGAAAAGACCAAACACTCTGTGCTCTGCAGGTGGCAGAACTTCAGACTGCCTTGAGAGTGGGGAAGAGTGGACTGGGAGTTTGAACTTGTGGGGGAAAATATCTGTTCAACTTTATGCCTGGCAGGGTGGTGTCTAGGTTCATAAGTGGAACCTCCCTGGAAAAAGAGACCTGGTGTGTAGAGGCTCTCTCCAGCGAGGTACAATGAGAGTTCTGTTGCCCCCTGCTTGCTTGGAGATAGGTGTGGGGGGCTTCCTGCTTAGGGGAGGGGTCTCTTGTCCTCTAGTAGATAGGCTTTGTACCTGTAATTTGTTTTCTTGAATGCTTTTCCTTGGAGTTACAGCTTGCCAAACTTCTTTCTTGGCTCAGCTCCCAACCTTTGGCTTCATAGAGTCCCATTCCATCCAGTTTTTCTCCCTCTGGTCAGGAGTCTCTGCCAAGGGTTGCTACCAGTCAGCCATCTTCACAGAATTTCCCCCAAAACTTACACTTTAGAACACTGACTTTCCTTGTTTGGAATCTGTGCTTCCCAAACTATCCATCCTCAATTTTTTTTGCTTGAATCGACACTCTTTAAACTAGATTTTGACCCATTTTATTATTTAAGATTGGCAGAAGATAAGTTTATGTACTATAAATATGTAAGTCTCTCCACTCTAGGAATACTTATGAATCCTTTACCAAATCAGAATTGCAAATACACCTAACTATCACTAGCTCATTTTTCACCTCATGTACCAATCCAGTCTGCAGAATCATCATCACGTAATCAACAAATCTCTACTAAATGCTCCACAAATTGTCAGCTCCTTCCTCATGAGACTGTTCCATTGTTATAACACCTTTTGGATCATAAATTTAATCCCTTCATTAAGACCATAGCCTGTAGGAGAATATGGAAGTACAACTCACTACCAGATAGAATGCCTTTTAAGTTTCACATGTGATCACATAGTCCTGTTATAATTTTCTCACCTGAATGCTAATCAATCATGCAAAGTCCATCTTGGTCAGGAGCCCAGGAGTTCCCCCTCCTCCCTTGCACCTCCCTTCCCCCACTGTCAGCATCTAGATGACAATGTGAGAACCCTGAGGTTCAGGAAATTGCTCCCAGATCCTTTGACAGAATATAACAAAGTTTTTATTTCTTCAGATCCTTCAAAGAGAACCAAATTATCAACACAAACGTTTTTCCTCTTGCTAACTTTATTGACCTCTGGAAGGTGTCCTTTGAGGTATTTTAGTAGACTAACGAAGTCTTTATCTCTTCACATATTTTACCAAAGACTCCTCAACAAAAAGACAGAGAAAGGAGTGGATATCAGGGAAAGAACTCTCCTTTCCACAATTAAGGTTCTACCCTGAGCCCAAAGCTGCTGTGTACCATCCTCTTTTCCCATCTTCATCTGAAAAAAAAAAAAAAATACACTAAACCTCATCCCTTCTATTCAGTATCCTCTTAGGTGGAAGAAAGATCACACTGAGTCTTAGTTATCCTCATACTCCATACCTATAGATGGGCTAAAGCCCCTTACTTCTCACCTTTGCAATCTATGTACAATTACAAAGTGATCGTTTATATTTTACACTCCGGCAATAGAGTTCTAAAGAGGTAAAACTGCATTTGCTTTTCTCAGTTTTTTGTTTTTTTTTATGCTTTCCCCAGTTTTTGCATTAAACTAGTCTCAGTCTAAAATGGCCAGATTTTTTTTCCCACACAAAATTGTCTTGAGCCCTTCTTCCAAGGCCACACCACTCACACTATTTGGATACAATTGTTCATTAGGTCATCTGCAGTAGGTCTCAATTTCAATTTCAATTTCACACATGAAAAGTTCTAAAAGGCTCTGTAGTAGAGTCTCCTGTTTAAGCAAAAGAATTTTCCAAGTAACAGTGGTGTGCAAAGTTGCTCAGAAACCAATGACCAGTTTGGACACAGTGTCTCATGCCTGTAATACTAGCACTCTGGGAGGCTAAGGCAGGAGGATCCCTTGAGCTCTACAGTTCAAGACCAGCCTGAGCAAGACTAAGACTCTATCTCTACCAAAAATAGAAACATTAGGCAGGTATTGTGGTGGGTGCCTCTAGTCTCAGCAACTTGGGAGGCTGAAGCAGGAGGATCAATCCCTTAAGGGCAGGAGTTTGAGGTTACAATAAGCTATGATGATGCCATTCTACCCAAGACAATAGAGCAAGACTCTGTCTCAGAAAATAATCTCTCAAACAAATCTCAAATTTAATTTTGAGATGTTATCAAAAATATCAAAAGGTTTTAATCCTTAATTAGAATCACAGATTACTATGAAATAATACTAACTATCTATTTAACTAAATTGTCAATAAAAGATTTTATAGGCAAATAGAGAAGGCCACATACTTGTAAACAAAACTTAGCTTTTTTAATATTGCAAAGACTCAATAAAAGAACTTAAAAAGACAACACAAAGTACAGGAAATTATTTGGATAAAACATGAAATGTTTTCTGGGCACATTAGTCAAAGGTAAAGAAAAATCTTCCAAAATCTCTTTATTAAGATCAGACCAATAGAGTGGCGGCTGTGGCTCAGTAGGTGGGGCACTGGCCCCATATACTGAGGGTGGCGGGTTCAAACCTGGCCGCGGCCAAACTGCAACAAAAAATAGCTACTAGGGAGGCTGAGGCAAGAGAATCGCCTAAGCCCAGGATTTGGAGGTTGCTGTGAGCTGTGTGATGCCACAGCACTCTACTGAAGGCGATAAAGTGAGACTCTGTCTCCACAAAAAAAAAAAAAAAAAAAAAAGATCAAACCAATAATCTAAGAAAATTTTGCCATTCTAGTTTTATATCAGTACACTTTTGACATTTAGGCTTATCTTTTTTTTAATTTATAAATGAATTCATTCAGTCTTAGCAACTTGACCATACAAAAAAATTCCATTGTGACAAACCTTCTGCAACCTTTTTATATTTTTACATCAGTTTTTGTCCTACACTTTTCTTCTGTTAGGGAAAAAAAAAAAACTCTGTAAAATAATTTTAAAAGGTGTACTCTGAGCCAAATGTGACCCCAGCATATGGCCCCAAGAAGTCCCAGGAAAATGTAGCTGGGTGACAGTTTTGGTCTTATACATTCATGGAAGCAGGAATTACAAGAAAGATCCTAATTCAACACATGGAAGACGTGTATTGGTTTGGCCTGAAGAGGCAGCACATTTCAAATGTGGCTTACAAGTTATAGGTGGTTTAAAGATTCTTTGATTTATAAGTGGTTAAAGAAATGCAGCTTTGTCTAAAGGCTTAGCATGTTTGTTTGTTTGTTTGTTTTTTCCTTGTTTTTTTTTTTTTTTTTTTTTTTGTCAAGGCAGAGTTCTACCCTATGCCCTGAGCAGAGGGCAGTGGCGTTGGAGCTCACTGCAACCTCGGACTCCGGCTGTGGGCACCCTGCTGCCTCAGTCTCTGGGGCCACTGGGATTACAGACGCTCGCCGCTGCGCCCGGCTGGGTTTTTCCATTTTTTTCACGAGTTGGGGTCTCACTCTCGCTCAGACAAGTTTTTTTTTTTTATTATTAAATCATAGCTGTGTACATTAATGCAATAATGGGGCACCATGCACTGGTTTTATATACAATTTGAAATATTTTCGTCACAACAGTTAACATAGCCTTCCTGGCATTTTCTTAGTTATTGTGTTAAGACATTTATATTCTACATTTAGTAAGTTTCCCTTGTAAGATGCATCATAGGTGTGATCCCACCAATTTCCCTCCCTCCACCCATTCTTCTCCCTCCCCTCCCCTCCCTTTCCCTAATAAATTGTGGTACATGTACACCACGGAATATTATGCAGCCTTAAAGAAAGATGGAGACTTTACCTCTCTCATGTTTACATGGATGGAGCTGGAACATATTCTTCTTAGAAAAGTATCTCAAGATTGTAAGAAAAAGTATCCAATGTACTCAGCCCTATATGAAAGCTATAACCCAGTTATAACCTAAGAATATGGGGAAAGGGGCTTAGCATGTTTTGACGTAGATTAAGATGACCATTAATCAAGGGCAAGCCACTGGACATTTATCAAAACTAAAGTGATTTGTTAAGTAATTTTTTATTTTTTGAGAAAGTCTCAGCTTGGTAGAGTGCCGTGGCATCACAGCTTAACCTCAAACTCTTGGACTCAAGCAATTCTCTTGCCTTAGCCTCCCAAGTAGCTGGGACTACAGGCACCCACTATAATACCAAGCTATTTTTAGAGACGAGGTCTCACTCTGGCTCAGGCTGGTCTTGAACATGTGAGCTCAGGCAATCCATCCACCTTGGCCTCCCAGAGTGCTAGAATAACAGGTGTGAGCCACAGCCCTAGCCTTGTTAAGTAAATTGATGGCCTGCAAGTGTGGCTTAAGCTTTGCCTTATATGGCCTTAGGCCTGTTAATGATCTAGTATCTCATTGTTACAAAGAATAACTCCAAAAGGAAAAATATATGAAAAGGTGTGTCTGACCTCCCTTCTCCTCAGGTCCACAACTCAACTTTAAGGTTTTTCTGGGGTCCCTTTCACCAAGGGAACAGGGTCCATTCAGTCTTCTCGGGGGCTTAAGATTTTTACCTCACCCTTTTTTCTCATTCTGAAACAACTGTTTTCCTTTAGAATAAAATTACTTTGTACACAGCTATGAGTTAACAATAAAAAAAAAGAACAACAACAACAAAAAGAATAAAATTACTTTCTTTTATTCTGAACAAAAACATGCCTTTCATAACTTTCCTTATCAAAAACATATCTTGCATTCTTTATATACCTCTCACACTGCCATAGGGATTTGCTATTTCCTCCTGGTGCAATTTCTCATGTTCCTGAGAGACTCAGATTTACTTAGCTTCTCTACGCCATCTGAAACAAGACGCTCAAAACATATAACTGTAAGCCGCTGCTTAGTAATTAACATTTCAGTACTTTATCTTATTTAAAGATCGTTACCCATGAAGAGGGCCTGGCCACCTATCACTGTCAGCCAATATGCAGAGATGGGTTTTAGGTGCACCAAGCTTTATTTGTCAGAAGGCCAGTGATTCTGGAGAAGAGCAAAAGTAGCCTCTCAATTCTGTTCTGCCTCAGTTGCAATTCTAATAACTTTTATAATGAAATACAAGGAAATCAACCTAGAAAATTTTAACTTTATCTGGGGCGGCGCCTGTGGCTCAGTGAGTAGGGCGCCAGCCCCATATGCCGAGGGTGGCGGGTTCAAACCCAGCCCCGGCCAAACTGCAACCAAAAAATAGCCGGGCGTTGTGGCGGGCGCCTGTAGTCCCAGCTGCTCGGGAGGCTGAGGCAAGAGAATCCCGTAAGCCCAAGGGTTAAGAGGTTGCTGTGAGCCATGTGACGCCACGGCACTCTACCCGAGGGCGGTACAGTGAGACTCTGTCTCTACAAAAAAAAAAAAAAGAAAATTTTAACTTTATCTGATAGGAGGTATCATCCAAGTAGTCGTCATTCCAGCAATGCAAAATCTTTAAACAACAGAAAGGTGATTTTCACTTTTAACAAAGGATCCGAGAGAATCATCAGAGAAAACATTATATCATCCAAGTAACCTTTACTGATATCACATAATATCATCAAAGTAACCTTTACCTATATCACAACACCTATTGTCTCTGTGTGACTACCTCCTCAGAGTCCCCTGAGACAAACATCTTTACAATCATAGTGAAACCTTAACTGGATGATCCTGGGGGTGAGGGAGAATGTGAGCTAAGCAGACCAGCTCAGCTGTACTGCTTCAGCTTAGCTTCTCAGACTCCATCTTGCAGATCACTTTTCGAGCTTCAAGATGGTTCAGACATTTAAGGAATCGATATTACTTAATTTAACTTAGCATAACGTGAAAGTTGCAAATTACTGAAAAGACTTCAGAAACTGTTTTCAGGCAGAAATATTATAAAACATAATTTTTATTAAAAATTTGTAAACTTGGCTTGGCGCCTGTGGCTCAAGCGGCTAAGGCACCAGCCACATACACCTGAGTTGGCAGGTTCAAATCCAGCCTGGCCCGCCAAACAACAATGACATCTGCAACCAAAAAAAAATAGCCAGGTGTTGTGGCGGGCACCTGTAGTTCCAACTACTTGGGAAGTGGAGGCAGGAGAATCACTTGAGCCAGGAATTGGAGGTTGCTGTGAGCTGTGATGCCATAGCACTCTACCCAGGGTGACAGCTTAAGGCTCTGTCTCAAAAAAAATAAAATTTGTAAACATACCCTCATTTACATTTAATTCACTTGTTCTTAATAATTATGCTTGAACTGCTCATGAAAATTTCATGAAACATTAAGCAAAGATAGCCATTATCCTACATGGTTTAATTTTTTTGTTGTTGACATATCAGGCAAATATATAAAAAAAAATCACAGAAACAAACTAAAAAGGTAGACATGGTGCTTCCTTCTGTTTTTTCTGATTGCCATGCTTAACACGCACCAAGCAATTTAATTATACATTTTGTTCTTATGTTAGATTTATCATTTTACTATCTTAAACATCTAGTAGTGAGAGAGGATACCAGGAAAAAGTGAGGTCTAAGAACACAGAGGTCTTCTCATGGAGACCCCAAGGATACACCTACGAGGTCCTCCCCGTGGGGACTCAGCGCTTAGGAATTTCTAGAAACTTAACTCCCTGGGACCTGAAAACTAACACTTATGGAGCCAGCTTCTCCAGCTTGATTCAAACTGACCAATGAGAAAGGTACTGTTGTGCCCGGATCCCAAAATCCCCCACAAAGACCACCAGGGAGCCAAGTCCAATGCAAAAGCAAAAGGGCCATTTATTGCAAGTTCAAACTTGGGCTCCCAGGGACTCCACTACAATGGATCCAAGCCAGGAGCCCGGAGCTCTGTAACAGGGGTGTTTTTATAGTATAGCACAGCAAAGTTGGCATATACAAGTTAAACAAAGGGACGGCTTCTAGATTGGCTGCCACTGGTCCTGCCATATGGCCCACTCCAGAAGGCAGTTTCTGATTGAACGCCCATGACTCAAGGTGGAAAACCTGTGATTCACAGTGACTCATCAGTTTTTTTGTTTTTTTTTGTTTGTTTGTTTTTTGGCCTGGCCAGGTTTGAACCCACCACCTCCAGTATATGGGACCAGCACCCTACTCCTTGAGCCACAGGCGCTGCCCAACTCATGAGTTTTGAACAAAATGGTTGACAGAAGCCAAAATGGCTGAACCCTTAAGATGGCATCAGTCTGGTTCTCTCAGTACCCATGGGCTGGAACTTTTTAACAGGGTATAAAAATGTGAAGACTGAGCCAGCAGTGAGCATGGCCATGTTGAACTCTTCTGTGCCATCCCTATACCAGCTGAAATAAAGCCCTTCCTCTTTAAAACATGGATTTGGGTATTCTTTCTCTCCATTGGACCTCAACTTCCTACAACCGTAGAGATAACATAAGCTTGTTTGACTATACGCCTAGATAGAAAAAAATTATATGTCTTCATTATATTTAATGCTGACAACTCTGATGACATTTCTATTCCCCCCCACCCCCCGCAATATTTTTTTTATTGTTGGGGATTCATTGAGGGTACAATATGCCAGGTTACACTGATTGCATTTGTTAGGTAAAGTCCCTCTTGCAATCATGTCTTGCCCCCAGAAGGTGTGGCATGCACCAAGGCTCCGCCCCCTTTTTCTGCTTTCATTTTACCAACAATTTTAAAACTAGCTTTCTTTATCCTAGATCATGGGACCAAAAAAAGAAAGAGAGAAAAAGAGCGAGAGAGAGAAAGAGAAGCATTTGAATTAGTTTCTACCATTCTGACAGTTTTAAAAATACTTAATTTATATAAGCGCTTATTTTCTTCAAGCCAATTAAATAGAACTCCTTTAAGGTATTTTAGAAGTGAATTTGATAATACCATCCAAAGGCCTTAAAATATTATACAAACACGTACACATACAGACTGATACAGCTTTTATTTAAAAATTTTAGCAATGTTTCAGGCAAAATAGTACAAAACTTGTTAGTTTATATGTAAAAAAACAAACTGGATTCAAATTTTGTTTCTAGAAGATGGAGCAAATGGAACACATTTAAGTTAACTGCTTAGCTGACTAAAGTTTTTCACTAATATTTATGTGGGAAACTTTTAAGATTTTTCATTTGGCAATTTGTACTTTAATAGCCTCCTCGCCTGACCTTTATTTCCCTTCAGTTGGGCGTTAGGAGTCAGTCTTCACTGGAAATTGACAGCGTAACAGGGAGAATGGCTATCTCTCTAAAACCTCCCCCACTCTTTGGGGGAATTAAAACCTGCGTCTCTGCCTCATGCCAGTGGTCAGCAGCCCAGGGAGTGTCCTTTGTTCTTTGTACACAGGAGATAACTGGAAGGAATTGCCCAGGTACGGTCATGAGATTGTCTTAGCTCCTAGCCAAGATGAATGAATCAGAACCATCAATTACAGTTAAATAGCAATAGCCTGACACTTAAAACACCCCCCTTTACAACCTCTGTATATCTGCTCAGAGACAGGATGTTGGTACTTTTAAGATGGGAGTCTGAGAACTTCTCTTTTTTTCCTCCTCAAGCCACGGGTCTTCATCTTCTGATGAAGGGCCAGGGACAAGTGCTGAACTTTCAGTAACAGTAGCTCCCTGAAAATTGCAAAGAGATGGCCAGGGGCGTGTGAGAAAAGACAAAATACAAGACATGCATGTGAAAATCTCAAGAAAGGATGGACATTTTCTCCAAAGTGAAGTTGGGGGGTATATTTGCCTATCATCAGACGTCTAGGCTGTGACCATTTGAACTTTTCTCTATTTTTCTAAAGTGCCAAACTGACACACTTTCCATGCCCTGACTTTTTACAATGACTGCATGCATCTACAGGTGAATAGGTAAAAGGGATGGGAGGTCTTTGAATTGCTCCTCGAATGACATTTCTGTTTTAGTAAAGACTCAATTTATGAGTGGCGCCTGTGGCTCAGTGATTAGGGTGCCAGCCCCATATACCGTGGATGATGGGTGGGTTAGAACCCAGCCCCGGCCAAACTACAACAAAAAAATAGCCGGGCCTTCTGGCAGGTGCCTGTAGTCCCAGCTACTCTGGAGGCTAAGGCAAGAGAATCACCTAAACCCAAGAGCTGGAGGTTGCTGTGAGCTGTGACACCACAGCACTCTACCAAGGGTGACAGAGTGAGACTCTGTGTCTTAAAAAAAAATTAAAAATAAAAAGAATCCTAAAATTGCAGGAGCCACAGAATAGAAACAGATGATCTATTAATATCAAGGCTGTCCTACGTGAACCTACTATAAAAAGCTCCTTGACAGCAATCAACAGGCGAAGGTGTTGTCATTCTAATGACAGATAAGTAGATTCCAGTTGCACACTCTGCCCCAGGTCAGAACAAAGACATTCCCATACACATGTATGTTTATATTGTACCTTGACTGGATGGATAAGAAATGCTAAATCAACTATAAACACTTTCCTTCCTGTCCAGGAATAGAAAGGAATTAAATAGACTTCTCCAAAACCCCTAGAGGTACTCCATTCTGCCTTTGTGTGGCAGTGTCCAGTTCTGTCTGGTTGGGGTATAGGGATCCTTGTTGTTTACATGGAAAGGAATTTGGCAGAAACATAGTATGAAAGAAAGGCTTTTCTGGATGAGTTGAAGCTGTAAAAAGTTAGAAGTGATAAGTGGCAAACACGTAGGTTTGACAAGTAGCATCTGCAGTGATTCTGAAGCCTACAACTTACTGCCCTCTCCTCATCTGCCACTAAAATCCAGCCTCCTCGGAGCCTAACTCAAGAAAGCTTTTGTCTTCTGGTCTGCAAAATGCAATGGCAGGTATCTTAGAGAAATTTGCACACAATCAAACAGCAATGGGAATAAATTCATACCTGAGAGTGGCCCACAAGGACCTGTGTGGTCCAGAGACGCGTGTGGTTTACAGGGACCTGTATGATCCGTGGGAATCTGTGTGCACCATCTATCAGGACATATGTTGGGTTTATGGGAACCTATGCTAGATCTGCGGGGGCCTGTGTGTGCTGTCTATTAGGACCTGTGTGATCTATGTGGACCTGTGTGATCTATGGCTCCTGTGCTGTCTATGAGGCCCTGTGTTGGCTCTATGGAGATCTTTATGATCTACAGAGACGTGTGCTGTCTACAGGATCTGTGTGATCTGACAAGACCCGTGTGATCTATGGGAACCTGTGCTGTCTACAGGACCTGTGTGACCTGCTTTCAGCAGCTCAGACCTGCCTGGATTGCACACAGAGGGTCCCCTTCACCCAGGCTTTGCTCATTCCTCTGGCATTTACAAGTTACTTTCCTCTGCCTGAGCCACAGGCTTCCTTCCTCCCTACCCCCACGCCTCTCCTCCTCATCAAGGAAGCAACATAACCCCCAACAATCACCCCCAAAGTGGTCACCCCCTAAAAGAGCCCTTTCTGGTTATCGGCCTGTTATCCTTCTTCCTCCTCGTTGCCCTGATCCCAAACTCTGGCTGCTCCTTGCTCACACACTCACTGTCTCTCTGCTGCAGCTGGAGTGAAGGCCCCCAACAACAGGTGAGCAGCCCACAGAGGGGGGCCAGTAAGAAACAGCAGCACCATCCATGGAGGGGTCAAAGGGAAGGGTCATTATGTTCACATTGAAAAGCAAAGTGGGTGGAAATAATTTTCAGCAACCTGCTCTTATGCATTTGTGGCACCCATGAAAATGTATGTTTGAACAATTAACTCTGACTGAAAGTCACTTGAATGTTGTGGGAGCAGGTCTGGATATGTTTATGATACATCAAAGATAATGGACCAACACTATTCAGGTGGTTTTATTTTAACGAGGTCCTCATGCTGGCTCTCCATGGTTATGGGCTGAAGTATAATCCCCAAAACTCATATACATGTATTGAAGTCCTAACCCCTTAGAATGTGACTGTATTGGGGGATAGGTTATTTAAAGAGGTGATTACATTTAATGTGGCTATGGCATGGGCCCTGATCCAATCTGGCTAGTGGTGTCCTCATAAGAAGAGACAATTAGGACACTGACACGTACAGAGGGACGACCATGTGAAGACACAGCAAGAAGGTAGCTAGTTGTCTGCAAGCCAAGGAGGGGCCTCGGAAGAAACCAACCTGCCAACGCCTTGATCTCAGACTTCCAGCCTCCAGCACCATAAGAAAAAAATGTTTGTTTGTTTCACCCAGTCTGTGGTTCTTTGTTACAACAGCCCTGACTAAGACTGGCCTACCAGCACAGAGAAGGCAAGCATAGGAGAATTTCCACAAGCCAACCATAGACATCCACCACATGGCTTGTCAATAATTATCTTAAACATAAATGGTCTAGATATACAGATCAAAAAAAAACAGACCAGTCGGAGAGAATGAAGTTACCAACCCACCTAGGAAGGATCCCTTTCCTGGGAAGCATGTCCCTCCCAGAAAATAGTGAACGGACCAATCCAGGCCCCCCCTAACCTTGTCACACCTACCTGCCCAGGTAAAGCTATAAACAGACCAATCCTGGCTGTCCTAACCCTTTAAATCCCTATCTGCCATAGCCCACGTGTGGGTTTCTCCCTAGTCAGGAATCTCATCCCACCTGCAATTCAGATGGAATACAAGCCCCTTTGATTGCACAAATTGGATCTCCACCTTCCTTTCATCTCGTGCCTTGGAATGATTTTTATCTTTGGGTCTGGAACCTTTCACAGTTGACTGGATAAGATAAAAACAAAAAATAAAAAATTGCAACTCAACTATATGCCCTTATAAGAAACTCACTTGAGGGTGGCGCCTGTGGCTCAGTGAGT
Organism: Nycticebus coucang; assembly: GCF_027406575.1. Taxonomy (NCBI): domain Eukaryota; kingdom Metazoa; phylum Chordata; class Mammalia; order Primates; family Lorisidae; genus Nycticebus; species Nycticebus coucang. The sequence goes on from NC_069790.1 coordinate 7,761,286, forward strand.
AGGGCGCCAGCCCCATATGCCAAAGGTGGCGGGTTCAAACCCAGCCCCTGCCAAACTGCAACAAAAACAAAAAAACAAAAAAAAAAAGAGAAACTCACTTGAAATTCAACACTTTAAAATGTAATACGGTCATGCAACACATGACTATGTTTACCTCAACAGGCTGACTGCATAGAAAACAGTCATCCCATGAAATTATGATACTGTATATTTACCATACATTTTCTGTGTTTATTTAATTAATTTATTTATTCTTGAGACAGAGTCTCACTTGGTCACCCTCCATAGAGTGCCATGGCATCATAACTCACAGCATCCTCAAACTCTTGGGCTTAAGTGATTCTCTTGCCTCAGCCTCCCAAGTAGCTGGGACTACAGTGCCTGCCACAATGCCTGGATTGCACACAGAGGGTCCCCTTCACCCTCTTTTAGAGACAGGGTCTCACTCTTGCTCAAGCTGGTCTCTAACTCCTGAGCTCAGGCCATCTACCCGCCTTGGCCTCCCAGAGTGCTAGGATTATAGGCGTGAGCCACAGTGCCAGGCCCCATTTTCTGTGTTTAGATAAACAAATCCTAAGCATTGGATTGTGATTGCTGCAGTGTTCAGTCTGCCACATGCCGTGCAGGTTTGGAGCCCAGGGACAGCAGGCTGACCACTCTATGGAGTGAATCTCTCATGTAACTAGAAAGAGGACACCCACCATGTTCCCAGCAGGCTGGAGGGCAGAAGTGTAGGAACCAAGCCTTCGGAAACAGGCAACAACTATTCAGCCACAAAGAGTGTGTCAGAGGTTGAGATGAGGCTGGCTAAGGGACACTCCAGCTCCAGGAGGAGAATGTGAGCCAGAAACAAGCCCCGAAGCAAACAGCACCAAGAGCTCAGCCCCGCAGGGGAGAATCTGAAACTATGAGTAAGCCCCTCACACCTGCAGACCCCCTATCTGTGACTTTACCAGGTCTTCACAAAGACCCTAAATGTAGAGATTTTGCAGGAGAGGAAACTGGGGTTGAGTGAGGTGGAGGAACCGTCAAGAAAGGCCTACTAGGCTCAGGGCCCATAGCACGGTGGTTACAGCGTCAGCCACATGCACCGAGGCCAGCGGGTTCAAAGCCAGCCCCGGGCCTGCTAAACAACAATGGCAACTGCAACAAAAAAATAGCCAAGTGTTGTGGCAGGTGCCTGTAGTCCCAGCTACTCGGGAGGCTTAGACAAGAGAATCGCTTAAGTCCAAGAGTTGGAGGTTGCTGTGAGCGGCGGCGACTCCACCACAGTCTACTGGGGGAGGCATAGTGAGACTCTGTCTCAAAAAAAAAAAAAAAAAGAAAGAAAGAAAGAAAAGAAAAGAAAAGAAAAGAAAAGAAAAGAAAAGAAAAGAAAAGAAAAGAAAAAGAAAGGCCTGCTAATTGGCCACCAGCACTTCTGAGTCCTCCCACCTCCGACCCCAGGATGCGGGAGAGAATCTGGGGTGCCCCTGGAGAATGTGGCCTTGCCAGCATGCAGGTGCCCTCCTAGGCTCTGGCTCTGGTTCCACCAGACCTATTTACAACCCCAGAAATCATAGACCACTGCGAGCACTTGATGAACAGTTTTGTCCATAGCATGTTGGTTCTGTCCTGCCCTAGAAGCTCAGTGGACCCCCTGGTACCCTTGGGAAATGTGGGCTCTGCCTCCATCTGCACGTCACTCATCCCCCCTCAGCCTGGGCTCCTGCTGCTTTGACTGCTCCTGTGGACTGACTGTAGCTTCCCTCATCATGAGTGAAATAGAGGCTTTAACATGTGGATTGTAGAAGGATGAACTTTTCTTGAAGGAGGAAGCTTCCCCCCACCCCACCTCCTTAGGGTGTCTGTAGAACAGCCTGGTGAGAACTTTTGCTGATATAATGCAAGGTTAAGGGCCCCTGCCCCTTAAGACCAGGAGCATGTAACCAGAAAAATTTAAGAGTCCTCGGGAGGCACATAGTGAACTATTAAATGCATCCAAGCACCCCAGAGGTGTGTAAGTCCCCCTCACTCTCTCTCCCCTCCACGGCATGAGAGTGAGATTCTGCCCACACTTTCAGCTCCACACACATCTGTAACCTAATTCTGTTCCCTCGATGACTCCTTGAGCTTTCTCCCCACTATTTAGCTCACAACAGAATTGCGTTGGCAGGATTTTTTTTACTTCCATAACACACGTTCATTTTTATATCTGTATGACAGTCATGATTTATTCCCTTTTTAAAATTTTCTTTTAACAAAACACTCATTGGGCGGCGCCTGTGGCTCAGTGAGTAGGGCGCCGGCCCCATATGCCGAGGGTTGCAGGTTCAAGCCCAGCCCCGGCCAAACTGCAACAAAAAAATAGCCGGGTGCTGTGGCAGGTGCCTGTAGTCCCAGCTGCTCTGGAGGCTGAGGCAAGAGAATCATGTAAGCCCAAGAGCTGGAGGTTGCTGTGAGCCGTGTGACACCATGGCACTCTACTGAGGGCGGTACAGTGAGACTCTGTCTCTACAAAAAAAAAAAAAAAAAACACTCATTGAAGGACACCCTGAAAGGAGAAACTGTACGTGTGGCTGCCACCCCAGCAGCAATGACGATGCTAGAATGATGTAAAGGCACTGAAGGCTGGGCGCCATGGCTCACACCTGTTGTCGAGGGGGGAGATCACTGGAAGGCCAGGAGTTCAAGACAAAATTAGTGTGCGCACCTATGGTCCTAGCTACTAGGAAGGTGGTGACAGGAGGATACCCTGGGCCTTCGGGAGTTCAAAGTTGCAGTGAGCTGTGATTGTGCCACTGTGCTCCAGCCAGGGGGACAAAGTGAGAAGCTGTATCTTAAAAAACTAAATAAATAAATGGAATAAAGAACTGAGATTTGTGCCTGCATTCACCTTTCCCTATGAGGTAGGGAAAGTGCTTTTCCTTTTCCTAGTAAGTAAACTTCCTGTGCCTGTTGTATGCATGTGTGTACACGTGTGCACAAGCACACACAGATGTGTACTATACGCCTGTCTGTAAAGAACACGCTGCTGGGGCACAGTCCAAACCCTCTGTTGGACAGTGAGCCAAACCTCGGGGGACTCATCTGGCATTTGAGGATAATAGGAGGTGGGGACAGACTCAGGTAGGACCATTCATGGAAGTTCTACATGAGGGAAGTCCTCAACAGCAATCGCTTAATAAACACCAGTTAATGAGCAAGAGCTCACCCCACTACTGAAATTGGTCAGGAATCTGTCCTTCATGGACATGAACGCGATCTCAAAGTTGACCACCCAAAGGGCTGGAACAAGGTCAACATACAGAGGTGATCAGGATAAGGAACTAGGTGTTTGTACATGTGGTACACGTACAATCTAGGAAAATTGGTCAGCTTAAGGAAGTGGTCAACGTAGGGAGGGGTCAGCCATAGAGGTTCTACTGTATTTAGTAACTGAAAAAAGATCAGGCACAGCAGAAATGTTTCTTACGCTAGCACTGCTTCTTTCTTTGCTTATTTTTTTTAGCACTGCTTTTTTCTATGAATTAAGCTTAATGCCCAGGCTGTGATAAATTTGATGACATTTTATTAACTGTTGCATATGTATCAAGGAGTATTTAAATATGACTAAGATGAATAGGAAACCAGATGCCCAAATGCGCAAAGTCTAACTTGGGAAACAGCACATCCCTGGTGCCCAGGAGGACTCCCCTCCCACCAAATGCACCTGGCCTCCCCACGGAGGGAATTCCTGCCCTAAACTTCAGGGTGCTCAATTTCTGGTGGGTTTTTCCCCCTACTCTTGCTGTACAATGTGCGTATTCGCAAATAAGATACTGTTTCATGTTGCCTATTTTTTAACTTCATATAAATTAAGTCTTGTGTTACGTACTAGTCTATAATTTGTGCTTTTCTTTTTTTTTTTTTGTAGAGACAGAGTTTCACTTTATCGCCCTTGGTAGAGTGCCGCGGCGTCACACGGCTCACAGCAACCTCCAACTCCTGGGCTTAGGCGATTCTCTTGCCTCAGCCTCCCGAGTAGCTGGGACTACAGGCGCCCGCCACAACACCCGGCTAGTTTTTTGTTGCAGTTTGGCAGGGGCTGGGTTTGAACCCGCCACCCTCGGTATATGGGGCCAGCGCCCTACTCACTGAGCCACGGGTGCCGCCCTGTGCTTTTCATTTAAAATGTTATCTGCGCAGCTGTTCTGCCCTGATGGAGAAGCTGATTGCATCTGTTTTCACTGTATTGCGCTGTCAGCTCACACCGAGTGGTATGGATCTGTTCTCCGGCATGTGGATATTTGGGGGCTTGCAGCTTTTGCTGCCCAGGACATTGGCTCTATGAACACTACTGTCCACATCTCCTGGGCCACACAGCACTCTCATGAAGGCTTAGGAACAGGAGTGGAATCACCAGATTCCGGGAAATAAATGCCTGGCCTTAATGCATGGCTCACTGCTAGGATTAATGAAACAGGTATGAAAGACACATTTTTAACCTTCTAAAGTATTTCATCGTCCCTACTGTCATTTATAAAGGCAGACCATACTTCTCCTTGTTTCCGTTCAGCGTGGCATCACTGTGGGTGTGAAGCTGGACTGGAGGAGGCGGCAGGAGCAGGCAGCGGCTGGGAGAGCCAGCAGGACAGGCCAGGCGTCCGTCAAGGCCACGTCAAAGCACAGGCTACGTGAGACCGTGACCTGCTCCTCGTGGTGAACTCTTCAATAGCTCACTTATTCCCCACTGTACAGTGTCACACAGTTTTTACAGTTCGACTTTCATGTCTGCGGATGCCATTCTGAGCACAGCACCAGCAGAACGGTGGCGTGAGCTCACCAACAGGCTTCAAACCTGGCCTGATTAGCTCCATCAGAACCAACGCATGTTCCCAACTCCCTGCCTTGCTGAGAACACTGAACAGTGAACCGCGTTGGTTCCGTGGTGTCCTTTCCTTCCTGTCAGTGCGGAAGTGCAGGAGGGGAGAGGAGGGGGCCCAGATGGCAGCGGGAAGAGGGCGCACAGAGGACCAGGCCCACAGTGACAGGGCAGCGGATGGCCCGTGTAGGATGGCGGAGGGGCCCAGTCCTCAGTTGTTGAGAGCATTTACAGTGTCAGCTCCAGAGATACCTCAGTAGCCAAACTAAACCAACAAGTCTGGATGTCACAGGAGTACAGTCACCGTGTCCACCCAATCAGGTCTGTTGTTCGGCTGGCATTTCCCCGACGTCAGGCACTGTCAGGCACTGTCACTCAAGGAGGTGACCCGGTTCACACATCAACGGAGATCCTCCAGGGGTCAGTGACCTGCCCTACCTGGCCCAGCCAGCAGTGGGCGGTGTGGGGCCAACTCCAGAGGTGGGACATCACATCACTGGAAGCCATTCCCTGCCTCGCCCCAGGGGAAGTGGGATGCCCCCTACCCCTCCAGACACCTAAGAGAGGCAGCAGTCCTTCTCTGGCTAACAGCAGCCTTTCCTTTAGCCTTCAATCCTGTCTGCTAACAAGTCAACTGTTTCTGCATATTTTTTCTTTACTTTGTCAAAGATGTCCTCCACAACCATATTAGCACTGGTTGAGGTGTGAGCCCCCACAGGCTGGGGTGATGAGCCCTGCCTGCATCGTCCCCAGCAACTGGGGTGGGCTGGCTGGTCAGGCAAGCCCATGCTCACAGGCATGCTGGACTCCACTCAGGACACGGGGGTTGCACAGACTACCCCACAGGCCGTGGGCAGGCCAACTCAGCATGGTCTGAGACCGTGGGGAGACTGACCTACACTGGGTCAAGCACCCAAAGGAGTGTAACAACATCCAGTTGAAGTCCAGGACATTTAGGAACTTGGGAGACAGACAGGAACACTCAACAGTGGCCTGAGGCAGAGGGACACAAGTCCAGCCCTGCAGCTCACGCTGCCAGGACCACTGGCCTTCAGCAGACTGCCCCAGGTCCATGGACAGCCAGCCTCAAATAAGGACCCCAGAAGTGCTGAGGGAGAAACAAAAAGGTGACCACTCTCCACACTGACCAGGTTTATTTTATGGCCCCTAGAGCTTGAGAAGGTGGAGAGAAAGTTTTTGATCCTGGGTGGGGTCTCTTTTGCTCTCAGCACCTAGAAGGGCACGTGGGCTCAGTAGATGGTAAATATGTCCCAACGCTGGGTGAATCTCTTTACCAAGAACCACGCACTGCTTGCTGAGAAACCAGGAATCAGAAATGTCCGTGTGACTCAGGATGGACTTGGGCTCTAGAGATGGCTTATGAAGAAGACTGAGCCCAGGAGGCCACGGAGGCGAAGAGGAACCCAGGAATTCACCAGAAAATTGACAGGCTGTGTAATTGATGGAGTAGGCACTACTGTCCAGGCCCAAAGGACAGGAGATACCTCCTCTCCCCCATGCTGGCATTTGGGTCAAGTGTGGAATCCGTGGTAAACTAAGGCACCTCCCTTCTCCTTCCCAAGTCCAAGAATCCCATCCTTTATTAGTACATAACAGGCCCTGCACCATGGCTCATGACAGGAAAGGGGCTTTCATGGAGCGTGTAGACCACACACATGCATCACACCAAGGTCCCCACACAAATCCCTGCTCCCCTCAAAGCCACACAACAAACTCCAAAGCAAAGCTCCCGAGTATGCTCTGTTCCCACCAGGAAACCAGCCCATCCCAATTACAGGGGACGGAATTTCATACCAGAAAGGGGCCACACTGGTAGAATTGAGAAGGACCCAGGAGCCAGCAACACCTCAAGAACCAACTGCCCTAGGCTGGGGGACCCAAGCCTGTCCAAGAAGTGACTGTTTCCAGGGATTCACCCCAGACAGAAGAGGGAACACCCTGGATTTGCCCCACCTCCTTTTCAAAGAGTAACCACACACAGAAGCCAAGAGCTTGGTGTCTGGGAGTGTCAGCAGAAGGCCAGGAAGGACTGTGAGGCCAGCAAGCCAGGGCAGACGCCACAGGACAACCCGTCTTGAACACAGGTGTATCGTTCTGGTCCAGGTACTTAGACCACAATCCCTCTGGCACTAGCAGCGGCAGAAGGTTCCAGTTTTCCTGAATACAACCTGGAAACTGTTTACACACACATATTCAGGTACGCACTTATTTCTCAAACACTGGCTACCTGCTTCTTTAGTTTTCAGGCGTCTCTCATTTGTAACACAGAATTTTAAAAAATGCATTAGGAGGGCGGCGCCTGTGGCTCAGTCGGTAGGGCGCCGGCCCCATATGCCGAGGGTGGCGGGTTCAAACCCAGCCCCGGCCAAACTGCAACCAAAAAATAGCCGGGCGTTGTGGCGGGCGCCTGTAGTCCCAGCTGCTCGGGAGGCTGAGTCAAGAGAATCGCTTAAGCCCAGGAGATGGAGGTTGCTGTGAGCCATGTGATGCCACGGCACTCTACCGAGGGCCATAAAGTGAGACTCTGTCTCTACAAAAAAAAAAAAAAAAAAAATGCATTAGGAAATGAGTTTTCTGGGGCTATTATCAGATTTATTGATTCATGACAAAAAATCTGACCACTGGCTCAGCACCTGTAGCAAAATGGTTACAGCACCAGCCACATACACCGAGGCTGGAGGGTTTAAACCCAGCATGGGCCAGCTAAACAATGACAACTGCAACAAAAAATAGCCGGGCACTGTCGCGCGCGCCTGTACTCCCAGCTCCTCGGGAGGCTGAGGCAAGAGAATCGCTTAAGACCAAGAGTTTAAGGTTGCTGTGAGCTGTGAGGCCATGGCACTCTACCAAGGGTGACATAGGGAGACTCTGTCTCAAAAAAAAAAAAAAAAAAATCCCTGACCACTATGAGAATTCAAAAGTCTGAAAATTTTCCCTAGAAATTGTTCAAATATTTAACAGAATGTTCTTGAAGAAACCCGCAAATAAGGCTCAAGTAGCTGAAAATGCTCCCATGCCTAAAAAGAAAATCTCCCAAGGTGATTAATCCACAATTCTCAGCCTCAATTGCAACCTAATTTTCAAGATTCCTATGTGAAGAGTACTCAAACTCACACAACAGGAGGCTTTGGCAATGGTTTTATTGGCAAGTCATCAGAGCAGCGTATCCCGGGAGGCTCAGGTGGCGATCTGGGCCTTGCCCAGGCTCTTCTTGATGAAGTAGCCCACTAGCCGCTGTGGCCTCTGCTGGTACTCAGCCAGCACCTCATGAGGACTGGTGATCTGGTCCCCTTCCAGGCGGTCCAGGAGGGTGACACACACCACTGCCGCTGCACAGAGCAAAGACCACATCAAGGCAAAGTTCCAGATCCCTAACAGTCCCCAGAGCCTGAAGGACCGACCAGAAAGGTCTTGGAGAGCTGTTCTGCCACCCCACAGGAAAACAGGCTGGAGGGTCAGTCAACAGAGCGCTTAAGGGGGCAGGCGCTGGGTCCAGACACTCAGAAGGTTCCCCCTTCCTCTCTGACACCGTCCTGCCCTGTCCTGTTTCTTCCCTCCTCTTCCAAAAGAAACTCTCGGGCCAATTCCAAGACCAGCTCAGCACTGCCCTGCACTGCCTTTAAAAGCATGTTATCACTGAGGTGACACAGATGCAGGGACTCAGGAAGGTAACTCTGGCCCTGAAGGAGGTGAGGAACTTGGAGGTGGATTAACCACAGTTGAGGGAACCTAGAGCTCTGAAAGCTGAGTTCCCTATATAGCTGGAGGCAGGCTGACCAGATGGCTATCCTGACCTCCGGGCTGGTCTTCATCATCTTTTCTACCCCACTCAGCAGCAGGGGGAGGCACAGCACAGACCCTGGGGGTTGCACATTTGCTGTGAGGTGACCAAAGGACATTGAGCACAGGGCTGTGGGGAAGCCACCTTGGTCAGAAACTGACTTGGGGGCAGGGGGTCCAGAGCCAGAAACTGGTATTTGGGTACCCTGGGAGGAAGAGTCCTGGGAGGGGCTCCAGGCTGAGCCAGCAGAGCAGAGAGAGATGGAGGGGCTGAGGCCGGCTGACACCACCTACCTCGGAGGCCAGAGGCGCTGCACATGGCCGCGAACACGGAGGATTCCATCTCAATGTTCCGGATGCCGGCAGCATAGGCTGCCCGCAGATAGGCCTGCTTGTCCTTCTCGGTGTAGGAGCAGAAAGCACCGTCCAGTCGGCCTTGCCCTTAAGCACACACAGAGACGTAAGAACCGCATGCACATAGTAAGCTCCTACTGTATGCGGTACCATGCTACCTACCAGAACACAGGGACGGGGGAGACCCATCCAGGTCCTGCCTGTCCATTCAAGCAGGCTGTCGTAACCATGGCAGAGGAGCTGTGCAGACGACAGCCCGCGGGGCAGGCAGGCTCACACCAGTCTCACCTTCATAGAAGTCCAAGGTGCACATGGTGTTCCCCACCACGGTGGCGAACTCGCTGAGGTCAGCGGAACACTGCATCAGTTCCTGCACCAGCTTCTCGTCCAGGTCCGTGCTGCGGACCACCCGCTTCCCCAGGACCATCTGCTCAAACTCCGGCTTGAAGCAGGCGTCCACGGCCTGCCGGGTTATGACCACAGAGCCCGGCTCCAGACCTGAAGAAAGAAGCAGATGTCGACACTGTGCAGCAGGGCACATGGGGAACAGCTAAGAACCCCACCAAAAGGCCAAAACGTGGAGGCGTTTTTTCTTGTTCCAAAAAAGCACAATGATCCATTTTCCCATTAACAGTTTTTTTCAGGCTATAAAATAATTAACACATGATCATTGCAAACACTATGGAAGGGAAAAGGGAAAAAAAATAAAAATTGCCAGGAACCTCCCCAGCCTTGGTCCCATGTCTGTGTCTCCAATCACTGCAATTTGTCACTGTCACATAGGTCTCCATGTGTTTAATTGCTCCCTGTCTTGTACCTTCTTATTAAGATTTACTTGGAAAGTAAACAAGCAACAAGCAAACTAGACAAATACAACAGACTGTCACATACCCAAGCCCAGCTTAGCGATTACCAGCTCCCAGGCAACCCGCGTTCCTCTAGGACTGAGGCTGTTAGTTACCGCTCACCTGTTTGCTAGACATAGATTCCTGAAATAGGGGCATTATTCTGCTCCTTATTCTTTAGTCTTATAATTTACATGTAATTAGACTATTGTTCTGAATGTTTGCGTTCCCCCAAAATATGTATGTTGAATGAAATCCTCATTCCCAAGCAGTGGTATCGGGAGATGGGCCTCAGCGAGGTGATCAGATCAGACAGTGAATGGAATGTGGTGACGATACAGAGAAGGCCCCAAAGAGACCCTTCATCCCTTCTGCCATAATGAGGACACAGCTAGGAAGCCGGCCATTGCTAGACACTGAATCTGCTGGGGCCCTGACCTTGGACGTTGAGTCCCCAGACTGTGAGAAAAGCCACCCAGTCTAGGGTGGTTTTTGCTGTAGCAGCCGGATCGAAGATAACCACAATACTTCCCTGATACTTCAGGAAGGAACAAGAAGTCAAATAATCTTTTCTAGAGCTCCCATGTTGGTTGTTTCTGTGAAACACAAAACACGCGGCTGACCACTAAGACCCCCGGCTGTGTTGCTTCACACCCACATTTACCTGAACTTCCTCTTTCCCTCGCTGCCTTCCCTGTTCTGGGCAATTCAAAGTGTCCTCTAAGGGGCTTCTTCCAGCACTGCGGCTGGAGCGGAAGGGAAACGTGGCTAAGACCCTGATGAGTGCAGAGGCCTGGAGTGTCCGTGCCCACTGGGAGTCCGGTGTCACTCTCACACTGCACACCCCTCCTGTGCTGGCTCCTGGCCTGGGTCCCTGCGCCTTCCTAGGCATACCCACTGGCTTTCCTGAGCTGCTTCTGTTCTCAGGTCTCTCTGTTGCACTGAAATTCCTCCCAAGCTGCTGCTGACGTAGCCCAGATCTCGCCACTGCCTTCCCCGACCTGTTCACATTTCGGGGTCAGTGGAGACATAGTCTCACATTCTTCTGTCAGTGGGGCCCAGAGGTGCTGGATTTTGCTTTCCAGTCTTTCCATCTTTATGGGGCAATTATGGAAACTCAGGATCTATACTACTCCTTCCAGAATTCCTTATCATCATTGATTTTAAAAATTTCTTTTGCGCAAGAACGCAAAAACGATTTTTCTGGAGTTGCTGGCAGACTCAGGCCTGACATACAGAGCTGAGTATTTGGCCGATGGCAGTGGAGACCCAGTCCTGGGAATGACTTCTTTAAACTCGGAATTCTGATCATGCAAACACAGATTTCACACATCAATCTCTCCTTATATGACCAAAAGAAAAAAGTAAGATGTGTTCAGAAGATTTGGAGTCTTAAAGCAAGTCCCCTTTCTAAATTTCAGAATTACACATAGGCCTGGCCACTAACACCCAGCCTAAACTTGCTTTAGGGCAAATGTCACCTTTTTCCATTAGCTCCAAGCACCTCAGTGGGCGTAAGAATTGCTGGAATCCAGTTCTAAGCAGAAAAACTAGCACAGAGTTAGAACCCCAGGGAATAGGACAATTTATTTAAAACAAAGTTGCTGAGCGGTGCCTGTGGTGCTCAAAGGAGTAGGGCGCCAACCCCATATGCCAGGGGTGGCAGGTTCAAACCCAGCCCTGGCCAAAAACAGCAAAAAAAAAAAAAAAAAATTTGACACCTGGCACAGGAACTCGCGCCTGTAATCCTAGTACTCTGGGAGGCCAAGACGGTAGATTGCTTGAGCTTAGGAGTTCCGGATCAGCCTGAGCAAGAGGGAGACCCTGTCTCTACTAAAAAATAGAAAACTAGCCAGGCATTGTGGCAGGTGCCTATAGTCCCAGCTACTTGGAGGCTGAGACAGGAGGATCACTTGAGCTCAGGAGTTTGAGGTTGCTGTGAGCTGTGACACCACAGCACTCTACCCAGGGGAACAGGGTGAGACTCTGCTCAAAAAAACAAAACAAAACAAATTTTCCCAATAGACTTTTCCTTATACATCAACTATATTTTGGCATTTCATTTTCTCATTAAATCCTATTCTTTACCATCTTTGTTCTTTACAACACACGTTGACTGGGAAATTTTGAGCTAATATAAGCACACTTATCTTCGTTCTGTATTCCACCTCTCTCTTCCCCCCTCTGATTTTCCTGTGGGTTTTCTCATAAGGTGCTCCAAATCCTTGCAGGAACAGGGAGGAGGAGAAGTGAGCAAAGGGAAGGAGAGAACAGAGAAAGAAGAAGGGGGATTAGAAGAGTAAACAGAGAGAATCAAGAAACAAGAAGACCCAGAGCAAACAGCCCCTCAAGAATGAGCTTCTGCGCGCGCTGGGCACGGGGCTGCCTGGACCTGTCTCTAGGGTGCAAGCTGGGAAAAGTAACAAGGCAAGCTTCATTTCACTCTTCCTATTAAAAAGTGCTGCTTGAGTAAAACCAAGGAAGAAACTCTTTGTCCCCAATCCTATGCCACGCTAGAGGTGCCTCAGGAAGCTCCAGTCCCTTGTGTGGTCACAGGTCACAGAAGCCCTCTGCAGACCTTACCTATCCCGCCGGAAGTACCGATGCGGATGACAGTGACATCGGAGCACCTGGCATGGTACAGCAGCTTGATGAGTTCATGCAACATGATGGAGATGGAAGGGATGCCCATACCGTGCTGGAACCAGGGAGAAAAAAACAGGAACGTTAAGCCACAGCTGTGCCTTCATCAGAGTTCTGACTGGGACACTTCAATCTATTTTTTTTAATTGTTAAATCATAGCTGTGTACATAAGTGCAATCAAGGGGTACAATGTGCTGGTTTCATATACAATCTGAAATATTCTCTTCAAACTAGTCAACGTAGCCTTCATGGCATTTTCTTAGTTATTGTATGTAGACATTTGTATTCTGCCCATCGTGGAAGATCAAATTTAAAACTGTCAACACTTGGGAAACTTGATCCACATAACTTGTCAAATAGGCGGCAGCTGAGGAACCAGAGGCCCAGCAGGGGACGCAGCAGCCACCACTGCTGGGTAACAAGCACTTTAAGCCCTGCATAAACACCCGCCTCACTCCCACACACTTTTGTCTATTTCCACTTTTTTGTCTACCCTTTCTGCTTCAGCTAAACTAAGTAACTGGCTGGCCCTTAGCCCACTGGACACAGGACCCCTCGCTGACCCTATACTTTTCCACCTGTGCCTCATGTCTCAGCATCTCTGTACACTCCCCCCCAGTCCTTCCCTTCAAAGGCCTCCCCGGGGTCACATCCTTCTTGACAGCCCTCCCTGGGATGCCCTCAGCCCTCTTCCTGTGGCAGAGTCCTATGGCAAAGGTGTCCCGTTTAGAATCTGTCCTGGTGTCTTACACACAGGAGGTGCTGCCACAAATTATCAGTAACTGAACCATGATGTGTCCTAGGTGGTTGGTATCACTAGAGGCCTCAGCTAACCAGTGAGGTGGGGATGCGTCTGGCCAGAAGGGGTGTCCCTCCACAACTCTGTAGCCCTTCATTTATACTACTGATGACAAAGGAAATTAAAATCAGAAAGTGAGAAGACTTCTTTGGTCAAATACTGGACATTTCTGCGGTCCCTCTCACCGCTACATCAAAATCTGTTATAAAGTAACACATCCCCTGTGACGTGGCAGAGGAAATCTGAGGCCTGGTACTTGTCTGTGACTCTCCTTACAGGACACGCCTTCCCCTGTCTCCTGTATGACCTGGGCACCCTCACCTGCCACCTTCACACAGTGCAGACACCTGTGTGTCCCTGCCTTTGTGTACTTAGTTGCCCCTGGAGACCAAGCCTGGAGGGCAGGAGCCTGGTCTGCATACCAGCGGCTGCAGGCTCTCCTAGCTCCTGGCCATTTGCAGTAAACAAGTGTGAAGGAACAGCAGCCTGAGTGGGCAGAGGCGTTGGGGCAGGGGCTGCAGAGCCTAAAAACCAAGCCCACGTGCGGGGCAGGTACTCACACTGACAGACAGCACTGGTCCTACTTTATACATGGCGTAACGGTCAGTCCCTGCACAGATGTTGGGATATTCTGCGTCCGGGCGGTCAAGGCCCAGCTGTGCGCCAACGTACCTAATGAAGGTGTTCATCCGGGAAGGGCTTCCACCAACACACACAAACTGCAGCCAGAGAACAGAGAACCCATCAGTGCACTGTGTACACCAGGGGTCCACAAAACGGCCAGCATCACCTGGGAGCCTGCTAGAAACACAAGTTCACAGGCCTCATCCAAACCTACTATGTGTGAGAGGCCCAGCAGTCAGCTTTAATGAGCCTCCCTGGAGAGTGTTCCACAGGGGCAGACCACAGCCCCCAGATGTAATACAGACAGCTCCATAAACTCAGGAAGCTGACTCTGGTTCACTCCTGAGAAGGGCGTGCCAGGTCGCGAGCATACACAGCCAACCTCCATCACGTGGGAGAAGCTCAGGGTACTGAACGGAATTTGGGTTTGTAATGAGACGGTGGGGTCCTCACCGTGTGACCAGAGCCTCACAGACCAGCAACTGGCTGGGCTACACAGCAGAGGCTCCCCCTTGCCTGGTCATTCGAGTGCTGAACGGCCAATGTTTGGAAAGAGCCAGGACCCTAATGGAAGTTTTAACTATTGCTGGTGGATCTTTCTCAGTGAAGTAAACACTTTAATTTTTGGAGCATCATTTAAGAAAACATTTTATTTTGCAAAAAGGAAAAAAAAATGGGGGGAAAGTAAATATGTTTTGAAGAGATTGGAGGATTAAAAGATATATGAATATATAAAATAAACTTCCATAGCGTGGGATAATAATCACCATAGATTAATGTCGTGGGATGAACGGATACTGACTGAAGAGCAGAGAGCTGTACACAGTCTGAAACCAACACCATCCAAGAACCCAATAGCTGGTGGGGCACAGCCCTGTCACTGAGTTACGAGGTTACGGACCAGCAATGGATTCCAGGGTCCTGTGGCATTTTGATTTTCAATTCCATGGTAGTTCATCTTTATCCATGGGGATTAGATATGCAAACATCCTCTGCTAACATAAATCAGAACTGAAGAGTTTAAGACTTTTTAGGGCAAAGGGACTGAAAGCTGCATGAACCAAAAAAAAAAAAAAAGCCATTAAAGACAATTAACGGAATATCAACATGCATCTGTCTTTGTGGATATGGAAACTTTGGTTTGTGAGCATGGTGGCTCACACCTGTAATCCTAGAACTTTGGGAGGCTGAGGTAGGTGGATCGCCTGAGCTCACGAGTTCAAGACCAGCCTGAGCTAGAGCAAGACTTCATCTCTAAAAATAGCTGGGCATTATGGCAGGCACCTGTAGTCCCAGCTACTTGGGAAGCTGAAGCAAGAGAATCGCTTGAGGCCACACCTCACACCTGTAATGTCTCACACCTGTAATCCTGGCACTTGGGAGGCCAAGATGGGTGGATTGCCTGAGCTCACGGGTTTGAGACCAGCCTGAACAAAAGCGAAACCCCGTCTCTAAAAAAATAGCCAGGCGTTTTGGCAGGTGCCTGTAGTCCCAGTTACTCAGAAGGCTGAGGCATGAGAATTGCTTAAGCCCAAGAGTTTGAGGTTGCTGTGAGCTATGATGCCACAGTAGTCTACCAAGGGGGACAAAGTGAGACTCTGTCTCAAAAAGAAATAATAATAAAAATTAAAAAATAAAAATTTGATAAACATGGGCGGCACCTGTGGCTCAGTGAGTAGGGCGCCGGCCCCATATGCCTAGGGTGGCGGGTTCAAACCCAGCCCCGGCCAAACTGCAACAAAAAATAGCCGGGCGTTGTGGCGGGCGCCTGTAGTCCCAGCTGCTCGGGAGGCTGAGGCAAGAGAATCGCGTAAGCCCAAGAGTTAGAGGTTGCTGTGAGCTGTGTGACGCCACGGCACTCTACCCGAGGGCGGTACAGTGAGACTCTGTCTCTACAAAAAAAAAAAAAAAAATTTGATAAACATATAAGTTCGTGAACCTGCCAGCTGTCCCCTCTCTGCCATTTGTGAGGAAGTCTACCTGGATCATCTAGGAGGCTGAGCTTAAGACAGGTTCTGAGAATTAAAAGCCTGGCTATTTACCTTCACATCTCCAAACATAGCTG
Organism: Nycticebus coucang; assembly: GCF_027406575.1. Classification (NCBI taxonomy): domain Eukaryota; kingdom Metazoa; phylum Chordata; class Mammalia; order Primates; family Lorisidae; genus Nycticebus; species Nycticebus coucang. Next base: position 7,777,261 of record NC_069790.1, read on the forward strand.
GGAAATCATGTGTGCCAGTGCTGAGATTGAAATGGTAGAGAACATCTTCTTTCATTGTTGCCACGTTTGGATTTGAAAGTTGGACAAGGTGGTTGCTGTTAAAAAAAAAGAAAAAGAAATAAGAAAGGGGAGGGTTTATAGAGCACCAGCACCCCGTGGCTGACTTTATCACAGTGCTCTGTATCAGCAAGACTGGAGGCAGCGGGTGGGAGAAGGGCACGGCCAGATCCCAGGAATAAGACCCCCCAACTCTGAGGTCCCCACTCCGTACCCTATGTTTCCCCTCCTCCTTCCTCTTAGCCCCTCTTTGTTCCCAGGGCTTCTGTCTGGAGGGAAATCTGCAAGAATTCAGAAAAGCACACAAAAGGACATGACGAAAATGTCAAATCTGCCCATGCCCTGAGGACAGCCGGTTGCTACCAGAGTCAGGTTCATTCAGCATGTAAACTTGACTTGTTTTAAAACTACTATGTTCACCTTAAGAAACCAGGGCAGAAATTTCAAGGGAAAAAAAATCATCTCTCATTGTACCACCAAGAGATAATCTTTCCAAGTTGCAGGCCTTCAGGTTCTTTTTCTCCTCTTGCTGTATATTAGCTGCCACTCCTCCATTACAATATCAGGAAGAGTGACAAGGAAAGACATCTGTTCAGACAAGGGAAGACATCTGTTCATTTTGCCTTTTTTTCCTGAGTGGCTACTAGAAAATCTATGTGTGGCTCATCCTACACCTGCACACTGCAAACCTTCCATCCTAAAAGGCTTGGTAGTGAGTGCGTTTGGCTCTGTGGGCCGTATGCGTTTCCAACACTTCACGAGTCTTCCAAAGTTGTGCGAAAGAAACCACAGACAACCCTAAAATAAGTGACTGTGTTTGTGTTATTTACAAAACAGATGCCCCAGATCTGGATGACTCCATCTCCAGCCTGCCAAAGTCCCTTCAGCCCCTTCAACAGTGTGTGTCTTCTGATTCCCAGAGGTGGACACGCTCTTCTGTAGAAACTGGGGCAGACATGGATTCCAGACCGCAGAGCCTTCCCTTCCTTCCTTCTTTTTTTTGTTTTTTGAAAGAGAGTTCTGCTGAAGCTAGAGTGCCATGGCCTCAGGATAGTTCACAGCAACCTCAGACTCCTGGGCTCAAGTGATCCTCCTGCCTCAGCCTCCCAAGTAGCTGGGACTATAGGCACCCACCACTACAACCCGCTAATCTGTCCATTTTTAGTAGAGATAGGGGTCTCACTTTTGCTTAGGCTGACTGGAACTTCTGATCTCAAGTGATCCTCCTGGAGTGCTAAGATGACAGGCCTGCGCCACGGCATCTAGCCTCTTTCTTCCTTCTTAGTCTGAGTTTCCACCCAGATCCCACTGATCGTGTTCCCTCCTCAATCTACCTCCTAAGAAAGGAAAAAGTGATGCAAGGAGCCAAGGCTACAGTTGCCTGTGATGTGCAAATACCACTAGATAAAGGGGTGCTCCCTGCACCCCCCAGCCCTCAGAGATCTCAGCTATTCTCTCTTCCTTTCCAGATGATGCTCATGTGCCTTACAACACTGGTTTACATAATTAATGGAATAGCTATGAATATCATCATCCCCAGGAACCAAACTCCTGGATGCCATGACCACGTCTTATTTATCTCAGAATCCTGTACAGCACACAGCACACCTGGGAAACAAGGTTAGGATGGCCCGTCACGGTTTCGTACTTTCTCATTTATCTATTCCCTATTTCTAGCTGGCATTGGCATCAACAGCAGACGCCCAGCCTCCAGTTTCTCTCTCTGCCTATATCCAAATGCTTCTTTCCCTCATGTTTCTCAAAGTTCCCCTCCTGTCCATTCACCTCCAGTGGTGCCCTGAACATTTTCAAAAGGCCTGAATAGGAAAGAGAAGTACAAAGAGACTAAAGAGACACAGGTCTTCTCGCAAAGAGAGTTGATTTTCATGGGTAAGTGTGAGAAGGTTTCAAGAGACCTGTGGGCTGATAAACTGTCAACAGTGGCCATTTGTGGCATGCCAAGCATGCACACACTGTGCTGATGACACAGCAAAAGTCTGTAAATCTCGCCCAGGAAGGGCGAGCAGGCAGGCTGTGACACAGAGCCACTCTCACCTGTCCCTCACCCCACCTCTGCCAGACAAGCTGTGTGGATCTCCAGACTCAAGGTGAATTTTACTCTGGGGTGGGGTAGGAAAGACATTTTTCAGGGGTCCAAATCCAGGTCCAGGTTTGGACCATCTCTAAACTTTCTGAGCATAGAAAAAACAAGTTCAAAGTGCTTTCCCTATGCGTTCAGTCAACACAGAAGGCGTCTGTGACCAGATGTTTGGGGGGATGCTCCCCACCACCAAGCACACGATCTACTCTGCAGCAGGAGGAACACCAAATACACAGTTTACAGTATCACGCTTTCCCAGAAAGCCTTTCACATCTCTAGGCCAATCTGAAATTCTGATAATCAAACCCAATCTACAGCACTTTAAGGTCTTTTAATGACAATTATTTTTAATGTAATTAAGATTCCTGTTCTCTTTCAGGGTGTTAGGAATAGACAAAGTACAAAATAGAAGGACTAACAGGCCTGCTTCAAAATTACAGAACAGGATGTGATTAAGACAACTAATGTTGCATATTTCAAAACAGAAAACTATTTCCTTCTCAATTCCAGGAAAAGGAGGAGAAGGAAATCAAATGAGGACCAACAATAGCTTTAAAATATGTAAATCTGACAGGTACCATAATGAAATGGAACATGCTCCAACTTATTTTTTAAAAGAATTTTAAGGGCAGCGCCTGTGGTTCAAGGAGTAGGGCGCCGGTCCTATATGCCGGAGGTGGTGGGTTCAAACCCAGCCCCGGCCAAAAAAAAAATAATAATAATTTTAAAATAACAAGTCAGATATCTATCACTTGAAAACAATATTTTTCTAGTCTTTACACAATTTCAAGTGATTTCCTTTTGCTTTATTCGGGGCTCAGTGCCTATAGCTCAGAGGCACCAGCCACATACACTGGAGCTGGGGGGCTCAAACCCAGCCGGAGCCTGCCAAACAACAATGACAACTACAACCAAAAATATCCAAGTATTGTACCAGGTACCTGTAGTCCCAGCTACTTAGGAGGCTGAGGCAAGAGAATCGCTTAAGCCTAAAAGTTTGAGGTTGCTGTGAGACGCGATGCCATGCCCTCTACCCAGGGCAACAGCTTGAGACTCTGTCTCCAAAAAAAAAAAAGAAAAGAAAGAAAACTTCGGATTTCAGGAGTTTCTCAGCAGGGAAGAGAAAATCCCAACTACCCTGTTTCCTCGAAAATAAGACAGTGTCTTATTTTAAGGTGTGCTCCCAAAGATGTGCTAGGTCTTATTTTCAGGGGACGTCTTATCTTTCCTGTAAGTAGGTCTTATTTTCGGAGGATGTCTTATTTTCGGGGAAATGGGGTATTATATAAACTAGGCCAAATGGGCTAGGACAGGTGCTCATGGAGACAAAGAATGAGAGGGGGGACCCAGAAAACATCAACTGAATCTAACATCAGCCAAGCCCTTATACTGACTGCAAAGAACACAAAGATTAGTATGACAGGGTTCATTAGTATGCTCATGGAAGAATTCCCCTTTGGGGTAGGTTGAAATAAATTTTTTAATAGCTAGTACATATGAATTTACCTAATGCAACCAACAGTGTAAACTAAGTATTGTCATTAATCCCATTTAAAGGTTCAAGGTCACATCCTTAGTAAGAGGCTGCACCCTTAACCTCTACAGCTGACTGCCTCTCAGCAGGTGGATAACGATAAGCAAATAATTGACAATAAAACAAGGAGGGATAAATTAACTCAACAGAGGAAAGAAAGAGGAAGTCCTCAGTCAGTTGCCTAGTACTTGGTGCCTGCCCAGCCTGGAGGTCTACAACCATCTGATTTATGAGCCTGCTGAGTTGCTGATCCCCCTGGACCTCAGTCTCTTACAAGAATCCAATGTGTAAATATAAGTCTAGTTCTCAGAAAAATGTGTGGCACAAAGTATGCCAAATAAACCCAAACCAATCCAACCCAGCTTGGGACAGAGTCTTACCTGTGATTGGCAAGTTCCTCTGCTTCAGCTGCTGGGGCCGTAGCTGCCATCCTGTCAGCGGAGGCAGGACCCTAAGGGAAAAGACCACACAGAAGGGAGTGAATCCACCCAACAGGAAGCAAGGTTATGCGACCTCATCACAGCAGTGACCTAGAATGCTTTACACATTAATGATGTAGGTGTGCAAGAAGTGTGTGTAGGTGTGTGTTTATACATCTAAAGGGCTGCTAATTTCAGGAAAGAGATGGCAAAAATGTATCACAAGCCCAGTGACTTCCCTGGAGAGCCTGACCCTGCTTCCTGGTTTCCCAGGCCAGCAACAAGACTTCATGGATACACAGACCACACTACACTTCTCCTTCTAGAGTCTTTTTTCTTTTTTTTGGATACAGGGTCTCACTCACTCCTGCTGCCTAGACTAGAGTGCTGTGATGTCACAGCTCACAGTAACCTCACACTCCTGGGTTCTGGTGATCCTCCTCCTCCTGAGTAACTGGGGCTGCAGGTGCCCACCACAATGCCTGGCTAATTTTCTACTTTTTTAGTAGAGACAGGGTCTTGCTCTTGCTTAGGCTGGTCTTGAACTCCTGAACTCAAGGGATCCTCCTGCCTTGACCTCCCGGAGTGCCAAGATTACAGGCGTGAACCACCATGCCTGGCCTCCTTAACCTTCCTCTTCCAGCTTTCAAGGACATCTAGGGGAACAGGAGGGATCAGGTCAGATGTGGGGTAAGGGGACCCGCTGCTGAGGGACCTCAGCAAAGGGAGAGGGGCTAAAGGCTAATGTGAAAAGCTGCAAAGCCTGGGAATGGGAAAAGCTCCATCTACAGAACCACAGTTAAATTATTAGATCTTAATCATCAGAAAACCTGAGCCCACTTCTCATGTAGAAAGGGCAGCAGGAAAAAAAATGGAGACTTTACCTCCTTTATGTTTACATGGATGGAGCTGGAAAATATTCTTCTTAGCAAAGTATCTTAGGAATGGAAAAAAAAGTATCCAATGTACTCAGTACTACTGTGAAACCAATTTATAATCACTCACACTTGCACATGAAAAATGAAACACCACTTTAGGCTATGATGAAGGAGGGAAGGGGAGGAGGAGGGATGGGGAGGGGTGGATGGGATAGTAGGGGGACCACACCTATGGAGCACATTGCAAGTACAAGTTGCTTCTATCATGTGTAGAACACAAATGTCCTAATGCTATAATTGGGTAAATGGGATGAAAGCTATACTGATTAGTATGATGTAAGCACTCCAATTTGTACAAATAATCAACACACTGAAATGGGCATAAATGTATTTATGATCTATGTACAAAAGACTTAATAACAAAATCATAAAATTATAAAAAGAAAAGAAAAGGCAAGGGTTTTGCCAGAACCCAGGAGGAACAGGCTCACATTTTGAACTTGGTTAACCAGCAAGGAATCCTTAGTGTCCTGAACCCAGCAGGCCCCAACTCTCTGTACAGGCACACAGGGTGGGCAGGATCCACTGCAGAGTTGAAGGGAAGTGAAGCACCAGGCTTCTGGAATGATCTAAGACTCATGAAGACATTACAAGTCTGCCGAGTTGAGCCGGTTTCCTGAGGCCAGGCCTGCTGTCCCCACAATGTGGTTCTCACCCTTGTACTTCACCAGTTGTCAACCAGCTAAGACCTCAAAGGTTCCTGTTTGCAGAACAGATTTTTTCTTTTCTTGAGACAGAGTTTCTCTGTTTCCCCAGGCTAGAATGCTGCGATGTCGTAGCTCACAGCAACCTCCAACTCCCGGGCTCAAGCATCCTCCCAAACAGGTGGGACTACAGGTGCCTAAACAACACATGGCTAATTTTTGTATTTTTTTAATAGAGCAGGGGTGTCACTCTTGCTCAGGCTGGTCTTGAACTCATGAGCTCAAGCAATCCACCTGCCTCAGCCTCCCAGTGCTAGGATTAAAGGCATGAGCCACCATGCCCGGCCAAAGAACGAAATTTATTAACTATTAGCCTAATATACTGGCCATTTTCAATAAATATTGAAGGCCAGAGTTGGGTGTGCAGCAAAACTTTTTCCTGCAATTGCTGCTTTGTCTCACTTCATCTGCCTTGTGCTTCCCCTTAGCATTTGTAAAACACTTCAGCTAAGGAGAGCTAAGGAACGGAATGAGCTTAAAAGAAGCATTGCCTCTCACTCTGCATCACTAGGGCCCAAGCCCACATGCTGCAGGGACAACCTTTATAAACACAATGGTTTATAAACATAATGGTAGAGGCTGCTGAGCCAGCTCTCCCTGCCTGCGTGTGGAGGGCAGAGAGGTCAGCGAAGTAAGGGCAGTGGCTCCCACAATGCCTTAGGGCAAGGTCTCAGGCATAGATGGCTGGACATGACTTCAGGCCTTCCACAGTATCCATTATCAGATTTACAGACAGCTCAACTCCTACAGAAGTCTGGCTCCCCAGGACCACAACCACCAAGGGCACCTCCCTACAGTCTTAATGCCCCGGCCTCTCTCAGGGGTTCTACTTCTCCAGCCATGTCACAGTCACAGCTGGCCAGCCCACAGCTGTCCTTACAGTGGTCTCACTTCTCTCCACTGAGGGAAGCAGGGTACGGGGTCAAGCAGAGTCCTGGTCCTGGGCCCAGGTCCTCTGTAAGAGCAGGACCCCCTCATAGCAAACTCCCTCTGCACCCTCTGGTCTGCTGCTTTTGCCTTTGGAGGTAGGGAGCTGGTGGGAGAGAGCAGCCCCTCGAGAGCTGGGGACAGCTAGGGGTGAATCAGAGGATGCTCCTGGGAAGGCTCCCCAGGGAGAATCCACCCTTTTATAGAAAAGCAAACCAAGCCAGAGAGAGCTCTCTGCCCAGCCTTGCAGAATAAGGGCGTTTCTCCCTAGGGCTGGCTGCTTTCCTTTCCTCTAAACCAGAGAAACCAAGTCCAGCTCAGCAGAGAGCAGTGACCATAGGGAATGGGTTTCTCTTCAGATCCTGGATCCTTCCCCAGTGGGCTCCCAGACTGGTCTCGCTCCCATGTCCCCTCATCATTGTAATCTTAGGAACAGGGCAGCAGGCTCTCCCCTCCAGGTTTGAGCTTCTCATAGACTAACTTATTTTTTTTGAGACATAGCCTCAAGCTGTCACCCTGGGTAGAGTGCCGTAGCTTTACAGCTCACAGCAACCTCCAATTCCTGGGCTCAAGTGATTCTCCTGCCTCCGCCTCCCAAGTAGCTGGGACTACAGGTGCCCGCCACAACACCCGGCTATTTTGTGGTTGCAGCTGTCACTGTTGTTTGGTGGAACGGGGCTGGATTCGAACCCATCAGCTCAGGTTTATATGGCTGGCGTCTTAGCCTTTTTTTTTTTTTTTTTTGAAGTTTTTGGCAGAGGCCAGGTTTGAACCCACCACCTCCAGTATATGGGGCCGGCGCCCTACTCCTTTGAACCATAAGCACCGCCCAAAGACTAACTTCCAGCCCTGCAATCAGTGAGGCTCTATTAACCCCTACCTAGGCAGAGAAAGTTGCAGACTTCAGCAATGCTCCAGGTGGAAAGTCCCCAGTAAGTAAATAACTTAGGTCTCATACAGGTTTACCTGGGGCGGGTTTACCGGGGGAAATCCGGGCATGATTCTAGAGACACATTTCACTATCCAATAAATATGGGTATGGAGGATAAATTAGATCGTGAGCCCACCCACCCACTGAAAGGTCAAAGACAGGAGTGAAAGAGGAAGACCCAGTCTCCCCTTAGACCAGCTGGAGCCTCACAGGATGGGAGCCAGGCAGCGGCACACCCTGGGGTGTCTCTCCGTGGTCTCCCATTCCCAGAGGCCACTGTTGAGTGGTGGAAGGAGGCCCTAGTACTGTTTAAAAACCCTAATCGTAATTAAGCCACACAGTACTACATCTGAATTTCAAAAGCAGCTTTCATGTAAAAAAAAAAAAAATGGTGACTAAAGCTGTATTTTTGTCCCCAGATTCCAATTTTCCTCCACTACAGTTTAGTTTAGAAAACAGATGAAGAGGAGGAGGGGTTCCAGGATCCAGAGTCACCTGAGAATACTCAATTCCAGGTCACAATTTAAGGTCCAGACAAAAGGCTTTCTCCTTATTCTTCATCAGCTTCTGGAGGAAGCACCTTTGGGAGTGATGTGCCCCCAGTCCGCGGGACACAGCTGGAAGGGGGTCCAGGTCTGCAAGCTGAGGACCCGTGACCAGGATTTTCAAGCCCTGCCTTTTGTTCGACTTAGTTTTGCATCTTGTTTTAATCTTGGAGAGGTTATTTACAGAATTTTAGGGAATATTTCCTTCTGAAAATTGCTTTTAAATTGTTTTATCAAATTACAATTGCTGTGCATCCACATTTTCCCACCATCATTTCCTAATGAGATACTTGATTTTACAATATGGACTTCCAGCCTCACCATCACCCCAATATGACCCTGCCGAAGCTTTCCACTTCCCGTTTCCTTGTTGGCCCAGAAAAGCCAGCTTGCCAAATATAGTCATTAAATTAGCCCACTGTAGCATTGTTCACCACAGGAAAGGTGCCATTTGATTCTGTCCTCTCCTGTCTCACCCCACCAAAAGCGGCTGTAACTTCAATAGCAGGGTGGATTCTGATGCTTTCCTGAGTGCTTTCAGTAACATAACTAGAAACAACATTAAAAGGTCTGTAAGATCCCAGGAAGTGCTAGGCATTACGTACCTGAGTCATTTAAAGAATCTGAATTTAGTCTCCTGTGAAATAAATGAGACTAACAGGCTGTCCCCGACCCCTTGATGTGTGTCTGTGGACATTAGAATCAGTCTAGTGTAAAAGCATCTCCTTTGATAGTACAACCTGAAGAAATGAACCCAGGACACTGTGTGTGACAGACCTAGCAAGCAAGGAGTTAACTCCAATTCAGGACACAATTAAAGGTGCAAACAGGAACTGGGAGGTTCATTACTTCAGCCACTAAGGAGAAAGAATGAATGCAAACCCAGCAGGGTCCCAGGAAGCAACAGCAATGGGCTCCCAATGATTCTTGACTAGGAGTCAGCTTGGGAAACAGACAGTGAGGAAAAGACCCTTTAGACAGGAACAGCAGCATAAACCAAGCCAAGGAGACGTGAACTGAGATAGCCAAGCGAACTGAGATAGCCAAGCGGGAAAGACCAACAGTGGTTGGTGTGGTGGTTCATGCCTAATCCTAGCACTCTGGGAGGCCGAGAGGGTGGATCGCTTGAGGTCAGGCGTTCAAGACCAGCCTGAGCAAGAGCTAGACCTGGTCTCTACTAAAAATACAATTAGCTGGGTGTTGTGATAGGCACCTGTAGTCCAGCTACTCCACAGGCTGAGGCAGGAGGATCACTTGAACCCTGCAGTTTGAGGTTGCAGTGAGCTATGATGATGCCACAGCACTGTAGCCTAGACAAGGTGGGATTATGTCTCAAAAAAAAATTTTTAAAAAAGAGTGATCACTAGGCGGCACCTGTGGCTCAGTCGGTAAGGTGCCGGCCCCATATACTGAGGGTGGCAGGTTCAAACCCGGCCCCGGCCAAACTGCAAACAAAAAATAGCCGGGCGTTGTGGCGGGTGCCTATAGTCCCAGCTACTCGGGAGGCTGAGGCAAGAGAATTGCTTAGCTCCAGGAGTTGGAGGTTGCTGTGAGCTGTGTGATGCCACGGCACTCTACCGAGGACCATAAAGTGAGACTCTGTCTCTACAAAAAAAAAAAAAAAAAAGAGTGATCACTAGCTCAGTGTGGGCACATGCACCTAGGAGTAGCCTCACTGCTATGTGTCCTGATAAAAATCTTGAATATTATACTGGAGGTGTTGGGGGAGGGGGGGCTGAAAGGTTTTAAACAAGAAATGATGGAGACTTGATTGATAGAACCATGTGAACAGGTCCAGAATAAGCTACTATGGCATAAAAATTATTTTGATCCAAAGGCATGTGAGTTTCTGAAACCCCTCATCGGCCTAAAAGAAAACCCTCCTAAATCCTAAACTCAGTTGTCCTGGGAGCAACTCACATCTCTTCTAGGAAAGAAGTCCACACCACACTCAGACACTGCCACAAAACTGTCACTCTCGGGGTTGACTGGAACGTGGGACAAAGCTGCCTCCCTCCGTTAGCAGTTGGGAAAATGTCAGGTAGATAGCTAGAGGTTTGGCTCTCCAGGAGAAAGAGCGAGAGAAGGGCCAAGGGGAAGGTTCTCATCTTGGTTCCTCCCATCCTAATGGCCTTAATTCTGTGAATGATTGCTCCCTGGGAGGAGGAGGGAACGCCCTACCAATCTCCCAGTCAGAACTGTAAAAGGATGTAGAGGACCCTGAAGCCTCGAAGATGACCTAGAACAGCCTTAAGGATAATTATCATGTCATTAGCTTAAATTGCAATCCACACACACACCCTCCCTACGGGATTTCAGAAAGGGTTGTGGGAGGTCTGCATGAGCTATAAGACTGGTTTCCTCTGAACCACAAAGTAGCCCCAATCCAGGCGGTATGGAGCAGAACCCCTAGACATAATCAAGGCTTTCTATGTCTTGACAATGGGGGCCTATCACTGTCTATGGCAAAAGTATCTTGCTCTTGCGCTGTAAACCTAGCTTTCTTTTCCTCAATAAACTTTGTTTTACTCTTGCTTTCCTTTGGAGTGTTGTCATTCTTCAGCCAAGAGTGCACCCAGAACTGAGGATACAGACAGCTGCCTAAAACCGGCAATTAGGCAGGGAAGGACAAATGCCATTCACTAGACAAGGGGCTCTGTGGATTGTATGTTTCATACTTCCTGTGACGGCACCAGTGGGCATTACACCCCTTGAGGAAATGAAGTCTGGGAAGTCATGGCAAAGCAGATTGAAAACAGAAGAGAAGGCTGGCCATAGGAAAACCGGGCAGCTGAGAACTCAGGGTCAAAGGCAAACCTGAGGAATTAACAATTAAGAGAAGCCCAGTACTAGCAGGACACCAAGGGAAGAGAATGGCCAGGACCGAGTACTGTCACCACAGGGCACTAATTTTACAAATGGGATTTAAATGAGAGAGCAGCACTGGACTTCTGAATAGGGGTCCTGATAGCATGGGTACCCTTTGTCTTGAGAAATGAGAACCAATTCCTTCTCCAAAGCCCAGGCCGACTCACCAGGTGGGAATTTTGAACCTGGTTTTGAAGGTCATCCATCATTTCTTCTAACTCTGTACTACGATACTGTCAAACTTCACACAGACAGAAGGAGACAATTCTTCTCTCCCATCTCTAGGAAACCAGTTTCATCTGTCCTGCGAGTCTGCACACACCTCCGCCACCCCCAAGGAAATTCTGAAACTCCCTCTCTGGCTCCCCAGGGAGGAAACTTTGCTGTGAGCACCTGGAGGTCCTCTATCTATTGCCATACCCAATTTAACAAAAAAAAAAAACAAACAAACAACAATTTTTAAACCCTAACTTTTTTTAATCTTAAGTTTTTTAAGTTTTCAACCATTAAATAAAGATTAATTTGGTCACTTGTGTAAACAGCTGAGTGTGTAAATAAAACAGTACTTTATGAATGAACATATTTCAAGAGAAAATGTACCTGTGTTTGAGAAAGAGACAGACAGACAGAGGAAGAGAAAATAGCCAGTGTTGTCTTTAGGAAGTTTCACATCTGGTTTCTGCTTTGGGAGTTTGTTTCTTTTTTTACAATAATTTTGCATAATATTTTATGATCGCTAACGACAACAAAAGCCAACTTTGACAAAAGCCCAGGTAAAGAAAAACTAACTTATCCTTTTTAACTAAAACACTGATGCCCACCAGTCCTGGAGCCAAGGATATAACTTGTTGCCAATAGACCTGGGCTGAATTAAAGAAGTCTGCAGAAATGAGGCTTATTCAGAGAACCAATAGGACAACGTGGCCTCTGAAAAAGAAAAGAAATAATGTAAGATTGGCTGAGAAGTGGGGGAGGCTGGGGCCAGATGCAGAGGGGCGCCCAAATTGAAAGGGTACAGGCATGCCCTGGGAAGGGCTCAGGAGGGCTGTTAGAAACCCAGATTAAGGCATGCTTTCTATTCAAGGAAGTCACAAACTTTTATGTGAAACATGCCTTTCCAGCAAATGAATGGCGTCAGTGGTCTTTTTAACCCTGAAGACATTTAGAGGGGAGGAATGACCCGGGTGAGACTGGGTAGGGGAAGAGAACCACAGACAGAGTTCAGAGAGGTCATTCAGACACCTAAAAACGGCTCAGACCGCTGTCGCGGGAAAGGGCACCTTTCCACTCCGGATTTCAGGAAGTGTTTCTCGGAAACTACGGTCAGAGCGGGGCGGCTGGACGCGGACCCACCTCGGACGCGGGATGCGGTGCGGGAGCCCCAGGCTGGGCTTGGAAGCCGCCAGCCCGTCACCTGCGACCTCGGGTCCCCTCACCGAGCCCCGCACTGGGAAGTCGGGGGCCCTGCGGACAGCCGGGCTGTGGGACTCCTCCCTTATCTGGGCACTGTCAGATCTAAGAACTCTAAGAGAACGTTAAAGGTACCCACTTCCCCTAGACATTACGTTTGTGTCCTGTAACACACGAAACGAACGTTTCTATGCTGAGCTGCCAAGGTCTCCCGCGGTCACATTTTGTTGAAATGTGGCACCCATGTACGCTTGACACCACGCCAACTCCGAAGGTTCGTGCAATAATCATTTCTACACAATTAAAATTTACTCCCTCCCCCATTAAAAGGCGAGTGGGGACAAAACATCCTTTCGTAACTGAAGTCACCGACTCCTTCCTCTTCTTCTGGGGCGCCCCGCAGTTCTAGGGTGTGCGACCACGACTACCTCTCGCCTGGGTCTGGGCTGCGAGCAGCGCCGGTCCGAGCTCGCCCATCCCCGAAGCCCGCGGTTCTGCCTCCTGCAGGCGGGGTCCCACCCGGAGAGTCCCACGGCGCGCAGCCGGGCCCCAGACAGGGGACAGGCCTGCAGGACGCGGCCCCGAGGGAGCTCATCCTCCCCGAGTGCCCTCCCACCCCCGTACCCAGTCCCAGGCCCGGCGCGGAGCTGCGCGCACCACCTTCAGCCCGCTCGCTCCGCGCGCACCTCCCCGGACCGGCTCCCTGCACCGCCCTCGCATCCCTACAGCCCGGAGTGACGCGAGCCGCTGTCACTTCACCTACAGGAAAGTGGGAACATCACCAACATAGGGGACCGGCGAGCACTTCATCCTGCAAAGCGAGAACCAAAGCCAGAATCCGGGATGGGGACAACTCACCGCTCCGCCTGCGCGGGAACCTTCTATACGTGCCGCGCAGTCCTTACTCAGCGACGCCGGGGACGAACTTCGTCGCTCCGGGGCTCGATGAAGGGGCCGCTCTCGGAGCTCGCGGATGGCGGAGGGTGGGGCGTGGGGCTGTTCGCAGAGCCACTAACAGGAGGGAACAACGAGCAAGGTGAATCTCAGAACAAAGCCAGCGCGCGCGCGGTCCCGGAGCAGTCACCCGCCGAGCCCCGCCCACGGGTCACCGCAGGGCTGCCGCCCGGCCCCCAGGCGAGCGGACTCAGCTGACCGCGCCCTGCGCGGCGGAAGGGACCCGCCCCACCCCGCCCCTGCCTCACCTCTCGCGGCTCCCTACCCCCTAGGACCCGGAAGGCTGTCCCCGCAGCCGGCCGGCTGTTGTTTCCCTGCGACTGGGGTAGTTGGACTATTGTGAAAGGCCAGAAGCCTTTTATGTTATTTTTGTTACTCACTAAACCGTTCCTACTACAGAGGGAGTCTCCTTACTAGCGGCAGTCCTAGCCGTTCTGCAGCAGAGGAAACTCGGCTTGAAGGGGCTGTATTAACTGTCCCAAGGTCACTCGGCCAGTTAGTCTGGAGTCGGCCCCCACGGCTGGGACCCGCTGAAAGTGCTGGAAAGAAATGGCCGTGTGGAGGCAGCCCTGGGCTGGGGCCAGGACTGTGCGGCTGGCCGCGATCAGCTGTGTGCACCCGTCATCTCTCCGAACCCAGGTTCTCCTTGGGGGAGTTTCTCTGGGAACTTCCTGACCCGGGGAGTTCCCCAGTAGGGTGACAGCCAGGAGCCCAGAGCTGGCCCGGGGAAGGGAAGTGACTCATTCATTTAGAGTCACAGCTAAGCCGGCAGAACAGAGCTGTGCCTGAAGCCGCGCCGGCGCTCTGCCCCCGCCTGCCAGACCCGCGGGTCAGCGAGCCCGGGCTCCGGCCCTGCGCACACGTCCCGCTTAGTCTGTGTGTCTGCTTTCCCAACTCCCCCTCCCGCCAGAGAGCCCGGGAAGAAGACCACGGGCCGGCGCTAGGGGCTGTCCAGCACACCCAGCACTTGCTTCTCTCCTAAAAGTTGCAGCTTCTGAGATAACAGCAGAGGCCCCCCAAGACTAAGTACTCCATTTTTCATTTCCAAAAGGCTGCACTTGCACCTGTAAATCATACGAATACTAAGAACTTACTTGTATCAAAAGACAAAATTACAACAAATTTAAGATCTTGTGAACTTAAATAAAATCTTTTTTTTTGCAATTTTTGGCCGGGGTTGGGTTTGAACCCGCCACCTCCGGTATACGGGACCGGCGCCCTACTCCTTTCAGCCACAAGCGCCCCCCAACTAAAATAAAATCTTAAGGTCATCCCCCCCAGCTGACTAACTGGACCCTCTCTAGGCCAAGGGGTTACTCTAAAACTGAGTTACTGGCCATACTATGCCCACATCTCTTCCTGGAGGCCTACTGCTGGGCAATCAAACCTTGCAGGTCCTCACTTTACACAACAAAACACTTGAGTAGATGGCGGGTGGACTGTCTCTCATTAAAAGACTTCCTAATCGGGCGGCGCCTGTGGCTCAGTCGGTAGGGCGCCAGCCCCATATACCGAGGGTGACGGGTTCAAACCCTGCCCCGGCCAAACTGCAACCAAAAAATAGCCAGGCGGTGTGGCGGGCGCCTGTAGTCCCAGCTACTTGGGAGGCTGAGGCAAGAGAATCGCTGAAGCCCAGGAGTTGGAGGTTGCTGTGAGCTGTGTGAGGCCACCGCACTCTACGGAGGGCCATAAAGTGAGACTCTGTCTCTACAAAAAAAAAAAAAAAAAAAGACTTCCTAATCAGCTTGGCCCCTGTGGCCCAAGTGGCTAAGGCGCCAGCCTCATACACCTGAGCTGGCTGGTAGTTCAAATCCAGACTGGGCCCGCCAAACAACAATGACAAAAAAAAAAAACAACAACAAAAAATTAGCCTGGTGTTGTGGCGGGTGCCTATAGTCCCAGCTACTTAGGAGGTGGCTTGAGTCCAGGAGTTGGAAGTTGCTGTGAGTTAGGCTGAGAATAGCACTCTACCCAGGGTGACAGCTTGAGGCTCTGTCTCAAAAAAAAAAAAAAAAAGACTTCCTATTTTTGTTGTTGTTGTTGTTGTTTGAGACAGAGCATCATTCTATTACCCAGGCTAAAGTGCCATTCTCAGCCTACCTCATAGCAACCTTAAACTCCTGGACTCCACTGATCCTCCTGCCTCAGCCTCCAAGAGTAGGTGGAACCACAGGTGGCCACCACAACGCCCAGCTAATTTTTTTTTTTTTATTTTAGTAGAAACAGAGTCTCACTCTTGTTCAGGCTGGTCTGAACTCATACTTCCTTAACTTAAAACATTCCCAGCTTTTAGACAACTCTTCATTTCGTTAACTAATTACAAATCAAAGAATCTTTAAATCTGACAGGACATATAAGAAAAAGATGGAGTCTGTCAGGTGAGGGCGGACAGGACACTGCCTGACCTTCACCCCTGCCTCTCATTCTTACTGTTTTATAAATTTAGCTCCCACTGTAAAGATGCCCATCTTGAGTAGTTTAGGTGGACTGATTGAGGAGATTAACTTTTAAATTAGAATGTTGTTAATTGTTTATGAGACAGATTCTGCCGATTATTGTTTAAGGTAAGAGTTAACCTGGTCTTCCCTTTGAACTCAAATGTATAAAATCATAATGTTAGAAATGGAAGAACAGGGCGGCGCCTGTGGCTCAGTGAGTAGGGCGCGGGCCCCATATACCGAGGGTGGCGGGTTCAAACCCGGCCCTGGCCAAACTGCAACAAAAAAAATAGCCGGGCGTTGTGGCGGGCGCCTGTAGTCCCAGCTACTTGGGAGGCAGAGGCAGGAGAATCGCCTAGGCCCAGGAGTTGGAGGTTGCTGTGAGCTGTGTGAGGCCACGGCACTCTACCCAGGGCCATAAAGTGAAACTCTGTCTCTACACAAAAAAAAAAAAAAAAAGAACGAAATGGAAGAACAGAGCAGTCTTAGAGCGGTTACTGTCACTGTTCTCCAGAATCTTGACCTTCTGACGGACCTATCCCCATCTCTGCATACTGGCTGACTATGACAAGTGGCAGGACCCTCTTCATCCGGTAACAAACCCACCTTTAACCTATAAGCCCCTCCCCTTAAGATGTTCCACCTTCTGAGGCCAAGTCAATGTACACGTTCTAGGTATTGATTAATGACTTTACCTGTAATTCCTGTCTCTCCAAAATGTGTAAAACCAAACTGTAACCCCACCACAGTGAGTCCACTTGCTCAAGTATTCTTGGGCATACTCCTAGGCTGTGGTCTTCAAGTTTGCCTCCAGAATAAATTGCCCCCTTTAAATTACAGTAGCCCCCATAGTGTTTGATTTCCTGCATGTACCACATGTACATATCAGTGTGTACCTTTACCAGTTTGTTACAGTTCCTTGGGTGGTCACCTTACAGAGGTTCTGGCTCCTTTTCCATTGAGAGTTTGTTTTTTTTTTTACTTTTCCTTTTTTTTAAAGACAGAATCTCACTATGTCACCCTCGGTAGAGTACTGTGGCATCACAGCTCACAGCAACTTCAAACGCTTGGGCTTAAGTGATTCTCTTGCCTCAGCCTCCCAAGTAACTGGGACTACAGGTGCCCACCACAACACTCGGCTATTTTTTGGTTGCAGCAGACATTGTTTGGCGGGCCCAGGCTGGATTTGAACCTGCCAGCTCAGGTGTATGTGGCTGGCGCCCTACTCCTTTGAGCCACACGCGCTACCCATTCCATTGACAGTCTTAACTGGCTTTGTGATTCTAGAATTAAGAGCACAAATTGTGAAAAAAGATGGAGTTAGTCAGGCTAGGGCGGGCAGGACGCAGCTGGTCAGGATGAGGCTGGTCTGGGTGGTTTAGGTTCCACCTGATTTTCACCTCCTATCTTCCATTCTGAATTGTTTTGTAAACTTAGCTCCAACCCTAAAGATGCGCATTTTGAGTAGTTTAGGAAGATTGATTTAGGAAATTAAGTTTTGAGTCATTTTTTTGACTGAGCTATGCTGATTATTATTTAAATTAAGGATTAATGTGATCTTTGCTTGGAAATTTTATATATAAAACTGGTGGTTTTGGAAATGGAAGAACACACCAGTTTTAGAGAGACTACTCTCACCATTCTCCAGAATAGCCTCCTCATAAAGTTTGGTGGACCTGTCCCCATCTCTGCATATTGGCTGACAGTGACTGGCAGCCGGACCCTCTTCGTCCAGTAACAGAATCAAACAACACTTTATTTCATAAAAACAGAATAAATGTTCCAAAGAGTTAAACGGAGAGGGTTGGTTTTATACACTGAAAAGACTGGAGGAAAACAGAAACAAAGAACAAAAACCAGGAACAGGGAAACAGAACAATAAATAACTGAATAGTTAATGTCAGGTTACTTCAGCCTCCCTTTTCTCATGTAAGGCACTGAATGCTGAAACTGGCCCATGTGGAACATTGGTTGCTCTCTTTCCTAATTTCTCAGAAGGCACATTAACAGTTTAGTTTTAGTTTGTTGACATGTGACTTTGATTTTTAGTCTGGTCCTTTGGAGACTAGTGTAAGAGCTTAGTCCAAAACAATGGCTTCTCATGATTTTTGTTTGACATTTCTCAGGTTAAAACATTGTCAGTGTGACAAATTAGAAACAAATGGTATCAGGCCTTTACCAAATTGCACCCCCAAACCATGCGTTTGAAAGCACCCATGGGACAACAGCTTTCTGAAGAAGAAAGTCTGGAAGAGCTGGGGATCTGCTCCTGTGGCCTTCTGGATCCTTGACTGTGGCCTGCTGCCTGAATCAAAATTTTACAAAACAAATCCTTTTAAAGGGCTCTGGTCTGCAAACTTTGGGTTTCATTGAGGGGCCACACGTGGGGATCAAGAGGGCCACATGTAGTTTTGAGGCCACAGGTTCCTACCCCTTGGGGACTTTGGGCTGTGAGCTCTGAGAGGTGGGAAGTCCTGAGGGAAGGGGACTTAGAAACCTAAGGCCAGGCCATACCAGGTGACACCCTATTCACTGTCCTTTAGGCTAGCCAGAGAGTACTTTCAAACTGTTTCAAATTCATCCATAACTGATGTGTTGGCCTAAAGAGAATTTTGCTGAGACAGGACTAATATTAAGACTTTATTTGGCCCAAGGTCCAAAGTCCACTTCAGCCTAGGACACATTTCCATGTTGCCTTGGGGAGTGTTCTAGAGAACAAGAAGGAGGCTCCAGTTTTTTAAGAAAAAAAGTTCTAAAAGTTTTGGCTGGCGCCTGTGGCTCAAGGTGTAGGGCACTGGTCCCATATGCCAGAGGTGGCGGGTTCAAACCTAGCCCCGGCCAAAATCAAAAAAAAAAAAAAAAGTTCTAAAAGTTTTTCAAAGATAAAATATCAGAAGAGGAGATGATTATCAGGAATTCTCATTGGTTTACAGAAATCACTTTGGTCAGTGATTGCTGCACATGGTAAAGTGCATGGGAGACAGTCAGCCTAGAACCTCATAAGGCAAGTGGCTTCAAGAGAAAGTATTTCGCTAAAGGGGAGTGAGAGGGCAGGGCTCCTACCTAACGCCTCTCTGGGTCTGATCGGTTAAAGAAGCTGGGCTTCCTTAGGTAAAAACATTTTTTTCTTCCTCACATGATATTTTTAGAGGTGGTAACTGAGGCTTGCAGGGGTGAGGGGAAACTTGTCCTTTCTCCCCGAAAGTTCGCTGAAAGATCAACTCACAATTAAGGCAGATTAATAAGAAATGTTTATTTCCAAATACCATGTTAGAGAATCACGATGCGGTTCAGATATTTTATACACCCGTTGGTGGGGGTTGGGAATGAGTAGTGTGGGTAAGGAATGGTTATTAAGGAGGAGGGAGGGACTGATTGACTTGTAAATGATTCTCCTTGGAAACTGAAATAACCTGAGAGACAGGTATTATCCTTAAAGCGGGTTGGGCCAGGCCTGGTTGTCTTCTTGGTCTTTTCTCAATATATTGAAGATAGCTGGAAAAGGAAACAAAGGCAACTGTTCTTTTTGATGGGTCAGTCTAGTTTTATGCAAATGGAGGGAAAACCCCTTCCCTGGTTTCTTGATCTAGAATCTGGAATGGCCTTTAATTCAAAATATTTCTTAAAGCCTGAGGAGGTAGCTCAGGCCTGTAATCCTTAGCACTCGGAGGCCAAGGTGCATGGATTGCTTGAGCTGACTAGAGTGAGACTCCATCTGAAGGGTGGCACTCCAACAGAGCTCTCACAGACCACCAGGGCTTGTACCAAAGGTCGTTATTGGCAAGGGAGGGATACTGCAGAGCAGCACCAAGGAGGAGAGAAAAGGAGAGAGAGAACCAAAACAAAAGCGCACCCTTATATAAGTTGGGTTAGGGGACGTCTTAGAATGGTGATGGGATGGTAGGATAGCCAAGAAGGAGTTACTGCTCTGGCGGGAAGAGCCATTAGGGTAGGCCACAAGTTTGAAATTTTTCAGTGGGTAATTGGGACAGGGAGATGAAGTACGTTTTGCAGCTGGGAGATGTTTAGTAGGCAATTCCCTGTTATTCAGAGGGCAACTCCCTGTGCTTAGAAAGGAGCTATAACTTCAAGAGTGAGACAGCTAGTCTTGGTCTGTTGAAAGCAGGAAGGGGCTTTCTGGGGAAAGGGCTTTCTCTGGGACAATTACCTAACACCATCTCTACTAAAAATAGAAAAAAAGCCAGGCATTGTGGTGGGCGCCTGTAGTTTCAGCTACCCAGGAGGCTGAGACAAAAGGATCCTCTTATTGCAAGGGTTTGAGGTTGTTGTTGAGAGGTCAAAGACTGAAAATAAAAGATTCTTCCGAAACACGAAACGAAAGCAAATGGAGTCCAGGTTCCGTGTGGGCAACTTCGGCCTTTATTTCCACCCAGGTAAAGGTGAGCTGAGCTCCACAAGGAAGTCAGCGTGTAGGATGTAGGTAATGGGCGGAGGTAGGGTGGGGGTGCTGGGGGTGGGGAGGTCCATTCCCTTTCATGGGTGGGATATCTGTCGGAAGGGTAGGGGTCGCCATTCACCTTTCCTAGGTGGGACATCCAATTTGGGCTGGTCAGTTCTATTTGGGCGGGTCCCTACATAAAACTGTACATTCCACAACTCTGCATTGACTCCATCAGTAGTAAGCTATGATGATACCATGGCACTTTAGCCAGGACGATGGAATGAGACTCTGCCTCAAAAAAAAAAATCCAACTGTTCCTTATACCAGAAATTCATATTTGGGGATGAAATTTCCTGCATTCCTTCAGGCCTCTCTGCTTTGCCCTCACTCCCCAACTCCTGTGTAGGTGCTCCTCCCCTCCCCCCAACAGCCACCCAGTTTTCTGGAACACCTCTCAGGACAGAAACTCAAGAACTGGCTGGCCCATGAGTAGGTCATGACACAAATGTGGGTAAGTCACAGCTAACATTGCTATTGTCAATCTAAAATGGAATAGAAAAGCCTCTACCGACTTCACACGTGGGAGAGCACGTCCCTTGGTGTCACTCCCAGTATTATTCAGACTCCCCACACTAGAGCCGCCCCAGCTCAGAGAGGTTCACGGTGATGGCTGACTCACCTGGTCCCTGTGGTTGCTGGTCCCAGCAGAATCCAAGGAAGTGAGAAATCTTGTGGGATTCCGGCTGCCCCAAGGTGGAGAAATCTCCGTGTTTACAAAAAGGGACAGGCAGTGGACTCTTCATAGGAAACAGTCATGAGTCACACCCAGCAACAGGATGGTGAGGTGGTGGTGGCAGAGTCCAGCATTTCTCTCTCGGGGCCTCCAGGAACTGTCTCATCTAGGTGACACCCTCACCTCTTGCTGCCATGTAGCTCTGTCTGCAGCCCAGTTTGCTTACCTGACTAGTTTCCATCTAAAATACTATTTCAGAAGAAAATTCTGCCCAAATTTCATCCAGAAATATTTAGAGTTCATTCCTGAACTGGGACCAGAGCCCATAGAAGCCATGGAGACTTTCCCGGCACGGATATCTTTGTTATTATACCCCAGCTGAGGGCCCCGGCCACTTACTCACACCCATCTGATCTGAGCCCTTGTCTAACCAAGGGGGGCTCTGCAGGGTGGTCAGGGGCCATACTGAGAGAGGATACCTGAGAAGGGTGAGGTCTAGGAGAACAGGTCTCAAAGAGACCATAAGGATATACCTGAAGGGTCCTCTCCCTGGTGACTCAGCTCTTGGGAATTTGTAAACTTACCTTCCTGGAACTTGGAAATTTCCACCTGTGAAATCCTGTAATTCTGCGGGGGCAGAAATAGCATCTCCTGCTTGATTCAAACTGGCCAATAAGAACAGTAGATATGTGTTGGAACTTTTTGACTGTCGATAAAAAGGGAAAGACCAAACTAGACAAGGAGCGTGGCCATTTGGAATTCTTATACTGTAAGCTCCTGGCTGGTGAATAAAGCCCTTCCTAATAAACATGGTGTTCGGGCACTCTTTCTTTCGTTGGGCCTCGTGGCCTCGTCTTCCTGCAACAGTATGAAAATGTGTTTGAGGGCCGGGCGTGGTAGTGGTGGCTCACTCCTGTAATCCTAGTACTTTGGGAGGCCAAGGCAGGTGGATCACTTGAGCTCAGGAGTTCAAGATCAGCCTGAGCAAGAGTGAGATCCCCGTCTCTACTAAAAATAGGAAAAAAAAAAACCCTAGTCAGGCACAGTGTTGCATGCCTGTAGTCCCAGCTACTTTGGAGGCTGAGTTGAAAGGATCAGTAAAGCCCATGCTGAGCTATGACACCACAGCACTCTACTTCTTTTTGAGACTTTCTCAAAAAGAAAATGTGTTTGAATTGGTAGATTCTTGTCAAATTGCAAAGAATTTTTTCCTTGCAGCATGCATTAATCCTATAAAAGCAACTGTTGTGCCCAGATCTTGAAATCCCCCACAAAGACCACCAGGGAGCCGAGTCCCATGTAAAAGCAAAAAAAGCCAGTTTATTGCAACTTTGAACTTGGACTCCTGGGGTCTCCATTACAACGGATCCGAGCCAGGAGCCCTGAGCACTGGAGCAGGGGGTTTTATGGTCCCCTGCAGCGGGTAGGCGTGCACAGCTTGAAACAAAGGGGGTGCTTCTGGATTGGTTAGGTGAAGGGGAAGGGTCCCTGATTGGTGGGTAATTGTCTCATGATTCCGGGGAATCGCCTGGAAGGTGAAACTTACTGAGTGAAATGGGGTGGGGGGGGGGCAAAACTTAACTCCTAATATGGTGCTGGTGTGGTTCTTTTACAACCATCCATTGCCCTGAGACCACTCCTATATTGCTGCTTTGTTTCTTTTGCTTTCCTTTTCTTTTATTTTTTTTAAATAACTTTCTTTTTTTTTTTTTTTGAGTCCCTGGGTACAGTGCCATGGCATCATCATAGCTCACAGCAACCTCAAACTCTTGAGCTCAAGAAGCGATCCTCTTGCTTCAGCCTCCTAAGTAGCTAGAGCTTCACGTGCCTGCCATAATGTCTTGCTAGTTTTTCTATTTTTAGTACAAATGGCAGCGTTTCACTCCTGCTCAGGCTGGTCTGGAACTCCTGAGCTCCAGCAGCCTGCCGGTCTGAACCTCCCAGAGTGCTAAGATTATAGGCATGAGCCACCACGCCCACTTTATTTGATTTAATTTCTTTTAAAGCTTACATCTATGTTGTCATAAGTAACCCTCCAAGGTGTTGGTATAAACTAAGGGATCTGCTAGAATGGTCCAGAATGAGTGGTTTTCTAGAATAAAACCAGCCTGGGAATTGGAAAACCATTTGATGGGGGAAGCAGGGGACGGCACACACATCCTCCGGGGGCCTTTGAGCTGCCCCTCCTGGTCCTGTCCTCCAGGCCAATGCACCCGTGTTCACTTACTCACAGGAACGCTCTCCTCCTTCCTCGTTAGGCCTCAACTAAAGGGTCATTTCCCTGACACCCAGCCCCTCCGAGCACCTCCGCTGTG
This sequence comes from Nycticebus coucang, assembly GCF_027406575.1. Lineage (NCBI taxonomy): Eukaryota > Metazoa > Chordata > Mammalia > Primates > Lorisidae > Nycticebus > Nycticebus coucang. The sequence goes on from NC_069790.1 coordinate 7,800,537, forward strand.
TAATTCTACCCCATTGCCTCACCTCCCTGACACCCAACACCTCTGAGCGCCTCCCCTGTGAAATTCTACCCCAATGCCTCACGGCAGTTTTCTTAATTGAATTATGATTGAGATAACTGTACATTATGAATTTGGAGGAAAAGTAACATCCTGCAAAACTACAGGAGAGCATTACACCAGAATACATGACAGCCATTTGCCAATATCCCTCAGATTCCCTCAGTTGTTCTTGTTCTCATTTTTGTGTTGTATTCCGTCCTGTGGAATTTTGTCACGTGTGGTACGACCACAGTCAAGATACTGAACAGTCCTACGCTGGAAAAATCCCTCAACTCCCCCTCTGCACAGGCACACACCCCGACCCCTCCCTGAACACTGGCATCTACTAATCTGTCTTCCATTCCTAAAATTTTGTCATTTCAAAAACGTTACGTACGTGGAAACATACAATGTGTAGCCTTTTGGAATTGGCATTTTCACTCAGTGTAATTTCCTGCCCATTCATCCATCTGGTGTGTGTATTGACAGTTTAATTCCTTTGTCTTACTGAGCAGTATTCCATGGTGCCATGGTGCTATGTTTAGTTATTCACTTACTGAAAGACATCAAGGCTATTTTCGGTTTTAGGCCTTTAAGAATAAAGCTGGTATGAAATTTCAAATGCATGTTTTTGTGTAAATTTCATTTTTTTGTTTTTGTTTTTTGAGACAGTGTCTCACTTTGTCGCCCTCAGTACAGTGCCATAGCAGCACAGCTCACAGCAATCTCAAACTCTTGGGCTCATGCAATCCTCTGGTCTCAGTCTCCCAAGTAGCTGGGACTGCTGGTGTCCTCACAAGGCCTGGCTATTTTTTTTTTTTTATTTTTTGTTTTAGAGATGGGGTCTCACTCTTGCTCAGGCTGGTCTTGAACTCCTGAGCTCAAGCAGTCCACCTGCCTCAGCCTCCCAGAGTGCTAGGATTATAGGCAAGAGCTACCTCACTGGCCCCTAGTTAGCTTTCTTCCAGAGTGGCTGTAGTATTTTGTATTCTGTTCCCACAATATATGAGAGATCCAGTTTCTTTGCATTGTCACAAGTATTTGATGTCATTTTTTTTTTTAATTTTAGCCATTCTGATTTGTGTGATATCTCACCATGGGTTTTTTTTTTTGTTTGCTTGTTTGTTTGTTTTTGAGACAGAACCTCAAGCTGTCACCCTGGGTAGAGTGCTATGGCATCACAGCTCACAGCAACCTCCAACTCCTGGGCTCAAGCGATTCTCCTGCCTCAGCCTCCCAAGTAGCTGGGACTACAGGCACCCACCACAATGACTGGCTATTTTTGGTTGCAGCCATCATTGTTGTTTGGTGGCTGTGGTTAGATTCGAACCTGCCAGCTCAAGTGCCGAGCCTCTCACCATGGTTTTAGCTTGTCCTTCCCTGGTGGCTGATGATGTCGAGAACCTTTCAAACTGCTTAGTGACATCCGTATATGCTCTTGGGTGAAATATTTGTTCTTATCCCTTTTCCCCATTTTCTCATTATATTATCTGGGTGGCTTTTTAATTATTGTTGTTATTCCCGTTGAGATTTAAAGAGTTCTTTGTTGGATACATGTTTGTGAATATTTTCTTCCAGTCTGTAGTTTGGCTTTTTTATCTTCTTCATATAAAGTTTTATAGAGCAATTTTTTTTTAATTTTTAGTTTAATTTCAATTTTCAATTTACTTGTTTTTCCTTTTATGGATTATGCTGTTATTGTCAAGTCTAAGAATTCCTTGCCTGGCCTTAGGTCCTGAGAATTTTGTCTTATGATTTTCTAAAAGTTTAATAGTTTTATATTTTACATTTAATTTCATGACCCATTTTTTGGTGTGACAAGCTGGGTGAATATTCTTTCCCCCCACCCCCTACTTATGGGCATGCACTTGCTCCAGTATTGTTAAAGAGGCTATCTTGGCTCACGCCTGTAAGCTTAGCACTCTGGGAGGCCCAGGCAGAAGGATCCCTTTAGCTCAGGAGTCCAAGATCAGCCTGAGCAAGAGGAGACCCTATCTTCACTAAAAATAGAAAAATTAGGCTCGGCATCTGTGGCTTGAGCAGCTAAGGCACCAGCCACATACACCTGAGCTGGCAGGTTCAAATCCAGCCCCGGCCCGACAAACAACAATGACAGCTGCAACCAAAAAATAGCCAGGCGTTGTGGCGGGTGCCTGTAGTCCCAGCTACTTGGGAGGCGGAGGCAGGAGAATCGCTTGAGCCCAGGAGCTGGAGGTTGCTGTGAGCTGTGATGTCACAGCACTCTACCCAGGGTGACAGCTTGAGGCTATGTCTCAAAAAAATAAAAATACAAATAGAAAAATTAGCCATCATTGCAGCAGGGGCCTGTAGTCCCAGCTACTCAGGAAGCTGAGGCAGGAGGATCATTGAGCCCAGAAGTTTGAGGTCTTCATGAGCTTTGATGACTCCATGGCATTCTACCGCAGGGTGACAGAGAAAGACTCTGTCTCCAAAAAAAAGGCTATCTTTTTCTACTGAAATGCCTTGCGCCTTCTGTCAGAATTCAGTTGAGTTATTTGTGCTTGTCTATTTGTGGGTTTGCTGCTCTGTGTGCCTATTCCTCTCCTTTCAATACTGTACTTTTTGGATGACTGTCACTGCAGTATAGAGTAGACTTTAATATTGGACACGGTGATTCTAATTTGATAAGATTGTGTTAGCTGTTCTAACATCTGTTGCCTTTTCGTATAAATTCTAGAACACATTTGTCTATGTGTGCAAAAAATCCGTAGTAGGATTTTGATAGGGATTGCTCAAAGCCTATAGATCCATTTGGGTAGTAGCCAAGGTCTCTTTCTGATTAAGTCCCCATCTGTCCTCAGTCCAGAGTCTAAGCCCACTTAGCCCAGTTCTAGCAAGAATCCTGCTGACTTAGTTCAGGGAAAATCATCCAGCCTTGATATCTGATCACAGTCCTCATTCCCTGCCCTCAGTATCTTATCATCTTGGCCTGCCGTCAGCAAGCATCTGTTGAGCGGTTTAGCCAGAACCTCCACTATCCTTGACGTTCCTCTCAGTAATTTTTCTCCTACTGATGCTTACATACCTCCTTGGCTGTGAATTCCTTCTTGTCCTTGTGTTAATTTGACCCAATGTTTCTTCCTCACTGCAAAACTTCATCACAGTGGTTCCTATACCTATGACAATAGTCCTATAAAATGTCCCTACCATCTCTAACAAACACCAATAATTTTTTCTTCAACAGTAGAAATAACATCTTTACTACATCCACACAGTATGTGTAGGTATGAAGGGCTTTTTTCCCCTTCTTTCCTCAGCATTTGGTAATGCTCAACATGCAGATTCTATGCACGTATAATTAAGAGTATACCTAAGTAGTCTGTTATCTTTGGAATGATTAGAAATGGCACTGTATCTTAAAGTTCAGTTTCCACATGCTGACTGTGCTATAGAGAAAAGAGATGTGTTTCTATGCATTAGTCTTTTATTTTGAAACCTTGATGACTCCCTCTTAATTCTAGGAGGGTTTTGAACTCTGACTGATACACTATTCTTGTTCACAGCATCAGGTGTACAAAGGAGAAGAGTCAGGGAAATAAACAGAAAGATACAAATCTCACTCTGTCACCCTCAGTAGAGTGGGGTGGCATCATAGCTCACAGCAACCTTAAACTGCTGGGCTCAAGTGATCCTCCTGCCTCAGCCCCCCAAGTAGCTGGAACCACAGGGGTGGGCCACGATGCTTGGCTAATTTTTTTTTTTTTTGAGACAGAGCCTCAAGCTGTTGCCCTGAGTGAGTAGAGTGCTGTGACACCACTGTTCACAGCAACCTCCAACTCCCGGGCTCAAGCGATTCTCCTGCCTCTGCCTCCCAAGTATCTGGGACTACAGGCGCCCGGCTATTTTTTTGGTTGCAGCCATCATTGTTGTTTTGGCGGGGCCAGGCTGGATTCGAACCTGCCAGCTGAGGAGTATGTGGCTGACGCCTTAGCCCTTGAGCCACAGGTGCCGAGCCAATTTTTCTATTTTTATTAGGGCTGAGCTCTTGCTCTTGCTCAAGCTGGTCTGGAACTCCTGAGTTCAAGGGACCCTCTCACCTCAGCCTGGCAGAGGGCTGGAATTACAGCTGTGAGCCACCACGCCCAGCTTCTCCTGTTGCTATTTGTGGCCCACCCCACCTTGCCCTGCTGCCGATGGCCATCCAAGGCTGACTCCACAAGGGAAAGGGCACCCTAGACCCAGAGTGATCACTGTGGCAATAATAAGAGATGTAGAATACAGGTGATCTAGTAGTCCCAGCTGCTCGGGAGGCGGAGGCAGGAGAATCGCGGAAGTCCAAGAGCTGGAGGTTGCTGTGAGCCGTGTGAGTCATAGCACTCTACCGAGGGTGGTAAAGTGAGACTCTGTCTCTACCAAAAAAAAAAAAGAATACAGGTGATCTAAAGGGGGACTAAGAGAAAAAACAATGTGAGAGAGAAGTGTACAGTTTTCTGCTGTGGTTTGTGTAGTCTGTGTGTTGGCAATAGGCAAAAATGCTGCAAATCTTTTTGTTTGTTTTTTTTTCTCACCAATAAACTCCTGCTTTCCCCTCACGTAATAGCCATTGAGATAAATTGAAAATCATTTCATGTTTAATTTTGAATTTAAGGACGAATGTTGTACCTGCATGATTACGTTGTACAGGAGGTAGATTGGCTATTTTAATATTTTTTCCATGCTCATCATTTTAAGGTATGAAAGTGAAAAATATAATACCTTTATAATGTTTCTATTTATTTTAGATGTACGTGATATTTTGGTTTAAGTAGGCTTTAGTGCTCTAGGCTAGAAATATGATGACCAAGGAACATCTTATTTCTGCAGGAAATTTATTATACATTTCAAATAATCAGCTAAAAATCATTGAAAGACACAACCTATTGATGGGTAAGGATTATGTGTGTAATCCAAAAGAATAAGTAGGAGAGAAAAGGATGAGGATACCATATGAAAAAGATGTGAAGGCATAGTAGATTATAGGCAAGTATTACTACAAGAAATACTATTTAATGAATTGAACCTTGTATTGTTTCAAAGATATAAACAAATGGATATACCAGGAACTACCAAGGTGATTTTGACTGCAGAAACAGAGCTTCCATGTCAACTAAAATCTAGTCAAGTAGTTGTAAGGTGGCTGCAGAATTTCCAGGCATCACATGATGATGTGATATTATTTAGAGAAGGAAAATACTTGTTCTTCCTATGGGTCTTTCTCAGAACAAGGAAACATGCCTCCATGCCCCTGACCCTGGGCAGTTCCCCTGATATTGCAATGCCCTGAGGCGAACCCATTCTAAAACCCAAACCGATGGCTCGGTGGTGCCAGTAGCACAGTTGTTATGGCTCTGGCCACATGCACTGAGGGTGGTGGGTTCAAACCTGACCTGGGCCTGCTAAGCAACAATGACAACTGCAACAGCAACAACAAAAATAGCCGGGCATTGTGGCGGGCACCTGTAGTCCCAGCTACTGGGAGGCTGAGGAAAGAGAATCACTTGAGCCCAAGAGTTTGAGGTTGCTGTGAGCTGTGATGCCACAGCTCTCTATTGAGGGCAACATAGTGAGACTCTGTCTCAAAAAATAAAACAAAAAATAAAACCCAAACTGCTCTCAAGCAGGGACACTGATGGCTACATCAGGACTCTCCAGGATGCTCCAGTTTCCTCTTGATGCAGAGAAAATGACAGAAAAACATAGTGTTACAGGGGTATTTGCGAAACTTGGTAAATGTAGAATGTAAATGTTTTGGCACAGTAACTGAGATAACGCCAGAAAGGCTATGTTAACCACTGTGATAAAAATGTGTCAAATGGTTTATGAAGCGAGTGTATGATGCCCCATGATCATATCAATGTATACAGTTATGATTTAATAAAAAAAAAAAAAAGAAAAACATAGTGGCTCTGGTTAGACAGGAGATGGGAGGCATGGTGAATAGGTAAGCAATTCTGCTTCGAGGGGGTTCTTTTATTGTAGCAAAGTTGGTAGCTCATGGAAGGATAAAAGGACAAAAAAAGAGAGAGAGAGAGAGAGAGAGAGATACGTGTAGTGTAGGGATAGGGTAGGGATCACCACGAAACCTGCCCTTTTCCTTTGGTGGTTCGCTGAAAGATCAATGCACAATTATGGCAGATTAATGAGAGAAAGGTTTATTTCTAAATACCATGCACATAGAAGGAACCACAAGAATGATTTCCCAAAGTCTCAGTGATGGTCAGAGACCTTTATAGATGCCTTTTGCAAGGGAGGAAGGAGACTGTGGAAAGTATAGTTGTAGCAAGTGGTTGCTGGGGAGGGTGGTGGAGATGGGTGGAAACAGATTGATTTGTGGATAACCCCCAAGAGACAGGTGCTTCAAATGACCGTGGGGCCAGGTCTGTTAGCTTGGAAGTCAGCAGCCCCTTTTGATTCCCAATCAGGTTACTCAGGTTTTATGTAGATAGAGGTAAGGCCTCCTTCAATGCTTCCTGAGCATGAATGGCCTTTAATTCAAAATATTCTTTATACCAAAGAGTCATACATTGGGACAAAATTTCCTGAGCTCCTTCATCAGTCAATGTCACATTTTATTTAATGTCTGGGTGAAGAGATAGTAACAAGGAAAGGATCAACAGATTTTAGGGACTGTATGAAGATAGGTCAGTGCAACATTTATCCACAGCTCAACAGCGTAGTGTCTCACTGTTTTACTCCGTGGTGTAATGTTGTTGGTGGTCTTGTGACTGTGCTTATTGTTTTATTCCCTTTTTTTTTTTTGTTTGTCACCCTGGACAGAGTGCCCTGGCATCATCATCGCTCACAGTGACCTCAAACTCCTAAGCTCAAGTGATTCTCTTGCTTCAGCCTCCTGACTGGCTGGAACTACAGGCGCCCACCACAATGCCCAGCTAGCTTTTCTATTTTTAGTAGAGATGGGGTCTTGCTCTTGTTCAGGCTGGTCTCCAACTCCTGAGCTCAAGGGATCCACCTGCCTCTGCCTCCCAGAGTGCTAGGATTACAGGTGTGAGCCACTGGCCTGGCCTAGTTTGTCAATTTGTTCATCTTTTCTCAGAATCAAGTTTGGTTTTGTTGAGTCTACTATTTTTCCTATTCTCTCTCTCTCTTTTTTTTTTTTTTTTGAGACAGAGTCTCCTTTTGGCCCCCTCAGTAGAATGCCTCACAGCAACCTCAAACTCTTGGGCTCAAGTGAATCTCTTGCCTCAACCTCCCGAGTAGCTGGGATTACAGGCATCCACCACAACGCCCAGCTATTTTTAGAGTCAGGAGTCAGTCTCCTTCTCTAGCTGATGCTTCTCCCTCTCTAGCTCATTCTCCCATGTTTGAAGCCATTTTTCTACAGCCTTGACACTTGAAAGGCAGTTTGGTGGGTATAAACCTTTGGTTCATAAATTCTTTCCTTGAGTTTCTTGAAAATGCTCCTTCACTGTTGCCTTGCATATTGCTTTTGAGAAGGTTTATGCCAGATTATTTTTCCTGACCTGCTAAATTATCAGATCTTGCCTAGAGGGACTGAGGATATATATATATTTTTTATTTATTAAATTATAGCTGTATACCTTAATGCAATCGTGGGGTACGATGTGCTGTTTTTTTGTTTTTTTTTTTTTGTAAAGACAGAGTTTCACTGTACTGCCCTCGGTAGAGTGCCGTGGCGTGACACAGCTCACAGCAACCTCTAACTCTTGGGCTTACGCGATTCTCTTGCCTCAGCCTCCCAAGCAGCTGGGACTACAGGCGCCCGCCACAACGCCCGGCTATTTTTGGTTGCAGTTTGGCCGGGGCTGGGCTTGAACCCGCCACCCTCGGCATATGGGGCCGGCGCCCTACTCACTGAGCCACAGGCGCTGCCCCGATGTGCTGGTTTTATATACAATTTGAAATATTTTCATCAAACTGGTTAACATAGCCTTCACGGCATTTTCTTATTGTGTTAAGACATTTATATTCTACACCTAGTTAATTTCACATGTACCCTTGTAAGATGCACCATAGGTGTGGTCCCACCAATTACCCTCCCACCACCTATCCTCCCCCCTCTCGCTCCCATTTCCCCATAGGATATTTCTTTGTAATAAAAGGATATGTCTTGATATTGTTACAGATCAGTCTTCCTAGTGCTTTGTGGGCCCTTTCAACATGCATATTTAAGTATGATTTTATTTGTGAAATGTGTTCTTGGGTTATACTTATAAATATTAGTTCTATTCCATTATTTGTAATTTTTTTCTTGTTCAGGGAATTTAATTATACATATGTTCAGTTTTTGGCCGGGGCTAGGTTTGAACCTACCACCTCCGGTATATGGGGCCGGCGCCCTACTCCTTTGAGCCACAGGCGCTGCCCTAATTATACATATGTTCAATTCCTTTCATTGTCCTCCATTTTAACCAGTTCCCCTCCGATCCTTCCTACTTTATCTCATTTTCATTTTTTAATTTTTTTGGAGACAGAGTTTCACTATGTTACCTGGTAGAGTGCCACGGCGACACAGCTCACAGCAACCTCAAACTCTTGGGCTTAAGCAATTTTCTTCCCTCAGCCTCCCAAGTAGCTGGGACTACAGGCACCTGCCATAACGCCTGGCTATTTTTTGGATGTAGTTGTCATTGTTGTTTGGCAGGCCCTGGCTGGGTTCGAACCCTCCAGCTCTGGTGTATGTGGCTGGTGCCCCTAGCTGCTGAGCTACAGGCACTGAGCCCATCTCATTTTTAATCTCTTGGTTCTTTTCTTTTCTTTTTTTTTTTTGAGGCAAAGCCTCAAGCTGTCGCCCTGGTTAGAGTGCCATAGCATCATAGCTCACAGCAACCTCAAACTCCTGGGCTCAAGCGAATCTCCTGTCTCCGCCTCCCAAGTAGCTGGGACTACAGGCGCCCGCCACAATGCCCGGCTATTTTTTGGTTGCAGCCATCATTGTTGTTTGGTGGGCCTGGGCTGGATTCAAACCTGCCAGCTCAGGTGTATGTGGCTGGCACTTTAGCTGCTTGAGCCACAGGCGCCGAGCCAGTTCTTTTCTTGCCTTTTTTCTTTTTCTTTCTTCTTTCTTTATTTCCTTTTTTTTTTTTTTTTTTTAAATAGAATCTCACTCTGTCGCCCTGGGTAAAGTGCCATGGCATCATTATGGCTCATAGCAGCCTCAAATTTTTGGGCTCCAGTGATCCTCTTACTTCAGTTTTTCTTTCTCTCTCTCTCTTTTTTTTTTTTTTTAGTAGAGACAGGGTGTCACTCTTTCTCAGGCTGGTCTTAAACTCCTGAACTTAAGTGATTGGTCCACCTCAGCCTCCCAGAATGCTAGGATTACAGGCATGAGCCACTGCACCTAGCCTCTTTATACAAGATTTTCTTTTCTTTCCTTTTTTTTTTTTTGAGACAAAGTCTCACTATTTTGTAAATAGAGTTGTCTATTGGGATGATTTACATTCAAATGTGTCATTTTCAGTAAGGAGGTATGGAAACTTTTTATTGGGTGGCTGTTTGGGAGGTATAGGGTAGGGATTGTGTGTTCTTCCATTTTTTTGGATTACTTTTATTTGGTAGGATACTACAATTTCCTCCACCTCCATTTCCCCTTCACCACGCAGTCCTCAAGGGCAGCTTGCCTTCCTCTTTCATACCGTTTTCTCCAGAAGCGGGGCCTTCTCCAGAGTACTGCCCGGGGTCCCACACGTGCGTTGATTCCCTTTCCTGTCACCAATGCTGTGCTCTGCAAGGACTCCTTCTGATCCTCGTCTTCATGACTTTCTTACCCAGTCTGGACTTTTTCTTCTGCAGGTTGTTTTGTTTCAGAGCCTTCTCCTCTCTCTGGCATCTTTCTGGATTCGCCCACCCTCAGTAAAGTATGTGGTGCAATCTCTAGAAATGTTTCTTCTGGAAATTTCTGTTTGTTTATTGACAGGTTATTTGAAGTTTATAATATTATCTCTTTTTAATTGTGCTGAAGAAGTGGGTCACTGGTGGTTGTGTTTATGCTACAGATGTACAATGATTGGTACATCTGCTCAAATTTTTTTTTTTGCAGTTTTTTGGCCAGTGCTGGGTTTGAACCCGTGGGGCCGGCACCCTACCCCTTTGAGCCACAGGAGCCGCCCAAACATTTTTTTTGCAGTTTTGTTGTTGTTGTTTTCTTTTGTTTTATTTTTTTGTTTGTTTGTTTTTGTTTTTTTGTTGTTGGGGCCAAGTTTGAACCCACCACCTCCCGTATATGGGCTGGCACCCTACTCCTTTAGCCACAGGCACCCCCCGATCTGCTCAATTTTTAAATGATGTGTGGGGAGATTTAGGTTTAGTGGTTATCATTATCTCAACTACTAGAAGTTTCCCAAGATGCACTTTGTACAACTGTAGTTCATAAAGCAAGAACAGCTATCGATTAATGCATGCTTTCTTTTGTGTTTGTTTGTTTTTGAGATCGAGTTTCACTTTGTCGCCCTGGGTAGAGTGCTGTGGGGTCACAACTCAGAGACGAGGTCTCCCTCTGGCTCTGGCTCTGTCTCACACTGGCTCACCGGCCTTAACTTCCCAGAGTGCTAAGTTTATAGGTCTGAGCCACTCCACCCAGCCTTAATGGATGCTGTCAAAGAAATTAGGGTATTCTTAGGTAGAAATGAAGTGCTTTTTTTTGCCCTCCTATAGAGTGCCACGGCATCATAGCTCAGAAATGTGGGGCTTTAAGCAAATCTTTTAGTAATCCAACAGAAACACATGGCAAGTTCAAGGCAAAATCTTTGAATTCATAATTAGCATAGACTCAGGTCATAGGCAATGTGTCTCAAAGGATATTCCATACCTTTTATGTCTTACCACTTGGAATGCTTGCTACCGAATCAGCATCTATGGGATTTGTAGGCACATCACTGTGTTTGTTAAAACTGTACACACAGCCTCTTATCATTTCCAAAGAACTCCCACATGAAATCTAGGCTAAGAGCATCAGCAGAGTCAAGGCTGCTGAGCCTTGCTTTCATTGGATAAAAAGGGTTGGAAATATTTCTTCCCTTCTTATTTTATTTATATTACTGATGCTTATTTAACCTTTAGATTTAAGGTGATCTGTTTTCTTTTACCTTTATCTCTAAGGAATGTGATACAATCAGTAATATATACCATCAATTAATGTTATATTTCAGGCGGAATACCCAACTCTTTTTGCTTTTTTAAAATATTCATTTGTACATATTATTTTTCTTTTAGATATGGGGTCTTGCTGTTTCCCAGGCTGGACTCAAACTACTGGGGTCGTGCAATTGTTTCACCTCAGACTCCTGAGTAGCTGGGACTATAAGCATACATTGTACCTAACTTTTTATTTTACCTGTAAATTTTTTTTTTTTGAGACTGAGCCTCAAGCTGTCACCCGGGGTAGAGTGCTGTGGCATCACAGCTCACAACAACCTCCAACTCCTGGGCTCAAGCGATTCTCCTGCATCTGCCTCCCAAGTAGCTGGGACTACAGGCGCCCGCCACAATGCCCGGCTATTTTTTTTGGTTGCAGCCGTCATTGTTGTTTGGTGGGCCCGGGCTGGATTCGAACCTGCCAGCTCAGGTGTATGTGGCTGGAGCCTTAGCCACTTGAGCCTCAGCCGCCGAGCCTTTACCTGTAAATTTTATTTCTCTTTTTATGACAGATAGGGCAGTACATTCATTATCTGGGTTTTTTTGGTCATTTTTAATAGACTATTTAGAGCAACAAAATTTACCAGAAAGTACAGAAAGTTCCCATATATCCCCTTCCTGTTATCAATATCTACTACCTGGGTGGTACATTTGTTAAAAATTGATGAACCCGGCTCAGCACCTGTAGCACAGTGTTTACAGTGCTAGCTACATACACCAAGGGCGGTGGGTTCGAACCCAGCTGGGGCCAACTAAACAGCTGCAACAACAACAACAAAATAACCTGGGGTTGTGGTGGGCACCTGTAGTCCCAGCTACTGGGGAGGCAGAGGCAAGAGAATTGCTTAAGCCCAAGAGTTTGAGGTTGCTGTGAGCTGTGATCCCACAGCACTCTACCCAGGGCGACATAGTGAGATTCTGTCTCAAAAAAAAAAAAAAAAAAAAAAAAGCAGGGCAGTGCCTGTGGCTCAGTGAGTAGGGCGCCAGCCCCATATACCAAGGGTGGCGGTTTCAAACCCAACCCCAGCCAAACTGCAACAAAAAATAGCCAGGCATTGTGGGAGGCACCTGTAGTCCCAGCTACCCAGGAGGCTGAGGCAAGAGAAATCGCCTAAGCCCAGGAGTTGGAGGTTGCTGTGAGCTGTGTGACACCACGGCACTCTACCGAGGGTGATAAAGTGAGGCTCTGTCTCTTAAAAAAAAAAAAAAGAAAAATTGGGTGGCGCCTGTGGCTCAGTGAGTAGGGTGCCGACCCCATATATCAAGGGTGGCGGGTTCAAACCCAGCCCCGGCCAAACTGCAACAAAAAATAGCCGGGTGTTGTGGTGGGCGCCTGTGGTCCCAGCTACTGGGGAGGCTGAGGCAAGAGAATCGCCTAAGCCCAGGAGCTGGAGGTTGCTGTGAGCTGTGATGGCACAGCACTCTATCCAGGGCGATAAAGTGAGACTCTGTCTCTACAAAAAAAAAAAAAAAGAAAAGAAAAGAAATTGATGAACCCACACTGACATCATTATCACTCAAAGTCTATAGTTTGTGCTAAGGTTTACTCTTGGAGTTGTACGTGCTACGGGTTTGGATGAGTTTATGACATATCCACCATTATGGCCTCCTACAGAGTAGGTTTCACCATACATTGAACAGATAGATCAGGGAAATGCCAATCAAAACCACAGTGAGTGAGGTGCCACTTCACACAGTAAGATATCTACTATCAACATGTAGAAAGCAGAAAGTACCAAGTATTTAAGTATTGGCAAGGATGTGCAGAAACTGGAAGCCTTGTACATGGTTGGCGGAATGCTGAATGGTGTGGCTACTAAGGAAAACTTTATAGCACTTCCTCAAAAAAACTAAAATAGAATTTACAGCACGATCCTGCAGATGCCTTTCTGACTTCCTACTTCACAGTCTTCCCAGGTCAGACGTCTCTAGCCCAGGTTTCAAGGGCTGCAACCGGTGCGTTGGCTGAGCTACATTTTCTTCCGGAGGCTTCACTGGGAAAGTGTCTGTTCTCAGCCTCAGTCAGGTTGCTGCAGAATTCACTTCCTTGTGGCTGATGACCAAGGACATGGACGTTCATCTGGCTGTCAACTTTCAGCTGGAGGCTGCCCTGGTGTACTGTGGTTCTTTACCATGTGAGCTTTTACAACATGCTTATTTCATCAGCCCAACACGGAGGAGTGCCTGGATGTGCCGTAGTTTATACCCGGTCACCTACTAAAGGACATGTTGGTGGCTTCCAAGTTTTGGCTATTATGAATAAATCTGCTGTAAACATCTGAGTGCAGGTTTTTGTGTGAAAATTAATTTTCGACTTCTTTGTGTAAACACAAAGGAATGCAATTGCTGACTCAAGTGATAAGATTATGTTTTGTTTCGTAAGAAGTCACCACAGCATCTTCCAAAGTGGTTGTGCCAAGTAGCACCTGTAGCTCAAAGGAGTAGGGTGCTAGCCCCATATGCTGGAGGTGGCAGGTTCAAACCTAGCCCCAGCCAAAAACTGCAAAAAAAAAAAAAAAAGTGGTTGTGCCATTTTTGTGTTCCCACCAACGACGCGGAATTCCTCCTGCTCCACATCCTCCCCAGTGTTTGGTGTTGCCAGGGTTCTGGATTTGTCCAGTCTAATAGGTGGGCAGTGGTAGCGGATTATATTATTTTGCATTTCCCCGATGGCACATGATGTGGAAGATCTTTGACGAGGGGTCTGTTAAAGTCTTTGTCTCATTTTTATATTGAGTTGTTGTACTCCATTAGGTTTTAAGAGTTCCCTGTATATATTAGATAAGTCCTTTTTTTTTTTTTTTTCTTTTGGCCGGGGCTGGGTTTGAACCTGCCACCTCCGGCATATGGGACCGGCGCCCTAGTCCTTGAGCCACAGGCACCACCCTAGATAACAGTCCTTTATCAGATACATTTTTTTTTTTTGTAGAGGTGAGACTCTGTCTCCAAAAAAGAATAGAAAAAGTGGCCAGGTGTCATGCTGTAGTTCCAGCTACTCAGGAACCTGAGGCAGGAGGATGGCTTGAACACAGGAGTGTGTTTGCTGACAGCTAGGCTGAGGCCATGGCAGTCTAGCCTGCGGCAATGGAGTGAGAGAGACTCTGTCAAAAAAAAAAAAGAAAAGAAAGGGAAGGAGGGAGGGAGGAAGAGAGTAAGGAAAGGAGGAAAGAAAATTCAGGAGCTGAACACTAATGCTCTTTATGATTTTTTCATTAAGGTGGGGGTGTTTGGGAATGGAGTAAAAATTCAGTTTGAGAAAGGGAGAGGAGACTGTGAGAGGGCTTCCGGACGTATTTGGTTTCTGCAAGAATTTGTTCAAGACATTTAAAAATGTCGTCCAAACAAGAAATAATGAGTGACCAGAGGTTTAGGCAGGTTGCAAAGGACCCAAGATTTTGGGAAATGCCAGAAAAGGATCGAAAAGTCAAAATTGACAAGAGATTTCGAGCCATGTTTCATGACAAAAAGTTCAAGTTGAACTATGCTGTGGATAAAAGAGGACGCCCAATCAACCATAGCACTACAGAAGACTTAAAACGTTTTTATGACCTTTCAGATTCTGATTCTGATCTTTCCGATGAAGAGAGAAAAACATTTAATCAAAAGAAAATGAAGAACAAAAAACCCCAGATGAAAAAGGAAGTAGATCCAAAAAATCTGTTTGAGAAAAACAAAGAAACCAAGAAAGTTAATCAAATGGATTTGGAAAATAAAAGTGATTTACATAATTCTGAAAGAATTCAGAAAATGAAAAATGCATGTAAATCTAAGGTAGATTCAAACACAAGTCCAAAGAAAGATAGCAAAGATTTTACCCAAAAAAGTAGACGAGAGAAAAAAAACATTGTTCAACATAACACAGATTCTTGTCCCAAAGGAAAACTAAGGAAAATAGACTCTGACACCTTTGACATTGTGAAATCTCCTGAGATGAAGTGTTCTAAGACAAGAGAATTGCAATCAGTAGTTCCACCCGTGATAGCAAGAGACAGTGATATTCATGAAAATTCAGTGGGCGGCAAAATGTTTGACAAAGGTGCTCTGAAGGAAGATTCAGAAAGTGTTAGTGAAATAGGAAGTGATGAAGAATCTGAAAGTGAGATTACAGGTGTTGATAGAGCTTCAGTTGCTGATGATAATGTAGAGGAAGATGAGGAAGAAGATGAAGATGAGGATAATGAAGAGAATGAAAGTGACAGTGGTCCTGATCTTGCAAGGGTAAAGGAAATATAGAAACTAGTTCTGAAGAAGAAGATGATATGGCAGATTTGTTTCCAGAAGAATCTGGTTTTGAGCATGCTTGGAGAGAATTAGATAAAGATGCTCCTCGGGCTGATGAGATTACACATCCATTAGCAGTTTGTAACATGGATTGGGATAGATTAAAGGCAAAAGATTTGCTGGCTCTGTTCAATTCATTTAAACCTAAAGGAGGTGTTGTATTTTCTGTAAAGATATATCCTTCAGAGTTTGGAAAGGAGAGAATGATGGAAGAACAAGTTCAAGGACCAGTAGAGTTATTAAGCATTCCTGAAGATGCCCCCGAAAAGGACTGGACCTCTAGAGAGAAATTGAGAGATTATCAGTTCAAACGACTGAAGTACTATTACGCAGTAGTAGACTGTGATTCTCCTGAAACAGCCAGTAAAATTTATGAGGATTGTGATGGCCTGGAATTCGAAAGTAGTTGTTCTTTCCTAGATCTAAGGTTTATACCAGATGATATTACTTTTGATGATGAACCTAAGGATGTAGCCTCAGAAGTGGATCTAACAGCATATAAACCAAAATATTTCACATCTGCTGCAATGGGAACATCAACGGTGGAGATCACTTGGGATGAGACTGATCGTGAAAGAATTACAACATTCAATAGGAAGTTTAAAAAGGGAGAACTTTTGGATATGGATTTTCAAGCCTACTTAGCTTCTTCTAGTGAAGATGAAGAGGAGATAGAAGGTGCTGATAGAGTTGATATAGAAGAAGATGGAAAAACAAAGAAAAGTCAGAAGGATGATGAAGAGCAGATTGCTAAATATAGGCAGCTCTTGCAGGTTATTCAAGAAAAAGAAAAGAAAAGCAAAGAAAATGATATGGAAATGGAAATTAAGTGGGTCCCAGGTCTTAAAGAAAGTGCAGAAGAGATGGTCAAAAACAAATTGGAAGGAAAAAATAAACTGACTCCTTGGCAACAATTTTTAGAGAAGAAAAAAGAGAAAAAAAGACTGAAAAAGAAGCAGAAGGCTCTTGCTGAAGAGGCCAGTGAAGAGGAACTTCCCTCTGATGTTGATTTGAATGACCCATACTTTGCTGAAGAAGTTAAAAAAATAGGTATAAAGAAAAAATCAATAAAATCTGCAAAAGATGGCATGTCTCCAGAAGAAGAAACTGAAACGGAAAGACAAAAGGCTGAAATGGCTTTGCTGGTGATGGATGAGGAGGAGGACAGCAGGAAACACTTCAATTATGACAAGATTGTTGAGCACCAGAATCTGAGCAAAAAGAAGAAAAAAAAGCTCATGAAAAAGAAAGAATTATTAGAAGATGACTTTGAGGTAAACGTAAGTGATGCACGGTTCCAGGCAATGTATACTTCCCACTTGTTCAATTTGGATCCCTCAGATCCTAATTTCAAGAAAACAAAAGCTATGGAAAAAAATCCTTGAGGAGAAAGCCCGGCAGAGAGAACAAAAAGAACAAGAACTTACTCAGGCAATAAAGAAAAAAGAGAGCGAGATTGAGATTCAACACAAATCACAAAAGAAGTCCATTGATCCTGCATTGTCAATGCTAATTAAATCTGTAAAAAACAAAACAGAACAGTTTCAAGCAAGAAAAAAACAAAAAGTCAAATAACTGGTATTGTTTCTTTTGGTATTGAGAATATATTGTCCTATACAGAAATAGTAAAAGGAATATTTATTGGGAACAAAGTTAGCTTTCAAGAAAAGAATAAAATCTTATTCTGACCATAGTAAAATTTTTCTCCAGAAATAATTGTTGTATATAATAGTGGATGACTGACACATTTATACTGTATGTTCCCACAGATAAATTATAATTAAATCAGATTACTGGATTATAAGATTTATAACATTTTATATTTTGTTATGTTCAGTTATAACTAGTACAAAGTTACTCTAGCTCTTTAAAATAAATATTGTTCACAATTCTATTATACGTTAAAAGAGTGGTATCTACTCTGAAGTCTTTGTAAAGGTCAGGGACAACTTGATGATGTGTATATGTAATACATTAATTTCTCTGGATCAGGAGGCAGATTTAGATTGCTATTAAAATAATTTATTTTTCTAGCCACAAAGGGTGAAAGCTAAGGACTTTCTTTGTAGTTTAGTTATGTTAATGTAGTTTATGAAATTAACTTGTAAATAAAGGTACAAGATATTTTTATTAAAAAAAAAAAAGAAAGGGAGAGGAAAAAAAGAGAAAAAAAGTAAACTTACTATGATGGAATGTTCTTTTTATTCAATACGTACAGCCATTCACATTGTTACACATTGCATACATTCTCTCATGTATCAGTTTGATCAAATAACATAAGTATATACGCTCAATTGAATATCTCATTTACAAAACTAATTTGAAACTTAAATTCTAGGTAAGCAAGTGCATGATAAGCTTATTCTGGAAAAGAAGGTAAAGTATCTGTGAACTTATTTGGCTTTCTGAAAACCTTCCTACATAAAATTATTATTTTATTAATCAATTAAATGTATAAAATATAAAACTATCTTTTAATGGTAATTCCTTATATATAAACAATAAAAAATTATAAAACAAGAGAATTCCATCTATTAAAATTTTTTGTTCAGCCTGCTAAATTCAGTATCACAATGCAACATATTTTTGCTTAAAGGATACAAAAGCTTAAATACTTCATATTTTGAACTTCAGTTTATGTAAAAAGTATTAACAAAAATTTAAAACTAGCAATGTTACAATGTTTTACATGAAATGTTTACAACTTCAAGGCATGATAAATTAAAACGTTTTCACATTTAAACTATATCACCATATTTTGGAATTAACTTTTTTTATAACTGGGAAGTTATTTCTACAAAGATTACAGGACCAAATAATGCAAAAGGCCTAAAGCTTGTTCTGCGAGTTTCTCCTATGTAAGAATCTAGTAGAGACACCACCCAACAGTGGTTCACACAAGAGGAGGTGATGTTAGCTGATGACAAAGAGGAAGTGACTGGTCCCCAAACACTGGGATGTGACCAGGTCAGCAAGGCAAAAGGTAGCAGAGGCCTTAGTTATATTTACCGAGTACGTGTGTAACACCCCAGAGAAATGAAGAAATGCTTCAAACAAAACTCAACACTTGCACTATCACGCAATGTCAAAACTACTACAAGATAAATATAAGAATATAAGAATATATATCAATAAAATATAACAGGAGCCTTATAAATATAGCTGTTAGCAGAGTAATAGCATTTTTAGGCACTAAAAAAGTTATCCTGAATACATCCTGCATCGAGGTTTACTCGAGCTCCGCTGGTGTGGATGGGGATGGAGATCCTTCGGGGCCTGAAACGTAAAGTCAATAAATGAGTAGACAGACAATGGCAACACTCCCTATAAATTATCAGTCTGAAATAAAATAAACTCATATTTTTATGCCTGTTCATAAGGATTATTCCTGAAGTCTACATAACAATTGAGTGTATGATCCTACTTCCTAGCACAAATCCTACATTGGAAACATAAAAGAGTCCAACTTTTGCACTGACAGACAAAAGAGAGGGACCCGTAACACACATTAAACATTTAGACTCACAAGTCCTGCCTGTGCGTGTTGCTAAAGTTGTGTTCACATAAATGTCCTGTACGGGATTGAACAGGGTGAGTACAGCGTCCCGGAGATAAGCAGACAGAGGGGAGGGAGCTCAGGCCAAGTTTGTCTGCCTCTGGGTGGCATTTGTCCCTAAGTTTCATTTAGATCAGCCCCTTTCAAAGTACAATACTGTACCAGTTACCTAAAGGCCACCTCCGGCATGCCAACACATCTAGGATAGCTGAAAAAAATCGCAATACGTAAAGTAATGTTAAACCAGGCGTGGTGACTTATGCCTGTAATCCTAGAACTTTGGCAGCCCGAAGCGGGTGGATCACTTGAGCTTAGGAGTTCAATACCAGCCTGAGCAAGAGTGAGATCCTGTCTCTACTGAAAACAGAAAATCTAGCCAGGGTTGTGGCAGGTGCGTGTAGTCTCACCTGCCAGGGAGGCTGACATTAGAGGATCTCTCGCTTAAGCCCAAGAGTTTGCTGTGCGCTCGGTTGACACCACAGCACTCTACCCAGGGTGACAGAGTGAGACTCTGTCTCGAAAAAATGAATAAAATAAAAAACAAATAACTAAATGAAAAAAGCCTGTGGCACAGGCTTCTGTGTCAGGATACCTGCAGTTTGAAGGACACTGAAGGCTGCCCTGAGGGCACAGTCCCGGATCACAGGACTAACATTCCTTAGGCTTTTCTGTATAAGACACTTTTGTATTTCTATGCAGGACAGTTTCTCTATAAACTCTCACTTGGAGAAGACTCTGTAATAAAATACATTGATTCTTCGATTTAAGGAAGCATTAAAGTAAGTTATAATTACTTCGAGATTTAGTAAAATGTCTATATTACTCAAAACAACAAAAGTCATAAAAGACTGTTGACACTGTAAAGTTCAATGGGCACTTTTTAACGAAACTGGATGTGAACTCGTCACCAGCTCATCCATCAGGACAAAGGAATGAGCTGGCCTGGAAATGGCAGACCTCACTCAACAAACACAGCCAGGAGCTGGGGGCAAAGAGCAAGTAGAGACCTCACAAAAGGTTTCATCAAATGCTTCAAACGCCTGAAGAGACAGAGCAGATCTTATTCTCCTTATCAAAGGAATGAAGGCTCTATAGTAATTATAAGCTGCCCAAACGGTCAATAATTAATAGAGCTGCAGACCTAAACTCAGTATTCAACAGTCTTTAAGATGGATGTGTCTAGGGTGGTGCCTGTGGCTCAAAGGAGTAGGGCGCCAGCACCATATGCCAGAGATGGCGGGTTCAAACCCAGCCCTGGCCAAAAACTGCAAAAAAAAAAAGATGGATGTGTCTGAAGAATGTGACAAATTCTTTCTGTGACAGTTAAAAAACTGATACAGTATTTTGAACATCTAATCACAGAGAACGTTCTGAATTATTCAAAGCTTAAGAAATGCTGCTAATGGAGTAATTTCACGTCTGAATTTTGACTTCTTTTTAAAGCATGGAAAGCTGTTTCTGAAAGGACATCACAGAAGACCAGCTGCGTATGCAGAAGTCTGAGCATCGTAGGGTCAGAACCTTTTGGATCCGCGAGACTGAAATTGATACTATTTGGTATATTTTTTATTTAGTGTATCAAATGGACTATCAAATTTTTTGAAAAATAAAAACATGTGTGAAGCCCCAGAACTCATGACTTTTGCCATTCATCTGAATAAAGAAGAAAAAGCAACATGTATGTTATTAGCAGGTTTATGTATAACATGTATGTTATTAGCATGTTTATTTATAACATGCATGTTATTAGCATGTTTATGTATAACCCGAGTGCTGCTGTGTGTTTGTTAACACAGTCAGCAGGACTGTGTCTCATTAGGAGATACACTGTGAAACAAAAATGTGATTTGCTCACACCGCAGTTAACCCAATTCTCAGGGGAAACATGGATTGCTGGTGCCCCCCACCTTCAGCGTTTCCAGAGCCTTCTGGAGCCTCTGTGTCTTGGGGTGTCTCTGCATCCTGGGGCCCTTCCAGGTCTTGTGTGGGCTGAGATGACGATGTAGATGCCCTGGGTGTCTTTGGGGTCCTCTTGTCTGAATTGGCTCGATGCTGTTGTAACCACTCATCCTTATAACCATTGCTAATAAGTTTGGAAAAGTTTGTTGGTGAACTGGTTTTCTGGCCAGGCCTCAAAAAGAGAGAAAGTGATGTTAAACTTAAGTACAAAGATGAGTGATAAACCAGAAACAGTACTGGGGAACAAAATGGCGAGTTAGCTGCGTTGCTCGTTCTTGAAATGTAACAGGGAGGGAGCACACACAGCCGCTTCTTGTGTCTTGGGCTCTTCCCTCCTGCTCCCCCCACACCCTGTTTCTCTCTCTTTCCATCTCTCTGTTACTTTTTCCATTTTTAAGTATAAAGAAGTGTATTTCCAAGCATCCCTCATACCCGAGTGGGAGCATGTTTAGTTCAGCTTCCAAAATCTTTCTTTCTGATAGCCAATTAAAAATCAGTAATAATTCTAGTATTTCTCAGGGAAGCCTTCTTCAGAAGACACCAGAACTACCTTTTGGTACAAGAAATGACTATTTTCTTAGATTAGTTCCTTCTTGTCCTTAGCAAACGTCACCTGCTGCTGGTTTGCTCCCAAATGCAGCTTCGTCCCCTGTCTTTTATCATTATTACCTTAGCTTTTTGCACCTGCTGTCTGTTCACAGATCACACTGAAAAGTGCCAGCTGACACCTGGAGGCAGCATGAGCTTCTAAGTTAGGCAGGTGACACACTACTGGCTCCCTCCTCCTTGAAGATCACTTTGCTGTCCAGGCTATTTCTAGTGGCACGCACTCCTCTGCTCACTCTCAGCCTCTCTCATGCATATGTATATATATGAATGTCCCCTCCCTCCCATTCTAAGCTTGGTGCTCAGGCGGCATCTATCACAGTGCAATGTAACTGACTGTTCTTTCCTCCTGGGATGAGAAGTTTGGAACATTAGTCAGGCAATTAATGACATTTATCCCAGCACTTGCCTAGGATTCCAGGAAAGTAAGGAGACACCCAAGGTCTCAGGGATTTCACACTGCAGCTGGAAGATCAACAAATACCTAATATATCTTCCAGCTGGATACACAGCTGGAGCACTTACAAGGCACAGACATCTGGGATCAAGCCTTGGCGACATAAAAAACATCAGAACTGGGCGGCACCTGTGGCTCAGTCGGTAGGGCGCCGGCCCCATATGCCGAGGGTGACGGGTTCAAACCCGGCCCCGGCCAAACTGCAACCAAAAAATAGCCGGGTGTTGTGGCGGGCGCCTGTAGTCCCAGCTACTCGGGAGGCTGAGGCAAGAGAATCACTTAAGCCCAGGAGTTGGAGGTTGCTGTGAGCTGTGTGAAGCCACGGCACTCTACCGAGGGCCATAAAGTGAGACTCTGTCTCTACAAAAAAAAAAACAAAACATCAGAACTGAAAACTGCAGTGAGGAGGCTTGTGGAGGAGGCCAGCCAGGCATGGGGGGCCAGAGTGTACATTTGCTGTCACTATCACGGATGGGAGGTTGGAGACAAACTCAGCCCTAACCCACACAGAAACCAAGCAGCTCAAGCACTTACATCGGAGGGAAGGACAGCCTGCTTCCAGAAGGGTCTTTAGGGCCAAGTGGGGTCCCCACTTTGCTCGTATACTTTGAGTTGATGGCTGGGAGCTTCACCTGTGTGAGGAGACACAAAACCCCGAGTTATTG
The DNA here is from genome assembly GCF_027406575.1 of Nycticebus coucang. Classification (NCBI taxonomy): domain Eukaryota; kingdom Metazoa; phylum Chordata; class Mammalia; order Primates; family Lorisidae; genus Nycticebus; species Nycticebus coucang. The sequence continues at coordinate 7,823,212 of NC_069790.1, forward strand.
GAAAGCATTCAACAACTCAGACACCAGAGGAAAGGAAAATTCAACAGCCCAGACACCAGAGGAAAGGGAAGTTCACCAAGAGTAGCAAAGGTACAAAACAAGTAGGAAATGAGCTTTTGGTGTGGTGTGATAATTATTTTTCTGCTCAACAGCCTGAATGAAATACAATTCAACAATAATCCCATTCAACAAAACGGTTGTGCCAGAAATTCAAAAGTGGTTGCTGTATTCAAATAAAGATGTCATCTACGCAGGAGGAACAACAAACAGTGAACAACAGGGACTGTGGAAGGCCCTGGTCCTGAGGCTGAAGCCTCACAGTACGGAGAAACAGACCAGGTCCTCAGAACGGCCCGTTTTCACTGATCACGTGACCGCCCAACGCCAGAAGCACAGCTGGACTCTGAGGATGTCATGAAGAAGGAACAAGTGACTCACTGCAGCCAGCTGAGGTTCCACTTGGCACCCAATTCCTCAAGTCCCCAAAATAAACTGAGGGGTTTCTCTGGGAGTCAGGCATAGATGCTGCACGATGCTAACTTCTGCCCACACTAAAACACATCCAATCTGTCCCCAGTCAAAATGATCACCTGTCAAGTGACAGGGATCACTCTCGTGTTCACTCTTGTTCTCAGTATCAAACAGTACTGCCTCCCTCCCTCCCTCCCTTTCCTTCTTTCTTTCTTTCACCTCAGCCTTCCCAGTAGCTGGGACTACAGGCGCCCACCACAACGCCTGGCTATTATTTTAGAGATAGGGCCTTGTTCCTGCTCAGGCTGGTCTCAAACTCATGAGCTTAAACAATCCACCTGCCTTGGAGGACCAGAGGGCTAGGATTATATTACTGCCCCTTTTAATATGATTTCATCATTTCCTCATTTCACTCATTAACCCAAGTGTCCCAAGAACTGAGACCAATTTCAGACACAGTGCTGGTACCCACAAGGGGAGGGTGAGGCCTCTGCAGGGCTATGGCCTAATTGTTGTCCCCTTCACAGCACCAAGTACAGAGGATGGGACAGGCTTCATAACCAATACAGCACAACAACTTGTCACCAATAGAGACAGCTCTAGGGTTTCTCAACTGCTCTTTTCTTTTTTTTTTTTTTTTTTTTTGTGGTTTTTGGCCAGGGCTGGGTTTAGAACCCACCACCTCCGGCATATGGGACTGGCGCCCTACTCCTTGAGCCACAGGCACCACCCTCAACTGCTCTTTTCTAAACATAAATCCCCTAAGAAAGCTTCATTACTCCTTCTTGGCCAAATACACTACTGGGAGTTCGTTCAGAAAAAGAGAATTCATTTTCTTTTCCTTGTTATCAATAAAGAAGCCGGGCGCAGTGGCTTATACCTGTAATGCCAGCACTGTGGTGGCCCAAGCAGGAGGAGGCATGAACCCAACAGCTCAAGACTAGTCTGGACAACACAGCAAGAACCCATCTCCACAAAATACTTTAAAAAAATAGCTGGGTAGTGGGGTGCAGTGGCTCACGCCTGTCTTAGCACTTGGAAGGCTAAGATCAGTGGATCACCTGAGATCACGAGTTTGAGACCAGCCTGAGCAAGAGCAAGACCTCATCTCTAAAAGTAGCCAGGCCTGGGGCGGCGCCTGTGGCTCAGTGAGTAGGGCGCCAGCCCCATATGCCGAGGGTGGCGGGTTCAAACCCAGCCCCGGCCAAACTGCAACCAAAAAATAGCCGGGCGTTGTGGCGGGCGCCTGTAGTCCCAGCTGCTCGGGAGGCTGAGGCAAGAGAATCGCCTAAGCCCAAGAGTTAAGAGGTTGCTGTGAGCCGTGTGACGCCACGGCACTCTACCCGAGGGCGGTACAGTGAGACTCTGTCTCTACAAAAAAAAATAAAATAAAATAAAAGTAGCCAGGCCTTGTGGCGGGCACCTGTAGTCCCAGATACTCGGGAGGCTGAGACAAAGAATCACTTGAGCCTAAGAGTTTGAGGTTGCTGTGAGCTATGATGCCACAGCACTCTACTGAGTGAGACAAAGTGAGACTGTCTCAAAAAAAAAAAAAAATTAGCTGGGAGTGGTGGTGCACACTGGTAGTCTCAGCTACTTGGGTTCTTCAAGGTGCATACTGGTAGTCTCAGCTACTTGGGTTCTTCAAGGAGGATCACTTGAGCCCAGGAATTCACGGCTGCAGTGAGCTATGACGATGTTACTACACAGTAGCATGGGTGACAGTGAGACCCTATTTTTCTTTTCTTTTCTTTTCCTTTTTTTTTTTTTGTAGAGACAGAGTTTCACTTTATTACCCTCGGTAGAGTGCCGTGGCGTCACACAGCTCACAGCAACCTCCAACTCCTGGGCCTAGGTGATTCTCTTGCCTCAGCCTCCCGAGCAGCTGGGACTACAGGTGCCTGCCACAACGCCCGGCTATTTTTTTGTTGCAGTTTGGCCAGGGCTGGGTCCGAACCTGCCACCCTCGGTATATGGGGCTGGCGCCCTGCTCACTGAGCCACAGGTGCTGCCCTTTTTTTTTTTTGAGACAGAGTCTCGCTCTGTCACATGGATAGAGTGCTGTGGCATATTATAGCTCACAACAACCTTAAACTCTTGGGCTCGAGTGATCCTCCTGCCTCAGCCTTCCGAATAACTGGGGCTACAAACACCCACCATAATGTCCAGCTAGTTTTCCTACTTTTAGTAGAGATGGGGTCTAGCTCTTGTTCAGGTTGGTTTTGAACTTCTGGGCTCAGGGAATTCACCTGCCTCGGCCTCTCAGTGTGCTAGGATTATAGGTGTGTGCCCCGGCACTTGGCCTTGAGACCCTCTCTCTTAAATAAATAGAGTATTACAGGAAAGTTTTAACCTAGATGCTTAAGTAAATAGAAATATTCAGAAACAAGATAATAAGTAAAGATAAAATCTCCTTTGTATGACACACGTGCCAGATAAGAAGTGCTATGCTAATTTATTCTCAGATCAGTTAAAAGCCATTCAGTAAAATATAACCTTACCTCTTAAAGCCAATATTCATGAAAAGAGGACGAAAGTTAATAGTATGGTGGCTGTTTGCCTGGCAGCAGCTCCTAACTTAAAATACAGAACACGTGGCCAATGTCATGGGCAACACAAGACACCACCAGCAGCTAACATCACATCACTCAATCATTTCGGGCCACAGAAGCACAGCAGATGTGGTTGCCCTCTATTTATGTGGGATCCCGTCACCTTTTTTTTCTCCTTTTCAAGTTCCTCGGCCTCTCTTTGCCAAATCGTTTTCATGTCGAAGTCGAAGGGCCCCCTTCTGGACTCATAGCTACCGTTGGCCTGATCAGGGTTAAATTCTTCATAAACCATGTAGTCTGGCATGCAGAAGGCAGGAACTCTGCAAGGACCGACAGTCAGCTAAGTCAGCACAGAGGGGAGCGGCACCGGCCCCTGCCTCCCTCCCTCCCTCTCCTTCCCCTGTTCTTGATTCTTTCTCCCTCCTGTCTCTCCCTTTCTCTTCTGTCGTTTTCCTTTCTCTCTCTCATCTTCCCTCTCTTTCCCTGTCTCTTTCTCCCTCTCGATGTGTCTTTATCTTCACAGAATAATACCGCCCATCTGCCTCGAAAGCACAGGTGGGCCCTTCCCTCCTGCCCCTGCTGAATAAACACACCAACCCTTTTCCAGGGTCTGCCTCCCAAGATCTGAGGTCAACTCCAAAATCATAGGATCGCAACAGAATTACAACAAGATATACTACAATAAGAATTTATAAAACAGATATATTATAAAACAACTATCTCGATTAGTTTGAAATTACCCCTAACATTTACCATTTAACATGATCATTTAAAATAATAATAACCTCCTTCTGCTGGATGTCATTTCTAAGGAGGGTATTTAAACTTCCATCCGGCCTTCTGAAACAAATGATGCCTTCAAGAGGGTCACCCAAAAACACTCGTACCACTTAGCCTTTAGTTAATGCCTGAAGGTACCAATGAACCTGAAGGCTTTAATGGGGGAACACGCTGGAGTCAAGCCAGAAACGGCAGCAACCCCTCCCACGCGCGGTGTTTGAGGGGATCCAGAGACAACGCCACATCCTGTCCTGTCTGCACTTGCGCATCAGTAAGCACCGGGACGCTAGGCTCCAGGAAGAGAAGCGGCCCCAGGTGCAAAGGCCAAGGAGGGCGGTCCTGAGCACCACCGCAGGAAAGCAGGCAGGCGCGGGCCTCCAGACGGCGCGGGGAGGGGCGGGGCATGCATGAGGGGCGGGGCAGGGGCGGGGCGAGCCCGGAGAGGGGCGGGCCTGGGGCGGGACGAGCCCGGAGAGGGGCGGGCAGGGGCGGAGCGAGCCCGGAGAGGGGCGGGGCAGGGGCGGAGCGAGCCCGGAGAGGGGCGGGGCAGGGGCGGAGCGAGCCCGGAGAGGGGCGGGCCTGGGGTGGGACCGGCCTGGGGAGGGGACAGCTGGACGCTGGGAACACAGGCTTGGGAGATGGCTGCAGACCCTCAGTTAAGAGAAGAAGCCATGAGTGCAGCAGAGCTGCTAGGGAAGCACAGGTGAGAGAAGGGGTTGTGAGGAGCAAGGGGCCCCAGTGACCACCTTCCCATTTCTTTTTTTTTGTAGAGACAGAGTCTCACTTTATCGCCCTTGGTAGAGTGTCGTGGCATCACAGCTCACAGCAACCTCCAGCTTCTGGGCTTAGGTGATTCTCTTGCCTCAGCCTCCCGAGTAGCTGGGACTACAGGCGCCCACCACAACGCCCGGCTATTTTTTGTTGCAGTTTGGCCGGGGCTGGGTTTGAACTCGCCACCCTCGGTATATGGGGTCGGTGCCCTACTTACTGAGCCACAGGCACCACCCCCACCCTCCTATTTCTAAGATGTCTGTGGGCACGAAAAAGCCACAGGGACAGACAGCACTGAAATTAACAAAGGGAGGGACAGTTCCAAAAATTGTTAAGCAGTGCTAAGTCATAGCTCCTGGGTTCCCAGATTGTCAGTGAGTGAAGGATCTCTCCTGTTCCTCTCCACATTGAAGGAAAGATCTCTCCCGTTCCTCTCCACATCCTTCCTCTGACTGTCCGGGGCCCTGGAGAAGGTGGCCCTCAGGTTGGAGGAGGACGAGCTTCCAAGAGAAAGGAAGAAACTAAAGACCCCAGAACTAGATCACTACTGGAAGGCTTGGAGGATTGATAACAAAGGGTGGGAGAAGACAGCAAAGGGATGGGAGCTCCCTCGGACGGCTGGGGAGAGGCAGAAAGGACAGAGGGAAAAGCCCACGTGCTAGGGGGTACAGGAGGCAGTGCACGCCCAGGGCAGGGCCAGCAGTGTGAAGTCCACCCCGACCCCAGATTTACCCATCAGCTTCGACAGAAACCATCCTCGGCTGCAGGGTGTGTGGCTGCAAAGAGACTAGTAGCCGCAGGACCCCTGGGCACCCCTCAGTTGGGAGTCTCAGGTAAGTGGGAGAAGCCATAGGATCAAGAGTGCTGAAGAAACCCAACCCGCCCCAGCAGCCAGCAACACTGGGGTCGCAGCCACCCCAGGCTGCCTGCCATCTCTCCTGCAGCCACAAGCAGGCAGCACACGTGTCCCCCCAAGGCTACTGCTTTTCTTTCTAAGGCTCTGTATTGCTCTGCTCATCCCTTCTCTCTACCATATGATGTTAACATCAGAGGTAAGCTGTGTTAGCACACGGCATTCATTTTAAAGAGCAGGAGGAACCAGAATCCTGAAGACAAAACTGCATTTGACCATATGCAGGATGTTCATATAACACTGGATAATGGCTTAAAACACATCTACGGTGCTCCTATTTTGCAAGCCAAGTTCAAAAAATGGACAAGTGGTCCAAAAATGACTTTTCATGTCACTTCTCAGTTCAAGAGAAATGGTTTTGATGATGAAGTTTACATGCCCACACAAAGGAATTTCTTAGACATTTCAAACAGTACAAACAGTACGGGGGACAAGGGCTCCCTAACTCTGTAATCATCATGGAAATTTAGACATTTCCAGCTTTATCCACTGCCTTTCATTGTTAGCAAGGATGCTTTGTACAGAGAACACAAACGGAGGCAACTGACCAAGGCAGAGTCCGGAGACACATGACTCAAGACAGCACAAAATGCTGTTGGTTTCTGGAGCTCTGGGTTTTCTGACAACTTAGGCTAGTTGCCTAACCCAAAGAGCTGGCTATTATGAAATAGTGCCTGGAGTTGCGATATCACATGGTTAGTGTTGGTATTAGATGTCTGTATTTTTAAAATTCAAACTGGACTGATTTTTCCCTATAACGATAAACAAAAATGTGTGTACACTAAAATACTCACTCCCGCTGGTTGGCCGTTGGCGGCTTGCTGTGGTGGATATACCAGTCTGGCAGGGAGTAGGCAGCTGCGGAGCCCTTCCTTGTCCCGGGGGCCAAGTGCATCAGCAAATCTCAAAGAGAAATGACACATGTGAGTGGTCCCATTACCCCTGTGCAGGCACCCAGCATTACAAAGGGAGCTGTGCCATCTCCCTGGGGTTGCCTGGCTCTAGGGGCTAACAGAACATTCCCGGCCCTCCCCTGCGCTGCCCCAGCCGATGGGGAGGGCCCCGCTTGGTGCTCAGGCAGGGATGTCCCGCGTGCTCTTTCTCTGCGGATCTGGACAAAGCCCTGGTTCTGAGCGGCATCTGTACAGGCCCATCCCCCAACTCTTCACATCTTCAGGGGCTAGGCTTACCAGGTGTCCCACCCTCAGCCACCCGGACACCATTCTTATAACATAGGACAGCCTGAATGTCCTCCTCTGCCACTGTGGGGCTGTCCCTGACTTCCCACCCCCCAACACTTGCCATTTCTAAGAGAAGCTGCCCCATCCAAATTTCCAGAGGGGTGAGGCCCCTTGCAAGACTCTTGGGGGATTTATGAGCCACACTGGAACCAACCCTGGGAATGACTGAGCACAGCGACCCTCTCAGAGACAGGCCAGCTCCCGACTCAGTGCTTGCTTTCTGACTCACACCCCTGCCTTCCATGGTGGCTCAGGGCAGGGAGTGGGAAGAACTGGTTTTCCTGATTATAAAGATCACAAAGAAATGCTAGGCCGGTCGTGGTGGCTCATGCCTGTAATCCTAGCACTCTGGGAGGCTGAGGTGGGTGGATTCCTTTAGCTCAGGAGTTCAAGGCTAGCCTGAGCAAGTGAGATCCCATCTCTACAAAAAATGAAAAACTGAGGCAAGAGGATCACTTGAGCCCAAGAGTTTGAGGTTGCTGCAAGCTATGATGCCATGGCACTCTACCAAGGGTGACAAAGTGAGACTCTTGTCTCAAGAAAAAAAAAGAAAATCCCATGACAGCAGCAGACAACCGCTACTGATTAATCCCTATCAGTAAGAAATTTCTGACTTTCTATTTTTTGACTTTTACTTACAGAAAAATTGCATGAATAGCATGAATTCCCCCGTACTCCCTGAATGCTATGCATTTCATCACGTTTGCTTTATCATTCTCTCTCTCAGTCCCTGTCTGCCTCTCATTATCTTTATCATGTCACTTTTGTTTCCATAATCACTGGGCATCATGTGGGCATCATGACTGCCTTCATTTCTCTGTAACTCAGGATGTTTCCAAAAGACAGTCCTCACACAAGCAAAGCACAATGACAGCAACCAAGAAATTGGTACTGATGTGATACTTTCAACTAATTTACAGACCTTATTCAGTGCCAGTTGTCCCACTAATGTCCTTTTAACCAACAGAAAACCTGGCTAGGTCCTATTGTATGTGCTTTACACTCAGTCCATCAAATAGCTTGGTGCAGGCTTTTTTTTTTTGAGACAGTCTCACTCTGTTGCCCAGGCTAGAGTGCTGTGATGTCATAGCTCATAGCAACCTCAAACTCTCAGGCTCAAGCAATCCCCTTGCCTCAACCTCCTGAGTAGCTGGGACTACAGGCACCCACCACAACGTGCAGCTAGGTTTTCTATTTTTAGGAGAGACAGAGGTCTGGCTCTTGCTCAAGCTGGTCTTGAACTCCTGAGCTCCAGGCATCCTCCTACCTTGCCTCCCCGAGTGCTAGGATTACAGGCCTGGTGCAGGCTTTTTAATATGAAAGGGAAGATATTGCCACTTCATTTTCCATTTTCTCACCGACAATCTTCATAGTGGTAATGATAACTGGAGGGGAGAAAAAGTTAGTGTCTCTCTATGTCACTGGCCCTGAGACATTTCAGACATGGTCTCTGAACCCTTTGATCAGTGATTTCTATTCAACTCAAATGCCTTAGTTTTCTGCATAGTCAAGCAGTACTTTCTCAATTAAATCTTGTATAAAAGCTTGATCCTCATCTATATCATGAAACTTATCTGTGGTCTTTATTATTTAAAACATTTTCATACAGGCTGGGCATGATGGCTCACGCCTATAGTCCTAGCACTCTGGGAGACCAAGGTAGGTGGATTGCGTGAGCTCAGGAGTTCAAGATCATCCTGAGCAAAAGTGAGACCCCCACTTCTACTAAAAATAGAAAAACTAGCCAGGTATGATGGTGGGTACCTATAATCCCAGCTACTCAAGAGGCTAAGGCAGGAAGATTATTTGAGCCCAGGACTTTGAGGTTGCTGTGAGCTATGCTGTGAGCACCCTATCCAGGATGACAGAGTGAGACTCTGTCTCAAAAAACAACAACAAAAAAAGAACATTTCATACAAAGGGCAAGGAGCAATGAGAACAAATAACAAGAAAAAAACTTTTCACAAATCAGTCAAGGATTGGTTACAGCAAGCAAAGATATTGTAGTGCAAGACATTGTAGTGCAAAGCCAATTCTCTGCTGGAGCAGGCAACTTCCTGAGATCTCTTCGCAGTAAGAAAATAAAATGCTAGGGGAAGGTTGGACAGGTATCACTTAGAAGAAATACCCTACACAGCCAATTCTGCGAACTCAGTCTATTAGGTCTAATTCATAAACAAGAGTTCATCCCTGAAGATTATGCATATCCTAAGATCTACTTAATCAATCTAAATTTCCAATTTATCATTGGTCTAGACAGTGGCTTAGGCTTATCTCCCATCACTTTGGGAGGCCAAGGTGGTAGGATCATTTGAGGCCAGGAGTTCGAGACCAGCCTGGAAAACAGCAAAATCTCATCTCTAAAAAACAACACTTAAAAATTAGCTGGGTGTGGTGGTGCACACCTGTAGTCCAAGCTACTTGGGAGGCTGAGGCAGGAGGATCACTTGAGCCCAGGAGTTTGAGGCTGCTGTGAGCTGTGACGATGCCTCTGTTCTAGCCTGGGAGGCATAGTTAGACCTTGTCAAAAACATAAACACCAACCAAACAAACCCCCCCCAAAGGCCTTTAGTAAAACACTTAAATTTTCTTATACTATTTTTTTGTGGAAGAAATTCAGGCACAAAGACTCCCTCTTTTCCCACCAAAGCCTCAATGTTGCAAGGGGACAGAAGTCCCAGTGTGGGGGCTTACCAGACCTGCCGCCTTGTTTGGCGAGCTTCACATACTCCGAATCTGTTTCTTTTATCCAGTATCTCCGATTCCCAAGCATATTCTCATATGAGTCTCCCCAGTGGCTGAGACCTGGGATCTGGGATGCTGGCGGGGCATCCACGGCCTTCTCAGACAGCTTCACGGGGTGGTGGTAATACCAATCTGGAGGGCAGGGGGACAGGGGTGCAGTCCGTGTGGGCTCCAGGGGGACTCCCGGGTCAGGGCAGACTCTCTCCTCTAGGAGAAGCCTTTGTGCAGACCACACCATCAGGGCAGCACAGGCCTCAGAGCACGTTGGCAAGAAAGACACTGGCCTCTTTATCAATCAGAAATTAATAAACCAGATGCCCAAATACAAGGAAAAATATCACCACTGATTGAAAACTTTGAAAAAGAATTCAGGAAAAGTGTAAAACACAAAAGAGTCAATTAAGGAAGCACACATCACTGGGTGACACTTGTCAAAATGTACCACCAAAGGTTCACAACATGCAGAGTCTAACACAATACCCTATTCTTGGTGGGTATAATGATTAATTTTATGTATCAACCTGTCTGGGTCATGATATCCAGATATCTGTCAAACATCATTCTGTTTCTGTGAAGGAAATTTTTACATGTGAATAACATTTAAATCAGTGGATATTGAGTTAAGCAGATTGCCCTCCAAAATGTGGGTGGGTTTCATTCAATCAGTTGAAGGTCTTAAGAGAAAGACTGAGACCCTGGCAGGAAGAGGGAATTCTACTATCAGAGTGCCTTTGGACACCAGCTCCAACATCATCTCTTCCCTGGGTCTCTAGTCTGGTGGGCTGCCCTGCAAATTTTGAACTTGCCAGCCTTTATAATCATGGGAGCTAATTTCTTAAAATAAACCTACCCATATATAGGTAAATAGATACCTTGTTGGTTATTATGCTCTGGGGAATGGTAATCATATAGGAAAACAACACTGAATAAATCAATTCACATAAACACAGAGAAACAATAAAAAGCAACCATCCCCTAAAGCTACAAACATAGACATACACATTCAATTTTTACCTAGAAGTAAAGCTGGGTTTACTACATAAAAATGGATAGTAGTTGACGTAGAAAATCTTTTAAGTATTTAAAGGACATTAAATAGCTGAATCAACATTATGCAGTTTTGAAAAGAAAAGAAAAAATTAGGAAAGTTTTAAAGAACTGCACCAGAGAACACAGAGAATCGATTTAAAAATGAAGAGTTCAGCAGCTTCATACTCTGATCGTATTCAGCTAAAATATTTTTTCTTTTTCTTTCTTTTTTTTTTTGCAGTTTGGCCGGGGCTGGGTTTGAACCCGCCACCCTCGGCATATGGGGCTGGCGCCCTACTCACTGAGCCACAGGTGCCGCCCTAAAATATTTTTTCTTTTAGAGGGAAGGCGTTTGATTCTTGCTTTATTTTTCCTCTCTTTGTTTTGATTACTAATTAATCCACAGAGAACAGTGTGTCTTTAGCCTTCTTCTCATTACTGGAAGCTTTGGCCAGGCACTGAACTCTAATCTGTCTGGCCATTTAGAAATGTGTACAAAGGAGGAACTTGGCCAGGGCTTGAATCAGACACACATGCACTCACACAGAGGGCTGAAGGGACTAAGAGTTAGTTATCTTTTAGCACTCAAAAATTGTTAGTGTTTGCATGATACCAGCTTGCTTACTAGCCTGTAGATTTTCTTTATATAGCCTTCACTACCTTCTCATATGGGGGGTATTTGTACCCTTATTTTATCAGTGAGGAAACAGAGGCTGTGAGAATGTGAGCAGAATCCAAGACCCCTCAGCTTTCCTGGTCTTTAAGCCACAAAGCAGTGTTTTGCACCCACATAGCCACCGGGGCACAGGCTCTTGTCCTCTGCTGCAGCCTCAGAGAGCAGGGATTAAAAGTTCCAACTCTGGGGCCACTTGCTAGGTGTGCAAGCTTAGGCAACACAGAGTTTGGGTGCAGCTGAAAGAGAAAGTTCCTGAAAGTCAACATTCAGGACGACCTATTGCTCCAATAACTAAGGCAACAATAGTAGGTAGCCCTGGTACGCTCTTGTTGAAAATAAAAAAAAATAAAAAACAAGAGCCTCTTTAAGCCTTGACTTGACACTCAAGAGCAGTTTGCAGCCTTCTTACAAAGTATGACTTGTCGGTTTCACCATTTACTCCTTCCATCGCCCCTCCATACTCTCCTGGACTCCCCCACGATACCCCCAAAATGGTGGGTCCACAGCCCATCCTGCAAGCAACGTGGACGCACTTGGATCTTTCTGGCCTAGGCGCGGTTTGAGGCGCACTCACCGCAGGGAGCGTAGCGTTGCGCCGCGGCGCCCTGGAGTTCCTTGCTGGTGTTCCTCATGGTCCCACGCTGCGAGCACAGCGGGAAGAGGCAGACACTGCTGGACCTTGTGTTTACAGGTGAGATGGGCGCAGCCGGTCTGGACCGGCCAAGAGCTGCAGCTACGGAAGCAAAGTCCGCGACCCCTTACGGTCTGACCAACGCCCGCAGGCACCTCCCGGTCGCCAAGCACTTGAACGTCCACGCAGATTATCCAGCAGGGGCACGTGCTCGCAGGGCGCCCTGCGGGTAAAGAGAAGCCAGCCCATCACGCCAGTATCCGGCAGGAACGCATCCAGGCTGGGTATACAGCAGGGGCACGTGCACACAGGGTACACAACAGGGGCATACGCAAAGCCTGATACACAGCACGAGGCATGTCATGCCTGGTATTTACCAGGTATTTTACCAGTAAAAAAAATAATTTACTATTATTTACAGTGAATAATCAAGGGACTGGGGCACTTGGCCTGGCTGGGAGGTTCTGCCCTGGCTTTCGCCCCATGTTCACTCCATTCAGCAGGTAATTTAGGAGCCGTGGGACTTGGCCCGGCTGGAAGTCCCCGCCCTGGGATCGGCCGCTGTTCACCCAAACCTGGCTGCGAGGAGGTGGTGCCCTCCCTCCAGCCTCGGCGCGCACCAGCCCCGCACAGTGAGTTCTGCACTGCAGCCCGCGGCCAGGGCCCGGAAGGGCGCCCCCATTCCACGCCTGCCCACCCCAGCTCACCAACTTGCCGAGAGTCTTCCTGAGTGCGGCCTGGGCCCCGGCAGGTTGGAGTTTGTTCCCAGCAGGCAAGGAGGAGCCAACCCCAAACTCCCAGCACCACGCGGAACCACAACAACCTGCGTTGCCGCGGCGACGGGCTGGTCGGCCAACCGGCGGGCGCAGTGGGAGCACCAGCAGCCAATAGAAGCAGCCTGAGAAACTGCTGTCAGCCAATCAGGGCCGGGGGCGGAGCGTGGGCGTCTCAGCTCAACCGCCCAGAGCTAGGGACGCAACCCAGACAGGTCCTCCCAGCTGATGAGGTGTGGGGGCGAGGGGGTGGGGGCGCGGCCGGGTTTGGTCCTCCGGGTGTCTCTCCCTGCTGGGGACCCAGGTTTCTGTACAGCGGTCCAGGAAAGCTTGGGACATGCTCCACTACGTTCTCCAAACAAGTATAACTGTCCCCTCTTAAACAAATAAAGCACCAGTATCTAAAAATATTTTACTAAGCAGATGCAGGAGTGTAATAATTCGTTTAGTAAAGGAATGCTTAATTTAGTCAGAAATTTGTTCACAAATCTATCATCTATTTAGTGCATTAAAAAGACTAATACGTACTTGGAAAAGTTTGTCAGACATTTCTGCAATTGTGTATCAATAGGTAAAATTATCATGTAAACTTTTTTTTTTTTTGAGACAGGCTAGAGGTTGTGGTGCCAGCCTAGATCATAGCAACCTCAAACTCCTGGATTCCAGCTCTTTCTGCCTCAGCCTCTGAAGTAGCAGGGACCACAGGGCCTGTCACAACAGCCCGCTAGTTGTTTTTATTTTTATTTTTACTAGAGACCGAGTTTTGCTTAGGCTGGTCTCAAACTCCTGAGCTCAAGAGATCCTCCTCCCATGGCTTCCCAGAGTGATAGGATTACAGGCCTGAGCTACTGTGCCTGGCTGAACATTCTTAGATCTTGTATTTCGGGAATATTTCTGCTTTGTAAGTTCACAGACACGTTTAAAAAACTCTTAACCGTATTTCTATGGAATAGTGTTTAGATTTCCAAACACTGGCTTAAATCCGAACATTTGGCTGCCTGGATTTTGAATCTATAGAAAGGACAATGATTTTTATTATTAATCATGATTCACAAGAATGGAGATCATCTATCTATGCTTGATGAAATTAAGAGACAACACTTAAGGGCACAGTTCAGTAGGAGAGTCTCTTGTTAATCCAGAAAGCTCCATACCAGCCCCAACAAACAATAGAGATAATTTCCTAGTGTTAACCCCTTCAGCGAGTTAGACATGCAAAGAAATCCCGTTGTTCCAATAACTGAGGAAACAGCAAGTAGCTTTGGTTTTTCTCTTGCTGAAAATTTATTATTATTATTATTATTATTTGAGACAGAGTCTCAGGCTGTGGCCCTGGGTAGAGTGCTGTAGCATCACAGCTCACAGCAACCTCAAACTCTTGGGCATAAGTGATTCTCTTGTCTCAGCCTCCCAACTAGCTGGGACTATAGGTGCCCACCACAACACCCAGCTATTTTTGTTGTTGTTGTTGCAATTGTCCCTGTTGTTTTTAGCTGGCCGGGGCCAGATTCAAACCCACCTGCTTTGGTATATGTGGCTGGAACCCTACCCACTGAGCTACCAGCACCACCATGAAATTTTTTTTAAGTAAGTTTATTTCAGGTTAATGGGAAGATACAAGCAACCAGGTCCCTTGTGGTTTTGTCCCACATACAAAAAGTGTCCCATCCCCACCACTCTGTGCCCATTCAGTGAGAGCACCCTAACCCCACCCCCATTACTCCTCTCCCCAACTTGAATTGAAATGAGATTTTCTCCTATTTGGGCATGCATTAGATTATCTCCTGGCTTCATATTAGTATTGGGTACATTGGATATTTGCTTTCCCATTCTTCTGATATTTCACTAAGAAAAATGCTGAAAAAAAATGTTTAAAATCAAGCCTTTTTATAATGGTGAATATTTGACAACTTGACCTAAATAAGAAGTTGTTTCTGTTACAGGAGCATAGCCTTAGAAATCTAGCAGAAGATAGATAATATAAGAACTGCGTAAAGAGAAGATAATGTTTGTGATAGTAATTAAGCCTCACTCTGTGGTTTATCCAGCTGTAATATAATATTGGGATGAATTCTAAGGATCTTCAGCTGGACAAATCATGTAAATAATCAAGACTTCATGATCCAATGCCAAATGTTGGTCACACTATGTTATCACCAAGCATGACAAATGCTTCCATTCATGTTAAGTCACGGCATCATCTAGCTAGGAGATTGTATAGTCAAGAGAAGGTTTTTTTTTTAATAGTTGATCATAATAACTGGAGCTGTCATAACTAAGGAGCATCTTTCTATTTCTCCATCTGGTCAATAGGAGAGTAGAGCATTCACCCAAGTTCACAACTTTCCTTACTAGCTGAAATCATAAGTTAAATGATAATGAAGAGAAGATAAACTTTCCTTAGAAGAAAGTTTTGACTTTTGAAGTATGATGGAAATTACAAGCTTTTGCAGATGTCAGATCAAAGGATCTAGGTAACGGTGCCATACAAATGAAAACATGACACAAGAATATTCTATTTATAGTGAGACGATCTCAATGCCTTCATTTCCCATATGTTGTCCTATAACCGTCTTTCTTTCTTTCTTTTTTTTTTTTGTAGAGACAGAGTCTCACTTTACTGCCTTCGGTAGAGTGCCATGATGTCACAGGACTCACAGCAACCTCCAGTTCTTGGGCTTATGTGATTCTCTTGCCTCAGCCTCCCGAGCAGCTGGGACTACAGGCGCCCGCCGCAACGCCCGGCTATTTTCCTCTAACGGTCTTTCTATCACATAATGGCCCTCAGTATTTAGAAGGATCCAACCTTCTCTCACATAGGTCACATATGTTCTCCCCTGTGTTAAAGTAATAATGGCCTTTTTCTTTGGTCACGATTTTTCACAAAAAATGGCGTATTTTAATTTTTTCCAAGTTCATCAAGGTACAATTGACAAGTAAAAATTATACATATTTAATTTTATGTAAATTAAATACATTAAATTTAATGTATGAAGATGTGTACCTTGTGAAATGATAACCATAATCAAGTTAGTTAACATGTTCATCATTTCACATAGTTCCTCGTGTGTGTGTGAGCAAGACAGAGAAAGAGAGAGATGAGAACACTTGAGATCTACTCTCTCAGCAAATTTCAAGTATACTGTACAGTATTGTTCGTTATAGTCAGCATGTCCTACGTTACATCCTCAGAATTTATTGCTTTTGTAACTGAAACCGTGTACCTTTACGACCAACTTCTCCCCAGGCCCACCTCTACCCACTCCTTGGTGACTGGCAACTATTATTCCCCTCTGCTTCTGTAAATGTGACTTTTTTCTTTTCTTTTCTTTTTTTTTTAGAGACAGAGTCTCATTCTGTCACCCTTGGTAGCATGCCGTGGCATCACAGCTCACAGCAACCTCCAACTCCTGGGCTTAGACAATTCTCTTGCCTCAGCCTCCCAAGTGGCTGGGACTACAGGCGCCCGTCACAATGCCCGGCTAGTTATTTTGTTGCACTTCGGCCTTGGCTGGGTTTGAACCCACCACTCTCGGTATATGGGGCCAGCGCCCTACTCACTGAGCCTTAGGTGCCACCCCAAATGTGACGTTTTTAGATCCCACATACAAGTGAGATCTTGTGATTCCACTGATTTATTTTTGATTTATTTTTATTTTTCATCACACAGCACTTGTCTGTCTGGCTAATTTCGCTCAGCATAACTCCCTCCAGTTTCATTCATGCTGTCGCAAATGACATAGTTTTCTACTTTTTATGACTAAATTTTATTCCTTTGTGTATGTATAAATGGCATTTTCTTTATCTATTTGAAGTTTTTTTCATACATTGTCTCTTGGCTATTGTGAATAAAGTTGCGATGAACATGGGAGTGCACCTGTCTCCTCAACACACTGACTTGATTTCCTTTGGTATATGCCCAGAAGTGGGATTGCTTGCTGAATCATATAGGTAATTCTGTTTGTAGTTTTTTGAGGAACCTCCATACTATTTTCCACAATGACTGTACCAGTTTACATCCCACCAACCGCGTACAAGAGTTACCTTTTCTCCCCGTCCTCACCAACACTTATCTCTTACCTTTTTGGTAATAGCTATCCTAAAAGACATGAGGTGGTATCTCATTGCAGTTTTGATTTGCATGCCTTTGATAATTAGTGTTTTTGAGCACTTTTTCTTGTACATTTTGCCTACTTGTACGTCTTCTTTAGAAAAATGTCAATTTAGGACCGTTGCTTATTTTTGAGTTATTTGGTTTTTTGCCCTTAAGTTGTGTGAATTCCTTATATACTTTGGCTATTAACCCCTTATCAGTTATGTGGTTTCTGAATAATTTTTTTCATTCTGTGGGTTGTATTTTCATTTTGTTGATTGCCTGTTTTGCTGTGCAGAAGCCTTTTAGTTCGATGTGATTCCACTGATTTATTTTTGATTTTGTTACCTGTACTTTTGGTGTCGTATCAAAAATTTAATTGTCAAGGCTGGGCATGGTGGCTCATACCTGTAATCCTAGCACCCTGGGAAGCTGAGGTGGGAGGATGACTTGAGCTCAGGACCAGCCTGAGCAAGAGGGAAATCCCATCTCTACTAAAAATAGAAAAATTAGCCAGACATCATGTCTGGCCCCTTACTCCCAGATGCTAGTGCGATTGAGGCAAGGAGGATTGCTTGAACCCAGTAGTTTGAGGTTTCTGTGAGCTAGGCTGATGCCACAGCACTCTAGCCTGGACAACAAAGTGAGACTTTGTCTCAAAATTCTAAAAACTGTTATTTCCAAGACCAATGTCAAGAAGTTTTTTCTTCTAGGAATTTTATGGTTTTAGGTCTTATGTTTGAGTCTTTTTTTTTTTTTTTTTTTTTGTAGAGACAGAGTCTCACTGTACCGCCCTCGGGTAGAGTGCCGTGGCGTCACACGGCTCACAGCAACCTCTAACTCTTGGGCTTACACGATTCTCTTGCCTCAGCCTCCTGAGCAGCTGGGACTACAGGCGCCTGCCACAATGTCCAGCTATTTTTTTTGTTGTTGCAGTTTGGCCGGGGCTGGGTTTGAACCCGCCACCCTCAGCATATGGGGCCGGCACCCTACTCACTGAGCCACAGGTGCCGTTCGATTTTTTTTTTTTTGAGATAGAGTTTCACTATGTTGCCCTTGGTAGGGGGCTGTGGCATCACAGCTCACAGCAACCTCAAACTCTTAGGCTTAAGCGATTCTCTTGCCTCAACCTCCCAAGTAGCTGGAACTACAGGTGACCGCTGCAATGCCTGACTATTTTTTTGTTGTCATGGTCATTGTCATTTGGCAGGCCCAGTCTGGGTTCAAGCCCACCAGCTCCAGTGTATGTGACTGGTGCTCTAGCTGCAGGCACTAAGCCTATGCATTTCTTTTTTTTTTTTTTTTTTTTTTTTTTAATTTGGCGGGGGCTGGGTTTGAACCCACCACCTCCGGCATATGGGACCGGCGCCCTACCCGCTGAGCCACAGGCGCCGCCCAAGCCTATGCATTTCAATATATAATTTTATATACAGTGTAAGATAAGTCCATTTAATTCTTTTGTTTGTGGATATCTAGTTTTCTCAGCACCATTTACTGAAAAGACTATAGCAGTGATCTCAACCTTCCTAATTCCACAATATATTTTCATTGTTACAAAGGGGTTGTGACCCACAGGTTGAGAACCACTGGACTATAGTATCCCTTCCCCATTGTGTACTCCTGACAAACTTGTCAAAGATAAATTGACTGTATAGGGGTGACTTTATTTCTGGTCAAATACAGATAGACTTTGAGCCAGCAGTTCCTCCTCTGGGTATATCTACTCACACATACAGAGAGCTACTTAAGTACAAGGTTATTTATTGCACATTGTTTTTAATATCAAAATGCCCATCAATATGAGACAGAGTAAACAGGTTACGGCACATTCATCCAATGAAACACTAATCAACCATGACTGAATGAGAAAGATTATTTCAAACTAAGTCAGAAAAACTTCCAAGATACATTTCCAAGTGAAGTAAGTAAGATGCGGAAATTACCATTTAAACAATGTAAAGAGATGAATATATGTACATAAGATATATATACACACGCACACACATATACACACATATAGATACACGACATTGTGTATTGTACATCAAGTCCTTGAAAGAAAATTATAGAAAATTGTAGCATGGATGCTAGGCAGATGGAACCAATAGCTATACGGCAGAAGAGAGATAGAAAGGCAATATTTTCTATGTACCATTTTGCATCTGTTGTATTTTGGGCCATGAGGTTAAAATGCAGAAATCTTGGGATTTCTTGAGATCAATATAGACTTTCTTAGACGAGAAGGAAATTAGTAAATTGGAAAATAGAAAATAGTATTTGCCTATTAACCCCCAAAGTAGCATAAGTAAAAGAGAAAAGAGCAAGAACAAATATGAAGAAGCAGTTGAACTATAAGGAGAACAAACTAAAATGAATGTATAAATGTCAATCAGGAGATCATTATAAGAAAATAGAGGCACTGGCAGAGAAGCAATATGTGAAGATCAGATGCCTGAAAAATAGTCCAGAATTAAAAGAACACATGAGTACTCGAATAGGAAAGGCCCTCTGAGTATACATGAAGAAGAATAAAAACTAACCTAGGTACATCAAAATAAAACTAGAAGACAGCACGACTAAACAGAAAATCTTAAAAACTACTGGAGAAATTGCCAAAAAATGAAATAAAAGAGAATAATAGAATTCTTATCAACAATTAGCAATTCATTTCTCAGTAGATACCCAGAAAAACCTTGCAATGTGTGTACAAGAATATGCGTTGATCGATATTTGTTGCTGAAAAACTGAAAACAGCCTAAGTATATATCTACAGAGCAAAGGGTAAATGAATTGTGGTGTACTATGTATATCTGATAAAATACAATAGAGCAAGTTATTTATACAAATAAAACAAGTTAATTTGAGTTAACATCTCAAGATAAATAATGTAAGAAAACTGAGAGTGGCACATCATTTATTTCATATTTTACACATAAAAATCATATTACTTCTGAATGTGTGTTTATATGACATTATAGTTTTTTTTTTTGAGACAGAGACTCACTATGTCGCCCTCTGTAGGGTGCCTGGCGTCACAGCTCACAGCAACTTCAAATTCTTGGGCTTAAGCAATTCTCTTGCCTCCACCTCCTAAGTAGCTGGGACTACAGGCACCTGCCATAATACCCAGCTATTTTTTGGTTGCAGTTGTCATTGTTATTTAGCAGGCCTGGGCCAGGCTTGAACCCACCAGCCTCAGTGTGTGTGGCTAGTGCCCTACTCACAGAGCTATGGGAGCCAAGTCAATATTATAAAATATTTTTAAAAATTAAGTCATTAGGTATGAAATGTCTGATTTCCTTAAGTGCTAAGACTGACAGTTAATATTTCTGACTTTTTGCTTTGTCCTTCCTTCCTTCCTTCCTTCCTTCCTTCCTTCCTTCCTTCCTTCCTTCCTTCCTTCCTTCCTTCCTTCCTTTCTTGTCTCACTATGTCACCCTTGGTAGAGTGCTATAGCATCACAGCTCACAGCAACCTCAAACTCTTGGGCTTAAGTGATTCTCTTGCCTCAGCCTCCCAAGTAGCTGGGACTACAGGCACCTGCCACAACATCCGGCTATTTTTTGTTGCAGTTGTCATTGTTGTTTAGCTGGCCGGGGCCAAGTGTGAACCCACCAGACTTGGTGTATGTAGCTGACACCGTAACCATGGTGCTACAGGCGTCAAGCCTTTTTACTTTATTTTAATTATAAAGGTACATCCTCATTCTTTACATACATATTTCAGCTTGTGATTATGTTTCAAAAATTTTTAGAGCAATTTTTGTGTAACTATAGATAACTCAAAAATATGTGTTATTTTCAAATATGAGTTCTGTCAATGGGTCCAATGTAGTGCAGATATCTAAAATATCAACAAAGCATTTGGGGAGGATGTGGCTAATGAACACACAGCATGTGGATGTTTTGAGAACTTCCATTCTGGTGATTTAAATCTTGAAAATGAGCCACAGGGTGACCTAAGAACAAGGTGGGTAATGGTGAGCTGAAAGCTATAATGGAAGCAAATCTATCTCACTCCACCAGTGAATTATCAGCAAGGTTTGGCACTACTATTCCAACAATATTGGACCATTTGAAACAAACCAGCCAGGTAAAGAAGCTAGCTGGATAGATGAGTTATACATGAGTTAAATACGCATCAGGAAAAAAACTGTCTCAAATTTGCCTTTCTTTGCTGTCGTGACTTAAAGGTGAGACATTTCTACACTGCACGGTTATGTGATGAAAATAGGTTCTTTTTGACAATTCCAAATGTTCAACACAATAGTTGAAGAGGCTGAATTGCTAAAATACAGTCCAAAACTTAATATTCATCAAAAAAAGCTATTGGTGTATGTTTGGTGGTCCAGTGCTGGTATTATCCACTACAGCTTCATGAAACCTGGTCAATCGATTACAGTGGGTATCTCCTGCAACTAATTGAATGATGTGATAAGGATGCTTGTGATTAAGCAGGCAAGATTGATCAATAGAGACAGGTCAATCCTCTTGCAAGACAGTGCTTGACCACAAGTTGCACAAATAATGCCGCTAAAACAACAGAAGCTGGAACTGGAAATTGTTATTCACCATAGTCACCAGACCTTGCACCAACTGACTACCACTTCTGAGCTTTGAATCACTTGAAATGAAAAACATTTCATTCTCAACAAGCTGTGGAAAATGTCTTTAGTGAGATTTCATCTCCACTCACTTAGCAGGCTTCTTCACTGCTGCCACACACAAGCTACTGCTCAGATGGCAAAACTGTGCCAAAAATTTAGGTGTGTACTTTGATTAATTGCACTACTTCTTGTTTGAGATGTAAGAAACAAAACTTCTGATTTGAAATGATATTTTATATTTGATGACCTTAATACATGGGAATGGAGTATATTAACTTCCAGGTTGTAGTTATCTGTGAAAAATAAAGGAGAAAAGTAAGCTTGGGAAATATTTGGGGGTCTGCCATTGTATTTCTGATATTTTATTTAAAAACAAAAAAAAATACTGGAGCAACCACAGCAAGACATCCAGATTTGCTTGAGTAAAATAGGATGTATAAGGCGGGGAGGCTTTGTATTATTTAGTGACTTTGAAATATGGTACAATAAGGCATTTGAAGAAGAGAGTTAGAAGCGTGTCCACCGCCAGCTTGGAGCACATCTGCCAGTCTGTATTATGAGGCGTCGCAGAGTGTGATGCAACAGAAGACTCAGAAGCCTTTCACAATGTGTCCACTCGCAGTTTTCCCCTTGAAGGAGAAACATCTGTGAAGTCAGAAAACATAAAAGGAAACCAATTTAAACCCAGTGATGTACAGCTTCGTGTTATTCATAAAATAGGAAGGAGAAAGCGAATGGTATTCTTCATTCTACCAGCTGTTTGTCACTTGTGGGGGGAACATGAGTGGAAGAACAAAGACAAGAAGGGCTGCCAGGTTTTTCAGAGGCTGCTCTGACGAAGCCAGCTGTAGCTCGAGTGTGAATATTTTGCAATCAGAGCCTGAAAACCCTGACACAAACAGGTAGGTGACCTTGCAGAGTGGTGTGCCTAAGATCGTAGGTTACATATATCTCCGACTTGTACCTTGTTTACTTGAGAAATAATTGCTCAACAAATGCCAAATGCTTTGCTCCTTTTTTAGAGAAAATTGGGCGGCGCCTGTGGCTCAAAGGAGTAAGGCGCCGGCCCCATATGTCTGAGGTGGTGGGTTCAAACCCAGCCCTGGCCAGAAAAAAAAAATAATAATAATAATAAAATAAAATAAATTTAAAAAATCACTTCCAAATGCTTTCCTCTGCAGTTTTCATCATAGCACTTTGTGGCATGCTGTCTTCCTTCCTTGTTAGTGGTATTTAGGTTAATGACAATGATCTAGGAATGAGGACTAAGAAACAGGAGCTGTCCTTTTAAAAGAATAAGCTCAGGGGGTGGAGCAAAATGGCAGACTATAAGGATCATTCAGCTGAGTTTTCCTAGTACAACTGGTGAAAGAAAGAGAACCCAGCCACACCTGGTGCGGGGACCCTTCTTGGAGTTGTAGCTTAGGGTGCACAGCAAGGTGGTTTTGTACAGGAGACAGCATATGATCAACAGTGGTAGAGAGCTGACTGACTAGATGAGTGTTTGGGAGCTGGTGGGAATGGCTGCCCCCCAACCCCACAGAGGTCCACTGATGGGAGGAAGCCTTTCTGCAGTTTTTGGTTTTCTGGGGAAGCTATGTGTTGAGTGAAAAGCTTGGAAGAGTAGATGAACTTGAACAGTATAAAGCACCCAGATCTGAGTACCAGTTGGAGTGGATTTGCCATCAGTTTGGTGGCTGGTGAGGCAGCCATACTGGGAAGGTCCAGGCTGTCGAGGGTTCATCATTGTGGGAAGGTCGTGAGAAGGTCGTGAAGGTGGGCCTCCCAGCAGGGGTCTAAAACACGGCTGTCATTATTCTATCTGCCAGGATCACGACTCCACTCTTGGGACAGGCTCAGTGGCTCCCACACCCCACAGGAACTGTTGTAAGGGGGCATTTTGAGACCTGCCTCTGAAGGATTCTGGAGAGCTTTATGATCCCTTCCTGGCAGGGTCTGAATGCTGAGGAAACAATCAAGCAATCACTGAGGGCAACTAAGTTAGGAACCAGGACCATGCCTGGGAAATAGAGGTTGCCAGCTGTGTTCTTCATCTCCAAAAAAACCACAGCGCTATCTGGTGCCCTGGCAATATATTGCAACATATGTGTATCCCAATTAAAGCTGGATATATATCCACTGTCTACACACACACACACACACACACACATAGTGAAGAAAGGGAAAAAATACTAAAAAAAAGAAAAAGGAAAAAAATGTGTGTATATATATAGGGATATATAAACTTTTTTCCTTTTTCTTTTTTTTTTTGGCCAGGGCTAGGTTTGAACCAGCCACCTCCAGCATATGGGACCCGCGCCCTACTCCTTGAGCCACAGGCGCCGCCCCTTTCCTTTTTCTTTTTTCTTAGTATTTTTTTTCTTTGCTGCCTAGGTTGCTGCTGTTTTTGGCTATCTGAGCTTTTTTTTGTTTTGTTGTGTTGGATTTGTGAATTTGGTTGGTTCTATACGTAACTGCCATTTTTACTTTCATCAAGAGCACGGGCTCCTGTAACCTTGGTTATTGTACTTTAGTCTCATTTATTCTCTCTCTCTATGTCACTCCTCTCCATTTCACTCTCTCTCTTTTCTTTCTTTTTTTTTTTTTTTAAGAGACAGAGTCTCACTTTGTCACCCTTGGTAGAGTGCTATGACGTCACAGCTCACAGCAACCTCCAGCTCTTGGCTTAGGTGATTCTCTTGTGTCAGCCTCCTGAGTATTTGGGACCATAGGTGCCTGCCACAATGCCCAGCCATTTTTTCTTGCACTTTGGCCGGGGTTGGGTTTGAACCACCACTCTTGGTGTATGGGGCCAGCGCCCTATTCACTGAGCCACAGGCGCTGCCCCATTTCTCTCTTTTGATAAAGATTTTTCTACTTTTTTCATCTTTCCCATATAAATCACTTTGCAATAGCTAAGATATACCCTCTTTTTTCATTATTTCTTCCCTTGTTCCTCATCTCTCTCTCTCCTTTATTTGATACAACTGTATTTTTAATTTTTTTTTTTACCTATTTTTCTTATTATTATTCTTTTTTCTTTTTTCTCTGAGAGCTAGAGTGGCATGGCTATGGTCTGGCAGGGAGCTCAAGGAGGCCAAGAGATCATGGTCTAGGGAGCCCTTCTACATTTGGTTCTCAGAAGATCGTATTGGCAAGTACATACTGCAGGTTTTTTCTATTTCTTTTTCATTTTTATTTATTTATTTCTTCTTGTCTTTTGTTTTTGCTTTTTTATTTCTCTTCCTATTTTTGGCAGAAGAAGAGTTTGGCTTTGCTCAAGCTGGTAAGGAACTCCTGATTTTGAGGAACCCACTCCAGAGCCTCAAAATCCTTGAGTTAGACATGGTGTTAGCATCATACCAATCAATATTATTTCTTCTTCTATCTCTCTGATTCTCTTTTCCTATCCTCTTTCTCTCTTGTTCTTCAATTCTTTTCTTTCATCTCCCCTTCCTTTTATTCTTTTTCTTTCCTTCTTTCTTCTTCTTTCTTTTTCTCCTGTTCTCCCTGCTTGCTCTTTACCCTTCTCTTCCTTTTGGCCTTATACCAATAGGCTACTTCAACACCTAATTCTCAGACAGGATAATTTGAAGCAAAGGAAGAAGTGAGAAGGAAAAAGGAGGACAGATTTGAGTTCTGAGTTCTCCTAGTACAAGTAGAAGATTTTCCAAAGGAATGGAAGCCCTACTGGAGACTATCATAAGTGAAAACTTCCCAAGTTTTACTAAAGATCTCGACATACTCCTTTTAGAAGGATATCGAACCCTGGGTCATCTCAACTCAAATAGAGCTTCTCAAAGACACATTGTAATGCACCTGTCCAAAGGTGAAAGAGAAAATTCTGCAAGCAGCCAGGAGTAAATGCCAACTGACCTACAAGGGCAGAGCCATTAGGGTGACAGTAGACTTTCAACTGAAACTTTCCAAGCCAGAAATGAATGATATTCCACCTTCAACATTCTTTTCTCTTTTTTTTTAGAGACAGAATCTCACTTTATTGCCCTCAGAGTGTCATGGCATTATAGCTCACAGCAACCTCCAACTCCTGGGCTTGGGTGATTCTCTTATCTCAGCCTCCCAAGTAACTGGGACTACAGGTGCCTGCTACAATGCCTGGCTATTTTTTGTTGCAGTTTGGCTGGGGCTATGTTTGAACCTGCCACCCTCAGTATATGGGGCCGGCACCCTACCCACTGAGCCACAGATCCCCCTTTTTTTTTCTTATTTTTTGAGATAGAATTTCACTTTATCGCCCTCAGTAGAGTGCTCTGGCATCACAGCTCATAGCAACCTCCAACTCCTGGGCTTAAGTGATTCTCTAGCCTCAGCTTCCCAAGTAGCTGGGACTACAGGTGACCGCTACAACACCCAGCTATTTTTTTGTTGTAGTTTGGCTGGGACTGGGTTTGAACCCGCCACTCTTGGTATATGGGGCAGGTGCCACCCAACCTTTAATATTCTTAAATGAAATAATTTTCAGCCCAGAATTCTATATCTCGCTAAACTAAGCTTCAAAAATGATGGAGAAATCCAATCTTTTATGGAGATTCAAACACTGAGGAAATTTGTCACAACAAGACCAGCTCTACAGGAAATATTTAGACCTATTCTCAAAACTGAACATCACAATGGACCACCAGCAAAGTAAACACCCAGGAGCTAATCGTCAAAACTTAGCTTCCCCAATGGCACAAAGGATAAAACTACAAATGGACTTTCACAAAAGATGAATAGAACTCCACCACACTTACCAAGTCTCTCAATAAATGTCAATGGATTGAATTCCCCACTGAAGAGGCACAGCTGGCTGATTGGATACAAAAGCATAAGCCATCCATATATTATCTCTAGGAAACACACCTAGCCTTAGAGGACAAATCAAGACACAGGGTAAAGGCCTAGACAACAGTATTTCAAGCAAATGGATGTCAGAAGAAAGGAGTAGTTGCAATCTTATTCTCAGACACAAGCACATTTAAAGCAACTAAAGTTAAGAAAGACAAAGATGGACACTTCATACTGGTCAAGTACAACAAGAAGACATCTCAATTTTAAATATTTATGCTCCCAACTTAAATGCTCCCAGATTTATGAAACAGACCTTGATGGGTCTGGGCAATATAATATCCCATAACACCATCATAACCAAGGACATTAACACCCCTCTTACAGAACTGGACAGATCCTCTGAACAGAAACTAACAAAGATACAAAGGACTTAAATGTGACACTATAACAAAGGGGATTAATCGACGTACACAGAACATACTGTCACAAAGCTAAAGAATATACATTTTTCTCATCAGCCCAAGCAACATACTCCAAAACAGATCACATCCTAGGATACAAAACCTCAGCAAAATTAAAAGAGTAGAAATTATACTTTGCCTCTTCTCAGACCACAAGGCAATAAAAGTGGCACTTAACTCCAGCAAAATCATTCTTCACCACACAAAGGCATGGAAATTAAAGTCTTATGCTGAATGATATTTGGGCTCAGGAAGAGATAAAAGAGGAAATCGTAAATTCCTCAAACATAAGAACTATGAAGACACAAGGTGCCAAAACCTGTGGGATACAACAAAAGCAGCTTTAATAGGGAAATTTATCCCATTAGACACTTACATTCGAAAACAAAAAGAGACCAAACCTTCTTACGGAATTGGAAAAAGAAGAACAATCTAATTCCAAACATAACAGAAGTAAAGAAGTAACCAAAATTAAATCAGAGATTAATGAAATTGAAAACAAAAGAATCATTCAGAAAATTAACAAAAGAAAAAGTTGTTTTTTCAAAAAATAAAATCAGTAAACCTTTGGCCAGATTAACTAGAAATAGAAAAGCAAAATCTCTAATAACTTTAGTGAGAAACGATAAAGGGGAAATAACAACAGATGCCACAGAGATAGAAGAGATTATCTCTGAGTACTACATCAAACCCTATGTCCAGAAATTTGACAATGTGGAGGAAATGGACCAATACCTGGGATCATGACCTCTCCCAAGTCTTAACCAAGAAAAAATAGATCTCTTGAACAGACCAATTTCAAGTACAGAGATATAATAATAAAAATCTCCCAATAAAAATATGCCCTGGTTCAGATGGCTTCACACCAGAATTTGATCAAACCTTCAAAGAAGAGCTTATACCCATACTGCAGAAATTATTCCAAACACATTCTATGAAGGAAACATCACCCTGATACCCAAACCAGGAAAAGACCCAACTAAAAAGGTGAACTTCAGACCAATTTAACTAATGAATATAGATGCAAAAATTATCAATAAAATCCTAGCCATAGATTATAGCTACACATTAAAAAATCATACATCATGATCAAGTAGGTTTCATCACAGGGATGCAAGACTGGTTTAACAGTCTTCTGTTAACATACATTCTGTTCTGTGTCTAACCTTCAAAAGTCCATAAACATAACTCACCATATCTACAGAAGCAAAAACAAAGACTAAATGATCTTCTCAATAGATGTAGAACATCTAATCCTTTTCTAAATAGAACACTTAAGAATATAAGCATAGGTTGGCACATTTTTTAACCTGATTGAAGCCATCTATGGCAAACCCACAGCTAATATTATACTGAATGGAGTAAAACTGAAAGCTTTTCTACATAGAACTGGAACTAGGCAAGGTTGTCCTCTATAGCCACTACTATTCAACATAGTGCTGGAAGTTCTAGCCAGTACAATTAGGCAAGAGAAGGAAAGAAAAGGCATTCAAATCGGGCCAGAGGAGGTCAAACTCTCCCTCTTTGCCAATGATATGATCTTATACTTAGAGAACCCCAAAGACTTAATCAAAAGACTCCTGGAAATGATAAAAAAAAAAATACAGTAATGTCTCAGGATATAAAATTAATGTCCACAAATCAGTAGCCGTTGTATATGCCAGTAACAGCCAGGGTGAGAAGATAATCAAAGACACAATTCCATTCATAGTAGCTTAAAAAAAAAAGAAATATCTAGGAATATACCTAACAAAAGAGGTGACGGACCTCTACAAAGAAAACTATAAAACCCTAAGGAAAAAAAATACAGAAATAGCAGAAGATATTAACAAATGGAAGAACATACCATGCTCTTGGCTGGGAAGAATCAACATTGTTAAAATGTCTATACTTCCCAAAGCAATCTACAGATTTAGTGCAATCCCCATTAAAGTACCAACATCATAGTTTGGAGATTTGGGAAAAAAAAATCTTCATTTTGTATGGAACCAGAAAAAGCCCTGTATAGCCAAGGCAATTCTTAGTAATAAAAACAAAGCTGGGTATCACCCTACCAGAGTTTAGGCTATCCTACAAGGTCATGGTGATCAAAACAGAATGGTATTGACACAGATAGAGACATAGACATTTGGAACTGAAGAGAAGACCATGAGATGAAACCAACATCTTATAGCCCCCTGATCTTTGATAAATCAAACAAGAACATACACTGGGGGAAAAGAATCCCTATTCTTTTCCCAGCAGAAGGTACTGGGAGAACTGGATAATTACATGTAAAATACTGCAACTGGACCAGCAGCTTTCACCACTTACAAACATTGATTCAAGATAGATAAAAGATTTAAATCTAAGGCATGGAACAATAAAAATCCTTGAAGAATGGGTGAGGGAAAAACTGGAAGATATCAGCCTGGGGAAAGACTTTATGAAGAAGACTTCACTGACAAGTGCAACAACAATAAAAATAAACAAATGGGACTTAATTAAACCAAATAGCTTCTGTACAGCCAAGGGAACAACAACCAAAGCAAATAGACAACCTTCTGAATGGTAAAAAAATATTTGCATATTATGAATCGAACAAAAGCTTGATAATTAGGATCTATAGAGAACTCAAATTAGTCAACAAAAAAGACCCAACAATCCCATGTATCACTGGGCAAGAGACATGAATAGAACCTTCTCTAAAGAAAATAGATGAATGACTAACAAATATATGAAAAATAGTCATCATTTCTAATCGTTAGAGAAATGCAAATCAAAACCACCCTGAGATATCACCTAACCCCAGGGAGAATGGCCCACATAACAAAGTCTCAAAGCTGCAGATGCTGGCATGGATGTGCAGAGAAGGGAACACATTTATACTGCTGGTGGGATTGCAAACTAATACAACCTTTTTGGAAGGAAATATGGAGAATCCTCAAAGAACTCAAATTAGACCTCCCATTTGATCCTGCAATCCCATTACTAGGCATCTCCTTGGGGCGAGGGGGGTGGGAGGGCCACATTTTATCATAAGGACATTTGCACTAAACTGTTTGTTGCAAACTCAATTTACAATTGCCAAAATGTGGAAACAACCTAAATATCCCCCAACCCATGAATGGATTAACGAGGTGTGTTATATGTATACCATTGAATACTATTCTGCCATTAAAAAGACAGAGACTTTATATCTTTTTTATTGACCTGGATTGAGATGGAACTCATTCTTCTTAGTAAAGCATCACAAGAATGGAGAAGCAAGAATTCAATGTACTCAATTCTATTATGAAGGCAGTAGATTAGCTAATACAAGGGGTGGGGTGGGGAATGAGGGAGCCATGAGAGGTGAAGAGGGAGGGAGGGAGAGGGTCATGGAGTATGGTACACCTCTTGGGAGCAAGACACAATTCTAAGAGGGAATTTACCTAACAAATGCAATCAGGGTGCCCTAATTCTTTGTACCGTCAATGAATCCTAAACAAACCAAAAGTCTAGACTTTGAACCAAATGTAAAAAATATTTTTAAGACAATCCTGGGGAAATTTAAGTATGGATCAGAATTAGGTGAAACCAAGAAGTTATTAACAATGCATGATAATGGCACAGAGGTTATAAAGAAAACACCCATGTACAAAGGAGTAGTGATTGGAAGCCTGGATTTTCCTTGAAAATATTTCAGCAAATATAAAGACAAAAAGGAAAATATTATAATTTTCTATAGCAAAATTTTGCTAATTGTCAAATCTAGGTAACAGATAAATAAGGATTCGTTATACCAGTGTCTTTTGTATACATTTACATTTCTTATAATAAAAAGAATGTAAAATTTAAAAAAATAATAAAAGAAAAGAAAAACTCACAGGCACTTGTAATCCCAGCTACTTGGGAGGCTGAGGAAAGAAGGTCACTTGAGCCCAAGAGTTTGAGGTTGCTGTGAGCTTTCATGCCAAAACATTCTACCCAGGGCAACTCTGTGTCCAAAAAAAAAAAAAAGGAAAGAAAGAAAGAAAAATTATAGCCTTGGGTGAGAATTGACTAAAGAATCTGTGAATGGATACGCACCCTGAGCTGATAACTGGTGTTTCCTCCAGTGAGAACAGAAGCAGAGACTGGGGACTGGTAGGGTGGGGAAGCAATATTGCTTGGGTGGCCTAAGACCTAAGACCTATTTACCTCCTCCATTTGCTGCGTCCTGGGAAAAGAAAACTGAAAGTAAGAAAGAACCAGCCTATCAATAACAATGAAGCACTTGCACAGCAACAAAATTGTGGATAAAAATCAAAAGGAATGCTACAAAGTGATATGTACAAGAAGACCAGAATTTGAAAATTACAATAGATAACAAATCATACTCACCCCAAATGGCAGAATCCCACTCAGAAACCCCTGTGTGAAGTCATGGAAGGAGTTTTGCAAAGCAAAGCCTGGCAGCCAGACTGGCGGGTTCAAGCCCAGCCCTGGCTGAACTGCAACCAAAAAATAGCCAGGCGTTGTGGCGGGCGCCTGTAGTCCAAGCTGCTCGGGAGGCTGAGGCAGGAGAATCGTGAAAGCCCAAGAGCTGGAGGTTGCTGTGAGTCCTGTGACATCATGGCACTCTACCAAGGGTGGTAAAGTAAGACTCTGTCTCTACAAAAAAAAAAAAAAAAAAAAAAAAACACTGAATAGGGCAGCGCCCGGAGCTCAGTGGGTAGGGTGCTGGCCACATACACCAAAGCTGGCTGGTTTGAACCTGGCCCGGGTCAGCTAAAAAACAATAATGGCAACTACAACCAAAAAATATCTAGGCATTGTGGCGGACACCTGTAGTCCCAGCTACTTGGGAGGCTGAGGCAAGAGAATCGCTCAAGCCCAAGAGTTGGACGGTGCTGTAAGCTGTGACACCACAGCACTCTACCCAGGGTGGCACTCTACCCAGGGTGACAGCTTAAGAGTCTGTCTCAAAAAATAAAAATAAAAATAAATAAAACACTGAATAAACCTTTGGTAAATATGGTAATGTGGCAATTTTCATTTAAGTCAGCCGTAATTGACCTTGGAATCATTTTCTTTAGAAAGTGGAAACCGTACTACTTCCCACAAGACCAATAATATTTAAGGGTGTAAGGGGACTCAAGATTATACTTCCCTGGAGGGCAGAGAGTTAAGAAAACTCCCTTCTTAGCTGTTTTTTGACTGTCTTATGACCCTGCATGGCTAATGGCTCACACTTAGACTCCCTGCCGGGTTTGAGCTGTAGTTTTAAGGACCAGCTGATATTGTAATTCAAGAGCAGATCACTGAGAGAGTAAATTTGTACATCACATCGTCAACAAACTTGAAAAAAATTAATATAAGCAATCTATTTACTGACAGTTAAACGTAATTTGAAAGAAGGAGCAAAATTCAAATAAATACACATATCTACATTTAAATTAAATTACTTTCAAGGTTAAAGTTACCTGCTTAGCAATTCCTTATAGAATATAGGAGGAAATTGTGCCTTTCAGTTAACAGAAACTAGTTCAGAACCAACAGGTGAAAAGTCAAAGAGCAAATTGCTAAAGTGACTTAAAATTCTGGGACCAGCTCTGCGCCCCTTTCCACTGCCCCCCACCCCCAGTGCTTCTCCTTCTGCGTCAGGCTGCCATCTGCAATTAATGAATGATCCATCCAAAGCGGTTTTTCGTGTAAGTTGAAATTTTTAGTTTATCAACTTGTAATACTTTGTGCAGAAGTTTATAGCATCCTACCTTAGCTTGATTAGACTATTCTAGCCTTTTTTTCTCTTTTTTTCCTTTAAGGCTTTCTTTTTTTTTTTTTTTTTAGAGACAGAGTCTCACTGTACCGCCCTTGGTAGAGTGCCGTGGCGTCACACGGCTCACAGCAACCTCTAACTCTTGGGCTTACGCGATTCTCTTGCCTCAGCCTCCCGAGTAGCTGGGACTACAGGCGCCCTTTAAGGCTTTCTAAAATGTTGGGCAAGAACAGGTTGTAACTACAACACTATGTAAAATGGTTTAACAGAAGGTACTGCAAACGAATATGCACATGCCCTGTGACCCAGCACTTCTGCTCTTAGAAATATACCTAAATGAAACGTGTGCATTTGTTCATCAAAAACTATGCACAAGAAGAATGTTCCTAGAGGCATTGCCTATAAGAATATTTCTTTCTTACACATTGTTTATCATGGCCCCCAATTACCCACCAGTGTTAGGATGGATACCCATGTGACATATTCACACAAGAAGATAAATAAACCACAATAGCACTGATAACTCGCAAACACACTGCTGAGAATAGAAGGCAGACAGATGGGGCACGGATACACATGGTGCTGTTTTCACATGGCTCGAAGCCGGGCAAGTCAAGATGACAGGAATAGAGCTCAGGAGAGCAGCTACCTTTGCTGGTGGATATAGAATCTTAGGGAGACAAAAGAGAGGCTTCTGATGGACTGAGTGTATTTGTTTGCTAAACTGCAATTAAAAAAAAAATACCACAGCCTGGGTTGTTTGAGCAATAGAAACTTGTTCTCACAGTTTTGGAGGCTGGAAGTCCAAGGTCAAGGTTCCAGCTGGTCCATCTCCAGCGAGGGCTCTCTTTCTGGTATGTAGACAGCTACATTCTCACTGTGCCTTTATGTGACCTTCTTCTGAAGGTACACTCAGGCAGAGAAAGAACTCTGCTTTTGCTTCCTTTTTTCTCTCCTTTTATTTAAAAGTATTACAGGGGTACAAATACTTTTGGTAGCGTGGATCAGCGCCCATCATCCAAACAGAGTTCAGTGTACCTGTTACTCACCCTCTCTTCCCCACTGCTGCTGAATTTCCTTTAAGTTTTATTTCCCAGTAAGCACGTGTATGTTTTCAGTTCTATTTTTACAGTGAGTATGTGCAATGTTTTTTTCCCCATTCTTTAGATACTTTCCTTAGGATAATGGTCACCAGTTCCATCCAAACTGTTGCAAAATCCATCAAGTCATCCTTCTTCGTGGCTGAGTAGTATTCCATGTTATACGTATTCCTTCTGCCTGTGTTAATTTACTCATGAATTGATGGAAACTTAGGTTGATTTCACATCTTTTCAATTGCTAACTGTGCTGCAATCAACTTTCCTGTATAGTGTCTTTTTGTTAAAATGGCTTCTTTTCCTTCGGGTAAATATTTAGTAGTAGGATTACTGGGTCGAATAATAGGTCCACTTTTAGTTCCTTGAGGAATCTCTATACTGTTTTCCCTGGAGGCTGTACTAATTTGCAGTCCCACCAACAGTGTAGAAGCGTCCTGTCTGCACCCATGCCAGCATCTGTTATTTTGGGACTTTTTAATAAAAGCCGAATATTCTAACAGGGGTAAGGTGATATCTCATTGTGATTTTAATTTGCATTTCCGTGATGATTAGTCATGGTGCACATTTTTTCATGTGTTTGTTGGCTATCTGTTTACTTTCTTTTGAAAAGTTTCTGTTCAGGGCGGCACCTGTGGCTCAAGGAGTAGGGCGCCGGTCCCATATGCCAGAGGTGGCGGGTTCAAACCCAGCCCCGGCCAAAAAACCACACACACACAAAAAAGAAAAGTTTCTGTTCATGTTTCTTGCCCACTTTTTGATGGGGCTGTTTGATATTTTCTTGATGATTTGCATGAGTTCTTTATAGCCCTTTTTTTGGATGTATAGTTTTTGAATATTTTCTCCTATTCTGAAGGTTTTCTATTTGTGTTGTTGATTATTTCCTTTGCTGGGGGAAGCTTTTAAGTTTAGTTAATTTTTTTCAACATTTCCACAAAAATAACTATAAGACACTAAGAAAATAAATTGTAGAGAAAAAAATGGAAAAACATATCATGTTTTGGACTAGTAGAATCAACATTGTTAAGATGTCCATACTACCTGCTGTGGTTTATAGATTCAATGCAATTTCCGTTAAAATACTAAGGTCGTATTTCACAGATCTAGAAAAAAATAATTCTATGTTTTATTTAGAACCAAAAAAGAGCCCAAATAGCCAAGGCTTAATTAAGCAAAAGGATCAAACCTGGACATATCACATTACCAGATTTCAAACTTTACTACAGGGCTGCAGTAACCAAAACAGCATCACATTAGCACAAAAATAGAGACATAGACCAATTGAACAGAATAGAAAACTGAGATATAAAACCATCCACATACAGCCAATTGATACTTGACAAAGCAGACAAAAATATACAGTAGGAAAAGAATTCTTATTTAATAAATGGTGCTGGGAAAATTGGTAGCTACATCCAGAAGAATGAAACAGGACCTGTCTCTCTCACCACTCTCGAAAATTATTTCAAGAGGAAGAAATGACTTAAATTGTAAGGCATAAAACCATAAGAATTCTAGAAGAAAACGATCCTCTTTTTATAAGCGCATGAGTCCTATTAATAATAATAGTTCAGGGACCCACTCTCATGATCTCATTTAACCTTATTAATTAGCTCAAGATTTTACACCCAAATACAGTCACAATGGGGATAAGGTTCAACATACGAAATTGGAGAGATACAATTTTTTCCACGGCAATGAGTCCTGGGTGTGGCTGCATGGATGTGCTCATTCTGTGAAGGGTCCCTGGGCTGTATAATAATGATTTATGCCCTTTCTATATGTATGTTATATTTCAACTCAAAGCAGAAAAAAGTGTCATGATGGCTTCAGAGAATTTTGTTAGATAATTGTTTTAGGTTAATACCTAATTTCTACAAAATGAAAGACTGGATTCTTTTCTTTTTCTTTCTTTTCTCTTCTTGTCTCCCTTCCCTCTTCTCCCCTCCCCTCCTCCCTCCACTCCCCTCCCCTCCCTCCTTCCCTCCCATCTTTCTTTCTTTCTCTCTCTTTCTATCTCTCTCTCTCTCTGTCTTTCCTTCTCCCTCCCCCTCTCCCCCTTTCCTTATTCTACATTTGAGACCTCTGGGATAATTACTTTGTTTTCTTCCTAAGCATTTAAGGAACGTAAGTAGACATATACTAGCATACAGTTATGTGTATGTAAGTGAAGGATATGAGTGTATGTATGTACACATGTGTGCTACAGGGAAAACTATCTTCTCTCCATTTCAAAAACAATGGATTAGAAATTAATTCACAGACTTAACCGGAAATATGTGAGAATGAACACAAGTGAGTTTGCGGACTTCAGTGTAGTGGCCAGTTTAAAGCTCCCGTTATAGGATAATAGTGATATAGGACATTGCTGAATTCTTTTTTAACATTATTTTCATACTTTATAGGTTAACTCGACCATGGAAGATTATCCTATGTGTGATTCTTGGATTGACTTTCCTTTTCATAGGTACGTTTCACTTTACTAATGATCCTTAACACCATTCCCAAGATATGTCTGCGTGGTGAGAGAGGTCATAATAGAATAACTCACATCTGTAGATAAATGGCACGGAAGATGCTAGAAGTGACCTGCATGTTCTTGAAGCATATTTTTGTCTTTTATTTCTGATTATAAAAATAATACATATGTATAAGCTTTTTTATAGAAAGTTTAGAAAATGCTTTTCTCTTTTAGAACTGTGGTTTAAAATAGAAGTTGCTTTAATGTTAAGAACCTTTCAAATATTTATTGCAAACATATTATACATTTCACCTTTTCTAAATTTGGGGGACTTAGCTTGGGAGATTTTGACAACCAAAGTCTCTTACTCATCACACCGTAAATGATTGCTGAACAGGCGATGATAATTTCTGACTGGGCGGTGCCACCACCCACAACCCCTGGTGCACTGGACAATTGCTCTTTATCATATTGACAAATTGAGGCATGGAGTTCTCATTAAAACCAGGCTTTCAACCCAGTTATTGCCATGAAACCATGTTTTATGACATGGCAGCACTCTGGGTGCTAGTTCTTTATGATTGCACATGTATACCCAGACCGCTGGTTTACCCTGATTCTGTGCCTGTCCAAGGCCAGGCCTGCTCCATCCGTTAGCCACAGCTTACTGGGCTGGGAGTGCCCATTCCAGCTCAGTGGACCTCTGGACTAGACCTTGAACACTTTGGTCTCTAATAAGAACTACAGATTGCTTGGTTTGCTCTGTTTCCTGGCTGTCTTCTCTTTATTACCCTCTGCAGCAGCCTTCACCATTTTGCTTCTGCTGGCCCACCTCATCAGCCCCTGCAGATGAAGCTTCCTCCTAGCTCTGACCCCAGGCCTGTGTGTAACTGTTCAAACTGTTCTTCCTGATTTCCCCTTCAGTGTCTGTGTCAGGAGTGCACAGTGTGGTCAGTACAAATATTTGTATTCAGGATCTGTTTCATTCTGGAAATTATACCCCATATTTTCTTAACATCTTTTAACACACACACACAGTTTTTACAATGGATGCAATGGCTTCTTTGTATTTCCCAAGTTTAAGCTTGCCAACAAACATGCCAGATCCATTTTAGACACCACTGATTATGGGGAAGATTTCAGTGGAATTAAACTGGACTCTGATAGGTTTTTGCTCTACTGAATTAAAATGCACATAATCAAAAACTATTTCAAGTGTATCTTTCTGTGGCGTTTACTGAATTCACAGTATTGTGCAATCACTGCCTCTATACAGTTCCTAAATATTTTTATCACCTCCAAAGGAAACCTCATACCCCTTAAGTGGTTGCTCTCCATCCCCCCCCAACAAAGACATTGTCAATCAACAATCTGCCTTCTATTTCTGTGGTTTGCTTATACTGAACGTGTCATATAAGTAGAATCATACAACATGTGGCCTCTCTTGTCTGGCTTCTTTTTTTTTTTTGAGACAGAATCTCACTTTGTCACCCTTGGTAGAGTGTCATGGCCTCACAGTTCACAGCAACCTCAAACTTTTGGGCTCAAGCGATTCTCTTGCCTTGCCTCAACCTCACAAGTAGCTTAGACCACAGGCAACCTCAAACTCTTGGGCTCAAGCGATTCTCTTGCTTTGCCTCAGCCTCACAAGTAGCTCAGACCACAGGCAACTGCCACAATGCCTGGCTATTTTTAGAGACAGGGTCTCACTCTGGCACAGCTGGTCTCAAACCTGTGAGCTCAGGCAATCCGCCCACCTCAGCCTCCCAGAGTGCTAAGATTACAGGCATGAGCCCCCACGCCTGGCTCTTGACTGGCTTCTTTTGCTTAGCTTAGCATAATGTTTTCAAGGGTCATTCATGTTGTAGCATGTATTTGTCCTCCATTCCTCTGTGGCTAAATAATATTCCACTGTATGTATATAATGCATTTTGTTTATCTATTTATCTATTGATAGACATTTGAACTGCTTCCCTCTTTTGGCTGTTGTGAACAGTGATGCTATGAGCATGTGCACATATGTTTGAGTATTTGTTTTCAGTATGTTTCTTTTGAGTGTACAGATGGTAGTGGAATCTCTGGGGAGAAGCTACAGGACTGTGTTTCCACAGTGGCTGCACCATTTGCATTCCAATGAGCAGTGTTAAAGGAGTCCAATTTCTCCACCTCTCCTAACTTTTGTTGCTTTTCTTGTTTGTTTGTTTTTTTTTTCTTTCCCCTCCATAACAGCCAGCCTGGTAGATGTAAAGCTGTGCTTCACTGCGGTTTTGATTTCTGGTTAATGACTAAAGATATTAAGCATCTTTTTATGTGTTTATCGATCATTCGTATAGATTCCTAGGAGAAATGTCTGTTCAATCTTTTGTTCATTTCTTCACTAGGTTATTTGTCCTTTTGTTGTTAAGTTGTAAGAGTTCAATATAAATTCTAAATACTATATTCTTCTCAGATAAAAGACTTGAACATATTTCCTTTTAGTCTGTAGGTTATCTTTGTACTTTATTATATCTTTTAAGATATAAAAATATAATTTTTGTGGTATCATATCAAGGACTCCCTGGCCGAATCCTACGTCAGGAAGATTTATACTGTTTTCTTCTAAGAATTTTATGGTTTTAGCTCTTAAAATGTCCTTCTTTCCTATTTGACAAAAGCAGTTTTGTGGTTATTGAGCCATTTTTGAGTTCATATTTGTGTACGAAGAAAGATAAGGTCCAATTTTATTTACTTATTTATTTTTGTATGTGGATATCTGGTTGTCCCAGCATCATTTGTTGAAAATATTGTTCTTTCCCCATAGGAATTTTTGAATAGTCTCTTGGAACTCTTGCTAAAGCTCAACTGGCCAGCGATATATAGATTTATTTCTGGATCTTTTATCTCATTGGTCTATATGTCTATTATTATGCCAGTATCACACTATTGGGATAAGGATTTTTTTTTTTTTTTTTTAGACAGAGACTCACTATATTGCTCCTGATAGAGTGCTGTGGTGTCACAGCTCACAGCAACCTCAAACTCTTGGGCTTAAGTGATTCTCTTGCCTCAGCCTCCCAAGTAGCTGGGACTACAGGCACGTGTCACAATGCCTGGCTATTTTGTTCTGGTTGTTGTTGGTGTCTTAGCTGGCCCTGGCAGGGTTCAAACCTGCTACCCTTGGTGTATGTGGTTGGTGCCCGGCTGACTGAGCTATGGGCACCACCAGGGATAGGGATTTTTAAACAGGTATTTCTTTGAATCTGTAGATAGCTTTGGGTAGTATTGCCATCTCAACAATAGTGTCTCTTCTAATCCATGAGTATGAGTTGTCGTTCCATTTACTTAGGATTTCTTAATTTCTTTTCAGCAGTGTTTTCTGTTTGGGTTTAAAAGTGAATCTGTAAGCAGCGTTGTTGGATCATGTTTTTAAATTCATTCTTCTAAGTCTCTGCCTTTTGACTGCAGAGTTTAATCCATTTACATTTAAATCAGTTATTATTAAGGAAGAGTTTACTTCTGGTATTTTCCTATTTTTTAAATCTATGTCTCATACTTTCTTTTTTTGTTGTTCCTCACCTCCATTACTGCCTTTTTAAATTTTTACTTGATTTGTTGTAGTGTACTGTTTTAGTTCTCCTTTATTTCATTTTGTATGTTTTTTAGACATTTTCTTAGCAGGTAGCATGAGGATTACAACTGACACTATAAATTTATATAGTTTGAATTGATATCAAATTAGCTTTAATAGCATGCAAGCACTCTGCTCCTATAGAGCTCTGTCCCTTATCACGTAAAAAATCACATCTTTACACATGTGCATTCACTAACATAGATTTGTAACTTTTTTCTTTTTGAGACAGAGTCTCATTTTGTCACTCTTGGTAGAGTGCCATGGTGTCATAGCTCACAGCAACCTCAAATTCTTGGGCTCAAGTGATCCTCTTGTCTACCAAGGAGCTGTGACTACAGGCACCTGCCACAGCACCCCGCTATTTTTTTTTTTTTACAGATAGGGTCTCACTCTTGCTCAGGCTGGACTTGAACTCCTGAGCTCAGGCAATCCACCCACTTCATCCTCCCAGAGTGCTAGGATTATAGGCATGAGCCATCACGTTCGGCCCTATAGATTTAGTTACAAACCAAAAACTCAATCATACTGGCTTTTACAATTACCTGTGTGATATCTTTACTGGAGATCTTGATTTCTTCCTAAGGCCATTGAGTTACTCTTCAATGTCCTTTCACTTCAGCCTGAAGAATTCTCTTCAGCATTTTCTGTAGGGCTGGTCTACAAAAGCCCTCAGCTTTTATCTTGGAATGTCTTAATTTTTCCTCTATTTGGAAAAATAGTATTGCTGGATATAGACATTTTTCCCCCCAGCACTTTAAATATGTCATCTCGCTGTCCTCTGGCCTCCATGTTTTTTTGATGAGAAATCAAACCATAGTCCTATAGGAAATTCATTTCTCACTTGATGCCGTCAAGAGTCTCTCTGTATCTGTCTTTCAATAGTTTGATTACAATAAGTTTCAGTGTGGATCTTTTTAAGTTTGTCCTACTTGAAGTTGTTTGAGCTTCTTGGATATGTAGATTCATCCTTTTTCAAATCATATTTGGAAAGTTTTCAGACATCATTTCTTTAAGTATTCTTCCTGCCCTTTTCTCTCTAACTCTTCTGTCTGCAGCTGCTGCATGCATATATAGACCCACTTGACGGTGTCCCACACGTCTCTTATGCTCTGTTCACTTTCTTTCTTTCTTTTCTTTTCTTGCCTTTTTTGTTTTTGTTGTTGTTGTTGTTCCTCAGACTCAATAATTGCTATAGTTCTTTTTATTTTTTTTGAGACAGAGTCTTGCTCTAACACCCGGAGTAGAGTACGGTGATACCATAGCTCACAGCAACCTCAAGCTCTTGGCTCAAGTGATCCTCCTGCCTCAGGCTCCTGAGTAGTCCCCACTAGTCCCCAACACCATCCATGCCCAGCTAGTTTTTCTATATTTAGTAAAGATGGGGTCTTACTCTTGCTCAGGCTGGTCTTAAACTCCTGAGCTCAAGCAATTTACCTGCCTCAGCCTCCCGGAGGGCTAGGATTTGTCTTTCTCTCTTTAAGTTAACTAATTTTTCTTTCTGCTACTCAAATCTGCTGTTGTGCCCATCTAATGAATTTTTTATTTTAGTTATTACTTTTTTTTTTTTTTTTTTTTTTTGTAGAGACACAGTCTCATTTTATTGCCCTTGGTAGAGTGCCGTGGTGTCACACAGCTCATAGCAACCTCCAACTCCTGGGCTCAAGCGATTGTCTTGTCTCAGCCTCCCAGTAGCTGGGACCACAGGCACCTGCTACAACGCCCAGCTATTTTTTGTTGCAATTTGGCCAGGGCAGGTTTGAACCCGCCACCCTTGGTATATGGGGCTGGCATCCTACCCACTGAGCCATAGGCGCCGCCCAATTTAGTTATTACTTGTTTCAACTTCAGAATTTATATTTGTTTTCTCTCATAGTTTATCTTAATTAATATTCTCATTTTATTCATGTACCATTTTCCTGGTTTCCTTTAGTTCTCTGTCCATGGTTTCTTTTAGTTTTTCAGTGTATGTAAAACAGCTAATTAAAGACTTTGTCTAGTTCCCACCTGGGTAAAGAATTCAACTGCAACACAGGCTTTACCTTACAAATGCAAACAATATAACCTAATTATAAATACCTTCATATTAACCTAAAACTTAAAAAACAAGTAAAAGCAAAATAAAGATTTTTTTTTTTTTTTTTTTTTGTAGAGACAGAGTCTCACTTTATGGCCCTCGGTAGAGTGCCGTGGCATCACACAGGTCACAGCAACCTCCAGCTCTTGGGCTTAAGCGATTCTCTTGCCTCAGCCTCCCGAGTAGCTGGGACTACAGGCGCCCTCCACAGCACCCGGCTATTTTTTTGTTGCAGTTTGGCCGGGGCTGGGTTTGAACCCACCACCCTCGGCATATGGGGCCGGCGCCCTACTCACTGAGCCACAGGCGCCACCCAAAATAAAGATTTTAACTAGTAAGTTCAATGTCTGAGCTTCCTCAGGGATAGTTTTTTTCTTTTCTTTCTTTTTTCCTTTTTTCATCCCTTTTCTTTCTTTTTTTTTTTTAAATAGGCCATGCTTTATTTCATTCTATGTCTTTTAATTTGTGTTGTAAATTGGATATTTGCAAATTATAATGCAATAAAGCTGGCAATCAGGTTTTCCCTTTCCCTAGGACCTGCTGCTGTTGCAGGTTGAAGGCTGCAGTTTTCTGTTTAGTAACTTTTTCAAACTATTTTTGCAAACTGAATTTCCTGTCATATGTGTTCACTATTTCATTATCTTAGTGGTGATTTATGATTTGACAGATGTTTTTTTGAATTCCTGGAGAGAGTGAGAAACAGAGGCAGAGACAGACAGATTACTCTCTCAATCTTTGCAGCTTGGCTCTAAGCTGAGACATTCCTTTAAGGCTAAGCCAGTCCACTTACCCACTCTGCCTTATCCTTTTCCTCCTGTTTACACAAAGCTCACAGACCTACCAGAGGTGCAGACCTAGTATCCTACTGGAGGACATTTTCTGAGCGTGCACCCAGCCCTGCACACGCACACTGCACTCTCTCTTCTGTGGCATATGCAGCCGTCTTTATGAACCCTTCTTCCTAGGGGAGGCTGCCGCCTTCCTGGGCCTTTGCTTTTGTCTGCTACTTCCCTCATCTATGGTTGCTGACCCAAGTGGGCATGGACAGTATATGTTTTTTAACTTTTTCAACAGCTATTGTCAAAAAGCCATGCCAATCCAAGGGGTGAGATTAAAGCAAAGGTCATTTTCTGTGCCAGTCCCTCAAGGAATCATGGGCTGGGTCAAAACTCATGAGCACCGTATTTTAAGAACAAGGTCTATATTAGCTGACCATTAGGAATGGTAAGTGCTGTCCTGAAAGTTGCCCCCACCACCTTAGAAAATGGAAGGTGGGCGGCACCTGTGGCTCAGTGAAGTGGGCACCGGCTCCATATACCAAGGGTGGTGGTTGCAAACCCGGTCCCAGCCAGCTAAAACAGCAGTGGTAACTGCAACAAAAATAGCCAGGCATTGTGGTGGGCGCCTGTAGTCC
The DNA here is from genome assembly GCF_027406575.1 of Nycticebus coucang. Classification (NCBI taxonomy): domain Eukaryota; kingdom Metazoa; phylum Chordata; class Mammalia; order Primates; family Lorisidae; genus Nycticebus; species Nycticebus coucang. The sequence goes on from NC_069790.1 coordinate 7,866,120, forward strand.
CAGCTACTCGGGAGGCTGAAGCAAGAGAATCACCTAAGCCCAAGAGCTGGAGGTTGTTGTAAGCTGTGATGCCATGGCACTCTATTAGAGGGTGACAAAGTGAGACTCTGCCTCTGGAAAAAAAAAAAAAAAAAAAGAAGAGAAATGAAAATGGAAGGTTAGGAAGGTAAATAAAAATTCCACAATGCTCTCTTCCAAAAACTAGCCCTACTTTCTTCACTTATCTGATTGCTGTAGGTTTTGGATTAGATTCAAGAGTTCCAAAGAAATTGATTCTGTCCGTCTTTTATAGTTTACAGTTGTTTCTATGAAGGACTGATTCTTTCTATGAAGGACCTATTCAGTTTACAAGGTCAGCCAAGGATCTGATATTCTTTTTAAGACCTCATATGTCCCTCATGCTTAGAAGAATGCCTATTAATACATGTCAGATATTTTATAAACGTTTTCAGATAAACTTTTTAGTCAGAGTTGTTCTTATCTTTAACAGGACTTCGAAGTCTTCAGTGGCTTAAAGAAATAGAGTTTCCTCAAAAATCCAGACAAGTATATTCTGTAATTGGAGAATTTGCTTCAAGGCTTTATAATTACCAGGTGATGTTTTGTTGTCATTTTGTATGTCACTTATTTAAAATTTAATACTCTACAAGGCTAGTTCAACTTACGATGTGTTATGTTTGTTTTGTATAAGAGGATCTAATAAAAACATCATAGGAAATGGAATTCTATTAAGTGGTTGCTATGCTTTGAGTGTTCCTACCAAAACTAAAGTTGACATTTAATTGCCATTGTGACACTGAGAGGTGGGAACTTTAAGGAGAAGTAGATTAATGCAGTTACGGTGGGAGTGGGTTAGTTATCTAAAGGGTGGGCTCTGGTAAAAACGTAGATCTGGCGCTATTTCCTTGCCTCCCATGGTTGTCTGTCCCTCCACCATGGTATGATCTCTGCCGCACACTGGCACCGTCCCTGCAGATGTTCTAGCCATCTGCAGTCAAATACACTCCAGCTCTTTATAAATTTCTCAGTCTGTGGATTCTGTTACAGCAGCAGAGAACAGACTCAGACAGTAGTTTTGCGGCTACGAAATCCTAAAAGTTCCCCACAGCCCGTGATCCCTACAGGATCCCCAGGAGAAACTCAAGCACAAGGAAAAATGGCAACTACATCTGTATCATTCTCCTCTGCCCAACACTGGATGGTATGGTATTTCTCCTTGTCCTGAAGCTGGCTAGATCTGATGGGCTTATACTGAGATCAGTCACGCAATGTCTTTGTCTGGTCCACCACCCCACACCTGCCTCTTCAGCATTCCAAACCAAGCCTTGTTGATTCCATGCTTGGATCGAGAAATCTAGAAGACAGAGGGAGGAAGATGGTAAGAGCTATAGCCAGGTGGTGACTGCTCTGTGGGAAGATGGACAGACAAATGGACAGACTTGTCTCTGCCTATGTGTTGACCTTTTAACCCATGGCGACTCTAGTGACCCCAGCAAGTGCTTTGGATCTGTCTGATCAGATTCATATTTCAGGTCATTTTAACCCAGGGTTTCTGAAATCCTCCACTTCCCGGGTCCTCCAGAAACTGCCTCATTCCAATGTGTCTTGCCACATGGAGCCCTTAAAAGGGCATAGGCTGCACATGAGCAATTCTGGCAGTAGTCAAGTGAGGACACGTCCCCTCGTAGTTCACAGATTGATACCTGGAATTGCTCCCAATCTCAAAGATCCTGCTCACTCTGCATAAATGCAGAGCCTTAACCCCTCAGACCTGGACAAAAGGACAGACTTGTGGAAACCCCACAGGGCGAGTCAGCCTGAGAGGCCTCCCACACCCCGGGCTCCTCACATCAAAGACAAGGACCCAGGCCTATGGGAGCAGGGCCTGGATAGTTAGGTCATCACTAGGAAACCAGAGATGAGCACTCAGCATGGACAGTGTCTCTCCTGTTCCTGCCAGCTTCTGACTAACCCTCACCAGGATGGTTACTTGTGTGTGTTAGGTTAGCTGGGCCAGGGTGCACAGATGTTTGGTCAAACGTCAGTCCAGCTGTTGCAGCAAAGATATATTTTAGAAATGATTAATGTTTAAATCAATAGACTTTTTTTTTTTAGACAGAGTCTCATTCTGTCACCCAGGCTAGAGTGCTGTGGTGTCAGCCTAGCTCACAGCACCCTCAAATCCTGGCCTCAAGAAATCCTGCTGTCTCAGCCTCCAAAGTAGCCGGGTCTACAGACGCCTACACCACAATGCCCAACTAGTTTTTCTATGTTTAATAGAGACAGCGTCTCATGGGTCCTCAGGCTGGTCTCAAATTTCTGAGCTCCAATGATCTTCCCACTTCGGCCTCCCAGAGTGCTAGTATTACACAGTGTGAGCCACCACACCTAGCCAACAGATTTTTTTTAGTACTCCATCCTGGAGTCAAAAGGCATACATCAATAGATTTTAAGTAAAGGAGATTACCCTCCACACTGTGGGTAGGCCTCATTCAATCAGTTATTGTCTTAAGAGTAAAGACTGAGATTCCCCCAAGGAAGAAAAAAGTCTGCCTCCACACGGCCTTTAGACCTGAGCTGCAAATCAACTCTTCCCTGGTTCACCAGTCTGCCAGCCTGCCCTACAGATTTCAGGAGAGCCAGCCTCTACAATCATATAAGCCAATTCCTTAAAATAAATCTCCCTGTGTATATATCAGCTTGGTTCTATCTCTCTGGAGAACACTGACTGATAAACTCGTAAGTTTTTCTGGCAGGTTCCATTAAGGCCTGAACGCCAGGTGCCCCCTCTGCCTATAATATTCTGCTGCAAATCATTACAGGTGTAATTCCAGCCAACTTAAACGTTACCTCCTCAGACAGGCCTCTGTGACAACACACAGGTAAAGGTAGATCCCAACATTACCTCGACTCTATCTTACACATCCGCTGATTTACCAGCTCTCTTCCTACCTTCTCCCCCTTTTGCTAAAATGTAACGGGCAGGGAGCTTGTCTGGAACCTAGAACAGTACCCAGATACATGGAGATTTATAAATATCTGCATGAATGAAAGAATGATTTGAGTGTTGATCACATTGTCGAAAAGCCTCTTTTCCTTCCGCCTCCAGTGTTAGGCTGACCAACATACATAACAGTCTCTTTAAAAATGTCTAAGGTGGGGCGGCTCCTGTGGCTCAAAAGAGTAGGTTGCTGGCCCCGTAGGCCGGAGGTGGCAGGTTCAAACCCAGCCCAGGCCAAAAACTGCAAAAAAAAAAAAAAAATGTCTAAGGTGGCTCAGCTCCCATGGCACAGTGGTTCCAGCGCCCGCTACATACACCGAGGCTTGTGGGTTTGAACTCAGATCCAGACAAGCTAAACAATGATGACAACCTCAACAACAACAACAACAAAAAAGCCAGGCTTTGTGACAGGCCCCTGTAGTCCCAGCTACTTGGGGGGCTAAGGCAAGAGAATCTCTTAACCCAAGAGTTTGAGGTTGCTGTGAGCTATGATGCCATGGCACTCTACCAAGGGTGACATAGTGAGACTCTGTCTCAAAAAAAAAGTCTAAGGTTGTATTTCTAACGACAGTATTTTTCACGAGGTTATGGTTGAGCTATGATCATTTATTTTTGGCCAGAGTTAGAAAGTTACACTGGTTTTCACATAAACAAAAGGTCTTTGAGAAAACATTCGAGACCGTGAACTTTGTAAATGTCAAGTTACATGTGATAGACGCTGGTTAGCGACTTTTTTTTTTGCAGTTTTTGACTGGGGCTGGGCTTGAATCCGCCAACTCCAGCATATGAGGCCGGCACCCTACTCCTTTGAGCCACTGGCGCCACCCTAGTGACTTGTTTTTATTCAGTCAATGACAACATATTTTAAACATACTCCCTTGTTTTTATATATTATTTTATATGAAGTAACAGCATTAATGGCTAATATTCCAAAGAATGATATATTCAACAAATATTTATTTCTGAAACTACTGGATTATTTCTAATTTTTTAATATTATAAACATGACTATCCTGTGACTAAATCATCTCACCTGTCCTTGATTATTTACTTAAGATAAACTCCTAGATGAAGAATAAACAGAAAATATTCACAATTTTTAGGTGACATTTTTATATTGAAACGTGAAGACCTGATAGTGCTTTGCAAAGAGATGGGTATCTCCCCAGGCCCCACCACAGAGAACAGGATAAGTGTAATAGCTAAGCACCACAAGTGGCCCTGTAAGGTGCAGCTCAGTGGTCGAGCACACATTCAGCATGCAGGAGGTCCCGGGTTCAGTCCCCAGCACTTGCGTGTGCACCAGTCACCTGTCACTTAGTAGCGATCCTGAGTACTGTTGCTTGAGTCCAGAAGTGATCCAAAGTCTGCTAAGTATATCTGAGGGACACTGCCACTGTGTTATGGTCTAGTATTTCACTTCCAGGAAACACAGTCAACAACGCCCTTTCTGATTCACCCGTGCAAGTTTCACCTGGCTCAGCCACCTCTTGCTGGGAGAGCTTCATTTGTTTCTATCCACATGGCTTTTACATTGTTCAATTTTTGCGTATTTCAAAACTTTCGTAATGACGCAGGTATTTCACTTTATCTTCCAAAATGATCCTTTAATACTCCTATTACTGAGTCCGTTTAAGGATGAGGACGCTGCCTCAGAACAATGAAGAAGAGCGGCCTCAGGTCACACACCTGCACCTTCCAGAGGTGAAGTTCAAACCTAGGCTTTGCTGAGTCTGGGCCTATCATCCAGACCCAGACCTTGCTCACTGCCACACGGAGGATGAAATTGTGTTGTCACATGCTGTATAGCTGCAGTGGCTACAGAATCACCACCACTGTCTCAGTGCATTTGTGCTGCTATAACAAAATGCCACAGGCTGGGTAATGTATAAAGAACAGGAATTTACTTTGAGCCACTGGCGCTCACTCACTCTCTCATGGTTGCAGAGACTCAGAAGTCCAAGACTGAGGCACAAACTTTTTGTGCTTAATGAGGGCCTTCCTGGCTCAGCGCCCGTAGCTCAGCGACTAGGGCACCAGCCACACACACCAGAGCTGGTGGGTTCAAATCCAGCCCAGGCCTGCCAAACAACAATGGCAACTGCAACCAAAAAATAGCCAGGTGTTGTGGCAGGCACCTGTAGTCCCAGCTGCTTGGGAGGCTGAAGTTCAAATTACTAGAGCCATGTTCTAAGGGGTAAAAATGTTGAGAAGATTATGTAAGAAATAAAATTGCTCACTCCCTCCCCCCCCCAAAAAAAAGACAAAGTAGCATTTTGGTATGAGCCACACCGAGTTCATTCCACTGTCACACTTCACCTGACAGCGTGTGTAACACCTTCCTTTGCGCACTGCCCTGGGCAGAGCAAACCGATAGGACATATGGATGATCACTGTAGCGGGTGGAAAGGCGACCCCTCAAAAGAAATGTCCACTTTCTGGCCCCTGGAACCCCTAAATATGACTTCTGCTTAGAAAGAAGAATATTTGCAGATGTAATTAAGGAAGTTGAGATGAATCATCCTGGGTTACTCAGATGAGTCCTAAATCCAATGACAAGTGTCCTTGTTATCAAAGACCCACAGAAAAGGAGGAGGCCAGGTGGGGACAGAGGCAGAGACTGGAGTGGTGCAGATACATGCCTAGAAACGCCTGGAGCCACCAGAAGCCAGAAGAGGCAGGAGCCAGAATCTCCCCGAGGGCCTCCAGAGGAAAGCAGCGTCCGTGGACACCTCGGTTTCAGACTTCAGCCTCCACAATCATGAGAGAACGAATTTCTGTTGTTTCAAGCTGCCCACTTTGTAGTCTCTTATTAGGGCAGCCCCAGGTAGTCACAGGGTCCCTCTGAGTTCTCTGGCAGGTGCTGAAACTGTGAGCTTTGTTGCCAGAAGGAAGTGATCCCTAAATATCTGGTGTCCCTTCCCAGCCTGGTAGGAGGAATAAGCTGATGGGGTAGGATTCTGGAAACTGCTGCTGGAACACTCCAGGATTTAAGTTGAAACCCAAGGGAATTGATTGCTTGAGTCAGACTCTGTTTTTCATACTTTATCTTTTATCCACTCTGATCTGTGCCACCTTCTTGCCACCTGGTTAAAGGCACTGCACTGCTAACCCAATTACCGCTGTAGAGTATGTCAGGGCAGGAGCGTTCCAGACCGTCAAGAAAGGAGGTCAGAGGCCCTTCCTCAGTGTGGGCTGTGCACCATTTCTACCGGAGTCCCCTGGGAAGGGCCACGTCCACATTCCTCCTGCCTCTCTTTCCAGCCTGTCCACTCTGCTGTTGGCTTCAGCACCCTGTAATGTTGCACTCCAAGTCTCCATCTCTTGTCCTCCTTTTCTTACTGCAGGTAACATTATTAACCTTCTTCAGCCATCCTACTCCGTGGTGGAGCAGGTGCTTTGGGAATGTGCCAGTGTGCATGTGTGTGCGCATGTGAGTGCGTGTGTGTATCCTCCTGTCTCATGCTGGTTACAGACAAGTAAGATGGGTGTCCAGGGCTTCAGGACACTCCCAAGCTAGTGACCAGCAGGGCTTCTGAAACGTGAGCCCCCATCCACTCTCACCTGTGGGGGATCCTGGAAGATGCACAGCAAGATGAGCTCAGGTCACAGAGGTGCTGGCCGGCCAAGGCCCACACCAAGCAGGGGAGCAGGTGTGCAATAGCCGGATAGCGCAGGCATCTGCTGTCTGCACTGTTTGCATTTTAATCGATGGGTGTCACAGCAGCCCTGCAGCCGGGCATTGTGTTCAAAGGACAACTGTATCTCCCCCAGGGTTCTTATCTTGATTAGGACACCGCCCCTCCAAACATGAGGACATCTGTACCAGACACCTCATCAGTGTTAGATAAATGTCTGAAATATACTGATCACGATTGCTAATCTAACCCCCAAATAATCACATCCCTGTTTTACTTACAAATGAGAGGCCTCCTCTTTGTTCAGAGACAAGCCCAAAGAACTCAGCATGGCCCTCTGATGTCATCTGCTCCCCAACTCTCCCCATCCACTCCTCCTTCCCCTCCCTCTTTTCCTCTCTCCTCCCCACTGCCCCAGCCCCCAGACTCTGTTTAATACTTTCACAACCCCTAGAAATAAGAAATGATGTATCCAGATCCTGTTGAATGTCACGCATTATTGAATAGATTAGCAGTATCTCCTCTCCTCCAAACGTGATAACTGTGCACAACCAGGCTGAGAAAGACGCAGTAACTCGGAGGATACTCCTGTGTCCCAGCCGGAGCTTAGTGTAGTTCAAGAGTCAAACGATCACTTCTTCCCCTTTCTGAGCAAAGAAAACATTAACTCTATTTTAATACACAGAATCCAGGATGTTTCATCTTTTTTTTTCAGGCCAGACTTCGTATGCCTAAAGAACAACTGGAACTTTTAAAGTAAGTGAGATGTTCTGATATGTAGCACTTTCTGGAGTGGTTCCAAATACTGAAATACTTTTGTATAATTATACAACTAAAACGATTTCTCCATGATAAGAATATGCCATTCCCTCTGCCTGCCAATTAGGAACATTTTTATGGCCTTTTTCTGTTGTCTATTATAAAAAGGTAGATCAGTTTTAAAACAATGTATATGCCAGTGGTTCTCAATCTTCCTAACTCTGCGAGCCTTTAATACAGTTCCTGTGGGTCACGACCCACAGGTTGAGAACCGCTGGTATATGCATAAGTGAGGGAGAGCAATTTTCCTTGGGCTCTGATAAATTCAAATAAAACATACTATTTTAATATTAAATATGGGATGTATAGATTAATTTACCTCTGGCCATTTATCCTTTTTTATTGTCCTTTTTTTCTTTTTCTTCCTCCTTTCTTTCCATCTCCATATATGTGTGGAGAAATGTTAAGAATGATGTCACCAAATGGTAATAATGATTATTTATAGGAGCAAAAAAATATTGGGTTGTTTCTGGGAGTAAACTTTGTTTCTTATACTTTTCTTTATATCTTATTTTTTCTTTATAATAAGCACATATTTTAAAACAATAGTTTTTATTGTTACAAGAAATTACTTGCCCTGTTATATAAATATGACCTCATTTTGTCACTAATTTTTTTTGCATGGAATGAAAACTCTTGGAAACACACCAAAATTTAACAATTGTTTTTCAAAATGTTTGTATTTTCTCAATTTTAACATGTATTTTAAAATTTGGGAAAAAATAATAAGTAGTGCCTATATATATATATATATATATATTTTTTTTTTTTTGCAGTTTTTAGCTGGGGCTGGGTTTGAACCCACCACCTCCGGCATATGGGGCCGGCACTCTACTCCTTTGAGCCACAGGCACTGCCCCCTATCTTTTTTCAATATAAAGAAATACTTAGATACTTGGCATTTCCTTATTCTGTCAATTTTCAGCCTGTGAAAATAGTAGAACCGATTCTTGGAAAGTAAAATCTTGCAGGTTCAGGGTACAAAAGCAATAAAGGGAGCTGTCCCTGGCTGGATCCCCCACACCGTCCCTTGCCCCATCGTTTCCCCAGAACTCCACACCACACTTTGAAAATCACTGCTCTGTGCCCCACTTGAAGTGAAAGGTGTCCTGATTTGAAGAAGGGTAATGTTGGGATGTAGGATTCACGTGTGTGAAGTCACCTAGCCAGGGACAAGCAAGGCTGACTGAGCCCCGCCTGCCAGGTGCAGAGCCCAGCCAAGCACTAGGACACACATCACAAAGTGCCATGTCATGTCTCTGCTTTCCTTTTCTTTTCCTCTTTTTTATGTCTTTTTTTTTTTTTCTTTTCTTGGCTTTGCTTTTTTTTTTTTAAAGACAGAGTCTCACTCCATTGCCCAGGCTAGGGTGCTGTGGGCCCAGCCCAGCTACCTGGAACTTCAAACTCCTGGGCTCAAGAGATCCTCCTGCCTTGGTCCCTCAACCCCAGTAGCTGGGACTGCCAGCACCAACAACACTCAACTAGTTTTTCTATTTTTACTAGAAATGGGGTCTCATTCTTGCTCAGGCTGCTCTAAAACTCTGGACCTCAAGGAACACTTGCCTAGGCCTCCCAGAGGACTAAGATTATAGGCCTGTCCCCTCTGCTTTCCTTACAAAAAGCAATGCTTGCGACCAATGGGCGTCCGCTGCTCTCCTTTCACTCCAGAATTTATTTCCTCAACACCATAACATAAAACACCTCTTCACAGGGCTGCCTCCAAGGAGCAGCATCAGGGATGACGCGACCTTTACACCTTCCTCCTCTCATGCTGTGGTTCTCCATTTACAGGAAGGAAAGCCAGACTTTGGAAAACAATTTTCGTGAAATTCTATTTTTAATTGAGCAAATAGATGTTCTGAAGGCATTGCTCCGAGATATCAAGGATGGTGTGTACAATCAGAGCTGGGGCGCCCACGGAGACCCTCCCGGGTCTCAGAACGCCACGGAGGCCCTGGACGAGGCAAGCTGCTGGGGCCAGGGGTAGTGAGTATTTCCCCTGATACCACATCCCACCACTCCTCTGCTTGGAGAATTGAGTGCTAACTGATACTTGGTTTTTGTCCTCTTTAAGATTCTTCCCTGACATTAGGTTTCTTTCTCTAAAGCTTGCTCCCAGAAACCCAATTTTTCAAAAATGCGGTGTCACAGAGAAGGAATTCTATTGCATATGCCTTACTTCATCCTAAAACAAATAACTGATTCTGTTTTGTAAAAAGACAAAAACTGAAAGATTGTTCAGAAATGGCAGTCTCTGAAGGTCTATACGTAAATACTTAAATAGCAGAAGATTTTCATTCCACACCGTCATAACCAGTGTATTTGGAATAGCCAGCCCCAAATTTAGGGAAAATTATGATGAAGACTAATGAGCTTGGTTTTTCTTCTTTCTCTTCTGCTGTTACCAGCACCATCTTGCATTCCTTCCTTAATGTCTACTCTTTGAAATGCGCAGAAGTCTGACACTGACCACCTGCAGCCTTCTGCCCCATTTCATCCGTGCCAGTAAGACAAAGTATTATAATAGTCAGTTAGAGCTCAGTTTTGCCTGCTCAGAATACTTGCATTTTTTTTAAGAATGAAAATAACCTTCAGAACCGAGTATTTATTCAAATGGATGAAAAATCGCTAATATAAGTGATCATGTACTTTGTGTATATTGCCTTAATTCTCAAATAACCCTAGAATGTTCTAGTCTTTATTTCTAAGAATAGAATACTAATGAAAGAGGAAACACAGCCGTTCACATGGTGAGACCTCCTCTAGCACTGTACCAGAAGAGCACTGTGCGCCGTGGTTAGGGCTTTGGAAGGGGCCCCGGGGTTACCACGCCGTATGACACATCTTTGCTTTAGTTACCTCCTGTGAAGATGACTCTCCAATCCATACATAGTGCTTGGTTCAGAGGCAGCTGGTAGGTGTTCACTATTCATTATTTTGCAGATTAAAGAACTCAGGTCCAGATCAACAAAATGAATATTAAAAACTCAAGTATTTGGCAAAGACTGTTAACAGAAAATTGTTTTCAAAATTTGTACAGGAAATGTCTAACTTGGTCAATTATGTACTTAAAAAGTTGAGAGAGGACCAAGTCCAGATGGCTGATTATGCCCTGAAGTCGGCTGGTGAGTATAGAAAAAGGAAAAAGATAAGCATTAAAAAAATGAATATGTTAAAGGGTATCTTCCTTCTCTAAATTTCTCTAGAAGGAAACGTATCTATCTGGAAACTTGAGAGGGGAGAAAAATTAATAAATTTAGATAATTCAGAAGAGAAGAGAAACGGTTGTCACCGGTCGCTGTCTGAGTGAGAATCTGGGCGGGAACACACCCAGGGCAGCTTCCTTATTCTGCATCTCAGAGGAGTGCCAGCAGAGCTGGGATGGCACGGTGAAGTGGAGGGGTGCGACAATAGTGTAATATTTTACATTGCTGCATACGTATATACTAAAATGACTTCTAATGACTAACCTAAATGCATTGTTAGTGAAGAAATGATGGTGTTAAAACTTGCATGTAAAGTAACATTCTTAATCTTCCAACGGGGTTAGACGGTGAATCATTAACCTTGATCTCCTCTGTCATGCCTGCCTGTCGCAGTCTCTGAGCAAGATGTGAGCATTTGCAAGGAGAGCAGGAGGGGTGGGGGGGAGAGAAGGAGGAAGAAGATATAAAACACACAGTAACACTAATCAAACGATAGTCAAATTTATGCCGAGGAAATACATTTCTGTCTTGCACACACCGGAGAGTATTTAGAACGAGATGATGACCATGTCATGTGAATGTGCTTTGTTTGTTGTTGTTGAGACTGAGTCTCACTCTGGTGCCCGGACTAGAATGCCGTGACATTATAGCTCGCGGCAACCTCAAGTTCTTGGGCTCAAGCGATCCTCTTGCCTCAGTTTTTCTATTTTTAGTAGAGACAGGGTCTTGTTCTTGTTCAGGCTGGTCTCCAACTCCTGAGCTCAAGCGATCCTCTCACCTCGGCCTCCCAGAGTGGTGGGATTACAGGCGTGAGCCAGCGTGCCTGGTGAATGAGCATTTTTTGAGCCAGTGAGATTGAGGACAGAATGTTCCTGAATTTGATTCCATGAATCATGAGGAACATGAATGTTAGGATAAGGTGGAGGAGGAGCGAGTTTTTGTTTGTTTGTTTGAGACAGAGTCTCAAGTTGTCACCCTGGGTAGAGTACTGTGGCATCACAGCTCACAGCAACCTCAGATTCCTGGGCTTAAGGGATTCTCTTGCCTCAGCCTCCCAAGTGGCTGTGATTACAGTCGCTATACGCCCAGCTTTTTGGTTGTTGTTGCAGTTGTCATTGTTGTTTCAGTTGACCCAGGCCAGGTTTGAACCTGCCAGCTTAGGTGTATGTGGCGGGTGTACAGGTGCCGCCCTGAGGTTTTTTTGCTTTTGTTTTTCCAGTTTTGGCAGTCTGATATCCTTTTTTTTTTTTAAAATGCTTTGTTCCTTTCTGTTGAATGCATCAACAACTTCCATTTTTAAAACCCATGAAGACTAATTTAAGTCCATGAGTATCCCTTGCAGAATAATGAAAAGCAGAAAAGGTTACGGCTTCTCAGTAACTTTCAGGGTGAGAACATGACGCAGCTCTGCTTTGGCCGAGACGGAGAAAGCCCCTTTTCATCTCTCTCTCTCCAGCTTATTACAATGGGAAAATCGGGACAGAATTCAAAGGCAACTATCTCAGTGTGATAAAAAGTAAACAAAAGCAGCCAGATGGGTAGAGGACAATCAAAACTGCAGAAGTGGGCTCGGCACCATAGTACAGTGGTTCTAACGCTGGCCACCTAACCAAGGATAGCAGGTTTGAACAAGGCCCAGGCCTGCTAAACAACAATAAATACAAAAAAAAAAAAAAATCCGGGCATTGTTGTAGTCCCAGCTACTTGGGAGGCTGAGTCAAGAGAATCACTTAAGCCCAAGAATTTTAAATTGCTATGAGCTGTGACACCAGGGCACTCTACCAAGGGTGACATAGTGAGATGAGACTGTCTCAAAAAAATCTGCAGAAGTGAGCTGTGTGGGGGGGAGTTTCCTTTTTCCTTTTCTTTTTTTCTCATAGCTTAGACTGAGGCAGGCCGTAATTATGGAACTGCAAAGCAGTGGCAGCTAAAATTGTGAGAGAAATCCCACTTTTTTAGCCAAAGAGCTAGAAGAAAGTAAGACAACTGCTCTTGCATCTGTAGCGGCTTCTGGGCTGACCTCTCAGCAGCTCATTCAAGGGCACAGAGCCGAAGCATTGTGGCAGAGGCTTCGAGAATTTGACAAAGATTTAATCCTTGGCTCAAGTCTAATACCAACCCCTGAGTGGCTTATGTGCAAGACATGCCTATAGCAAAAGGTTTGAAGACTGAACTGAGATTGGAACCACTACCCAGATGCAAGAAGGGAGGACGTGTGCCCTGAACATCTCTGAGTGGATGAATGAAACAGATGAAAGCATTCTTTGGTAGATTGTCACAGGACTCGGAGTCTCACAATATGATATTCATTACATCTGGGGTATAATTCACAATTACTCAGCATGCAAAGTCCTAGGCAAATGAGACCAATTTCCAAGGGAAAAGATAACACACAGATGCCAGCCCACTAGGACGCAGATGCTGCAGCATCACACAAAGACTTGAAGCAGCCCGGGGTAACTAAAATACTTCATGAGGAGATGGTAAGCACACTTAAAATAAGTGAAAAAACACAAGTTCTCAGCCGAGGAACTATAAAAAAAAGAACTGTATGAAAATCTTAGAACTGAAAAATACAAAGTCTAAAATTAAAAATCTATTTAATAGAAAAACAAGAACAGAAAAGACGTGAAATTGATGACAGATCAAGACAGATTATCCAATTTAAAGAATGGAAAACCTTTGAAAAAAATATGAGCAAAGAAGTTAAAAAACTTATGAACAGAGCTTCAAAACTGTATGGGGCAATGTAACGAGATGTAATATTCTTATCCTTGTAGTCTCAGAGGGGGAAAAGGAAAAGATGAATGTAAAAATATAATTTGAAGAAGTAATGCCTTGAAAACATCTCAAATTTGATTTTAAAAATGTTAAGTTTATAGATTCAAGAAACAGAAAATCAAAAACAAGATAAATTCAAGGAAAACTACATCTAGACACATCATAATTAAATTGCTTGAAATCCAGTCAAAGAAAAAATCTTTCAGGTTGTTCTGAAAAGTATTAGTTTGCCATTTTTGTTTTTATAGATGAGTACTAATGTCCTTACATTAGTAAATACGGTGCTTATTTTGAAAAAGAAATCTTGAAAGCAGCTAAAGAAAAAAACACATTAGACCTTGTCTATAAGAATAATTATTCAAATAACTGCAGATTTCTTATTAAAAGTAAAGGGGACTGAACTGAAGAAAACTGCATCTTTAAAATTGTGAAAGAAAGGACGTGGCAAAGCAGAATGCCAGACATATCCTTCAGGAACGGACGAAACGAAGACATCTTAGATGCAGGAAAACTAAGGGAATTCTCTGCCAACAGATCTGCTAAGGGAAGTTTTCAGCTGAAGAGAAATGATGCCAAAAAGAGACACTTCAAGAATTGAGAAAGACCAACAGTAAGATAAATGTGTGAATGCATAAGAGGTAATTTTCTTTTCTTTTCTTTCTTCTTCTTTTTTTTTTTTTTTTTTTTTTGAGACAAAGTCTCACTCTGCTTACCAAGCTGGAGTGCAGTGGTATCATCCTAGCCTCACAGCAACCTCTAAGTCCTCGGTTCAAGCAATCTTCCTGCCTCAGCCTCCCCAGCAGCTGGGACTACAAGCACCTACCCATGACACCCACCTAATTTTTCTATGTTTAGCGGAGGCAGGGTCTCCCTCTTGCTCAGGCTGGTCTTGAACTCCTGAGCTCAAGGGATCCTTCAGCCTCATTCAGCCTCAACCTCTCAGAGTGCTAGGATCACAGCGTGAGCCACTGCACCCAGTCACTAATTTTCTTAAGTTCTTTAAAATATGGTATATATGGCTGTTTTTTTCTGACATGTTTGTATGCATTTTTATTATTTTTTTCCTTTTATTAAGTCATATACACATAGATCATGAATACATTTATGCATTTGTGGGGTATAAGGTGTTGTTTTTTTATACTATTTGGAATGGTTACATCAAACTAATTAATATAGCTTTCACTTCATTTACTTAATTATTGTGTTAAGACACTTATGCTCCATACTTGGTAGATTTGACTTGTACCCTTACGAGATGCTCCATAGATTTGGTCCCACCATTTACCCTCCCTCTATCAAACCTCTCCCCTCCCCTCTCATCCCCCTCTACTTCTTTCCTTCATCCTGAGCTATAGTTGTGATCTTTCATAAGAAAGTGTGAGTAATTATAAATTGGTTTCATAAAAGTATTGAATATATGGGATAATTTTTCTTCCATTCCTGAGATACTTTACTAAGAAGAATATTTTCCAGCTCCATCCATGTAAACATAAAAGAGGTAAAGTCGCCATATTTTTTAAGGCTGTATAGTATTCCATGGTGTACATATACCACAATTATTTAATCCAGTCATGGGTCGATGGACACTTGGGCTTCTTCCATGACTTGGCAATTATGAATTGAGCTGTGATGAACAATCTGGTGCAAATATCTTTGTTGCAAAGTGATTTTTGGTCTTTTGGATATATATCTAGTAGAGGAATTGCAGGATCAAACAGCAGGTCCATCTTTAGATCCCTGAGTATTCTCTCTCTTTTTCTATGTTTTGGAAAAGGTTAAGTAATATAGGTACTAGTTCCTCTTTAAAGGTTTGGTAGAATTCTGATGTGAAGCCATCTAGTCCTGGACTTTTCTTTTTGGGAATATTATGTATAGTTGATGCTATTTCAGAACTTCATATAGGCCTGTTCAACATTTTCACTTCTTTCTGGCTAAGTCTAGAAAGGTGGTGTGCTTCCAAGTATTGGTCTGTGTCCTTCAGATTTTCATATTTCTGAGAATAGAGTTTTTTGTAATATTCATTAAGGATTTTTTGAATTTCTGTGGAGTCTGTTGTTATTTCATCTTTGTCATTTCTGATTGATGAAATTAGGGATTTTTCTCTTTTATTTCTGGTTAGGTTAGCCAAATATTTATCTAATTTATTGATCTTTTCAAAAAGCCACCTTTTTGATTCATTGATCTGTTGTATAATTCTTTTGTTTTCAATTTCATTTAATTCTGCTTTAATTTTGGTTATTTTTCTTCTGCTGGGTTTAGGGTTGGAATGTTCTTCCTTTTCCAGTTGCTTGAGATGTCTGATTAAGTTGTTAACTTCCTCTCTTTCCATTCTCTTGGAGAAGGCTTGCAGTGCTATAAATTTCCCTCTTAGGACTGCCTTTGAAGTATCCCATGGGTTCTGGTAATTCATGTCTTCATTATTGTTGTGTTCCAGAAATTTGGTAATTTCCTTCTTAATCTCATCTATGACCCAGCTATCATTCAACTTAAGGTTATTTAGTTTCCATGTCTTTCTGTATGCAGATTCCTGTTGTTAATGAGTCCAACTTTTCTTCCACGATGGTCGGAGAAGATACAAGGAATAATTTCTATTCTTTTAAATTTGCTGAGGTTAGACTTGTGATCTTAGGTATGTAATCAATTTTGGAGGATGTTCCATGGGCTGATGAGAAGAATGTGTATTCAGTTTTGTTGGGATGAAATGTTCTGTAGATGTCTGTTAAATCTAATTGTTGAACGGTTAATTTTAAGTCTAAAATTTCATGGCTTAGTTTCTTATTGGAGGATCTATCCAACACTGCCAAAGAGGTATTAAAATCTCTGACTATTACGGTGCTGGAGGAAATCAAGTTGCTCATGTCTGTTAGGGTCTCTCTTATAAATTGAGGTGCATTCTGGTTGTGCACATTGAAATCTCATCATGTTGAATGTTTCCCTTAACAAATGTGAAGTGACCATCCTTATCTTTCCTTACTTTTGTTGGTTTAAAACCTATTGTATCTATGAATAAAATTGCAACACTTGCTTTTTTCTAATTTCCATTTGCCTGAATTCTAGATGACCATCCCTTCACGCTGAGTCTATATTTATCCTGTAAGGTAAGATGAGATTCTTGTATGCAGCAGATATATGGCCTGAGTTTTTGTATCCAGTCAGCCAATGTGTGCCTTTTTAGAGGACAATTTAAGCCATTCACATTAATTGAGAGTATTGATAAGCCTGGTAATATTTTGGATGTTGAGTTTTTCGAAAGTTCAGTGGACATTTTTAATCCTTTCACCACTGTGGAAGTTGGGATTTGATCAAAAGTATTCGCGCGAGTTTACTTTGGTGGTAGAGCATTGTTCTAGTCATTTTGGAGGATGGGCCTGAGAATATCCTGGATAGCTGGTTTAATTATAGCAAATCTTCAACCTGTGAATGTTATTAAAGTATTTAATTTCTGCATGATAAAATGAAACTCAATTTAGCTGGATACAGGATCCTCGGTTGAAAGTCGTTTTGTTTTAGGAGGTTAAAGGTCGATGACTATTCTCTTCTGGCTTGAAAAATTTCTGCAGAGAGATCTGCAGTCATGCTAATATTCTTCCCCTTGAAGGTTATCATTTTCTTATGGCTGGCTGCTTGCAGAATTTTCTCCTTCATATTAACTTTGGCAAAGTTAATTATAATGTGTCTGGGAGATGCTTTATTTGAGTTGAGTCATGCTGGGGTTCTGAAACTGTCTGCCATCCAAATTTCAGAATCTCTTGCAATGTTTGGGAAGGTCTCCTTGATTATCTCTTGGAGTAGAGCATCTGGACCTTTCGAAACAACCTCGTTGCCTTAGGGAATTCCTATAAGGTGAATTTTAGTTTTTTTTTTTTTTTAATTATTCCATAGTTCTCTGAGAGAATGATCTGTTTTTGCTCTCCACTTCTTTTCCTCTTTGAGCATTTGGGATCATTCAAAAGCTTTGTCTTCAACGTCAGAAATCCTTTCTTTTGCCTGCTCCATCCTGTTACTGAGGGATTCTACTGCACTTCTCCTATCTTGGAGGGCTGCAAATTCTTTTCTCCATGTGTCAAAATCTTTAGTGATTTTGTCTTTGAATTCATTGAATTCTTGAGACAACTTTTGAATTATTCCTAGAATTTCTAATTCAAACTTTACTTCTGTTCTATTAATCTTATTTGCCATCCAAATTCTAAACTCAATTTTTGACGTATCAGCCATTGTTTTATGAATGGGATCTTCTGGTGTGTCTGCCTTGTTATTCCTTGGGGGAGTTTACCTACTTTGATTATTCATGTTGCCAGAGTTTTTCTGCTTATTCTGCCCCATGATTAGTTTTCACCATTTGGCTAGATGAGCAGGTAAGGTGTAATTGGACTAGGGGATCCTGGAGTAGTGATTAACCAGCCCTTTGCCAAAGAGCTGGGACTGGTGACTGCAGCTTTTCCCCTACAGCTTTGCAAAGGACCCATATAGTACTACAGCCTGTGACTCTGGGTATCTGCTTGATGTGGTGGGGCTAGATGACTCTGTCTAGTATTCAGCTGGCCTCTGTTCAATCCTAAGGAATAAGTGATTTTGGATTGATGCCTCAGCTATTGTTTGTTTCCTTGGGGTCACAGCTCGACTCAGCAGGGGTGATGTGCCCTCTTCGATCTTCTCTCTTGGCTCAGCTCCAAAACCATCAGCTTACTTGATAAGCTTCTGTCCATTAACTCTCCTTCTGGATAGGAGCCTCTGTGAAAAGCAGACTCCAGTCAGCCATCTTTATGTATGGCTGTTGAAAGATAACATTATAGGAGAGAGAGGGCTTGATACATGTAGATCTAATACTATGGAAATATTAAAGGAAAAATCAGTGGACATGGGTGGGGCCACACCTACGGTGCATCTTAGAATGGGTACAGGCGAAACTTACTAAAGGCAGAATACAAATGTCTACATACAATAACTAAGAAAATGCCATGAAGGCTACGTTGAACAGTTTGATGAGAATATTTCAGATTGTATATGAAACCAGCACATTGTACCCCTTGATTGCAATAATGTACACAGCTATGATTTAACAATAATAAAAAAAAAAGACTGAATCTGAGCAGTAGCATGTTAACAGTAAGGTTCATGCCCTGTTATCATTAGCAAATTTAATTGCCTCCAAACTAAATTTTTTAGTGTAATATAAGTTTCAGAAATGTTGTGATACTATACAGAGTAAACATGGATTTTTCAAAGTAACAAAATTTCAGTTTTACTTTTCCTACCAATTCCTGAGTCTGAATTTTACCCCATTTATAATTTGACAAGTAATAGTTTTCCAAAGATGTTATTAAAATCCAAGTAATATGTTTTGAATTGCATATGTAATTTTTTATTAAAAAATTATTTTATAATTTTAGGAGCTTCCATCATTGAAGCCGGGACTTCAGAAAGTTACAAAAATAATAAAGCAAAATTGTACTGGCATGGGATAGGTTTCCTAAATTATGAAATGCCTCCAGATATTATTCTTCAGGTAAAGTTAAATTAAGAACAACCCATTTCTATTTTAGGATTTTGTTGTCATTATTTATCATGAAAATACTAACTTAAAAATGGAGGCACTATGACAGTCTCTGAACTTGTTACAGAATGTGAAATCATCTCCTTACAATTTTTATAGTCAGGACACTGAATTAATTATGTCTTGTTTAATAATCAGTAAATTATGATTATTTATTCATTTAGTATTTTGTAGTCAGTAAACTATGATTATTTATTTATTATTTTAAGGTCAGTAAACTATATTATTTACTTCTCAAATTGAATAAATATTCTATTATCTTTCCTGTAAGTTGACTCTCTGGCCTGCCTTTTCCATTGAAAACTTCAGTCTTTCAACAACCTTTTGTAGAACGTTCTTATCCCCTATGTGCCAGTACTACATTAGGTGCTATTCAGACCACATGTTCTTATTAAAATTGTAACAGGAGAAATTTACAAATAAAATTTCCACTGAATCTTTCAGTTCAATTCTGAAGACAGTAGACTTCAACAGACCTTAGAACGTCTCTTAACTATGATCCACATACCTCAAATTAGTGTCAAATTTAAAAATACTTTCAGGACCCTCAAGCTGAGTGGCTGATAGTCACCACTGGCTAAGGGTGTGGGGAAAATTGTGCTCAGTCCTGGGCTCAGCTGACAAATGCTGCAGCCAGGGGATGAGGGCAACTCTCAAGCCCAGCAGGCTAACAGTAGGCACGCATGAGGTTACTCTCAAGCTACAAGGACTGACAAATTCCAGGTAAGTACTCCAGAGTTGGATGCAAGTGTGCCATCCATGGACCTCACCTCTGCACAGAGTGGGAAAGTTCCCAACAGAGGACAACAGATGCTCTACAAGCTTATCTGTCTAGATCTGAGAGAAGAGATTTCAGATCAGACTAAGACCTCTGGCAACATGAAAAGACAAGCTGTTTTGAAACCCCTGAAAAATCACAATCCCTGAAAGATGACCCCAGAATTGGACTGCAACCTAAAGGAAATTGTGGAAATGTCAAAGGTGGAACTCAGAATATGGGTGGCAAGTGAGATGAATCAGATTGAAGAGAAAGTCAAAAACAAACACAAACAAGCCAAAAACAATGTTTTGGGACATGAATTTAAAAAAATGAAAAACTCACTAAAGAGACAATATAAGAAAAAGTATTACAGAATTCAACGAGTAATTCAAAGAATTTCAAATGATAGCAGACAGGTGCAGTAACAGGCTAGGCCAAGCAGAAGAAAGAATTTCAGAGCTGATTTGGTTGTCAAAGATGAGGAAAGAAGAATGAACAATCAGAGAAATATGGGACTATGCAAAAGGGCCAATATAAGAATCATAGGTATCCCTGACAGAGAAGAAGAAAAAGAAAAAAGCATAGAAAACCTATCTGAGAAAATTATTGAGGAAAACTTCCCTTGTATCTCCAGAGATTCAGATATCCAGCTATAAGATCATCATCAAATTCTGGAAAGATTCATAGCAAATAGATCATCTCCAAGACACACAGTCACCAACCTGGCCAAAGTCTAAATGAAAGAGAAAATTCTACAACCTGCAAGATGAAAGCAACAACTAACCTACAAAGGAAAATCTATCAGTCTAATATCAGATTTCTCAGTAGAGACCTAATAAGCCAGAAGGGATTGAGGTCCTGGTTTTTTATCTTCTTAAACAGAACTGCCAGCTAAGAATTTTGTACCCTGCAAAACTAGCTTTTATAAATAATGGAGAAACAAAGACTTTTCCAGACAAGCTAATACTAAGGGAGTTTGCCACTACTACATCATCCCTACATGAAATTCACTAAACTGCATTATACATGGAACAGCACAACAGATGGCCACCACTGTAAAAACACCCCAAAGTTAAAGTTCTTGGCTCTAGTAAAACAATAGCACAAGAGGGAAAACAATAGAACAGTTTCCCACACATCACTATTAACACTGAACATGAATGGTCTGAATGCCCCACTTAAATGATACTGACTGGCTGAATGGATGAAAAAACACACCCCAAGTTTGTGCTATATCCATAAAATGCATTTAACTCACCAGGACTATCACAGACTCAAGGGAGAGGGATGGAAAAAATATTCCTTATAAATGGAAACCAAATGTGAGCAGATATAGCCATTCTTATATCATATAAAACAGACTTTAAATTAGCAATGGTTAAAAAGAGAGAGATGGTCATTATATAAGAGATTAATTCGGTGCTTTCTTTCCAGCCGGATGTCTACCCTGGAAAGTGCTGGGCCTTTCCAGGTTCTCAGGGTCATACCCTTATCAAGCTTGCCAGGAAGATTATACCAACTTCTGTTACCATGGAGCACATCTCAGAAAAGGTGTCTCCCTCAGGAAACATCTCCAGTGCACCCAAGCAATTTTCTGTCTATGTAAGCTGTATAAATCTGTTATTCAAATTGGACTGTGATAGAAGGTGGTTGGCTGGGAATTAGGAAATGGACTTTCATCTTAACCGTGTAACTAACTAGTTGTGTCATTTATTTCCTGGACCTCTGCTTTCTCATCTACAAAGGGAGAGGGTCAGATTAGAGGATTCCTATTATTTAATTTTTTACTTATCAAAGTTATACACGTACAATTTTTAAAAATCAAATATTTTCATAAAGTTTATAATGAAACAGTGGTTCCTTGTTCCATTTCTCCCCACTCTCAATTCTCATTGTTCTAAAGCTTCCACTTGCAACAATTTTAACTGCTTGTTCACATACTTGCCCTCATATTTACCTTTATTGTTAGTTCTTGATTTTTCAGTGTTGCTTGTCTGATCTGCTAGCACCAGCACCCTGCAATGGAAAGTGAAGAATAGCTCTCTTCCAAAGCTCCTGCACCCTCCCAATATGTTTATGTCATAATTTTTTTTTTTTTTTTTGAAACAGAGTCTCACTATGTTGCCCTGGGTAGAGTGCCCTGGTGTCACAGCTCACAGCAACCTCAAACTCTTAGGCTTAAGCGATAGTCTTGCCTCAGCCTCCCAAGTAGCTAGACCTACAGGTACCTGCCACAATGCCCAGCTTTTTTGTTGTTGCAGTTGTCATTGTTGGTTAGCTAGCCAAGGCTGGGTTTGAACCCACCAACTTTGGTGTATGTGGTTGGTGCTGTAACCGCTGTGCTACAGGTGCTGAGCCTATCTATTTATATTTTAACTGCTATATTGAATTTTTCACTTTCATTGTTGTGATTATACCTTCTAAGACTTTTTATTTTTATAAATATTTCTTTTTTTAGAGTTTAAATTTCTTCTTTCACAGACGCACTATCTTCTTTATGACTTTTGGAGGTATTAATGGTTATCAATTATAGGTTTATTTGATTTTCTTCTGCTCTCTTCTATGTCTTTATTTCCAAGTGCCATGGCCCCCTCCATGTGCCACCATCTCCTCCACATGCTACTGCTCCCCTCCACATGCCACTGAGCCCCTCCACGTGCCACTGCCCCTCGACATGCCACTGAGCCCCTCCATGTGCCACTGCCCCCTCCATGTGCCACTGTCCCCTCCAGGTGCCACTGCCCCTCCACGTGTCACTGCCCCCCCTTGTGTCCAGTGTGTCTGTCCTTCTTGTGATGTGCTTCTCTCCAATGTCTGTAAGGTTTCTCTGTCACACAAAATTGCTCAGCAGTACACAGACGGCCAAAGTTTTGCACACCTGGTGGGACTGATCCATCATGATTTTCTCTGGGGAAATAATCTGCCTGTGCTATTTCTTCTGGACTTCCCTAAGTATGGGGTCGGGTGAGCTGACCCTGAGAGGATTACCATCTTAGGAGGCATCTGCCTGGCTGGCTGCATGCAGGGATGCTGGGAGCTACAGGCAGGAGGGCCACAGGCTGTCACTGCCACTTGGTGTGTAGGGCACCACTCATGATGCTTCATCTGTGTTGGGTGCTCAGGCTGTGCCATCTCAGAACTGAGCTGGGGGAGGGTTAATAACCTACCAGGATGTGGAGGGTAAACTGCTTTTTTGAAATGACTGCCAGCCAAGCCTCAGATTTAGCCCCCTCCTACCCCACGTCTCCAATCCCCAGGCCCTTATGGAGCCCTACAGCATAATTCACTGTGCTGCTAATTCCACCTACAGCAAGAGTAGTCTGAGTTTTCTCTGGTATTCATTCGCACGTCTCCCAGGTTTTCTTTGTCAGTGCCTAGTCATGGTTTATGCCTCACTTACTTGCTTATGCTTTACTGCCTGGAAGAGGGCCAGGTTTAAACAGCCTGCCTTGTAAGTCATCCGAGCACCTCTACATCCCATGATCCTGGGGTTACAAATCACAGGGCTGCTATCCTTTGCTGTAAGCCTGCACCACCCCAAAAAGGTATCTCTGAAAAGTTGAATTAGGTTAAATTTGAGCAGATAAGCCCCATCTCAGAAAGTTACATACGGTTTCTCATTATTTAGAGAAATTATGGGCAAATTCTGCAGGCAGGAATCCTCCTGTAATAAAAATAACATCTTATCATTTATAGATAATTTAGGAACCAAGCAAAATTAAAAGAAGGTGATAAAGAGCCAGGGGCACACTGGCTGTTGCTATAATCTCAGATACATGAGAGGTCAAGGTGGGAGGATCACTTGAGCCCAGGAGTTTGAGGCCAGCCTGGGCAACATAGTGAGACTCTGTCTTAAAAAAAAAAAGAAAGAAAAAGTGATTTAAAAAGGTAGAAAAAAGGTAGTGCTCCTCTCTTAGGCCACTGGAACTGTATGAGTTTTGAGTCACATAAATATATAATTGTGAATACATTATGTAATCATGATGTGCTCAATTATTTTAATAAAAATTGTTATAGTTTGATTTTAATATTTTCATTATAAAATGATTGAACGAATGAACTCTTTATTTTTCTCTGTTACCATCATTCAAGGAATCTAACAATATACTTCAGATTCACAAAACAAATCAGTTTGCACCAGTGCATTCTGCTCTCACAGGCCGTCAGACTGAGGGGTAGAGGAGAGTGAAATGTCCCGGGAAATTTCACACAAATGCCAATGCTTCTGTCCGTCGACAGAGCTTACTTTTCGGAAGAAATTATTTGTGTGATCAAAGTCTGGAGATTGGCTTAAGTTTACCCCATGTTGGAAAAATCCATGCAAGATGGGAATTTATTTTTGTTTATTCTATTCAAAGTATGTCAATTGAAAATACAGTTTTTAGGCTCAAGTTAATATTGGGATTTGCTATCTATCTATCTATCTATTTATGTTTCTATCTATCTGTCAATCATCCACTGTCTATTATCTATCTATCATCTATTATCTATCTATTTATCATCTATTGCTGATCCAGTCCAGTGATTTTCAACTGGTGTGCCACAGCACACTGGTATGCCATGTGCCTAGAAAATTTTTAAAGATCATTTGCTAAATTGTTTTTGAAAGACGTTCAAAGCACAGAAAATATATTCTTTTTCTATTTTTACTTTTTTTTTCATCGACATAATTGAAGTGCACCATGGAAATTTAACTTAAGATTCAAGTGTGCCGTGAGATAAAAATAGTTGAAAAACCCTGACCTAGTCAGTCCTGTGATTAACCTCTGGCCTCACTGACTCCGCAGTCAAATGACCTCTGGGTGTGCTGGTCAGTACTGGCGCCAGCACCTGGTGGACACACAAAGATGTCTGGTGAATTGTTGCTACTTGAACATACAACTGTATCCATTTGTTACAATCTTTGTATCTGGTGCTTTCTTTACAGGGTATCTTGAAAAAGTGTGAAGGAGATGAAATTTTCTTAGGTCAATTTGTATATAACAAAACGGGAACCACTGTCCAAACATTTAAACTCCAGGTAATGATGGCCCTGGGGATGGTAAGATATGAGTGGCTCCATCACTGGGAAGGATTTGTTGGGATTGCTTCATACAGAATGGTGTGTGAGTAATTGTGACAAAAACATGAGTTAAGGTTTATCTGGACTTCAGGTCTCAGCTCCAAGTAGTCTCATGGATTTTAATGCAAAAGACCAGCAAATACAAAAGCAGTTTCTAAGTCAAACTCTTCCTGATTTGCTGTCAAGAAGAATCTATGTTCAGTTCCTCAGTTCTCTTAACTCTTCCATTCCCTGGATGCTATTAAGTTTGATAGTCGTGATCTCATTTTGCTTGGGTAAAGGGGGCAGGGATGATGGCACAGTATGAGGCGGAGAAGAACGGAGAGGAAGTTAATATAAATAAAACTTTTCTTCCTAACTCATTGGGGAAAAATACCGACTGTTAATTTATAAATTCCCTTAAATTCACCAGGACATGTGACATAAATTCCCTTTATTTCTCATTAACCATAGGAAGTCATTGAAGAGATGTAGACGATGACTCATTCAATGTTAAAAACAAGTGTCCATGATAATTCTTGGCAAAACAGGGAGAAAAATATGGGTCAAAAAATGAATGTAGTTGTAGTTTCATATTTGATTATATATTCATACGCATTCAGGCTCCTATATCTGTTTGTAGAGTTGCCTTCATAGATCTAGTTTTCAGACAAGCTCCCACCCCAAGCTCAGCCAGCCAGGAGGGCAGAGGGGAGAGACCATGGCAGAGAGACGTCCCGTGGCCACCAAATCTTCTTCCTTTCCCTCTGTGTTTCCATAACGCTTTACTTCAGAGCCTACTTTCTCATCCATTAGATTTTAGTATTTGAAAATACTGTGTTAGAAAGGAAAAAATGAGTTTTAGTGTTTACTGTGTCAGCATTTCTTGGTATTCATTGGGATGCATTTCTTTATGTCATTAATTTTATCTTTTTTTTTTTTATTTTCAGCATGCAGTTTCTGAATCTTTATTGTGTGTGAAACTTAAAATTCTCAGCAACTGGGGACACTCAGAATATACTTGTTTATATCGATTCAGGGTCCATGGCACCCCAAGTGTCCACACCTAGATGTGCTGTTACAGAAGGCCCTGACCGCACATCCAGAACACTTGGAGACCCTTATTTCCTTGGATGACACTACACCCATAGGAATCAAAACTCAGGAGTTGGATGAAAACCTCTAAGTAATTCATACTTGCCTGTAAAAAGTGGAGGAATTTTAATAATAATAAATATGGATGGAGATTCAATATCCTTGTGGTGGGTTAGCTTTTAAGGATGCATCATGTTGTCAGAGTGAAATCATTGAAAAGTGACTTTGTATTTAGAAGAAGACAGGGTCATGCAACAGTCTGTCTCATAATAGTATCTTTGCCTTCCTTCCTTCATTCACCCATATCAGGCATGGATGTCCTCTATTACCACTATTACTTAACACTGGTCTGAGTCACTGGACAATGCAATTAGATAAAAGACAGATAATTTTTAAATTAGTGGTAACAATCAGCACAGAGTTCTGAGCACAACTATTTGCAGATAATGTGATGAATTCCTTGGAATGCAACAAAATCTATTTTTAAAAAATTACAAACAAGAAAAAAGTTATAGTTAACTGGATACAGAATTACCACATGCAAATCACTATTACTCATAAATACAAACAACCACCAGTTAGAAGGTATAATTTACCAAAAAAAAAAAAAGCTTTCCGTGAGCTATGACGCCATGGCACTCCACCAAGGGCAACAAAGTGAGACTCTGTCTAAAAATAAATAAATAAATAAATAATTCTTAACATTTGATTTCTATATTTAAATATTTACAGGGCTGGGGCAGAGGCTCACACTTGTAATCCTAGCACTCTGGGAGGCCAAGACGGGTGGATTGCCTGACCTCACAGTTCAAGACCAGTCTGAGCCAGAGTGAGACCCTAAAAATAGCCAGGTGTTGTGGAGGGTGCCTGTAGCCCCAGCCACTTAGGAGGCTGAGGCAAGAGAATCACCTGAGTCCAAAAGTTTGAGGTTGCTGTAAGCTTTGACATTATCTCACTCTACAGAGGGTGACAAAGTGAGACTCTGTCTCAAAAAAAACAAAAAAAACCTATTTACATATGATATATCTGTTATCTTTCCCAAAATAATATAAGAGGAGGAAATGAATAAAAAGATGAATGGAAAAGATTGGCCATGAAACGGTCACTGAAGTTGAATGCTGCCAGTCCAGGGTTTCATTGTACTATTCTATATGGAAGTTTGTGAGCTTTGCAAAAGTGGTGTAAGACAAATGGATGGCACAAGATGGACAGAATAGCTGGAAATCGTAGGCAGGACTGACTACTTGAGGAGACAGATGAAAGATTTAGACTTTATCTGCAGAACGATACTTCTGTAGACATTGAGGATATAAAAAGGGGTCTTGATATCAACAAATTTGACTGCAGACATGTCACTCTAGCTGCCATTTGAGAATGGACTGGAGAGACCGAGGGGTGGGCATGGGGCAGTCAGTGAGAAAGTCATTGCCATAGTCCAGATGAGGATTAGTGGAGAAAGAAGGATGGAGGGAGGTGAATGGAAATAAGGGGAAAAGAAGAAATGGAAACAATGGAAGGATGACAGGGCCAGTCAGGATGGAATCCACACTGAGTCGCAAATGGCCATTGCCCTCTCATGGAGTAAACAAAGCAATTGCTGTCCAGCTCTCAAAGTGGAGGTCAGTTTGCAGTTGGAGGCTAACTCTGATATGACCTGGCACAGTCATCTTTCTTATAGGCAGTAATGATGTTGGCATCCCTGTGTGTTCCCTTGGCTCTCCTTAGGTTGGGAAGTAAGGTATAGAATTCCATTTCAACTGGCAGCTATTAATTCCAGTGGGGTGGTATAAATTTAGAATGCTGGCTTTAAATCAGGAGATGTAGATCAATGTTCTGGGAAAGCCATTTTTTGTTTCTTTATGTGTGTGTGTGTGTTTGTAATTTATCAGGCCTAGGCAAAGGTTCAAACTCACTGTCCCTGGTGTGTGGGTCCAGTGCTGACCACTGAACTACAGTGGCCTGGGAAAGGTGTTTTTGGTTCTAAGAAGGAGAAAAGCCCCACAACCCCTGTAGTGCAAGTGAGAGAGTGTTGTTACAAAGTTACCAGAAGATCATGAAATGCAAGGATAGGAAATGAAAAGCAGTCAGACCTAGGGCAGGCAGCACCTGTGGCTCAAAGGAGTAGGGCGCCAGTCCCATATACCTGAGGTGGCAGGTTCAAACCCAGCCCCGGCCAAAAACTGCAAAAAAGAAAGAAAGAAATGCAGTCAGACCTCATGAGGACAGGATGAGGGCCAGGAGCTGAAGCTGTTCTCCCTCCAATTGCATATGTGGCCAGTAAGGCTGCTCCAGTATCAGCCAAGCTGGGGCGGAGGGAGCGGGCGTGCAAATGGTGGGGATGGCTCTTCAATAGCCACAGTTTCCTCCCATATGCATGCCCCCTGACAATGGGACTCTGTTGCTCCTCTCATCCAGAGGTGAAAAAGATAATGGGACTCTGTTGCTCCTCTCATCCAAAGGTGAAAAATTGTGTTAATCATGCTTATACACATATTTTCTGTATCTTAGGATGTTCTGACATATTAAACTTCTGGGAAGGGGCTGCCCTTTCAGAGATAACCAATTCTTAGACACAGCATATCATTCATATGCAAACTGACCAATGGAAGTATCTACACCCAACCACCTCCTTATCTCACTCTCATAACCAAGCCATCATTTCCACGGTTTGCATCACCCAGAGCTCTGTACAACTCGACACCATCAGACAACTAGAGACCACCTCTGCAGCCAAGAGCCTGCTAACATTATTCCAACTAGCCCATTCTAAGCTGTTTACTCTGCTTTGCCCTGCCTCGCCCAAAGAATCCCCAATAAAGGCTCTGCCTCAGGCTTTCTCCTTGCTTCTCCTGTCTCCTGATCAAAAATGGGTACTTTGGCTGTTTGCCTGAGTGAACTTTTAGCCTTCCTTATTCCCTGACATTTCATCTCAGGCTTAATCTCTGTGGCACTGCCCATACAAGAAACATTCACACAACATTTTGGCACAGAGAGCAGGGTAAGCTTCATGAGGACAGCATGGGCATGCTTCCTTGGGATTGCTTCTCTGTTCCAGCAGTTGTCAGCTTAAGAGGGGTCTCTGCCCACGCCCGTGCAAGCCAACGACCCATGCCCGCCCCAGCTAGGGGACTCCACCGGGGCCTGCGCAAGCCAACGACCCGCACCCGCACCTGGTGCCCACTGGGACTCTGCCCAACTTGACCAGGAACTCCAGGAGCTGTGCAACCTGAGACCTCCCTCCTGTACCCTTCCTGCCTCCGCACCAGCCCACCCATCTGGCCAGGACCTCGTAACCACGTGAAGCGCACCCTCCCTGCCTATGCACAGAGCCCTCCTCCTGGCTAGACACTGCTGGAGCATTGGGTCCTCTGTGCCAAAGTCACCAGGCGCCAGGCACTAATAGAACTGTGTGCACCACTCCCCGCCCTGTTGCTGGATCCTAGTGTGCCATACTCTGGAGCTGCTTCCACAGCTAGAACTCCCTGGGTGGGGCAGTCCCAGAGAAGCGACACAGAGTCACTCTTTACAAAGATCCAGCAATAATAGAGTGATCCCCCCGGGGTCTAATCTCGGAAAGACACCACCCCAACTCTGAGGATGGCCAGAGACAACAGTGAAAAACAAACATGAGGCGGAATCAACGGAAAAACTCTGGCAATATAAATAATCAGAGTAGATCAACTCCCCCAAGTAACAACGAGGAAGACACAGTAAAAGATCCCACGCATAAACAAATGGCCGAGATGTCAGAAACTGCATTCAGAATCTGGATACCAAATTAGAATTAGAATTCCAAGCAGCAATCTAAAAGATGTCTCAAGAATTCAATGAAGTCAAAGACCAAATGACCAAAGATTTTGGCACATTGAGACAAGAAGTTGCAGCCCTCAAAGATCTGAGAAACACAGTAAAATCCCTCAGTAACAAAATGGAGCAAGTAGAAGAAAGGGTTTCTGACATTGTATATAAAGCTTTCAAATGCTCCCAAACTTTCAAAGAGGAAAAGAAATGGAGGGATAAAACATCTTTCTCTCAGAGAGCTCTGTGATAATTCGAAGAAAACCAATATTCGCCTTTTAGGGATCCCCAAAAATGACAAAGTAGCTTCACAATGCACAGAGTCTCTTCTTCATGAGATTATGAAAGAGAACTTTCCAGACATGCCAAGAGATTCTGAAATTCAGATAGCAGACAGTTTCGGAACTCCAGCACGAGTCAACCCGAATAAGATACCCCCCAGGCACATCATAATCAATTTCACTAAAGTTAATATGAAGAAGAAAATTCTGAAAACAGCCAGATGTAAGAAAACCATAACCTACAAGGGAAAGAGTATTACAATAACTGCAGATCTCTCTGCTGAAACCTTTCAAGCTAGAAGAGGATGGTCATCAACTTTTAACCTCCTAAAACAAAATAACTTTCAACCCAGGATCCTGTATCCAGCTAAACTGAGTTTCATTTATTATGGGGAAATTAAATACTTTCATGGCATTCACATGTTGAAGAAATTTGCCACAACTAAACCAGCTCTCCAGGATATTCTCAGACCTATCCTCCATAAAGACCAGCATAATCCTCCACCACAAAAGTAAACTCACCCAGAAACTTTTGATCAAATTCCAACTTCCACACTCGCAAAAGGATTAAAAATGTCCACCGGACTTTTGAAAGGCTTATCAATATTCTCAATTAATGTGAATGGTTTAAACTGTCCTAAAAGAGGCACGGATTGGCTGACTGGATACAAAAACTCAGGCCAGATATCTGCTGCATACAAGAATCTCATCTGACCTTAAAAGATAAATATACACTAAGGTTAAGGGATGGTCATCTATATTCGAGGCAAATGGAAAGCAGAAAAAAGCAGGCGTTGCAATCCTATTCACAGGTACAATAGGCTTTAAACCAACCAAAATAAGGAAGGATAATGATGGACACTTTCTATTTGTTAAAGGTAATACACAATATGATGAGATTTCAATTATTAATATTTATGCACCCAACCAGAATGCACCTGAATTTATAAGAGAAACTCTAACAGACACGAGCAACTTGATTTCTTCCAATTCCACAGTAGTCGGAGATTGTAACACCCCTTTAGCAGTGTTGGATAGATCCTCCAAAAAGAAGCTAAGCAAAGAAATTTTATATTTAAACTTAACCATTCAACATCTGGATTTAATAGACATCTACAGAACATTTCATTGTAACAAAACTGCATACACATTCTTCTCATCAGCCCACGGAACATACTCCAAAAATTGACCACATCCTAGGCCACAAATCTAACCTCAGCAAATTAAAAAAATAGAAATTATTCCTTGCATCTTCTCAGACCATCATGCAATAAAATTTGAACTCAATAACAACAGAAATCTGCATACTCACACAAAAAACATGGAAGCTAAATAACCTTATGCTGAAGGACAGATGGGTTATAGACAAGATTAAGAAGAAAATTACCAAATTCTTGGAACAAAACGACAATGAAGACATGAATTATCAGAACCTCTGGGACACTGCAAAGGCAGTCCTAACAGAGAAATTTATAGCACTGCAAGCCATCCTCAAGAAAATGGAAAGAGAGGAAGTTAACAACTTAATGGGACATCTCAAGCAACTGGAGAAGGAAGAACATTCCAACCCCAAACACAGCAGAAGAAAAGAAATAACCAAAATAAGAGGAGAATTAAATGAAATTGAAAACAAAAGAATTATGCAACAGATCAATAAATCAAAAGGTTGGTTTTTGAAAATGTCAGTAAAATAGATAAACCTTTGACTAACCTAACCAGGAAAAAAAGAGTAATATCTCTAATTTCATCAATCAAAATGGTAAAGACGGAATAACAACAGACCCCTGAGAAATTCAAAAAATCCTTAACAAATATTATAAGAAACTTTACTCTCAGAAATATGAAAATCTGAAGGAAATTAATCAATACTTGGAAGCACACCACCTACCAAGACTTAGCCAGAACAAAGTGGAAATGTTGAACAGGCCTATATCAAGTTCTGAAATAGCATCACCTATACAAAATCTCCCTAAAAAGAAAAGCCTGGGACCAGATGGCTTTACATCAGAATTCTACTAAACCTTTAAAGAAGAACTAGTACCTATCTTACTAAACCTCTTCCAAAATATAGAAAAAGAATGACTACTACCCAACACATTCTATGAAGCAAACATCACCTTGATCCCTAAACCAGGGAAAGACCCAACAAAAAAAGAAAACTATAGACCAATATCACTAATGACTATTGATACAAAAATATTCAATAAAATCCTAATAAACAGAATCCAACAACACATCAAACAAATTATACACCATGACCAAATGGGCTTTATCCCAGGGTCTCAAGGCTGGTTCAATATACGTAAATCTATAAATGTAATTCAGCACATAAACAAATTAAAAAATAAAGACCATAAGATTCTCTCAATTGATGCAGAAAAAGCTTTTGATAATATCCAGCATTCCTTCATGATCAAAACACTTAAGAAAATTGGAATAGAAGGGACATTTCTTAAACTGATAGAGGCCATCTACAGCAAACCCACAGCCAATATCATATTGAATGGAGTTAAATTGAAATCATTTCCACTTAGATCAGGAACCAGGCAAGGTTGCCCATGTCTCCTTTGCTCTTTAACATTGTATTGGAGATTTTAGCCATTGCAATTTGGGAAGAAAAGGCGATCAAGGGTATCCACATAGGGTTAGAAGAGATCAAACTTTCACTCTTCGCAGATGATACGATCATTTATCTGGAAAACACTACGGATTTTACCACGAAACTTTTAGAAGTGATCAAGGAATATAGCAATGTCTCAGGCTACAAAATCAACACCTATAAATCTGTAGCCTTTATATATACCAACAATAACCAAGCCAAAAAAACAGTCAAGGACTCTATTCCTTTCAAAGTAGTGCCAAATAAGATGAAATATTTGGGAGTTTACCTAATAAAGGATGTGGGATCTCTATAAAGATAACTATGAAACTTTAAGAAAAGAAATAGCTGAAGATGTTGACAAATGGAAAAACATACCATGCTCATGGCTGGGAAGAATCAACATTGCTAAAATGTCTATACTACCCAAAACAATATATAATTTTAATGCAATTCCTATTAAAGCTCCACTGTCATATTTTAAAGATCTTGAAAAAATAATACTTTGTTCTATATGGAATCAGAAAAAACCTCGAATAGCCAAGACATTACTCAGCAATAAAAACAAAGCAGGATGAATCACAATACCAGACCTGAGATTGTACTATAAATTGATAGTGATCAAAACAGCATGGTATTGGCACAAAAACAGAGAGATAGATGTCTGGAACAGAATAGAGAACCAAGAGATGAATCCAGCTACTTACTGTTATTTGATCTTTGACAAGTCAATTAAAAACATTCAGTGGGGAAAAGATTCTCTATTTAACAAATGGTGCTGGGTGAACTGGCTGGCGACCTGCAGAAGACTGAAACTGGACCCACACCTTTCACCATTAACTAAGATAGACTCTCACTTGATAAAAGATTTAAACTTAAGACATGAAATTATAAAAATACTAGAAGAAAGTGCAGGGAAAACTCTTGAAGGAATCGCTCTGGATGAATATTTTATGAGGAGGACTCTCAAGGCAATTGAAGCAGTATCAAAAATACACTACTGGGACCTGATCAAACTAAAAAGCTTCTGCACAGCCAAGAACTTAGTAATTAAAGCAAGCAGACAGCCCTCAGAATGGGAGAAAATATTTGCAGGTTATACCTCCGACAAAGGTTTAATTACCAGAATCCATGGAGAACTCAAACATATTAGCAGGAAAAGAACAAGTGATCCCATCTCAGGCTGGGCAAAGTACTTGAAGAGAAACTTCTCTGAAGAAGACAGGTGCATGGCCTACAGACACATGAAAAAATGCTCATTATCTTTAATCATCAGAGAAATGCAAATCAAAACTACTTTGAGATATCACTTAACTTCAGTAAGATTAGCCCACATAACAAAATCCCAAAACCAGAGATGTTGGCGTGGATGTGGCGAAAAGGGAACTCTTCTACACTGCTGATGGAAATGCACACTAATACATTTCTTTTCGAAGGATGTTTGGAGAACACTTAGAGATCTAAAAATAGACCTGCCATTCCATCCTATAATTCCTTTACTAGGTATATACCCAGAAGATCAAAAACCACATTATAACAAAGACATCTGTACCAGAATGTTTATTGCAGCCCAATTCATAATGGCTAAGTCATGGAAGAAGCCCAAGTGCCCATCGACCCACAAATGGATTAATAAATTGTGGTACATGTATACCATGGAATATTATGCAGCCTTAAAGAAAGATGGAGACTTTACCTCTTTCATGTTTACATGGATGGAGTTGGAACATATTCTTCTTAGCAAAGTATCTCAAGAATGGAAGAAAAGGTATCCAATGTACTCAGCTCTACTATGAAGCTAATTTATAGCTTTCATATGAAGGCTGTAACCCAACTATGGCACAAGAACATGGGGAAAGGGCCAAGGGAGGGGAGGGAAGGGGGAAGGATGGGGTGAAGGGAAGGTAATTGGTGGGGCCACACCTACAGTGCATCTTAGAATGGGTACAGGCGAAACTTACTAAATGCAGAACACAAATGTCTTCATACAATAACTAAAGAAAATGCCATGAAGGCTATATTAAACAGTTTGATGAAAATATCTGAGATTGTATATGAAACCAGCACATTGTACCCCTTGATTGCACTAATGTACACAGCTATGATTTAATAAAACAAATAAATAAATAAAAACAAAGAAAATGGGTGCTTCCCCACATGGCTCTGAAAAGGACATTGCTCCATGACATTGGCCCATCCCTATGTGTTGTCATTTAATCACCTCTGCACATTTAAATTGGAAGAAACAGATTTGACTCTGTAAACTTATTCTCACAGGCTGCTAGAAATTTATAGGCTGGATTAAAAAGAGTCCTCTCTCAGGAACTGGGAAGAAACATGAGAAATTGCAGTTATCTATTGATAATAGCTGAGACTGATCTGCTTCTCCAACCCACTGTACCCAAGCTGGCCCATGGCTTGCTCCCATCAGTAGAAGGTGATGGGAGTAATGTTGTAGGAGCTCTGGAGTCTAACCTTTAAGAGACAATATCACTTCTATCCTCTCCTTAGACCACTATCCAGAAATCACCTTGACAGCCAGCTAAACTAGCCTGCTGGAGGACGAGCGGCTGGCTATGTGAAGAATGAGTTGCAACATCCAGCACGGAATTTCAGACTGTGAGCGAGGCTATGCTGGCCTCTCAGCCAGCAGAGCCTCAGCCAAAGGCAGCCTGATGAGAAAGCTCAGGTGAAGGCAGCAGAGTGACC
The DNA here is from genome assembly GCF_027406575.1 of Nycticebus coucang. Lineage (NCBI taxonomy): Eukaryota > Metazoa > Chordata > Mammalia > Primates > Lorisidae > Nycticebus > Nycticebus coucang. The sequence goes on from NC_069790.1 coordinate 7,901,402, forward strand.
ACCCGGTCAACATCAGGAATCTTTGTTGAAGCCATAGGATTTGGGGGTAGCGTCTTACACATTAATAAGTAACTTACACCCAGGCTGCAAGTTGCTGGCAGCCTACTGGGAGAATAGTCAGACATATATGAAAATATAACTTTGACCCACAATCTGCAGCAACCTGTCCTGGAAACCAACCCATTCTCTATAGTAACCAGCCCAGGACGCCAGCTTGCTGTCCAGGAGTCAGACCTGGAGGAAGTCAGACCACTTTAACAACTGATTCAGGAAACCAAGCAACTCCTGGAATAATTGGCCCCCAAAGTCCAGGACTTGATGAATACATAGCAGCTTCCCTAATTTTTTGGCCCTACTTCCAACTTTGGACCAATCTGAGAAGGCCAAATATGCTCACACAATGCATTCTTAACACATAAGAGGCCCCTTTTCACACATAAGAGGCCTCTCTTCTCATGAGCCATGGCAGCTTCCCCAGGCTGACAGCCTCCATCGGGGCTCACCCTGAGCCTTCCCTTTCCCACCTTCCCACCCTTAAGTTCTCCTGCCCTTTGGCCTGCTGTGAGTCTCTGCCAAAATGCAGACGATGGTGGCTGACTCTGAATGAATAGGCTTTGCCTATTCTTATTTGGTTAGTCTTATCTCCACACTATTCAACTGTTTTTCTGCAGGTCAAGTGTAAATAAAGCCAATCCAGTCAGCAGGAGCATGTGGGTCACTGCCTACTTGGCCTTCTGGTAACACAGATTCTCATAAGGAATATGGGAATCTGCCATGGCCAACATTTCTGATTCTCTCTGACCCACCTCTTTACAATGGGAATAATAACACATTATCTTAGGTATGTTTATGTTACCAAAGTGATATCAGAGTACAGAGTTCTCTCCCCTTGCTGATTGTTAATATGTACATGGTGCTTTTTATATGAAACAACAAATGTTGCTCTCCCTCCTTCTGAATGGGTAGGGGTGGTTCCCTTCCTCAAATCCCACCCCCCCCCATGCCTGACACTCTTGCATGCGCTCCACACAAATTAATTAAAAATTATCTATGGAATTTATTGAAGTATTTTTTTCTTTGACATCTAAAAGATGACTTTTTAAAGAGCTGCTTAGGCAAAAACCCAGCCCTTAATATGAGTATAATTCTCAAAAGACATTCCCTCATACTCCCTCTAGATTATGCTTTCCCTCATTTTACAGTTTTTCATGTTAAAAAAAAAAGACAAATACTGTCTTTCAGATTTGATGCAGAACCTCTGAGCTGTGCCAGTTTCTTTGCCCTTGGGTAATTTTTCTGACATTAATGCTAACAGCAGGGCTATAAATAGTCATTTCTTCCTTCAGGGACCAGAGAAAATGAGCAAGGTCCTGAAAGATGCCAGCCAAATGCAGTTTTGCTTAACAGCTAGGAAATCTATGATTCCTACTTAGGTAGAGTTGACTGTCTTTGCAGCTATAAAGAGTTTAGCTCCCTTACTGCCAACCCTACATCCTGACATTTTATGTATACCAATGTTATTGTATTTCAGTTTCTAAGACAAGGTTAAGGCATTTCCCTCCCCAATAAACAAACAGAAAGGAGCAGCATCAATACAGTTCCCCAGATCATTGTAGGGCTGAATTATCAACCCCTGAGGTTTGGCTGTTTTTAAATCAGAAGGCTATTAACTGGCTGGATGAGAGCTGCATGAATATACATTGAATTAGAAATCACTGGGACATGGGGCTTCCAGAAATCTCTGGCAATCTCATTCCTCACCTCAAAATCACTTGGAAAGAAAAGAGGAAAGTAGTGTGAAGATATTTACTATCCATTCAGATGTTACTGAATTAATACGCTAAACCTAATTAAAGAATGCAAGAGTTCATAGAAGACTACCTTTCTTCTAGAAAAAAAGATAATAACAACTCAATTTTATTTTTCTTGGGTCAAATTTCTATATTATTTGGGCCCTTGTCAATGTAGAATGTATAATAACACTTCTTCAAAAGTTTAAAAAACAGTTTCATCAGATTTTATGACCAATTTACAGTAAAGATCAATGTTATGAAACACTGTTTACATAGGTTAGTTAGATACCTTCTTTAATTATATTCATGACCTACACAGGAACTAACTTGTTTAATAAGTGATGCTGAATTCTTAAAATTTCATTTATAAAGTAGTGAAGTTATGTTTCGTTGACATAAATTTGAAAGTAACACATCACATTTGGTTTGGTGAGCATTTGCATGTAACAATGTAGACCAGAATTTAGCTTCATGTTACAGTCTTAAAATAGGCAAAAACGTCTGCAATATTAGTATTTTGCACTTTTTGGAAAGAGTCTGCATTATCACTATCAATACCTTGTTTCTATATATCGAGTTAAAGACGAGGTTTTAGGCTTACTAAAAATAATAATTTTAACATAGGTAATCTTTAGTTTTAAAAAGACCAAGTTAGATACAGTTGTTGGTCTTTTTCCCCTTTACAATTTCCTTTTTAAACATTTAAAGACTTTTTATGCTAATACGATCAGGTGAAGTCCCTCTTGAAACAAAGGTGCGACATTATCACCTAAGGTTAATGTTCTTTAGGCATCCCCATCAGCGAGCATTATTTTCCTCAAATTTAAAAACCAGGTAAAGCAATCTTGAAAACCTAAATCTAGATGCTACACTGCCCAGGTACCGGGTACTATCATCTGTGCTTAGACGTCTAGTTAAGAGATCATTTTGTTTAGTCCTTTTTAAACAATTGCTTTCATTTGGATGTTTTAAAACAGAACTTGAAACAGGTGTCACCAAGTTCTTTCAAAACGTGAATCCTCAGAACCACTTCCCCAGCCTAGAGGTTGACGACTCCGCCCGCCTAACTGGAAGCAGAGCCCACCTTCTCCCGAGAGGAAGCGAGCCTGGGATGCGAGGCACTCCACCTGCCCGGGTGGTGACAGGAAATCGAACATCCCCCAGGGTGTGACCTGGCGGACTCCGGGTAGAAGCCGCTGACCCGGAGCCGGGCGGAACCACTGTGCGCGCTGCCGCGTTTCCGGGAGGGGACAGTCAGGACCGGACACTGTGGATCGCCGGCCGACACAGACGTGGCGGGGCCCGGGGTGGCCATGAAGTTTCGGGGCAAGATCGTAGACGGGGCCTGTCTGAACCACTTCACACGTGAGCGGGGGGCGGCGGGGGAGCGAGGGGGGCCGGAAGAGGCCGAGCGCGCGCGCCGGGGCCCGGGGACGCGGGGTGGGGCGGAGGGCCCCGGCGAGGCTGAGGGTGGGTTCCGAGGGATGTTTCTGAAACTTGGTTCTGAGAGTCTGGCTTCTTGGTGGCTGTTTTGTTTTGTTCTTAAACTGGCCACTGCTTTATCTGGCATTGACATTCCTTCATTTGGGCCCCAGGGTCCCCTGTGTCTCACTACCCATTAGAGAGTTTGTGTTGCAGGAATGATGGCTGGTAGGTGCCTGACTCTTCACTGGAACGCGGATGGTGAGTGCTGCCCACCTCCCAGGTGGTTGGGAGACTGGCGCGACATCAGCCGTGTTAAAAGTACTTTCCATTGTGATACCTACATAAATAGCTGTTTTCCCACCAGAAGGTAGCGCCGTGATGAACTGGAAACTCTACTAGATAGGGTGGCCTCTAAGATACATTACGTACGTTTTAGTAATTTCTTATTTTAACCTGTGTTTTAGGAGTCAGTAACATGATAGCAAAACTTGCCAAAACCTGCACCCTCCGCATCAGCCCTGACAAGCTGAACTTCATCCTTTCAGACAAGCTGACCAGTGGAGGGGTGAGCATGTGGTGTGAGCTGGAACAGGTGAGCAGAATTTAATGAGAGGCCTGCCCAGGCCACTGAATTCACTGGCATGGCCACAAATGCCCTCTTCTCTCTCCTCCCCTCACTTTTCTTCCCTTAGGAGAATTTCTTCAGTGAATTTCAAATGGAGGGTGTCTCCGCAGAAAACAATGAGATTTATTTAGAGCTAACATCAGAAAACTTATCTCGAGCCTTGAAAACTGCCCAGAATGCCAGAGCCTTGAAAATCAAGCTGACGAATAAACACTTCCCCTGTCTGACAGTGTCTGTAGAGCTGGTAAGTAGGAAAGACAGGTTTTCTGAAATTTTCCGCAAGGGTCTTGGCTTTGAAGGACTGGAAGTAATTATTAACCTAGGCATTTTTTTTTTTTTTAAACAATACTGATGGAAAGCATTTGATTTTATTTGAAATTAAAGATCAGTGGAGACTTTACCTCTTTCATGTTTACATGGATGGAGCTGGAACATATTCTAAAGTATCTCAAGAACATATTCTAAAGTATCTCAAGAATAGAAGTAAAAGTATCCAGTGTACTCAGCCCTACTATGAAACTAATTTATGGCTTTCATGTGAAAGCTATAACCCAGTTATAACCTAAGAATATGGGGAAGGGGAAGAGGGAGGGGAGGGAGGGGGGAGGACAGGTGGAAGGAGGGTGATTGGTGGGATCATACCTGCGGTGCATCTTACAAGGGTACATGTGAAACTTACTAAATATAGACTATAAATGTCTTAACACAATAACTAAAAAAAAAAAAAGAAATTAAAGATCAGGTACATAACTTGTGCTGCCTTTTCTAAGCAATAAAACTTCTGGCATCTCGGGCGGCGCCTGTGGCTCGAGGAGTAGGGCGCCGGTCCCATATGCCGGAGGTGAAGGCTTCAAACCCAGCCCCAGCCAAAAAAAAAAAAAAAAAATTCTTAGTAGTATTGTCACTGAGTAGAATTATGGTATTGTTTAATTCTCCACATTTCTCAGCTCTCCTGAGAGCAGAACAGGTGTATCATCATTGTTAAATGAATTTTGAGTGAATGAATTGAGAACACTCCACTTAGATTTGGTATTTCAACTTTTCTGTCCTCTCTTCTTTGGGCATTTTTGTTTATTCATATTCCCTTTGATGCCCCCCATCTGTTGTAATACCTTTAAGTGACAGCTTACCTTCACTCACTTGTCTAACGTGCTACTGCCAAATGAATTTAGTGCACAGCTCTCCTATACACACACACACCCCAGAGTGGCTTTTCACTACTCACAGAATGCAGTTCATGTTTCCTAAGATGACCAAAGTTCTTCACAACACATCTTGGAGCCCAATTGCATACTGCTACCCTCTGAGTGGTTCTCTGGATGTGTCCCAGCTGCCTTGCCTTGATGCATTGGGCTACTTGCAGTCTCTCTCTTCTCTCTCTCTGAAGCCTTGTCTCCTTCAGTGCTGGGTACCAGTGCCACCCTCACCCTGACCTTCCATTATCCTTTCAGCAATCCATTGTATATTGTATGTACCGTCCTTATCTATAGGGGAGTATTATATTCAGTTTCAAGCTTTCTATGGAAGAGGATCCCTCAACTTTTCTTCAAAACTTTTTCTTAACTCTTTGCAGTCAGGCAGTTATATCACAATGTAAGTTTGGTATATTTCTTCAACCGCTTAAAGAAAAGCACGGTAGTAACATATAATACTTTTCTGTCTGAAGTACAACATACTTTGGTCTATGAGATTCATAGAAGCTCCTAGGAATAGATAAATATATACAGAAGAACGTCCATAAGTTGACCACTCAAGGGACCGTAACAAACTGGTTATATAACAAACATATATATTACCATAAGGAGCTAGCCCTACTGTATTGACACAGACATGTGGTACATGTGTGGTCTATGAGAATTAGGTAAACTTGAGGTTAACCTAATGTAGGGAGGTCATCAGCTATGGAGGTTCTATTTAGTTTGTCTTTTTAGCCGTGTAGAAACGACAGTATGCTGAGTGTCCACAGTGCAAAGATGGTCTTCTCTTAGTTGCTTCAATGAAGCAAACGTGCTTCATGGCTTTATGTGTGCTGTTTCCCCTGTCTAAAACACTGTCCCCTTGATCCCATCTACTCATGGCTGCTGCCTCTCCTTGTTTTGGTGGCATCTGAAACATCACCTTAGATAAGGCCACCCCTTTACCTTCCAGTCTAAGGAGTGTTCCCCTCCACTCAACCTGGTTACTCTGCTGTGCTTTCTCAAGATTCTACTGAGGTCTCCATGGAATTTCACTTGTTTTCATATTGATCCGTTTATTCCACTGAAACCTTGGGTACCTTTTTGTCTCATTCCACCACACTTCTCAGCTCCCTTCAGAGCTGTTCCCAGAGCAGAACAGGTATATCATCAATAGGGTTTAGTGGATTTTGAGTGAATGAATTGAGAACATTCCACTTAGATTTGGTATTTTAACTTTTTTTGGTTTTGCTTTGAGACAGAGTCTCACTTTTTTGCCCCAGTAAAGTGCCATAGCATTATAGCTAACAGCAACCTCAAACTCTTAGGCTAAAGCTATTCTCTTGCCTCAGCTTCCCAAGTAGCTGGGACTACAGGTGCTGGCCATTCGCCTGTCTGTTTTTAGAGATGGGCGTCTCTTGCTCAGGCTGGTCTTGAACCTGTGAGCTCAGGCAATCCACCCACCTTGGCCTCCCAAAGGGCTAGGATTACAGATGTTGTTGTTGTTTAATATTGACAACATAAAAATATTTTAAAATTTCTTTTCTTGGCAGTTATCTGTGTCTAGCAGTAGCCGCATTGTGACACATGACATCCCCATAAAAGTTATTCCTAGAAAATTGTGGAAGGACTTACAAGAACCTGTGGTCCCACACCCTGATGTAAGTGATACCTACGATCCTTGTTGTTCATCGCACTACTTTGGAAGTTGTGATTTGAATTCTCTAGCTGTAGTTGTAGACTTACAGTGTATTTGATTTGAAAGTTGTATAGTGCCTGCGAAGAAAGTGATACTCATTTTTAAAGGATACTCAAGGAAAAACTTGGAATATTTGCCTTTTGTTATTTAGGTAAAACATCTCAAAATATGTTGTATGTGATTAAAAATAGCATATGTGTAGGAGAATGTCATGCTCAATAATGTCACTTAAAACTGAAATAATACTTTGGAGGATGATTAGTATTTATTAGTACTATTGGTGGTAGGTGCCAACTCGGGTTTCACAGGACTCGATCCTTTTTTTGGCCTGTCAGGCTTGCCGTCCCTGTGTGTGTAAGAGAGCCAAGAAGAGAGGAGCCTCAGGACCTAGACCTCAGTTCCTCACTCACAGGAACCCTACAGTCACTGAAAATAAAGGTGATGCTAGAGGGCCCTTTGCCTCCTGCTCACAGTTTATTTAAGGAGAAATTACAAAAATATACTGGGTAAAATATTTATTTGAATTTTACCAGAAAATATCTATACTGATTTGGAAACACCCAGCGTTTTACAAGCACTGTGAGTAACAGTCTCAGGTGCGATGCAGTGGCTGCAAGCTGTATTTTGCACAGAGCCCTGGGTGTAAACAACCCTTAGAGGAAGGCATCCCTGAGTGCCTGGGTTTTATTCCCTGTGCACTCGCCTAGGGGTGTCTCAGCTGAAGTGCTGTCATCCATCTTGAACCAGAAGAATGCCCACAGGGATGTGGTCACTGAGGTAACCAGAGGCAAGCATTCCATTCTTTAATTTGCTTGAACACCCATGAGTTAATGAAATTATAAAATCGGTGTTCTTTTTACATTTTTAAAGAACTATATTCAGAAAATTTAAAAATGGGATTTCAGAGTTTTTGAGCATGCATGCATTCCAAAACTAGTTACAGAGCACCTGTCATTACTTGGGTGTATTATTTATTATTTTTAATACTTGTGATTTTTCTTGTTGCTTTTGTAGGTTAGTATTTATTTGCCAGTCTTGAAGACTATGAAGAGTGTTGTGGAAAAAATGAAAAACATCAGCAATCACCTTGTAAGTTTAACTTTTTTAGAAAAGAACTCTGAAGTACCCTGTGTGGACTGCTTGGCTGAGAGGCAGCTTCCCCGGGGCCAAGGTGCGGATGCTGTCACACTCACCACGGGGCATCCCAGGCAGTCAGGCACCTCCTCACTGAGTCTCTACTCATGAGGACCTGGCTTGGTGTTTAGAACCTGCACATTGACAGTTGTACCTTTAGAAACATACTGCTTTTCAGCTCTCATTCACTGAGGAAATCTTTTATATTTGCCCCCAATGCCTTGTGTTTATATTTAGAATTCATTCTAAATATAATCTATTCTCTATATAGAATTCAGTCAACAATTGGCCTTTTTTCCTTACATTTTAGATGGAATGTTACATCTGTTTCTTGCGAATGTGTTTATATGTTTTAATGAATCACTGATAATGATTGACATTGAGTTTGGAGTGTTCTATCTACTTGCCAAGTAACTTCGAGTGAGCCAAGGACAGAGACCTGGCACACTAAAGCTGCCTTATTCCAAGCAGCTGTACGCCAAGCTGAGGGCCCTTTTTATGTTATTATTTTCTGTTTATTTTGTAAATGTCTCCTACTATCACTTGTCACCAAATGCTGCAGCATATGACAGTGACGGGGAATTGTGTGGACTATCCTTGTTCACACCTGGAGTTTTCCTGAATTCTTCCTTCACCCACCCCCACAAAAATATATTTGATTGTGTCACTGAGTGTTTTAAAATCTAGCACCCATTTGATGGACCATAAACTCTTGCTCTTCCCAGTCTGCTAGGCCAGGTCTGCAGCCCCCTGTCTGCTGCACTGGCCGCCCTCTCTGCACAACCAGGCAGGGCTCTGATGCTCCACGGTGCTGCTGCTTCTCCCGTTCCGTCGTGCGTGTGGTTTCTTCACTCCATCTCCCCACAAAGCATCTAGCCTTTCTCAGGGTTCACTGCAGACCTTTCCCTTCTACCTTGGCTAGAAGCCCCTGCTCTGAGCTTCTCTGTCCAGTGCATGTGGTAAGTCACCGCTGGTGTCCCTGAATGCCTCCCGAACTGCCAGCTTCTTGAACAGAGAAACCTTGTCTTAATCGTTATCTTTGCATCCCAGCCGCCCAGCATTGTGTTGTCACTCACTAGGTAATAATAAGTGTTGTTGTATGGATCTTGAATGAAGTTTCTCTCCAAGGAATCTTGGAAATTACACACTTTTTTTAGAAAGTGTTAGAGCAGTACTGTCATAGGGCCTGTGTGCTTAAAGCTTTTCCTTCCTAACTTAATCTTTATAGAGCTCATTTTAATTTAAAATTTACTTTCCATGAAACAGTGTCACTGTGCTGACATTGGTGTCACCTGTGACTACTGTGATGTTGCTCCAGTTGTCAGGCTGGCTTCCTCTAGGGATACCCTAGGGACTTCCAGGGAGATTCAGAGAGCCCCAGGAGAGAAAAGACAGGGCAATTAACTGAAGGAAACATTTGTTTGTTCTTTCTGGTCAATGGAAATGAGTCAGCAAAGTACAGGGGTGGAAGGGTAGTTTAGATAAAATCATCAGAGGCATTTTGTTTTGCCTGGAATGTTTAAGAAACAGAAGTTTTGTGGAGTGGCTACTGCAATCTGGAATTACTGAAGGAAAGTTATCAAGTTAGAGTACGTAGTGAAATCTACTTGGGCAACTAGAATTTTGTGTTTGACTATTTCAGACAGTAGAATAAAGGCAAATGGGTGGGATTCAACATACTAAAAATGTCCACCTTACCATCTGAGATGCTCACCTCCTCCCTTTCTTCATTTAGTGATGATGGGGTATGTTGTCTGTGTGACTCGTGAGCAGAAAAAGGAGGAAGGACTACCAGGAATCTACACATTGTTCTAAGACATTGCTTCTGAGCTCTTCCCTGCATGTAAATCCCCTGGGGTCTGATAGGAGAGGTCTGGGCTGGGGCCCAAGGCTCTTTGTGACCACTTCCCAGGAGGTACCAGTGCTGTGCCCTTTGGACCACACGGATAGCAGTGCTCTGTATTGTACTGTGCTTCAAATGTTATCTGAGTAATGGAGCTTTGCAGGATTAATCTTAATGATTAAACAAGGAAAGGAGTCCCAAGGTAGGGAGAACAGGAGTAGAAGAGAGGAGCTGCATGGAGAACAAGCGAGAAATGAGAGAGGCAGAGGCCTGGTACCCGGGCGTAGGAAGTAGGATGTCAAGATGTAAAAGGGGTATTCGTGGGCACTACACACCTGGGTGCAGCTCCCAGCCACACCACTTGGTGTGCACTCCAGGGCTGGGCATTACCCCAGCTGGGAATAATAGTGCAGTTTTCACAGGGTGTTTGCCACGTTTTGTAAATTTAGAGTTTTTTGGTTTTTGCTGTTTATTGTTTTTGTTTTTGAGACAGGGTCTCACTCTGTTGCCTGCATTAGATGCAGTGGCGTCATCATTGCTCACTGTAACCTCAAACTTCCTGGGCTCAAGAGGCCCTCCTTCTACAGCCTCCCATAGCCGGGACTACGGGCACACACCACCTGGCTAATTTATTCTTCTTTTTCTTTTTCTTCCTTTTTTGAGATGGGGTCTTGCTATGTTGCTCAGGCTGGTCTTGAACTCCTGGCCTCAAGCAATTCTCCTGCCTCAGCCTCCCAAAGTGCTGGAATTACTGTGTGAGGCACTGCACCCAGTCTATAGATAATTTATGGTAGGTGCCCACTGTAATTATTCAGCATTCAACAAGCCCTCGGTGTAACTATTATTAAGGAAATTATTGAAAGAAATATGATCTTATCTTGATTCTTAAAAAAATCAACTATGTTGATATGCATGATATTTTAGATAGCTGACTCATAAACACAAGTGATTAATGTTCATAGAACTGGTTGCTTGTTAATTCTTTCAGTTTGTGTTGACTGTACACTGCCATGTGCCAGACAGTGAGTATGGTCAGGAGAGAGTTGGAATCAAATGTTCCTTCCATTACACAGATTTTACAAATTTGGGGAATGCCTGGGGGAGCAATTAAGCCTGAAGTGAATCTAAACCCACTGCAAGTTGCTTTCTTGAATAAGCATTTATTTATTTGTATCTAAAACCACTTCTTTTTGAAAACAGTGGGAATTTACAGATGTTAGGTGTGATTGTTTGAACCAAATGGGTGGATACCACGTGTTAGCTTTGCAGAGCCCTAGTAAGCAGTACAGGATACTCATAAGGATTGTTTTATACATTTTATTTTAGTCAGGTATTTTTCCAGATTATAAGAGAATGGGTTGAGAAATACAACAATATATTTTGGGGTTAACAAAAATAAATGGTAAGTTTACTAGATTATGCAACAAGTAAGTTTGGGGGCTTTTTTTTTGTTTATCAAAAACTCAAAAATAAGAGCTCACTCAAGTTAACACTTTTCCATTTTGTTTATGAAGTGAGAAATATTCAGACTTCACCAATTTTAAGGGACGCTAGGTTGTGTTCACTAACCATGGATAGGGAAGCAGAGCCGTGCAGATTTGGGCACCCTTTATATTCCTCTCCTACAGCACTTTGGGGGCGGCCCCCACAAAATAAGACTACAGCGCTTACCTTTCCAGTTGCCAGGTATATTGTTTTTGTATTACTGGTTGGGCAGAATGCTACCTAGCAAACCTTCATGGGCTTTCCTGAGACCTCCCAGGCTTCAACAGTTGGCAGGTACCAACATCAGGAGAGGCGCTGTGCCCCTTGGACAGGTTATCAGCAGCTCAAATCAGTGTGGCATACGTTTCACTTCTAGTTCTGTCCAGTTAAAATAACTGATTGATTGTTGATGGGGGAGGGAGGAGCTTGAAAGGAAAGACGGAAACACACCCCCCCCCCCATGCTCCCAGGCCTGGAAGAGCAGGAGTAGAAAAGATGAGGGAAAAGGAGGTGAGGCAGAGGTGGCCCAGTTACTCGGAGTGGCTCACAGCAGCCTCAGACCTGCTCACCTGCAGCAGCCTCAGACCTTTCTGAATTTGGAAATATCATTTTCCAACATTTGACTTTATTTTTTAAATGCATGTTACATTTTCATGAAATGCTAAAGGCTTTATGGTCATATTAAATGTGCAGTTGTGACAGTTGGCTTGGTTATACATACAGATGCTGATTTCCACATTCTCTTTCCATTCTCGCCCCTCTTGTTCTGTAATAGTTTCATTATGTCTCCATTGTCAGATAGGAAGTTACTACACATTATTCTCTCCCCTTAACTCCCAGTGTTTAGTTTTGATTCTGTGGGGAAAAATAATTCTCACGTATTTTGTTCTGTAACTTCTCCAGTTATTTTATTTATTTTTTGAGACAGATTGTCACTTTATTGCCCCTGGTAGAGTGCCTTTGTGTCACAGCTCACAGCAACCTCAAATTCTTGGACTTAAGTGTGTGAGGCTCCTGCCTCAGCCTCCCAAGTAGCTGGGACTACAGGTGCCTGCCACAATGCCTGGCTATTAATTTTTTGTTATGTGAAGCTTGTCTCTACCATATCATTCAGGAAGAACTGACGGAAACAGGGTTTTATTAGTTTTCATGTGTTTATAATGTCAGTTTGGCTCACTGTACTGGTATATAATATTACTGTCAGAAAGACTGATTTCATTCTAATTTTGTTTCACAGCTTGGATTTATTAATTTTAGGGAGACTACATACCCCAGGGATTTTTCCATTTTCTTTTCTTTTCTTTTTTTTTTCTTCCTTTCTCCACCCCTCCCTCCTTCTTTATCTCTCTGCTCTCCCCTTCCCCTACCCCACCATGAGATTTTTCCATTTCCTTTAACTGAAGAGTCCTCATCATCCCGGCCTGTTTTCCCAGCGTGGTGTGTTTGTTCACGTGTGGGCCCCAGTCCTGCCTCAGTTCGGGATGGTTTGGGTCCATGGTTGTTAGCAGTTCTCGTTTCCCAGCGCTTTGGTTTTCTTCTTCTGGGACTTGTGTTGAACTTAGATCTTCTTCATCATCTTCTCTATTATTTTCTTTCAGATCCTTTTTATCTTTGTTTCTACTTGATAATTTTTATTTTTCACCTTTCCTTCTCAGTTTCTCTTAACTATGCTCCTCATAGTCACTATTTGCTCTTCTTTGTAGTTTAGATCCCATTTTTGAAAATTTTCCTTACATTTCTGATTATTTCCTGAGCCTTGTCATCTCTGCTTTTACGTGAGTATGTTGTCTGGTTTCAGCTCTGAGCTCCCCTAATTCTGATTTATGCTGTTATTTAATGGCTTCTATTATTGTTAGTTTCTTTTAGTTCATCTTGAAATTTGAATTACCCTCAGCATCTGCTTTGGGAAATGCTTTTAGGTTTCTAAGTATGCCATAGGGCATTATTATTCATTTGTATTTTCAGAATTATCTTTGTGTGGATTTCAGGTACAGTCCTTTTGTTGTTATTGTTGTTACAGATGGTTTTTCTGGTGGATGTCTCATGGTTAGTGTGGGAGTGGCCAGGGTAGTTTCACTCTAGGGTTCTCTATTCTTAAAAACCACAAAATGTGAAAACATACAGCTTGCCCTGCAGCTACCTTCCAGGACTTTTTATCTGCCCCTCTTTCTCCTCTTTCGTTTAAACCTTCAATTCTGTCTCTGTCCTGTCCCGTTGGGGTTCTTACTTCCCATGGTTCCCCCTCAAGGCTGGGCTCTCTGCTGTTGTAAGGGAGCTCCCTTGTCTCTGCCCAGGCCTCCCGGCTGTGGTCTTCTGGCAAGTCTCCTCCCAGTCCATTGTTCTCACTTACCTCAGGGAATACTGAACTCTGGGGTGGGGGGACCTCTCCTTTGGAGGCTTGGGGGTTTCTGAGTTCTTGGCTCTCAGGCCCTATTGTGGCTCTCTGGGTCTATGCCACGTGAGCCTTGATGCCCTCTGAGGTGTTCTGAGGATTTGTGGGGTGCCTTGTCACCTGGTTTTGTGGAAGTCGATACCCATGGGTTTCCATCCCCCACCTTTGCTTTCCTTTTCTAAGACTATATAAAATAATCATTTTCAGGTTATTGAAGCAAACCTAAATGGAGAATTGAACTTGAAAATAGAAACTGAATTAGTGTGTATTACAACTCATTTTAAAGATCTTGGAAATCCTCCATTAGGTAAGTTTTGTAGTAGGTTATATTTTGCTTTTGATAAATTATTTGTTTGATTTAGTATACCTATTGCAGTCTCCTAACGTATAAAGGTTGAAATTTGGTTGGCTATGTTTCACACTTGGGGAAAGAACAAAGGAGGTGACTTACCTGTCCCCGCAGCTTAGTGGGACAGTTAGCCAGGGGAGTGAGGGGCTGTGCCACCAAGCGGCTGAGCAATCCGTTCAGGGGCTCTTTCCCCTCTGTACAGTTCATGTCTCAGTAAATAGCCTCCAAGATCCCTGCCAGCTCTTCAATTCCCATTCTCCTCCTAAAGGTTCCATTTTCTCACCTGGAATGGAATCAGAAAGGTAGATATATTTTTTCTTATTTTCTCCTCCCTTAGTCGCTTCAATACTTAGATAAAAATTTGTTCTCACTTGATCACATTTTTTGTATCGGGGTAATTAGGGACAATGGAGTTGGTTGAGTAAGCAGTGAGGGGAGGTGGTGATTAGATAGCTGGCTGAGTCTACCTCTGAGGGAGTTAGAACTGTGGCCCTGGAGCTCACAGTGGGGGGCACTGCAGTCATGGAGGGCTGCCTGAGCTGGGAAGCAGGCAGAGGGCCAGGCAACAAATACCCATTGATGATGTGAACATTTTGTGTTACATGTGTTCCAAAACAGACAAAGCAGGGCCTCTGTCACTTTTAGAATTAAGATTTATTACTATGAGCTTGCTTGAAAATCCATACATTTTAGCACAGTGCTCCAAAGGCTTCTCACTTTCTGGTGAAGGGCGTACTATTCCAGCAGAGTTAAATGCATGTGCTTAAGGCTTGATAACATTGTGCGAAATGACTCATTTTTGTGTCACTCATTTTGTTTCTACCCACAAAGTAGGACTTAACTTTGGTACTTTCCTAGAAGTTGAAAGGATGTTTTTTCCATTCCACTTTAGAATAATAAACCTTGCATTAGTTTATACATAATACACACTTCAGCTCTTAAATACACAGTGAGTACAAATAAATACAATTTTCTTTGACCTAAAGAGAGAGATTGAGTCATATTTTCAATCCCTGTAAGTGATCCCTGGAAATTATTTTAGTATTTTAAATAGTTAGGACCTAATAAATGCATTTACAAGTTGTACTTTTTTCCAGGATCCTAAAATCAGTGGTAAGGTGAATCATTTGTTTAAGTACAATGCATTGCACATCTCTGGGTCTCTTGTTGTTACTGGATTCCTTTCTTTAGTAGGTCATTGGTCACAGGGATTCAAAGAATGAACCCATGGACCACAGATCAGTGGTAAGATAGGATTTATTGGACAGAAAGGACTACAGAGGGAGTAAAGAGCTTCTGGCAAAAGGAAAGATCCAAGTGGGAAGTCTCCCCATGTCTCCTTTGTCTAGGGCTATAAGGTCTTGAGAATTATTACATTTGGCCAGGACTTGGTAGATGGAAATACTTTTTCAGTGTTGATGAGTGTTATTGATACATAATGAATGCAGTCCCTCCAGTTTGGGGCAAAAGGTCAGGGTGTTTCCTTCATGAAATTGCCCAGGCCTAGGAAAACTGGGGTCCCTGTCCAGCCTTGAATGGGGGAACTCTATACCACTTTTACATCCCAAGATGTTGTATTTAAGAACATTCATGTCATTTCAGCCTCTGAAAATGCCTCACAAGACAGAAACCCAGAACAAATGGCTGAAGTACATTTAGATATTAAGAAGCTCCTACAATTTCTTGTTGGACAGCAAGTAAACCCAACGAAGGCTTTATGCAGTAAGTTTGCTTCTCTATTTTTCTTATTTTAGATATATTAGTCAACTCTAGTCTAACAGATCGCATATAGTCTCATAAATGCAAAAAAAAAAAAAACCTCAGTTAAGTAGATTCTAGCTTTCCAGGAGAGTCAGGTTTTCTGAATTTTCTCAAACTCAGAAGTACCTAGAGGTGGCAACAGAGCAACAACCCCCGGGCACTGTGTTCGCTCTGGAAAACCTGCAGCCATGCTGGGTTGGCAGATGGGTTACGGGTCCCTGGAGGGGTGATGTCAGGAGAATGGGCCTGGATCATGTTTTGTTCCCCATCCCCCTCTCACTTTATGTAGTTGGGGTCCCAGACACTGTTTTGTTTAGATTTAAGTTTTGCTCTTGATGTCTTACTTCCTTGTGCGTGAACATCGCCTGGGGTTTTGTGAAGGAGACTCCTTGTTCATGGCTCTGGACCAGGCCTTGTGGTTGCATTTCTGACAAGGTCCTAGATGCTGCCCGGGCTCTTGGTCCTGACAAGCACAGCTGAGTAGTGAGAGTGTGAATGGCCTTCCTCTCATGGGGGCCCCTGAGCTGCCCTGCATCAGCCCTTGAACTTGGCATTTTTGAGGCTTCTAAATAATCACTCAGGGCTGATGAAGAACATGGAAGAATTCTCAGCCATAAGGTTGGCAGATTTGGCCATGAGTGCTCTGTAAATGTGGACCAACAAATTGTGATGTAGCAAAGCTAAAAAGAAAAAAAATCCCATGTGGAACTTCTCACATCTTTATATCTTTTCCAAACATCCTTTTCTATCTTTGTCAGCCTCCGTCAGCTGCCCCCTCCTCTAGGATGGGTCTCTGCCTCCCTCAATCTCCACTGCAGCTCCCCTGTGCCTTTGTACCACCTCTCCTAAAGAGCACGTGTCTTCCTGCTTGTCCTTCATCGTCCCTTTCCCAGCCTCTGATTCTCCTGGGATTTGGTCTCTGTCTCTGCAGCCTGCTGGCCCGTGCGTTCTCATCGCATTTCCTGTAGAGCTGTGCTCCTCGGGTGCTAGGCTGTGGTTTCTCATCATGCAGTCACATTTCCTGTAGAGCCATCCTCAGCTGCTGGGTCTGGCAGCTCTGGCGTCTTTCCGTGCTCCCAGTGGTTGTCACACTACGTCTTTGCTTCTCTGCTTGGTCTTGTGCCCAAAGCCTTGATTTTACCCATTACCCAGTGAAGTGCCTGGTTGTGGCCTTCATGGCATTTGCAGAGCTGTTGAAACACAGGTATACCCTTCCTGCACTCTAGAGTGTGACGCAGGCTGTCCTAGGTGTTGGGGGCTCCTGGGGCTTGGCTCTTCTCAGCACAATTCCACCACTTACTAGTGAGAAACTGCTTTTCTCTAAAGCAGTGGTTCTCAACCTTCCTAATGCCACGGTCCTTTAATACAGTCCTGTGGGTCTCAACCCACAGATTGAGAACCACTACTCTAAAGGACACTGATTGGCTAAACGGGGTAGCCAGGAAGCCAGCCTGCTAGGTGTTTCACCAGGGGCCTGGGTGGCTTTACCCTCCCTCTGTCATCGGCACTGGGGGAGCTGCCTGGGCTAGAGCAGTGATTTGGCCTCAGCTCTCAGTGAGAGCGAGAGGCTAGGACCTCTGCTGCTGCCTCAGAGAAAACAGACACCTAAAATAGGAGGCATGGCTGGGAAGGCTGTCCTGAAGAGGGGGGATGAAAATGTGTGTCCTGCACTCGGTCTTTAAAATAACGGGCTTTTCTTTCCCCAGATATTGTGAGGAACAAGATGGTGCATTTTGACCTGCTTCATGAAGACGTCTCCCTTCAGTATTTCATCCCAGCACTGTCCTAGCACCCCCTTGCCAGACGGGCGCACAGAGACTGTCCAGATGGGGAGAGACCATGGGTCATATGTTCTGCGTCATTTGTCTGTGTCCTCCTAGTGCCACAAATCCTCACACTGTGCTTATTTCTTTCTCTGTAATATTTTATGTAAAAATTGAATTAATGAAGACCTATTGGATAGACATAATATTTCATAGTACCCATGTCTGTTTTGTTTTTAAGACATTGAAAAGAAAAGCTAGAATGTATTTATTCAGACTTTTAATAACATCTTATAACGTTTCTTGTTGAAGTTGTGAAACATGCTTATGTATTTGACAGTGGTGCAAGTAGCCAAGTGTGCAGGTGTCTGTGGAGCTTGGTGCTTTCCCAAGGCGCGGTCTGCGGCTCCGCACTGCGTGTAGCTGAAGGCTCCTGCATCTCAGCATCCTCGACTCTTCCTGCTCCCATCCCTCGGATGGCCCCACCGTCATCTCACCGCTCGCCTTGGTTACTCAGCATTGTGGGATGTCACAGCTGTAGCATTTAGAGCCTCTTTCTGACTTGGTGAAGAATCAAGTCCTTCTGGATGCCGGGGTGTCAGCCCAGCCAATGCAGCCCTTGTCTGGGAGTCTTCCTGCTGCTCCTCCCAGGTGCTCCCTGGGGCCACTTTGGATCTTTAGTTATAATTCTCTGGATTTCTTCTGTAGTGCACTGGCTCTGTCATTCTGGGGAGAATACCTTTCTGTTTAGAGTAGAAGTAAACAACATTTCTGAGTTAACCTTTCTGTTTAGAAGTAAACAATATTTCTAAGTTAGCATCTGTGCTAGGTGATGAGACCATATTTCTGTTTATATATCGGTTCTGTACTGATGGATGTGCATTGTCATTGTCCATGAAGTATATTGCATCATATTTCCAATTATAATTAAGTTTCCCTTACCCTGTGGAGGTAGACGTCCTAAACATTATCTTGCGCCACATTACAAAGTCAAGAACTAAGTTGTTTAGGATAAGACAAAGAAATGGAAAACCAGAACAAATGAAAATTTGTTTTTTGGCTTTTTCATACTATTTGGTAAAACCAATGCATTTGAAGGCTCTTTTGATGTTTAATAATGTTAGTTTAAATAAGATGGAGTATTTTGTTAAACTAGCACTTTAAACATAGAACATACCATTTTAATTTTTAAAGCCTCTGTTCCCTCTTTGGCTTGCAACAAAATTAATTCTAGCTACGGTGGTAAAACTTAAAAATCAAGATGCAAAATGAACAATACTTGAAAATAGTTTTGTTTTTTTTTTTTTGCAGTTTTTGGCTGGGGCCGGGTTTGAACCTACCACCTCCAGCATATGGGGCCAGCGCCCTGCTCCTTTGAGCCACAGGCACCACCCCCCTTGAAAATAGTTTTATAAAACTTACATTTCCATTAAAGAAAATAGGTTTAGCAAGTTAACCATTCACTTTGTAATGTTTATTGTCAAATGTGTAGTATACCTGATTTTGATGATCTTTTCCATGGCTCAGGATTTTCTGTACATGGAATGTGGCTAGAGACACCCTAGTTGAGACCCGGGAAGCTGGGGTCTGTTCCGTTCTTGTCGCAGCTGCTGCTTGTCTACCAACTCATGTACCTCTGCATTTGACAGCTGTTAAGCAGTGACGGAAGGAGCTGATAGAAAACCACAAACTCATGGAAAAGTGCAGCACTGTTTGACTTGATGATCTACCAAGGTAACATTTTTAGGTCAAGGAATAGCAATATATTAAAAGGAATGAATATAATTTGAAAAATTAACATATTTCAAACTAGTATCTCAAAATGTCCAGATCTCTTTTTATTAATTAGTAGCTTTTTGGATTTTAGAGATACTTACTGGCTGTGATTGTGTTAAGTATTTGTGGTTTATGGAATACTGTCCTAAATGTCAGGGCAAATAAGGAGCTCCATTCCCTCAGGTGCAGGGCTCCCCCTCCTTTTGGTAGGTACATCTTGAGCTGAGTTTTGAAGCCATTCTGTGCCCAGTCAGGGAACAGATAAGAATTCCTAATTCAGCCACTTGTGACTAACATCCTAATGGCCCTGCAGTCCTCCTCCATCCCTTTCTTGGTCCAGCAGAAAACTGCTTACCCACAAGTCACCAGGCTGAGTTTGTAGTATGGGGCCATGCCTGGTGCAGATAGCCCTGGGCCTGGAATTCTGGTTCTGCTACCAGGCAAAGAAGGTGTTCAATGACATTCATTTTCTTGGTACATGTTGCCAAATTGGCAAAGCATCTCATTTTGAAATGCAATTCTATACTTTTTTAAAAGCTTTATTGAGATATAATTCACATACTACACAACTCACCCATTTATTTATTTATTTATTTATTTTTGAGACAGAGTCTCACATCACCTTCAGTAGAGTGCTGTAGTGTCACAACTCACAGCAACCTCAAACTCTTGGGCTTAAGCGATTCTCTGGCCTCAGTCTCCCACGTAGCTAGGATTACAGGCATCTGCCACAATGCCCGGCTATTTTTTTGTTGTAGTTGTCATTGTCATTTTAGCTGGCCCAGGCCAGGTTTGAACCTGCCAGCTTCATTATTTGTGGCCAGAGCCCTATGCACTGAGCTATGGGCGCCGCCCCACTCATTTAAATTGTACAGCCCAAAGGTTTTTAGTATATTAGTGTATATAGAGTTGTGCAGCCATCACTACAGTTGATTTTAGAAATTTCAGCCTTTCTTCCTCTCTTCTCCCCTCCTTCACCACCTTCTGGCCCCAGACAATTACTTGTCTAATATCTATAAAATACATATTTGCCTATTTTGGTTTTTAACTCCTCTTAACCTCCTCTGAGAGCAGCTCTTTTTCAGGTTTAAATTGTGCATGACAATTTCTGGTGGTACTGCTACACATTTTACAGCTTTATGAAGAAGTTGTCTGCTTTTTTTGGAAATTACAATACACAATTCAAATCGTATAAAAGATATGTGCACAAAAACACATTTCTGGCAATTTTCTATAACCATTTAAACATAGTCACGTGCATCGTCTGAATCTTGAATAGCTTTTAATTCGGCAAATCTTACTTGGATTGGAGCAAAACTTTCATCTTGGACATATTTATCTGGAGGAAGTACTTTATTTCCTTGATAGTAAAGTAATGCCCAATTAATGTAGAGGGATATCATTTAGGGACAATCCTTTTTAGTTCAAACAACAAATTCAACCAGTCCTCAGGTTATGTAGCATCATTATAATTTGGTTAATAGTTCCCAAGTTACTTTTACCAGTGAGTTTTATACCTTCCAACAGCTATTTTGAATTCTCTGTCAGGAGTATCATCCATCCCTGTCTCTTTAGAGTCAGTCCCTGGCACCTTACTGTGTCCATTGTGATGCCATGTTCCCTGATTGCTCTTGATCCTTGCTGTCTTACATCGATGACAATGCACTGAATACACAGGTGTTTATTCTGGTCTTTCTGTCTGGCCTTGTCTGTTATTGTCCTTGTGCGGTAGGTCTGTCCAGAAATTCTGAGCAGACTCTTTTGAGCTCTAAGCCCATGGGCACTACGGTTCTTGTGGTGCTAGATGACACCCTCAGCCCAGGTCCACTGCCGCCCGCTCAGTGTTTATGCATTAGTTGCTGTGAGCCTGACCCTTTTTAAGAAAAATCATAACTGTGTACATTTATGGGGTACGATGTGCTAATTTGATAAACAATGTGGAATGCTTACATCAAACTGAGTAACATAACCATCACTTCACTTATTTGTTGTAGTCAGACATTTATACTCTGCTCTTAATGGATTTGAAATGTACCATGGCATTGTACACACCTTGTTTTTTGTTTCTAATTCACCCTGGTAGGCTAATCCTGTAGCACTGGCAATGCTCCCAGAGCACACTTCCTTCGAAGAGTCTCGGAATGGTGGGGAAACTGAATGCCCACCTTCCACTCACTTTTCTACTGCAGAAACCACGAATCCAGGGAAATTCTCGTGCATGGCACTATGTGAGTTTGGGGGAATGACATGGCAATCAAAGAGAGCCATGTTCCCCTTTCCCTCTGATGATGTTTTTTTCTGGGCTCTGTGGTCCAGTGTGGCCCAGCTTCACTCCCAATTTCTGTAATATTCAGGATGGTAATCTTGCCGTTGGAGAGTTGATAGTTGAAATTTTGTTGCGGGAGAGCTACTCCTCTAACATTCTGCTCACGTGACTCTCCAATTCTGTATTTTATGTGGATTCTAATAGGGAGAGTCTGTTAGAGCTTCTTCTAAGCATAGCTATTGACTTGGGAGATAAAAATCATATGTTATAACTGGTAATGTCCTGAAATTATCAGGGAAATAAGTTAGCCCCATGTATGTACTGTGAGTGGAAGTGTGAATTTATAGCACTTTGCTGGGGTCCAGTTTAACCCCAGTTTGGTCTTGAATATATATATAGGATATATATTCTATTACATATAGAAGGCCTTAAAAAATGTGTGCCCCTTTGACTCGATAATTCTGCTTCTAGGAATTTTTTAAAAGGTTATAATTAAAGATGTTCTAGTATTGTTAGATCAAAAAATGTGACCTGTCCTCAAAATGAATTAATAGGAATTGGTTAAATAATTTATGTTTGATGCAATTATTTCATACTCTAGAAATAATATTACAGAAAAGAGTGTACTGATATGGTAAATGTTTTTGACTTAACAAGGCAGGTTAGAGGTTGGTATGTACAGTATGATAGAAAAACATTGGAAGATACACACCACCACTTAAGCCTGCTTGTTTATGGGTGGCTTTTATTTCAGTCTTTGTACATGTGTGTGTTCTCTCTCTCTCTCTTTTTTAATTTCTGGTACTTTCCCTGTAATTTTTTTTTTTTTTTTTTGAGACAGAGTCTCACTTGTATATATTTTCTAAAAATTTTACAACCAGTTTTGTAACAACAAAAAAGTATTTTTTAAGGGATTAAATAATAAATGTTTGTTATTTAAGTGTTGTACATCTTCAGTTGGCAATCACAGTCTCTTGAACATTGGATTTTGAGCTCTTAATTTTCAGGCACATCATTATGTTTATAAGTAGAAAGTTGAACTTTTATTCGTCCTGTTGAAATTGTACCAGGTTCAATCAATAAGGTGGTACCACCTTGCAGAATAAGCTCGTCTTAATATGGTCCCAACATGAGTGAGGCTTAATCACTGTAACAGTCTTTGTAGTGATGGCAGAGAGACCACAGTTTTCAGGTTCTAGGCTCCAGAATCCTGAGAGATCAGCCAAGCACTGGGACTTTACATATCACCCGAGGATAAGGAAGATGACCCAAGGGGTAGCATGAGGAACCAAAGCTGCTTTCCTGGGATGTAGGCCTTCTTTGCTTATAGCACTTCCAGACTGCACTCATCTGGTAACATATGCAGGTTAGGTAACTCAGGGCGACAGTGAATCTGAGACGTGGGGATAGATTCTGACTCATACTAACACCTTAATCTTGGGCAAGTCCTTTAGCCTCTTTGGAGATTCTTGATGTTGACAATGACTAATTGTGCTCACCACCTGTGGGAGTTAGAATTAAAGGAAATACACTACTCATTGGAATGTTTCTAAATTGAGAAGTGTAATATAAAAATGTAAGCATCTGTAAACTGCCTTAGTCTGTTTTGTAGCAACAGCATAATCAGTTGCTATAACTAATTACCACAGAGTGGGTCATTTATAAAGAAAAGAGATTTATAGTTCTGGATGCTGGGAAGTGCAGAGTTGGTGAAGGCCCTCTTGTCCCCTGGTGAGGGGCAGAAGGCTGACCCTGGTGCATTAGGCTCAGAGGAACCAGGAAGGATGGGTGCAGTCCTTTTACCCCGTTTCCCCGAAAATAAGACAGTGTCTTATTTTAAGGTGTGCTCCCAAAGATGCGCTAGGTCTTATTTTCAGGGGATGTCTTATCTTTCCTGTAAGTAGGTCTTATTTTTTGAGGATGTCTTATTTTCAGGGAAACGGTATAATAACACACACTGACAATGCCCAGTCCACTCCCGGATAGCGACCTGAACCCATTTGCGAGGGTAGAGCCTTCATGACCGCATCAGCTCCCATGAGGCCTTGCCTTCAAACACTGCTGCACTGAGGACCAAGCTTCTAACACGTGAACTTGAGGATGCATTTGAACCACAGTATGGGCTTTACAAAAAGAAAAAGCCTAAAGAAACTGGTCTTGTTTCCAGTGGATCTATGCTGCTAATTAGTGGCTGCCAGTTCACAATAATACACAGCAGAAGTTACTGGACAAAGAGGGTCCAGCTGCCTGTCACTGTCCAGCCAATTTGGAAAGGTGGGGATTAGGTCCACAAGCTTTATTATCAGAAGGCCAGAATTCTGGAGAACAGCGAGGTATCCTCTCCTAGACTGTTCTGCCCTTCCATTTGCAAAACCACAGTTTTATACATAAAAGTTCAAAGCAAAGATCATGATGTTAAACCTTACCTTAAACCACAGTAAGCAATAATCAGCATAACCCATGACCTATTACAACATTTCCAGTTCGAAAGTCAATCTCCTAAACCAATCCTCCTAAACTATTCAAGACATACATCTTTGGGGTGGGACCTAAATTTACAAAAGAACAAGAATGAAAGACCTGAGGTGAAGGTCACATGGGGCCTCAGCGGACCGGGTGGCTGTGTCTGGGCCGTCGCCTGACTCCATCTCACTACGTGCTCCCCGCATGGCTCGGTAGCTTCCACTGCTCTTCTGGGGCGTGCAGGAGTTTGGTCAGCACATCCTAGCTCACTGTCATCATCTCGGACCTTAGGGTGAAACCCTGTGACCAGACAGCTGGTCTTAAAATTTAGGCTCTTAAAAGCATCTTCGTGTATATACATTATAAGCACTTTTTACTGTACTGATTCCAATTTAATCTGTCTATATAGCTGAGAAAATCCTAATCCAGTGTTCTGGATGAGGCTCCTCTCCTTATAGAAGAAGAAAAGCCGATGACCAGACAGAAGTGAGAACCAGACTGAGTCTAGGGTTACTACCTCACATTTTGTTTTGTTTTTTTTTAAACTTTTCTCTATTCACTTTCACTGTTTGCAAATAAACCCTGTAGAGGAGGCAGAGCACATAAGGAGCCCTGATGAGCGGGAAATGCAGGATGGATTCCAGTGCCTATGCATTAATGCTCCCCCTAGTTCACATAAGGCTCCCCAAAGCAGCCCGTAATTGGAGCTTCACCAGATCTCGGAGCACCCAGTCTTGCCAAATCAACAATGTAATAATGCCCAGTGCTCTTGAATGTTCTAGAGGCTTGTGTGTCCTGAATGACATAGGTGGACGTCCCTAA
The DNA here is from genome assembly GCF_027406575.1 of Nycticebus coucang. NCBI lineage: Eukaryota > Metazoa > Chordata > Mammalia > Primates > Lorisidae > Nycticebus > Nycticebus coucang. Next base: position 7,926,173 of record NC_069790.1, read on the forward strand.
GCATTGTGCAAGTCTGAAGTAACCAGATGGCTCCACCTCATCTTTATTGGGGGTAGCTTAACGGGACCATGTCCAGGGACCATAGAGACTTGTCCTGAGGTTACCTTTGAACATACATTATTGATCTAGGTTGGGCTGGGGGCGGTGGCTCATGCCTGTAATCCCAGCGCTCTGGGAGGCCGAGGTGGGAGGATTGCTTGAGCTCAGGAGTTCAAGGGCAGCCTGAGCAAGTACACTATCTCTAAAAATAGCCAGGTGTTGTGGGCACCTGTAGTCCCTGGTACTTGGGAGGCTGAGGCAAGAGAATCACTTGAGCCCAAGAGTTTGAGGTTGCTGTGAGCTATGAAACTCAACCCCAGGGCAACTGAGTGAGAGTCTGTCTCTGGAAAAAAAAAAAAAAAAAAAAAAAATCTAGGTTAACATAAGCAGCAAAGCTTTCTTAAGAGGATTTCATCCTTATGATACATCAGTTGTCTATATCCAGTGATAACTTCTATTTGCTTCAGATAAAAGGCTGAAAGATGAAAGCAAGGCTGGTGAGTTAGGGTTGGGGAAGCCAAGATGATACAGATAGACCACTTAAATCTAAACACGTGTGCTTTAGACACTAATAAATTCCCCCAGAGAATGTGTGTGTTTAAAAAAAAAAAGAGTATGTGTGTTGTGTTTAACAAGTGCACTGGAAGAAGATAAATGCAACGCTGAGTGTATTAATTCCCTGTTCATAATGTGTTTTGAGAAGGAAAAATTCAGTGTTCCCCAAACCTCATAGTGCTGAGAGAGGATTTTTGCTGTGATCATAATATCCATTCAGTGGAATTGCTGCTTGTGGTTTTGCAGAGAGAGAGAGAAGTAGTTAGGGAACGGATATTTCCCTACACTCTGAGTGGCCAAAGGGCCAAAGGCATTTGACATCAGCCTATCAAAGTGTTTGAATATCAAGCAATGGATGTTTAATTTTATTTTGAAGCCAATGGAAGATAATAGAAGAGATAGGAATCATGTATAATTCAACAACTGTTTATGATTTGTGTAAGACCAAGTACCTGCTTTTAGTCTCAGGTGTAGCAAATTTGTTTTCTATAACTTGATCGTGGCTTTAAGTGTCCCTGATGTCCCACTGTTATGGATTACAGGGCACCCAGCTATTTTTCACAAGGTCATGATACGTTAATCACTGTGTGTGGAGCTGCTGTTGAGAGGATGTAATCATTTCAGAGGAAACAGCCCATATAGCCTGTTGGGGGGTGGGGATAAGCCCCTAGATCTTTGGGGAAGAAGTTTGTTTCTTGGGGACACTGCTGATTGGCTGATTACGTCAGAGGCGAATGGGGGGCGGGGAAGGCTCAGCGCCCCTGGCCGTGGGCAGAGCAAGGCCAGTCCCTGTTGCTTCAGGCCCCATTTGTGGACCTTCTCTCACCTGTGCTCATCTGTCCCAAATCATCCCTGACTTGGGTGCTGAGCAGGAGGCCCCATGGGTGCAGTGTGCATGGGACTGGGGTGGAGGGTGCTCCTCGGAGCCTTGCCCCTATTCTCCTGGGTGCAGCTCACTCCGGGGGTCAGTTCAAAGGATGGTAAGTTTGACATTTTACCAAGATCTTAGCAATTGTCCTTTATTTTTGCTACAATTAATTACCAAGATTTGCCAAGCACTGGGTGTTTGATGCTGTGTGTGTGATGTGACCTGGGGTGAGGGCTAGGGGTAGGAGGGGGGTGCTATGAAGGCAGTGAGTGGACCTGCACAGGGAGCCTCTAAGAATGGAATGGAAATGAGAGTGACTGGCAGTTGAGCTATCTAGGCTAGCACGCGTCAGATTCCTCCCAGAGGCTCAGTGTGGAGGTGAAAATCTGAGGCAGGCAGGTGATGAGATGAACCTGGGCTAGCACTGAGACTGGAGAAACAACACTGGTGATCATGATGAACACCGTTCAGTTATTTCTCCCTGTCTGTTTTATGTATACGCTTGTCTGAGTTGCAAATCCAAACTTAATATCATGAAATGCCTCCATGTGGGAAACGTGCAGGCCTATGGGAAAGAATTGGCCAGGTCTCCTTCCCAGAAGAGCTCTGTGTTGTTGGAAACAGCAGCTGTCTCTGCATTTTTCCACACTGAATTGTGTAAACAACTGTGTGTTGTGTAAACAATTGTGTGTGCCTTTTTGCTTTGACTGTTGAAACTCTCTAGGAGATGTTACCTACCTTCAAGTATCCATTTTTTTTCTTTTGAACTATGTATACCTTAAGCACCTTCCATCTCTTGTGCAATAGATAGACTTAATTAAGTAACAATTAATGAACTATTACTTAAAGAGAAGTGTCAAAAGACTGAGTATTAAATCTGAAATACAGAATTTGTGGATTCAAAAACATTTCTAAGGAGGCGGCTTTTGTCTAAAACTTAGCAAGAAGAGAAAGGTGCCTTCTGTCAGGTGTGGGAGGGACAGGTTTGTGGGCTGTCCTTCCACATTGATTTCATGTAAAGAAACAATTTATTTTTTCTCTCTCTTTCTTTCTTTCATCTTTCGGAGACAGAGTTTCACTATGTCGCCTTCGGTAGAGTGCTGTAATGTCACAGCTCACAGCAACCTCAAACTCTTGGGCTTAAGCAATTCTCTTGCCTCAGCCTCCCAAGTAGCTGGGACTACAGGCACCAGCCACAACACCCGGCTATATTGTATTGCAGTTGTTTAGCTGGCCCGGGCCAGGTTCGAACCCGCCAGCCTCAGTGCATGTGGCTGGTGCCATAACCACTGCGGTACGGGCACTGAGCCAACAATTTGTCTCTTTTCTTCCCTTTATAAAGGTCAGGATGGGCTAGGATCCTGGCTGAGTCTTTGATAGTTTCTAAATGAAAAGCTTAGGTGGTACTCTTAAACGAGATCCTTTCTAGAAGACATTTAGCCAACTTAATTCAGAATATTTTAAAACTCAAGATGACATTTTCCAGTCTGCTTTTCGTGTCCAGTTCTCACGGTAAGTAGGACAGGCCTCCATTCTCAGAGAGGTGCCGTTCCCTGGGCCCTGTGTGGTGCTCCTGGTCGCGCCAGAGAAATGCCTGCAGACCCAGTCAGGGGGAGCCAGGCTGTGGGTGTGGATGCCATCGCTCTGCTGGTCACAGCTGTGCTGAGGACACGGTGCTGGCAGCGCTGCCTGGAAAGAGAGGCGAGACTTCCCAGTCCAGCACTGGCCGCCAGGGCATTCTGCAACCAGGCAAATGTTCTGCAGTTCTGGATTTTGGCTACTGAGCGCTTGAAACGTGGCTAATGACTGAGAAGCTAATTCCTGATTCACTGATGCTCCAGTAGCCAAGACTGGCTGTGGCTCCCACGTCAGGCAATGTGGGCACATTCCTTTCCTTAACTATGGCATTCCTTTGCTCCTCATCCCCCCTGGTATTTTCAGTTTGCACCACTAGCTTCAGAAACTTCACAAACTTTAGATTTAGGGTGGTGTTGTCAGTATGTCTGGTCCCACAGGGAATGAAAAGGCAATGGGACAGGGTCAGAGCGTCCAGGTGTGGATGTGGGGGTGGATGTGAGCCCACAGGCTTTGGACCTGAGGCTTTAGATTTGACAGGAAGGTGTCAGAGCAAACCGCAGGGGCTTTACAGAGAGCGGGTTTTCATTATTTACAAACGCATTGCAATTTGCAGTTGATCCTTTCCTTGGGCACAAAGGCGTGTGAAAACACATCACTAACAAAACTGGAAAGTCACATTTACTGCAAATCTCTGAGCTTTGTCTGCAGCGCGCACAGTGGGGGGGCCCAGCAGTGCTGACAAGGCCCTGTGAGGAGGCTGTCAAATCCCTTAACACCCATGGGGCTTCCCGTCTGCCTAGAGCTGCAGCAAAGTTCTGGAAAATATAGTATCTAGACAAATTTGCCCTTGACCCATGAGGCTCTTTCAGCATCTTCCAGGGGGCCTCTCCTGTTCCCATCTGAGAGGGAGAAAGTGCCCCTGAAACTTTCCCACGCTGCTTGGTACTGCTCTCTGGTACTGGGAAATACGAATTTATAAGCAATTCTAAAGCAGAGAGAAAAATGACCTATTTTCCAAGTGAAACACAAAATTAAAATTTGTAAAATCTCTATGAAGGTTAATATGTTGATGTAAAGAATTAAAGGAACTAACAAATGCTTTCAAAAGAAATGAGAAAATATCTCATAACGGGAGGACTCGGTTACCCAGACTGCTAACAAGGACAGGTGCAGAGACCAGCTCACTCCTCAGGGTCCTTGGAGAGGTTAGGCAAGGGCAGAGAGAAGGCAGCGAGAGCCTCGTGTGCTCCCTGGTGGGCATTGTTTTGCGTGCTGTGCTGGAAGGCATCCTGGGCAGTCATGGCTTAGTACTACCACGATGAGCAATGACCCATTTAAGGCAGCTACAAAGATCTCTCCCTAACGCACACTTCCAGCATAGAAACCTGTCTGACAGTGTCCCAAAAGCTGTTTCTGACTAGGGGTATTTTATTTCCATGTGTTACCCAGGACTTGGCGTGTGTGGGAACGGCAGCACTAAGTTTCTCCCTTTCGCTCTGTTCCAGGGAGTGGAGGAGGGAGCTGGGCTGCTGATCCAAGTAGCCACAACCGGCCAGCACAGGGCATGGCCAAGGAGGTGGCCAAAGGCATTGCTGGTGACCAAGAAAGGTGAGCTAGCACTATTCTCAGGGGATTTGGCATGTTAAATTTAAAGTATGCATTCAGAAACTTTTTATTGGAAAGAAATATTCTACTTTTATTTTGGTGGAGGAAAAACGGGGATTTTTTTTTAAAAGAACTACACATACACAGAATTAACTTTTATTTTTTTAACATTTTTTATTGTTAATTTCAACGAATTTAGGGGATATGAGTGATTTTTGTTACATGGATACATTGTGTCATGCTGAAGTCATGGACGTGTGATCCTTACTGGAAAAATGTGTATTGTCCTCAACACACAGTGAGATACTTCACTTAGGGTAATGGTCTCCAGTTCCATCCAAGTTGCTGCAAAAGACATTGTTTCTTCCCCTTTCTGGCTGGGTTGTACTCCACGTGTGTACACACACAACACATACCACATTTTCTGTTTTTTAAATTTCAGATTAATATGAGGGTACAAATGATGAGGTTACCAAGTTTGCATTTGTTAGGTAAGATCCCTGTGGCCCTTGTGCCCCTCACCCAGGAGGTGTGCCCAATCCTTCCCTGTACCCATTAGGTAAGCACCCAGCCCCTCTCCTTCCTCTCCTCTCCCTCCCTCCTTGTCCTTCCTCCCAACGTGAATTAAATTGAGTTTTTCTTTTATGTGGGCATTTATTTGTTCATCTACTGGCTTCATGTTAGTACTGAATACATTGGATGCTTGCTTCTCCATTCCTGTGATACTTCACTAAAGGGAATGCGCTCCAACTCTGTCCATTTGCGAGATCAAAGGCAAGGTGTATTTTGAATTCTCATTTTCCTTATCCACTCATCCTGTGATGGGTACTTAGGATGATTCCACATCTTTGCTGTTGTGAACTGCGCTGTGATAAGTATTCCAGTGCAGATGTCTTTCTGTTATGAAATGATTTCTGTTCCTTTGAGTAACACCCGCAGTGGGATTGCTGGATGTCATGGGACGTCTGCTTCTAGTTCTTTGAGGAAACTCCTTACTGCTCTTCATAGCAGTTATACAAGCACAGTGCCCTCTTCACTGAAACCGCACCAACACCTGTTATTTTTTGACTTTTTAATAATGGCAATTCTGGGCTGGGCACCTGTGAAAGTAATACCTTGGAAGACTAAACAAAGAGTAGGATTGCTCGATGACAGGAGTTTGAGACCAGATGCCTAAGCAAGAGCAAAAGCCTGCCTCTTGGAAGAAAAGAAGGAAGGAAGGAAAGGAAGGAAGAAGGAAACGTAAGCTGGGTGTGGTGGGTGATGGCATGTTCCTGTAGTCCCAGCTGCTCAGAGTCCGGGTATCCCTGGAGCCTGCAGTGAGCTGTGGTGACACCACTGCATTCCACGTGGGTGACCAAAAAAAAAAAAGCAATTCTGACATGGTAAAGAGGTATCTCATTGCAGCCTTAATTTATATTTCCCTAATAAGTTAGTGATGCTAAGCATTTCTTCACATGTTTATTGGCCAGTTGTGTATCTTCTTTTGAGAAGAATCTGTTTGTGCGTTTTGCCCACTTTTTGATGGGGATATTAGCCCTTCGTTGGACGTATAGTTTGTGAATATTTTCTCCCATTTTTTAGGTTGTCTCTTTACTGTGTTAATACTTTTGCTGTGCAAAACTTTTTAGTTTAATTAAGTTCCCTTTATTTATTTTTGTTGTTCCCACATTTGCTTTGGGGGTCTCATTCATAAATTCTTTGCTTAGGCCAAAGTCTAGAGGCCCTGCCTTTTTTCCTAGAATTTGTGTGATTTGAGGTCTTATGTTTAAATCTTTAATTTACCTTGATTTAGTTTTTGTATATGGTGAGAGGTTGGGATCTAGTTCCATTCCTCTGCATGTGGTTATCCAGTTTTCCTGAACTATTTATTGAACAGAGTATCCTTCTTTCCCCAGTAGATTGTTTTTAAATTTTTTTATTAGGTCATTTGTACATATATCATAAATACATTTATGCCATTATGGGATTCGATGTGTTGATTATTTGTACAAATTGGAGTGCTTACATCCCACTAATCAACATTTACCCAATTGCGGCATTAAGACATTTGTGTTCTACACCTGATAGACCCAACTTGCACTTGCGATATGCTCCATAGGTGGTGTCCCCCTACTAGCCCTCCCTCTATCGACCCAACCCTCTCCCCTCTCCTCTCCCTCCCCTTCCCTCCTTCATCCTAGGCTATAGTTGTGTTTCATTTTTCATATGCAAGTGTGAGTGATTATAAATTGGTTTCACAGTAATACTGAGTACATTGGATATTTTTTTTTCCATTCCTGGGATACTTTACTAAGAAGAATATTTTCCAAGACTTAAACTTAAGACATGAAACTATAAAAATTCTTAGAGAGAGTGCAGGAGAAATGTTTGAAAAAATTGGCCTGGGAGAATACTTTATGAGGAGGACACCCCAGGCAATTGAAGCAACATCAAAAATACATTACTGGGATCTGATGAAATTAAAAAGCTTCTGCACTGCCAAGAACACACTAAGTAAAGCAAATAGACAGCCCTTAGAATGGGAGAGGATTTTTGCAAGTTATATTTCCGACAAGTTATATATATTTCTGGTATATATAACCAGAATCCACAGAGAAATCAAACTTATTACTAAGAAAAAAACAAGTGATCCCATTTCATGTGGGCAAGAGACATGAACAGAAGCTTCTCTGAAGAAGACAGGTGCATGGCCTACAGACACATGAAAAAAAAAAATGCTCATCATCTTTAATCATCAGAGAAGTGCAAACCAAAACTACTCTGAGATACTGTCTGACTCCAGTAAGAGTAGCCCACATCACAAAATCCCAAAACTACAGATGTTGGCATGGATGTGGAGAAAAGGGAACACTTCTGCACTGCTGGTGGGAATGCAAGTTAGTACTTCCTTTTGGAAGGAAGTTTGGCGAACACTCAGGGATCTAAAAGCAGACCTGCCGTTTGATCCTGCAATTCCCAGGATATGTTTTTGTCTGCTATGTCAAGAGTCAGTTGGCCATAGCTATATATTGTTTTATTTCTGGGTTCTGTGTTCTGTTCCACTGGTCTGTGTATATTCCTTTATACCAGTACCAGGGTAAGCTAGTTACCATAGCCTCGTAGTATAATTTGAAGTCAGGTAATGTGATACCTCCATATTAACTTTTTTCTTTTGCTTAGAATTGCTTTGGCTCTTTGTGGCCTTTTTGGGTTCCTTATGAAATTTAGGATTATTTTTTTCTAGATCAGTGAGAAGTGACATTGGAATTTTGAAGGGGATGTCACTGAATCTCTAAATAACTTTGGGCAGTATGGAGATTTTTAACAATGATTGACTGATTCTTCCAATCAATGAGCATGGGGTATTTTTCCATTGGTTTTTGTTGTCTATGATTTCTTTTATTAATATTTTGTAATTCTCTCCATGAAGATCTTTCACCTCTTTGGTTAAGTGCATTCCTAGGTATTTTAATTTCTTTGGGGCGATTGTAAATGGTACTGAGCTCTTGAGGTGACCCTCAAATTTGGCCGTTATTAGTGTATAGGAATATTACTGATTTGTGTACATCAATTTTGTAACTTGGGATCCTACTAAATTTATCAGTTGTAGGAGTCTTTTAGCAGAACCCTTAGGGCTTTCTAGATAAATGATTACATACATCTTATACCTAGAACAGGCAATGGGATAGTTTGCCTTCCTCTTTGCTGATTTGAATACCCTTTTGATTCTTTTTCTCACCTAGGTGTTGTGAACTTCCAGTACTATATTAAATAGACTGGAAGGGTCAACAGTGGGTATCCTTTTCTTATTCTTAGAGGGAATGCTTTTAACTTTTCCCCATTCAGTATGATGTTGGCCATGGAATTGTCATGAGTGATTTTTATTGTTTTGAGGTTATGTGCCTAATTTGTTGAGAGTTTTTATCATAAAGGGTGCTGGATTTTATTGAATACTGCTTCTACATCTATGGACATGATTATTTATTTCAGATTCCGCTAATGTGGTGAATCATATTTATCGATTGCACATGTGAAACCATTCTTCCTTCCCTGCGAAGGATCCCACTTGATCATGGGGGATTTTTTTTGATGTGCTATTGAATTCAGTTTGCTAGTATTTTGTTGAGAATTTTTGCATCTATGTCCATAAAGGATATTAGTCCATAATTTTCTTTTCTTTTCTTTTTTTTTTTATTAAATCATAGCTATGTACATTAATGCAATCATGGAGTACAATGTGCTGGTTTTATATACAATTTGAAATATTTTCATTAAACTGGTTAATGTAGCCTTCCTGGCATTTTCTTAGTTATTGTGTTCAGACATTTATATTCTACATTTAGTAAGTTTCACCTGTACCCTTCTAAGATGCACCTTAGGTGTGTTTCCACCAATTACCCTCCCTCCACCCGTCCTCCCCTCTCCCCTCCCTTGCCCCTTTCCTGGCTTTGGTATAAGGGTGATACTGGCTTTGGAGAATGGGTCGGGGAGGATTCTTAATCTTATGGAACAGTTTCAGTAGAACAGGGTTCCAGTTCTTCATTCCGTTCCCCTCATTTGCCATGAGTAATCTGTATTCCATTTCTGTCATTTGAACAATTCCTTTCGTTTGGTTTGAGTCTCATTTGGAGAGCTCTTATGATTCTTTGAGGGTACTGAGACAGCCCGTTTTTGTTGTTTTGTTTTGCTTTTCTGTGTTGCCAGCATTTTTATGCTGGTTTCTTCTCATTCGGGGCCTCTTCTCTCATATTAGATGTGGTCCACTTGCTCTTTTCTGCTGGTCTCTCTTTGGCTCCGTGAAGACAGTGCCGGGTCCTGGGTGATGTGCTTGGGTCCTACTCTGGAAGGCACTGAGCCTTCATCACTGCTGTTCTGCTGCATCTCCCCTGTTCCCTGATGTTTGTCACTGGGCTGCTGTGGGAGGGTGGCCCTGGTGCAGCGTGCCATGTGAGGTAAGGCTGGCTGGCAGGATGTGCATGAACACGGGAGGGAAGAGTTCTGCTCAGTGGGTGCACACACACGCAGGCCTGAGGTGTGTGGGAAGGGTGAGGCGCATGCAGGGTACAGCCCACATGTGAGGTGTAGTGGTACACACATTGGAGCGAGTCTACATGGCACAGCAGGCCAGCAGATCACAGCTCATGAGCTGGAAAGAGAGGGATAGAGCAGGCTCGTGGGGCAGGATGCCTGTGCAGGACAGAGCAGATCACTGGAGCTGTACTCACACATGTGACCAGGGTGGCTGGGTGGCAGAGTGGTGGATGCAGCAACCAGGGTGCCTGTCCAGCCTGGTGCAGGTCAGTGGTGTCAAGTCCATCGAGATCCAAAGGTGGTGGCTGTGAGGGCTTTTGCCCCTCTAAGGGCCACCTAGGCAATTGCGACCGTGGTGGTCCACCCACCTCAACAGTGGGTGCCAAGGCTAACAAGGAGTGATCTGCTAAGGTCCCACAGGAAGTTTAGTTGAGCAGGAGCTCCCAGGCCACAGCAGTGGGTACAGAGCCCATGGTCTCCAGCTTTGCCCAGGGTCCCTGCCACTGGTGGTGGTGGCAGTGTTTGGCAGTGGCAGTGGTCATGGTGGCAGTGGCAGTGGTGGTGGCAGAGGCAGTGGTGGTGGTGGCAGTTGTTGGCAGTGGCAGTGGTCATGGTGGCAGTGGTTGGCGTTGGTGGTGGCAGTGCAGTGGTGGCAGTGGTTGGCAGCGGTGGTGGCAGTGGTGGTGTACATCACTTGTTCACAGGGCTAATGTGAATGTCGAGATTCCTCAGGACCTCCCTGTCCAGTCTCGGTACCTCCCCCCAGGAGCAAGGGGAGGCAGCAGTCACTGTTGTGTTCTAACGGCACCCCTGCAGCACTGGGGGCTCACAGTCTGGCTGTCCTTTCTCTACAGAGCAGTGCAGCTGCACGGCCTCCAGTCAGGGCTCTGCGCAGTCTTGAGGCCACTGCTGAGGTGCAGGGCTCCCTGCTCCCCTTGTGGTTTCTTCAGGGAAATGGGAGCCGGGGTGCTCTCCTCTGTCCCACATGTGGGTGTCCTTCCTCATTACCGCTGGTCCTGGGGAGCAGCTTGTCCCACATTTATCCTCCTCATTTCACTCCTGCCTCCTCTTCACGGGGTCCCTGGGCTGTGCTCAGAGGACGGGTTCGTAGCTGGGTCTCTGTCTGCCACTTCCCACCCTCCCCGCGGGAGCAGAGCTGCGCGGGCTGCTTCTAGTCGCCATCTTGGCCCTACAGAATTGTTGTACATTTCAGTCCAACTTCTCTCTTCCTAATATAGCTAGAATGCTCATGCCTGCGATGTGTAAAGACTAACTCCAAAATTGTATTTTTATGTTAATTTAGGCCAGTCCCCAGTCTTTTCCATCTCACTTCTCTGCCATCAGACAGTCTGAGCTAGGCTGGGACGAGCTCTCCAGGTCATTCCTGGAAGGTACAGGCTGCCTGTGGCAGAGTGGAGGGCTTGTAGCATCGGGGTGCCGTGGCCCTGGCAGGGTCGGCTTGACAGCTGGAGAGGCGCTGAGAAGGCATTTATTCCTGAAGGCTTTGAGAAGACTCTTCTGAGCAGCTGCCTTCATCCCTGAGAAGTGCTCTTCCTGCAGACCACGGGAGCCTCTGAGTCCCCAGGACCACCAGCTGCCTGGCCAAAGTTCAGCTGTCTGTTTCTGACTGGGCTGTCGTGGGGAGCCCAGGACAAACCTGGCACTCGGGGAGCTTAGCCCATGGCTGTTATTCCTGCATCCCCTTCCTTACACCCTATGCACCAGCACCCACATGCTGTAGAGGCTGGGTGAGCAGTGAGCTCTGCCATCGGCTGTCTGCGGGTGACATGATGTGGCACAAACCTCCTTCATGCCCCTTTCCTTGGACACCAGCCTGTGAGGGGGCTGCCTCTGGGACGGGTGAGAACCACACAAACACCAGGACCAGATGGGGTCTTGGCTGTCCCTTGGCCTGGTGCAAGAGGTGCCTGTGACTGCCAGCCTTGCCCAGCTGGGTGCGTGGCTGCTACACTCTCTGAGTCAAACTGCCATGTGTGAACGTGCTCATGTTAAACCAGATGGGGACCTTGCAGGTCGCTTCCCTCCTTAGCACTTGAGTCTCTCATCCTGAAAATATGAGTGGCCCAGTTGTCACATCTATAAGAGCCGAAGGAATGTGTGCTGTCAGCAGTTCTGCCTTTGTTAGCTTACCGTGTACGTGTCATCACCAACATTTTCGCAGAGAAACCTGAAGCACAGCGCCGGGAGGAACGTGAGGGGGCCTGGGTCGGCAGGCGCGGCCCCATGAGGAATGTGATGGGGCCTGGGTCGGCAGGCGCAGCCACCTTCAAGTTTGGACACTTGTTTGCCTTGCATCACTGACTGATATTGGCTATAGATTTTTTTCCCTTAAAAAAAAAAATTAGCTCTTTTTGTTTGTTTGTTTTTGTTTTTTGCAATTTTTGGCCAGGGCTGGGTTTGAACCCGCCACCTCTGGCATATGGGCTGGCGCCCTACTCCTTTGAACCACAGGCACCGCCTAGCTCTTTTTTTTTTTATTATTATTATTACCAATTCCCTTTCTCCTACTCACTCTCAAAGCCTTGATGTTGGCATTATTTGATATTCACTATTTTAAGCCAGGGAATTGCAAGGAAGTATCCCTTTGTCCTAGGAAAAGAAAAATGGAGGAGAAGGAGTTTTTGATTCAATCCTGTTTCACTATATATTTATACATTTGTATTCCTAGACCAAATAGTTCGTGCATACCTTAGCCATGGTAAGTGGCGTCAGGTCTCCTGTATAAAAATAGTTTTTTTAGCCTTATAGAGGTGTGTGTGTGTGTGTGTGTGTGTGTGTGTGTGTGTGTGTGTGGTGTACAGGCGTGGAACTATATCTGTGTGTATATATGTGTGGCGTGGTATTTGGGTGTGGTACGTGCGTGTGAATGCTGTGTGTGTGCCGTGTGTGGTGTGCGTGGTGTGGTATGGGCGGTGTGTGGTGAGTGTGGTATATGTGCATGTATGTGTGTGACATTCGTGATGTGAGTGTGTGTGGTGTGAGCGTGGGTGTGACTAGGATCTTTCAGCTCCTCCCAGTTCCATCCTCCTCCGCCCTGCCCCTGCCCCCCACAGTGCATTTCCCTCCCGGCATTTGCATTTCCCACCGTGGTCTCTAAGGCTGACCCAGGGGCAGCAGCCTCAGCGTGCCCTTGCCGGATCGTGGCCTGGCCCAGTCTCAGGCTGCAGGTGGTGGCAGTGGGGTGGTGGGAATGCTCCTCACGGACCTTGGTCAGTAGAAGTCCTTACGTGGAGTGTGGATGTGTGCGTGGTAAGTGAGTGTGACAGGGCCCGTCTTCACACTCGGCTGGGGCAGTAAGGAGAGCTCAGAGTGCCCCTTCAAGGGCCATCCCTTCTGGGGGTCTGTGTCAGAGCCCGGCTTGGGACACAAAGGCCATACTTTTCCTGCTTCCCTGCTCAGTACAGTGTAAAGGCATTTGAACATGAGGTCTCTGCAGCTTCCAGCTTGGCAACATTTTACCTGATGTTGATCAACAAAATGTTCCTTATGCCAACTCTTGAGGGAACGTCTGCTCCTGGTATGCAGAGTCACATGGCCTCAGGAGCCGCCACCCCAGAGCTACTGGGGACCACTGTCCCCACCTTCATAACCCAAGGGAACACCAGTGAGGGGCCTCAGGGATCGGCTGCTGGGAACCAGAACGTGTTCAGGAAAAGGGCTCAGCTTTAATACTGTCATTATGAAAACACTCACTCTTAAGGAATTGTGAAAGATCTGTGATATAATTCAAACAAACGGCCCAATCCTCAGGCACAGTGCCTCAGAACCCGGCTCTGAAGTGTCAGCAGGATTGTTTGCAGTCCTGATCAGGGAGCCAGCCTGCCTCTGTGAAAATGATTCTGTCACCAGGGCCTGGGGATAGAAGTCCTCCTAACACCGGAGAAAGAACCTGCCTTGTGTGTAAATTAGCCTCATACCCCTCCCCCACTGTGTTATTTGAAAAGGTTTTTGAAATCTCTGGGAAAACTGGCTTGGCCGGCTAACCTTTGTACCTCTGTGCACCTGTGTTTATCACTTACCTCCAGAGGGCAGGAAATATCCCCAGAGGGCCGACTTCGTGCCAGGAACCACTGTGAGGTGTTTGTCTATGCAGCACTTGACTGTCTCTCCACGCGGGGGTCTGGGAGGGTGTGGGAGCTTGCTTGGTGCTGGAGTTAGCGCACCTTGTACTGGCCCAGGGAGGTGGGCACTCTGGCAGCTGCGGGCTTCAGGCTGAGTGCCGTGGACAGAGGCTGGCTCAGGCCTTTCCCTGTTTCATTTGCCCTCAGTATCATTGCAGAGATTTTGTAGCATCCTCTGTAGGATTCCAAAGTTGTCCCTTTTTCTGTTTTCATTCTCTCACTTCCCTTGCCTTTGGAAGAACAGCATAGTTAAGGGTAGACAAAAAAATCTTTGGAATTATTCAGTAGGTTAGCAGAGCCCTTGGACCTAGTGACCATCTTTCATCTTCAAAATACAGCCTGTACCTGTCTCCCAGTTTCCCCACCACTCTCTTTAAACAGCATCCTCGTCTGCCCACTTCTTGGTTATTGCTTCAAGAACCAGGCTTGTAAAGATTGGGTGGACCTACCCACAGCTTTACCTTAGCAGAGGCCTTGTTTGAGTTAAAATGCATATCCTCTAGATTTCACAGACACCCAAGAGGGGGTTAAAAAATGCCAACGAGCAGAATGCATTTCCATGGGAGAGGTGGGGTCCAGTATTGGTTACTGAGTGCTTCGTGAGACAGCACTTTCGGAAGGGACAGTCCAGGCAGCAGCCCTGGGAAGTAGGTTCCTGTCTTTCCTACAGGGAAGGAGACTGGCCCATAGAGAGGCAGAGTGACCGACTGGAAGAGGTGACCCAGGGCCTACACCTCCCCTCAGTGCCATGCTCAAGGAGGAGCCAAGTCCAGAGGGGAGGGACCCTGCTGGCCAGCAGGCGAGCACCCAGGGACAGAGTCTGTGCCGGGGGAGGCTGGGGGCTGTAGCCTGGACTCTGGCCTTGTGGGAGGCTTTGGGGGATGGTGTCACAGAGCTGGGCTTTGGGTGCTGAGAACCAGGTTTAGACATTGGTCCTGCCGCTTCCTGACAGCATGAGCTTTGCCAGGCTAACTCCTGTCCCTGGGCCTCCACTGCCCCATCTAAAAGAAGTAACAGCACTTAAACGCTCAGGTGGTTGTGAGATTAAAGGGGAGGACGTGCAGCACCTGCTCTGTCAGTCCTGGGGTCTGCTGTCCCCTTCTGTGTCACGCCAAATCCATGCAGGGCCGGAGATCATGGAGATCATGAACCGGGATAGGGAAGGGAAACAGGAGGGAGGGGGTGGGAGAGATCTGGGGGTCACTGGGACCTCGGGGGTCTGCTCTTTGCATCGGGGCCTGGGGGTCCTTGAGGGCCAGGGGAGACTGCTGCTAGGAGGCTTCCTAACAGTCAGGTGGAAGCCGTATTTCAGCCAGCCTTTCCAACAGCCCCCAAAGTTGGAAAACACAAAATGGAAAAACCATGGCAGCGACTCTCTATTCATAAAGCAGCCAGTGGTTGCTTGATAAATCTGCGGCAGAGATAGGGACATGGGAGGAAGGTCGGTGACAGGACGGTTGCGACCAGGAGACTGGGGGTGATTTAACCTTCTCTGTTACTCTCTCCCCCTCAGGTGTCTCCAGGCTACCTGCTCTCTTTGCTTTCGTGAGGAGGAGAGCGGGGGACTCCATCTGTGTCACTGCAGCCGCAGCCCTCCCTGTTGGGGAGTGGGGGTCGGTAAGGCCCTGGGAAAGAGGGCACAACCTCCAGAGCCCAGTCCTGGGCACCCCGCAGGTGGCCTTTCACCCCCACCCCGAGGATAAGGAGGCCTGTTACCTCTCCATTTTCCAGATAATGAAAGAAGTGAATAAAAGAGGCCAAGCAGCTTGCAGAGAGCTGCCCCTGGCCGGTGGCCGCCTGGGCATTTGGAGACCCTGTTTGAACCTTTCTTCCCCTGGGGTTCCTTTTGACCTGGAGGGTTTATGAAACCCAGGTTGCTGGTACAAGGCAGCAAAAACGCCACCTTCATCCTTTTAGGGTTCCAGCTGGGCAGAAAATTAAATTGGCGTAAGACAGATTAACAGAAGGCACACACCTCTGTTTATCTAAGTGTTACAGGGCACGGGAGCCCTCCTGAGGAAATGAGACCTGAAGAGGCAGTTAGAGCCTGTTATTTACCCACCAAATTGAACAAAGAACAGTAAACTGTGAACATGTGGCAAGGCGTGGGGGCTCGGGACAGGATGGAGAAGGGACTAGGAGGTGGGGGTTAGTTTACCAAGTTGGTTTGTGTAGAATTCTCTTGGCCTCAACTTCCTGTCCTTGATAGTAAGAATGTTACTTCTCTCACGTGGGAATTTCTTTTGCTTTTCAAGAAACAGAATAAAGGCACCTGCTGTTTTTACAGTGCCTTTGACTTGCATGCATAGTCAATAAGCCAGCATATATATTTTTAATTTCTTCACTGGGGCCCTGACTTTCTGCTTTAGGTCTAAAGTGGGGCTTCCTTCAGGGACCAGCAGGGTCCACACTTAAAGAACCAGTGAGTTTCACTGGGACCCACAAAACCCCCTGAAGAGGATGCCCAGGTTATGGGAGCTGGCTCTATGGCCACAATGTGCGAGTTTTTTTCCTCCTCAACACAAGGAGAATATGCCTATTATTATTTTTTAACATATAAATCCTAAAAAGTTAGCTGAAAGTTAATTTCTAGTATTCCTTTAAATAGAAGCATTTTTGAGTTTTCAAATTAGGCTATGCATTTGGTAGATTGGAGGAGATATAGAAATCCTGATTTTTAATTTTTTAAAGAAAAAATTTATTTTATCATTATTATTATTATTTTGTGAGGCAGAGTCTCACTCTGTAGCCCTGAGTAAAGTGCTACGGTGTCATAGCTCACAGCAACCTCAAACTCTTGGGCTCAAGAGAAACTTTTGCCTCAGTCTCCTGAGTAGCTGGGACTACAGAGGCCCATCACTATGCCCGGCTAATTTTTCTATTTTTAGTAGAGACAGGGTCTTGCACTTACTCAGGCTGGTCTCAAACTCCTGAGCTCAAGCAATGCACCCACCTCGGTTTCTCAGAGTAAAGAAAAAATTTTAAAAGTCTTAAATTTTTAAAGAGACTGATTTAAACTGCGTGTGTGTGGGGATGCCAGGTATCAGTGTTGGGGACAATATGAAGCCAGCTCTTGTGAGATTCTTCTATGAAGATCGTACAGAATAGTTTTTTTCTCTTAGCTTCCTTCTCCTTTAGTGATTTGTATATTATAATTTTATAATCTTATGTATTTTTATGATCTTTAATGTAATTCCCGTTCAGAGACATGTCAGCTTGTTTTAGGTCAGGCTTTTTCTATAGATAATTTGAGCACAGACTTTGATGATGAATTGGTTTCAGAAAACACAAGTTACTGTAGAATTGTAGCTCATTCTAAAACTTTTCCTGAATGTTTCTTCCTCGTGGACATGTCCGGTTCAGAAAATTACTGCACACCCAAGTTGGCATATTCAGCCTGTAGTTGGCAACTCAATTAACACTCATACGCATTACATGTTTTTTTGGGATTTTTTTTTTTTTTGAAACAGGGTCTCATTCTCTCGCCCAGGGTAGAGTGCCGTAGCATCATAGCTCACAGTAACCTCAAATTCCTGGGTTTAAGCCTCCCAGAGTGCTAGGATTATAGAGGTGAGCCACTGTGCAGCCATATGTAACTTATTTTTAGAGAACCCTTAGGAACATGGCCTTTGGTTATTTTTCTTCAGGTTTTATTATCAAGAGGTTTTTTTTGAGACAGAGTCTCATTATGTCACTCTCAGTAGAGTGCAGTGGTGTCACAGCGCACAGCAACCTCAAACTCTTGGGCTTAAGCGATTCTCTTGCCCCAGCCTTCCAACTGGCTGGGACTACAGGCACCTGCCACAATGTCTGGCTATTTTTTTTTTGTTGTTGCAGTTGTCATTGTTATTTAGCTGGCCTGGGCCAGGTTCGAACCCTCCAGCCTTGGCGCATGTGACTGGCTCCGTAAACACTGTGCTACAAGTGCTGAGCCTATCAAGAGATATTAATACATAGTCCTCCTGACAGTAAATAGTGGTGTTGAATCAAGATGTTCAAACTGAATTCAGTATTGTCCTAGGAAGTTGAGCGTTTCCCAGGAACCTAGGGGAAGTTGACTGCTTATGTTGCTGCAGTGACTTGAAACCTGTCCCCCATGAGAATGGCCCAGTCTGGGCCAGGCGCAGCTGGAGAACCTGCTGCTTTTGGCTGCCGTGGGCCTCTGATCTAGGAGCCATCAGAGCCATCTCCTAGTGTAGGATCAGGTCTCTCAGAAATATTTTCTTTAACTTCCAATATGGAGGCTTTCCGGTGTCTGCGTGAGAGAAAGGCACATGGGCACTTAGGAACCGGTCAGCAACCTGAACAGTTGTCAGCTGTGTGCACAGCTCGTTCCATCTGCTCCCTGTAGACGAGGGGTGCACCAGGACCCTCAGTGTCCTGGCCAGGTGGACACCAGCCCTGCTGGCGGCCTGGCCTTCTGACCCTCAGACACAGGAGGAGCGGATGCTGGCCTGGTCCTTCCTGTGATCATGGCCAGATTGCTGATTTGGGAACATCCTGCTTCTAACTTTGGGGTGTCTTCATCAGTGTTCCCAGGATGTGGCAGTTTCCCCCACTATTCTTTGGACGATGGTGTCTTCCCCCCAGAGTCAGGACCCTCCTCCTTTTATGACCAGACCCCAGGGTATGTTTCCTCATCAGCTGGCCGGTTGTCACCTGTGTCTTGACCTTGCCTCGTGTGTGCTGCACCTACGAGGTTGCGTAATGCAAGGAAAAGGGAAGAGAAGACACAAAACCCAGGACAGGGCCAGATGCACGTCAGTCAGATACGCGCCAACGGCGTCTGTCTTCATGATCCAGCCATTATTGGGAGGAGGTGGCTTTGAGGTCAGCATGCCTCGGGGCTGCGCTAGCTGCATTCTCCTCCTGCCCTGCACGCCGCCATCTCCACAGTTGCCTTCTCTCTTCTCTAGACGTCTGTGCCAGCTGGGTGCTTTCTGTGAGCGACGAGGAGCATGGCCCCCCGTGTGCTCTGCAGGGGCAGGAGGAGGACCGAGAGTCACAGGACCCATCCCCATCGGCCTCCCGGGAGAAGGTACTCCATGCAGTGGACCACTTCCGTATGGGGCAATGAGGCTTTTCAGAAGACAGAAGATGAGCACAGTGTAGCTCAAAAATGCCTCTGTATCTCAGCTCCCCAGGTGGGGCATGGAGGCCAGGCCCTCAGGAGGCTTCCACACACCTGTGGCTTCTAGCAGCCCAAAGCATCAAATCCCAATTTTTTTGCAGTTGGAGGAGTTCTTAGAAGGTCTCTGTTAGTTAGGACTGAGCTACCTTAGAGGTATATGAAATCATTCACATCTGTTTATCAGGATAGCCAACAGAGATGGGGCCACAGGCCTGGGGAGTGCCTTAGCATGGGGGAGTGAGTCCTGCCTGCTGGGGTTGGGGGCAGAAAGAGGAACAGAATCCTTGTGGGCAGGACATGCTTGTCATTAGAATGGGCTTTGACTCCACACGCAGCCAACCCAGAGCTGTGCGCCTGTTATTCAAATCCAAAGAAGCCAGTTCTCTGGAAGCACCTAGAACCTCCGCTGCCCTTGGCAAAGATCATCCTACATTCATGTTTTTTGGTACTGCTCATAGAAGGCAGAATTCACCCCTCCCTCCCCTACACATAGTACCTCCAACAGAGTTATAGTGAAATGACCTTGACCACAGACAGCCCCTAGTGTGTGTGTTGGGGAGCTTTTCTATGCTGCACTGTTTCTTTTGGCAGGGAAAGTTCAAAGGTATTTTCAGGTTCCCAAGAAAGAATATTTAGCAAAGATGGTTAATAGTCCGAGGACAGAGACTGAGGAGAGGTGCTGCAGAGGGAGGACGTGTGGCCCGCAGTTCTCACACCAGCAGTGTAAATGGCTGCACACGGTGGCCCCGAGCCTTCCACTCCCCACCCCCTCCAGACAAAAGGGAGCGGGCAGGTCTCATACTTCTAGACAACTTGGTGTGGATGCGCTATGCAGAATCACCCGGGAAGCTTAAAAAGCGAACAAAGCAAACACTGGGCCAGTCTGCCTGAGCAGGTCCCTGCTTTCTCCTCCGCCTCCCGAATGTGGGTTAGATTGTGCCACTTTTGGGCTCAGAACCCTCCATGGCCTTCAGAATGAAACTCTAGCTGCTGGTCTGACCCCACCTGGGTTCCCCAACTCTGAGGTTGCTTCCTGTGCTGTGGAGGCGCCCCCATGTGGCCACAGCTCCACCAGCCTCCTGACGCTCCTGCCACGAGGCAGGTGCACCTCCAGCTCCGCACACCTCTCCCTCCAGCTCTGCTCAGAGGGCACCTCCTCTGTGCTCTGCTTTATTCCTCCAGCAGCACAGACACCCACAGATGCTTTTCTGTCTGCGCGTCCGTTTCTGGCGTCCTCTGGTGGAATGAAGCTCCGTGGGAACAGGGGTCAACAAAACAGCCTTACTGTCCCCAGTGTGCTGGTTTTCATAAGCAGCTCTCGCATTATTTCATTATTTTGTATAGATATTTATTGTAAATAGATTATTATTTACAATAATGTTTTTGTAAATAATCAGCTCTCATGTTATTTCATTATTTTTTTTCTTCCAGAACATTTTGAAAACAACTAGTAAAGAAGTGTTAAGTGTTGTTCATGGAAAACCGCGAGTGTCTCTCAATGGGGATAGCGGTGCGGACAGGTAGGGCAACAAACCACAGCCCAGCCTTGCTTTTCTGAATGTGCATGTGACAGGGGACTTAGCAAGAACTGCTCAGAAGTCAAAATCAATTCTTGTCCCTACAGAGGCTGGGGGCGGGTTAAAAAAGTGCAACTCTTAACATGATGAGGCGAAGAATGGTGTTTTGCAGCTGATTTGTGGGATTAGAGCAGGTAGTATGACAACCCTAACTCTGAAGCTGACAGCTACACAAGGGGGTGCCCTGGAAAGATCATCCACTGTCTAGTATGAACTCTGGAAGGGAACCTAGCCAGCCCCAGCTGAGTGCAAATTCTACACACAACCCTAACTGGCGATTCCATGGGTGCCTAGTAAGGGGGCTTGAGCATAATAGCAGCTGATAAGCCTTGAAGACATTATGATTTGTGAAATCAGCTAGTTACAAAAAGACAATTACTGTGTGATTCTACTTATGTGAGATGCATAGTCAAATTCATAGAGACAGAAAGTGGAATGGGGGTCGCCAGGGGCTGCGGGAGAGGGAGTGGGAGTTGTCATTCAGTGAGGACAGAGTTTCAGGTTTACAGGGTGCAAACGTCCTGGAGGCCTGCCGCACGACAGTGTGGATATACTTAACACCACTAAACTGTACACCGAAAACGGTAAGATAGCACATTTGCTGTTGTTTCTATACCACAATTTTTAAAAATAGCATTAGGCAGTCAAAATTTTTTAAAAATATTCGGCCTTCTTCTATAATGTCACGCTATTCTTGAAATCTATGGTTTTACTCCTTCTAATGGAAATTAAACATTTAAGCAAAGAACAAATTCAACTTGTCTTTCTTTCTTTTTTAGAGACAGAGTCTCATTTTGTCCGCCTTGGTAAAGCCATGGCGTCACAGCTCACAGCAACCTCCAGCTCTTGGGCTTAGGTGATTCTCTTGCCTCAGCCTCCCAAGTAGCTGGGACTACAGGCGCCCGCCACAACACCCAGGTATTTTTTTTGTTGCAGTTTGGCCGGGGCCGGGTTCAAACCCACCACCCTCAGCATATGGGGCCAGCGCCCTGCTCACTGAGCCACAGGCACCGCCCAGCTGGTCTTTCTTAAAGGAAAAAAAGATTGAGGCAGCACCTGTGGCTCAGTGAGTAGGGTGCCGGCCCCATATACTGAGGGTGGCAGGTTCAAACCCGACCCCGGCCAAACTGCAACAAAAAACAGCCGGGCATTGTGGTGGGCGCCTGTAGTACCGGCCACTTGGGAGGCTGAGGCAAGAGAATCACCTAAGCCCAAAAGCTGGAGCGCCATGGCACTCTACCGAGGGTGACAAAGTGAGGCTGTCTTTTAAAAAAAGAAAAGAAAAAAAGCTTGAGTAAATGAAGAGATCTCCTGGCTCTTCCCTGTCTGTCTGCGTTACTTCCATCTTCTGTGTAAGTCACCTTCAGAGGCAGTCCCTGTAATGGCCCTTCAGTGTCACCAAGAACAGCTACGTGGATCACAGTTCTCTTGCATCGACCTTCAGTACTATTGTTTAGAATACTGTTCCTTTTATTTATTTGTAACCGCACTCCCCCCAGATAAAACCACCTCCCCAGTTGTTGAACCTAGACAATGAATCTGGTAAGACTTTTAGGACTCAATTCCCCACCGCAGGGAAGGTAGCATTCATTGCAGGAGACCATGGCACAAATGACAGAGGAGAAGGTGACATTATATTTTAAATTTCCTGGAACTCCATAAAGGAACAACAACCCATGTCTGAGAAGACACAGAGGGATTGCAGCAATTGGGCTTTAGTAATTAAGTAGGAGTTTGCTGGGCAGAGCAAGGGAAAGAATTACCACAATAACAAGAGTGGCGGGCAGGTGCAAGGAGGCGGCCTGGTTTAGAGCAGCAGTTCTCAACCTGTGGGTCACGACCCCTTTGTAACAATGAAAATACATCCTGCATATCAGATATTTACATTATGATTCATAACAGTAGCAAAATTACAGTTATGAAGTAGCAACGAAAATAATTGTATGGTTGGGGATCACCACAACATGAGGAACCATATTAAAGGGTAATGGCATTAGGAAGGTTGAGAACCACTGTTTTGGAGAAAGTGGGTAAACTGGGTACCTCTTTGGGGCAGCCACCTCTATTGGTTGTGCTGCAGGGACAGACAGCTTCACTACCAGTGGCCGATAACAACAAAGGCTCATTTTCATGTCTGCCGTGACCCCGTGCTGCTCTGCAGCCCAGGCTCTTTTCACTATGGGGGCCAAGCCGATCGTACCTCTCAATGGCTTTGCAGGCCTCTCCCAGGAAGCAGCAAGGCTGGTGTGGATAGTGTGGGGGCGAGGCCTTCGCATAGGACAGGGGGCTGGGCTTGGGACATCACCATGCTAGTGTCTGGTGAGAAGTGGGGAGGGGACATTGGCAGGGAAGGCTGCAGGAAGGTGGGGGGCAGGCACACTGTCTGAGCCACGCTTCATCTCTGGCAGTCTGGGGTTGGACATGTGGCCACAGGGAGGAAACAGGATCTGGGATATGTTTTGTTCTGTGTGGGAAGCGTAGAAAGGGGAGGAAGGCGGGAGGAAGGCTCAGAACAGAGGCACATGCCCTCCTGTGTTCCCAGACTTTTCCCACTGAGCCTCGGGCAGCAGCCCTAATGTTCCAGAGCCTCCCAGGGTGCAGGTCTGGGTGCACCATGATGCCCTGGGAGACCAGGTGTGCCCTATAACCAGGAAGCACACATTTAAGCCACTAGCTGGGAATATAGAAACAGAAAAGTCAGTGGGGGCCACAGTGTGAGGAAAGCTCTTTTTTTTTTTTATTTTTTTTTTTGTAGAGCCAGAGTCTCACTTTATGGCCCTCGGTAGAGTGCCGTGGCCTCACACAGCTCACAGCAACCTCCAACTCCTGGGCTTAAGCGATTCTCTTGCCTCAGCCTCCTGAGCAGCTGGGACTACAGGCGCCCGCCACAACGCCCGGCTATTTTTTGTTTGCAGTTTGGCCGGGGCTGGGCTTGAACCGGCCACCCTCGGTATATGGGGCCGGCGCCTTACCGACTGAGCCACAGGCGCCGCCCGAGGAAAGCTCTTTCCTCACACCTGACCCTGGCCCACGACCCTCCTAGTTTCCGGTCTTTGCTGGCTGCAGTACCAGATGGATGAGGCCAAAGCTACTGCCCTTCCAAATCCATTCTTCTGACAACAAGCCTTTGTTTTATAGGAGGGATTTGTTTGTGCCTCGGAAGTTTGGTAGCTCAGGCCCCTTTGGTTGTCCGTCTACGTGGCACTCAGTTCAGGGGAGAGCATTCGCATGGAATTCTTGTTGCTCTTAGATTCCAGTGGGCAGACTGGTGCACGCTCTGGAGCCCCCATTAAGAAAAGTCACTTCACAGCTCAGGCAGTTCGATTTTCTCCAAAGCTAGGGTTAACCAATGAAGAATTTTGCAGTTTATTTTTGGGAAATTATTTTGAAACTTAGCTAAAACATAATTGTTCAGTTAAAGAGCCATCTTCAGCTGGAGCGAGTGTTCCCTGGGTGTCTCCATGGGAATGCCGCTGTTGACTCTGCTGCAGGTGGTGGTTGGGGGTGGGGGCAGGGCAGCATCAACACAGCAAATGGGAGCAGGGCTGGGTTCTCCCTGCAGTTGAGCTCCCTGGCTCCACTCCCCACCCCTGCTTGGCTGGCACAGTCCTCTCCAGGCCTTCAGCAGAAGACCAGAGGGGTTGAGTAAGCACACCCCTGGCCAGTCTGCATGACTGGGAAGAAAGGTCCTTCCTCCCTGGAAACAGAGCTTTTCACAGACTGGGGCTTGGTGCAGCCCCAACTCTGTGGCCTGAGAGCACAAAACGGTAAGCCAGCCGCCACTCTGCAGCCCTTGACACTGAAGCTGGGCAAATACACATGCCTTTTTCCTTTTTTTCTGGGACTCAGTTAAAATGTGCAGATTTCTTTAAGAAATAAAGGGATATAAAGGGGAAAAAAGGAAGCAAATGATCAGGATGGAGAACAGACTAGAAAATATATCACATTGGGAATGTTGAAGTTGCGTAGGATATCTCTCTGGGAGGACAGAAGACCAGGAGGACGTGTCACTGAAAGTGCCTGGAGTGGGCTCCCACTGTTGGAGCGAGCAGCACGTGCGTCCCTGTGCCATGAGCCCCAGAGAAGAAGGCAGTGACCCGACTGTCACAGTGAACGTCACAGGACATCGTGTTGCCTTCTGAAGTTAGCTGAGTGTGGTCCACATGCGAGTTCACCCTACTCCCCAGGGTGGGTCTGCTCTCCTCAGAACCCCCTGCCGTGCAGACACTGGTGGTAGGTGTGGGCTCTGGCTCTGGGATGATGACTGCTGTGCAAATGGGGACTGAGGTGTCCACAACCCCTGTGAGGCTCAGGGCCAGGATTTGCCTCCTGAGTCCCTGACCCGGGGCCCCAGCTTCCCTGTACCACCTCGTCTGCAGAGCCCAGCAAGCCGGCAGGGCCAGTCGGCCGCAGGTGGTGGGAGTCCTTGCTGTCCCTGGTATTTCCATCCAGGACTGCAACCAGACCAGACCCTGAAACAGTCTTGGACAGACTCTCGGCTTCTCTTGAGCCAGGGGCAGGAGTGAGGCTGATTTTGCCAGGGTGGAGCCCCAAGGAAAGGGGACTTAGAGCCACAGCCGGGGAGGGGACTGCGTCTGTGCCCTCAGGAACTGACACTCTCCTGCAGGGCTCCCTGGGGCTTGCCAGCTGGGTGAGGCAGTGGTGACAGCTGTAAGCAGGGTCTGTGACAGGGACACGAAGGTGACCAGCTAACTGGCTCTCACCCCTGCACATTCCCAAGCCCTCCTCTCCTGCCAGGCTTTGAATGCACAGGACATCATATAGCTGCCACCATACCTGCCCCTCAGCCCTCCCACCTGCCAAGGTCACAGGTGAATTCCTGGGCCAGTCTGGCAGTGCCTACGGGGAGTACACAGCAGTGCATTCTGGCCAAGCCCAGGTCACAGCCCAAGCCCCATGGGGGCCGACAGAGGTCATTCTGAATGTGACTCAACCCCTTGGGTGAACCATCTGAAGCAGTGACCCAAGTGGGCATAGATTTTAGTAAACGGCTTTAAATAGGCTCCCCCCACCTGAAGGCTTCTCTCTCTAGCGCCTGCCACAGGCTTTCTGGCTCAGCCTCTAACCACATCACATGCCTGTGCGGCAGCTGGGACCAACTCCAGGAACAGGCCCGCAGTCGCAGCCAGGGGCTTTCAGCACATTTCAGAAGCCCCCTCACATCTTCTGTCACAATCACCAGTGTCTGGAGCAGTAGTGGTCCTGTCCCTGGCGGTTTTGTGCGACTGGGACTGTAGACAGAACATTCTTTGGTCTACTCCAGGTTGGCATCTGAGCCCTGCCATTGAACTTCATCAGAAAGCTGGTGTGCTTGCTTCAGCAGCATGTATACTAAAATTGGAATGATACAGAGAAGATCAGCATGGCCCCTGCGCAAGGATGACATGCAAATTTGTGAAGTGTCCATATATTTTTTTATCTCTTTTCTTTACTCTAAAGCCAGGGACAGGATTCAGGCAATCAACCTTACTGCTCCTACCTGTATTCTTGGCCGAAAGTGCTAATTTAAGGGTTGAATGGGCTCTGTATGTTAACATGTAATTTGGGGGACGGATCCTGTAAAACTACTTTCAACATCAACTCATGAAAAGATTGCCAGAAAAAAAGAAAAGAAAAAGAAAGCTACTGGTGAGAGATGGGAGACTCACTCTGTTGTGGGTGGCCTGGAGTTGGTGAAGGAACTTTTCTCTCTTCTTTCTTTTTCTAGTCGAGCATGAAACAAAGCTTATTAAAAAAGACAAAGATAGGCTTACAGAGTAAGAAAGCTTACAAAGCAGGGTACGTTCACCATGGACAGTGAACAGGTTGCTACTGTCAGGGCAGGTAGACAAAGAGGCCAGTCAGGGAACCTTTCTAAGTTCTTTGGACACTGCTTGGGCAATTTGAAGACATTACTAAAGTTTATCACAATAAGGGTCTATTTAGACTTCACGTTTTCACTACCTGCAAGAGCATCATCTCTCAGGTGTCAACTGTGTAGCTGACTGCACAAAATGCTAACTTCCTATTGGCTCAGCGGTGGGGGTGGGGGTGGGGGTTCAAACCCAGCCCTGGCCAAAAGCTGCAAAAAAACAAAAACAAAAACAAAAACAAAAACGTGCCTTGTAGTTCCAGCTGTGGCCAGCAGGGCGCTCTCCCGGCTAACCTGCTAGAGGCCCAAGCCCAGGGTGCAGTCACGCCCACAAATGACAGCTGCCTCAAAAGCAGCGGGGCTCTTTATTAAGTTGGCCTGTTGACCAGAGAGGAGACCCAGCGCTGATGCCAGACGAGGCCATTCACTAAACCCGCACTGTTCCTAAGCCTTGATGGTCCAGGGCGCCTCTTCTGCAGCCGCCCCTGCAGCTTGGAGACACGGAGGAGGCCTGGGATTGTGGGGCGTGCAGAGGGCAAGGCCAGGCAGTGGCTTTCTGGCACCATCGTGAGGGGGACCCTGACCGCGGTGGCCGGACCTGCTTAGGCCAGCGCCCAGTGAGCATCCCTGGAGGCCATTTCCTATTTCCCCACTTTTCCAGGAAGATACAGTGAGGCTGGTGTGGAGGCCAGCGCCCTTTCTGCCCCTGAGTCCCAATCCAGGCCTGAGAAATGCCCATCTTACAGTCGCAGTTGAGGCTGCTGCTTTTCAGATTACTGCGCCATAGTCCATGTCACTGTCCATTGTTTGTCATCAGAGACCCATGACACTAGGTTGCCCTTATTTTTCACATAGACTGAAGCTTTGTCTGATTGTGTGTATTTTAAAGGGACAAGCACAGCACACTTGGAGAGGAGGGAAATACAAAAGTGCGTGAAAATTGGTCAATAGGACTCTTAAGCCACTGCCACTTCCATGACAGTGTTGGCTCCCTCCGTTGAGGGGTTTCTTTTTAATCTTTTATTTACGCTGCCTGCTACCTAATGTGCCAATGCTGTGTGCCTCACCAGGGCACAGTTTTTAACAGATAAATGATCATGTAAGTCCAGTATTATTGGAAGCTGAAGACTGAATAGCCTAGACTGTTCCCAACCGATCTGCATAACAAGGAGCTCCAGGGAGGGCTGGCACCTGCCCTCACACAAGGTGGAGTGGCTTGTGGGAGACACCATCTTTCAGTGATGAGAGGAACTATTTACATTTTACTGTTTTTTTTTTTATTATTAAATCATAGCTGTGTACATTGATATATTCATGGGGCATCATTCACTAGCTTCATTTTACTGTTATTGATGCAGTTAGAGCAATGATTCTAAAATTTTCTGCTGAATCAGTGTCTCCTGGGGAATTGCGGGCCTCACCCAAGGTTCTGGATCCATGGGTCTGGGCTGGGAAGCAACATGCATGTCTCATAAGCACCCAGGGAATGCTGATGCTGCTGGCCCTGGGACCCACTTTGATAACCAGTGAAAGGGAAGCATTTCCTCCATTTCTCAGACCTTGCTCCAGCTTGCTGGTCCCAGACCAGGCTGTTTTCCACCTGCCCTCCCTCTCTACCTGCTGACGTGTCCTGAAGCCTCTGCTTGTCTTCCACAGCTCCCGGGGACTCCCACCTAGCACTTCCCACAACTCCAGCCTCTCAACATCCCAGTCTTGTTCCAAGAGGATCTGCCTCCTTATTCCATGTCCTCCTGGGGCCACCCGAGCTCAAGATCCTGATAATGCCAGGAATCATATTATCTGTCACTTCCGGGGAACAGAGACTCAGGCACCTCTCCATCTCAGATTCCACGTTTCTATGGCTTCTGGAGTGGCTCTTTGTCTGGTGATGGAGTTTGGAGACAATTCTAGGGTTGAAATGAGGCTCCACAACACGTCTGAGGCAACGGTGGTGACTGCCTCCCCCCGGTGTGAGACAGGTACAGTACACTGTATCCTTCTAAGGACGGGGAGATTGGAGCTAGGGACCTGAGAGGCAGTGCTTGGAGCAGAAAGGAAACCCCATTCCACGCCTCTGGACTCAGCTAACCTTCCTGGCTCCAATAATAATGATACCTCCAGGTAAACGGTGCACATGGGTGAGCGTGTGTACTGTTTTGTGTATGGACAATTCTTCACATGTTTTTCCTCATTTCGTCTTTCCCTCACCCCTGTTGGGTATGTGTGAGGTGGAAGGATTTGACCTGAGGTGATACAGCGAACGCAGTCAGCTTCTTCCTGTGTAGAGGCAAAATTCTGAAAACAGTTACTGTCGAAAATCATTTAAATTGCCCTTCAAGTACACACACAGACACACAGGTGATATTACACATTAGTTCTTTTGCACTAAATCTGTGTTTCCACCAAGTTAAAAAAAAAAAAAGCCAACGTTGGACCCATTCTGCATAGTCACTAAACCCTTAGGGGTGAGGAGAGGAGGGTGAGCAGAGAATTCGGCTACTTCCCTGCTTAATGGCAGGATTTACTTATTTTACCTTTTGGTTTTTTAAAATTATATTTTGAGCGAAGTAGATTCTCTTAGTGCAAACCTCCACATTCTAGAAAGGTTATACTAAAATGTCCTTTTCCCCTGGCCCACAGGCAGCCACTGTCTTCCATGTCTTAACTTCTTTTGTACATACCAGCAAGTGTAAATGTGACTTTCCCTTTTCCCCATAAATGGAGAATACTATACAAGTATACTATACACAGCGTCCCACTCCTTGCCCACTCAAATGTATTCCATATCTTAGAGAGACTCCCTGTTACTTTAATGGGCCACATCTCCTTAACTGTTTTTTCCTGTTCTTTTTTTTTTTTTTTTTTTTAGTAGCCCCTATCCTAACAAGGACATGTTTGTCTTTTTGTTTCTTTAGAGATTGGGTCTTGCTATGTTTCCCAGGCTACTCTCTAACTCCTGGGCTCAAAAGATTGTCCTGTCCCTACCTCCCAGGTAGCTGGGACTGTAGGCCTGCTTTACCATGTTTGCCTTAACTGGTTTTTTTGATTGGTGGACATTCTGATTGTTTCGATTCAGTATTTCAAACCACATTTCATGTGTTTGAGTGTGCAATGTACAAGTGAATGATTGCATGTGTATACTTCCTACCATTTCCTAGAAAAGAACAATCATTGCCTTAAATACTATGTGCATGGATAATTGATAGTTATTGCTACATTGCTCAGAATTAGACCATCCAGTTTATATTCCTGTGAACAAAGTAGAAATCAGTCTGACAGGTGAAAACAGTCTTTCTGCAGTTTTAATTTGCATCCTGCTAGGTTCATCCTCGTGAATTGCCAGTATATGACCACGTTCAACCCAGAAGAGCACTTCCACGGTCCTGCCGACCACAGTGCTTCTACGAGCTCCTTCAGTTATTCACGCAGTTGGTCCTCTAATTTTTTTACTTTTTTTATATAGTAAATAAGCTTTATTTATCAGTTCCTTCAAGATGACATTGCCAACAGCCACAGATTTGCATACAATACAGTTAGGTATCGACTATTCAGTTGGTCCTTTCAGTAAGACTTAAGTTGCAAATGCTTTTTCCCTCAATTTGTCATTTGTGTTTTGGCTTTGCTTATAGTCTTTTTCTTTCCATATGGAAATTTTTTTCATTACATTTTTAAAAATGTAAATCGATTTAGAAGGTTCAAGTAGTTTTTCGTTAGGAATCTCAACGACAGTGAAGAAGTAGAGGCTTCTAAAGTACCCATCACCTGAATGTACCGCCGAACATTGTACATTATAACAGGTGGCTTTCCATCCCAGACTGCCCTCTCAACCTCCCCCTTCTGAGTCTCCAAAGTCTGTTAAACTACTCTACGCATAGCCTTTGCTCAACTCCCACTGACAAGTGAGAACATAGAATACTTGGGGTTTTGTTTCCGGGTTCCTTAAAATAATGGCCTCCACTTCAACCCAAGTAGAGGACACAATTTCACTCTTTTTGATGGCTGAGTAGTATTCCGTGTCATACCGCATTTTTTAATCCACTCATGAATTGGTGGGTACATAGTTTGATTCTACGTCTTTGTAATTGTGCTGTGATAAACATACAGGTGAAGCTGTCTTTCTTATAAAATGACTTCTTTTCCTTGGGTAGGTCTCCAGTGATGGGATTGTTGGATCAAGAGGTTCGTGTGAAAATTTTAATTCTTACTGAGTGTACTTTATCCAACTTGTAAGGTTTCTGAGTTTTATGTTACAGTTAGAAATGTTTTTCTTACTCCATGATTTCTTGCAGCATTTTTATAATTCCGTTTTGCACATCTACATATTTAGTATATTTGAATATATATTCTGGTATGAAAATTACGAGGTGTAGATTCCATTGTATTATTTTCTGATTGCCCACCCTCTTGGCTGGACACCATTTGCTGGGGGATTGGTCCCACACTGATCTGAAAGGCTCCCTCTATCTCTGCTCAGTTTGCAGGCTTTTGTCCTATTCCAGCTACAGTCTGTCTGTGGCTGTGCCACCAGACTCCATGTTTCACAATAGCAGAGCCAGCTCCTCTGTCTCCTCTACAATTTTTCTGGCCACTTTTCTTGTTCATTTTCCCACAGGAATTTTAGACTCACACTGACTAGTATAAAAACATTGACATTTTTGTTTGAATAATGTTCAGTATATAAATGAATTTGTGCAGAATCTTTATGTGCAAGAGTATCCACTTTGTGAATATGCCTTGCTCATTTCAATTCTTCCTTGTGTCTTTAGAAATATTTTAAGCATTTCTTTATGTGGAACTTATCTATTTTTCAAAGAAGACTTTATTTCTTGCACTGTTGTAAATGAGATATTTTCTTCCATTTTGTCCGCAAGCTGGTTGTCGTTGGAATATAGAAAAGCTGCTCTTGTTTTGCTATTAACTTGGGGTTCTCCATCTTACTGAATTCTCTTATTATTTTTAGTTATATTAAAATGTATTCTTTCATGTTTTCAGCTATGTGAACATATTTACAGATACTGATATATTAGCCTCTCATTTCCAGCTTGACACCTCCAGTTTGTTTCTCATTTAATTACATTGCCAGGGACGCTCAGAACAATCTTAAATGAGATAGGTGATGAGGGTCACATTATTCTTAAGATCATTCTCATGTTTTTTTTGTTTTTTTGTTTGTTTTGTTTTGTTTTGTTTTTGCAGTTTTGGGTTTGAACCCACCACCTCTGGCATATGGGGTCAGCGCCCCACTCCTTTGAGCCACAGGCACTGCCCAAGATTATTCTCCTGTTTTTCCATTAAATTTGATGGTACTGATTTTGGACAATATAATTTAACAGGCTAGGTATGTTTTCATATTTTTCTCTTATACTGAGTACTTTTTAAAAATATATATCAAGAATTCTTGAATTTAAGTCCTCTGTAGCATCTGTGAAGCTGATCTTCTGATTTTTTTTTTCTTGGCTTCTTTAGAACTGAGAATATCATGACTTATATTAATCAATATCTTAATAGTGACTCATTCTTGAGTTCCTGGGGGGAAAGCACTTGACTTTTGTATATTATTTTTTGAATAAATATCAGTGGAAGAATCCTGAGTGAACTGCTGCTGAGTTCAGTTTCCTGATGTTGTATTTGTGATTCTTCCACTGGTCCTCATAGGTGGTATTGGTCAGTAGTCCCTGATTTTTGTTTAGTAATTTTGATTTTGGGGGTATCCATGTTATAAAGAAGTTTTATTTATTTTTTTATTTGTCCTCAAACAGTTTAAATAACCTTGGAAATAGTTATTCTCTCTGGAGGCTTCCTTATGAACCCACCGGGACTGGGACTTACTGCTCTGTGGTAGCTCCTTGACACTTTCCTTTATTTGTGCTCTGGAAATTCACCCGTTGAGATTTTCTGTTTCTCCTCTAGTTAGTTCTTTTAAATTATATTTTCTTAGAAAATTATCTATTGGGTTTAATGCAGGCTTTCAAATTTATTTCCATGAAGGTGAACAAAGTAGGCTCTAACAGTTCTTTAATTTTAGTATTTTTTTATTAAATTGTAACTTTGTACATTGATGCATTTATGCCGTTCAGCATACTGCTTCAATATACAATGTGAAATGCTTACATTGAGCTACATAACACATCCATCACAATTATACTCATTTCTTAATAGCTTTTTTTTTATTAAATCATAGCTGTGTACATTGATATAATCATGGGGCATCATTCACTAGCTTCACAGACCGTTTACCAAGTTTCACATATACCCTTGTAAGATGCACTGCTGGTGTAATCCCACCAATCCCCTTCCCTCTACCCACCACCCCCCTCCCTCCCCTCCCTTTCCCCTTTCCCCCTATTCTTAGGTTGTAACTGGGTTATAGCTTTCATGTGAAAACCCTAAATTAGTTTCATAGTAGGGCTGAGTACATTGGGTACTTTTTCTTCCATTCTTGAGATTCTTTACTAAGAAGAATATGTTCCAGCTCCATCCATGTAAACAGGAAAGAGGTAAAGTCTCCATCTTTCTTTAAGGCTGCATAATATTCCATGGTGTACATATACCACAATTTATTAATCCATTCGTGGATCGATGGGCACTTGGGCTTCTTCCATGACTTAGCAATTATGAATTGGGCTGCAATAAACATTCTGGTACAAATATCTTTGTTATGATGTGATCTTTGGTCTTCTGCGTATATGCCCAGTAGAGGGATTACAGGATTGAATGGCAGATCTATTTTTAGATCTCTAAGTGTTCTCCATATCTCTTTCCAAAAGGAATGTATTAATTTGCATTCCCACCAGCAGTGCAAAAGTGTTCCCTTTTCTCCACATCTGCGCCAATATCTCTGGTCTTGGGATTTTGTGATATAGGCTAGTCTCACTGGAGTTAGATGGTATCTCAAAGTAGTTTTGATTTGCATTTCTCTGATGAATAAAGATGTTGAGCATTTTTTCATATGTCTGAGGGCCGTGCGCCTGTCTTCTTCAGAGAAGTTTCTCTTCAAATCCCTTGCCCAGCCTGTGATGGGATCCCTTGTTCTATTCTTGCTAATGTGTTTGACTTCTCTGTGGATTCTGGTTATTAAACCTCTGTCGGAGACATACCCTGCAAATATCTTCTCCCATTCTGAGGGCTGTTTGCTTGCTTTACTTACTGTGTTCTTGGCTGTGCAGAAGCTTTTTAGTTTGATCAAGTCCCAGTAGTGTATTTTTGAAGCTGCTTCAATTGCCCGGGGGGTCCTCCTCATAAAATACTCGCCCAGCCCGATTTCTTCAAGGGTTTTCCCTGCACTCTCTTCTAGTATTTTTATAGTTTCATGTCTTAAGTTCAAATCTTTGATCCAGTGAGAGTCTATCTTAGTTAATGGTGAAAGGTGTGGATCCAGTTTCAGTCTTGTACAGGTTGCCAGCCAGTTGACCCAGCACCATTTGTAGAATAGGGAATCTTTTCCCCACTGAATGTTTTTAATTGGCTTGTCAAAGATCAAATAATGGTAAGTAGCTGGATTCATCTCTTGGTTCTCTATTCTGTTCCAGACATCTACTTCTCTGTTTTTGTGCCAATACCATGCTGTTTTGATCACTATCGATTTGTAGTATAGTCTGAGGTCTGGTAGTGTAATTCCTCCTGCTTTGTTTTTATTTCTGAGTAATGTCTTGGCTATTCGAGGTTTTTTCTGATTCCATATAAAACGAAGTATTGTTTTTTCAAGATCTTTAAAGTATGACAGTGGACCTTTAATAGGGATTGCATTGAAATTGTATATTACTTTGGGTAGTATGGACATTTTAACAATGTTGATTCTTCCCAGCCATGAGCATGATATGTTTTTCCATTTGTTAATATTTTCAGCTATTTCTTTACTTAGAGTTTCATAGTTCTCTTTATCTTTCACGTCCTTTGTTAGATAAATTCCCAAATATTTCATCTTCTTTGGCACTACTGTGAATGGGATAGAGTCCTTAACTTTTTTTTCAACTTGACTATTGTTGGTATATATAAAGGCTACCGATTTATGAATATTGATTTTGTAACCTGAGACACTGCTGTATTCCTTGATCACTTCTAGGAGTTTTGTAGTAGAGTCCGTAGTGTTTTCCAGATATACAATCGTATCATCTGCGAAAAGTGAAAGTTTGATCTCTTCTGACATTATATGGATACCCTTGATCACCTTTTCTTCCCTAATTGCAGTGGCTAAAACTTCCATTACAATGTTAAAAAGCAATGGAGACAATGGGCAGCCTTGTCTGGTTCCTGATCTGAGTGGAAATGATTCCAGTTTAACTCCATTCAATATGATATTGGCTGTGGGTTTGCTGTAGATGGCCTCTATCAGTTTAAGAAAAGTCCCTTCTAGACCAATTTTCTTGAGTGTTCTGATCATAAAGGAATTCTGGATATTATCAAAAGCTTTTTCTGCATTGATTGAGAGAATCATATCGTCTTTGTTTTTTAATTTGTTTATGTGCTGGATTACATTCATAGATTTACGTATATTGAACCAGCCTTGAGACCCTGGGATAAAGCCGACTTCTTGGTCATGATGTGTAATTTGTTTGATGTGTTGCTGGATTCTGTTTGTTAGGATCTTGTTGAATATTTTTGCGTCTATATTCATTAGTGATATTGGTCTATAATTTTCTTTTCTTGTTGGGTCATTTCCTGGTTTGGGGATCAGGGTGATGTTTGCTTCATAGAAAGTGTTAGGTAGTCTTCCTTCTTTTTCTACCTTTTGGAACAGGTTGAGTAATATAGGTACTAATTTCTCTTTAAAAGTTTGGTAGAATTCTGACGTGAAACCATCTGGTCCTGGGCTTTTCTTTTTAGGGAGGTTTTGTATGGTTGATGCTATTTCCGAACTTGATATGGGCCTGTTCAACATTTCCACTTGATTCTGGCTAAGTCTTGGAAGGTGACGTGCTTCCAAGTATCAGTCAATTTGCTTCAGATTTTCATATTTCTGAGAATAAAGTTTCTTGTAATATTCATTAAGGATTTTTTGGATTTCTGAGGAGGCTGGAGTTATTTCGTCTTTGTTTCTGATTGATGAGATTAGAGATTTTACTCTTTTTTTCCTGATTAGGTTGGCCACAGGTTTATCTATTTTATTGACCTTTTCAAAAAACCAGCTTTTTGATTTATTGATCTGTTGTATTATTCTTTTGTTTTCAATTTCATTTAATTCTGCTCTAATTTGGTTATTTCTTTTCTTCTACTGGGTTTGGGGTTGGAATGTTCTTCCTTTTCCAGTTGCTTGAGATGTCCCATTAAGTTGTTAACTTCCTCTCTTTCCGTTCTCTTGAGGAAGGCTTGCAGTGCTATAAATTTCCCTCTTAGAACTGCCTTTGCAGTGTCCCAAAGGTTCTGATAGTTCATGTCTTCATTGTTGTTTTGTTCCAAAAAGTTGACGATTTCTTTCTTAATCTCATCTCTGACCCAGCTATCAGTCAGCATAAGGTTATTCAACTTCCATGTTTTTGTATGAGTATGCAGATTCCTGTTGTTACTCAGCTCAAGTTTTATTCCATGGTGGTCCGAGAAGATGCATGGAATAATTTCTATTCCTTTAAATTTACTGAGGTTGGACTTGTGACCTAAGAGATGATCGATTTTGGAGTAAGTTCCATGGGCTGATGAGAAGTATGTGTATTCCGTTTTGTTGGGATGAAATGTTCAGTAGATGTCTGCTAAATCCAAATGTTGAATGGTTAGGTTTAAATCTAAGATTTCTTTGCTCAGCTTCTTGTTGGAGGATCGATCCAACACTGCCAAAGAAGTGTTGAAATCTCTGACTATTATGGAGCTGGAGGAAATCAAGTTGCTCATGTCTGTTAGAGTTTCTCTTATAAATTGAGGTACATTCTGGTTGGGTGCATAGATATTAATAATTGAGATCTCATCATAGTGAGTATTACCCTTAACAAATATGAAGTGACCATTCTTGTCCTTCCTTACTTTTGTTGGTTTAAAGCCTATTGTATCTGCAAATAAAATCGCAACACCTGCTTTTTTCTGATTACCATTTGCCTGAAATATGGATGACCATCCTTTCACCCTGAGTCTGTATTTGTCTTTTAAGTTAAGATGTGACTCTTGTAAGCAACAGATATCTGGTCTGAGTTTTTGTATCCAGTCAGCTAACCTATGCCTCTTTAGAGGACAGTTTAAGCCGTTCACATTAATGGAGAATATTGATAAGTCTGGTGAAGTTTTGGGTATCGAGTTTTTCCAAAGTCCAGTGGGCATTTTTAATCCTTTCGCCAGTGTGGAAATTGGAGTTTGATCTGAAGTTTCTGGGTGAGTTTACTTTTGTGGTATAGAAATGGATTGGTCATTATGGAGGATAGGTCTGAGAATATCCTGAAGAGCTGGTTTGGTTATGGCAAATTTCTTCAACATATGAATATCATTAAAGTATTTAATTTCTCCATCATAAAAGAAGCTCAGTTTAGCTGGATACAAGATCCGGAGTTGAAAGTTATTTTGCTTTAGGAGATTAAAAGTCGGTGACCACCCTCTTCTGGCTCGAAAAGTTTCAGCAGAGAGATCTGCAGTCATTCTAATATTCTTCCCTTTGAAGGTAATGGTTTTCTTTCTCCTGGCAGCTTTGAGGATTTTCTCCTTCATATTAACTTTAGTGAAGTTAATTATGATATGCCTGGGGGAATGTCTTATTGGGGTTGAGTCGTGCTGGGGTTCTGAAGCTGTCCGCTATCTGAATTTCAGAATCTCTAGGCATATCTGGAAAATTCTCTTTCATAATTTCATGCAGA
The DNA here is from genome assembly GCF_027406575.1 of Nycticebus coucang. Classification (NCBI taxonomy): domain Eukaryota; kingdom Metazoa; phylum Chordata; class Mammalia; order Primates; family Lorisidae; genus Nycticebus; species Nycticebus coucang. Next base: position 7,963,322 of record NC_069790.1, read on the forward strand.
AGGGCCTCTGTGCCCAGCAAGGCCACTTCATCTGTTTCTGGAACTCCTATGATTTGGATATTCGCCTTCTTCGAATTATCCCAGAGCTCTCTGAGGGAATGATCTGTTTTTGCTCTCCATTTCTCTTCCTCTTTGAGAGTTTGGGAGCATTCAAAGGCTTTATCTTCGATGTCAGAAATCCTTTCTTCTGCTTGCTCCATTCTGTTGTTGAGGGATTCTACTGTATTTTTCATATCTTTGAGGGTTGCAAATTCTTGCTTCAGTGTGTCTAAGTCTTTGGTGGTTTTGTCTTTAAATTTGTTAAATTCTTGAGACAACTTTTGAATTTATCCTCGAATTCCTAATTCCACTTTGTTAATCTTATCTGCAATCCTAATTCTCAATTCAATTTCTGACATCTCAGCCAGTTGTTTATGAATGGGATCTTCAATTGCATCTGCCATATCTTTCCTTGGGGGGGTTGATCTATTCTGGTTATTCATGTTACCAGAGTTTTTCTGCTGATTCCGCCCCATGGTTGTTTTACTCCCTCTGATTTTTTCCCCTGGGGCTTTGTCGAGGGCCTGTACAGTGTTGTGGCCTGAGAAACTGGGGCCCTGTCTGGTGTGGTGGGGCTAAGTGGTTCTGTCTTGTTTTCAGCTGGTTTCTGTTCTACCCTAGTGAAACAGATACTCTGGATTGAAGTCTCAGCTTTTGTTTGTATCCTTGTGGTCGCAGCTCACCTCAGTGGGGTTGACGTGCGTTCTTCAACCTTCTCTCTTAGTGCAGCTCAAATCCACCAGGTTACTTGCTGAATTTTTGTCCTTTTACTCTCCTGCTGGATGGGAGCCTCTGTGGAAAGCTGGCTTTAGTCAGCCATCTTGTCTCCTTCCCTAGTATTTCAATGGGAACTATGGGCCTGCTTTTGGCTAATGAGATGGTCAATGTCTGGTTCCATATTTCTCACTATTAGTCATAACAAGTGATGCAAGTGTGCATCAGTTAGTCCCGAGACTCCTTTTTGTTGCTTTCATAAGCGTTTTTGTCCTTATTTTCAATTTTAAGCTGGATGTGTCCACCTATTTTGTTTGAGACACAAAATATAATTTAAAGAGTTTACATGAGCCAAAGTGAGGACAGCTTCCAGGAAAACTTAGACCCAAGTAACCTCGAACGCGAAGTCCTTTTGGTCTTTGTCACAGAAGGTTTTAAAGGCAAAAAACAAGCAAACAAAAAGAAAAAAACGAGGATAAGGAATGAACAGATACAAAATTGTTTGTCAGGAGTTCTCATTGGTGTGGAGAAATAATGCTAATTACTGAGGGGGGCACATTGTATGGTTATTGTGTCTGGTGTGGTGGTCTTGTCAGGTTAATTTAGGTCTCACAATTAAGTTTGTGAACTTAGAAAAAGTGCTATACACCTCATTGGTGAACTTACTACAGTCACCAGATTGCCCAGGGGAGTACTTCAAAGGTGACTCTTGCTATTCAGCAATGAGGTCTGTAGCACTTTTTCTAAGATGAGTTCAAGAACTTAATTGTCTGATCTTGTAAATAGCAAAGGTTTCTAAAGAGGATTCTACTTGTACTTTTTATCAGTTGTCTATGTCAAATAATATTTTTATTTGCTCCAGATAAAAGGACGAAGAATGAAAGTGAGGCTGGCGAGTGGGGTTGGGGATCTGAGATGATGCAGATGATTTTTACTACTTAAATTTTAAAATGTGTGCTTTGGAAGCTAATAACTTCTCCCATAGAATGTATGTGCTGTGCTTCACACGTGCATTGGAACAGGGGAAATGTAAAGGTGATTATGTTATTTCCCTGTTCATAACCTGTTTTTTCAAAATGAAAAATTTGGTGTTCACCAAACCCTATAGTGCTGAAAGATGATTTTTACTGTGATCATCATACCAAGGTCTGACAATTAAGTTCACGAACTCATCCTGGAACAAGCCCTATGTAGCTGATGGCTAACTATCACTATGGTCACTTTCAAAGTCCTCCCCTTGGGAAGCTGTGCACCAATGCCACTTCGCAGTTCACCCTTTTCTGGATTAGCCATCAGAGCTACCATCATATTACCCTTGATATCCTGAGTGTCATTAAAATGTTTTCCTTTCAATATTTCCTTTATCTTTGGGTAGAGAAAAAAGTCACTGGGAGCCAGGTCAGGTGAGTAGGCAGGGTATTCCAATACAATTATTTATTTACTGGTTAAAACCTCCCTCATGGACACTGCTGTATGATCTGGCACATTGCCATGACAAGAGCCATGATTTTTGGGGGGAAATTTTCAAATTGTTTTCATCTCACTTTTTCATGCAGCCGTTTTGGCATTTCCAAATAGTAAACTTGGTTAACTGTATAATGAATAATCCCTCTGATATCAAAAGAGCTCAACACGATCCTTTTAACTATTGATTTGGACTGACAGAGTCATGGAGAACAAGCTGACTTCCATTGTGTACTTTGATACTTTGTTTCAGGGTCATATTGGTCCTTCCTTCCTTCCTTCCTTCCTTCCTTCCTTCCTTCCTTCATTCCATTCTTCCTTCTTTCTTTCCTTCCTTCCTTTCTGACAGAGTCTTACTCTGTTGCCTGAGATTAGAGTACTATGACATCATAGCTCATAACAACCTCAAACTCTTGGGCTCAAGTGATCCTCCTGCCTTAGCCTCCCAGGTAGCTGGGACTACAGGCACCTGCCACCATGCCTGGCTAATTTTTCTATTTTTAGTAGAGATGGGGTCTTGCTCTTGTTCAGGCTGATCTCAAACTCCTGAGCTTAAGCTATCTACCCTCCTCATCCTTCCAGAGTGCTAGGATTGCAGGTATGAGCCACTGCGCCCACCTAGTACACCTATCTTTCATCGCCAGTGATGACATGGCCCAAAACATCATCATGTCTCTCCAAAAAGTATTGACAAACTTTGACTCTCCTTTGCTTCTTTTCATTGGTGGGCTCCTTTGGCACATACCTTTCTTATTCCAAGATTTTTTGTTAAAATTTTCCTAATTGTTTCTCTGTTGAGGTTTGTTTGGTCTGCCATGCTCATCATAGTCAGCCAAAGATTTTCATGTACAATTTGATGATTTTTTGTAATGTTTTGGTCAGTTTTGCTTGTTACTGGCTGCCCTGACCTCCCTTCATCACTTTCTCTTCCCTCAGAAAAATGTTTAATCCATTTGTACAGTTCTTTTCTTCATGGCATTACCCCACACCACCACATGTTCACATGAACACAGCTGTGAAATATTGATATACCAAGGCTATGAAACCTAACTGAGTTGTTTGTATAGTGCTGTCAACATAATGGCATAATAGCAAGTTTGTGAACTTAATTGTCAGACCCTGTATTCCCATTTGGCTATTTAAGTATTTTTCTCCTTATCTGTGGATGACCAATATTTAGTTTCATTCTTCTTCCTATTGCACAGATTTGGCTACAGAATTCTTAGGGCCCAACAGAAAATGAAAATGCAAGGCTGGGACCCTTGCTAAAAATTTTACTAAGATTTTCAAGCAGCACAGTATTACAGCACACACAGGGTAGTGTGGAGTGTGCAGTTCTGTGCCACTGTATGGGTCACAAGCCTAGGAAGTGGCCCTGCTGCCGGGGGAGATAAGAAGAATCACCACTACGGTATTGGTTCCCATCTTAGCCTCCCTGCTATGACATTCTACAAATGCTATTTTGCCTGCTTTTAAGAATTCCTCAAATGTCCAGTCTCTTCTTTTTCCAGAAGGTGTTTATGTGCTCAAGGATGTTATTTATTATGAGTTTCCTGGGACTGGAGTGGGACTTGGGCCTTATTATGTGGAAATTGGCCATGGGACCGTGTCCATGTTCATGAACTCCAGCAGTGTCCATGAGGACAAAGTTCTTGTCTTTGCTGGCTCCCACATGAATCAGAAAAGTAAGACCTCAGCCTGGAGATGGAGCAGCAGATTCAGCTATAAATAAAGTAGGATTCTCTCCGCTTTAATTATACTATTCAAGGCTGAGTGCAATGGCTCACTCCTGTAATCCTAGCACTCTGGGAGGCCAAGGAGGGAGGATTCCTTGAGATCAAGAGTTCAAGATCAGCCTGAGCATGAGCAAGAGCAAGACCCTGTCTCTACCAAAATTAGAAAAATTTACCTGGGCTTGTGGCGGGCATCTGTAGTCTCAGCTACTTGGGAGGCTGAGGCAGGAGGATGGCTTGAACTCAGGGGTTTGAGGTTTCTGTAAGCTATGATACCATGGCACTCTACCCGGGGCAACAGACTCAGACTCTGTCTTTAAAAAATTATTATGACATTCTAATTATAGCAATTCTAAATTTGATAGAACATCTGTCATTCTTTTCTCATTTAGAAAATATTTCTTGCAGACTACTGTGCTCTGGAGTGGGGGAGTAAAACAATGAAGTCATACAAGGTCAGGGAGTGTTATTTAGTAAAGGCATGAAAACATGTGTGGGAACAAGATCAGATAAGACATAAAAGTGCCTCAGGAACGGCATGGCCAGAGCAGTGAGATTTCAGGAGATGGGTTATGCTAACAGTGGGGCAGGCCTAGCAGCCAGGAGCTGGCATGCACAGTGAGGCTTGTAGCACCAGGCGTTTGAGGCAGTGGCAGGGCCCTGAGGCAGGGCACAGAGCCAGAGCAGGTTCAGGCGCTCACTCACATGTGCCAGGAGCTCTGCTAGTACCTCTTTGGGGCACCTTACTTCATCCTCAACAGCTACCTGTTAGTTTTACAGAGGAGGGACTGGAAGCTCAGGGGCAGGGCGGGCAGGGATGGGCAAACCTGTCACCTACTGTGGAGGGAGGAGTCCCAGCACATCACAATAGAGCAGGCAGGGAGCCCCCCAGTGTAAACCCCAAGGGTGCCAGCTACAGGGAAGGAATTGGTGGTCACATTTCCCAGAAATAGGAAAAAGGGGACTCCAGTGAGGGCCGGGCTCTGCTAACTCCTTTCTGTAAGACGCTTTTCTGTTTCACACCGAGTGCATTTTCTACACTCGCAGCCTGGAGAGAGCCTCTCCATCTGAGAATCATAAAATACGTAGGGGAGGCTTTCTCCAACCTGTCCACGCAACCTAACTGGCTGGTTGGTCTTTCATACTGACTTGTCCTAACAACCTGCATTCCTAAGCAGCCAGTGTGAGAGCATGGTCCTCAGAAAGCCCTGTTGGCTCTGTGCCAGGATTTAGAATCCAAAACTTGGGGTTTTCATGCAGACTGGAAACTGGGCAGTCCTGTGCACATCTTCAGACTGGACTTCCCTTGCACTTTTTGACCACTAGATTGTGCTCAGAATTAATTTTCAGGCATGGCTAATGAGACCATGTCACTCTTATTCGTGCGATATTTATATTTCAAAAATCCTAATGCAATGATGAAGGAAAAAATAGCCATTGTTATTTTATCTCTGTTATAAACAAGCTTTATAAAAGAAAAACTAAGTAGGAGAACAGCAATAATAATGAAGTAACCAGCCTCCCTTCTTAATATTTCTGTGTGGTAATATTTGTTCCAAATAGTCTTAGATCTCACAGTCCTCCTCCAGAATCTGATACCATGTTTGTCATCTGCCTCCTAATACATGACGTGTGTGCGATGTGTATGTGTGGTGTGGGACAGGGGTGTGTGTGTGTGGCATGTGCCTGTGCATATACATGGCATATAGGCATGCAAAATCTGACGTTTTATAGGGCTTAAAGGGGTAAGGGCTTATTTTTGGACCCCCATTTAAGAACCTCTGTGAAGTAAAGACTATTTGATATGCACAGTGGAGGAATACTTTCAAAACAAGGCCATCTACCAAAGTAATTAACCTATTTCAAATGAATTACTATATTTACTGCTATGTAGGGAGTTCTTAGGCGACATGGAGAAAATATTTAAAGAAAAATTTTTTTTTTTTTGTAGAGACAGAGTCTCACTGTACCGCCCTCAGGTAGAGTGCTGTGGCGTCACACGGCTCACAGCAACCTTCAACTCCTGGGCTTAAGCGATTCTCTTGCCTCAGCCTCCGGAGTAGCTGGGACTACAGGCGCCCGCCACAACGCCCGGCTATTTTTTGATTGCAGTTCGGCCGGAGCTGAGGTTTGAACCCGCCACCCTCGGCATATGGGGCCGGCGCCCTACTCACTGAGCCACAGGCGCCGCCCTATTTAAAGAAAATTTTAATGAGAGAAATTCTTTGACAAAGTTTTTGCTTCCCAGATCTGTTTGATTTTAGAGCAGATGCTTAGAATTTTGAAATGTATTGGAATTCAAAGAAGCAAAGTTAAAAATGAAAAATACTGATGTGTGTTGCATGAGAGAAGCAAATTAATTTTAAGCCTGTTTCTCTCATAGCTTCTTATTTTTTTCTCTCATTTTAGGCACCGTGGTTATGTGTCATTTCTCATCCAGTTCTTCATGTAATGTGTCTTTTACTTCTCAAACCCAAGGGGACGGCAACCAGGGTTGGCTCAGCGTGACTGTTTGGTATAAGACCCAATGTATGTTTTTGTTTCATTCCAGATTTAGGAAAAGCTCCCTTGGAAGGTCAGGTGAGGCTAGGAGAGCCATGGACAGCACAGGGTCTGATCCTCAGCTCTGCCTGAGACGTCTACTTGCTCTTGAACAGGGTCTTTTTTCACCTGGAATTTGTTCTGGGACTTTTCTAGAAACCATAGGCATTAAGGCTCCCATCTAAAGGAATGAGAAGGTGGGTTATCACAGACAGTCATCGCCAGCTCCACATACTATCCCCCTTTGAGCAAAATTCCAAAAGGAGTTGACCTTTTCACCTTTTGCACTATTACCTCAATGGCCTTTGAGCTCGGGCCAGCACTGCCTACCAGGGCGCTGCTGCTGTGTCAGGCACTATCCTGCCTTTGTGTCCAGAGGCTGCCTACATCACTCAAGTCCATGACAGAGGGGGCAGGTGGAGGTCCTGATTTCTCCAGATGGATCCCAGACCTTCCGTGCTGATGTAGCCGTACCTCTCTTTCTTTTGCCACAGCTGTCTCTGTCTACACAAACGGAACTGTGTTTGCCTCAGACACGGACATTGTGTTTGCAGCTGTTAGCAAGGAAATGACACCTCTGGAGTTTGTGTGGCATTTTGGGGAGGACCCACCAGTGAGGACAACTTCAAGAAGCATTAAAAAAAGATTCAGCGTTCCCCAATGGTTGGTAAAAATGGTCATCACGGGCAGCTGTTTGTAATGCAGCCTAAATTCAATCTGAATATTGCCATGTTACTATTAAAATGATATTGAGGGTGTTACATTTGTATTATAATAAGCCACTGAGTCCTTCTGTGAATTGAAATCAAACGTAAGAAATCAAACAGACTCGCTTCCCTTCAGCTTGAACTAAGTGAAAGGGTGTAGGGCTTGGAAATCAGACAGTCCTAGGTTCAAATCCCATCCCAGCCACCCATGTGACCAGAAAGCCTCGTCTAAACAAGCAGAGCAATGCCTACCCTCACTGCTTTGAGAAGTGCATTAAATAACAAAGAGGGGGTGGCCAAAAAGATTACTCCTCCTTCACAAGCAGCCTGAAATCAATGTGTACAATAACAATTCTTACAAATTAAACTCTGCACCTGTCACCTGCCTTTCTCTTGAGTTGATGTGGGAGTTCTCGCCAGTGCTGACCCTGTTCTGACCTCACCTTCTGCATCTCCTGTCCTCCTGGCCCCGTCCCATAGGTATCTTGTGACGGTCAAGGCATCCGACAGGGTCGGTTGTGTGGTCTCTGAGCCCCACCTCATCAGGGTGCAGAAGACTATTGTGGCCAATCGGCTCGTGTCCCCCGCCTCAGCTCTGGTCAACACCACGGTGGCCTTTGAGTGCAGGATCAACTTTGGCACGGATGTCGCCTACCTCTGGGACTTTGGGGATGGCACTGTCACCCTGGGGAGCAGCACCAGCAGTCATGTGTACAGCAGGTGAGCCACTGCGGGGCCGGCAGGGGAGTGGCATCTCAAGGTCAGCCCTGGGGTTCCCCATAGCAGACCCACCCTGCAGAGAGAGCAGGTGATGGATACAGAGAGACAGATGAGGCCTGGCCATGGTGGTTGAGGAGACAGACAAAGAGGAGAGATTTTCGGTACAGGGGCCTTTGCGCTGCCCAGGAGGCTGTGGTGTGGTGGGGACAGCTTGCTCTTTGGAAACTGGAGAACACACTCACAGTGGCCTTTGCCCATGAGCTGAAGGTGAAATCTTAAGGAGTTTGCCAAAGGGGAAAGTGGAAAGGGGGTTTCAAACAGAGACAGCGGCCCCCGGTGAAGATACGAGGGGAGGTAGCAAGGGGTAGGTTTGGAGTGACCAGGGTGATGTGCACAGGACGGTGGGATGTGGGTGGGGGCAGGTTGTTCAGGGCCTCGGTGTCACCCTGAAGAAAGTGACCTTTAATTCCACATTTACTGAGCACCTGCTGTCTGCCCAGGATAGAACATTACAGAGATATGAGAAAGTGTAGACTAGACTAGCAGGGCCACGTCTTCCCAGCTGAGCCTCTGGTCAACATGGATCCTAGGATCTGAGTAGGTCGCGATCTCTCTGTAGGATTCCAGTCCCCACAGCTGTGGGGAGACAAAATGGCCACGGCTGGGCCTCAGGCTGGCGTCAAGCCTTTGTGCGGGTGTAGGAAAATATCAAAATATGCAGAATTTTCTAGAAAACAAGCTAGCAGCATCAGGAAAGATTGCAGACTTCCTGCAATGCAATGCTGGGCTTCCCTGGGTGTCCATGGCCTGGCTGTCCACATTTTGCTGGGACTCCTGAATGGCCCCCCATGCATTCAGGACTTCTGCATCAACAGATTTTCATGTGGAGAAAGACTTGAGCGGTAGCAAATTGGCACGTGCTTGGGTGGGCACCTGCAGGCCTGAGTACCTGGTGATGTGCTCGGTAGCTCCAGGAGCCCTTGATGGCTGGCTGGTTCAATGTCTCTGTCAGTTTAGAGTGTGCCCTGGGCTCTGTGACAGCCCTGGATGGCCATGCTGCCTTCATCCCTGTCAGTAGGCCCTGCCTTTCTTATTGGAGCTGAGGATGGCAAGTGCTATTCTGGTCCTTGAAAACTGAAATTTTGTGGTCTTCTGAAGCAGTTTTTTTCTGTTTCGAAGTCAAAAGTGTTAAATGTGGCTCATGCCTGTAATCCTAGTGCTCTAGGAGGCCAAGGCAGGTGGATCACTTGGGGTCAGGTGTTGGAGACCAACCTGAGCAAGAGTGACAGCCTGTCTTTACTGAAAACAAGCAAACAAATAAAACTATCCGGACATAGGGGTGGGCATCTATTGTCTCAGCTACTCCAGAGGCCAAGGCAAGAGGATTGCTCAAGCCCAAGAGCTGGAGGTTGCTATGGCATCATTGCTCACAGCACTCTACCCAGGGCGACAGAGTGAGACTCTGCCTCAAAGAAAAAAAAAAAGTCTTATTGTGCAACATTTGTAAAATAAACATGTGTTTCCTTAATAAAGCAGTACTTGCTGGGTCAGGAACTGCCCGGCTCAATGCTGCCCCACCCCATCATGACTGTCTCCACCCCTGGGACCCTCTACCCTCCCCCACAGGCAGGACTCACATCCAGGCTATGGGTCTATCCTGAGTTTCCTAAGAAATTGATTAGGAAAACAGATCCATGGAACAGGGACTAGAACAGGACAATCAAGCCCAGAGACTCCCAGTTACGGGTCAGGGTGCCCATCACACAGGGAAACCTCTGGATCACCCTTGTGGTCAACAGAGGACCAAGCCATGGCTGGGACCAAGCCAGGAGGGTGGCCCAGAGACAGAACGTGCCCTCATGGGGATGGATTGTTGTTTGTAGCTGGGAGTTTGGTACCTGGGTAGACAGCTGGTCTGGTTCATGTGAATAATGAATAACCTCTGCGGACTCCAGCTTTGTGATTCTTCCTCTTCTGTTTTTACTGTTGTGATGACTTGCCATTAGATACTGTAATTCTGCAGATGTGGGATGGCTGTGAGGGGTGCACGAAGGCCCAGGTGCAGCACATCTGTCTCTTTTTGTCTGTGCTTTCTGCTCCCCCAGGGAAGGCCAGTTTGCTGTGGAGGTCCATGCCTTCAATGATGTCAGCACGGCCACCCTACGGAAACAACTTTTCATCGTGGGCAAACCCTGCCAGCCCCCCCTGGTGAAGAACATGGGGCCTGGGAAGGTCCAGGTAGGGCTGGGGCCTGGGAAATCCCTGACCAGCCTAGTTTCAGCTTCGCCTCTGAGTTGGGACCACTGCTTGGAAGGGTGTGAGCTTTGGGGAGTGAAGGGTGGCTGTGTCTGGCTCATCCCGCTGCAGTTTACACTAAGGAGCACCTATGACAGCTTCGGAGAAGGCAGCCCTCTCCGTGGTGGGGAAAGGCCTAGCCCAGCCCAGATGGGAGTGGACAGCCTTGTTTCTGGGGTCTGCTATGTGAATAAGCCCCTTAGTCAGCCATATGACTCTTTACTCTGGCATTCAGCACAGCTCACTTTGAAGAGCCTTTTTTTTTTTAAATTAAGCTCAGAACCGTAGCATATTCAGGAGAAAGGAAAATTTGAATATATGTGACACCAAAATCAAACAGGGCGCTTTCTCTTTCTTTTGTTGCTTTGAGGGCTTTGGTTTGGAATAAATTTTCCTTTTCAGGGCAAAGGTGCTTAAGTGACACACGGGAATTAAAATCCATAACTGAACTGCCTTCCGTGGCACCCAAGCCCCAAGAGGTCAGCCCCTTTGAGTCCCAAGTTCGGGCACTTCCAGAGGCAGTGAAGATCAGCCAGCATTGGCCAAGTGCCCCGGCTGCCTCGCAGGCAAGACCCCTGCCTGCCTTTAAGCCAGCGTCACCTATGCTGTGGGCTGCTCATGTTGGGGGATTGAGTTCTCTGGGTGTGGGAGACAGATCAAAACACTGAGGGCAGCAAATTAGAAGGCCGGGGCTGGGAAGAGCGTGGAGCAGGGCAGGAGTCTGGACTCCGCACCAGTCTGGACTCTGCTGCTAGTGTCAGCCAGGGGATAAGATCTTTGTATTTTTTGGAGATTTTTCAATACATAAAGTGTTTCCATTTTCTCATCGGTCAACCATAGAATACTGATAATTTCATTTTTCTTTACACTTTATTTTACATATTTTCTAAAAGTATGAAGGAAAAAATGGAATCACCTGAAGTCTAACCACCCACAGATCACTATTAGCCATTCCATGTATTTGCTTTTGGTATTTTTCTAAGGCTTTTTATGTGTAGGGTTTGTGTGTGCATGCTCATGAGTTTGTGAGGGTTTATCACAAAACTGGGCTACAGTGCAACCAATTTCTCTTAATAAAGGCTTGATTGCATGATTTTAAAGGTGGGAAAATTATTCGTCATTTAACAATGTCCTCATGCTTGAATGCTTGTTGTATCCAGTTTTCTATCACTCCAAAGAACTTGGCCGTGGATTGTGTACTCACATCATTCTGCACATCTGTGTCATTGCCAAGGTATAATTCCTGCAAGTTTTCCCAGGACCCCGAAAAGCAACATCCTCCTTGTGGCAACTCACATACATCAGGGTCAAAGAATCACCTCTCACCCATACTGTGAATTTTGCAGTTTTAATGTCTGTTAGTATAAATGGGCTAAAAATTAGCATCCCAATATTAAAGTTTTCTGTAGCCCATATAAATCTGGGCAGTTTTGTGGCAAATCCTAGAATGATATCATATTCGGAATAAAAGCAATACAAACAAATTTAAACAGATTTAAATTATGACTAGAGTAATTTAAAGAATGCCAAAGGTGAAAAAGAAAAGTCTATTTATAATAAGCACCAAGATATCTTAAAATCTCATTTCTCAGGTCCTTTCAGTTTTTTTCTTACTGGTTTTTATGGAAACTTCAGGGTGAATGGCCTCCAGGGGGAGCCCTTGCACCAGCATCAGCCCTGGCCCAAGCTAGGTGGAGATTGGGTCATGAGGTCCCAGGCTGGCCTGCTCCTCCAAAGTCACAGAGGGGCCTGACACCAGGGACGTCGGGCCTAGGGGACAGGAAAGGGGCTTGGGAATGACAGAGTGGCTGGGAGGGACAGGGTTGTAGGTGGGCAGAAACTAGTATTTCCCCAGCCTTGTCCTTTTTAGCTTATTAATGTTAGCAGATATGTTTTCATATATTTATACTGCTACTTATGTTGATAATGTTTTAAGCATAAATAAAAAGGAGAAATCTAGTACCACAAACCCATCACTTTCAAAGACAAACAGAGTCAGATCATAAGCAACTAGAGCCAGGACAAGAGAGACTCCAGGCCTCACATGGACCACTTTGAACATATAAAAAAAAATATCGACAATGGAATGAATAATATTAATATTTTTATTATCATTTATGCCAAAGGAGAGAAGATTTTGTTGTTCCCACAAAATACACAGACACACAACACATTGGTTGCCACTGGAAGTAGCTTGGTGCTCCAACTTCTAACTGTGAAATTGGTAACTGAGGGAAAGAATACTGTTTTTTTTTATTTTATTTTTTTTTATTGAGACAGAGTCTTACTTTGTCACCCTTGGTACAGTGCTGTGGCATCATAGCTAACAGCAACCTCAAACTCTTGGGCTTTAGTGATTCTCTTGCCTCAGCCTCCTTAGTAGCTGGGACTATAAGTACCCACCACAATGCCCGGCTATTTTGTTGTTGTTGTGTAGCAGGTCCTGGCCGGGTTTGAACCCACCAATCCCAGGGCATGTGGCTGGTGCCCTAACCACTGAACAATGGCGCCCAGCTGGGAAAGAATATTCTTGTGAATTTCCTGAACAAACTGTAGTTTGGAAATCCTTATGGTCCTAGATAATTAGAAAAACTGTTCTTTTCCTTCTCTTTCCTTTTTTTAAATCAAAAACCTTTTGTGCAGTCCCAATCAAACAATTTCATAAAGATATGTTTTGGAGACAATTAGAGAAATTAGATTGAGGTAAGCTTGGATTACATTAAAAAATTACTGTTCATTTTTAAGGTGAAATCATAGTGTTATATTTATGTAAGAAAATGCCCTTAGTTTTTAAAGATTTAGTATTTAAATTTAGTATTTAAGAGTTAAATATCATAATTTCTGAGAGTAACTTTAGAAAATTTTGGCAAAGAAAAAATAGAGAAAGCAAATATCTGTCATCTATATTATAAATAACTTTGTTTTTACATATTGATTAATTTTAAAATTTATATTTTTGACATTTAGAAGTTTAAAATTTTTATGTAAACAAGCTACCAATTTTTCTTTGACATTTTTCCATTAATTTTATGCATAGAAAATTTTTCCTGATTATGAGTATATAAGTAAAAATGTTTACTTATTTTTCTTCTTTTTTAAAATGTTTTACTTTTGTCTATAAAACAGATGTGGTGTTTATTCTGGTGTTATCTAAAGCCACACCCTAAGAATCCCCTTATTCTATGATTATGTGAACAAATAATTATGATTATGTGAGAGGAAGTTTCTAGTAATTTACCATCGCATTAGACATAAGGGACATTTTAATGAGATGTCTTTTCTTCTCAATGCTTAGGTATGGAGGTCTCAGGCTGTGAGGCTGGGAGTGACATTTGAAGCCACTGTCCTCTGTGACATTTCCCAGGGCCTTTCTTACACCTGGAGCTTGACAGACTCCGAGGGGTCCCCTGTCCCCCTCCCTGCTGCTATCTATACTCACAGACAGACCCTCGTCCTTCCGAGCCACACGCTGGAGTCCGGGAACTACACTGCCCTTGCCAAGGTCAGCTGACTGCCTCGCTACTCTACTAGCCCTGCAAAACCAGTGCTTTCCACCCACCATGGCACAGAGCTCAGCATTTACAGCTCTATATCTACTCTGTCCAAAGGAAAAACATTAAGAAAAAGTGTGGATAGGATTTTAAAAGAAATGTTTAATTCCTCCAAGAGAACAAATTATGTTCAAATGCTGGCAAAGTCATCCATGAAATCTTCCAATTTGTTTAGCAAAATCTCCCAATGCACCTGCTTGAACAAGCCCCGAGGTAGTGCTGGATGTTAGGAAAATGCATGCCTCGGCAATTTCAGAGCTTAGTACCCAGAAAAGAAGGGGGCAGCAGACAGAAGGTAGGCCAGGTGAGAGGTAGCCACTGTGACCACCTGGCACTTGGACTCTCAGCAGGCACTCTGGATTCTGGCTGGAAAAATGGTGAAAATACGTGGGTTAGATGATGGAGAGGTCAATTCTGTAAGAGTGGGCTTCATGAAAGAGGGGTCTTGAAAATAGAGTCTGTTCACAGGTGTAGAAAGGGGTCTGGGGTCAACAGGTTGGCAAAGGTGGGAAGGAGACCGGGTTCATGAGTAGACCCTGGTGGGACAGAGGTGGGAGCAGATGGTGAAGGTGGGGAAGGCCAGGAAAGGCAGCCAGATTAGGCCCCCAGAAGATCTGCAGTGAAGGAACTTGGCTCTTTTAATCGGTGGGGCACAAGGTCCTACCAAGCATCCATTCCAGCTCTTTCCTGGCATGGCTCACCACAGGGGTTCACCAGCATCCACATTGGCCTTGACCCTGCTCAAGGAGGCCAGTCCACCAAATCTGTGCTGTAATGTTGCAGTAATGGCAAGCTCTGAAATGAGTTTCCAGACGCTTCTTGCAGTTTCCATGCTTATCTCGCTGTGAACTAGACCTGTCACAACCTGCCCAGGGACAGAGGGCTGAGGCCAGGTTTTGAGGAGCCCTGCTCTAGCCGCAGGTGGTAGGAAAAACTAAAGGTTTCCCAGCATGATGCGTTCTTCCCTTTAGAAATATTAATTGGGAATGAGTTGGGAGCAGATTGGAGGTGGGATGTTGGATATTATTCTGATTATTCTGCGAGTGAAGTCAAGAAACAGTGAGAAGCTGAACTAGGAGGTGGCAGTGATGGTTGTCCCCACACTTCCGTGGGGCAGTTCCCCACCTGGTGCTCCCTCCGACCTTTATAGATTCATACGCTGGGATGTTCTCCATGGTGCCCTGGAGCTGGAGCAGCTGAGCGAGCAGAGGGTGGGGGTGTAAGAGGGAGTTTGGATCGCCGGGTCATTTCCGTGTCTGGTTCCACACAGGACATTGAGCAGCAGGGAACCTTGTGCGTCTGTGCACAGGAGATTCAGAGTGACCAAGGCTGACACCCAGGGAAAGAAAAGTGCTGGGCTGTGTTTCTTCCAAACTGCATCGCACTTTGAAAGAACATCCTTAATGCCTTATTTATAAAATATTTTACTATCCCTGGGTTTTAAATTATCTGTCTTCAATATCATTTACATTTTGTAAAGTCCATAATATGTTTGGGGACAAGAAAGAAGCTGCTTAAAGAAACAAAGAAAGCCAGATAAAAGCCAGGCTGTGGAGCAAGGCACTGTCAATGGAGGAGGTTTGAGAACTGCCTGGAAGGTCTCATTGTTCTCACAAACCAGGAAAGTCCCAACTTTGTGCATTAACACAGACTCAGATAGCAAACTTTTCACCCTCCCCTGGACTCCAGCCACATCTCCAATGGTGCAGAGTAGGGTGGTTATTTTGACAAGCGTGATTGGTTTAGTTGGAGTGGAAGCTGCATTTCGACACACCAGTTTCCCTTCTAGTTTTGAGATAAGCGTGTGGCTCCAGCGAGTCCTGCCTTGTCCTTGAGTGAAGCCTCTTATCCTTGGCCCTGCAGGTACAGATCGAAGGTAGCGTGGTGCACAGCAACTACTCTGTGGGCCTGGAGGTGCAGGCCCGGGCCCCGGTTAGCGTGATCTCCGAGGGCACACACCTGTTTGTTCCTAGGACTGCCTCGCCCCCCATCGTCCTCCGGGGGACCCAGTCCTTTGACCCTGACAATCCTGAGGCCACTCTTAGGTAAGCACCAGGGAGATGGGCAGCTGCCCAGAAGATAAGATGGAGAGGTGGCATCTCTTTGGAGAAGATGCCACCTTCTCCAAACTCAGGCTCTAGAACACTGGGAGAGTAGTTTAAAAAAATGTAAGCCTATCAACTTTCATAAGTTGGACTGTTCTATTTAGGGTCAAAAAATAAGGGAACTTAGGGGAAAAAGTAGAAATGAAACCTGAGTAGCTTTTTAAGGTGGTGTTTAAAATAAGACCTGTTTGGAACATGAGGTTTAAATGTTACTGTTACAAAAACTCCTGCTGGTGAGATGGCCTTGGTGTGTGGGAGGCTTGGTGCGGGGTGTCCTGGTGGTCGGTCTCTTGCTGTCCGAGTCCAGGGTGTGGGGCTTGATCCTCTTCTCTGTCTACGCCTTGGCCCAGGCGGCCCCTCCCCCGTGTCCTCATGTGGATCCAACGGTGATCCCCGCGCTAAAGCCGCAGACTGGCATGCTCTGGGCAGACACCCACCCCCAACTCCAGGCTGTGCGTCCAGCCCCTGCAGCACCCTCCCAACAGCCTGCTGACATCTCAGCCACAATACTGCCTTCTGCCCATCAGCCTGCCCATCTGTACGCATGCACTCAGGCCAGGAACTTCAGTGGCACCTTGACTCCCCTTTTTCTGCTCTCCCCTAAACACCTTCTTCTAACCTACACCCCCCTGCACCTGGTCTCAGCTGCCAGGGTCAGGAGCTCATCTATGTAAGGGGTTCCCAGCTGCCTCTCACCCCGTTCCTCCCCTGCAGCCAGTTCTCCCAGGCACGGCCCTTACTTCACAGCTCCAGGCTCCAGGCTCCTTTTTACACTCAGAGTGAAAGGCAGCATCCTCACACTGCCAGTGAGACCAGCGTGACCCATCCGCAGCTCACCAAGGCTTCAGCTACCCCTTCCTGCCTCTGCCACTCACTGTGGGGGCCCCTCGGCCTTCCCACCCATCCACAGAGCTTCTCAGGGGTACCTGGTGGACTTCCCTCTTAGCTCCCTGCAACAAGGGTTTCTTCTGCACCTCATCCCTCGGTTCACCCAGCATCTGCCCCCACTCTGTTCCTTGATTTGTTACTCAAACATCACCCTCCGATTAGGCCCACCCTGAGGCACCATCTACATGAACAACCCCGTCCCGACTCGGGGGTGGGTCTCCACAGCAGGGTACAGTGTTTGCTCACTGTGGTTGCTGTTAGCTGACTGCCCCCACTGAATGTAAGCTGGGGTGGGGGTGGGGTGGGGGGACTCTGGTTTGATATATCCCTGGTGCCGGCACAGAGTAGCTGGTCAGTGAATGCTTATTCACGCATAAACACGAGTGCCCTTTGCTTTCTCAACACTGTGGCCACATGTATATTTGCTGCGTTCCCAATGTGGGCCTTGGTGTTCCTCTTTAGTCCGCTGGACGTGACAGGCTTCTTCCTGGACTCCCCAGTTGGCTCCAATCTCGTGCTCAGAGCAGAGCCGCCGCTGGCTGTGCGGCTCCCCCAGCCTGAGACAGAGGCTGTCTTGTTCTCCTCCCTCCGCCACAGCCCAGCACCTGGCGTGGTGCCTGGAAACAAGAGCTCAGTGCGGGCTGCTGAGGGAGTGCGATTTGCCCCTTGGGAGTAAAGAATATTCCAGCTGAACCCCAGAGCAGTTGCTCCACACAGGCCCAAGCTGGGAGGGTGGTAATGAACAGCGGAGTACTGCCTCATGCGGGCTTTGGAAACACAGAGGTCTCCAATGTGGAGCCTGCAAACCATCCAAAGAAAGACACTGTTAAAGATCTCTAGTACTTTAAGGCTCCCCACTGGGGTTGGCCCAGGCCCGCCCAGCCATGGGCATTTCTGTTTGTGCCCTGCTGGAACAGCTTGTTTGCATGTGTGTCCCTGCTAAATTAAGACCCACCTGCTCAGGGCTGGGGATGACGCTGTCCTCCTGCCTGACCTGGACAGAGCAGCCATGTTTATCGTGTTGGATGTGGCAACTGTTACAGTAGGGGGACTGTGGACTGGGCGGAGAGACGCCTGGAGTCTGTCCCCTGGTCCTGCCTCCCACTAGCTGTGGGGCTGGACTGTTCCCCGAGGCCTCCAAATGCAATTTCTCCCTTCAATTGGGCTAGTATGGCATTGGTGTCTGTTGGATATGGCATTCATGACTGTCATGTGGGTGAGACGCAGGGTGAGAGAGAAGTGCTCAGCGGGCACGGCTGTGTTACCTGGGAGGGGCAGAGATGGGAGCACCAGGTGGCCTCGTGCCTGTGAGTCTGGAGGAGCTGACTTGGGCCCGGCCTGAACTGGTGGTGGTGCCGCCCTTGCCCTTCAGCAGCCCTCACCTCACCTCGCTTACGTGCGTCAGAGGAGAAGGCAGCATCCCTTCCTCACCAACCTGTCCCCTTGAGACCCTCCCTCTAGAAAGCCCACACAGTGACACATGCTGGTCCCTGCCTCTGGCCAGTGCTCTGCTTCATCCCCTCCTATGGCTTCTCCCACAGGTACCACTGGGAGTGCACAGCCGCCAGCTCACCCGGGCAGCCCTGCTTTGACTCCTCCACGCCACACCGACTGGACACCCGGGCTCCCACCATTTCCTTTGCAGGGAAATGGCTCAGTGGCAGCTATGACCAGTTCCTTGTGACACTGACTGTCTCCAGTGGCAGCCGGAACTCTTCTGAGGCCCAAGTGTTCCTGTCCACCCGCTCTGACTCGGCCTTCAGGTACCACTTTCCCCATGCTCCACACAGCACAGGTGTCCAGCTGGCTGCACAGGCTACCTGGTGAGCTGCCTGTGGTTTGGCCACACAGTATCCTACGTGCAGAGATGGAAGAGGGAACTGGTCAGGAAGGGGCTGGGGATGCGATCCTGCTCTTGGAATCAGCGTCCAGGCAGCGTCCAGTTGGCCAAGCACACTGGCTAGGGCCAATACCACATAGGGTTCCCAGTGGGATCTCAGTGGGTCCTTCCTGTCATGGTGCCTGCCCTCGATGGGGGACTGTTTTCCAGCTTCAGGTCAAACTAGAAGGGGGAAAAGCCATCGAGTTCCTTCTAAGCTGTGGGCTTTAAGGTCTCTGCCTGGTCCTTGTAGCATCACGGGCTGAGGGGACAGAGATGGGCCCAGCTGTGATGTCTGAGATGGTGAAGGGTGCGGGAGCAAAGAGGTGCTGTGACCCAACCCCCAAACCCCCACAACGCTGAGGTCAGAGTGATGCTCACAGGCCATGTGCAGCCCCGACACCAAGTGCCTGGTGCCAGGACTCTGCTGAGTGTGGGGCTGGGTGTGGGCACAGCTGCCCCCTGGCCTCCCTTCCAAGGCGCTGGGTCATTAAATGAGTGGCAGAGGGGATGGTGCTCAGGCCACCTGCCTTGGTTGCTCTACTGTGGGCTGGAAGCTGAATCTACCCAGGGAGCAGTGCTGGTGCTGGCCCTCTACTCACAGCCCTGCATGTCACTGGGAAGGTCCCCGGCAGGTCAGGCTGTTACTACCATCCAAAGTATGGGCTGGACGAAGCCCAGAAAGCCTCCTGGAGGAGGACGCAAATATGCTGTCCTCAGGACTCAGGAGAACCCATTGGACTGGAATTGGGGGGTTCAGAATTAGAGCAGTGAAAACAACATTCAGTAGATGAACATGAGTAGGCCTTGGTGAGCCCCGGGTCATGCAGAGCTGCCGGGGCCCCTACACCTGGGCCACCTCATGTTACTTAAGACTCTGCTACATGTTAAAAGTGAAGAAATGCCAGCCTGAGGGCACAAAAGTTGGGGCACAATTTAAATCAATAAATTTAACAAATTAAATACTTTTTTCCCAAAAATACAACACACTGTATAATCCTGCTACTCACAAGATAAGTACAGAATTTATTTTAAAATATTCCTTCACTGAGTGCCCAGGTTTTTAGGTGAGCATCTTTGATCTCATCAGGAATGTCAGGGCCTGTGTGGGTGGACATGCTTGGGGGGTCTGGGGCCAGCCAGCCTCCCCTTGACTGTGTCTCCTCTCACCTCCCCCCCACCCTCCCCTACTGAGAACACACGTGTCTGTGTGCACACATGGACAGGCTGGGCCCAGTGGAAGCTGTGTGGCCTCCTGCCATGATGGCCTATCACCTCCTGCACTTGCAGGTAGGAGTTGGGGTTGTGGTCTGAAACGTGGGGCCCCAGGCCCAGGGCCTGGACCGCTCACGTGGGAAATGCCCCGCACCACATACCACACACCCACCCGGAGCATCTCTGCTGCGCTTGGCCTTGTCCCCAAGTCCTGCAGGAAAGAATTCTGGTGAGGCCCGATGCAGCAATCCCAGCTCATCCCGTGATGCTATGAAGAGCAAAGTCGCACAAAATGCGGTCTGAAACATGCTGGGTCGGCAGGGAGCCTAGAGGGCCAGTCAGGAGGCCACGTGGGATGCAGGCCTGGGGAGCGGGCCCAGGCTGCAGGGTGCGGGCAGCCCATGCATGACCCATGGCCCAGGGCGGGGAGGAGGAAGGCAGGAGCGACCTTTTTCTCTGTAAGACTCCAAGGCCTCTTGGGAATGACAAAGGTGGACAGCCATTGGCAGGACCCAGGGAGGGGAAGGTCTGCAGCTGGTGGAAGCAAGCCCTGCGGCGGGGTGGCAAGGTAGGGACATGGGGTGGGCACTGCTCTTCTGATCAGAGCCCAGGCTGGGGGACAGGGGCTGAGCCCTGCTCTGTCCTCACCCGCGTGATCTGGAGGAGGTCACACAGCCTCTCTGAAGTCAGTCAGTGCTCTGGCCTTGCGGGACCTTGTCCATGTTAGGTCAGATCATGAGGGCGTCATGCACAGTACAGCCCCAGCCACTGTGTATGTGCCATCATAGGGGCTGTGACATCGCTACTGAATTCTCTTAATAGAAACCACAGGTAGGGTGATTTAAACAGCTTAAAGTGAACGAACATGGCCAAGGAGCCCTTACATTATTGTCCTAAAATTTCAAACCGATTTTCATGTTCCAGATTCATCCACATCTCCTGGGTCAACTTTAAAGACACCTTTGCCAACTGGAATGAAGAACTTTCTCTGCAAGCCGTGTGTGAAGGCTGTGATAAAATACCAAATCTTTCCTATTCCTGGGATCTCTTTTTAGTCAATGCAACAGAAAAGGATAGGATGGAAGGTAAAAGAATGTTTGGTTTAATTCTGCAGGTTGAGGAAAAACCTCAGGGTGAGATTGCTAAGATTTTGGGAGGTGGGATGGGTCTGACCCGCGTGTCTGGTTGGCCGTTTGGGTAGCTGCACTTCCCCAGCCCCTCGCTCTGCACGCCAGGTGCTTCGGGAGGCAGCAGCAGAGGGGTGACGCCCTCGGCGTGACACAATAGGGGCACCCAGTGTACATTCAGGCAGTTCTGTTGGCTTAGAACCGCAGTGGAGCTGTTCAGAAGGACCCAGGATGTTGCAATGATGGCTCAGCTTCTCATAATCCTGCCTGTCTTTGCGGAAGCTGCAGAGTGTGGGGCAAGTAGAGGGACCAGAACAGAAGACCCGTGTAGTCCTCTCTCCTAAATGTCAGCCAGTGACCTAAGCACCTCTCTAAGATTCAGTTTCCTTGAAGGTGGGGACTGAACTACTCCACAGAGTGGTGGTGGGGTTGGGTACGGTAATGTGCCAGAGTATGCCGGGCACTGACAACGGGACGGCAGGTGCTGTGGGACCCTCAGGGTTGAACCAGGAACAAGATGGTGTCCTCACTTGGTGGTATTTGAGATCGGAGAGGTGGCTCTGAACAGCAACAGAGGGGCTTTATTCCTCCCTACAGCCAAGCTGGCACTGAGCCCCTGCTGACCCTCACAATTCTTTTTTTTTAATCCACTCACTGAGGCCAAACAGAGCTTCTCTGAGTAGAGTCCTGAGCACAGCTGGCCTCAGCAGCCACGGGGACACGAGGACATAGAGTGCAATTGTGCCCCTCTGCAAGAGAGGCATTCCCAAATTCTTTTAAGTAAATTTAATTTTCTTGAACCAAACCCCAGGCTGAATGGATTAGAAGAGCTTGTAAAGGAAACGCATTCAATGGCTGAACTTTCAGCAGAATGAATGAACGGCCCCTGCATTGACATGTGTTAGAGAATCTGGCTCTCTGACTTTACTGAGAGGTCATTTATATGTTCATGGCATTTTTTTCTTTACTATTGATGCTCTATGATGATCATAACAATTTTTAGAATTGTACTAGATACTTACAGACGGGTAGGGGAGTGAGGATTAAGAGAAACTCCACATGCCCCAGTGTTTCCCAAAGACACATGATAACCCCACCAGGTGGTGCATAGGGTGGTGCATAGGTGGCAACCCTTCCCCACCCCTGACACACTAGGAAGTGGCCGTGAATAGTTCGCCCACACTCCACCAGGTGGAAACCAGACTTCATGCTCTTTATCTCGAAAGTGTAGATTTTGAAATTCACATTATATTTGTTTTTTGTTTTTTTTGTAGAGACAGAGTCTCACTTTATGACCCTCGGTAGAGTACCATGGCATCACACAGCTCACAGCAACCTCCAACTCCTGGGCTTAAGCAATTCTCTTGCCTCAGCCTCCCAAGTAGCTGGGACTACAGGCACCCGCCACAACGCCTGGCTATTTTTTGGTTGCAGTTTGGCCGGGGCCGGGTTTGAACCCATCACCCTCGGTATATGGGGCCGGTGCCTTACCAACTGAGCCACAGGTGCCGCCCCACATCATATTTGTTTAAGACAGAGCATCGTCACTAGGTGTGCGGGCTCATGCCTGTAACCCCAGCATGTTGGGAGGCCGGGGCAGGAGGATGGCTTGAGGCCAGAGTTTCAGACTACCCTGGGCAACACAGCGAGACTTTTTTTGGCTATCAGGAGGCTAAGGTGGGAGGATAATTGAAGCCCAGGCATTTGAGATTGCAGTAAGCTGTAATTGTGCCACTGTACTCCAGTCTGGGTGACAGAGTGGGAGCCCGTCTCTAAAATAAAAAAAAATATATATATATATATACACACACACACACACACATACACACACACCCATGTGCAAGCACATGCATGCTTTTATATATATATACATATATATAATTTATATATATATAATCCTTACATAACCTATAGGCTTTTATAAACATGTATTTTTTAACACTGTCAATCCTTTGCTGAAGTTCCCTTTTGCAGAGCTGCAGGGCTGCTGGGCTCGTCAGGACTCGGTGCCATTCTAAAGTCATCAGAGCCAAGCCCACTGCCTTCTGAGCCCACCCTGCCAGATCCTGGCGTGACAGCCACACTGTCCTCACATGAGCTGTCTCTCGAGACCATGGGTCGGCCTGTCCTGTCAGCCCTGGGGAAACCCTCTCCAGAGCCCACTGCTGGTGTCCCCCGGATTCCTGCTGCTGGAGACTCTGCAGTCCCAGGGAAGGTTCCCAAGGAAGGGCCACCAGACCCAGAGCCAGGGCCACAGGGCAAGAGATCCCTGACGACGGGCCCCCCTGAGAGGAATGGGCCCCCAGCCAACCCTGCTCATCACCTCTCTGGTAAGAGCCACCTGCCCTGCATATCGCCCCTCTTGTCTGGGCACCAGAGTCACATTTGGATGTGGGAATCAGCACAGGCCTTCAAGTCGGAGCCTGCTGAGTTCGTACCCACCACTTGCTAACTGTGCCACACTTGCTGGGTCTTGGATTCCTCATCTTTGGACTGGGAAAATGCCGTGCCCAGGCGGGTTCTGTGTGTGCTGTGTCCGGGCAGCAGGTGGTGCCACTCCACTCAGCTTCCTGATCTTTCCCCCCTGCCCTAGTGATCAATGGCTCCACTTTATCACTGGGTTTCAGGTTGGACAGAAGCTAGTTTGGTGTCCAAGAAAAGGAGCAACAAGGCAGCTGTCAGTGAGCAAAGCTCTGGCCCGGTACCTCCATGTGCCTCCCTATTCCTCATCAGGGGAGGCTGTGGTTTTGCTGCTCACACTGGGGCCCTGCAGGCTCTTGCCATCCCCACTGCCCTCCGGGGCCTAAGCCCTGGGAAGGCAGGGACCACGGTGAGCTCCTCAGCCTTGGGGAGAGGAGGGCCAAGGGCACAGGGAGTGGTATTTGCTCTCGGGCATTTTTGTGTCTATTTCTCTCCTTGTAAGAGAAGATAGCAAGACGTTTTCTCTACAAGAACAGTAAAAGACTCATTTGAAGAGGATGGATGGGGGTGTAGTGACAGGGAACTCTGTGTGAGCATTGGTCCCCCACTCTCCAGCCAAGCTGTGCTTAGGAACCTCACTCCTAATTCAGTTCCTCTGAGTCCAGGCAGTGATGCCTATCCATCCAGTTGTCACAAGTGGTCCCACCCCTGAGGATACTGTGTAATCAAAGCAATTATGGAACAGAAACAGGCCAGGGACAGCATGACCCATCCAGAGAGTTGGTATTGACTTCAGGGGAGTTTGGGATTATAAAGGAATCATTATGATTTTGTCCATTCCTTCTAGATTTTGAAGCCTATTATGGTGATATCCAAGAAGCGATACCGTCCAGAGGAAGACAGTTAGGTGACTATAATTTTGCCATTGTTACCTCTTCCCTCGAGCTCCCAGGTCCACTTGGGACCCACTCCCATCTGTCCTCTGTGCCCTTCTCTGAAATCTGGATTTACAGCACTGCCCCTCCACAGCAAGGCCTCAGAAAGCTCCTCCGGAGTCAAAGGGAAGACGTCACACTCCTTTGCATGGCACAGTCTGATCCAAAGCTTTATGTCTTGCTCTTTCCTTTTTGCCCTTCTTGGACCCTGTGCTCCAAAAAGCCAGATGCAAGGGTGGGCGTCCCAGCTCTCCCATGCCTTGCTCATGGGGTGCCGTCTGGTAAAGTGCCTCCCTCTGTACCTTCCCAACTTGTCTGCTCAGTGGGCTTCCTCCTTCCAGGTCTGGTTCAATTTCCCCTCTCTGGGAATTCTCAGACTTCTTTTGTAACAACCTCCCCCCACCCCACCACCACAGTATATTTGTCCCACCTACATAAAGCAGGTGGTACCCTGTGCTCATCCTGGCTTTCTGCTTCTGCCTCTTCTTCTCTGAGACCTTTGAGGGAGGCTTCCATGCCTGGCTCATGTGGGTGTCCCCAGACCCACCACAGGGGCTAGCATGGCACTCAGTGAGCGCCTGTGTAAGGAACAGGTGATTAGGGGATGGTTTACCTACCTATCCAGTGAAGAGATGGGTGACCAGTGAATGATGTATTTGTCTGTTGATTGAATCGGTGAGTGATTTATTTGTCAAATGAATAGGTAAATTGGTGGGGAGTGAGTGATCTATCCATCAAGGGGACACATGGATGATGAGAGGGTGATTTATTGCTCTGATTTGCTGCAGAACTTCCTCCATCAACCACTTTCATCTCCATGGCTTCTTAGCCCTCTCCGTGTTTTTTCTTGTAGACCTCATGTTCTAGGTTCTTGTATGAGATGGTTAGTGGGGGCGGCCACAGAGGAGAGGAAAACAAAGTGGATGGCACTCCCAGGTCTCAGGGACAGGAGAGACGGGTGCAGGTGGGGGAGCCTCGGGTGGTCGCAGGTGGAAGACAGGAGCAGGAGAGGGCTCAGGTCATGACCTTTATTGGGGTCTCCACGGGAAAGGCAAGGCCAGGCCAAGGCCGGCCTGGGTGGACAGTTTAGGATCAGCTAGTTTGAGTAACCTCTGCAGGCTCTTGGCCCCGGGATGGTCCTTTGTTGCCAGGGTGATTAAGGCAGAGGAACCCAGCCTACTGGGGAACGTGGGCCAGGCAGGGATGTGGCTCTGGGCAGGTGGCCTGTTGCTACCTCTGAGAACTGGGTTAGCCTGGCCTCCAGAAGTGCAGTCTGTCATTAGCCACAGTTTGGTTTTTGTTTTTCTTAGGATAGCAAAACATTATAATAGGCAGAAAATTAAAAAGTATTTATAATACCATGAATGTCTATTTTAGGGGCTCACATCCACACTCACAGTAGGCACTTGATAAATAATATTGAATGAATGAAGAACAGGACTGCCTTTATATTGCATTCATAAAATTATATTTCCTGACTGGGGTAATTCTCACCTCTCAACATTGACCTGATTTATTGTTGTACTTATTTCAGTGACGTTTATTGGAAGTCTTCAGTAAGCCTTCTCACCCTAGCAGGTCCAGCGGCCCATCCCCACCTGGGCTGTGCACTAGCCCTTCCTCCGCCTCTCTGCTTCCATTCCTGCAGCCCACAGCCATTCCATTGCTCAACAGCCAGAGTACTTTTCTGACCACCTTCCAGGCTGTGGTTGCTCCCTGGTGCTGTCCCTCTACACTTCTCACTGCAACAGGAACTTGGGGAAAGCAGGATATGGCCCCTGGCCGTGCCTCCATCCTCACTTTCCACTGCCCCCCAATCCCACCTCCAGCCACTACAGAGGGTCCTTCCCCCAGTGTTTTGTTTGCTCTCAACCAGGAAACTTCTTCCATCAGATCTTCAAAGGGCTCCTTGCCACTCCTTAGAGAGGCCTTCCCAGCCTCCCTCTCAGGAGGACTCCTCTTCAGGCCCCGACACACCCTGCTTTATTTTCCTCCATTACCCTGACATCCCTTACGTTATGTTACCTCTGTGTTTTTTTCTTTGTTTTTCTGACTCTCTCACTATTAAATTCCAGATCACAAGGACTCCACTAAGCTGATCCCTGCTCCTAGACTAGTACCTAAATACTTGTTGAATAAATGAAGGCAGGAAGGGCTATAAATGCCATTGGACCACTAACTGTATGATAACAGTGCACATCTCTCGAGTATGTTTAGTGGCTGAAGACATAATTTTAGATACACAGTATCCAGCTTTAGTAGAAATAGTTATTTTTATTAACATTGGATCATTAATGCTTTAAGATCATCGTGACTTTTTTCTTTAACACCCATTGGCTTGGTTTATCTCCATAGGGAACAATGTCACCCTCCCAGGGTCAGGACCAAGTTTGAGTGTGGAGGAGGAGACTCCTGGTGAGGGAGATAACCTAGTGGGCCCTTCTGCCTCCAAGGACAGAGCCGTGTCCATCCTCCTGGTTGACTGGCCCAAGGCCCTGGTGGGCCGAGATGTTTTCCAAGGCTATGCCTCCTCAGGTATGAATATCCTCGTTGCATCTGGCAATTTTTGGTAAATTCTTGAATCTCAGCCCTTAATTTCTTCTGTAACTTTTCCCTTTAATAGACAAGTATTTGTGAATGTCTCACCTTTTCTGCTTGTGCCTGTCCCTCTGTGGACACCAGACTGAGGCTCTGTTATCAAAGTGGAGTTCACATCTGTTTCTACCACAAGCTCTGGGTTTGCAGAGCAAAAGAGGAAGAGGGCCGCTGTTAAGCTGGGGCAGCTCTGTGCCCGAACAGCCTGTGTGCATGTTGCTGTCATGGCCTTTCATGGCCTGGATGAGTGATTTACATGAATTGATCAAAATGAAGCTGTTCCTGAAGAGAAGCTAAATTGGTAACTGTTTTTCCCAGGATAGATATGCTAATTTTGCTCAATTTTCATAGTACTACATGCGATTGGGTCATCCCTCTGGATTTCACACTGTGGGAGAAAATCTCCACAACTGACCACTCCCTACACTGACCACCTCCTTGAGTTGACCTAATTTTCACAGACCAGACACACACCACATGTGCATATCAGTGCAGCAGGCCTGGTTCCTTATGCTGACCACCTCTGTGTCTTGGTTACAGTCCCTTGGGTGGTCAACCTACAGATGTTCTACTGTATTTATAGATGATTTCTTCCTCACCCTTTCCTTGAAACATTTTAGAAAGTAGCATTTTAAAATTGTGACATTTAAAAAACTATCTCAGTTTAGGATGTGAGAGCAAGATGGTGGCCGAGTAACAGCTTCCCTGCAACTGGGCACCGTGAGTCTGGGGAGATAAGACTCCAGGCATCTCTGGATGGTAGGATCTGCCTATAATCATCCCTTTAAGGATACAGGGAGTCAGCTAGAGACTTCTGGACCCCAAGAAAAGGACAAAAACAGTGGAAAACTGGCAAGTGGTCATGTGTGTTCGATCAGTCTAATCCCTCCGCAGCTTCCACAGGCATGGGAACTTAAAGAGCAAGAGGAAGTGAAAGGAAAATTAGGGCAATGAAACAGACAAAAGAAATCACTCATGAGGAAGAATCAGCAGAAAACTCCAGGCAACAAGAAGAACCAGTCCAGAGCAACCCCTCCAAGGGACCATGAGGTAGCTACTGCATTGCTTACATTTCTTTATAGATTCCACCTATAAAGAAATGTAAGCAATGACAGAATGGGAATTTAGAATACACATGATGAAAACAATGAAGGAAATGATGGAAACAATGAAGGAAACTACTAATAAAGTGGAAAATAACCAAAAGGAAATCCAAAAACAGAATCAAATAAGAGATGAACGATATGAAGAATATAGAAAGGATATAGCAAAGCTGAAGGAACTGAAGCAGTCAATTAGGGAACTTAAAGATGCAATGGAAAGTATCAACAACAGGTTAGACCATGCAGAAGAAAGAATTTCAGAGGTAGAGGACAAAGTTCTTCAGATAACTCAGATAGTTAAACAGTCAAAAAAGAAGAGAGAGAAAGCAGAACGTTCACTGTCAGAATTATGGGACTTTATGAAATGTTCCAACATACGAGTTATAGGAATTCCAGAAGGGGAAGAAGAATGCCCCAGAGGAATGGAAGCCATACTAGAGAATATTATAAAAGAAAATTTCCCAAATATCACCAAAGATCCTGACACACTGCTTTCAGAGGGATATCGGACCCCAGGTGGCCTCAACTCTAACCGAGCTTCTCCAAGACACATTGTGATGAACCTGTCCAAAGTCAAGACAAAAGAAAAGATTCTGCAAGCTGCCAGGAGTAAGCGCCAGTTGACCTACAGGGGCAAATCCATCAGAGTAACTGCGGACTTCTCTAATGAAACTTTCCAAGCAAGAAGACAATGGTCATCTACCTTTAATCTACTTAAACAGAAGAATTTTCAGCCCAGAATTCTGTACCCTGCTAAGTTAAGTTTAAAATTGATGGAGAAATCAAATCATTTATGGATATACAAACATTGAGGAAATTCACCACAACAAGACCAGCTCTACAGGACATACTTCAACCTATGCTACACACTGACCATCACAATGGATCAGCAGCAAAGTAAAAACTCAGAAATTAAAGGAGAGAACCTAACCTCCACACTGATGCAAAAGATAAAACTAAGCAATGAACTCTCACAAAATAAGACCTATAGAGTACTACCACACTTATCAATTATTTCAATAAATATTAATGGCTTGAATTCCCCACTGAAGAGACATAGATTGGCTGGATTAAAAAACACAAGCCATCCATTTGCTGTCCGCAAGAAACACACCCGACTTCAAAAGACAAATTAAAACTCCGAGTCAAGGGTTGGAAGACAATTTTTCAGGCAAATGGAATTCAGAAGAAAAGAGGAGTTGCAATCTTATTTTCAGATACATGTGGATTTAAAGCAACTAAGGTCAGAAAAGACAAAGATGGTCACTTTATATTGGTCAAGGGAAAAATACAACAAGAAGATGTTTCAATTCTAAATATTTATGCACCCAATTTAAATGCTCTCAGATTCTTGAAACAGACCTTACTCAGTCTGAGCAATATGATATCCGATAATACCATAATAACAGGGGACTTTAACACTCCTCTTACAGAGCTGGACAGATCCTCTAAACAGAAATTAAACAAAGATATAAGAGATTTAAATGAGACCCTAGAACAACTGTGCTTGATAGACGCATATAGAACACTCCACCCCAAAGATAAAGAATATACATTCTTCTCATCGCCCCATGGAACATTCTCCAAAATTGATCATATCCTGGGACACAAAACAAGTATCAACAGAATCAAAAGAATTGAAATTTTACCTTGTATCTTCTCAGACCATAAGGCACTAAAGGTGGAACTCAACTCTAACAAAAACTTTCAACCCCACGCAAAGGCATGGAAATTAAACAACCTTCTCTTGAATAACAGATGGGTGCAGGAAGAAATAAAACAGGAAATCATTAACTTCCTTGAGCATAACAACAACAGCGAAGACACAAGCTACCAAAACCTGTGGGATACTGCAAAAGCAGTTTTCAGAGAAAAATTTATCACTTTAGATGCCTACATTTGAAAAACAGAAAGAGAACGCATCAACAAACTTACAAGCCTTCTTATGGAATTAGAAAAAGACGAACAATCTAAGCCTAAACCCAGTAGAAGCAAAGAAATATCCAAAATCAAATCAGAGATTAATGAAATTGAAAACAAAAGAATAATTCAGAAAATTAATGAAAGAAGGAGTTGGTTTTCTGAAAAAATAAATAAAATAGATAAACCATTGGCCAGACTAATGAGAAATAGAAAAGTAAAATCTCTAGTAACCTCAATCAGAAATGATAAAGGGGAAATAACAACTGATCCCACAGAGATACAAGAGATCATCTCTGAATACTACCAGAAACTCTATGCCCAGAAATTTGACAATGTGAAAGAAATGGATCAATATTTGGAATCACACCCTCTCCCTAGACTTAGCCAGGAAGAAATAGAGCTCCTGAACAGACCAATTTCAAGCACTGAGATTAAGGAAACAATAAAAAATATTCCAACCAAAAAATGCCCTGGCCCAAATGGCTTCACACCAGAATTCTATCAAAGCTTAAAGGAAGAGCTTATTCCTAAACTGCAGAAATTATTCCAAAAAATCAAGGAAGAAGGAATCTTCCCCAACACTTTCTATGACGCAAACATCACCCTGATACCAAAACCAGGAAAAGACCCAAACAAAAAGGAGAATTTCAGACCAATTTCACTCATGAATATAGATACAAAATTCTCAACAAAATCCTAGCCAATAGATTACAGCTTATCATCAAAAAAGTCATACGTCATGATCAAGTAGGTTTCATCCCAGGGATGCAAGGCTGGTTTAACCTACACAAGTCCATAAACGTTATCCACCATGTTAACAGAGGCAAAAATAAAGATCATATGATCCTCTCAATAGATGCAGTAAAAGCATGCGATAAAATCCAGCATCCTTTTCTAATTAGAACACTGAAGAGTATAGGCATAGGTGGCACATTTCTAAAACTGATTGAAGCTATCTATGACAACCCCACAGCTAATATTTTACTGAATGGAATAAAACTGAAAGCTTTTCATCTTAGAACTGGAACCAGACAAGGTTGTTCTCTGTCACCTTTACTATTCAACATAGTGCTGGAAGTTCTAGCCCATACAATTAGGCAAGACAAGGAAATAAAGGGAATCCAAATGGGAGCAGAGGAGGTCAAACTCTCCCTTTCTGCTGACGACATAATCTTAGAGAACCCCAAAGACTCAACCACAAGACTCCTAGAAGTCATCAAAAAATACAGTAATGTTTCAGGAAATAAAATCAATGTCCACAAGTCAGTAGCCTTTGTATATGCCAATAACAGTCAAGATGAGAAGCTAATTAAGGACACAACTCCCTTCACCATAGTTTCAAAGAAAATGAAGTACCTAGGAATATACCTAACGAAGGAAGTGAAGGACCTCTATAAAGAAAATTATGAAATCCTCAGAAAGGAAATAGAGGATATTAACAAATGGAAGAACATACCATGCTCATGGATTGGAATAATCAACATTATTAAAATGTCTATACTTCCGAAAGCAATCTACCTATTCAATGCCATTTCTATGAAAATACCAACATCGTACTTTCAAGATTTGGAAAAGATGATTCTACATTTTGTATGGAACCAGAAAAAACCCCGTATAGCTAAGGCAGTTCTTAGTAATAAAAATAAAGCCGGGGCATCACCATACCAGATTTTAGGCTGTACTACAAGGCCATGGTGGCCAAGACAGCATGGTACTGGCACAAAAATAGAGACATAAACACTTAGAATTGAATAAAAAACCAGGAAATGAAATTAACATCTTACAACCACCTAATCTTTGATAAACCAAACAAGAATATACCTTGGGGGAAAGACTCTCTATTCAATAAATGGTGTTGGGAGAACTGGATATCCACATGTAAAAGACTGAAACTGGACCCACTCACAAAAACTGATTCAAGATGGATAAAGGACTTAAATTTAAGGCATGAAACAATAAAAATCCTCAAAGAAAGCTTAGGAAAAACACTGGAAGATATTGGCCTGGGGAAAGACTTCATGAAGAAGACTGCCATGGCAATTGCAACAACAACAAAAATAAACAAATGGGACTTCATTAAACTGAAAACCTTCTGTACAGCTAAGGAGACAACCTACACAACGGGAAAGGATATTTGCATATTTTGAATCAGACAAAAGCTTGATAACTAGGATCTATAGAGAACTCAAATTAATCCACTTGAAAAAAGCCAACAATCCCATATATCAATGGGCAAGAGACGTGAATAGAACCTTCTCTTAAGAAGACAGATGAATGGCTAATAAACATATGAAAGAATGTTCATCATCCCTATCTATTTGAGAAAGGTGAATCAAAACCACCCTGAGATACCATCTAATCCCAGCAAGAATGGCCCACATCACAAAATCTCAAAACTGCAGATGCTGGCGTGAATGTGGAGAGAAGGGAACACTTTTACACTGCTGGTGGGACTGCAAACTAGTACAACCTTTTTGGAAGGAAGTATGGAGAACCCTCAAAGAACTCAACTTAGACCTCCCATTTGATCCTGCAATCCCATTACTGGGCATCTACCCAGAAGGAAAAAATTCTTTTATCATAAGGACACTTGCACTAGACTGTTTATTGCAGCTCAATTTACAATCACCAAAATGTGGAAACAGCCTAAATGCCCACCAACCCAGGAATGGATTAACAAGCTTTGGTATATGTATACCATGGAATACTATTCAGCCATTAAAAAAAATGGAGACTTCACATTCTTCGTATTAACCTGGATGGAAGTGGAAGACATTATTCTTAGTAAAGCATCACAAGAATGGAGAAGCATGAATCCTATGTACTCAATTTTGATATGAGGACAATCAATGACAATTAAGGTCATGGTGGGGGTGGGGGAAGGGGAGAGCAGAGAGAGAAAGAAGGAGGGAGGGGTGGGGAAAGGAAGAGAAGAGAGAGGGAAGGAGGGAGGGGGTGGGGCCTTGGTGTGTGTCACACCTTCTGGGGGCAAGACATGATTGCAAGAGGGACTTTACCTAAAAAATGCGATCAGTGTAACCTGGCTTATTGTACCCTCAATGAATCCCCAACAATAATAAATAAATAAATAAAACTTTCTCAGTTTAGATCATCAATCTCGTATCTTGGTTTCCTCTTATTTTCAGGGAAAGCAGTGAGGGTCAGCCTCTTCCTGCTAGGGAAGTAATCCAGTCCCCACAGTCAGCAGTTGCACCCGGATTAAGAATATTTTGTAACCAATATTCTGCAAAGATTTAAAAATTGCTTTTAAGTACTTTAATCATACTTCCTGGATAAACAACATTTATGAAATAGCCAAAGTAAGCACTGAACTTAATTGTAAAGATATGAAATAAGAACTTCCCAGCAGGCTCGTGTTGCTAGGGAGATCGGTGTCATTTCTGAGCAAGAGACAGCAGGTCCCATGAGACCTGGAGAGGAGCTTCTGGATCTTTAAAGAAGACTGGTAACAAGTGAAGCAGCCGCATTTCCACATAGGAGCAGCACATTGAATACCTAGTTCACTTTCACCTTTGGGCTAAGGGCAGGACCTATGCCCAAGGCCTCTGTCTGCCCGCCTACTTTTCAGAGTCCACTGACCACTGGTTGTGTCTTTTCCTGCAGGCATCACAGAACAAACCGTGACAATCAAGCCATTTTCCCTGAGCAGTGGAGAGACATACGTCCTGCAAGCGTCTGTGGGTATGTTACGCTGCCAGTTGGATTTGGTGTAGGGAACCATGCAGACTTTGGTTGTATTCCTATTTTTTTTTTTCTAAGAATTGACAATCACTCTGTGCCCCAGCCCCCACAAGCTCTTGCTCCTGTGTCCTGATTCACTTGGCTGCTCATAATTGCCCACTGAGTCACTGTGCAGAGGGCAGGAGGAGGCTGCTGTGTCTGTGAATTACTCTTTCCTGGGGAGTTGGGCATATGCTTATATCAGGGTAAAGGCTGAGCCATTGAGTTTCTTTTTCAATTACATGTGTATTATATTTATTATTTATTTATATAATATAAATTATATAATATGTATAATTTACATATAATATAAATTTATATATTTTATTTATTTATTTATTATATTTATGCCAGACCACCAGGTACATCAATGGCTTCTTGCAAATCCATCCATAGTCTCTCTCTGAGGTCTGCAGACCTCCCCTGCAGGATGTCATTGCTGGGGTTTGTGCAGTCCTGTTTAAATTCACCCACACATTTACCCCTGCCAGGGCTCCACGCTCCTTCCTGCTTTCCTGTGACTCCATCTGAGATCATCCTTTTGGGTAATTTCTAGATATTTCCTCTCCTTTATAGGGGTTTTTAGTTTTGGGTAACAAGCATGGAGGACTCAACAATTTATAGCTACAGATAGGTTTGGTATAACATCCACATTTTTACATTAATTAAAGCCCATCATGGGGGACACATCCTGTTAACTTTCATGTCAGGTTAACCATCCTCTGAGAACGTGGTGGGTGGAGCTCCCTGAGAGTCTCATGTTTCTGTAAACCTCCCCTTGTCTCTTACACAGCTGCATAGAGCCGCTAAGCCCTGGTACAATAGAGCCAATGTTTGGTTTTGTTTCAGTAAATACCTTTTGCCCTTAAGCAGGACATCACTCTCTTCTGCCCCTGAAGTTTGTCCAGGGATAAAGACCATTCTGTTAGACAGGTCACAGCCTTACTGGGGTAGGAGACTCCTGAGAGCTCCTCCCCCACCCACATCGCCCACCTGGTGTCCTTGCTTGCTGTGGGGGCCGAGCGTGGGCTCCAGGTCTCCTGCCCGGCCTTCTCTCCCTCTGGCTTGCACACCTTCCCAACCACCACCCTCTCCTCCTGTCCTCGACTGAGCACACGAGGCCACTTCATGAGTCTTTCCCATAGTTATTTTGTCTGGAATACCCATTCTTTTCTTCTGGTCTTTTCCTAACCCCCATGTACAACTCAAACCCCAAGACTGCTTATTCAGATGTGTCTTTTTTGGTGGAGATTTCCCTGGTGAGGCAGGCAGAATTAGTCACTCTCTCCTCTCGGATTTTATAAGATCTGTCTTCCATGGTTGATGTGACTATCAGAAAAGATAATATATGAACAGTATCTCTCAGAACACCTGCTATGTTTCAGAGGCTACATAGCAGATGCAGGATGTGTCCTGCATCCTGTGTTAATGCATGATGGGCTTTAATTAATGTAAAAATGTGGACATTATACCAATTCTATCTGTAGATATTATGGTGATTATCATTATTAGCTATTATGGTGATAATCATTATTATTATCAAGATTTTGAATAATTTGACATGTAAATCTCACTCCTAAAATTCTTCCCAAGAAAATATTATCCATTAAATGTTAAAAATCTTTTGTATGGGAATAATCATTATAGGATGACTCATAATAGCACGACTCATAATAGCACAAAATACAAAAGATTACGGGGGAGTGACAGTTCTGCATGTTGGGGTGTGTCTCCTCTGTAGGATCTCATACAGCTATTTACAACAGTGATTTTAGATGTTATATGGCAACATGAAAAATAATTATGATACTAATACAATTAATTAAAATAAAATAAAATTCTATCAATGCTGTAAATTCAACTAAGCTCTTCCTAAGTGTGTATAAGGCTTTAAGAGAATCCAGGAGAAGGGAGTAAGTTTGGTTTGCTGGGCTGATGTGCCCATTCTTATTTACACTTTGGTTTCTGTCGGGGTGGTTGCTGTCTGACTCTGGGTAGTGAATTGGTCTCTCTGCTCCCCTTCTATTTCCCTAGGGCTTAGAATTGTGCCTGCCCCACCTAGTGAGCACCCAGTAAGGCTTGTTATGTCTATGAGAGCTGTGGGGAGTCCCCAGATGTAACCCCAGTCACCAGGATCCCCCAAGGGGCATTTTAAAACTCAGATTGGCAAGTCTGTTTCTGAGTTGGCAGGTCTGGGGGAGACCTGAGAATCTGCATTTCCAACAAGTTCCCGGGTGACGTGATGCCACTGGTCTGGGGACCCCACATTGAACCCCTGCTCATAAGGCTTGTGCTATAAAGATTGAACCCTGTGCTATTGTAACTCTCCATCATGGGCATGTCTCTGTTCATCTTTCTCTAGCTTCCGAGCACAGCTTACTGGGTAAAGCTCAGCTCTACTTGACAGTAAACCAAGTGCCAGGGGACGTGGCCTGCCAGGTGCAGCCCCCCTGTGGCCTAGAGGCACACACCGTCTTCAGCGTCTTCTGCACGTCAGGAAAGCCGGTAGGTGGGCAGCCCCATGTCTGTCCTGGGAGACCCATGGCAGCGGAAGCTGAAAGTCACGGCAGCTCTCCAGGAAGTGTTGTAGGAATGCAGAGTGTTGTCCCACCCCACCTGTGCAGGAATTTGGCTGGCAGTTGAATGTTGTAAGGTGGCACAGGTGTGAACAGGTCCCCTGCCCACTAATGAGCGGGATGAAGGGTGATCCTCAGTTCAGGAGTAAAGGATTCACTCACCAGGAGATGTCACGGGGCCCCACAGCCTGGTCACAGTAGGAGCTCAGTTAACACCACCCACAAGAAGTAGGCGGGCAGGCGACCCAAAGTGAGCAGCCTGACCACCATACCCAGGTACACCTCTAACTTGGACTTAACCTCACTCTCCTTATTTGGGCAACGGAGAAGACCACTGGGATTGTTCTGCTCAGGGTCTTGTGAGGATGAAAGGAGAGGATGGGTTCAAAGAGACAATTGCCTCCTCCTGAAGTTGGGTGGTGGACAGGGCAGGAGGGCGCGACATTGCCACCCTGGCTCCGTCCTCTCGTCCTCTCGGCATGGACTCCAGCCTGTCCCTGCCTATCTGTCCTACGCATGCCACCCCTCCTGTCAGAAGCCTGCCCTTATTCTCAAGAGGGTCCCTGCAGGCCCAGTTCCTGCAGGCTGCTGCTTTCAACACTACCGAGAGCACGCCCCACCCAGCCCCTTGGGTCTATCTTGTACCCAGCAGTGAGGAAGCAAAGTGCATCCAGGTCCCCTTCACTCTGAGGCGCTGTGACAGCCTGACTCATGACTATCAGGAGGTCCTGGGCAAGGAGAGCAAACAGACTCCAAGTGAGGAATCCTGGAGCTGTGTGGGAAGCCCGTGGGGTCGTGGAAAGGATCCCTAGAGGGTGGGGGAGGGCCCCTGAGTAAGCTGTGTAGCTGGGACACTGCTTAGCTATGACTTACTCTGTTCCTGGCTGTAAAAAATGTCCTCAGATGTAACGAAGGCTGCAGGTATGTGAAGACTTTTCAGTGGCATCACTAACATTTTTTCATCTGGACCATTTTTTTGTTTCCCATGGATCGGATCATAGGACTTTCTTTATGAATTTAGCTACCACATAGGAAACGCCTCCACCCACACTTTATACTGCGGGAGAGATTCCCAGTATTATTTCTCTCTGCCAGCTGGCGAGCCCTTGGACGATTACAAAGGTAAGCCACGGTGCCAACTGGGGACATCGGCTATGCTTACACAGGGTTCTAAACCTTTTTCCTTGATTTCCAAAAACTAAAAATTATTAAAACTATGTCTAGAAAATACAATTATTTATTCACTTCGTTAAGTTTAGTGCTTTTTAGTTTAGGTTAATTATCTACCTTTTAGTGCAGAAAGAATATTAGTGATGTTATCGGTAATTACTTTTTCCTATTCTCAATTTTAAATGAAATATAATGTAAATGATGAAGTGCCAGATAATATTTTTTTATATGTGAATCAAATATTTAAGACCAAAATGTCTATTGTTTACTAATGAAATATGTCCTATCTAGTGAATCTTGCATTTATTATAGACAAAACCAAATCGAGCTCTTCCCCAAAGAGGAAAATGTGGGGCAAGCAAACGCTGAGTTAGCATGTTATAACATCAGAATTAAATGAATCCCATAGCGTTAACAGCTTTCTGCTCTCATACTGTTCCTGTGGTTCTGTCCAGTTCTAACAGCCCTGGGGGACTGGCCTCAACTGAGCCATTTTGGAAGGTATTTCGACACAGACAACCTAGGCCAGTTAAATTAGAAACTCTGGAGGTGATTTATAGTTTTGTTTTTTTTTTTTTAAACTTCTGGATGATTCCAATATGCAGGCAAGTTTGAGAGTGAGTGATCTAGACATTTCTTGGATTTGGGCTGGTTAGATTATTTCAGTCTGAAGTCTGAGTTAGTTCATGCACGTGATTTATTTAAATTTCACCTTTCCTTTACGCCCAGCTAAAATGTTTTCTTCTAAATGAAACCCTGCCTGTCACCTCCAGTTAGAAACACTTGCACCTTCTATATTCAGTTGATCAGAACTTCTGAGTTGGGCATTTCGGGATCTTTGTAGTCACGCCCTGCTTTGTATCACCATGACTTTGCATTCCCCTCTCATTTGGAAGCTTCTTGAAGTCAAGAAGCAAGGCTAACTAGCACAGCCAGTGTTGGTTGAATGGAAGAAGTGAGGGCCTGCCACCACATGTCCTGAAACACTAAGACTGCCTTCACCCTCTGGGTCCTGAGGCTTTTCTCAGAATGGAGGCTCCCCAACTTCTTGGTATTAGACATGAAACCAGGGACTCATCTTAACAGCTGGGTCATAACAGGACACACCCTTAGGTGAGGAGGCCTAGTTGGAAATGGGCTCCCATTTCCTGGCATTTGGATATGTTAAGACCTGGTGTGTCCTCCCCAGAGAGCTGCCTGTGGGGGTAGATGGGACCTCTGTCCCCCAGGACACCTGTAGACTACAGGGCTGGGCAGATATCACTGTGGAAGGACATTACGGCAGAGACTCAATCATCTCTGTGTTGGAAGAAAGGATTTTTTTTTTTTTTGCACTTTTGCAGTTTTGCAGTTTTTGGCCGGGGCTGGGTTTGAACCTGCCACCTCCAGCATATTGTGCTAGCGCCCCACTCCATTGAGCTACAAGTGTCGCCCTGCAAGAAAGATTTTTTTAACATAAATGTATAAAACCGAATTTTAGGCCATGTCTGTGAGTAGTGTGAGGGTTAGTGATGTTACTCAAATCATTCCCCATCATGATATTTGGTGTAATTGTCAATGTGCATATGATTATTGTGAATATTTGGATTCAAGACTTATAAGAAGGTAAACATAAGGCAAATAAACACAATTTGACAAATACTTAGTACTTCACCTTCTCCCATCTTTTGTGTGAATGAATATGGTGAAGACTCAATGGAGTCTTGTCCGAAGCCTGGTCCTTTTCTGAGATTCTGTACCTTGATTTGTGACACCAATGTCATTTGTGGTGGGGACATTTGTTAAAATTTCAGCTTCCAGGGGTCCACTTGATGTCTATTGACTAGAACCAAGGGACAAAGGTGGGGCCCAGAATTTGCTTGTAGAGAAGCTTCCCAGGAATGGGGATGTAAGTGTGTCCGTGGGCTACATCTTGAGACGCTCCAACCTCCAAAATCAAATCCCCAGTCCTTGACACAGGTTTCAGGTTGAGGATGTGTTTATACGGAGCCCAGGGCACACCTGTGTGTCTAACTTTCCCTGTGGTTCACATGTCTACTTGTGGCAGTCACATCTGGCCATCACGTGCACCTTGAGCCCCGTTTGCAAGTCCCCTCACCACAGTCCTGGGATCCAGTCCCATGAAAGAATTCCTGGGTCCCCAAAACAGGTCTTAGGTCTTTTCATAAAAATACCTCCTCTGTCAGAATTCTTCTTTGCCTTTTTTCTAGACCTGTTAAATTTCTATACGTCATTTTGGAACTTGTTAAAATATTACCCCAAGCCTTGATGGCCATTGCTGTGTGTGTTTCACGCTCTGGGCTCCCGGTGGCCCCAGGCCTGGGCAGAGGCAGACACACTGCACCCCACACCGCAGGTCAGGGGGTGCTGTGTGAGCATGTGAATGACGGCCTCCCTCTCTCCCTCCTTCAGCACACAGTGGTGACTTCCACCTCTCACGCTGAGACACCTCTCATCTCCTCATCTGATCAGCATTCACTGCTTTGCACTGAAACACCTCCCGTCTCCTCATCTGATCAGCATTCACTGCTTTGCACTGAGACACCTCCCGTCTCCTCATCTGATCAGCATTCACTGCTTTGCACTGAGACACCTCCCGTCTCCTCATCTGATCAGCATTCACTGCTTTGCACTGAGACACCTCCCGTCTCCTCATCTGATCAGCATTCACTGCTTTGCATTGGTGCTGAGATTTTTTATATGTCAGCTTTGAGATCTCCCCAGGAGGATGAGGAAACTCACGTCTCATTCTCATGCCTTGCTTTATTTTGTTACCCCCGTTGCATCCATCACGGTCCTAGGCATACAGATCAACTCAACAGAGATTCTATTAACTGACTTCCTGATAACCATCCACTGTTAGGTGACTTGGGTGGGAACACAGCTTGTAATGTTGTCTTGCCCTGAGCTTTGCCAGGGCTGAGCTCATCCTCCTGTGCCCTTCACGTTGCTGCCTGCGTGTGAAGAAGCGTCTCTGTGGCCCACACGTCTAGGATGACCCTCCTGATGTTTTCTCTTCCAGTTTCGGTTTCCACTGAGATCACAGATGGCAAAGGCTCCAAGGTACAGCCATGTGCTGTGCTGGTGACTGTGCTGCCCTACTACCTTGGGAGTGACTGCCTGGACGAGGGCCTGTGAGTAACACAATATCACCTGGACATCCTGGAGCAGTGTTGGTGTTTTCTCAAGATACAGCCCTCCCCCAAGTAGTCAGCAAGTGTCAAGGAGTGGCAGGAACCCGTCCTCTCAGGGCTCAGCCACTGCAGTGCTGCTGACTCACGTCTGCACAGGTGTGCCAGGGCTGCAAAGCGCTACTGTTTTCAAAACAGTTGTCTTGAGATATCATTCACACACCGTGCAGTTCATCCATTTAAAGTATAAGTTTCTCTGGTTTTTAGTACACTTACTGAGTTGTGCAAACATCACCATTATCTAGTTTATGAACACTTTATGGGGGCAAGACATGATTGCAAGAGGGACTTAACCTAACAATTGCAATCAGTGTAACCTGGCTTATTGTACCCTCATTGAATCCCCAGCAATAAAAAAAAAAAAAAAAAAAAAGAACATCTTCATTCCATCAGCACCTCATACTTGCTAGGAGCCACTCCCCTCACCCCACTATCCAGCTTCCTCCTCCCAGCCCCAGACAACCCCTCGTCTACTTCAGGCCTCAAGATTTGTCTAGTTGGGGAATTTCGTATCAGTGGGGAGATACAACATGTGACCTTTCATGACTGTTGTCTTTCACTTGGCGTATGAATGGCTTGGAGCATCATCTGTGTAGTAGCAATATTAATGACGCATTCCTTTTTATTGCTGAAGAATATTTCATTGTATGCATATATCACATGTTGTTCATTTATCATTGAGGAACAAATAGATGGTGTCCACATTTCGGCCACAGCACGTCACCCTGCTGTGAATGTTCATGTGGATGTGTGTTTTCATTTTCCTTGGGTAGACAACGTGGTGTGAAGTCACTGGGTCATATGGTAACTCTAGTCTTCGCATTTTGAGGCACTGTCAAACTCTCTTCCAAAGTGGCAGCATCATTTTATATGACTAGCTACGGTGTCTGAGGGTCCCAGTTTCTCAGCATCCTAGCGACACTGGCTGTGCTCTGTCTTTTGTTTATAGCTGTTGTAGTGGGTATGGAGTGACATCTCATCAGGGTTTAGATTTGCATTTCCCTAGCGATTGATAAAACTGAGTATCTTTTCATGCACCTTGTGTCTCTTCCCTGGAGAAATGTCTATTCAAAAACTTGGCACATTTTTTAATTGGGTTATTGGATTTTTATAATGAGTTCTGAGAGCTTTTTTTTATATGCTGGATACAAATCCCTTAACTAGATATATGATTTGCAAATATTTTTCCTGTCTCTTGTTCTCTTTTCACTTTCTGTTTTTTCCCCCCCATTTTAGCAGTTTTTAAGGAAAGTTCTAGATAGGATTATTTCATCCCTGCATCTTCTCAAGTGTTTCTTCCTTGTACTTGACCCTTTCCTTCCCTACTTGGCGAGCTCTGGCTTTCCTTTGAAGAATCTCTTTGCGGTCTTTGTCCAGGTTAATCTTGTAATGACCCCCTTGCCGGGGTGAACGCCCCCCTGGACAGTCGTGCTGTTAGCCTTTTTCCGCTGCACCTGCTCAGTGTAGATAGTGTAATTCTTTCTGTAAACCTGGAATACTTGCCAACCTGCTGACCTTTGTAGAGCCCCCAGACAACCTGAACTTCATTATCCTTTTGGATGGGCATGGATCGAACATTGTACTTCTGTACAATGGAAAGAGGGGAAGACATAACCTTCCTGCGAATGTGGGGAGGTGCATTGAAATGTCTTTTGCGGTTCTTGCTTTGGTCAAAAGTCACAAAGGGATTGAACTTCATTTTGGCCACTGCCTCTTCCTCTTTTCACTTTCTTGATGATCCTATGAAGAACAAAAGTTTTTTTTTTTTTTTTTTTTTTTTTTTTTTTTTGTAGAGACAGAGTCTCACTGTACCGCCCTCGGGTAGAGTGCCGTGGCGTCACACGGCTCACAGCAACCTCTAACTCCTGGGCTTAAGCGATTCTCTTGCCTCAGCCTCCGGAGTAGCTGGGACTACAGGCACCTGCCACAACGCCCGGATATTTTTTGGTTGCAGTTTGGCCGGGGCTGGGTTTGAACCCGCCACCCTCGGCATATGGGGCCGGCGCCCTACTCACTGAGCCACAGGCGCCGCCCGAAGAACAAAAGTTTTTAATTTTGATTTTTGATTAAGACTGACTTAATGTCACTCTCTCTCTCCTTTTT
This sequence comes from Nycticebus coucang, assembly GCF_027406575.1. Taxonomy (NCBI): domain Eukaryota; kingdom Metazoa; phylum Chordata; class Mammalia; order Primates; family Lorisidae; genus Nycticebus; species Nycticebus coucang. The sequence continues at coordinate 8,006,058 of NC_069790.1, forward strand.
TCTTGTTTTGAGACAGAGTCTCACTCTGTCACCCTGAGTAGTGCTGTGGTGACATCATAGCTCATAGTAACCTCAAACTCCTGGGCTCAAATGATCCTCTTGCCTCAGCCTCCCGAGTAACTGGGACTATAGGTGCCTGCCACATGCCTGACTAGTTTTTTTCATTTTTAATAGAGACAGGGTCTCACTCTTGCCCAAGCCGGTTGCACTCCTGAGCTCCAGAAATCCTCCTGTCTTGGCCTCTCAGAATGCTAGGATTATAGGTAGGAGCAACTGCACCTGGCTAATTTGTCTTCTCTGATATTTCTTGTGCCTTTGAGTTCATGTCTAAAAAATTATTACTTAGGCCAAGATCACAAAAATGTATGCCTGTGTTTTTCCTAATAGTTTTGTAGTTTTAGTTTTTACATTTACTTTTATGTTCTACTTTGAATTAATCTTTGTGTGTAGTATAAGGCAGGGCTGCAATTTCCTTTTCTGCAGGGCGAGCTCCAGTTGCCTAAGCGCCATTTGTTGAAGAGACAATTTTTCCCCCATTGAATTATCTTGGACCCTTTGTCAAAAATCAGTTGGCCATGAATGTTATGGTTTATTTCTGGACTCTCAATTCTATTTCCTTAACCTAGATGTCTGTCCTTATACCAGAACTATATTGCCTACATTACTGTAGCATTTGGAGTTTTGGAATATATTTGAAACTGAGAAGCCTGAATCTATTAACTTTATTCTTCTTTCACATGGTTGACTATTCTGATTCCTCATGTGTTTTAGAATCAGCCTGTCAATTTCTGCAAAAATAAGACAGCATTAGCCTGGAACTAAGGCTCTAGTGCCGGCAGAATGGGCAGCCTGGCGCTCCGGACAACTGCTGAACAGGATGTAAGAAACAAAACAAAACAAAAGCCAGCTGGGATTTTGATCAGGATCATTGAATCTGTGGATCAGTTTGGGGAGTATTGCCATTTTAACAGTGTCAAGTCTTCCAATTTGGGGAGTATTGCCATTTTAACAGTCTCGAGTCTTCCAATTTGGGGAGTTTTGCCATTTTAACAGTATCCAGTCTTCCAGTTTGGGGAGTATTGCCATTTTACCAGTCTCGAGTCTTCCATTGGGGAGTTTTGCCATTTTAACAGTATCCAGTCTTCCAATTGGGGGAGTATTGCCATTTTAACAGTATCCAGTCTTCCAATTTGGGGAGTATTGCCATTTTACCAGTATTGAGTCTTCCGATTTGGGGAGTTTTGCCATTTTAAGAGTATCGAGTCTTCCAATTTGGGGAGTATTGCCATTTTACCAGTATCGAGTCTTCCAATTTGGGGAGTATTGCCATTTTAACAGTATCGAGTCTTCCAATTTGGGGAGTATTGCCATTTTAACAGTATCGAGTCTTCCAATTTGGGGAGTATTGTCATTTTAACAGTATCCAGTCTTCCAATTTGGGGAGTATTGCCATTTTACCAGTATCGAGTCTTCCAATTTGGGAAGTATTGCCATTTTAACAGTATCGAGTCTTCCAATTTGGGGAGTATTGCCATTTTACCAGTATTGAGTCTTCCAATTTGGGGAGTTTTGCCATTTTAACAGTATCCAGTCTTCCAATTTGGGGAGTATTGTCATTTTACCAGTATCGAGTCTTCCAATTTGGGGAGTATTGCCATTTTACCAGTATCGAGTCTTCCAATTCGGGGAGTATTGCCATTTTACCAGTATCGAGTCTTCCAATTTGGGGAGTATTGCCATTTTACCAGTATCGAGTCTTCCAATTTGGGGAGTATTGCCATTTTAACAGTATCGAGTCTTCCAATTTGGGGAGTATTGCCATTTTACCAGTATCCAGTCTTCCAATTTGGGGAGTATTGCCATTTTAACAGTATCCAGTCTTCCAATTTGGGGAGTATTGCCATTTTAACAGTATCGAGTCTTCCAAATAGGGGAGTATTGCCATTTTACCAGTATGGAGTCTTCCAATTTGGGGAGTATTGCCATTTTAACAGTATCCAGTCTTCCAATTTGGGGACTATTGCCATTTTAACAGTATCGAGTCTTTCAATTTGGAGAGTATTGCCATTTTATCAATATCGAGTCTTCCAATCCACAAATATGGGATATGCTTCTATTTATGTAGATCTTTAATTTCTGGTCAGTGGGCACATCTTATGTTTCTTTTGTTCAATTTTTTTAGAAACATTTTATTCTTTCTGATGCTACTATAAATTTGTTTTCTTAAATATTGTTAGTCTTTTTAGTGCTAGTGCATAGACATACAGCTGAATTTGTATATTGATTTCAAATACCATAACCCTGCAGAATGAGTTTATTAGTGCTGGTACAGTTTTTAGTGCATTACTTGAGATATTCCATGTGTAAGATCATGTCATTTGTGACTAGAGAAAGCTTTACTGCTTTCTTTTCAATCTGGATGCCTTTCATTTCTTCTTGCCTGATTATCTGGACTAGAATCCTCTGTTCACTGCTGAACAAAATGCCTAGAGTAGAAATCTTGCCTGATCTTGTTCTGCATTTTTTCTTTTTTTGAGACAGAATCTCATTTTGTCACCCTCCATAGAGTGCTATTGTGTCATAGCTCACGGCAACCTCAAACCCTTGTGCTTAAGCAATTCTCTTGTCTCAGCCTCCCAAGTAGCTGGAACTATAGGTGCCTGCCACAATGTCTGGCTATTTTTTAGAGATGGGGTCTTGCTCTTGCTCAGGCTGGTCTCAAATCTGTGAGCTCAGGCTGGTCTTAAATCTGTGAGCTCAGGCAATCCACCTCCCTTGGCCTCCCAGAGTGCTTGTTCTGAATTTTAACAAGGAAGCATTCAGCTTTTTCTCACTTGGTGTAAGTGTTAGTTATAGATTTTTCATACACAGCCATTATTGGGTTGAGGGTGTTCCCTTCTACTCCTATTTTTATTAGCGTTTTTAAGTTATAAAATGGTGTTGGATTTTGTCAAATTCTTTTCCTAGGTCTATGAGGTCTATTGAGATAATGGTTTTTGCCCTTTTGTCTGTTAACAGGTGATGTGTGTATCCCTTCCAAAATCACGTTAAACTTTATCCCCACAGCACCAGTAGTATTAAAAGGTGGGGTCAATAGGCAGTTATTATGCCAGGAAGGCTCTGCTCTCACAAGTGGAATTGTGACCTTAAAAGGGCTGGAGGAAACTGGATAAAGCCACTTTGGCCCTTCTGTCCCTTCTGCTGTGTGAGGACATGGTGTTCACCCCTGCTGGAGGATGCCCAAGAGGTCCTTTCCTGTAAGCAGAGAGCAGCCCTCATCAGCGACTGATCCTGCCAGCGCTGTGCTCTTGGACTTCTCAGACACCAGAACTGTGAGAAATAATATCTGTTCTTTACAAATTACCTAGTCTCAGGTATTTTATTACAGTAGCACAAACAGAGTAAGATGCAGTTACATTAGGTTGATGAATTTTCCTATGTCGAATCACCCTTGCAATCCAGGAGTATATTCATTTCGTCAGGATATATAATCCTTGGCCTTTGTTGCTGGATCTTACTTCTAGTATTTTTTTTTTTTTTTTAAGGATTTTTGTGTCGTATTCACAGAGGTATTGGCCTATCGTTTTCTCTCCCTGTGTTGTGTTTTTCTGGTTTTGGTATCAGGGTAATAGTGGCTTCAATCAATTTGGAAGTATTCCTTTGTATTCTGATATTTGGAAGATTTTGTGAAGGATGGGTATTAATACTTCTATAAATATTCTGTAGAAATCACCAGTTATGTTATTCTAGGTCTGGGATTTTCTTTGCAGAAATTTTAAAATGACTAATTCAGTCCTCACCATTTAGATTTTTTATTTCTTTTTGAGCCATTTCAGTCGTTTTTTTCTTTATAGGAACTTTAATTTATGTTTTCTCTGTCTTTTTTTTTTTTTTTTTTTTGTCTTTGTCAGTCTTGCTAAATATTTATCAGTTCTGTTGATCTTTTCAAAGAATAAACTTTTGGTTTCACTGATTTTTTTCTCTGTGTTTTTTCCCCTATTCTTTCTTTCATTTCCGCACTAATTTTTAGTGTTTGTTTCCTTCTGCTTACTGAGGGTTTAATTTTCTATTCTTTTTCTTGTTTTCTAAGTGGAAAGTTACAATTGTTTTTGGTGTGTATTGTTTTCTTTATGAGTATTTATAGCAAACAGTGTAATCTAATTGTATGTACCCTTGTATTAATCTGAAATAAAAAAAGAAAATGTCCCTTTTTATTGCTATAACCTGTTTTTGTCTTAATTTATTTTTTTCTGACATAAATATGGCCACACTACATGCCTTATGGTTAGTCTTTGCATGTAAGTCTTTTCCCATCTTTTTACCTTTGACCTAGTTTTATCCTTGAATCTAAACTGTATCCCCAGTAGACATGTTGTTCTGTATGCCGGTCTTACAGTTTCTACCTTTTGATTACATGGTACAGTGTATTCACATTGAGTGTTATTGATCTATTTTGGATTTATGCTACTACTTTGCTTTTGTCTTCTACCTGAATCGTGATGACTTGGCTCCTCTTTTCCCGCCCCCCTCTATCTTCAGTGAATATTTTCTAGCATACCATTTGAATTCCTTTAATGATCTTTAAATGTTTTTTGTAGGTTATTTTCTTAGCTATTGCACTTGGGCTTACAATATACATCTTCACTAATTAGAAACAGCTACAAATTTATGCTAACTTAATTTCAGGAAGATGTGGAAACATTACTCTCATACAGATCTATTTTCTCTTTGCTTTTTGTGATATTACTGTGCATATTAGATTTATATATGTTGTAAACCCAACAATACAATGTCATAAATATTGTTGGGCATAATGTTATCTTTTAAAGAAATTATAGGAGAAAAGAGAGCACAAATATATTTCCAGAAGTGTTTTAATGTACTGATTTTCTCATGCGGTACTTTTGTTTGTCTCCCGTCTTCCCCTGGGTTTAAGTTACCATCTGGTGTCCTTTCCTTGTTTCTACACAGCTGCCCCACACTCCTTCTTTGTGTTGTTATTGTTTTATTCCTTGCTGTGTCTTGTAGGCCCAACAATTTGATTTTATAGATATTATTTTATGCAATGGTTTTTTTTTATTAAATCATAAACACATACATCCTGTATACATTAATGCATTTGGGGGGTATAATGCGCTAATTTCATATACAATTAGAAATGCTTACATCGCACTGGTTAATATATACCTCATCTCATTTACTTAAGACATTTATGCTCTGTACTTAATAGATCGGACAGGTACCCTTGCATTATGCAGCACAGGTGTGATCCCACCAGTCACCCTCCCTCGATCTGACCTTCCCCCATCCCTCCCATCCCCCCTTCTCCCTTCTTCATCCTGGGTCTTCATCCTGTGATCTATTCTTCATATGAAAGTGTAAGTGATTGTAAATTTGTTTCATAATAGTACTGAGTACATTGGATATTTTTTCTTCCATTCTTGAGACAATTTACTAAGTAGGATATGTGCCAGCTCCATCCATGTAAAGGTAAAAGAGGTAAAGTCACCATCTTTTTAAGGCTGCATAGTATTCCATGGTGTATATATATCACAATTTTATTAATCCATTCATGGGTCAATCGGAACTCGGGCTTCTTCCATGACTTGGCTATTATGAATTGAGCTGCAAAGAACAATCTGGTACAAATACCTTTGTTATAAAGTATTTTTTGGTCTTTTGGATATATACCTAGTAGAGGAATTGCAGGATCAAATGGCAGGTCTACTTTTATATCCCTGAGTATTCTCCATATTTCTTTCCAAAAGGGATGCATTAGCTTGCACTCCCACCAGTAGTGCAGAAGTGTTCCCTTTTCTCCACACCCATGCCAACATCTGTAATTTTGGGATTTTGTTATGTGAGCCACTCTTACTGGGGTTAGATGATATCTTTTTTTTTTTTGCAGTTTTGGCCAGGCTGGGTTTGAACCCACCACCTCTGACATATGGGGCCGGCGCTCTACTCTTTGAGCCACAGGTGCCGCCCCGAGATGATATCTTAAAGTGGTTTTGATTTGAACTTCTCTGATGATTAAAGATGATGAGCATTTTTTCATGTGTCTGTAGGCCATGTGCCTGTCTTCTTCAGAGAAGCTTCTGTTCAAGTCCCTTGCCCACAACGAAATGGGATTACTTGTTTTTTTTCTTATTAATAAGTTTGAGTTCTCTGTGGATTCTAGTTATCAAATCTTTGTCAGAAGTATAACCTGCGAATATCCTCTCCCATTCTGAGGGCTGTGTACTTGCTTTACTTACTGTGTAGTTGGCTGTACAAAAGCTTTTTAGTTTGATCAGATCCCAGTAATGTATTTTTGGTGTTGCTTCAATTGCCTGGGGTGGGGGGAAGTCCTTCTCATAAAGTATTCTCCCAGGCCAGTTTCTTCAGGTGTTTCTCCTGTCTTAAGTTTAAATCTTTTATCCAGTGAAAGTCAATTTTTGTTAATGGTGACGGGTGTGGGTCTAGTTTCAGTCTTCTACAAGTCACCAGCCAGCTCAACCAGCACCATTTGTTAAATAGGTTTCCATTTTTGATAGGCTTGTCAAAGATCAAATGTCAATAAGTGTCTGGGTTCATCTCTTGATTCTCTATTCTGTTCCATACATCTACCTCTCTATTTTTGTGCCAGTACCATGCTGTTTTGGTCACTATAGATTTATAGTATAGTTTGAAGTCTGGTAGTGTGTTTCCTCCTGATTTGTTTTAATTTCTGAGTAATGTCTTGGCTATTCGAGGTTTTTTCTAGTTCCATATAAAACGAAGTACTATTTTTCCAGATCTTTAAAGTATGACAGTGGTGCTTTGATAGGGATTGCATTAAATTTGTAAATTATCTTGGGTAATATGGACATTTGAACAATGTTGATTCTTCCTGGCCATGAGCATGGTATGTTTTTCCATTTGTTAACATCTTCAGCTATTTCTTTTCTCAGAGTTTCATAATTCTCTTTATAGAGATCTTTCACGTCCTTTGTTAGGTAAATTCCCAAATATTTCATCTTCTTTGGCACTACTGTAAAGGGAACAGAGTCCTTGACTGTTTTTTTTGACTTGACTATTATCGGTATATATAAAAGCTACTGATTTGTGAGTATTGATTTTGTATCCCAAGACGCTACTGTATTCCTTGATCACTTCTAAGAGTTTTGTAGTTGAGTCCCTGGGGTTTTCCAGGTGTAAAATCATATCATCTGTGAAGAGTGAAAGTTTGATCTCCTCTGACCTTATTTGTATACCCTTGATCGACTTCTCTTGCCTGATTGCAATGGCTAAGACTTCCATTACAATGTTAAAAATCAGTGGAGACAATGGGCAACCTTGCCTGGTTCCTGATCTGAGTGGAAATGTTTTCAATTTTACTCCTTTCGATATGATATTGTCTGTGGGTTTGCCGTAGATGGCCTCTATCAGTTTAAGAAATGTCCCTTCTATACCTATTTTCTTAAGTGTTCTGATCATGAAAGGATACTGGATATTGTGACAAGGTTTTTCTGCATCTATTGAGAGAATCATTGCAATGGCTTTTTTGATAAGTTACAAAAAGAAAGAAAAAATAGAATTTGTGAACTTAATGATGTACAACATTCTCTGAGTTGCTGCTCATTTTCTTCCTACTTTTTCTTTCTGTTCTTTATAATCTTTATTGCTGTCTTCATGTTAACGGATTCTTTCTTTTCTCAAATCTACTTTTTAACTTCTCTTTTGTTCTGATTGTTGTACATGGTATTTCTATAACTTCTAAATTTATAGTTTGCATCCCTTTACTTATAGTCCTCATTGGATTAGTCAGTGTTATACCGCCTTTAAGAAAAAAAAATATATATATATATATGGTTTCCTTTAGCTCTTTGACCATATTTACCATAGCCGTTCAAAGTCTTTACTAAGTACATTTGTGACCCCTCAAAGGCAGTTTCTGGTGCCTGCCTATTTTTCCCATGTTTAGATTGTTTCTTTGGATGCCTCAGACTTTTCATTGAAAACTGGACATGACATTGTATATATTGCAGCCTCTGTGGGTATCAACCTAGCCCCATTTCGTGGGCTTGTTGGTATTATTTTTATTTGTTTAGTCATTTGTTCATATGTTTTTGACTTGGCGAGACTAATTTTGTAAAGTATATTTCCCCCTATTGTGCAATCTGTGGTGTTTCTGCATAGATTTAGTTGTTCATCTTTATCTTTCGCCTGGCTTCCTAGAGTCTTGGTCTGCACAAATCACATATTGGTCAAGGGTGTGCTTAAGCATGTGTGTTCAGAGCCTGTAAGGCATTGTCTAATTAATTAATTTTTTCCTAATTTATATGCTTCTTGCAATGACTCCTGTGGGGCGTGTTCAGATGAAACCTTCTAATTTACACATTTGGAAACTGAAGTCCAGTTATTCTGTTAAATGATGCTCTTGAGGTTAACAGCAAAGAACCCGCGGAGCAAGGGACAGCACTGGTCTTTCACTGCAGGCACGGGGCTCTTCTCCTGGTGTCATGCTGCCTTTGCAAATGCAAATAAGTATGTTTGTAAATAAGTAAATAAAGGTACTGAAATCTAAAGCCGTAAACTTGTGAATTCATGTAAACCACATGTATAGCCACAGATGTCCACTCTGTGATGGGTGTGGCACTAACTACCAGCTCCAGTTATCCAGAAGCTCACGGAACTTCACCCAGCTGGTAGCCTTGGTGCTCTTGTGCCTGATCCATAGTGCGTTTCTCCATTTGCCACCTGCTAGAAGTTTGAAAAGAATTTTGGCAACATGCCTTGCTGTACCTTTTCAGAGTTTCCTCTGCGCAGACCTGCTCTCCTTCGTACCATCCTTTTTCTGCCCTGAGCCACCCAAGAAGCGTATTCCCAACAAGCCCCATTCCACTCTCGGTGGGCAGGGTGAAAAGTTTCACAGTGTGTTGGAACAATCATGATGGCTCCTGTGTCTCCTGCAGATATAACGCCAGCCTGAAAAGCCTGTCTACACTCCAAACGATGGGGAGTTACACGGAAACCAGGAACTATATCACCATGACCACTGAGATCCTGAGTCGTTTGTCAAAGGAGGATAGAACCAACTCGTGCGGCCAGTGGTCACGGATACAGGATGCACTGATTACTTCTGCATGCAAATTAGCTTTTGCAGATGAGGTATGGTCCAGAGCAGGGTGAGTGCAGTGTCTATTATCCTGTAGGTATCGTGTGGTAGGGCCTGTCACCAGCAAGGGGTCATGCCTGTGGAACACAGGAGAGGAATGTGACCAGGAAGGCCAGCCAGCTCGGCTCCGACATGTGGCTGTGGACTCTCTAGCCTGCTAATACATTTCACCAATGAATTCTGCTGATTTCTAAAAGACAGACTGATACAAGTCAATCGACGTTACAGACAATTTCTGCTAACGTTTGTGTAAGCAATGATTATGCAAATCTAATCTGTTTGTATTTTGTTAGCAATGATGTATTAGAGATTTAAGCTCATGACAATGTGCACCTTTTAAAGGAATGACCATACAGTCAAATGTGACCGTCCTTGCTCATCGCATTTCTGCAGCTGCCATCTCAGATGTATCACCAGACTTCTTCAGAAAGAGCATGTAATTACAGGATACTTCACTTGAAGTATAGAGTTTCTTTCCTTTGTCATTCTCTCTGGCCCTTTTGCAGAGTTTCTCTTAGCTCTGGTCCCTTATTTCCTCTTACCAAGGCTGACCAGGGGCAGGTTAAGCAGAGATGCTGGACTGGAAGGGGAACTGGAGATCACGGTGTGGCCTCTCTAAAGAAGGTCTGGACTCTAGCTAGTCTCTCAGCTGCACGGCATGGAATCTGCTCTCCTTCTACATAAGCAAGCTGGAACTTCAAATAAGCTAACCTTCTCTACTCTCCCTGATTTGTTTGTTTGTTTACTTATGTTCTCTTTTTTGCTTGTTTTCCTGATCAGGAAGAAATGGCTGATTCTGTTCTTATGTTGAGAAACCTCATAAGCTTCTCTAATAAGGTAAGTGTTGTTTCTCCCATGTCCTAGATTCTCTACTGTTTTGCATAATTATGAGGGATATACTGTTCAGAGTTCTGCTTTGATGCTGAGACTGGAAATATGACTTTGCCCTAAAAATCCCTCTGAATGCCAATTGCCCTTTTCAGATTGTGGGGGATGAACGTCCTTTCTTGGCATGGCAGTTTGGAAACCCAAAGTAGAAATGGTTCAGGACACTCACTGTTCATGCTGTGGACAGTTTTAGTGAAGGGATTCTACTTAATTGTTAATATTAAGACACACATTGGGTTCTCCCATCTTTTTGTTTTTGAGACAGCGTCTCACTAACTCACCCTGGGTAGAGTGGTGTGGCATCACAGCTCACAGTAACCTCAAACTCTTGGGCTCAAGCAATTCTCTTGCCTCAGCCTCCCGAGTAGCTAGGACTACAGGCATCCACCACAACGCCCAGCTATTTTGTTGTTGTTGTTGTTGTTATCGTTGTTTAGCAGGCCTAAGCTGGATTCGAACCTTCCAGCCCCAGTGCATGTGGCCAGTGCCCTAACCAGTGAGCTACGGGCAGGTCTCTGGCACCTTTGTGTTGCTCTTTGAGAGAGAAGAAGGGAGACATCAGAGCCCCTCATCCACCCATTGTATGCAAATCTAACTACAGCCTTGCCTGTCTCCCATACTTTGTGTCCCGGGAAGGAATTTCCCCACTCCTGTATGACTGCCCCCTCCACTGGTGCAGGAACCCCCCGCAGGTCCCGCGTGCCCCCCATTCCAGTCTGCATAACGCCTCCCACCCCCCACCCCCGCGTCAGGCAGTGCCCAGCCCAGGTGGCCGCAGGCCGCGCTGCCTTCCCCATCACCATCTCCTCTAGTTTGCTGCTTCTACCACCCCCTCTGCTGGGTGCTCCCCCACCCTCTTCCAGCTGCCACCTCATTCTCAGCAAAGCATTTAGAAAGTGACTTCTGAGCCTGCCCTGGGCTACGCTTACTGTGTCTCTTGCATTTTTTTTTTTTCTTGTTTTCAGAGATAAGGTCTTGCTGTGTTTGCCAGGAAGGTTTCAAACTCTTGGGCTCAAGTCTCAAGTGCTTCTCCTACCTCAGCTTCTGGACTAGCTGGGACTCCAGGCAATGCACCACTACACCCAGTTTCTCATACTTTTTTTAATTTTTTTTTTTTTTTTTGAGACAGGGTCTTGCTCTTTTGCTTGGAATAGAGTGCATTGGTGTCATCACAGCTCACAGCAACCTCAAACTCCTGGGCTTCAGCAATTCTCTTGCCTCAGCCTCTGAAGGAGCTTGGGACTGCAGGCACCTGTCACCATGCCCAGCTAGTTTTTTTTTTTTGTTTTTTTTTTTACTTTTAGTAGAAATGGGGTCTTGCTCTTGCTCGGGCTGTTATCAAACTCAGAGTTCTGGGATTACAGGTGTGAGCCACTGCGCCCAGCCTCATGCATTTTTAAACTATGAAAACCAGGCTTTCATCTCCATCTGCACACTGAGGCTGCCCCTGCCAGAGTAGCTAGAGACTTGCCTGTGGCCAGTCCCCTGACACCCTCTGCTTCTTCTCTCTCCCTCCCAGGGACATCCGTGGGAGGCTCAGTCTCTTTTGGGAGACAGTCTCTGCTCTTAGCCTTGTGACACAGTTTCCTGGTCTTGTTGGTGACTGACGACTGGTGGCTCTTCCTCTCTGTGCTCATGTGGTCAGTGCCTCTGGGTTTTGTCTCTGGCCTCCTAGATTCCCTGTGCACATTTCCTTCCTGGGTGTTCTGCTCCAGCCCTCCCACCTTTAATGGATGTGATGATGACTCTTCATTTCGTGTCTTCAACCTGAGCCTCTCTCAAGTCACACCCAGGGCTCCCCAGCTGGCATTTCCACTGGAGAGACGATGGCTCGAGTGCATCCTGCCTCTGCTCAGGATAGGGCAGCACTGTCCACCCAGAGTCTCAGGTCAAAGCCCAGGGGTCCTCAGGGAGGCCTCCATTTTCCTCCTCTGCCTACTCAGAACGAAGTCCAATCAGTTCTTCCTCAGGAATGTAGCTAGAACTTCCCCCCCTGTTCCATCTCCACTGCCCCCGCTCCGGCCTGAGCACACGTCCTTCCTCCAGGCTGGCAGGAGCTCTCACCGTGCTCCCTGCTCACGCGTGCTACCAATAGCAGAGCAGTTTTCAAGCTGGAGTCAGTAACTTCTCACAGCTTCTCCATGCAGATGTGATAACATGCCGATGTCTCATGTCCCTGTGTGCTCTGCTCCTTCCCACTCTTCCGTCCTCCCCTCTCACTCTTCCTCCCTGTTTCCAGCCATCCTCCATCCAGACAGACTGGTTTGTTCTTTTTCCTGCCATGCCCTCCCCATGGCTTATTCAAGAGCTGAAAACCTTTCATTCTACTCTCAGCTCAAATGCTGCTTGTTCAGAGACGTCATCCTTGACCCACAGTCTAAAGCCACCCTCTCCTCCTCTTACTGGGTGTCTCCTTTGGTATCGTCACAGTCAGCATCTGTCTCTCTCACTTCTTCATTGCTGCTCTGTCCTCACTGGAACGTAAACGGCGTGATGGCAGGAGCTTCTCATTACTCTTCACCACAGAAGTAACCTCAGCTATGACTCGTGGCAGGTGCTCAGGACGCAGAGGACTGAATGAATAGGTGACAGCTGGGCGGCTCTGTTGCCCTCCCCATCTTGGATCACTTAACTCCAGCAACCACCTGTGTAGGGAGGTCAGCCTCATAACAGGGCTGCCTTCCCGGAAAACACATCTGGCCACATCTCCTGTTGGCTTTAAAATACTTGTTGGCTTCTTTGGAGTTTGAGACTAAAATCCAATTATTTTGCACACAAGGCAAGGACTTCACCTGCCCCAGCGGCACACCTTATTCTCTGCACCTCCCTTTGCACACACCCCCACACAGCACACCTTATTCTCCTCCCTTTGCACACACCTCCACACAGCACACCTTATTCTCTGCACCTCCCTTTGCACACACTCCCACACAGCACACCTTATTCTCTGCACCTCCCTTTGCACACACCCCCACACAGCACACCTTATTCTCTGCACCTCCCTTTGCACACACCCCCACACAGCACACCTTATTCTCTGCACCTGCCTTTGCACACACCTGCACATAGCCAGCTTCCATGCTCAGTCACTCTGGAAGTTCCTTACATCCCTGAAACAGTATGTTTCCCCACAACCTGGGGCAGGTTACTTCTTCTCCTCAAGGCTAGATTCAAATGCTACCTGCTTCATGAAATCTTCATGGAAGCCTTAAGGCTGAGTTCATTTGATTCTATGTAGATTCATACGTGATTTTGTTACAGCACTTGAACACTTTGATTTATCATTATTTTATTTTTGTACATCTGCCTTACAAATTTAGACTACTTAGCCTCCTAAGACACAAACTATATTAGTTAAGTGACCCTAGCTGCTATCACAGCTAACCCTGAGATTTCAGTAGCTGAGCACAACAGAAGTTCATTCTCCCCTCACATACATTCCATAGCAGCGATTCAGTGGGTGGTCCCCCCGACCCCTGGTGACTTGGGGACTCTGGCTTTCATCTTGGGCTTCCAACATCTCCACTCACAACTTCCTAAGTCAGGGTAATAAAGCACGGTGAAGGTACAACACTTGTCCATAATGTGGCCATGGAAGTGGCGTGCCTCTCTGCACTCCCATTCCCCTGGTGAGCACCAGTCACATTGCCTCACCTGCACTCAAAGACCTGGAAATGGAATTCCTCCCCGGCAATCACCTGACATGAGGCTCAAGAGGATGAATTTGGTGGAGAATAAACCATCCTTGGCCTAGTCCCTCTCTCCTGCGTCTCTGAAACCTTGGACCTGCCACAGTTCTTACCTCATAGTGGGAAATAAAACTGAATGTGGGGCGGCACCTGTGGCTCAGTGGGTAGGGCACCGGCTCCATATACTGCGGGTGGCTGGTTCGAACCTGGCCTTGGCCAAACGGCAACAAAAAAATAGCCAGGTGTTGTGGCAGGTGCCTGTAGTCCCAGCTACTCGGGAGGCTGAGGCAAGACAATCTCCTGAGCCCAAGAGTTGGAGGTTGCTGTGATCAGTGATGCCACAGCACTCTACCCAGGGCAATGAAGTAAGACTCTGTCTCTAAAATAAATAAATAAATAAAAAAAAACTGAACGTGATTGATTGTCATTTCTAAAGTGACCATTTTTGATATTTTCTGTTAAAAACATAGTGGGAAAAGTGGGAATATCATGTTCTTTAAAGTACGTGTTTTATTTTATCTATTTATTTATTTATTTTGAGACAGAGTCTCAGTATGTCACCTTCGGTAGAGTGCTGTGGCATCACAGCTCACAGCAACCTCAAACTCTTGGGCTTAAGCGATTCTCTTGCCACAGCCTCCCAGGTAGCTGGGACTACAGGTGCCCGCCACAATGCCCGGCTATTTTTCTGTTGTAGTTGTTATTGTTGTTTAGCAGGTCCGGGCAGGGTTCGAACCCACCTGCCTCGGTGTATGTGGCTGACGCCCCACCCCCTGAGCTATGAGCACTGAGCCTTGTTTTATTTTAGATAAAAGATGATTCTTTCGATTTGAAGTCCAATTTTGATGATGATACCTTGTATATATAGGCCTTTAGTAGGAGTTTAAATGTATTTCTGAACTAGTTAAATTTTATTGTTGGTGAAAGAATTTTACTTTAAAAGATATGCCTAAGCCACCTTTTGGTTAAATAAGTATGACTAGCTGAAAATATTATCTTAATTTCATTTCAATGGGCACATATTTATTAGCATTTGCTAGGACCTGCTAAGGTACAAAGACTTAAAAGACTTAGTCCTTGTCTTTAAAGCACTGTGAAAGTCCTCCAATTGGGAGAATGATACACTTCTGCAGAAACACAAGTGACAGTGAAGCTGACTTTGGTGAACTTCTGAAGTTGGGTTTCAAGTATACGTAGAAAGAATCATATTTTGTTAGATCTGATAATGGCACTATACTCATGGTTTAACACTACATCATAAAGTGTTTTCTCTCAGCACTATGTCATAATAAAGTGTTTGTGGATAAAAATAATAATCTGAGATTTGGGCTGAGTATGGTGGCTCACGCCTGTAATCCTAGCACTCTGGGAGGCTGAGGCAGTGGATTACTTGAGCTCAGGAGTTTAAGACCAGCCTGAGCAAGAGCAAGACCCCCATCTCTACTAAAAATAGAAAGAAAAAAAAAAAACTACCCGGGTGTTGTGGCTGGAGTCTATAGTCCCAACAGGCTGAGGCAAGAGCATCATTTGCACCTGAGAGTTTGAGGTTGCATCACAGCACTCTAGTCAGAGCGAGACTCTGTTTCCAAAAAAAAAAAAAAGAAATTCATGATATGCTTTCAACTTTCTTTGGATCTTGAGTAGAGAATATAAGAAAAAATATTGCCCAGGAATGATGACTATTAAAGTTGAGTGGTAGGCAGTTTTACCACCAATCTACTCCCTTTATTTTGCCTGTGTTTGAAAATAGTCTGTATTAAGAGTTTAGAGAAAGAGAGGGTGAGAAGTAGGATTTTTCTAGGCCAATAGAGGGTGAAGATACTCCAGGCAGGGATTATGAAAGGCACAAGAAGAGGCCTCGGGAGCTTGAGGGCAGGAGGAGCTGCAGCCTGGCTTGGGGGCAGAGAAGGCTGAGCAGGGAGGCTGCAGCTGTGTGGTTGTCGGGGCTCAAAACCAAGCAACGTGTTACAGCATGAAAGTCTGTTAGAGACCATTTATTTCAGTCATTTTGTGAGTCAGGACGCTGAACATCAGATTGCAAATGCTTACTTAGGAAGTTGCCAGGCGGGACTTGAATTCAATTCTCCTGGCCCTAGTTCAGTCATTGGTAACTCCCAGTAATAATGAAAGAGGTTAGAATGTGTCTGGAACATTTTACTCGCATCTCTTGGTTCCATGCAGCTCAGCCGTGTGAGTGCCTTCCTCATCCTCAAATACTCCCGGGCGCTCCTTGCTCAAGGCTGGTTCTCGGGAGGGTGTGCGGCTGACAGAGGCCTCAGGCTGGAGCTCATCCGTCTCATAGCCAGAGTCTGGGACGTCTCTGAGCAAGAACAATCGAGGCGTCAGGACTATCTGGGAGAGGAGGCAATCGCCATCATCACAGATGTATTGCTTGTAAGTCATGCTTTTTTCTCCATCTATAAAAATACTGCTTCCCTCTCTCAGGATGTTAACCCGTGTTAGTAATCACTTCTCAAAACTCAACATAGAGTCACTCTGTTTATTATTCTGGGAGTATTTCAGTAGGTGGAAATTTTCATTTTGAATTTTAGGTGCTTTGTGATAGTATTCTAATGTTTCCAATGAAACTTTGCTTCCGTTCGGTCCTTTTGTGTTTGGAGATTTCCACTTGAGATGTTTGGGGACTTTGGCTTCTAAACGTTTCTCAGGATACCTTGTGTTTTTTGAGGAATGATCTAAATTAATATGAACGATTTCTTGCATGCATTAATTTTAAATCTTTTTTTTTTTTTTTTTAACACCGAGTCTCTGTTTGTCACCCTTGGAGAGTGCCATGGCGTCACAGCTCACAGCAACCTCAAACTCTTGGGCTTAAGTGATTCTCTTGCCTCAGTCTCCCAAGTAGCTGGGACTACAGGCGCCTGTCACAACGCCTGGCTGTTTTTTATAGAGATGTGGTCTCGCTCTGGGTCAGGCTGGTCTTGAGCCTCTGAGCTCAGACAATCCACCTGCCTCGGCCTCCCAAGTGCTGGGATTATAGGCGTGAGCCACCACTCCCAGTGACATGCATTAATTTTAAAACTAGCTCTGCTGATATGTTAACTGCTAAAAAATACTCCAAGGTTTATTTCTTTCCTTCTTTCTTTTTTTTTTTTTTGCTCCAGTATCTTTGAGAAATTATCTCAGAGATTTTTTTTTTAACCTTAGGAAATTGCCAGTGCTTTCAAGAACGGTAATTTAATAAACAGGCTTTTGTTCGTCTTCTACCAAATTATCATCCCTCTTATCCAGTCTTGTGGTTTATTTAACTGACAGTTACTGTAATATATGGGAAATTAGAAAATAAATGAATACTCTCTCTTAACCTAGCAATTACAATTATCATTATTCATTAGTACATTTAAAAACATTTGTCACATACCCACC
The DNA here is from genome assembly GCF_027406575.1 of Nycticebus coucang. Taxonomy (NCBI): domain Eukaryota; kingdom Metazoa; phylum Chordata; class Mammalia; order Primates; family Lorisidae; genus Nycticebus; species Nycticebus coucang. The sequence continues at coordinate 8,023,161 of NC_069790.1, forward strand.
CAGCACTGAGCCCCAAGACCCTAAACTCACGTTTCCTTGCCAAGCCTCCGTGTTGTAGAAATAAGTATGGTATTAAAACTGCCTTTAGAGGGGCTAAGAATCCCCAAGAAGCACAGGGGTTGTTAAAGAATGAATAATGGGTTATAAAAAGATGTGTCAAAACAGTTCGTGCCATTTATATCCTTGTACCTCAACTTTTGCTCAGTCACTAACATGAAACCAATATATAAACAACCAAACAACCACATGAAAGAAAAAACACAGGCATAGTCTAGTAAGGAAGAGGGTAGAGGCGGGAGAGGGGCGGAGGGAGGGCACTGGACGGAATCTCACCCAATGTGCACAATGTGAGATTGTGCACGGCCCCCTGGGTGAAGGGCTCAACTACAACTTGAGCTTTACCTTAGAAATGAAAACAATGTAACCTAAAAAAAATTACTATTATTAAAAAAAACTTTGGCTCAGTCAAATGAATCCAGTCCAACGTGTGCTGGGAGGTCTTTTCCATTATTTTTTCCCCTCTTCCCAGTCTGGGTTCCAGACAGTCTGATCCATTGTCTTGCAAACGTTCAGCTCCCCCTGCTGTGTTACAGGGCTGTTTAGCACTGACCCACGTTAGCGTTGGGCAGATGGAGTTCCGGACGCTTCTTCATCACAACCTTCAGAGCTCCATCCAGAGCCTGGGCTCCGTCCAGGTACATTTACCTGCTGACTTCACTGGGCACAGTCCTGCTGGGGCAGAAACGCAGAGTCCGTGCTACATTAGCCAGCTCATACTCTTCAAGAAGAGCCCATATCCAGGGCCCGGAGCTCCTGGACAGGTATGTGGCTGCGGATGACCTGCCACATTGAATTTGCAGTAATTGAGCTTTAGTGACAAAAAGAGACGAGGTTGGCACGTTTGCACCTGTTTTTCAGTTTCCTAAGAGAGGGGCCACTTAGAACATGTGACTATATCCACTTCTTTTGGAAGATTAGTTTCTCCAGAAAAATCCTAGCCAAACTAGCTGCCGTTGGTGGCTGGGTCCACAGCCCATTCAGCATTTGCTGTGGGCTTTCTAATCCATGCTCAGAGAGAGTGTCGGGTGTGTTGATGATGCAAGCACGGCGGCCAGTCACGTCTTAGACAGGTCTGAAATAAAATACAGTGTCACTTGAATGAAGCTGCAGAAAGGGCTGCTGAGGACGCACCAGCACTCATCTCTTTCTTTCCCGCTCACATGAGAGGCACAGCTGGACCGATCAGCAGGGTGGTCCCTAGCTCCTGGGAAGGTGGGCAGAAGAGGGGAGCAGGGTGAGAGGGCGATGTGAAGGTGGGGCAGTCAGGGAGAATTTCTCCAGCCGTCTGGCAATTTTGTAGACCTCACCTTCCACATTCAGAGATCTTGTGTTTTAATTACAAATAATCGTGCCTAGGATTAAACCTCACTGGCTACAAGAGTGCCACTGCGCAAAGCTCAGAGGCCTTGGGAATGAGCCCAGGGTGAGTTTGGAAGAGCAGAGGGTGAGGATTCACAGTATTTTCTGCACCCTAGCCTCACAGCCCAGGCACATGTACCTGGCTCATTGGGTAACCAATAAATGTCTGATGAAGGAATGGGTAAATTCATGGGGTATATCTTATTTTGGCCAAAACTGCAAATATAAATAGCTAATCAGCATATAAAAATAATTCAAGCAATAAAGAAACAGAAATTAAAATGATTTATTTTTAACTTACAAAAGTACAATTATAGCAAGTCCCAGGGTTATGAATGAAATAGGTTCTGCAGGCTTGTTCTTAAGTTGAATCTGTATGTAAGTTGAAACAGGTACATTTGCCTATTATCTGTAACAGCCTCCATTTGTTAAGTGTGAGTCAGATGTCAATCAGACGTTTGTGACTTGGGATGTACTGTGATAGCCTCTGTTCGTAAGTTAGAGTTGTGCATAAGTCAGATTATTTGTACTTAAAAACACCACTGTGGAAGTGCAGTGAAGGATGCACGGCATCACTTGGTATGACCTTTTAGAAAGCACTTTGTCCCCAGACATCAAGAATTTGTTATACCTATTAGGAATACACACCAAGAACATGAGAAAAGATTTATTCAGAGCAGGATATTTTGTCTCATTTATTTAAAACAATATTGTTTATGATAACCCAAATAGAAGTAGTACCAGAATGTTCAACATAGGGATACAGTTCATGTATGCCCAGTTGAAATTATGTCCACCAGAGAGTCTTAGTGACTGGAAGATTTTAGGCAAAAATAGAGAAGATGATTATCTGCCCAGTGTGGATGGACTCAACATGTAGAAAAAGTTTGGTAGGCAGCGTCCTCAAATACGATTTCTCTCAGTGACGGGATTACAGGCAAACTAGTCTTCACCCTGCTATCCACCTTTCTATAACTTTCTGATTATGTACAATAAACAGATATTTTTGGTGTGAGCTTTTAAAGTATAAAACAAAATATACTTCAAAAAACTTTAGAAGTCATTAATTTTAATCCAAGTAATGCAAAGGAAGCATTAAATTCACCCCATGCTATCTTAACTAGTAAAACGGGTTATATTTTTCTATGCCAGGCTCTGATATCAGGTACATAACTTTATGTAATTGTAGCAGTAGCATCACTGTACTGTAAGTGTGCTGTTTGCTGTGGTTTGCCCTGAGATGGTCTTTGTTTCCTAAGATCAGTGGAGTTGTTGGCCTCACCCTCTACAACTGCTCCAGCAAAAGGCCCATCAACAGACAATGGCTAAGGAAACCCCTGACTCTGGAGTTTGAGGAGGAAGTCAGCCTAGTAAGGAGAGCCTTTCCCCTCTACCTCTGCTCCATTTAGCCCATGATGGATGATTTTTAATGCATTTACTTTCTCAAAGGCAAACTTTGCTTAACTTGTTTTCCTTTAAATGACAGGAACATAGGAGACATAAAACGACATTTGTATTGCTTCAGGATCAAGTAAATTTCCATCAGTTCACTGGACTTTCTGAAGACCCCCAGGAGTCTCTACAGATAGAAATCAAATTTTCTAAACCCATCACTAGAGCATTCCCCATCATGTTACTAGTAAGGTATGTTGATGGTGACAGCCACAGTGGGAATGAGATTGGACCAAGAAATATCATCCTTCAGAATGTGAAAAAAAATCAGTGAATTAAATTGTTTTTAAAGCAATAATAAAGCTAATTGTCTAAAGAAATTATAACATAGTATGCTGTTCAACATAAGCTTCCTTACCTTGTTTTATTCATTTATTTTTTTGAGATTGGATTCTCGCTTGTTATCATTTGTTGGAGAAACGGAACACTGGAATTGTTAGTAATAATACTAACAGAAATCTTTTCTCATTTAGAAATCTTGTTCTCTCAGCATAAAGTTGGGCAAGAATTCTTTTTTTATTATTTCTTCTTTTTTCCAAAAGGAGAAAATGTCTTCAAATCTTTGTGTCTAAGGCAGTGTTTTTTAACCTTTTTTAATCTCAGGGCACACTTGAACCTACAGTTAAACTTAAGCACATTTAAATTATGTTGACAAAAACAAGAGTAAAAAAAAGAATATACTTAATGTATTTTGACTGTCTTTTGAAATTAATTTAATTAATGACTTTTAAAAATTTTCGTGGCACACAAGATCCTCTCACAGCACACCAATATCCTTAGCACACGGGTTGAAAATCACCGCTCTAAGGTAACTTAGTAAATCATCTTTCTCATGGACGTTGAGTTCATGAGATTTGGGTGGGCCCCATTTTACAACTGAATTACATAAGAAGGCTTAATAAATGAATATTGAAAAGATTCTTTGGAATCATACTTTAAATACACTGGTGGGAACCACCAGTTTGCAGAGTTTGTGGCAGGTTGGGATGGGCAAAAGTCTCCATCACTTCTATTCTGAGTCCTCATATGTTCAGGCCTCCTGACAAATGCTCGCTATTTGGCCCTGATTAATTTGGTGGGTATTTCAACTAGATTGAGGGGCACCCATGAGCAAGGGTTGTGTCGTAGCTGTCCACACAGCCCTCAACGAGAGGTTTAATGTCTGCTGTTGGCTTAACACTCATTCTGCCAAATGAACTAAGTCATTAAATGCCTGGAAGTGTCTGCTTGCTCAGAGTTTGGATTTTAACATAACTCTAAGTCAGATACAGAAAAGGTAAAAAGCTTCTGAGAAATTTCTTGGCCTAACTATGTTGTACTTACTATCCTTTATCTGTTAGCAGGTTATGTAAAGAGTTAGTGCAAACATGCCAATGTGCTCATGTGCGGCCGTGCCCCAACCAGGAGCCGCCACCATTTGTTTTATTCTTATAGACTGTGACGGTCATTCTTAAACTTCTTCCTTTTTTTTTTTTTGGCTGGGGCCGGGTTTGAACCCGCCACCTCTGGCATATGGGGCCAGTGCCCTACTCTGTGAGCCACAGGCACCGCCTTTAACCTTCTTTCTTACTTTTTCTTACTTTTTAATGACATGAAGGATGAAAATGTCACATAGAAGTTTCTATTGAAAGACCAAGTGGTGCTTCAGAATAAACATATTGACCTCTGTTAGCCCAGGCTACCTCCTGGCAGTGAAATGAGTGAAATGGATGTTTTGCAAAAATGGACTAAAGTCTTGAAAGAGAAGTCTTAATTAAAATCACTGAGAAAGAAAAAAAAAATGAGACACTACTAGGTTGTTTTTATCTCCTAGATTCTCAGAGAAACCTACACCTTCAGATTTTCTTGTGAAACAGATCTACTTCTGGGATGAGAAAATTGTACAAATGTATGTGCCTGCTGTTTCACAGAAAGGTCAGTGGATGGTATAATTTTCAGTTCTGTTTGTGCGAGGAAAACGTTTCGTGTAACATACATTTGTTTGCAGAGTGGTGTTTTTCTTTATTCATTTTAAAAACATCACATTCGTTTCTCAGCTTGCTTATATGTAAACTGTCCCTCAAACAGCCAGCACATGGAACCCACCCATAAGGAATTACGATCCTCACTCGCAGCAGTGCCTGACAGTTCAGGGCCAGACTGCTGCTCAGGGCCGTACACCTCTGACCCGCCTCTGACCCACCTCCTCCTGCTTCTCAGAGCTCCGTCTTTCTCCGGCTGCCCTCTGCCTGCTGCACCCCCCATTTCTTCCTTCAAACTAGCCTTTGCTGAGCCACCTCGATCCAGGCGTTGATCCATGACTTCCAAGGCGTCTCTTTATTTCACGTATGACCAGAGGGAACATCGCCCCCTCTGAAGCAGTGTCAGGGGCAGGGTGTCAGCCAGGAGTTGGCAGAAAGTGTTAAGTTTGGGCCTTGCCCCTTCACGTTACTCTGCCTCTGGTGACTTAGGCTTAAAGCCTCAGGTGACCTCCCCTGAAAAGGAAGAAACTGAGCCCAACGTGCTGACGTGACGACACTAGTCAGACACCTGCTTTATACTGATTTCCAGCAAGCTGTGACCATTGAAAGGAAGGCTGAGCTTCTGACTCTCAGGGAAGGGCCCAGACCCATCATCTCCTTGTTTTCACTGCAGAATGATTATTTTCCTCTGAGAATCAATCATGGTTTCTTTTAAAAATAGGTCTAACTGTATTGCTAACCAAATTCAAATTCTCAAAGACAGTTTAAAAAAATTTGCATTTAATGTTTCTTTTCCACAATTTTTCTCATAATTTTAAGCTGACGGAAAGGTAGAAAAATATGTATAACATACACACCTGTATCCATTTCATCAAGATTCACCATTTTTGACATTTTTACCACATTTACTTTATCTGCACATGTGTATCTGCACATGTGTGTATGGAGGGGTTGTGAGGGGAGGATGAGCCATTGGAGAGAAAGTTTCAGAACCCGAGGCGTAGCACCCTTGAGTACTTCGATGTATATTTCATAAAAAAAAAAAAAGGCATTCTCCTAAGGAACTCAGTACCATTATCATAATGAAAATGAATCAACATTAATTCAAGACTATCTACTCTGAAAGTCATGTTTAAATCTGCGAACTCTCCCCAAATGCCTTCTATAGCTCTTGATATTTTTTTACTTTTTGACACTTTAAAATTTATTTTTCTTTATTTCAAAATATAAAGGGGGTACAAATGTTGTTACATGGACACCTTGAATATGCTCCAGTTGGAGCTTTTTGTGTGCCTGTCGCCAGAATAGTGTACCCAGCAGGTAAGTCTGTTCCCTTTACCCCCTTGTCTCCCGCGTCTTTCTCTCTGTGCCTCTGTGTGCCCATCATTTAGCTCCCAGGTATTAGAAAGTACATGTGGTGTGTGTTTGTCCGTTCCTGAGATACTTTGGATAATCATCTTCAGATCCATTCAAGTGGCTGCAAAGGGCATTATTCCATTTCTTTTTTTTTTTTTTTTTGCAGTTTTAGGCTGGGGTTGGGTTTGAACCCACCACCTCTGGCATATGGGGCCAGCGCCCTACTCCTTTGAGCCACAGGAGTGGCTCAAAGGTACTACACAGCCATTTCTTTTTATGGCTGAGTAGTACTCCATGCTATATAAATACCACATTTCTTTATTCATTCATGAATTGATGAGCACTTAGGTTGATTCCACATCTTTGCAATTGTGAACTGTGCTGCAATAAACGTTCACGTGCAGGTGTCTTTCTGATAAAATGACTTCCTTTGGGTAGTAGAACCAAACGGTAAGTCTACGGTTAGATCTTTGAGGCATCTCCACACTGTTTTCCATGGAGGTTGTACTAATTTGCTGTCCCATCAACAGTGTATAAGCTTTCCTTTCTCTCTGCATCAGTGTCAGATTCTCGGGGCTTTTTTTTTTTTTTTTTTTGCCTTTTAATAAAAGCCATTCTAACAGGGGTAATGCAGTATCCCACTGTGATTTTAATTTTCCTTTCCCTGATGATTAGTGATGTTCAGCTTGTTTTCATTTCATATGTTTGTTGGGCATTTGCCTATTCTCTTTATGAAAGCTTCTATTCATGGTTTTTGTTCACTGTTTTATTTATTTATTTATTTTTATTAAATCATAGCTGTGTACATTAGTATGATCATGGGGCACCATACACTTGGTTCATAGATCGTTTGACACATTTTCATCACACTAGTTAACATAGCTTTCGTAGCGTTTTCTTAGTTATTTTGCTAAGACCTTTACATTCCACATTTACTAGGATTCACATATACCCTTGTAAGATGCACCGCAGGTGTAATCACTTTTTAATGGGGTTGTTTTTTTCTTGCTTATTTGTTTGAGTTTTTTGTGGATTCTGGATAGTAGCCCTTTATTGGATGGATGGCTTGTGAATGTTCTCTCCTATTCTGTAGGTTGTCTACTTACTTTGTTGATTATTTCCTTTGCTGTGCAAGGGCTTTTTAATTTAATTAAGTCCCATTTATTTATTTTTATTATTACTGTATTTGTCTTTGGGGCCTTCGTCATAAATTCTTTGCCTAGGTCAATTGCTAGAAGTATTTTTCCTATGTTTTCTTCTAGAATTCTTATGTTATCATACCTTATATTTGACACTTTTATCTATTTTGAATTAATTTTTATATGTGATAAGAGATGAGGGTCCTATTTCATTCTTCTGTATGTGGCTGTTCACTTTTTCCAGCACGGCTTACTCACCAGAGCTTCCTTTCCCCAGTGTATGTTGTTATCTGCTTTGTCAAAGATCAGTTGAAGGTTTTATTTCTGGATCCTCTATTCTGTTCCATTGAATTGTGCTGTTCGGCTTACTATAGCCTTGTAGAAGAATTTGAAGTTGATAATATGGTGCTTCCAGATTTTTTCTTTTTCCTTGAGATTGCTTGGCTATTTGGGTTTCATTTTTGTTCCAAACGAAGTGTAGAATTATTTTTCCTAGATCTACAAAATATGATGTTGGTGTTTTGACAGGGATTACATTGAATCTGTAAATCACGCTGGGCAGTATTTAACAATGTTGATTCTACCAAACCATAATCATGGGATATTTTTCCATTTGTTTATCTATGATTTCTTTCCTCAGAGTTTTATAGGTTTGTACTTCTTCTTGTAGAGATAGCTTACCTTTTTGGTTAAATATATTTCTTGGTATTTTATTTCTTTGTAACTATTGTAAGTGGTATTGAATTCTTAATTTTACTTTCGGCTTGTCTGTTATTAGTATGTAGAAATGCTACTGATTTGTATACATTGATTTTGTAACTTGAGACTTCACTGAAATTACTTACCGCTTCTAGGAGTCTTAAGAGTTTTCCAGAAACAAGATTATCAGTGAATAGGGATAGTTTGACCTCCTCTATCCCAATTTAGATACCTTTTATTTCTTTCTCTTGCTAATAGCTCTGGCTAAGAGTTCCAGTATGATGTTGAATAGGAGTGGTGAGAGTGAGCACCCTTGTCTTGTTCTGGTTCTTAGGGAGAAAGCTTTCAACTTTTTCCCATGATGTTGGCTGTGGGTTTGTCATAAATGGCTTTTATTATTTTGAGGTATTTCCTTCTAGGCCTATTTTGTTGAGGGTTTTTATCAAGAAATTGTGCTGAATTTTATCGAATGCTTTGTCTGAGATGATCATGTATGTGGTCTTCGCTTTTGCTTCTGTTTATGGTGACTCATGCTATTGATTTGCATATGTTAAACCATCCTCTCACCCTGGAATGCAACCCCCTTCACCATGGTGAATTATCCTTTTGATGTGCTGTTGAATTTGGTTTGCTAATAGTTTGTTAGAGATGTTTGCATCTATGTTCGTAAGGGATATTGGTCTGTAGTTTTCTTTTTTTATTGTGTCCTTTCCTGGATTTGGCATCAAGGTGATGGTGGCTTCATAGCATGAGTTAGGGAGGATTCTCTACATCTTGACATTATGGAATAACTTCTGTAGACTAAGTACCAGTTTGTCTTCTTGGTCTGGCAGAATTGGACTGTGAATCTGTCTGGTCTGAGGCCTTTTTCGTTGGTAGATTTGTCATTACCATTTCAATCTCACCGCTTGATTTTGGTCTCTTTGGGAATTCTATTTCTTGACTTTTGAGCTCTTTATTATGTTAGGGCTATTTTTGAAATAGTAATTTATCAACATTTTCTTGTGTGACTTTTAGATTTAGAGCCATAGTCAAAAATTTGTTTCTTATACCCAGGTTATAAAAGAAGTTATTCATGTGTTGTTTTCGTGCTTGTATAGTTTTTTTTGTTTGTTTGTTTTTTTACATTTAGTCTCCTAATTGATTGGTTTTCATCATGTGGCATAAAGTCTGTCTTATTCCATATTGTTAGAAAGGGGTAATATCTCGTTGCCTCAATATCATTTATTAAAAATCTTAAAGGCAAATTTTACATAACTTTTGCTTCTGAACATAAAAATTTTCTAACAATGATAGTCTAAAACCACGTGACTCAGTGTGCTGTCCTTTCCAAGGTGGGTTCAGACTCTGGGTGCGCTGAAACATGGCAGAACGCTGAGGAGCTGGTGAGAAGCAGGACGTGGACCTGGACAGCAGCTGGGCAAACTGTCCCAACCTTTCCATCCCTTCTAGGGCCATGGGCTGACCTGTTCAGGCTGTTGGGACAAAGAGGGCCCTTAGAAACACCATTTTCTTTCCCAGTTCTCTCCATTCCCAAATAAAAATCTGTATCCAAGAGCTTTGACTGGATACAGAGTTTAATCCACATATTCAATGCTCCAGGGACAAGAAGTGGCCAGGATGTGATTCACTTTTCAATTCTGGTCCCCATGTCTATGGCTCTGTCTGGGTTTAGAATGGAATATGCCATTCTGCAAACTTCAGGTCATATTTTTAATTTATTATTTCTCTTTTTAGATGCCAAGATAGGCTATTTATCCTTATTAGACGTTGACTATGACAGAAAAGCTCCAAACAAATATTTAGCGAAGGCAGTGAACTATACCATTCGTTTCCAATGGATCCGATGCCTGTTTTGGGATAAGAGAGAGTGGAAGTCTGGAAGTTTCTCTCCACAACCAGGAACTTCTCCTGAAAAAGTTAACTGCAGGTATAGACTCACTGTTGAGAAAGAATCTGAGATTTTTAGCAAGTGGCTGCCTTTTCTTTTGCATTTGGTTCAGCCTGGATCCTCTCCTCAATCTTGTCCTCTTGTCCAAGTCGAGACATTCTTGGTTTTGCAGCTCTCCGGCCTGTGCCTCTAGTGGCTGTGGTTGTCCCCTCTGGGTGGCTCCAGAGCAGCAGGAGCTGGTTTGTGGATTGCCCCTGTGCCCAACCCCATGGTGACTGGCACGTGGCAGGTGTTTAGTAAATGTCAATTGAAGAAATGAACCCATAGGTGAGTGACAGGTGACCACATTACTTCTGTGATTGCAGAGATGTGTGCTCTTGTGAGTGAGCCGTTTGTCATCCGGCAGGCAGGGCCCTCCGCTCTCTCCTTTGCCCCCTGAGGCCCTACCAGCCCCTTATCTGCAGAGAAAACCCCCTGCCCAGCCTGCCTGTGAAGGTGAGCTTTCTAAGGCAAGCAACATCTTCACATGGACACCAGTGGCCTTCTCAGGAATTCCTGGAAATATGAGTTGTGTCATTAAATTATAAATTCTTTATCATCTAGTCTAGCTGGAAAGCTAACAATTCTAGGAGAGCCTCAATTCATTCATTTTTGTTGTCCTTACTTTTTCGTTAGGATAGAGATTAGCAATTTTTTTCATTCAAATTAATACGAGGGTACAATTTTTAGGTCAAATTTTAGGTTACGTTGTTCTCTCTTCTACAAATGGAACTTTACCCTGGAAATGAGAACATTTATTAGGCACGTTTAGAGATAGAAATATTCATCTCCTTTTCAAGAACAATTAAGACCTGAGAAGCTGTGTTTTGTGCTTGCCTGCTAAGAGGTAAACATGTCCAGATCACCCCATATCGGTGCAATTCACCGTTGTCATTCTCTCCTTGTGCTGCACCCTTAAATTTATAGCTAGAACATTTGGACTTACTGGCAATGGCCCAGTATTTTGCTTCAATATTATATTATTGATAAATGCATTAATGCAATCATTCAGTCTCTGTTACGTACGCCTGCTAGACTCTTTTCTATGAGTTGGGGGTACAAAAAGGAGTAATACATGGAACCTGCTCACAAGATAACAGGGTGAGATAGGTTTTACTTAAAAAGAAGAAAGGCATTTGTAGTGATTGTGAAGGTAGAAGTTACCAATGATGGGATATCTGTAAAGCCGTGAAGTGGCACTTAGGCAACGGTTACAGAGTTGGACTAGTTACCAAGGCCAGTCCACAGCTAGGCTGGGATTTTGGTCCTGAATCTCTGGCTTCAGCTGTGCCATGCTGGGGCTGTGACACCTGGCATCTCAGGACAGTCCCTGAGGGCACTTAGAGCCCCAACACTCAGACATGAAGATGGCTGGTACATCAGAAGGTCCCTTGTTTTATCTAGCTTCTGGTGAATACTTTGAGTCTAAATCATAAAGGCATCATTATTGCAACTTATCTGCCTTTTCACACCTCTTTTAACCAATGTGCCACCACAATGTAAACAGCTGATTGAACCACACGTTTGGAGCCCTAACCAGCTCTTCCCTCCTAGCTATGATCGCCTCGCTACGGCATTCTCTGTCCTACGAAGAAGGCTGAATGCCAGTTATGATGCAAGTGACATCTCTCAGTTACAGAGGTATGTTTTATTTTGTAAATCAAGGCTTAATAGAATTTATTTTGTATGTTTCACTGTTCACTCAGAATGCCCATATATGATTCAATGGATGCTTGTAATCCATGTTATTTATTTTTTCTGATATATGGATATTAGTAAACTATCTTAAAATATTATATAATTGAACATATATTCCACTGTCTGTCTTTATTTGCATTTACTGAGAAGAGATTTATGAGATAAGATTTACAAGCAAGTTAGCTTACAGTTCTTGCTTTGAATTCTGGCTTTAGTTCAGCATGAGTTTGGTCAGTTGTTACTGACTGGGTTAATATCCACAGTGGTGACACTGCCTCATCTGCCTGTCCCAGTTTATGCTTATTCTTATAGGCTAATTATTAGTAGCTCCATCTTTCTCAGAAGCATCCCATATTGGATAATAAATTTAAAATTTACACTATTTTCATAGCCACTGTTTGATATGGGATGACTGTCTACAGATTCTGAAACATGGGTGTGTTGAATGTAAGCCTGTGTGGGGAGGAACCTTCTCCATCTTTTTCATCAGGGTTCCTCTTTGTTCAATATAACACTTAACCCATGGCAGGAACTTAGTAAATATTTGTGAAATGAATGTCTAAGGCAAAGTGGTATTTTCTGGAGTATTAAGGATTATTATTTTTTTTCTATTCATCTAATAGAAAACTCTGCCTTACTTTATCATTAAATCAATACTATTATTTTGTCAACTAGTTGGTGGGTCAGATAATTAGTAAATAAGATGTTAATTACTAATGCAACAGATGCTAGGCCTGGAAAAGGTCACCAGCTGCCCAGTGATGAGGATGTGGAGGACAGTGGCCTTGACTGTACTTTCTGCAGCATTGAGGCTGCTGGAGTCGGGGAAAGCATGGGGAAGTATCCCCAGGGAAGTGCAGATGGAGGCTACCTGAAGTCTCTGGGGGGAAGTCATGTCTGGGACTCTTGGCCAAAAACCAAGAGCTTCCAGGAGTGGGAGGAAGGACAGGCTGGAGTCAGGCGGCTGTGAGCGCCCTGGCCAGCCAGTGGAGTTGAGCTCTGAGCAGACTTTGTCCTGGTGGGGAAGAAGAGTGCCAGGCGAGAAACTGGGAGCACCCCACCCTCAGGCAGCATGGCAGGGGATGGGGAGGGCGACACCCCGCAGAATCATAGCAATGCCTACCCTCTGAGACCCCCTCAAAGGTCTGCAAGACTAGTCCAGGAGGAGCCACGTTAGGTCCGAGTCCTGGCTTGCGAGACAGGATATGAACATCCTGCGGATCTATGCGGTTCACTGCTCTCTCCCAGAGCCAGGGTTGGTGTCTGGGGACAGGCGAGTGGAGCCTGAAGACAGAGAATAAGCAGTGCCACCCCCAGGGCAGGTGGGAGGGGTCCCCACAACGTCTCCAGCACCTCCCAGCCTTGTTCTGCTTGCACGTTACCTGCATGTGTACCGCATCGCTCAGTCCTTGTCATTTCACAGTGACATCCCTCTGATCCCACAGCACAGCTTCCCGGCTGGAGGCTGAGGCATCACGGGGCCTGTCTGGTTCTGGAGTCCGTGCTCGCGAGGTGTCCGTCACCGGTCTTCTGTGCCTTCAGAAGCCCCGGACGCAGCAGCCAGCATGTTGGAAACGCGAGGAAGACCTGAGGGGCTCCCGCGTGGGGGGGGCAATTTTTTCTTAAATTCTATTTTTATGAATAATTCTCTTCATATGTTTCCTTTTATTCACAGTCACCCAGAAAACCTGCTTCCCAGCATTTTTATTGTGGTTTTTATGATTTTTTATGGATTTTTGGTTGCTAAAAGCAGACAAGTAGATCATTATGAAATGAAGAAAGCCGGGTACATCTTTCTGCAGGAAGTGCCCCCACCGGGCCACGCACTATATGCGGTTGTCATCGACACTGGTTTCCGGGCCCCGGCCAGGCTCACCTCTAAGGTAACTCGAGTGCCCTCTGGGCACCCTTTGGCTCAAAAGGTGTCGGTGGGTGTGAGAGTGGCACCAGAAGTGACAGTTTGATGATTTGCCTACCCTCCCTGTCACCTGTCCTAGTGGCCCATCTCATTCCTGCAACAGGGCTCACCTGCCCTCCCCTGCCCCCCAATAGCCTGTGTATCCATCAGGGCAGGAGGTGGGACCCCTACCCTTCTGCGGCTGTCGGCTCAAAGCCCTCCCCCTCGCTCTGCCTTCAGTGTGGAAAGCAGCCCAGACAGATTTGTTCTGCCTCCGAGTGGGTCTCTGAGACTCTTAGGACTGTGCTCTTCTGAGTTAGTGTGATTCCAGTACCCACCCCCAGGGTAGGTCTAGGGAGGAAAGGGCAAGAACAGTTGACATCAACTCTGGGAACAGCAGGACATGGCTGTGTGGGGAATTTGGGGCAAAAGACAGTATTCCCAGAGGAGCTGAGATGGGAGCAGTGGAGTGAGGTGCGCTGGGAGGAGGAGGAATTCACAGGGCAGCACCTGAGCCCAGAGGGTGCCTGTGCCAGGTGGGCCACGGAAGGAGGTCAGCCAGGGTGTGACTGGAGCCAGGTGAGGCATTTGTGGCAGAGCGGTGCCCACACAGGTCCTGCAGGGAAGGCTTTCCGAGGGGGGCAGCCTCCTTCTGCACTGGAACACACTCTCCCATTCTCTGAGGGAGCCAGGGCTGCTTTACAGGGTCCATAGGATTGGGGAGGTAGGGAAGGAGGTGCAGGTAAGGGAGAGTTCTCTGCAGGCCATGCTGGTGGTCCCACCCTGGTTTGTGGGAGGACGGGGCGCTGGGCGAGAGCCTTGATCAGTGTCTGCGGTGAAGAGGCCTGTGCTGTCCCCTGTGCTTTGTTTGAAGGTTTACATTGTTTTATGTGGTGAAAACGGACTTTCAGAAACCAAAGAGCTCTACTGTCCAGAGAAGCCCCTGTTTGAAAGGAATTCTAGACACACTTTTATCCTGAGGTACTCTGCAATATTCCACATGCGCCATCTGGGGAAGACGGGCCACGCAGAACTGGTGTGGGCTTATTACAAATCCAAAACAGGCAGACTAACAGGGAGCATCCGGTTACATGCAAACAATTCTGTGAATTGTTTACAGTTTGTTATTTGGTGTAGATTAAGCAGTGTGTTTACGTGAGGGGAGGAAGGAAGGAAGGACAGACTTACTGACTTTGCATTTTGGTAGCATTCACAATCGCAGTGTTTTCTGTGTCACTAAACATGCGTGAATTAATGGAGTTCACCCCAGATTTGGAAGAGCCAGAATGTATGATGTCCCACGGATGGCCGAGGTGGGGAAAGAGGGATGATGTATCAAGACAGGAGGGCAAGCAGCTGACGTTTTAGAAAATGTGAAAGTACTGAACTAAATTGTTTTTCCTCCTGAAAATTTCATTTCTAATATTTGTTTGTTTGAAGTATTATATCTTTATTAAGAAATAAAAGATTACCTTCAGACTCACCCACCCCAGATGATTTGAGTGCCTTCGATTGAGGGAAACTAACAGAAATTGAAGGCCCGTGTGCACGGCCCCTGCTCAGTGAGGTTCCCTGTCACTGACGTGTTCCAGGAGGTGGTACACGTCACTCTGCGTGTCAGTTATCTGTTGACATGTCCCATCCTTTTTCAGGGCGTTGAGGGTAGGCATCGGTGCTGTGCAGTGCCAGGCCCCACACACCTGCCTGATGAGACTCTGTTGTGTGTGTCACCAGTGCTCCTGACCACCTGGGCTCACTGCGGAAGGTCCGCCTCTGGCACGACAGCTGTGGGTCTTCCCCGGCCTGGTTCCTCAGCCACGTGATGGTGAAGGCACTGCACACAAGACAGAGCTGGTTTTTCCCCGCCCAGTGCTGGCTCTCGGCAAGCTGGCACGACGGCCGTGTGGAACGGGAACTCACTTGTCTACAAGGGGGGCTCGGCTTCTGGAAGGTAGGCCCCGTCCAGGCCGACCAGCCCACCGGGGCACCTGGCCCTGCTTCTCTCGCTGCAGTTATTGCTTCAAACTCAAATGAATCGTATGAACTCATTTCTTAGTTAATTGTCGTGATATTTATGTCCTAAATGGTGCATTCGTTAAGTGGCCATCTGGGCACGGATCAGTCACTTCTGCCATTTGTTAACCATTGCAGTACCCCTTTTCTTCTTTTGATTGTAACTGTAATGCCATTTCTGGAACTTATGGTTGCTGGTGGTCTTTGCTGTCCAGAAGGACCCCAATGAAAGATTTCACACTGCCCTGTATGTATTCTCAACAACCTACAAAATGACCAACAGAATAATCCAGATTGAGGGCCCAGATGTAGGAGATGGTGAAAAATCACTGATATCCTCACAAATTAACTATGAAAGTTTTGAGGTTTGCATGTTCCTTTCCAGCTTTCCCTGTACACAAACATATACACTCTTAGTAGTAACGTGGTACGTTTTGCACTTCCTAATATAACATGTTAGGGTAGATCTCTTCATGAATTTTCTTTTTTTATTTTATTTTTCAGTGAATTTTCTTTAAAATAATTTAAGGGCCATATACTGGCCCACTAGGTACTGGTCTCAGGTTAAGCACCCACCTGTTGGGCATTTACAACTTCCTTTCTTTTATTACGGTGACAGAAAATGCCATAGGGAACACTTTACTGTGTGATCTTGCATCTCTGATGAATGATTCCTGAGGCTGGTGAGAGCCCAGTGAGGGCTGGTGTTGCCCCACCAGATCTTGCCGGGCCAGTGGGCTTTCTTTCCAACTCTCACCTTGCACCTGCCGTGGTGAGAGGGCCAGGCTCTGACCTGGGCATTTTCAGGCCTGGTGTTGCTCAGTTAGTGATATGATGACCGTGGATTGGCAATGAGTTTCATTCAGGCCCTGCATACAAAGTCCTTCAACACCTAAAACTTGTTCTTTGACAGTTGTTTCCTCGTGAGAGTGACCAGGTAGCTGACTGACTGTAGTGGACGATGGAAGACATATGTGGTTCATTCTCCACCTGTTTTGCTTGAGAACATTTTGCTGGAAACCTTTACCCACCAATTTAGTCCTGTATAAGCACTTGCAGCTGTGTCCTATGAATCAGTGGTCATTGTTAACCAGTCCTTTCACATAGAAAAGATACATTCTCTGACTGTCAAAACCAATTGGCTGGTATTTGCTGCTGTGTTCTGCTCATTTTCCACAATATCAGTCCTAGATATAATTCTGTTTTTTCTAGAACAGTGTTGAGCACCAAGCATCATTTTCATTGACTTGAAACTTAAAATCCAGGGCATTTCCTAAGCATCATATCTCCTGCTGCGTGGCAGACACCCAGCAGACTGCCGAGAGCAGAGGTGGTCCAGACATGGTCCCATCTTGGTGCACTCAAAGCCCAGTTAAAATTTCCTGTGTGTCCAAGAAAGTGCTGAGAGTGTGTGTAGGGGGCAGTTGAAAGCCCATTAGAACGCAAAGGAGAGAAATGGGCAGAGGCTGGTGCCAGATTCCAGTGTGGTGGGAGCTTGGCCAAGTAAGGGGAAGGAGCAGCCACTGCAATGGGGTGGGGACACTGCTCAGGGTGTCCACCTGGACCTATAGCCCCTCACCCAGCATCCAGCTAGCAGCCAGGCAGAAGAGCTGAGCCGAGCACGTGTGGGGCTCTGCCCCGATTCCTGGTGATCAATGAGGCTGTTACCCTGTTCACGTCAATGCCCAAAGTCCCAGAGCACTTCTCCGGCTGGTTTCTGTTTCAGCTTTTCTACTGCAAGTTCACGGAGTACCTGGAGGATTTTCACATCTGGCTCTCCGTGTACAGCCGGCCCTCCTCCAGTGGGTACCTGCACACGCCCCGCCTCGCCGTGACCTTCTCGCTGCTGTGTGTCTACGCGTGTCTCGCTGCCCTGGTCACCGCTGCAGGGCAAAAGCAGGTGGGAGGGGCCACTTCTTTACAGGGGCATCCAGACCCGAGAGCGATGGCGTGGTCTGTCTTGAGTAAGGAGTTAAGAAGGCTCACAGTCCTCTGAGGAAGGTTTAAACTGGGCCTGCAGGGGTGTGCAGAGTGGTGGGCCCTGGGTGGTGTCAGTGCAGCCTTGCCACACAGGGCCACTGTGCTCAGCTGGTGGCTGCCAGTGGGAGTTCACGCCATGGTGCCAAGAAGCAGGGCTTTGACAGGTTGGCAAACTGAACTGTCTTATGAGAATCTTCCTAATTCTTTTTTAAGGTTGGCAGTTCATTCAAATTTTAAACTAGTCCTCTAGCCAGGAGAACAGAGGTCAGTTCTGATGGGCACATTTGCCCTTGGGATGCCAGTTTTCATTAGCAACCGTGGCCTGACTGTTCCTCGTGAGACAGAGAGAACTAGCTCTAAATCACTACCAGCAGTTAAGATGGAGACAATGTTTTCATTTGGGGGTGAGGGAAAAACGGACTCATTTTCCAGGACAACCTCATGGCCATTTGTGGGCCCAGCTGGGTTCGTACAGCCCAACAAGGCTGGGAAATTTGGTGACAGGGTCTGTCTCAGAGGTGGGGGCCAGCGAGCCACCCACAGGACAGCGGGGCTTGGTGGCTGCCCACATGGCACTGAAAGCTGTCAGAAGGGTCTGATAACATAGGGTTTGGCAGGATTTTTTTAAAAAAGAATAACGTGTTCGTAGTACTAGTAGAAAAGATGATGTCAAAGTGTCAAATACCAAGAAGGGAACCTTCTGTGCACCTGGGAGGAGATCGGGGCCTGAGTCAGGATGGCTGGCCTCTCATCTGAGGGTGATGAGTCCTCTGATCTCAGGCTGCTGACCCACTGCTTCTCCTGCTGATGGTGCACTGGGGATACTGATGCCCAGAATGTAGTGAGTACTGACAGTGGAGCTCACAAACATTTCATCAACCCAATAGGACTTTTCTTTTTAATTTCAGGTTAATATAAGAGTACAAATGATCAGGTTACGTTAGGTTTGTGTTTGTTAGGTAAAGTCCAAGTTGTAGCTGACTCTTTGACCCAGGAGGTGTGCCGTGTACCCGACAATGTGCCCGTTAAGTGAGAGCTTACCAAGCCCCTCTTCCCTTCTCCTCCCCCTGCCCCACCACTTGAATTTAATTGTGGTTTTTTCCTCGTGTGGGCATGTATTTGTTCAATTACTAATTTCATATTAGTATTTAGTACATGGGATGCTTCCTTCTCCATTCTTGTGATACTTAGTAGAATGTTCTCCGACTCCATCCAAGTAAATATAAAAGATGAAAAGTCTCCATCTTTTTATGGCTGAATGGTATTCCATGGTATACATATACCACAGTTTGTGAATCCATTCCCGGGTTGATGGGCATTTAGGTGGTTTCCATGTCTTGGTGATGTGAATTGAGCTGTGATAAAACATTCTAGTGCAAATGCCAAAAGACTTTTCCGTGAGGAAAATAAAATAATTTCTTGTGATGTTTTGTTTGTTTTTTACTCCTGGGATAGAAGGGCCAACGTTCATGAAGAGAGCCCTTCTGGAGTCTTCGGGTTAACATAACAGCTGCTGTTGGGTCGTTGCAGCTCCCGTTGGATGTCAGCCCCCCTGGCATGACTCCTGGGCCCTTCAGGATGGGTCTCCTGTGTGCCTTCCTGGCTTCTCCAGGGGCCCAGCTCCTGTCGCTGCTCTTTAGGCTCAGCAAGGTACCACAGCTTATGTGCCTGGCCTTTCTCCTGGACAGTCCCTTCACTGTGGGACGTGCCCTGTGCCGACCACATCTGTACTTCCGCAGGCAGCCGCAGGGCCTTCCCAGGCTGAACCTCAAGGTCTCATGGGAGGGGTGCAGACAGAGGCCACTGGGGGTAAGTGTGCGCTGAACAACTCAGAACCCTCTTCCCCATTGCCTTTTGGGTTAATCTCCTACTTTCTTTTTTTTTTTTTTTTATTGTTGGGGATTCATTGAGGGTACAAGAAACCAGGTTACACTAATTGCATTTGTTAGGTAAAGTCCCTCCTATAATTGTGTCTTGCCCCCAAAGGTGTTTCACACACAGAGACCCCCACCCCCTCCCTCCTTCTCTCTCTCTCTCCTCTCCCCTTCCCCCACCCCCACTGTGTACTAGGTCATTAATTGTCCTCATATCAAAATTGAGTACATAGGATTCTTGCTTCTCCATTCTTGTGAAGTTTACTAAGAATCATGTCTTCCACATAGTGCCGACGGTGGTGGGACTGCTCTGAGGAGGGAGAGCCAGCTCTGCCTTCCCCATTCACAAGGTTACTGCAGTCCTGTAGTTTGCAGTGTGCAATTTCCTTTCTGCAGGTCCGGCACCAGCCTGAGGCCCTTGGGAGAGGTGGGCAAACAGAACCACTGTTAGGCCAAATGTCCCTGAACGCTGGTCTCATCTAAGAACCGGGCACATGCCCACCTGACACTGAAGTGTCCAGCTTTGCCTGGTGGTTTCTTGCATGCACTTGACATAGGTTTGGTCAGATCTTTTAAAAAGTCAACCATAAACTCTTAATTTTTCTTTAAGGATTCTAGCATGTGAAGCTTTGTATGTTTCATGCTAATTGGCATGAATATTGTCCCAGCTTCAGATGATACCAGAAGCTCAGCAGTGAGCTTGCAGAGGCAGGGAACTGCCAGGGAACAAACAGGGCCGCGTCTAGGGAGGACAGAGCCTGCTGAACATGCAGTCCCCAAAAGGGCGGCCAAGTCCCTCTCAGTTCTGTCCAAGAGGGGATGGGGGAGGGCCTGGCCTGCCAGAGTGCATGGCTGGGGAGTCCTGGTGCTTGTGATACATGAGCATTTAGTTTTCTCAAAGCTCCAGGCTACCCTAGGTCTTGAAGAGCTGGATTCAGGCTGTCCCTGAAGGATAGTGGCCAGCAGCGCCGTTGTGCAGCAGCAGGAGGCTGCGTCTGACAGGGCCCACGCTGCGCAGCGCCTGGCACATGGTGGGGCACACAAAGACAGTTTCTGGGAGAGAGTGAGGCCTCACATAGGTGCACAGTGAGCCTTCAGCACGGTGTCAGGGGGACTTCGAGGACACACTTGTCCCAAGGAGCAGCCACCCTCCATGACAGCTAGCCACGTGGCCTGGGTTGGAAGGCAGCCCTCAGAAGTGCACACCAGACCCCAGTGAGGCTGTGAGAAAGCCTGGCTGCACGCCTCCTTGTCCTGGCCCCAGAGCCACAATCCTTGATTTATGTTTGGGAAGGGCATGTTGGTTTGCCAATAGCAGCTTCCTGGCAACAGCCCCTTAGTCAGTTAAAATGTGTTGTGTTTGGTTGCCCTGTGTCAACCCAGCATTCTGCCTCCAGAGGTGCCCTCGCTGGGGACTTTCCTCTGAGAGCAATCACAAGAAGATGGGGCTCCAGATGGCTCCACGCAGAACAGAACAGGGTGGCCGTCTGGACATGTGCGTGGCTCTGGGGAAACCATGTACCAGGGAGAGGAGAGTGAGGTGTGGGAGCAGTCACCGCCCATGTCCCCTGGGTGGGGCTCCAGTCAGCCTGCTTAGTCTTCAGGGTCTGGAATGGGAACTAGCCCCTCTATCACTGGTGTTGGGGGTCTGTTGGTTAATGCAGGAGGGAACCCGTAAGGGGCCACTGAGGGTGCTGCAGGCCAGGAGTTGCTGCTCACCCACCCCTGTCCCACCCGGCCCCTTAGGGGGTCACTGATGTCCCAGCTCAGCAGTCAGGTGGTCATAGTCCCTGTTTGATCTCTTCAGGGCCCGATGGATGGGGTGAGGTCCCCCACACATGGTGGGCTTCTCTCAGTCTGCTGTCTCAGGGGTTAATGTCATCTGGAGACAACATCACACACACACACCCAAAATAACGCCGAATGTCTGGGCCCTTGGTAGCCTGCTCAGGTTGACACATGGAGTTGGCCAGCACTCCTCTGAGGAGGGAGGCGCCAAGGCCTGCTCACCTGCCCGGCTTCCATTCTCTTCTTCCTCCCGCAGCCGCCAGCAGTGGTTTGGAAGGAGTTGTACCCCCATCGAGGGCCCGTTGGCCGTGGTCAGGCTATGCAGTGTGGGCCATTTGTGTGATGGTTTCCCTGGGCTGTGGCATGGGGACAGGATTTCTAGGCTACCGGTGAGTCGGGAAGATTTTCACATATCCTCAGGTTCATAGTGTGTTGCTCCACAGGTCTCTGCGCTTCTAGGAACTCTCCACATGCAGGCACCATATGTCACTTCCTGCTAATTTCCCCCTCACTTCCCCTTCCTGCCTCCTGGTTTGGGGGGAAGCTAGGAATTGAATCATATGCAAACCTCACCCAGCTGGTTCTGTGACAGCAGCCAGGCTGGATGGAGCCCAGGTATTAAACAAGAATCCACAGGACACCCACTGAGGAAGGAAGGAACCCAGCAGGCAGGCTCTGAGCCGGTGCACCTGCCTGGGAGATGGGGATTAGGATACACGGGTCACAGGCTCCCACTCCTTCCCTCTGCATACACTGACTCTGTGGCTCCCGTGCAGCTCGGGCCACTGTTGGTGACCATGGAGTCATTCACTGTGGCTCTGTGGGCCCATGTCTCCATAAACCATGAAGAGGAGCTATAAGGCCAAGGCCCTCCCCCCCAACCCTTTCCCCAACCGTGCGTGTTGGATCATCTGTGAGGATGAGCAGGGTACTTAACATCTCCCCATGCCCCAGTGTGCCCATCTGTAAAGCAGAGACATCAGAGCACTTAATTCACAAGGTTTTACTAAATATCATTCTGTTAGGCTCCACAAGTCAGCTTTGCTGTGTCGTTGCTATTATTATCATTATTATTATTACTACCCCGTAACACGTTGTCCTCCCCTTCCCTTCTCTGCATTCTGTTCCATCTTGTGTTGGGTCTTCCTTTTGCTTTCCCACTGGGCAGCCTCAGGAAGGTTGATGTCCTCTTGGCAGGAAAGGACTCTCCTCCGACACGCAGAAAGACCCCACCCATGCACAGCCCCCACCGGGCGGCAGCCCCCTTCTCACCCGTAGTCCTGCTGTGGCTCAGGCACTGCCCCCTCAGCCCCCATTCTCACCCTGCTCCTGCGTGGGCGCTGACCGCTCTGTTCCCGGGGCAGGTTCAGCCCGGCGCAGTGTGTGTGGTGGCTGCATCTGCTGTCCCTCTCCGTGGTCTGCTGTGTTTTTGTCACCCAGCCACTAATGGTAAGAAAGGCCTCCGTGGTAGAGGCACCTTCCATCCATCAGTGGGGCCTGGAAGGGAAAGGGAGAGGCTGGCTTCATGTTCGTAGTGTAGCTTGATTTTCTTTGTAGCTTGATTTAAGAAGCAGTGAACCTGGGAACCCGGCCCTGAGCCAAGCTCCATGTGGGCCTGTTCTTCAATTCTCATAAAATCCTATGAGGAATGAACCACTTCAATCCTCAGTTTTCATTTGAGGAGAGTGAGCTTCAGAGAACACAAGTCTCTGGAGGGAGGCCGCACCTGCTGGGAGGGTGGTCGGGAATCGAGGCAGTGGCTGTTTGTGGGGTCCTGGCAGCAGTTAGGGACAGGAAGGCAGCTCTGTGCGGTGCAGTTGACCCTCTGTGCTGCCACGATTTTCTTTCTTCCAGACATGCCTCATGGCATTGGGTTTTGCTTGGAAAAGGAGAGGCGACAACCAGTTTTACAGGGAGTCTTTATGTGAGGCAACCAGGAATCTGGACTCTGAGCTGGAAGAACGTTCCTGGACTCACCTTCCACTTTCTTCAAGCTACGGTTTTCCTGGCTGTGCCGCTGAAGTTGAAAAAGTGAGGCCTGTGCCGAGGAACTGAGCTGCAGGGAGCGGCTTTGTAGTCGCATTGGAGTGTCTGGACTTGGGCTTGGAATTCAAATTGGGTTGCCTTTTAGGAGACCGCTGGGATGTATCCTAATTTCTTACATTTCTTTGCACACACGTACTTGACAGAAGAACAATTAAGACTTCTTTCCTTGTCTTTACCCCAACCCCAAGGAAGTCAGAGCACCAAGAAAATTAACATATTTTAAAATGAGAAATACAATTCTTGCATATCATTTCAAAGAAATTTTAGGCCATTTGCAGTTCAGTGGACCCACAGGAAATGTGTTCCTTCTCACTCTCTCCTCTCCTCCTCTGTGCTCAGCGGTGCCTGTGGGATGCAGAGATCTCACTGGCAGAGTGAGTGACGCAAAGGAGAAGGGTCTGGTGGCCACATGAACTTCACAGGCTCGTTGTTAACACAGGTGCACATGAAGTGCACTTGGGGTCCTGCACACCTGTGGTGTAATCCCAAGGGCGTAATTCCAGCCAGATCCCTGTGTCTGCCCTCCTCACCCGTCCCCTCTCCCCTTGGAGGCTAGTAGTGAGCTGCGGACCTGGCGGGGCCTGTCTCCCCCACAGCCTCTCGACCTCCCCTGCAGGCCCTGATCATGGCGATGAAATGTGGTGAGCACAAACCTTGTACCAGCCATTGTGCTATTCCACGTCTACACTTCATTTATGTTTATCATTTCATTTGTTCTCTACCAGACCCTATGAAGTAGGCAGCCGTATTGCACCCCATTTCAAAGATGGCAAGTGGAAGCTCAGAGAGGGAAGTGATCAGACCAAGGCCACAGGACCGTGAGCAGGGCTCTGGGGCTTCCTCATGTGCCCCCTGCCTCCCACTTTTTGACACGCTGCGCTGTGCTGGCTCTCTGCCACCTTCTGGATCTGAGCTTTCCTTTTCTCTTCGAAGGCGTTTCTGCCTCTTCTGCCCCATGTGCAGCTGTGCACTGCTGGCTGCCTGTCTGTTTTTTCTTTTCTGTACTCAACCTCAGGGGGAAGCATCGTTCCAATGAATTCAGCCATGACCCTGAGGGCCAAGCTATTATCTCCAGACCTGTGTGCCCATCCCACTAACTCTTTAATGTCAGGACGCCCACAAATGACCCTCCCCCACATCCAGCCACACTGTGCCCCTTCCCAAGATGGCACGTTGGCTCGAAGGAACATCCGAACCCACAGGCTCCATGTGTGTAAGGTCTCGGTGTGGGTTTGTGTACCTGCCAGACATTTCCTGGAAGCCCAGAGTCTCTGAGACAAAGGACTGCCCTGGCCTCTCAGGCAGCCCCAGTGCCTGCTCTGTGAGTGGGTTCTGAGTGAATGAATGACTATGAGATAAATGGAGGATTATCTTCAAGGGTTTACTTATCTGGCTACTATTACGCCCTGATCATAACCAGATAGAGTGGGAAGGCAATAACACTTTTTATAAAAAGAAAAACAAAGGTGTTCCTTGCTCAGACTGTACTTTAACATGGCTTTTCCATAGTTCAAAGGTCTTTAAGAGAAAATTTGTACAAATGCCAAAGGTGATTGCTCCTCTGATTTGATAGTTGCAGCCATGCCTCTCATGTAGCGGCTCTTTGTAATGGCCCAGCTGCAATTCTTGCCAAAAAAAAAAAAAGCTCGTCTGGGACACGAGCAGATATTTTAAATGGGTCTACCCCTCCCAGACCCTTCCCAGCTACCTGGTACATGTTATCTGGGACCTCTTTGTCCCCCAATCCCCAGGCAGAATGAAAGGGACGGTGACAATGTGGTCCTTGGGCTGGTAGAAACACTAGGGCCTCTCCCCCTCCACCACCAGACCAGCGGCTCACCGCACCCTTGTCCTTGACAGGTGTTGGCTGCGCGGCAGCGAGTGCGGCGCCTACGCTGGGCATGTCCACCATCCACAGCCCAGCTCAAGGTCACCAGGGAGCGGATGAGGAGAGAGAGCCGCGCGCAGGCTGCCCTGAGGTGAGTGGTGGCCTTGCTGGGGATGGGCTTGCTCTGGTCTGGTCCCCCTTTCAGAGAGAGTGTCCTCCTGCCTCTGGTAGTTCTTAGACGTGTCCTCATTGGTGGGTGGGAGTGTGGTTGGGGAAACCTTGCTGGCCCCAAGGTCATCCTTACCCATAGACACAACCTGCACTGTCTGAACATGAGGGGATGTAAGGAAACTTGACTGGAGGCAGAAAACAGAATTCTGCAACTTGCCCGTAATGAGAAGCTGGGTAAGGACTGTCTCTCTCCAGGCGTCAGCTCCCTCCATCCCTGCGTGGATTTGCACACCTGATCAGATCTAATCCCACTCACATCTGCCCTCAGCCCGTGGCTGGAACCTTTGCTTCTCCAGCCGGGGCACTCAAGAGTGTGGGAATCGATAAAATAATTACAGCACCGCATCCTAGGGCATTGATTTTACCCAATGACAAATATTTTTAAAATAGCTTAAATATTCAAATATGCACGACTATGTAAGGTGCTAGTAACATAATTTGAGTGTTTTTTTTTTTTTAAGAGATAAAACACAAATTTAAGAAATAGGCCTTGGCAAAGCTCTTCAACATAGACCTCGGGCAGGCTTCTCTTGATGACCTCTCTCCCCCTCCCATTCGTGGTGATGCTGGGTGGATTGTGGCCACAGTAAGGGCCTTTCCATGCATGCCAGAAGCTCCTTTCCAAATTCTGAACATGAATTTGGTCTCTCGCTGCTGTAGTTTGTGAAGGATTTAGGAATTTCTGATATTTTCCCAAAAATGCCATTGCTAGAATGTGTAAAAGAAGCACCCCCAACCGTTTTCCTTTAAAACAAAATCCCTTCATTACAGTCTGAAGCACTATTAACTCCCCCTTAAGTATTTTCCAAATTCTTTTCCAAAGAAAAGAAGCTATACTTGTTGCTAGGATATCACATTAAAAAGAGAGCAGGAAAGGAATTCCAGAAAGATGGAGCAGTGGAGAGGTTTTTTAAACTTGTCAAATCTCCCCATAAAATTAGAGCAATTAAGATAGCAAGAACTAAATCCACAAAAAACATGCACATCAAACCAGAGGCAAGTTGTCCCCCATCTCTACAGGTACACAGGTGGTGACCAACCACTGAGTGCCCCAGTCCTGTAGTGTGGCATGCCTGCAGAACACAGCAGAGGGATGTGGGGGGTACCCAATGCACCTGAAAACAGAAGGACCCCAAGCCCCAGCAGACATCACTCACTAGGAAAGTGTGGGTGCATCTGGGAGGAGTTTGCACACTCCAGTTCTCAGGAGAGTGCAAGATCTGGAGGCTTGGAGCCACCCAACCAGTTGAGCCTTCAGAGCTAACCAAGCCTGCCTTTGCCAGAACACAGCCTCATAGAGGGGAAACAGCTGGGGGCAGTATCCAAGCAGCACAGGCCCAGAGAAAGCAATTAGAGACAGCAGATGTGGAAAGAGGCTAAACTAGCTCTTTTGCAATAACATAACTAAAGGTCTGGGAAAAACCTACAGGAATGAAAAGAAACCACTACAAATAATAAGAAATTTAGTAAATTACCAACTTCTAAAATTAAAAGACAAACCTAATGATAAACCTTTGTATAAACTCAAAGACAATTCAATGGGAAAAAGATAATCCCTTTAAAAAAATGGTGCTAGGGGCTGGGTAGTCCTAGCTGAGGCGGGTAGATTGCTTGAGCTCAGGAGTTGCAGACCAGACTGCAGGTCTGCAATGAGACCCTGTCTCTATTTTAAAAAAAAAGGGAAACTAGTCAGGCATCATGGCAGATGCCTATAGTCTCAGCTACTTGGGAGGCTGAGGCAAAAGGATCACTTGAGCCCAGGAGTTTGAGGTTGCTATGAGCTAAGACACCAGAGCACTCTAGCCTGGAGCAACGGAGTGAGACTCTTACCTATCTCAAAAAAATAATAGAAATAAAAATAAATAAAAAATGGTGCTGGGAAAATGGGATGTTGATGTGTAAAAAATAAACCAAAAAAATGGACCTTAGTATACATATACTTCACACCTTACATGAAAATTTCCTCCCAGAGATTTATTAAAGCCCAATTCCATTAAAAATGTTTTGCCAAGTGACACTCCTGGGTCTGTAAGGATGCTAACTTTAAATATCTCCTTCCAGAAACCTTTCCATGTACATCCTCACGCTGCTTCTGCTTTTGTGTATAACGTACGGGGGATTCTCCCAGGATGAATATTCTCTCAATCAAGCTATCCGGAAGGAACTGACAAGGTAGGAGGCTTGAGGAACTCCTCCAGTTCTTACACGAGTTCATGGCCAGCCTGTGCCCAAGGGGAAGCTCGAAGCTTGGGTTCTGAGGGAGTTTACTTCATCCTTCAGGCAAGCAAGACACCTCTTTGTTTTCTAGCATCAGAGTGTCAGAGGGACCCACAGACTCTCTCTTCCACTTCCTCAGTCCCTTTACCTCTGCAGGACTGAGGCCCAGAGAGGGATCTTCATCATGCCCCACATGCGAAAGATGGGAAATGTCCAATGGGCTTGTGGACCATCTCCCTAGTGCTAATAAGAGGCCTCCATCGGCAGACTTGGGGCACTTTCCTAGCATGTCATTTTAGGCACATAGTGAAACAAGGACATTTCAAGGCACTTTGAGTTCTGTTCCAAAATAAGGTCTTATGTTTTTTCCTTCCTTCCTTCCTTCCTTCCTTCCTTCCTTCCTTCCTCTGAAGACATCTGGGTTCTTCCATCAAAGACTATGGTTGCAATTAATAATAAACAACAGTGATTTTAAACAATTTGTAATATCGTCTCAAGTTCTCTACCATTTCCCAAGCATTTGTGTGCTTCTTTCTATTTCTAGTCATAGTAGGCATTTATCATCAGTAAACATTAAATAACTAAAAATATATAAAGCAGAAAAATGTCCATGATTCCCCCCGGCAGAGGCAACCATGATGGCATTTTGTTGCGTCCTATTTCTTCTCCATGTCTTAAGGCTTCTGAGATTAGTATGCATATTGTCATCGACGGGTGCATTTTGTACAGCACTTCTTTTTCTACTCAGAGCTGTCAGACTTTATTTTTCACCTACCCCAAACCGTCAGCCTAATAGCTCTTCAAAAAAAATTGGCTTTTATTTCTTAGGTACATGATATGAAATAGTATTTGTTCTTCAGAATGGTTTCAGTGACAGGAAATGGAATGATTCTGTGTGAGAATAGGAGGCATTTCTGCAGCATTTCTATGAATGTGTTGCCTTTAGTAAGCAGTTTGATTTGATGTAAATATCAAGTGGTGAGTGTCTGGAAGTCCATTGACTTTTACATATCAATTCAGACAGAGGGTTGTTTATACCCAGCCAGATATTGGCTAGTGAATGCTGTCTGCCCCCTGTTTTACCAATAAAGTCAGAGCTAGAACTCCATTACAATGAATCTGGATTGTTTAGAGCTCAGTAATCCAATCCTCTCCTGCAAAGCATTCAAATAGTGAAGTTAAGTAGAATTTTCTGTCTCCCTGTTTGCAAACCCAGCCCTCATTCCCATCAACGACCAACTTTTCACCTTTCCCATCTGTGTAGGAGCGCAGTTTGTGCCAGTAGGTGGTGCTGTTTGCAAAACAAAGTAACGATTTAGGTCCTCTCTGGAAAAGGAAATCAACGAGAGAAACTTCTGGCTTTTGCTATTTATTTTTTGTCTCACATTTCATAAATCAGCACCATCTGACATAGTTCTCATTTGAATTTTCGCTTCTTGATATTCAAATCAGAAATATTGCAGCTGAGATAATATTTGTGCGATATCTCAGGTCCATTTTAGACCCAAGTGCTTAGATTAACGACTCAAATGTTGCCTCCCATGGGTTTGCACAGACCTTGCATGTTCCCATGGGGATGTGAGACCTCACTGCCTCTGCGTGCTCTGGCCACCAGGCAGGGATATTTATGTGTCCTGATTGGGAATGGAATGTTTAACATGGACCTTCTCCTCCTCAGTCCTCACCCCACCCACCCAGTACCTAATCCTGAGAAGTCAACAGCTCCTGAGGGTTTGGCTGTTAGCATTCCACACAGAGGAACTAAGTCCAGGAGGGGAAATAGATTAAATAGCATCCGGAGACTGGGCTTCTGACTCTCATTTGGTTACCAGGTGACTACAGCAAGTCCTTGGACTCTAGGCCTGAGTGTCTTCATCTGTAAAGTGATGAAGGTGGACTACTCATGTCTTAACAAAAAATCATCATGTTATTGGATTCCCTCATAACTTAAGTTATACCTGAAGTGTTTCTGAACTCAATAACTCTTTAGGAAATGCCAAGTAAAACAAAATAAACGAAACAAAAATCAACCACTCAATGAAACAGCAGTCAATGAAATACATACTCTATCCAGGTACCATCAATGGAGAATAACCTGGTTTGTCTTTTGCATTGTTTGGCGAGCTTTGTGGGCTTGGCCTATTTAATTGCCATAATCAATACAGACAGGGCCAAAATGTTCTTGGATCGTGTGGTTAACTACCCGCACTCCAAGTCTGGGGTGGGGTATTTCGGCCACGAGACCCATTCAGACTTAGTTTCTTTAACGTCATCCTAACAGGGAGCAGTATCAAGAAGTAGTAACATTTCCCAAAAGTCGCATGAACCCACCATGGCTGTGAAGAACCACTTTGTTTTTTAAAAACAGAATATGGAGCATATTCGTCTACGAATATACAGTATCTGTTAAATAATCCTGCCTCCCAGAGCAGATGGTTAACACTTTCCTCTGTTGAAAATTGAGCTCTGTTCTTTATGGCTGCGCCTCCCTCCTTCTTTGCCCCCTCGGTTCCTTCCTTTGAGTGGCTATGAATCTTTGCAGGGCTGTGTCTGCTTTCTTTTGGCCTCTTTATGTATTCTGCTTTCCTAGTGCCTCTCTGCGGCTTCATTCCACCCCCGGGGTATGTTGGCAGGTCTCCAATGTGCTGTGCATTTGATGTGCAGTTTGGCCAACTTTTCAGAGGAGTGCGGAGTTGAGGACCAGCACCCAGTGAAAGGCCTGCATAGATTAAGCTCTGGAAATGTATAAACCAACAGAGATGAAATACTTGAATGGACCGGAGATCATTTCTCTGTAAGACAAAAGAAATAAAACCAGCAAGACAAATTAGTTCACTAGATTTTATTCTCACAAGGTATAGAAATTTTTCAACACATTTATAGTCTGTATGAACTGTTGGTTGAGGCTGTTTGCATCTGTCTGTTTATATATTATTAATTTTTTTGATCCTTGATTTTATTTTATATTGTTTAATTCTTTGTCACAAACGGTCAAGTTTTTAAAAACTCTTTCTACTCTATCTCCAAAATCTGCCCTAAATCAACAGTGGAATATTTACTCCGTACGCTTGCCTGAGAGCACATGCTCTGTAGTGAGCTGGTAAACAGCTCGCAACTGGTTCTCTGCTCCCACCGTGGTCTATTTCATACCATCACCGTGACATCACTGAATGCGGAGTGGAGATGAGGCATGCACATTTTGCTATCTTGGCGAGAGACCCCCTTTGTTCACAACTCATAGTTAGTTTATTCTCTGAAAGAGTCTGGCTTTGGGTGCTAAAATAGGCAGGACAAATTTGTGTGTACTTGGACGACCTGAGTTGATATCCCTTTTTTTTTTAATTTTTAATTTCAGCTTACTTGTTCATTCTTCTTCGTTTGACGTACTCTTTTTTTTTTTTAGATGTTCTTCCTCTGGCAATGCTCTGTCCTTGCCTCCCCAGTAGGTGGGATTACAGACGTCTACCACAACGTCTGGCTGTTTTGATGTTAGTAGAGACGGGGTCTTGCTCTGGCTCAGTGCTGCTCATACTGGTCTCGAACCTCTCATATGGGTCTCAAACCTCCGAGCTCAGGCAATCCACCCACCTCGGCCTCCCACAGTGCTGGGACTACAGGCGTGAGCCACCATGCCCGGCCTAGTTGATATCCTTTTATAACTTCTTTTTTTTTTGAGACGGAGTCTCACTATATGGCCCCCTGGTAGAGTGCCATTGCATCACAACTCACAGCAACCTCAAACTCTTTGCAAATTCTCTTGCCTCAGCCTCCCAAGTAGCTGGGACTACAGGCACCCGCCACAAGGCCCAGCTATTTTTTTGTTTTAGTTGTCATTGTTATTTAGCAGACCTGGGCTGGGTTCGAACCCGCCAACCCAAGTGTATGTGGCTGGCACCTTAACCACTCAGCTACGGGTGCCAAGCCCTTTATAACTTCTTATCACTTTCCAACAAAAATGCATTCCCTAAGAAGTATTTTGGTCTCCCCTTTCATGAAGAGAGACCCAGATGGAACGGCCACACCAGACCCCTGTCTGTTTGCTGTGGGATGCTGATGAGCACAACATTCTTGCCTATAGCCAGTGTCCCTTCATGTTGTTCACTTCCCCACATGAGGACAGGGATTTGATTTTCCAATTCCCAGTGCCCAGAAGTGTGCCTGGTCCCTGGTCATTGCACAGTGACGTTTGTTGAGTGAAGAAGTGAGTGAATGAACCAGTGCTTTATCCGCTATTTGCTCTCCCCTCCTGCTACTAAGGAGGAGAGTGAGCTCCAGGATTTAATGCCGCAAGCTGCCTGCCGAAGGCTTTAGTTTAATTCCCTCAGAGCACCTGAAATTTGGATGAGAGAAAAATTGGCAGGAAAAGGACTTTTGTTCTTACTTTTTTTTTTTTTTATTGTTGGGGATTCATTGAGGGTACAATAAGCCAGGTTACACTGATTGCAATTGTTAGGTAAAGTCCCTCTTGCAATCATGTCTTGCCCCCATAAAGTGTGACACACACTAAGGCCCCACCCCCCTCCCTCCATCCCTCTTTCTGCTTCCCCCCCCATAAACTTAATTGTCTTTAATTGTCCTCATATCAAGATTGAGTACATAGGATTCATGCTTCTCCATTCTTGTGATGCTTTACTAAGAATAATGTCTTCCACTTCCATCCAGGTTAATACGAAGGATGTAAAGTCTCCATTTTTTTTAATGGCTGAATAGTATTCCATGGTATACATATACCACAGCTTGTTAATCCATTCCTGGGTTGGTGGGCATTTAGGCTGTTTCCACATTTTGGCGATTGTAAATTGAGCTGCAATAAACAGTCTAGTACAAGTGTCCTTATGATAAAAGGATTTCTTTCCTTCTGGGTAGATGCCCAGTAATGGGATTGCAGGATCGAATGGGAGGTCTAGCTTGAGTGCTTTGAGGTTTCTCCATACTTCCTTCCAGAAAGGTTGTACTAGTTTGCAGTCCCACCAGCAGTGTAAAAGTGTTCCCTTCTCTCCACATCCACGCCAGCATCTGCAGCTTACTTTTAATGATTCTCAGTGATCCAGAAACAACTCTTTTTTTCTGTTCTTGCCTGCAGAAATGTCAGAAACTCCTTGGGAGGCTTGAGAAGTGTGGCCGACTGGTGGGACTGGAGTCTGACCGTGCTGCTGGACGGCCTGTACCAGGGAGGCCCTGTGGCAGCCAGTGGGCCAGAGGCTCAGGTGGGCTCTCCAGTCCCCCCTCACAGGCCTTCTATCACTTAGAAGGCCATGTTACAGTGGACAAAACAGTCACCAACATGTGGACTCCAATACTACATGGTTTCCTGAATAACCAGTGAGGCTGTGAGGCCGGTGGCCCTCCACTGTGGGCACCTGTGGCCAGCAGGGCGCCCCATGCCTTTCCCTGTTAGAGCCCTTTTGCCCAGCCGATTGCACCCCTGGCAGCTACGTGGATCTCCAGACCCCTGCAGTCCTCAGGCCCCGGCTGGACATGAGGCTATGGCACAGCCACGGGGGCGGGGGGAGGGTGGGGCTGGTGGGTTGCAGGTGAATAAACTGAAGATTCTAGTATGAAATGCCATAGCAAAGGGGTGCAGGGAGCCCCTGGAACAAGGGAGGAACAAGGATGGCAGCCTCAAGGAAGCTTCTGCGGCAGGCGAGACTGGTACTAAGTGATGAAGAAAAAGTGAATATGCATTTGGCATAATCTGTTTTCTTGCTAATCTTTTATTTTCAACCCCCGCCCTTTTTTTTTTAAATGGAAGATCTTCATCCTAAATTATTCAAACATGGTATTTCTCATTTTATTTGTGGCATTGTATGTAGTCTTCTGGGTTGGTGGCACTGGAGAAATGATAGAAAAAGATGAAAAGAGGTCATTCTGGTGTGATGTGAATTATGAAAGCATCCTTTGAATGTCAGCCCTCTTCCAGGTCAGGACTGGCTTTCAGGACGTTGGTGCATCCTCAGAATGTTGTTAGAAGCCAAGCAAAAGTCTCTCCTCTAAGTAGCAGGGGAAGTTCTCCAGAGCACACCAGCCCTTTTTAGCTCTGCCTGATAATGTCTGAAGCCTGTGTTGGCCAGTCCTCTTCCTTGGTTTTCTTCTTTTAGGCCGGAGCTCTTGGAGGAAAATGCTTCCTAATAGGAAGTCCAGTAATCCAGCAGCTAAAAGTTTCTCCCAGCAGTTCCTGCAAGGTAAATGTTCCTTTTCATTCTGTTATTAAAAAGAACTGGAATTAGAAAAGTGTACTTGACGGTGGGCAGGACCCCGGCAGACTTTTGTAACTTCTGGCTGGGGCTGGGCAGAGCTCAAGGCTTGCCCCTGCCTTCACCCAGCCAACCCTTTCCAGAGACTCTTCCTTCCTGATGTTCTGCTGCAGGTTTCCTTGGGTCCTTGTTTGGCCTTAAAGACTGGTGTTCCAGGCCAAACCAAGATTTTTAATCCAAAATAGAATAGTCTCGTGTTCCTTTTCTAACAGGGTGGGTGCCCCAGGATGGGCACCTCACCTATGTTGTCCCTCCAGTGAGGAAATCTTCAGATGGTCTGAGCCCAAGCCTCAGGTGCCACCTTTCTGTGGGGAGAACCTTGATCCCTCTAGCTTGAGCTAGAGCCTGGGGACCCTAAAACAGACCGCAGGATGTTCCTTTGAGGGGATCAGGGTGCCGTGTTGCAGGATAGTCTGTGCGCCTGTGTGCAGCCAGGTGGGAACGCCCTGAATGCAGGGTGGACTTGGGAATAGCGACCTGTCTTCTTCTGAGTGGCGTCTTTTCCCACAGCCTCCGGGGACATTTTCCGTACTCACTGAAGACTGTCTTCCCACATGCAACCCTGACATTGGAGGCCCTGAGAACCCCCACCTAACTGAACCACAGAACCAAAATGTGACCCCAGCCTGTCCCAGGGGCTGTGGGGCAAGGGAGGACTGTGTGCTTAGTTTGGGCAGAACCAGGTCAGTGTGACTCAGAGGGCCAGCGCTCATCCCAGCTTGCCGGCCACTCCCCAGCTTTCTGGTCACTGACTGACTGGCTGGTCACTGCCTGGCTTGCTGGTCACCACCCTGGCTTGCTGATCACCGTCCTGGCTCGCTGGTCACTGCCTGGCTGGCTGGTCACTGCCCGGCTTGCTGGTCACCACTCTCACTTGCTGGTCAGCACCCTGGCTTGCTGGTCACCCGGCTTGCTGGTCACCGACCCAGCTCAGGTATCGGCTGGATTTGGTGCTACTGCAGCAGACACAGCCTCCTGACAGCCCTGAGAGGTGGGCATTTCACTGCCAGGGGCTCGAGCAAAACTTATCACTGTTGTGAGTGGCAGAAACGTGTGTTAGGGGGTGACAGATGCAAACTCAGGCCTTTCTGCTCGTAAGTGTGTAGAGGAGGACAAAGCAGAACATTTTCTCAAAGTATCACTACAATGTTGTGATACTTAAAAGACGGCTGTGCTGGACCATCTGGAGGGCGTGGGATATGGTAGACAGGCAGTGTTGGTGCGGCCACACGCACCACTCACCTGACTGTGCAGCGGGCTGGTGCCAGTTTGCACCACATGGTGCAGATGATGAGTGGAGTGTCAAACTCGTGACAAGCGTGACCCCACAGTGCTCCCTCCCCTCCCCCAACTGTGTGGCTTTGCAGGTCCAAAGCCCACAGGGCCCTGGCAGGACTCAGGGCCAGCAGGTGGATTGACCGCAGCACCAGGGCTGTGTCCGTGCACTTCACCCTCTATAACCCCCCAACCCAGCTCCTCAGCAGCGTGTCTGTGAGCTTGGAGATCCTCCCCACAGGGCGGCTGGTACCTTCATCCCTGGTGGAGTCATTCAGCATCTTCTGCAGTGACTCAGCTAAGAGTCACCTCCTCCTTCTTCTCAAGGTGAGTTCACCTCCCACGACAGTCTCCTTGTGGAGCACAGTGACCTGGGGTTTCAGGGGGCTGGGCCGTCCACCACACAGGACCAGCACCTTCCCCTTGGCCCCCCTGCCCTCCACACTCTTGTCACACCCCATCATGCTGCAGATGTCACACTAGATTTGGGGGCACAAGACAAAGAAGGCGTCCAATGGGGACACCAATCATACACCTGGCAAAGAGAAGAGGGCTGTCTTCACGTCCTAAAGTCATCACAGGAGGCCTAGGCCTGACATCTGGGTCTCCCATGGGTCATAACTCAGGCTGCTCCAACAGAATATCACAGACTAGGTGGCTTAAACAAGAGATATTTATTTCCCAAGATTCTAGAGGCTAGAAGTTTATGAGAAAGGTTCTAGCACAGCCAGGTTCTGGTGAGGGCTATCTTCCTGGCTGGTAGACCCTTCTTTCTTTTTTTGTTTTGTTTTATTTTGTTTCTTAACAGAAATTAATTGATCAATTAATTTATTTACTGAGACAGACTCTCACTCTGTTGTCCTGGGTAGAGTGCCACTGTGTCATAGCAACCTCAAACTCTTGGGCTCAAGCAATTCCACCCAAGTAGCGGGGACTATGGGTGCCCATGACAATGCCCAGCTATTCTGAAAGACGGGATCTCGCTCTTGCTCAGAGTGGTCTCAAACTCCTGAGCTCAAGCAGTCCACCACCTCAGCCTCCCATAGTACTAGAATTACAGGCATGAACTACTGCTCCTGGCTAGAAATTTATTTATTTTTATTAATATAAGGATGCATAGCGTTAGATCACTGTTTGCATTTGTTCGTTAACTTCTGAGTTGTAGATGAGTCCTTCACCCAGGAGGGGTGCCTTATACCCCTGTGTTTTACCTGTTAAGTGGGAGCTTACTGGGCCCCTCCCCTTCTTCCTCCCTTCCTTATAGTTGAATTTGATTGTATTTTTCCCTCACATGGGTCTGTGGTTGTTCATTTGCTAGTTTCAAGTCAGTATTGAGCATCGGGTTCTTGCTTTTCCATTCTTGAGATACTTTACTAAGGAGAATGTTCTTCACTGCCATCCAGGTAAATACAAAGATGGAAAGTCTTCATCCTCTTTTTGTGGGGGAGCTGGTTTCGTACTGTGTACTCACATGACCTCTTCTTGGTGGGTACATGGGATGGGAGGGGAAGAGAGCAAAGGAGAGGGACCCATGCTCATGTGTTGTCTGGCTCTGCAGGTGAAGGTCACTCACCCTGCAGGGTCAGGGCCTCTCGGAGGCCTCAGTTAACCTTGGTTACTTCTCTGAGGTTCCACCTCCAAATCCATCCACACTGCAGGTCAGGGATTCCCCCCATGAACTGGGGGGACACCAATCTTCAACCCACATTACAGGGGATCTGGGTGGGGTACAATATGTTCGCACACCATAGTTGAATAATCTAAAGCACTGTACGTCACCCCGAGCTTTTCTTTGGGAACGGTGCTGATTTTGTTGCCTGCAGTGCACTTTTCTGCTACGAAGAACTCAGTTCTGCTGACGCTTTGCGTCAAGCTTGCTTTGCCTGAGAGGGGAAGAGAGGAGAATCCCAAGGAGTTTGGGACTCTGGGGAGGGTCGAGGGCCACAGCGCAGGCTGAGTGGGACTGTGAATACAGGACAGTACCACACTTGCCTGTGGGTGGCGGGGAGGGCAGGAGAATGGCCTGTGGGCCAGGCTGGCCGGGGGAGGCAGGAGAAGCTATCCCCTCGGGCTCCAACAACACACGGCCATCAAGGTAAACAGCATTCTAGTACAGTACTTTCAAAAGTCACAATTCATACAGACATAATGGACAAAATATCACGATTTTAGACACCAGCAGGGTCAGTTTTGCTGACTGACTCCTCCCTTGGCCTCAGGCTCTAATTCAGCCTCCCAGTAACCACCAAGGGTGGGCTCTGCTCCGGTTCTGTCAGTGGCAACTTACAGCAGCACAGTGCGCAGAACTCCAGAGAAGGACCAAGGATGCCCAAGCCCCTGCTGCCGGGTTCCAGGTTCTCACACACCCATGGCTGAATTTGAGTTTGAGTTAGTGCATGAACTCAAGAGGCATGAGTAACCACATGCCTTCTCAGTGGAGAGAACTTTAATAAAGCCCTAATATAGGAGCTTGTAAAGGTTTTACTCGGTCAGGGTAACTAACATATGTATATATTTCATATTTCACATGCACTCGGACCCACTCATTTGAGAGGTGCAGGCTGGAG
The DNA here is from genome assembly GCF_027406575.1 of Nycticebus coucang. Classification (NCBI taxonomy): domain Eukaryota; kingdom Metazoa; phylum Chordata; class Mammalia; order Primates; family Lorisidae; genus Nycticebus; species Nycticebus coucang. The sequence continues at coordinate 8,060,785 of NC_069790.1, forward strand.
GGGCAGTGTGGAGGTCAGAGACCCCTGTAGTCCCTGGTGTCTGTGGGTGCAGGGCCTGTCAGGGGTTCTGGTGCCTGGTAGGAAGTTGGGTTTTGGTGAGGGTTCACCACGTGCAGAGCTTTGAACCCCCAGTGCGGTGCGTGGGCACGTCTAGCATTACAGCTGCAGAGCACAAAATTGTCTTACATCCTATTTACTCAAAGAGTAACTGGCAGGGGAGCCAGCCGCGAGTTGAGCCCTTATAAAAGCAGTTGATGAGTGTTTCTGCCGCCCTTGTGTCCTTCCACCAGCTGGTCTTCCTGGTGCTCAGCCTGGTCCACCTCTGTCTTCAGCTCTACAGTATGACAGAGAAGAGCGTTTTTAACTACTGGAGAAAACCAAGAAACTGGCTGGAGGTAGCCTCCCTTATCATTTTGTGGAAAATGACAATAAACTGTATCTTAAAAAATAATAACTTTAATGAGAAATCGATTATGCACTGCTTACTTCCAACATTATTGCTGTTTTCTCCCTCTGTGGTGTCAATGCCAAAATAGCACTGGCCATTTTTTTTTTTTTTTTTTTTTGGCGGTTTTTGGCTAGGGCTGGGTTTGAACCTGCCACCTCCAGCATATGGGGCCTGCACCCTATTCCTTTGAGCAATAGGCGCCACCCAGCACTGGCAATTTTTTACAGCTACCATCATACAGCTCCGTTATCATGTTACAGGCCAGCTAGCCGGCCTGTAACATGATAACGGAGCTGAAAACCCCCCTTCCCCTAGTGATGCCTTGACTATCTGACCCTGTAGAGCCTAGGCAAATGTGTGTGTGTGTGTGTGTCTTAGTATTGGACAAAAAGGTTTAAAAAGTAAGAGAAAAATAAAAACAAATGAAAGCTTACGGGATAAAGATATAAAGAAAATATTTTTGTACAGCTGTACAACGTGTTGGTGGTTTACATGTTACTGCAAAAGAGTGAAAGGGTTATAAAATTAAAAGTGCATAAAGTAAAACATTTGCAGTTATGCTGAAGTTAATTGATTAGTGAAGAAAGATAAAACTCTTAATAGATGTAGTGTAGCCTAAGTGCACAGCATTTATGACGTCTGCAGCAGTGCACGGTAATGCCCCGGGCCTCCACACTCACTCACCTCCTCTCACCAACCCTCAAGGCCACTTCCAGTCCTGTGTGCTCCATGGGTGGTAAACGCCCTTGACAGATGCACCTTTTTTGATCTTTCTCCTGTCTTTTCCCTCTACCTTTTCTGTGTTGGGATATGTTTAGATGCACAGATGCTGACTACTGTGTTACAGTCCCCTGCAGCATCCTACAGTATTCAGCTCAGTGACTCACTGGCCAGGTGGCAGCCTAGGAGCAGTGGCCATGCCGTGCAGCCTAGGTGGATGGCACAGACTCTTCTGGTAGTCTATGTCACCCAGGTTTGTGTGAGTACTCTCTACGAAGTCTGCACAATGACAAAATCATGGGGATGTATCCCTGCCATTAGGTTTTGGATGACTGTCATTTACAACCTGGAGGCAGGCAGGGTCAGGTAGGCCCTTCCTCTGCACCTGTCTGAGCAGCCCCTTCCTCACGGGTGTTGCAGCTCTCTGTGATTGGAGTGAGCCTCGCCTACTATGCGGCCTCCAGCTACCAGGTGACACTTGCCGGAGATGTCACCGACCAGCTCCACCAAGGACTTAGCCAAGGGTGTCTGGACCTCACCATTATGGCATCTTGGAACCAGGTATACAGGGGACTCAGGGCTACACAGACAGGGCCATGCCCTGTGATGCGTCCCACACAGGGGTCACTCAGGACAGTGACGGGCACAGAGGACTTAGGACGTGCTTTTCAAGTGGGGGATATGTGGCTTCTGGATGGAACAGAACTCAGGAGTGCGGAATTCCTCCAGGAACCTGTGGGGGCCTAAGTGGCCTAAGCAAAGAGGTGCTGATGCTGTGTCGAGGGGGAGGCTGCACAGACTGGCTCAGACACATCCTGTCTGTTTTCTCTCTTCACCTGGGTAGAAGTCCTGGTGCAGGTGGTCTTAGCCAGTCTTTGTCAGTGAAGACCCCGAGGTCGAGGGAAAGGCTTGGGTCCTGTGAGGAGGAGAACTCCAAGTCCTTGCACCTGCCCCCCCAGCCCCCACTAGTGGTTCTTGCTGCAGGGAGTGGATTCCGGCTGGGATGGAAGCCCCCACAGGAGGAGCAGGCTAACACCCACACACAGGGCTGGGTGCGCCCTGGGGAGGCTCCCACGGGGTGGGGCAGGGTCCCACAGCAGGCTGTCAGGACCCGGCTGGCATGCTGCCCTCCTGATGCATGTGGACATGTGGACATGTGGAAGCCCAGCCCACACTCAGCTTCCTGTCCCCGCTACCCCCACAGACCACCCTGGACCACCTCTTTCCACCCACCTAGAGAGCAGTCAGGGCCCCGGGACCACCCCATAGCCCAGAGTGACCTCACATCCCCTGGGCTGGGCAGGTTGTGGAACAACCAAGAACAGGGACCAGTTCTCTTCCAGCCCGGGGCCTCATCACCCAGTGACCACCTGCCTTCCCCCAACCTCCTCCATCCTTCTGCGATCGGCTCCCCTGCCCACTGTGTGGGGAGACCCGGGCGGGAAGAGGCTTCCATCCTCACACTCTGTGCTTCTTCCAGCAGTTCTCCTGCTGCTGTCTCCTTGCTGGAGGTCATTTTGTGACCAGCAACAGAAACCTCCTAGCCTGGAGCCCAAGCAGGGGAATTTCCTAAAGGAATCCTTTTTCTCCTAAAGGAAAAGAATATACAAGTTTGATGAGACAGAGCCCTCGCACGAGTGAGGCAAAGTCACTTTGTTATTCACAGATAGACAGCAGGGGACAACAGAGCTTGGGGCTCACCGGGAGCTGGTCTGCTCAGGAAGACTTACCAGAGTGAGCAGACTCTCATCTGGGTGTGCCCCACTTGCACCCCAGCTGAAGGACCCCATAAAGCAGCCTTCCCTGGGTTATATACAGTGGGGCACCATGATGCGCTGTGATAGTGTGCTGGGGGGCACCCTCTTCTAGAAGAGAAGGGAGCAGAGTCCAGCCTGCTTCAGCCGGCCCCTCCTCATCTCAGGATGTCACATTCCCAGTATAGTTACTCTGAGAACTACAGACAAGAAAAGGGGACAAGCGGGCCAGCCCAGGAAATCTAAGGACCTTTCCTACGAGCACTTAGCAGCATCTACTAAAACATGCCTTGAGCAATTGTTTTGTTTACTGCCTGTATCCCCACAAGTCTGCAGCTCCAGGAGGGAGGGCTTATCTGCTTTCACTCCCACCTTCCTGGTGCCAATATCGGGCCCGATGAAGACCAGCTGTTTAATTTGTTGGCCTCTCTTGGGCTTCTGGGCCCACCTTTTGCCGTTTGTCTGTGATAGTCAACCCTCTTCCCCTTAGCTGGGTTCTGGTTACCTGTAACCATGGCCTTGCATGGCTCGCCACCCACAATGCTGACGTAGCCTGGCTTTCCTTTGCCTGTGCCCAGAGCTACAGGGGTGGCCAGCTTTCTCTCTGTGAGTTCACAGCTCACAAGAGCATCTGACTAATTGCTGACTGGCAATTAGGAAGGGGGCATTGGGAAGAGGGCAGAGGGAAGCACTTTGCAGGGTGCTCTTTTCACTCAATGTGGGAGGGGGTGGCATTCCTAGAAGGAGCCTGGTTGGGCAGACACACTAGCCTAATGACTCCCTGTGAATAGTCATTCACTATTCACCTCCTGACTTCTGGCCTTGGGAAGTAAGTTTACCCTTTTATCATTTTTCCCACTGATGTCCTATCTTTTTCATCATGTTCCATGCCAGAAAAACTTGCCTGGGGCCATTCCCTCTTCCCTGGAGATACTGTCTAGGCCAGGTACCAATTTGTGATTCCTCAATTAGCTGCTGAGTAACAGCCGATATGTATTCAGATTAAGTCCTGCACTGAGTTCTGTGCAATCATATGTACGTTAAGCTACACAACCACCTAATGAAACAGGCTATAGGATGCCACCCATAGAGACAGAGACTTTGTAAAGCTAAACATCTTGCCTGAGGTCACACACATCTAATTAGGAGTAACACTGGAATTGGCTTCTGGTCTCAGGGATCTGAGTAGCCACATTTCTGAGAGCTGAACTATAATGCAACAAAGTGGCCCTTGGAGGACACTAACTCACTGTCCTGGCCCAGGAGTGCTCCAGGCAGAAGCCTGCGGCACCAACCACTCAGTTTTGATGTTCTGTTGTGTTTTAGGACCAGCCCCATGAAAACGGGCAATGTATCCAGTGTCTACGCCCTGAGGGGCCCTTGTGTGCCCATCTCTGTGCTGGCACCTCAGCCTCTGCCCACACAATGGCTTTCCCTCCTGAACCCACGTCTGTGAACACCCTCCCCACCCCCTAAAGTTTGTCAAACTAATCCCTGTAGACAGTGTTAGAGGGATTTAGCTTTAACTTTAATTTAATCTGCATCCCAGCTGCAGAAAGTACGAGACATCTTCAAGATGAAAATGAACAATTTCTAAGGATGGAGTTTATACCCAGGATTAAAGAGCATAATTCGAGTGTGTGAAAATGGAAATGCACAGACTTTACAATCAGCAGACCCAAGGCTCATTCTCAGCTCTTCTTCGCCTAGGCCATGGAGCAAGTTGCCTAACTCTCTCCAAGTTTTAATAAGCTAGAACCCAGATACACACCTGTAGGACTGAGATTTGAGATTGGAGTACACAGGCTTGTCTCGCTGTGTGTGTGTGTGTGTGTGTGTGTGTATGTAGTTGCCCGTATATACACACACATACATATCCTTTGAGTACAGGGCTTGGCACCTGCAAATGAAAGTCCTGATACTGACAATGACCAAGAAACCTTGATAACATCCATCAATCTGTTACAGGCAAGAAAGGGTCCTTTCCCCTCTGTCTACACCATGGGGGTTTACAGCTGTGCTGGCCAGCACAGGTGCCACCAGCCACATGTGGCTACTGAGGACTTCAAATGTGGTTTGTCCAAACCGAGATGTGTTCTGAGTTTTGGAATGCTCCCTGCATCTCATAAACTCAGGATAAGAATGAAGAACTAAAAGATCTCAATGCTTTCTATATTTATTACACATTGAAACAATGATATTCTAGACATACTAGTTTAACTAAAATACATTCTAAAATACATTTCCCGTGTTTAATTTTACTTTTTGAGATGTAGCTATTAGAAAATGTGAAATTCCTCCTGTAGCGTGCCTGGTATTTCTCTTGGCCAGAGCTGGAGCCACTAAGTCCTCCCTCCATGCAGCCCGGCTGGTGTGTGATGGCCGCTCACAGCTTGTCTAGGTTTTGGTTGTCAGAGGTCATTTTGACCCTGTCCCAATTAACGAGGAAACAAAACAAACCCTGCTTCATTGCCCACGTAGATTTTAAACCACCCAGCTTTCATTTCTTTCTCGTCAACTTACAATCTTGGTGAAAATAGATGAGATCCCATACTCAGGAGTACTTCCCCAGTGAGCTGTCAGTGGGAAGGGGAGCCTCTTTAGAGCCCCCTGGGGTGTGGACGAGTCTGGGAAGCAGGGTTTGATGCTGGGTCTGCCATGTCTCTAGCTGTGCTCTTGGCTGATCCCCTGTTTATCTAAGCCATCCACTCCAGAACTATAAAATGAGAGTGCTCCTAGTTTTTACAAGGAGTCAATTAAAATAAATCTACATGGGAAGTGTTGGTAATCTGTAACATATTCCATACAAGTAAAGGTGGGGAGGAAATGAGCACGCACTGAGTATTTTCTTTGACACCCCTCCTCCCCGCCCGTGATGGTGATTTTCTAACAGCACAGGAGACGGAGGCTCAGAGAGGGGAATATCTTGGCCTGCTCCATCCTGGTGTGTATAGAGATGGCCAGGCCAGAATTCAGACCGTCTTTCTGAATATGCTCTAGCACGTTTACTTACGTCTAGTCCTAACTTGCTCTGTTCTTGGCAGACTTCTGCACTCGTGTCTATCAGAGATTCGTGGTAGGTCAAATTCTAGCAAATCCAGTGGCTCCTCCAAGCATAGCCTCCTGGCATAAATACGTCTGTGCACCTGCTGAGGACTGGCGCTGCACACTGACTCTCTGTCCTTCTGTCTCAGAGGGTGCGGTGGCTCCAGGGAATCCTCTTGTTCCTCTTGATGTTAAAATCCATCTACCTGCCTGGCATCCATAAAACAATGGTGTCCTGCACCTCCGTGATGCACTCCAGCGTCTTTGTGCCAGTGGTAAGAATTCTCCCCCTTTTCAATGATTTCTCTAGTAAACCAAGGCCTCCGTGTACTCACCTCAACCCTTTCTCAAGGCAAAAACAAACTTCTTTCAAGATGAAACTCCATCTAGAATTCCAGCCTTCTAATTTTGGATGACGGACATTGGTGGTTACATAGAAAGTTATGGTTGTGACAACAGTAGCTTTATGTATTAAACACTTAAGACGACATACTGTTCTTGCTAATGTAAGCAGTTACTGTCACCTACTGAGCCTTTCCTAAGTGCCAGGAATTGCTCTTGGGGCCTCTCATGTATTACCGCACTTAATTATCACAACCAAACCTCAGCAGGCATGGTTCTGCTTAGGAGGAACATGGGCTGAGAAGTGACACGCCTTGCCTTGGCACTGTCACTTCTAGTTACCTAGGGCCTTGCTTGCCTATGTAGCTTCTCAGAAACACTTAGCTCTAACCCCAGGGCATGGCCAGGTCTGTGTCCTGCACAGAGTTGCCTCCAGGGCTGAGGGAGAGTCTCTGTCCAGGGCCCTGAGTTGTGAGACTCTGTCTGTTGGGATCCAGGGCTCATGAAACACACAGACCCCACACACAGGTCTCCTGTTCTGGGGAATGTGTTCCCCAGGCCCTGCTCACCTTATGTTTGGAGAGACCAGCTCAGCAAACCCGAGCAGAGCGAGCCCCCTTTGCAGTCAGAGAGAGCTGTGTTCAAACTCTGGCTGTCCCTCCACCTAGCTCTCCATGTGGACATAGGTCTGTTACCTCTGCCTCCAGAAAAATGCATCGGTGGTGTGTGCCCAGGAGGGTCATGGCCAGCCTTAATGATTGTAAGTGGGCGGAATTTATTGAGCTGTTAAAGTGGTCAGTATTAAAACCATTTAGCAACATGCAGAAATGCTTTCATCTAAGGAAAAAAGCAAGGGTATAAATAAACTGTGTCTAAATGGAGTAGCAGAATTCTAACTTTCCTGAAAGAGAAGACACACAGGAACAAAGGAGCCTGGAGAGACCTCACAGACTGATTTGTCCAGATATGGGCTCGTGGACTGTGCTTATTTTCTTCTGAGTTCCACGGCTGTCGTGGAAATGGTACTAAAGTGGGTTCCAGTTTTGGGGGAGTCGGGAAGTCTTTGGGTCAGGGCCAGGGTCACAGATGGAAACCAGCAGGTGTCTGTGGCTCTAGTTGGGGAGGGCCCTCTGATGGCCAGTCGCCTGTCCACACACACAGACCTCTGTGGACTGGTGACAACCCACGGATGGTCCTTCATCCAGCTGAGAAAATGCGTGTTGGCACCAAAGCTAGTGTGAGTGCATGAATGAGACACATGGACTGGGCCAGCGATACGACCTCTGAGATCCCAGGCCCAGTTCTCCACCTGTTACAGTAACTAGAACCACTAAATTGACCCCAAGCTAACTCAAAACCAGCCTTCCTAATGCTTCTTAAGTGGTTTACTGAGCCCTTCCTGGGTATTGGGGACATAACAATGGTGAGGGACCCCACCCCACCCCAGCCCCACATACAAGAAGGGGTAGCCCCCACGTGTGGGTAAGCCGACCAGGGCTGAGGGCTGGAGGAAAGGCTGCTGACTGTCAAGGGCAGAGGAATCTTCAGTGGAGACCGCTAAGGAGAAAGTGGTGGCACCAGCAGGAAGGGCCCCTGAGATAGGAGGGAAGAGGGACCATGGCTTGGAGAGCTGGCCTGGTGGGGCTGGGGGTGAGGGCTGGCCAGGAAAAGAGGGGCTTGGAATGAGGCAGGAGACAGAGATGTGCCTCTCAGGCTTCCTGACATGGTCCACACTCCAGGAACTGCTCCTCTAAGCTTTTTGCTATTTTAAAGCCAATGATCTATGTACAAAAGACTTAATAAAATAAATAAATAAAGCCAGTAGAAGTCCCCAGACGAGTCTTCCACTCCTGAGAAGCAGCTACCAATTCAGTCACCTGGGGCCTTTCTCCCTGCAGGTGGCCGGGGCCCTGCTGCTGGCTGCCAGCTCCCACCTGCGCTGGGCTCTGCCCTCCACCGCGGCTCCACCAGCCAGCACCTTCGCAGACTTCTTCCCAGGGCTGCTGCTTCGTTTTCCAGGAAGAAATCGAAGACACCTATTCCTCGGCCTTTCTGAGTCTGACTCGGGGGCCGCCTGCTACTGTGTGGCCCTTTCTGCAGTAACGACCATACTGTGTTTGGGAATGGTATGTAAACGCAATCCAGTCTTGGAAGTCAGGGTTTGTACAAGTTTCATCTGCTGCTGGGGTGAAACTTGTTGGGCCCTGTGCACCTGCCAGGCTGCACAGGCCAGACCTCATGGTAATGAATCCCTGAGCTCTTCTTCCCTGCCCTGGGCAGAGGCTGAACAGTCTGACTCTCCCCTAGCCTAGAACCATCCAGCAACACAGCAGTCACCCCAGGATGCTGCCTCCTCCAGGAAGCCTGCCTGGCCCCACCTGTGCTGGATCACATCTCTTCTCACCCTTAACTTCATCTCACACAACTCACTCTTTCCATGTTATCAGAGTTGCACTCGCATCAGCCAGCTCTGCGGCCTGGGCCTGAGCGAGGCATGGGCCTCCCTATTTCACACCTTCCTACTGATCTGCCACTGGCAAACCTAAGTCATCTCACCCGGGTAACCTCTCCCTGCCACCCCCACTTGGAGCTAACAGATTTTCAAATAAAATGGACACCCAGTGACATATTTCAGTAAAGAACAAGTTTTTAGTTTCAGCAAGCTCCCTTAACATGAATAGTTCAGATATGTTTATGTTAAAAATTATATGTTATGACATGAAATGAAATGTAACTGGGGGTGCTGTATTTCTCCCTCCCTACCTCGGCCCCACCTGCTCTGCCTGGTCCCCTCACTCCTGCCCAGGGCTGCAGTGTCCCTGTCTTGGGGGGTGGGCCCAGCACCTCTATTTTCAGAAAGCCCTGCAGGTGTTCTGTTGAAGGCTCGGGGTTGGGAACCCCTGCCCTGTGCTTGACTAGGCCTGATGGCATGCCACTTAGACACGTGGTATATGCTTGCTGTATACACGTAGTGCACACACTGCACCTTGCCTGCTCTACCCTTCTCCTGTGCTCCAGGGTGCTATGTCCTCTCACTCCCACAGGAAAGCATCAGTGTGGTGCCCCTTCTAGACGCTTTCCCCACACCACCCCCAAATCCCCCCCAGCTGGGCCGCCCGTGGAGCCCCCGAGGCTCTGGGCATGCTTCCTTGCCACACCCATGGCCTGTGCTGTCATCTTCTGTCTCCCTTTGAACTCTGGCCACCTTCATAGCAGATCTTGGTGTACCTGCCTGCCAGGATAATTCCTCACACTTTGCAGAGTGTCTCACGTTGACAGAACATTCCATGAGTTGAATATTCATGATTCGTAAGCAGGTTAAAGTTTTCTGCAGTCTTTAAAAGTCTATCCGTATTCTTGTTGAGTAGTTCAACACATGGAATCAGAAGTGACTGCTTGTGCTCACACCTTGACAACACTCAGAACGGAATCCTTTCCTTCTTCTAATTCTCGTCTCTGCTCATGCTTCCACCAGCCACCCATTCCTTCACTCACTAATCCACCTACTGACTAAACCCTCTAGTTACCTCTCCATCTATGTACCCATCTATTCCTTCACCCATCCAGCCAGCCATCCGCTCACCTGTTCATTCACAACATTAAACAACGTGCTTCCAAGTATTTGTCCATTTCCTTCAGATTTTCATATTTCTGAGAATAATGTTTCTTATAATATTCATTAAGGATTTTTTGAATTTCTGAGGAGTCTGTTGTTATTTCTTCTTTGTCATTTCTGATTGATGAGATTAGAGATTTTACTCTTTTTTTCCTGGTTAGGTTGGCCAAAGTTTTATCTATTTTATTGACCTTTTCAAAAAACCAACTTTTTGATTTATTGATCTGTTGTATAATTCTTTTTTTTTTTCCAATTTCATTTAATTCTGCTCTAATTTTGGTTATTTCTTTTCTTCTACTGGGTTTGGGGTTGGAATGTTCTTCCTTTTCCATTTGCTTGAGATGTCCCATTAAGTTGTTAACTTCCTCTCTTTCCGTTCTCTTGAGGAAGGCTTGCAGTGCTATAAATTTCCCTCTTAGGACTGCCTTTGCAGTATCACAGAGGTTCTGATAATTCGTGTCTTCATTGTCGTTTTGTTCCAAAAATTTGGCAATTTCCTTCTTAATCTCATTTCTGATCCAGCTGTCATTCAGCATAAGGTTATTTAACTTCCATGTTTTTGTATCTGTATGTAGATTCCTGTTGTTACTAAGTTCACCTTTTATTCTATGGTGGTCTGAGAAGTGCAAGGAATAATTTCTATTCCTTTAAATTTACTGAGGTTAGACTTGTGACCTAAGATGTGATTGATTTTGGAGTACATTTCGTGGGCTGATAGAAGTATGTATATTCAGTTTTGTTGGAATGAAATGTTCTGTAGATGTCTGCAGAACAGACAATCTGTTGGATGGTTGGTTTAAATCTAAAATTTCTTTTCTCAGCTTCTTATTGGAGGGTCTATCCAGCACTGCCAAGGGAGTGTTGAAATCTCCGACTATTCTGGAGCTGGAGGAGATCAAGTTGCTCATGTCTGTTAGAGTTTCTCTTATGAATTGAGGTGCATTCTGGTTGGGTGCATAGATATTAATAATTGAAATCTCATCATATTGAGTATTACCCTTAACAAATATGAAGTGACCATTCTTATCCTTCCTTACTTTTGTTGGTTTAAAACCTATTGTGTCTGCAAATAGAATTACAACACCTGCTTTTTTCTGATTACCATTTGCCTGACCATCCTTTCACCCTGAGTCTATATTTATCTTTTAAGGTAAGAGGTGACTCTTGTATGCAGCATATATCTGGCCTGAGTTTTTGTATCCAGTCAGTTAACCTATGCCTCTTTAGAGGACAATTTAAGCCATTCACATTAATGGAGAATATTGATAAGTCTGGTAAAATTTTGGGTATCGAGTTTTTTGAAAGTCCAGTGGACATTTTTAATCCTTTCGCCATTGTGGAAGTTGGAGTTTGATCAAAAGTTTCTGAGTGAGCTTACTTTTGTGGTAGAGGATTGGGCTGGTCATTATGGAGGATAGGTCTGAAAATATCCTGAAGAGCTGGTTTGGTTATGGCAAATTTCTTCAACATATGAATGTCATTGAAGTATTTAATTTCTCCATCATAAATGAAACTCAGCTTAGCCGGATACAGGATCCGGGGTTGAAAGTTATTTTGCTTTAGGAGATTAAAAGTTGATGACCACCCTTTCCTGGCTTGAAAAGTTTCAGCAGAGAGATCTGCAGTCATTCTAATATTCTTCCCTTTGTAGGTAATGGATTTCTTACGTCTGGCTGCTTTCACAATGTTCTCCTTCATATTAACTTTAGTGAAGTTAATTATGATATGCCTGGGGGATGTCTTATTCGGATTGAGTCATGCCGGGGTTCTGAAACTGTCTGCTATCTGAATTTCAGAATCTCTTGCCATGTCTGGAAAAATCTCTTTCATAATTTCATGGAGAAGGGCCTCTGTGCCTTGCGAGGCCACTTCATCACTTTCAGGGATTCCACTGAGGTGGATATTAGCCTTCTTCAAATTATCCCAGAGTTCTCTGAGAGAATAATCCATTTTTGCTCTCCATTTCTCTTCCTTTTTGAGAGTTTGGCAGCATTCAAACGCTTTGTCTTCAATGTCAGAAATCCTTTCTCTGCTTGTTCAACTCTGTTACTGAGGGATTCTACTGTATTTTTCAGATCTTTGAGGGCTGCAAATTCTTGCTTCAGTGCGTCAAAATCTTTGGTGGTTTTGTCTTTAAATTCATTAAATTCTTGAGACAACTTTTGAATTTCTCCTTGAATTTTTAATTCTGACTTTTGAATTGTTCCTCGAATTTCTAATTCCAAATTTTCCTCCATTCTATTAACCTTGTTTGCAATCCAAATTCTGAATTCGATTTCTGACATCTCGGCCAGCTGTTTATGAATGGGATCTTCAGTTATATCTGCCATATCTTTCCTTGGGGGGAGCGGTTGATCTATTCTGGTTATTCATGTTACTAAGAGTTTTTTCCGTTGATTCTGCTCCATGATTATTTTACACCATTTTATTTTTCCCCTGGAGCTTTGTTGAGGACCGGTACAGTGCTGTGGCCTGAGATACTGGAGACCTTTTTGGTGCGGTGGGGCTAAGTGGTTCTATCTTGTTTTCAGCTGGTCTCTGTCTGACCCTAGTGAAACAGTTACTCTGGGTTGAAGTCTCAACTGTGGAGAAATACCAGCAATTAAGTCACCCCGCCCCCCACAGGCAACAATTGGAAAAGGAAAATCAAACCTTCCTACAACCACACACCCAGAGCACCACTTAAATAGTCCTTGGGCTATTGGCTCAATTCAAAAGGTCCAAATCAATTCCTCAGTCTGCGCCTGACTCAGGTGGGAGAGTTTAAAAGGTCTCTGGCAACTGGATCACAGGGGTCTGGTGATAACTCAGATATGACTTGCTCCGGTGCTCCATGAAGTCAGGAGGACCCACCCAGCAAATAGATTAGTCTGGGAAGGTTGATGCCTCCTTCCCCACCTTGCACCTCTGTCACACCCAATCATTGATAGCCCTGCAGGGTTGTGACCCAGTTGCCTCTAGTGAAAAGATACTCTAGGTGTTTGCACCTGCCCGAATCACAAGGAAATCTATATCTGCTCAGCCTGGCCACTGCACTCTGCCTCTATCCAGCAGGGGAGGCTGAGGCCTGACAACCTTGGGCACTTGATGGAGGCTGGGGGGTGTTCACTCAGGTTCAGCCCCACCCCAATTGATGTTACTGACAGAGCAGAACAGAACAACTTTGCAGGAATTTGTTTCTGTCCCTGCTAAATTCCCTTGGAGAAGAGAAGCTGTTTTGAGTTCCCAGAGCCTGTGCCTCAGGCCCTGTCTTTGCTCCTGCAGGTTTGTATTTGCAGCACGATTAGCTGACAGTTCTAGCCTCCTACCTTCCTTTGTCTATAGGCTGACGATCCCCTGAGGGCTGGGTGCATCTTAGGCTCAGTAAAGCAGTCCTCTGGGTCAGCCCCGCCCTGGGAATTTCCTGGCTCTGTGCGTGTGTTTTCTAGTCCCCGCGCTCTACCCAGGCCGGTACTACCTCAGGCAAACCCTTTACTCATGGCGCCTGCGTTTCCATCCCAGATCTGTTCCACAGTAGTTGCCACCTGAGAAGATGCCTGGCCTCCTCTGGTTGTCCAGGGAGACAGAGGGTGTGGCTTCGGAATATCCGGGAGTGAGCCCTATTGTTGCCAAAAACGGCTGCTGCTCTGCACCTCGGGGCACTGCCGTTCTGGCGTGGTTCCCTCTCAGCCGACCGTCCTCTCCTCACTCCTGTGCCCCAAAATCAGCACTGACCCACTGCAGTCTATGCCCTGTCCACACCCCTCGAGAAATCACCCAAGAATCTGGACTCCTGGGGGATAGGCCTCCAGACCTCAGTGTGAGAGTGGAGCGGGGTGCTGGGAGCTCAGAAATGCAGGTAGAGAATATATACAATTTTATGCCTGGCAGGAGAATGCCATGGCACCCTAGTAGGGGAGGTAGGTCCAGTTTTTAGAGGGTCTCTCCCATGGAGTGTAGTGGGAAGACATTAGAACTCTGCTCGTTTGTTTGTGGGGCACTCCAAGATGTTCTCATGGGGGAGGGGACTCCCGTCTGCTTGGTGATGGATTTTGTACCTTTTGTTTATATCCTTGGGGTCGCGGCTCACCTCAGTGGGGTTGATGTGCGTTCTTCAACCTTCTCTCTTGGTGCAGCTCTAATCCACCAGGTTACTTGCTAAATTTCTGTCCTTTAACTCTCCTTCTGGATGGAGCCTCTGTGGAAAATTGGCTTCAGTCCTCGATTTTTCTCTTTATGGATTCTGCTTTTAGTATCATAGCTAAAAACTAATTGCCACACCCAGGATCACATAGTTTTTCTCCCATGTTTTTCCTGCAATTTATATAGTTTTATGTTTTAAATTTACGTTGATGGTCTGTTTTGTGTTAGTTTTGGTATAAATATGAGGTAGGAATCAAATTTCATGTTTTTATAAATGAATATCCATTTGTTCTAGCACCATTTTTAACAGAACATCCTTACTCCACTGAATTGGGTTCACATCTCTGTCAAGTATAACTGACCGTGTCTGTGTGGATCTGCTTCTGGGCTCTCTACTGACCACCTCACCAGAAGGTCCTGACTACGTAACTCTGTGGCAAGTCTTAAAATGGCACAAATGAGCCTTTCAACTTCGTTCTTTTTCAATTTAATTATTCTAGCTCTTTTGTTTTTCCATATACATTTTGGAATCATCTTGTCAATATCCAAAAAAGAAGAGTCACGTCAGGACTTCAATTGTGATTGCTGTGGAAGTATAAACCAAATTCAAGCAGATTCAGTCTTGATAATACCAAGCTTTCTGATCCTAGAATCCTTTACATCTCTCTGTTTATTTAAGTGTTATTTGATTTCTTGCATCACTGTTTTATAGTTTTCTGTGTGCAGATCCTGCGTAATGATATGCAGTTTCAAAGCCTCACTAGACCTCAGAGAGTAAGGGGCTTCCATGAGAGACCTATTTGTTCTTCCTAAGGGACAGAAAATCTTCCCACAGCATGAGAAGAGTTTGATGTGAGTCTCAGTGGGGACTTCAGCTCATAGCTGTGGCTGGGTGTGGCATTTTGAGCAGTGAGTACAAAGACAGGGCCATGCTAGAGTTCAGGGTTGTGCAAACATCATTTGGAAAGGGTGGTTGGGGCCAGGAATAGAGGGCCTGGAATGTCAGGCTAAGGCTCTTAGACTCCATCATCTGAAATAGGGAGGTGATATTGCATTGGGGTCTATGAGGACAAGAACCAGGCTTTGCTGTCCAGTGTGGCTGTTTTGCTGGAGGCCTCAGATCTACATACAGCTCTGCATATAGCCAGGGGCCTATGCTCTCTGACTCCTGGGCATCGCTGCAGAGTTCTGACAAGTTGTCAGGAGTTAAGGGGATTTGGGGGCTGATCAAGTACAAAGAGAGACAATAACACACAGGTTTCATCTGGGTGATATTTTGACAGATTTCCACATGAGGAAACTCCCTCACACTGTGAAACTGTCCAGAGGCATACAGCATAGGGGACAGTGAAGGAGGGTGAGGAAAATCTTGGTGGGAGGGGCAGCTCACCAGCACAGGGGGTGTTGCTCAGCAGCAGGCAGGAGAGATTCCAGGTCAGAGAGTTCCCAAGGCAACTGCTGGGGTTTTGGAATCTTACAATGGGTAACAGCTGTCCCATGAGAGTTTGCAGGGTGTGTAAAGCAGACAGGCTCTCACTGGCTAAAATTTGCTTGTTTGAGCTATTTTTTTAAAAAACAATTAGATGTCTAAAAATTTGAGTTTGGTGCCAGCAGGCTTTTGCATTAATAGCTCTCAGCTTCCAGTGAAGAAATAACCTAGCTGAGGGCCAATATGCAGAGGCCATTACTGGCCCCTCTGTAGGGGCTGCACAGAGACAGAACGGTCTGCGCAGCTTGCTGCCCTTTCTCATCTCCCTGGCCAAGGTGAGGCTCACCCATCCCTCTGTGTGGCTCCCCAGGGGACCTGAGATGCAGATTTTACATCATGATGAAAACCTTGCCCTCAACTGTTAGATATTAGATGTTTCCTTTATAATATGATGAATTTCCATGGCTGAGTTCACCTGACTGTTCAATTTGGGAGAGGTATTTTCTTGATTTTCTTTCTTTCTTTCTTTCTTTTTTTGTTTTTTAGAGACAGAGTCTTACTTTTTCACCCTCGGTAGAGTGCCATGGTGTCACACCTCACAGCAACCTCCAGCTCTTGGGCTTAGGTGATTCTCTTGCCTCAGCCTCCCGAGCAGCTGGGACTACAGGTGCCCACCACAACGCCCAGCTATGTTTTTGTTGCAGTTTGGCCGGGGCCGAGTTTGAACTCACCACCCTCGGTATATGGGGCTGGTGCCCTACTCACTGAGGCACAGGCGCCACCCTCTTGATTTTCTTTTTTAACCAAGAAACTGCCATCTTACCAAAAGGTTAAAATAGCATTATCGGATATAACCTTCATTTTATAGTTTATTAAATAAACAAAGCTAACATGAAATTTTCTTTATTTTTTTCTCTTCCTCAGCTAAGAGGTTCCCTCATGTCTTTAACCAGAAAAAGAAAATCTATTCAAAGTAAATATCTCATGAGACTTAAAGATGTTGCTGCTTACACCTGGGAGAAGGCTGTCACCTTCTTGGGTCTGGAAATACCAAAGTTGGAAGAGGCAGAGACGCCTGAGAATCACGTAAGCTGAGGGGTGTGCAATTAGTGAGCACAAAAGCACACTGGTGATGATTGTGCTCTTCATTATGAAAGCACATTAAGAAAGTTTGTGTTTCTGTGCCAAATGTGCCTTGCAAAGCCGTAAAAATCAGTTTCCAACCACAGTGGAACTCACATAATTTTCCCTTGAAATTCTGGAACACAGTGTAGTTTACGAAGCACATTCTCTCTCCTCACTGTATTCTTACCATGACCCTGTATGACTGAAAGGTCGCGTTCACGGTGTTCTCCAGAAATGAACCCTTCACTCTGTCCACTTTAGAGTTAGTCATTTACTTTTGGTACCTACTACCAAACCCAACCTTTTCCCTAAGACAGGGGGCCTTGTTTGAGTTCAGCCATCCAGATGTGAAGGCAAACTAATCAAACCAGGTATTTGCATATTGAATACCCAACTGTCTCCCATGGGTGAGAGTTAGGCATCACCCAGCATAGTGCTGAAGCCTGCTGTGTGTAACCATGATTCTGTACATTTCAATAGGGCTTTACCCTCTGTCCTGTGCCTCACCAGCCATTTGTGCCTTTAAATCTATTCCTTTGCTCTTTATAAAGGCACCATTCACCACAGGACTTATGTGCACACCTTTACATGTGCATTATATGTGAAGCAACTGAGATATACGGGTAAAGAGACAGGCCCAGCACCCAGGTCTTCTGACTTCAAGGGTCCAGTACGTTTTCTGACATAACACAAGGCCACCTAGAGTAGGTACCCTGAGTGCCACTGATAATGAAGAAAGAAGGAAAATTGGGTTTTTGAAATCTAATTTTCTTCCTTTCAGCATTACTACCTGGAAGAATTTGCAAATCTGTTGGATGAACTTCTGATGAAGATTAATTGTTTGTCCGACAGCCTACAACTCCCTCTTCTGGAAAGACAATCCAGTAGTATAAGGGAAGGAAGAGCCGAAGACAGTCGCTTGGTGGGCATTTCTAGTTACCAAGCCACCAAGGTAAGAACATGCAAAATCATCAACATGTATATCAATTCCTTTTATAGCAGATGTTTTAAGTTTTAAAGGAGGTTTGGCATAGTTGCTGCTGCAAATCATGAGCCCCATTTGCATAAGTATTCTGTAAGAGCAATGCTGGTGGCCAGATATGCTCTGGCCAGAAATGAAGAACCTCTTCATATTTTAAAATCTGTGATGTGATTTCCAATTTAAAATGGTGACATATGTACCTATATGCCCCTAATTTCTGATTATAACTGGAATCAATGTAAGATTGAGGAACATAAATGGAAACTCCATCTTCCTAGAAACCAAGAAATATCTATGGCCAATGGTCAGAACATGACAAATAATCCCAATAATAGATGCTAAGTTCAGTGAGAATTAGACCAAAGTGAGAAAAGATGCTACCACTTCTAAGAGCACACAGATTTGTCCAAATTAGACAGCCTAGCTGGAGGGGCCAACAAAAGACCCCTGGTTTGGAAGAAAAGATTACAGAGCAAAAAGTACTTGAAGGAATCTCCCTGCACCCTAATGCCACAAAGTTCCGGGAACATGGACTGAAGGATAAAACATACAGGAAGCCATCTGTGTAGGAAGCTGTTTGCCAATATGGCCGCCTAGAGAAGGAATCATTGGTGGCTCACAGACCTAGGAAACCACTTCCCAACTAAAGAAAAATCAACACAAATACACGTACTATATGCTAGGTACACAGTAAAAAAGAAAAATGGGTACAATGCAGTGGTAACTCCCCTGAGATCCAGAGAGATACTCTATTTACCCAGAGTGGTCATGTCCACATGTCTGAGTGGCTCTGAGAATGCTCTCCGAAGAGAAAGGACTTGAGGCACCTGCTACAAGCTGTCTGCCCCAGCCTTTCTCTGGCCCCAGTTAACAACCCCCTGGGATGAACCTGCACATGTAGAGAGGAGTGGTAACAATACAAGGAAATCATTATTGGATCTATTCAAACCTGCTGCAGGAAAAAAGTTATGAGTAAAACTGACCCAAAGAGAAGGAGCTGAAGACCATACCTTTGAAAACAATTGCCATACACAGGTAAAAATTACAACCAAGGTATTCTCCACACAGAAATAAAATTAGTGAACAGAATGCCTCTTTGGGGTGGCGCCTGTGGCTCAAGGAGTAGGGTGCCAGCCCCATATTCTGGGGGTGGTGGGTTCAAGCCCGGCCCTGGCCAGAACTGCAAAAAAAAGAGAATGCCTCTTGGGGATTTAAAAGCCAACATGAAATAAAAAGGCAAAACATGAATTGACAGAATGGAAGAAAGAGAAAGAAAGAAAGATGCAGAAAATAGAAAGAAAAAGAGGAATAATGGATTCACAGAAAAGAGAATAAAATATATGGATGGCAGAGTTGAGAAAACTCAGAAAAAAATAGTTAAAATTGGTTTTAGAAAAAACAATACGGAGGGTGGAGCAAGATGGCAGCCGAGTAACAGCTTCCTTGCATCTGGGCACCGTGAGTCTGGGGATATAGGACTCCAGGCATCTCTGGCTGGTGGGATCTGCCTATCATCACCCCTGAGAGGATACAGGGAGTCAGCGAGAGACTTCTGGACCCCAAGAGGAGGACTAAAACAGTGGAAAACCGGCAAGTGGTCGCGTGTGTTCAATCCGTCTAAACCCGCCCGCAACTGTAAGTTCAGTAGCAGCGAGACTGCAAACCAGAAAGGCCTTACCTGTGAACTGTTTTGGTGTCTTTGGACTTGGCACTCAGCTGAACTGCCTTGGGGAGAGCCTGGGCGGGAGTGCGGAGAACTTTGGCCTTTGTCTGGGGCCCCAGTCTGAGCCGCTGAGCCAGACGGAGCTAATAGAGTTTGGCTCTGGGTCACAGGCAGACATTGTGAGTGATCTGCCCTGGCAAGCTCCGCCCTCAGGGTCGCAGAGCTGGAATTGGGTGGGAGCTGGTAACCCAGCGACCAAGTAGCCTAAGGGCGGGGTCTGAGCCGCCTTGCAGCCCTAACCCTCGGGGGCAGAGGGAGACCAGATTTGACACACAGGGTAAGTGGATAGCCACTTCAGCAGTGATTCCAGCAACAAGCACTTCCCTGAGAAAGCTTCTGCTCAGTAAGTGAACAAGTTCAAAGTGCCTTTTAAGTGGGCTGAAGAGAGATTTAGGGTGTCTACCTGCTGGGGTTCGAGAAACTAGCAGCCTCCAGTCGTATCAGAACTGTGATTAACATCTCATACCCCAGAAGACCACGTGTTGCCCAGACAATATTCAATTCCATATACATACTGCTTTGTTTTTGGTTGCGTGTGTGTTTTTTTTTTTTTGTTTGTTTGTTTGGTTTTTTTTTTGGTTTGGTTGTTTTTTTTGTTTATTTTGACATTCTAGATTGTTGTTTTGTTTTTTAAGTTCAACCTTTTCCATACAGATCCTTTTTCTTTCTCAATTTTTCTAGTTTAATTATAATTTCCCATTGCTGCCTATTTCAATAATCAGAACTTCATTTTTGTTAGTGTTTCTACCACTATTATTTGGTTTTTCCAGCCAATTTTATCCCGTAAAGTTTTCTGTTTCCTTGTTTTGGTTTGATTTATAGCATTTTTGTCTTTCCTCTCTACTTGGTGGAGGTGGGGTACTGTGTCTGATCAGGTTAGCAAAGAGCTGCTGACCTCAAGGGAACCACCCCACTTGGCACCCACAGAAGGTGTTTTTTTTTTTTTTAAGGTTGTATCAAAGTACCCTACTGTACACCTATATTGCTCTGTCTTCCTCTTTCTGTGCCTCTCTTCTTTTTGTCAATATTCCTTTCACCCAACCACTCTCCTTTCTCTATTTTTCTTTTTTTTCATTTTTTTTTTTTTCTTTTCTTATCACTCGGTCCTCATTTCTTTCATCGCTTTTTTGCTCTTAAACCTTCTCACCCTTCTGGTCCTGTAACCCTTAGTCCACAGGCACAAGAACTTAAAGAGCAAGAGGAATTGAAAGGAAAATTAGGGCAAGTAAACAGATAAAAGAAATCACCCATGAGGAAGAATCAGCAGAAAACTCCAGGCAACATGAAGAACCAGTCCAGAACTACCCCGCCAAGGGACCATGAGGTAGCTACTGCAGAGGATTCCACCTATACAGAAATGTTAGGAATGACAGAAAGGGAATTTAGAATACACATGTTGAAAACAATGAAGGAAATGATGGAAACAATGAAGGAAACTGTTAATAAAGTGGAAAATAACCAAAAGGAAATTCAAAAACAGAATCAAATAAGAGATGAACGATATGAAGAATATAAAAAGGATATAGCAGAGCTGAAGGAAATGAAACAGTCAATCAGGGAACTTAAAGATGCAATGGAAAGTATCAGCAACAGGTTAGACCATGCAGAAGAAAGAATTTCAGAGGTAGAAGACAA
This sequence comes from Nycticebus coucang, assembly GCF_027406575.1. NCBI lineage: Eukaryota > Metazoa > Chordata > Mammalia > Primates > Lorisidae > Nycticebus > Nycticebus coucang. The sequence continues at coordinate 8,081,726 of NC_069790.1, forward strand.
AGTTTTTGAGATAACTCAGATAGTAAAAGAGGCAGAAAAGAAGAGAGAGAAAGCAGAACGTTCACTGTCAGAATTATGGGACTTTATGAAGCGTTCCAACATACGAGTTATAGGAATTCCAGAAGGGGAAGAAGAATGCCCCAGAGGAATGGAAGCCATACTAGAGAATATTATAAAAGAAAATTTCCCAAATATCACCAAAGATTCTGACACACTGCTTTCAGAGGGATATCGGACCCCAGGTCGCCTCAACTCTAACCGAGCTTCTCCAAGACACATTGTGATGAACCTGTCCAAAGTCAAGACCAAAGAAAAGATTCTGCAAGCTGCCAGGAGTAAGCGCCAGTTGACCTACAGGGGCAAATCCATCAGAGTGACCGCAGACTTCTCTAATGAAACTTTCCAAGCAAGAAGACAATGGTCATCTACCTTTAATCTACTTAAACAGAACAATTTTCAGCCCAGAATTCTGTACCCTGCTAAGCTAAGCTTCAAAATTGACGGAGAAATCAAATCATTTACGGATATACAAACATTGAGGAAATTCGCCACAACAAGACCAGCTCTACAGGAAATACTTCAACCTGTTCTGCACACTGACCACCACAATGGATCAGCAGCAAAGTAAGAACTCAGAAATTAAAGGACAGAACCTAACCTCCACACTGATGCAAAAGATAAAACTAAGCAATGGACTCTCACAAAATAAGATGAATAGAATACTACCACACTTGTCAATTATCTCAATAAATGTTAATGGCTTGAATTCCCCACTGAAGAGACATAGATTGGTTGACTGGATTAAAAAACACAAGCCATCCATTTGCTGTCTGCAAGAAACACACCTGGCTTCAAAAGACAAATTAAAGCTCCGAGTCAAGGGTTGGAAGACAATTTTTCAGGCAAATGGAATTCAGAAGAAAAGAGGAGTTGCAATCTTATTTTCAGACACATGTGGATTTAAAGCAACTAAAGTCAAAAAAGACAAAGATGGTCACTTTATATTGGTCAAGGGAAAAATACAACAAGAAGACATTTCAATTCTAAATATTTATGCACCCAATTTAAATGCTCCCAGATTCTTGAAGCAGACCTTACTCAGTCTGAGCAATATGATATCTGATAATACCATCATAACAGGGGACTTTAACACTCCTCTTACAGAGCTGGACAGATCCTCTAAACAGAAATTAAACAAGGATATAAAAGACTTAAATGAGACTCTAGAACAACTGTGCTTGATAGAAGCATATAGAACACTCCACCCCAAAGATAAAGAATATACATTCTTCTCATCACCCCATGGAACATTCTCCAAAATTGATCATATCCTGGGACACAAAACAAATATCAACAGAATCAAAAGAATTGAAATTTTACCTTGTATCTTCTCAGACCATAAGGCACTAAAGGTGGAACTCAACTCTAACAAAAATGCTCGACCCCACCCAAAGGCATGGAAATTAAACAATCTTCTGTTGAATAACAGATGGGTGCAGGAAGAAATAAAACAGGAAATCATTAACTTCCTTGAGCATAACAACAATGAAGACACAAGCTACCAAAACCTGTGGGATACTGCAAAAGCAGTTTTGAGAGGAAAATTCATCGCTTTAGATGCCTACATTCGAAAAACTGAAAGAGAGCACATCAACAATCTCACAAGAGATCTTATGGAATTGGAAAAAGAAGAACAATCTAAGCCTAAACTCAGTAGAAGAAAAGAAATATCCAAAATCAAATCAGAGATCAATGAAATTGAAAACAAAAGAATCATTCAGAAAATTAATGAAACAAGGAGTTGGTTTTTTGAAAAAATAAATAAAATAGATAAACCATTGGCCAGACTAACAAGGAATAGAAAAGCAAAATCTCTAGTAACCTCAATCAGAAATGATAAAGGGGAAATAACAACTGATCCCACAGAGATACAAGAGATCATCTCTGAATACTACCAGAAACTCTATGCCCAGAAATTTGACAATGTGAAAGAAATGGATCAATATTTGGAATCACACCCTCTCCCTAGACTCAGCCAGGAAGAAATAGAGCTCCTGAACAGACCAATTTCAAGCACTGAGATCAAAGAAACAATAAAAAAGCTTCCAACCAAAAAATGCCCTGGTCCAGATGGCTTCACTCCAGAATTCTATCAAACCTTCAAGGAAGAGCTTATTCCTGTACTGCAGAAATTATTCCAAAAAATTGAGGAAGAAGGAATCTTCCCCAACACATTCTATGAAGCAAACATCACCCTGATACCAAAACCAGGAAAAGACCCAAACAAAAAGGAGAATTTCAGACCAATCTCACTCATGAACATAGACGCAAAAATTCTCAACAAAATCCTAGCCAATAGATTACAGCTTATCATCAAAAAAGTCATTCATCATGATCAAGTAGGCTTCATCCCAGGGATGCAAGGCTGGTTTAACATACGCAAGTCTATAAACGTTATCCACCATATTAACAGAGGCAAAAATAAAGATCACATGATCCTCTCAATAGATGCAGAAAAAGCGTTTGATAAAATCCAGCATCCTTTTCTAATTAGAACTCTGAAGAGTATAGGCATAGGTGGCACATTTCTAAAACTGATTGAAGCTATCTATGACAAACCCACAGCCAATATTTTACTGAATGGAGTAAAACTGAAAGCTTTTCCTCTTAGAACTGGAACCAGACAAGGTTGTCCTCTGTCACCTTTACTATTCAACATAGTGCTGGAAGTTCTAGCCAATACAATTAGGCAAGACAAGGAAATAAAGGGAATCCAAATGGGAGCAGAGGAGGTCAAACTCTCCCTCTTTGCTGACGACATGATCTTATACTTAGAGAACCCCAAAGACTCAACCACAAGACTCCTAGAAGTCATCAAAAAATACAGTAATGTTTCAGGATATAAAATCAATGTCCACAAGTCAGTAGCCTTTGTGTACACCAATAACAGTCAAGATGAGAAGCTAATTAAGGACACAACTCCCTTCACCATAGTCTCAAAGAAAATCAAATACCTAGGAATATACCTAACGAAGGAGGTGAAGGACCTGTATAAAGAAAACTATGAAATCCTCAGAAAGGAAATAGCAGAGGATATTAACAAATGGAAGAACATACCATGCTCATGGATGGGAAGAATCAACATTGTTAAAATGTCCATACTTCCCAAAGCAATCTACCTATTCAATGCCATTCCTATCAAAATACCAACATCATACTTTCAAGATTTGGAAAAAATGATTCTGCGTTTTGTATGGAACTGGAAAAAACCCCGTATAGCTAAGGCAGTTCTCTGTAATAAAAATAAAGCTGGGGGCATCAGCATACCAGATTTTAGTCTGTACTACAAAGCCATAGTGCTCAAGACAGCATGGTACTGGCACAAAAACAGAGACATAGACACTTGGAATCGAATGGAAAACCAAGAAATGAAACTAACATCTTACAACCACCTAATCTTTGATAAACCAAACAAGAACATACCCTGGGGGAAAGACTCCCTATTCAATAAATGGTGTTGGGAGAACTGGATGTCTACATGTAAAAGACTGAAACTGGACCCACACCTTTCCCCACTCACAAAAATTGATTCAAGATGGATAAAGGACTTAAACTTAAGGCATGAAACAATAAAAACCCTCCAAGAAAGCATAGGAAAAACACTGGAAGATATTGGCCTGGGGAAAGACTTCATGAAGAAGACTGCCATGGCAATTGCAACAACAACAAAAATAAACAAATGGGACTTCATTAAACTGAAAAGCTTCTGTACAGCTAAGGAGACAATAACCAAAGCAAAGAGACAACCTACACAATGGGAAAGGATATTTGCATATTTTCAATCAGACAAAAGCTTGATAACTAGGATCTATAGAGAACTCAAATTAATCCACATGAAAAAAGCCAACAATCCCTTATATCAATGGGCAAGAGACATGAATAGAACTTTCTCTAAAGACGACAGACGAATGGCTAACAAACACATGAAAAAATGTTCATCATCTCTATATATTAGAGAAATGCAAATCAAAACAACCCTGAGATATCATCTAACCCCAGTGAGAATGGCCCACATCACAAAATCTCAAAACTGCAGATGCTGGCGTGGATGTGGAGAGAAGGGAACACTTTTACACTGCTGGTGGGACTGCAAACTAGTACAACCTTTCTGGAAGGAAGTATGGAGAATCCTCAAAGCACTCAAGCTAGACCTCCCATTTGATCCTGCAATCCCATTACTGGGCATCTACCCAGAAGGAAAGAAATCCTTTTATCATAAGGACACTTGTACTAGACTGTTTATTGCAGCTCAATTTACAATCGCCAAAATGTGGAAACAGCCTAAATGCCCACCAACCCAGGAATGGATTAACAAGCTGTGGTATATGTATACCATGGAATACTATTCAGCCATTAAAAAAAATGGAGACTTTACATCCTTCGTATTAACCTGGATGGACATGGAAGATATTATTCTTAGTAAAGCATCACAAGAATGGAGAAGCATGAATCCTATGTACTCAATTTTGATATGAGGACAATTAATGACAATTATGGTTATGGGGGGGGAAACAGAAAGAGGGAAGGAGGGAGGTGGGTGGGGCCTTGGTGTGTTTCACACTTTATGGGGGCAAGACATGATTGCAAGAGGGACTTTACCTAACAATTGCAATTAGTGTAACCTGGCTTATTGTACCCTCAATGAATCCCCAACAATAAAAAAAATAAAAATAAAAAAAAAAAAAAAAAAAAAAGAAAAAACAATACACATGGAAATGAGACAAGGAAGAAAATGCATGAGATAAGAAAAAGGTATGTGGCTCCGCACTTGCAGCTCAAGCAGCTAAGGCGCCAGCCACATACACCAGAGCTGGCAGGTTCGAATCCAGCCTGGGCCTGCCACACAATAATGACAACTACAACCAAAAGAGAAAAATAGCTGTGCATTGTGGCGGGCACCTGTAGTCCCAGCTACTTGGGAGGCTGAGGCAAGAGAATCGCTTAAGCCCAGGAGTTGGAGGCTGCTGTGAGCTGTAACACCACGGCACTCTACCCAGGGTTACAGCTTGATTCTCTGTCTCAAAAAAAAAAAAGAAAAAGGTATGTATAAAATGTGTCTCCCGAATCCCCAAAAAGAGCCCAGAAAATGTGAATGAAAAAAAAAGTGTAAAAATTTGATTTAAGAAAATGTTCCTGAAAAAAGGATATAGACCTCTATACTTAGAAAGGATTCTCCTGAATCCATGTCCAGAACAAATGGATTCAAATTTAATATAACTATAACACACCTAATAAAATCACTGGACTGAAAAAATAAAGATAATTTTGCTGGCATCCAGACACTTCCTTACCCCACACCAAAATAAACTCATTTTCAAGTGTTTTTAATTATTTAAAACTTATTTATTATTATTTTAATTATATAAAACTTTTTAAAGATGTATATCCATAGAAAGTTGGGCAAATGATAGGAAAAGCATAACTTTTATAGAAAAGGAAATATAATGACCAATTTTGTAAAAAAAAAATTAGAAGAGAGAATTTATAGAGAGAAAAGAATGATAGGCTAGCATTTACTCCACTTGTAACATGAAAATAATGAAAAAATCTAATAAAAAATTTTGGAAACTCAGCTCAGTGCCTGTGCTCAGTGGTTAGGGCGCCAGCCACATATACCAGGGCTGGAGGGTTCAAACCCAGTGTGGGCCTGATAAACAAAAATGACAACAACAATGACAACATCAGCAAAAAAGAAAATAGCCAGGTGTTGTGGCAGGTGGCTGTGGTCCCAGCTACTTGGGAGGCTGAGGCAAGAGAACTGCTTGTGCCCAAGAGTTGGAGGTTGCTGTGAGCTGTGATGCCACAGCACTCTACCAAGGGTGACAAAGTGAAACTCTGTCTCAAAAAGAAAAAGATTTAGAAACAAAAGGAAAATTTTAGTAACATGGTAATTATATTAATTTATGCCATAAGCTGAATGCTATATATTGTTATTTTTGGATGACAGCATTAAAACAAAAGACGATATACACTGTGGTTAGCACTTAGAGGACAATCGATGGTATGGTACCATGTATAGTACATGCAGTAACAGCAAATAAAAGTCAACGTGTGTGTTCAACTCAGGTAGAAAAATTCACACCCACCCACAAACTCACACACAGACACACAGTTCAGAGCAGAAGGAAGTAAGATGTAAGTGTGAAAGCCTGATGTAATGAAATCAACACTTGAACTGATAAATCATTCACTAATCTGTAGCTAAGTATGATGGGAAAAGTGACTATAATAAATACATCAAATAAAAATGAGAAAAGGAAAATAACTATGGAAATTAAATGGATTATTAAAAATTTTGGAAAGAGAAAACAGTTTTCAAGGCTTATTATGTGCCAGACTGACTTGAGTGGAGTAGAAATTTGACATAGTATTTGAAGATCTATCCCTCAAAAAGCACCAGGACCAGATGGTTTCACAGGTAAAATACACCAAAAGATTAAGAAACACATAAATCCAGAATGTTCTTTAAAGTTTTCCACAGCACAGATAAAAGAAGGGCTTCCCAATATGTTTTTTGGAAACTAGGAATTTATTGGCATAAAAACTGGACAAAATATTTCAAATGTATTTAAAAAAAAAAAAAACAACTACATGCCAGTCTTGTTGATTTTGATACCAAGAAATCTAAATAAAACATTAGCATGTAAGATTTAGTAGCAGATTAAAAGAATAATATCCCATGATCATATGAGTATGAAATCAGAAATAGAAATATTTTAATATTAAAAATATATGAGTAACTTTCACCAAGAAAACCCAGAATCTATCATTTGATTTTCTCCATGGTTGCATGTGCTAAAATCAACATCCATTCCTAAGTTTTGAACTATGTTCTTAATAACAATGAATTTAGTATCATTTTTTTTTTTTTTTTTTTTTTTTTTTTTTTTTAATTTTTTTATTAAATCATAAGTGTATACAATGATATGATTATGGGGCATCATACACTCACTTCATAAATCATTTTTAAATGTATCTCAAGCTACAAGCCAGTCCTAAGCCTAGTGGTTACAGACTTTTAACTGCTGAAAAAAATCTTTTGAAAGACTGTCATTTCAAAAGTCTCATAAGAGCCTTTTTAAGGGGTGTGCCTCATCTCCTTCCTGTAAGCATATTTATTCTTCCTATGTATTTTATAACTCATATAGCTACAGGAACTTGACACTTGTAACATGGTTGAGTAGTCTTTGATATACACAATACACACTATTGTGAGTCCTTATATGCTCACAATGTCTGATAACCTCTACTCATTTCCTAAGGCTTAGAAACTAACATAACTCTAAGGATTGTGAAGGCTTAGAGTTCTTGGGTCTTTGTCCTTACAACCTACTGTTCTCCTGTGTCACCAATTTTAGTTTCATTCCACTGGAAAATACAAGTCTTTCTGGAGTATCACTTTATGAGGCATTTCTTGAAAGTAAGTTCCACAGAAAGCCAGTGCTGCCAGGGGTGAGCTTCTGTCCCCCCTCCCCCAGGGAGGTCTCTGCCTGCAAAACTCAAGTTTCAGCAACAGGAGTTTAGCTGCCTCTGTGGGGAAGAACGCGGAATGTAATTGGCATTGGAACAGGCCAAGCAAGCTGGACTTCCCAGAACAGACCCTCTTTTGTGTGCTGGGATCTGAGGAAATTATCCGTTTGAATTTCCTAACTTCAGGGCAGTTGTTTTTTCATCTTAACCATTAATAATTAAGATTTGTATCTTTATAAGCTAAAAGGATTGGATGCCTGGAGCTATCAATAACCACCTACAAATCATACTGCTCTTTGTATTTTTTAAATGACTCATGGCAACAAAATGCTGTGCACTGCCAGCCCCAGCTCCTCCTCCCTGGCAGCTTCTCCCCATCCCATTCCCCGTGTGCTCTAACTGTCCTCCATCCTCTGCCTCTCAGCCCTGCAGACTTGGGCCCAGGAAGAGCCCAGCAGGGGCTGCTGCCCCTGGGAGTACTTCCTTCCCAGGCCCCACAGTTGGTTCTCTGCTGGCAGGAGCTGGGCTTGGCTGGTCTGGGAGCAAGATTGAGAGGTTCCAGGAGGGCTTTTCACCCCAGGTGTCTTCCCCTTGATTTGCTTTTGTGATTACAATTGAGTAAGGCAGAAACACCCAGAAGGGAAGACCGGACTTCAAGGTACAGAATCTGCCCAAGCAATTTTTGGCTCCCTCTCCCCTGCCTTTCTTTAAAGTGTAATTCCTTAGCACCCACCGGCCAGGAGGGAAGTGTAGTTCTGTCTAATGGTGGAAAACCTGTGTTTGCTCCCACATTTGGGCTCCCAAACACAATCCAAGTGGGTGTGTGGAGAAGGCTGGTGTGCCAAGTCCGTGGCTGGGTTTTGGCAAGGTTAGCCTGTGGCGTCTGCGCGTCAGTGCTACTCAGGAACAGGACCCAGTCCAGGTGCATTTTCGCTCAGCTTCTTCTCTTAACTGTGCCAATTTGTGGAATAGAAGATTTGGAATACTTAGCTTTACCCTCATGCAGTCGGACAGCCCTGGTCACAGAAGCCTGCCTGCCAAAGACATTTCCTGAGCTTCTTCCTCTTACCTAGGAGTTTGTGTAATTGTAGTCGGATCCTGTTAACTTAAAACTGATGGTGCAAGATAATCTGAACACACTGAGCTTGAATCCTGGAGGACAAAACAGGCTAGGAAGGGTTTGTTTTTTAAAGAAAATACTAGTTTAGCCTGAACATGTAGAAAATACCCACCCTACTGGTACATGTGGACAAGAGTCAGAGGACTGGGCAACTTTGGAGTGTGATTGAGGTTTAATTTCTGGGCGGCCATGACAAGCACCTTAACTGCTTCATGCCTCTGTGTCCGGCTCTCTGGGGTCACCCAGAGAGGCAGATGAGTTAGTCTGTGCAGCCCCAGTGCTCTCCACAGGTGCCATACAGATCATTAAAACCACGTTTTAAGGTTCATTCGTCCATCAAGTGTTTCTGTGCCAGGCACAGTTCTAGGGTCTTGGGATTCAACAATGAACAACATTGACTTAAAAGTGAACTGTGTTCACCAAGATGACATCATATTCCTGGAACTTGAAAAATCCGAATCTCAAAATTATGGACAAACATCCAGGCACTTTTTGTGCCTGTGTAAATCTGTGTTATGATGTGTTTCTTCATGTGAAGCTCAGAAGGGCCATTTATGATGTGAATATTAAATTAAAATGAGGGTTGTTCAGGAAGAACGCAGCCCGTTATTTCCATGGTTGAATCAGTATGTACAGGACCGGTATGTTCTTGATTTGACTGAACGTGATCCTTCAAACGTGATCCACCTCTGGGCTCTGCCCTTGCTAGCTGAGTTGTCTTACTACATTCTCTCTGCCACCACGGTTCCCACAGAGTCCAGTACTTGGTAAATATCTAGTAAATTGATTATTGAACAAAAAGAAGCATTGGGCAATGCCTACGAATAGAAGGAAGGCAAATAATATTGCCAATAGCGCAAAATGTTGATAGGTGGTGAAAGGGTGTCTGAGTGAGTCTGAGTTGCTCTTGTGAATTTTTGGTAAGTTCAAAATTATGTCCAAATGAAAAACTTTTAAGAAGAAGCTATTGTATTACTCAAGAAAGGAAATGAAGAAATGATAGGGTCACAGTTGTAAGATACATTTGTTTTCACGGGTTTTCTTTTTAAGCTTTTTTGTGTTTCTAAGTATATCTTGGAATTTTTCTCTTGATGGGCATCACAAGAAAAGCTAACAAAATTTAAAAGAACTATTTCGATCTCATTTACAAATACTTGATACGCTAGAAGTGAAAAGAACTTAAACCCCAGACAGCAGAGCTGGAGCAGACAGCCTTCTAAAATGAATTTTCTCTGCTTCCCTGGATTAGGCTAAGACTGCCTGTGATGACTTCGCAAGAAGGAATGTTTCTGTGGCTGATGATTCACTCTTTCCTGGCAGACAGAGTTCCAGTAAAGCTGAAATATCATTGTTAATCCCTTTTTATTTAGATGTGAGCTGGAACGGCACTTGAGGCAGCAACAATATAAACCAGGGCTTCTGTGTTACTGTGAACACGTAGTTCATTTACTCCAGCCGATTGTCTCCCAGTGGGGTCAAGACAGTGGGACTGAATTCTCAAGGACTAAAATGCGCTATCAGCTGGCTTCTTCCTGAACAAGTTTCTATTTCAGTCTGGAGTCATACAAACTACAATTATTTCCCAAAATAATAGACAAAATACTGTCTTGGCTTGCCAGGGCTATTCTAACAAAACACCACAAATGCAAATTTATTCTTCCACGGTCTGGAAGTCAGAAGTCCAAGGTCAAGAGGTTGCAAGGCACATTCGCTCTGAAGGTGCAAGAGAAGGAGCTGTTCTCCGAGCTTCTGATCTTATAAAGACCCAGTCATATTGGACCAGGACCCGCACTAATGACCTTATCTTAAATCAGTCATCTCTAAAATAAGGCCGCATTCACTGGTACTAAGGATTAGCCCTTCAATATCTATTTTTTGGAGGGAGGAACAATTCAACCCATAACACATTTAAGCACATGTAAATATTTGAAGACAAATGCTACGGTTTTTCATTAATTTCAGATTTTCCAAGAAATTTAATTCCACTAGTCTGACAAAAGTACAACAAAGTACCCCAAAATTTTGCATTTTTTAAAACTCTGTGTAGATCTTCATTTATGGATGCCTTTATAGGAATGATCTTGGTATGTTAGTACACGCTGATTAACATAAAATTATAAAATGAATGGATTGTCTGAGTTCTTTGACTCTGGAAAAGAGGAAGTAATAACCAAAGATGAATTTTTTGGAGGATATTTTAAATAAGATGTTTAGGTAGAACTACACTTGTACCTCCCCTAAAATACCAGCTGATTATCAGCGTGTACTCCCACTGCCTTCCAACATCATAGGAGGCAGCGATAAATGACTCACTTACTGCTGAAAGTGAGTTTATCATGGGCTAAAATCACAGACGAATCTAGGACATACCCTATCCATGTCATGAGCACGGCACCTGGAGTAAAAGACTGAATCCTCTTCCCTAGAGGTTTGAGAGTGGCCGTCTATCTTGGATAAATTCTAATAAAGCAGTTCCCACATTGATACTGTACCAGTAGATATCTATTGAATAGTTTATTACTCAGCATAAAGTTGCAAGGCTTGGCAATGAGTTTTAAGAAGGAACAAGAAGAGGGAAAGTGAGAACAGATTCACACGTTTCTTCTATGATAAAGCCAAGTTTACTCAACCAGCATTCCATAGATTTTTCTTGAGTGAAAGAGAAAGGGTCCAAGCTATTGCTAGCACACACCAGTGTGACACATCCAAAAATGTCACCATTCACTATTCCACACGAATGTCTTACAAATCTCTGGGACTGTGGGAAGAAACCTTATTCCATGCTGGCCTTTTTGATTTTCTTGCCATTATAGATTTTCTATATAATGGAGCCAGTTAAACATTACTGAAATACTAGCCCTTGCCTGAGAAAAAGTAAAGATCTTGGAAAAGCTTTCTCTGCAATGGTCCCAAGTTGAGTAATTTTCCAAAGATTTGTGTTTGTGGGGGCCTCCTTCTTGCAGTCTCTACTATCAGAAGTTTCTGTGTTTATTTGAACCATCATTCTGGTCCTGTTGACAGGCAGAAGCAAGAAAACTTGGTTGTAGAAGTTCAGGAATGTGCACTGACCTTTGAAGGACCTATCAATGCACTGCAGAAGGTGAGCATCTTTTTTCAAACGCTATGGGTGATATAATTTATAACTCTCATAGGCAGCTGGTTTCCTGGGTGGTGAGTCAGAGTGGAGAGGGGAGGAACTGGCTGCCATAGAGCAGAAGGCGGCTGCACTGTGTGGCCACAGCAAGACCAGAAGGTGCTGGTAAAGGGGAAGTCGATGGCTCCCTGGAACAGCATAGAGAGCCCAGAATAGATTCCACAAATATGCCCTGCTCGTTTTTGACAAAGGTGCTAAAGAAATTCAAGGAAGGAAGGATCGTTGTATTTTTGGCAATGTCGCTGGAGCAATTGGATATCTAGAAGCAAAAAGCAAAAAACAAACAAACAAAAACCACTGAGAACTGTGATGTACACCTAGATCTGACATAAACACACTCAAATTGGATCATGAACTTAAATGTAAAACGTAAAGCTATATTATTTGGAAAAAAAATAAAGGAAAAAATCAGCACAATCCTAGAAAAGAAAAAATCAGTAAGTTGACCAATGACCTTGTTAAGAGGATGAAAGAAAAATCTACAGACTGGAAGGTAATATTTGCAAAACACAAATTCAACAAAGACCAGTATCTAGACTATAAAAGAACTCAACAGTAAAAATACAAATAACCTAATTAGAAAATAGAACCAAAAGATAAACAGACATTTCATTGAAGAGCAAATACAAATGGCAAATAAACACGTGGAGAGATGTGATCATCACCAGCCATCAGGGAAATGCCAGGTTAGACCCCAGCCGTGCATCACTACCTACCTTAGAGAGGCTAAGATAAAACAACAGTGACAGCACCTGAGTGCTGGCAGGGACGGAGAGTCCACCTCACTCATGAATTATTGGTGAGAATGCAAAATGCTATAGCCACTCTGGAAATTAGTTTCTTATAAAATGAAACACAAATACTCTCAATCCAGAAAGTACCTGGATCTTTGATTCTAAGGAAATGGAGATTGACATTCACACAAAGTGCTGGGCATGAATGTCCATAACAGCTTTATCTGTCACAGCCCTGCACTGGAAAGTTCCCTGCCAGCGGTCACTGACTAAATGGCTAAACAAACTGTGGTCCCTTCACACCAGGGACGACTACTGAGCAATCAGGAAAAACAGACTGTCCAGGGCGGTGCCTATGGCACGATGAGTAGGGTGCTGGCCCCATATACGGAGGGTGAGGGCTCAAACCCGGCCCCGGCCAAACTGCAACAAAAAATAGCTGGGCCTTGTGGCGGGTGCCTGTAGTCCCAGCTACTTGGGAGGCTGAGGCAAGAGAATCGCCTAAGCCCAGGAGTTGGAGGTTGCTGTGAGCTGTGATGCCATGGCACTCCACCATGGGCGATAAGGTAAGACTGTCTCTAAAAAAAAAAAAAAAAGACTGTCCACCTAACCTGGGTGAATCTCCAAAGAACCATGCGGAGCACAAATTGCTGATCTCAGAAGGTTACATGCTATACTGATACAGGACAAGTGGTTCCCCAACCAGCTCCATGGAGCTGAGGGGCAGGCCGCTGTCTCCACCTTGGCACAGTTGGTGCAGTGGCAGCCAGCAGAGGAGCCAGCAGAGGAACGAGCCGGCTGGAGGGCAGGCAGGAGGTCTCCTCCCCAGGAGGATTGGAGGGGCTGGACAACTGCTGGGGAGACACCAGCACCTTAGGGCTCCCTCCCCTCCATTTCCTAGGCCTGGTCAATTTCATGTAAGTTCCCTAGGCCTGGGAAGGAAAGGGATTGTAGTCATTCATTTGCTCCAGAGGACCCAGGCAAGCTAAAAGTAACAGTGAGTTCCACTAAATTTAACTACAGAGGACCCAGGTACATTAAAAGTAACAACTGAGTTCCAGCTAAATGTAACTACAGAGGACCCCATGCGACTATACATACCCCTGGACAGAGAGCCCAGAGAGAGACAGGGACAGTTTTATTCCCCACCCCCACCCCCACCTGGGTTCTCTATGCCAGGAGCTTTGGTGTTTTTATATTCTTTTCTGCGTAAATAAATCCTGTCTTACCACTGATTCATGGTCCATGGATTCAGTCTTCAAATCACCAAGACCAAGTACCTACCGAGGACGAAATTCTGGTATCAATGATTCAATTTATATAAAATTCTTAAAATGACAAAATTAGAGAAGTCGAGACAGTCCCTGGTTGCTCAGGGTCAGGGATGGGGAGAGAGTGGAGAGGGAGGGAGGAGGGACCTTCTGATGGACTAAGCTGTGCCCGTGTCAGTATCCTGGCTGGCATTTTGTCCTGTGGTTTTCCAAGTGACCATTAAAGAAAACTGGGTAAAGGGATGTTGGCTCTTTCCATATTATTTCTCATGACTGCATGTGAATCTACAATTATCTCAAAGTGAATTTAATGAAAAATAATGTAAGTTATTATAGCGTGCTATTTTAAAATAAATTGAAGTGGCATTCGCTTAAGAACTAATAAAAATATTAATGATTTTTCTAGCAGACAAGAGAATGGCCCTAATCAGAAATCTCCAAAACAAGAAGAGCTGCCTCTGGACACCTCCTTTCTCCAACCCAGCCCATGGTTTGTCCTGGTCCCCATGTATCTCTTAAGGGTGAAATTTGCAAACATGAAGGCATCTGAGCTCTTGAATTGCTCTGGTTTTTACCCAGTGAGATTCCAGCCTTGTCTGTGGGCCTCACACCATCTGTTCCCACTTAACTGCTGTACCAAGACCAAGACGGGGGTGGAAGGAAGAGGCTCTTAGACTGAAAAGGGAGAGTCAATATTTCTGGAAGCTGAAAAATTCTGGGTTATTTAGTATCCAAGTAATATGTTTGTATCAGTAACCAAATACCTCCATAAAGAACACCAGCAGAAAATGTGGGTGGAAGGATCAGAGAATTTAGCGAAGCACAGAACCCTGGGAGCTCTGCCTGAAACATAAACCGTTTTTGTGGGCATGGTAGTTGAGCCAGCTGATAATTTGCTCCTAAAGAAACAGCACATTTCAGCTTAACTTAGCTATGAAAGACTCAACAGAATTTTTGAACAGCATCATATCCCAGACAGAAGTCAAGAAAGGAATCCAAGTCTGCCAGTGAATGCAAGGAGTCAGGCTGTCCACAGGCACCACCTTGATAACTTGATCTCCGGTCTCAGGTGACGGGCCGCTTGACTGCATGTGTAGCCATCTGACCTTTTGGGTAAACATCTGTCAGCAGTGTCTAATTTCTTACACTTCTGCATCCAAATTTGCTGCCTTTGCCTTAATAAATAAGTGGAAATGTTTGCGGTACTGGACAGGGGACAGTGTGCAGTTTTGTCATTCTTTAGTGCACATACGTTACCTGAGTGAAGAGAAGAAGAAAGAATGTGTTTTCAAAGTCTTAAGATTCTCTCCACAGGATAAAAGTCCTGAACTACCTGTTAGCTCAGCGTTATTTTCTTAGAGGATGTGGTCATCAGTGTCCAAGTCCATGTCCAAGCCCACCCTACACATTGTGCTGGGTCAGAGAAGATGCTCGTCTGACCAAGGCCAGCCCTGAAAACCGACTTCTAATGAGACTTAAGAATTTCATACCAGAAGTGGATGAAAGAGGAACTTTTCAGGCCATAAATCTCTTGTGCACCAGTGATATATAGTTGCATTTCAGTTGCCCTTGTCTTTATTCTAGATTTAAACATGCCGGAAGTTGGTAAATCTTAGGTCAAAGACCTTGGCAGCACATCAAAGAATAGAAGCTTCTTAATTGCTCATAAGAGAAATTATTTTCCTCATCTTCCTCAAACTTGAGCACATTTTTGGTGAGTCACTAGGTCTGTTAATGTCCTCAGGTGTCTCACCAGTGTTCTTTATGCTCATCTCGGGGAACGTCACCTATAGTGCTTTGTTTGTTCCCTGCTGAGGTGGAGCTATAACCCACTCTAGAAATTGCACCAAGCAGAAGGTCTTTACTCAGGCATGAAAACTAGTTCATTTAACCTCTTCTCCATGTGGAAGTCTCTCCCATGGGAGGTGTTTGTGTTCCTCCTCCTGCCCCCAGAAACCCCCCACCTCCGTACCTATGGGATGTGGCTTTGAGTCACCTCATCTGCCAGTGAACTCCTGGTGATTCTCCTTTGGCTCTGTTAGTACTTTTTGTGTCTCCCCAGAACAGCAGCCCAAGAGTGAGATGATTAGGAAGAACGTGCTCCGTGCTGAAGGCTAACTGCTCAGCACATGTATCTCCGCCTCTCCCTCACAGCTGCAGCCCACAGACTGTTTGGGTGCACCCTTGCCTGAGTTCTCCCTACGGCCTCTACAGAAAGCAGCAATTCCTGCTTCTGAGTCTGCTCCTGGAGACATCACACATCCACTTCTTTATGCCCTTTTTTCCTTTCCCAGTGTAAGTGATGCCAGGAGCAAGTCTGGAAGCCTTGTGTTTAAGATGACAGAGCTGCCCCTTCTGAGCTGGCAACTGTAGTGACTTCTCTGAGAATGCCTGAGAAATAAACTTCTATCCTGTTTTGCCATGGGAGACTCAAGAGCTTTCTGTTATAGCAGCAACACCATCTTCAACTAACTAATACACGATCTCTCACGTTGCTTTAGAAACGGTACTTACATGAATGCACCCCCATGAATGCACTATTATAACCTTTACCGTGGTTTTGAAAAAAGATAATGTAAAACATGACCTGAAATGAATCAAGTTATAAGGGAATATATTCTCTCACAAAACCAGAAGTCCAGGCGTAGGGCAGATGCTGTCTCTTGTTGTGCTGGTGCTGGCTGGGCCTCAGGATGGCAGAACCCTTCTTGATTGCTAGACGGCTGCTACAGACATCACATCCAGAGATAAATTGTCTGTGGAAGAAGGAGAAAGTTTCCCTGGTCATGTGAGGGCTTATCATTAGAGATAAGGACACTCCTTCAGTAAGTCCTTAAGAAGAGTTCCCTTCACTCTCATTCCCAGTGAGTTCCCTTCACACCCAGTGATCATGGTATAATGAGATTATTAGAATGATTTAAGACTAATAATTTGGTATAGTCAGAATTGAGGTGTCAACTGTCCTGACTAATAGATTCTTTGAAGGTCACAAGCCCATCCCTTCACTTGCGTTCTGGGCAGAGTCTGCTGCTTCTCTACCTTCCTCTCTATAAGGTGCTATTTACTTTTCAATCATCAGCAGAATTCATGACAATTGGTATTTGTTAGATTTTGTATGTTCATTTCATCACATCATTCCAAGTTGAATCTGATCCTGCTGCTGACACTTCTGTTCGATCTGCCTCCCAGTTTCAACACTGAATCCAAGAATATGGATCAGACACCGACTATATTCTCAGCACTGGCGTATGAAGAAAAGTTTCCTCCAGGCTCTCACAGTCCATTCAAAGCAAATAAGCAAACAGGTGTGGAGAGGCTCTAAGCTGGAGGCCGGTGCAGTCAGCATCTGGGGCTTAGAAACCTTTAAAGGGGAGATTCACCCAAGGGAGGGGACACCAAGAACCGTCAGGGATGTTGGTTATTTTTTTACTCTTATAATGTCTTTATCTCATTTTGGTATCAGGGTAATGTTCTCCTAGAAAAAAAATGTAGAACTATTTCTGTCTGCTTCAGTTTTCTGGATGAATTTGCCCAGAATTGGTACTATTTCTTTCTTAAGTATTGGATACAATTCACCAGTAAAACCATCTAGGACAAGGTTTACTTTATCAGAAAATTTTGAACACTGTGAATTCAATTTGTTAGTAAATGTAGAGCTATACGGCTTATTTATTTCTTCTTGAGAGGCTTTTGTAATGCATTTTTAAGGAATTTTTGCATTTCATCTCAATTGTAAAATATATAGGCATGAAGTTTTTGATAATACCTCCTTTTTATCATTTTAGTATCTGTGGAATATGTAGTGATATTACCTTTCTCATTGCTGATAGTGATGATTTGGGTCTTTTTCTTTTTTTTTACTTTTTTTTTTTTTGTATTAATCATCCTGGCTAGAGACTTGTCGATTTTATTAGTTTTCTCAAGGAATTAGACTTTTATTTCATTAATTTTCTCTATTTTTTTCCCCTGTTATCGGTTACACTGATTTCTGCTTTGGTTTTTATTATTTACTTTCTTCTGCTTACATTGGGTTTAATTTGTTCTTTTTATAGTTATTCACATAAAAACTGAGGTCATCTGAGACCTTTCTACTTTTGTAATGTGCATGAATATTCAGTGCTTCAAGTTTCTTGTAAGTTACTGTGTCAGCAGCATCACATGGATTTGACAGGGTGTGTTTTCACTTCCATACGGTTCAAAAATTTCCTTTTCATTCAGTTTCATTTCCCTTTTGATTTCTTTGTTGATTCATGAGTTATTTAGAACTATTATTTAGTTTATATGGATTTGGAGATTCTCCAGATGTCCTTATATAACCAATTTCTAATTTTATTCTATTTTGGTTCAATTAATATGGCTCAAATCCTTTGACAGAGACTTGTTTTAGTGACCCCCAAATATGATCTGACTTGGTAAATTTGTTTTTTTGAGACAGAGTCTCCAGCTGTTGCCCTAGGTAGAGTGCTGTGGCATTATAGTTATAGTTATACCTCTAACTCTTGGGCTGAAGCAATCCTCTGGCCTCAGTTTTTCTATTTTTAGTAGAAATGGGGGACTCACTCTTGCTCAGGCTGGTCTTAAACCTGTGAGCTCAAGCAATCCATGCACCTTGGCCTCCCAGAGTGCTGGGATTATAGGAGTGAGCCACTGTGCCCTGGTGACTTGGTAAATTTTTCATTTGCACTTGGAAAGAACGTGTGTTCTGCAGTTGAGAAAAGTGTCCTATCAATGCCCCCTCGGGTCAGGTTGGTTGATATTGTTCTAACACAGCGAGGCACTCGCTGAGTTTCTATCTACTTGTTGTATCAATCATTGAGGGAGGGGTATTGAAATCGCGTGGAAATCACATGGTATCATGGTGATGGTGTCTACTTTTCTTGCAATTTTATTGGGTTTTGCTTCACATTATCCTTATCTTCATTCTCTGTATGTCAGTGGTTCTCAACCTTCCTAGTGCCGCGACCCTTTAATTCAGTTCCTCATGTTGTGGTGACCCCCAACCATAAAATTATTTTCATTGCTACTTCATAACTGTAATTTTGCTACTGTTATGAATCGTAATGTAAATATCTGACATGCAGGATGTATTTAGGCGACCCCAGTAAAGGGGTAATTTGACCCCTAAAGGGGTCGCGACCCACAGGTTGAGAACCTTTGCTATATGTAAAGTACCTTCCTTCTCAGGCTGCTTTTAAGATTTTCCCTCAGTCACTGGTTTTAAGCAATTTCATTGTGCTGTGTGTTGGTGTGACTGTGGTCGCGTTTGTGCTGCTTGGCTTTTGCTGAGCTTTCTTGGATCTGGGGGTTTATAATTTTTATCAAGCTCAGAAAACCTACTTTCATTGGTTTCAACTACACATGTCCTGGGCCACTTAAAGTTGCCCCACAGCTTACTTGTGTCCTTTCCATCTAAAACAACTTTTTGTCTCTCTTTCTCTCTTTGTTCCATTTTAAATAGTTTTAATTGTTACAGCCTCAAGGTCACCAGTCTTCTTTTACAATGTCTAATCTTCCCAGAAGCCCACGCAGCACATTTTTTTTCTCCCACCTTGCAGGTTTCATCTCTGTCTGATTTGTTTTGTTTTTAGAGCATGTTGTCCATATCTACACTTTTCAAATATACAGAATACAGCTATAAACCACTCTTGAACCTCTACCTCCTCCATGCCTAACATCTGCATTGGTTGTGAAACAGTTTGATTAATTTTTTTCTACTGAATAGGGGTCATATTTTTCTGTTTCTTTGATGCTTGATATTTTTGTAATGGACATTAGACTTGTGAATTTCACCTTGTTAACTGCTGCTTTTATATTCCAGTTAATATTCGCAAGCTTTGTTCTGAGATGCAGCTAAGTCGCTTTGAAACAGTCTGAGCCATGTGACTGGCGGATGGGTGGCTTTCATCTGGGGTTTCTTCTTCCCTCTGCCGAGGCAGACCCTTCCAAACATCTGCCTGCTGCCTTGTAGGTGATGAGCCACTCTTGGCCGGTGGGAATGCTGGGCAGTGTTCTGGTCCCCTTGGTTTGCTCTCTGCCTGGCCCTGAGTCGTTTCATCATGGCATTTCCCAGTCCCTTCTCTGGTGAAGATTCAATTCTCTGGTGGACCCTCGGCAGATGAGCGGTATTTTCTCTCTGTCACTTGCTTGTGCACGCTCCAGCTGCCTTGGACTCCCAGACTCTCATCTCCACCTTGTGACTCAGGTTTAGCTTCTGGCTTGGCCTAGGCTCCTCACTTTGTGCCACACCCTGAAACTCCAGCCCTCCCCCCATAGTCAGCCAGGACCATGACAGGGCTGGTGCCATTCCTCTCCTGTTTCTCAGGGATTACTGGCCTTTGTTATCTGGCATCAGTGTCTTTGTTACCATTTTTCTTTTTTTTTTGTAGAGACAGAGTCTCACTGTACCGCCCTCCGGTAGAGTGCCGTGGCGTCACACGGCTCACAGCAACCTCTAACTCTTGGGTTTACGCGGTTCTCTTGCCTCCCGAGCAGCTGGGATTACAGGCGCCCACCACAACGCCTGGCTTTTGTTACCATTTTTTAATGTATGTTTTCTGGTTTTCTTTCTTTTTTCTTTCTTTTTCAGTTATTTCAGTCAGGTGAGTAATTCTAGTATCTGCCACTCCCATCTTGTCTGGGAGCAGTTTATTGAAAAGTTCTGATCCAGGCCAGGTGTGGTGGCTCACACCTGTAAGCCCAGAACTCTGGGAGGGAGTTCAAGACCAGCCTGAGCCAAAGCAAGACCCTGCCTCTACTAAAAATAGGAAAAACTAGCTGGGTGTGGTGGTGGGCGCCTCAGCTACTTGGAAGACTGAGGCAGGAGGATCACTTCAACCCAAGAGTTTAAGGTTACTGTGAACCATAATGCCACAGACTCTACTCAGGGTGATAGAGTGAGACTGTCTGAAAAAAGAAAAGAAAAGAAAAGGAAGGTAAGGGGAGGAGCAGGGACAGGAAGGGAAAGGAGCAAAGAACTGATCCAGGAATAACTGAGCATGTGGGGGTTCCTGGAGGGAAGCTGGTGTGCTCAGGGAGGGCGTGGAAGCTCCGTGCCTCTTCCCCCATTAAAAACAAGAAGAAATGATCCAGCCATTCCACTCCTGGGTAGTTACACAAGATAAATGAACGAATATGTCCTTACAAAGATTTGTATGTGAATATTCATGCATCTTCATTTGTAATAACCCCAAACCACAATAACACAAATGTCTGTCAACAAGTGAAGGGGTAAACACCTGTGGCAGGTTTGGATAATGGAATACTACTCACCAATAAAGACGGCCACCTGCTGACAACCAGACCATGAAGAGCCTCGTAATACTACTCACCAATAAAGACGGCCACCTACTGATAACCAGAACATGGAAGAGCCTCATAATACTTAGGCTGAGTAAAAGAAGCCAGACCCAAATGAGGTGTACCTACGGAACACCATTCATAGAAAATTCTAGAAATGCGTAGGAGGGGATAGTGAGGAGAGGTTCCCCTGAGGCCTGGGGGTGGTGCTGGGGTGGGGGGGCTGAGGGAGGGATGAGAAAGAGGCTCAGAGAAACCCTTGGGGGTGAACGGTATGTCTGCTCTATTGATTACAGAGATGATTAAGTTGCACAAGTATATGCACGTCAAATAGTCTAAGTCTGGGCAGTTTACTGTTTGTTAAATATATTTAAATTAAGTTGTTTAAAGAATAGTGACCCTGACCAAGCCTGGAGGCTATCAGCCCTATTCCCAGACCAGAGATGTCTATGTCTCTAAGAATGAGCCCCAGAAGAAGAGCGGCAGTCAGGCCCCAGGGTGCTCCCGGCTCTGCAGGTCCTGCGCATCCTCTCCACCCTGCCTGGCTCTGGTCAGGGAGACTCTGCAGAGACCCCATGACTGCCCACTGTCCGGGGGCATGTAGTTGCTCACTCACCTGTCCAATCATTTTCATAGGAGAAAACCTTTCAATCCTCCCCACCCTCCCACAAGATCAGGCAGAATGCATTTGTAGCTGGGACTCAGATAACTATTGCTAGTTGCCCTCCAGATAGATTTTTCCATTTTACTCTCCCCCTGGCAAGGAGAGAGGTTTCCAATCCTCTCAACAGCAGCTCATGCTGGGGCTGGTCTTTCTTTTATGTCTTGATCAGTCTGAAGAGATAAATTGCTACTTTTCTCATTGTTGAATTTCATATTTCTTTGGTTATTGGTGAAGTTTTAAAATATATATTTGCTCACCTTTCTAAATCTGTCATTGCCTGTTCATGTATTTTTCCAAGTTCTTAATTGTCTTCAATTAGAATATCTTTCTGCCTGATTTAAAGAGACCTTTTAAAATAAGAATGTAAATTTGTCGAGGACTTTAGTCTATTTTTTCTCTTTTAAATTTGTTTATGTTAATCACTAATCCTGACTTCCATAGAGTAAGTCCTCACTTAACTTCAATAGGTCCTTGGAAAATGCAGCTTTAAGCAAAACGATCCTCAAATAACATCATTTTGTTCAATGTCACTTTGTTGTAATGTTGATGAGAAAAAAATAGTTTTGTTATTCATCATTTTCCTTAATGTCACAGTTTTCAAGAACTGATTGACAGACAACATTGAGGACTTTTTAAAAAAAACATTGGGGATTTATGGGTGGCGCCTGTGGCTCAAAGGAGTAGGGCATCAGCCCCATATGCCGGAGGTGGTGGGTTCAAACCCAGCCCCGGCCAAAAACTAAAAAAAGAAAAAAAATTAAGGATTTATTAATAACCATAGCCAGGCACTGCTTATTTTAATCATCACAACCACCCTGTTGACTACATTTTATTATTAGCCCCATTCAAGGCTGAGCAAAGAGAGGTGCAGAGAGGTTGAATATTTGTCCTGCATCGCACAGCTGTGCCATGGTGAAGCTATTACTGGACCCAGGCACAGGCTCTGGAGTCCAGCTTATACCTGGGGTGCTACCCTCCTCTCACGGGCAAACCCTCCATTCTAAGTTTACAGAGGTCAAAAGGCTTCATGTGCTGACACATACCCACTTTTGTTTCCCAGCTTTTACCATTGCAGGTGGGCTTCACAGAGCCTTTTTCATCCCAGCAGAATATAAATACTGACTTGTTTTCCTTTTGCTATTTATGTCAGATTGATTTAAAATGTGTCTCACTGTAAGATATTTGTCAACGAACCCAGTGCCAGACTGAGGCATCCATGAACCCTATTTTACCTAACCCCACAGCAATCAGTTTTGGCAGACACCTGTGGTTGAGAGGCGGTGACAAGAGCTGGGTTCAAAGAAGTTGCAAATTGTTCCAATTCACACAACAGTAAATGGGAAACCAGAATGAAAATGGAGGTTTATCCGTCCTCTGGCTAATACTGTAATCACCCTTTGGAGTTCAGATGTGGATTGAGATTCCAGCTCCTAGAGCTGGGTGTTGTTTTATTTGCTTGTTTTATTGAATCTGTCTGAGAATTAAAAACCTAAAATCTTAATGTATGGAATTTCTCTTCCACCCATTGACTCTATTTCATATAGAGCTATTTTTTTTTTTTTTTGAGATAAAGTCTCACTTTGTCACCCTCTGTAAAGGGCTGTAGCACAGCTCCCAGCAACCTCAAACTCTTGGGCTCAAGTGATCCTCCTACTTCAGCCTCCCCGGTAGCGGGGACTACAAGCATCTAACACAACACTCAGCTACTTTTAGAGACAGGGTCTCACTGTTACTCAGACTGGTCTCAAACTCCTAAGCTCAAGCAATCCACTACCTCGGCCTCCCAGAGTGCTAGGATTATAGGCATTAGCCACCACGCCCAGCCTATATAGATCTAATTTAAAGCAATAAAAGAGACCAGGATACAGTGCTGGTATTTTAATAAGGATTTTGAAGTAAAGTCTTCTCTCGTAAACAACTGAATCTTGCCAGACTAATAACTCTCATTTTTCCTGACTTACTGGTTCAATATAAGATGGTTATCCAAACTTAAATTTGAAGTCATCTGGGCTGCTGTTCTGAATCCATTTAGAAATCTGTGTGCTCACATCAGAATTTGCTAAGTAGATTATTAGGTTTGGAGTATGTGCTCATATTTTATGATGCTAAGTAGTTTCAAAATGCCTGGTTTAGAGTGCATGTAGGTGACCGCGAGTGGGAGCGGATGGATGGGATGGAGGCACCTCTGGCCTCATAAACACACTGTACTGTGGCCTCCCAGGGGACAGGGCTGCTAAATGGGGGAGAGAGGATTTGGGGGGGGGGTCCATCGGGCCTGCAAAAGATTTTCGGTGTAATCCCTTACTATGCGGAACCCTGGCTGAGGAGCACGACCATGTTAAAGCACAGTTACCTTAAGGGACTATAATAGAACTTGCCTCAAAGAGATGAGAATATTTCAGATTGTATATGAAACCCGTACATTGTACCCCTTGATTGCACTAATGTACACAGCTATGATTTAACAATAAAAATAAATTAATTAAAAAAAAAGAATTGATGATTCATGTAAAGTGTCTAACATGGTGCCTGACAGCAAGTGGCAGCTCTGTGCCCGTGATCTTGTTGAAGCTGGTGTGTTATTCCCTATGTGCCTTTAGGCATTTGAGAATATAAAGGTTACCTCAGAGAGTGAATAGTGTGACAGACAGCCTAATTTATTTGGGAAATGTTGCTCTCATTTCACATCAATGAACTACGAGAGCACATATTGGAACTCCTCTTCGTGAGGAGCTGCCTGACAGGTGGCCTGGGGAGCTTTGTCCATCACTGGAGAAGACCCGTCCCTTCTCCAGTGAAGTCACGAGGTACCATGACATACAATCCTCATTGAAAGGCGTCTGGTTTCCTTCCATCAGCTACAGATCAGCAGACTCTCTTCATAGATTTCTCCCTTCCAAAAACTCTATCAAGTACCTGCCATGCTCAAGGAGCTTTGAAAGATTCCAAGAAAGCAGGACTGAGGTCACTTTTAAAGACCCCCCGTTTCAGCAGGAAGGCACCATTGATGGTGTCTGTATAAGGCAGGGTAGGACCAATCCCGGAGCAGAGGTGAGGCAGGTGGCTACCTTTGCTGCAGCGTGGTCCATGTTAGCACAGTGGACAAGTTAGCAGAGGGCGAGCCAGAGGCACATCACTGCTGCCCTCACTCCCCCTGCGTGGTCTGCATAGAGACGTGACCTACTAGGGCAACAGACAGTCTCACAGTTTGCCCCTGTGAGACCCTGTGGGATGACTTTACCCTCTCGGTACCCTGAGCCCATGATGATGAAAATGAGCACAGTGACATCGTAACACAGGCAAGCTTGCCCTGAGTGAGGCACTCTGCTAGGCTGTGGTAACAAGTTAACACAAACGTAGGGTTTAAACCAATAAATGTCTGGAATCCAGACGTCTGAAACGCATCTCACTGGGCTGAAATCAAGACGTCAGCAGGGCTGTTTTCCTTCTGGAGTCTCTGGGGAGAATCCACTTCCTTACCGTTTCCAGCTCCCAGAGACACGGGCATTCCTTCAGCCCCTTCCTCCATCATCAGAGGCAGCCTGAAGGTGGAGCCCTGGTCTCCTTCCTCCCTCATCAGAGCCAGCCTGCAGGTGGAGCCCTGGCCTCCTTCCTCCCTCATCAGAGCCAGCCTGCAGGTAGAGCTCTGGCCTCCTTCCTCCCTCATCAGAGCCAGCCTGCAGGTGGAGACCTGGTCTCCTTTCTCCATCATCAGAGCCAGCCTGCAGGTGGAGCCCTGGTCTCCTTCCTCCCTCATCAGAGCCAGCCTGCAGGTGGAGACCTGGTCTCCTTCCTCCCTCATCAGAGCCAGCCTGCAGGTGGAGCCCTGGCCTCCTCCCTCCCTCATCAGAGCCAGCCTGCAGGTGGAGCCCTGGCCTCCTCCCTCCCTCATCAGAGCCAGCCTGCAGGTGGAGCCCTGGTCTCCTTCCTCCCTCATCAGAGCCAGCCTGCAGGTGGAGACCTGGTCTCCTTCCTCCCTCATCAGAGCCAGCCTGCAGGTGGAGCCCTGGTCTCCTCCCTCCCTCATCAGAGCCAGCCTGCAGGTGGAGCCCTGGCCTCCTCCCTCCCTCATCAGAGCCAGCCTGCAGGTGGAGCCCTGGCCTCCTCCCTCCCTCATCAGAGCCAGCCTGCAGGTGGAGCCCTGGTCTCCTCCCTCCCTCATCAGAGCCAGCCTGCAGGTGGAGCCCTGGCCTCCTCCCTCCCTCATCAGAGCCAGCCTGCAGGTGGAGCCCTGGCCTCCTTCCTCCCTCATCAGAGCCAGCCTGCAGGTGGAGCCCTGGTCTCCTTCCTCCCTCATCAGAGCCAGCCTGCAGGTGGAGACCTGGTCTCCTTCCTCCCTCATCACAGCCAGCCTGCAGGTGGAGCCCTGGTCTCCTTCCTCCCTCATCAGAGCCAGCCTGCAGGTGGAGACCTGGTCTCCTTCCTCCCTCATCAGAGCCAGCCTGCAGGTGGAACCCTGGTCTCATCCCATCGCTCTGACTCTGACACTTTGCCTTCCTCCCTCTCTATTAAGGACCCCTGTGATTACCTGGGGCCCACTGAATAATCCAGGATAACCCCCTATCTTAAAGTGAGCAGGTTAGCAGCCTTAATTTCATCTGCAGCCTTAGTGCCTTTGTCACCCAAGAGGACATCGTCACAGGTTCTGAGGGTCGGGATGGGGAGATCTTTGGGAAGAGCCATTACCCTGCACCTCACAGTGAGGCTTTAATCTTTACAAGCACTCTTCAGGGCACAAGTTTTGCTAATCCCATTCTATAGGAGATGAGTGAGGGAGGACAGGAAGCTGCCATGGAGAGGGGACTCCTGTCATACTCTCATACATTACCTGAGGGTCACAACTTCAGCTCACATAATCATCACAGCTCTATTATTATCACCCATTTCACAGATGAGTACACTGAGGTCCAGGGTGGTCATGCCTTTGGCCCTACCCTATCCAAGGTCACCCATGGAGTAGGTGGTAGGGCCTCCTCTGCTAACCACAGACCATAGATGGCTTATTGGCACTCTGGGAAGTGGGCCTGGGAGCAGGCTCTGTGAGACAAATTATTAGGGAACCAGTCCAGTGGAGAAGGTGTGAAAGGAATCTTTAAAACCTTGAGAGGCCCTAGGGTACAAATGGCTGCATTCATCCCCCTGGTCCCAGAGATGTTTAGCACCTGTGAGGAATAATTGGCCAGGTTGGTGTTTTAGAACTTTGGAATATTGCACGTTTGGGGCAGGTAGAATTGCCTTGAGGTGGTGGAGGGACTGGATATTTTCTTTTTATACAGTTTCTGGCTCACAAGAGGCTTTGAGAAGCTGTGAGCTAATAGGAAACTTCTCCACAAAATAAACGCAATTAATACTCTCTCCTAGGCGTGGGAGGACTCCCTGAGGTGTTTTGTACAACAGTGATTTGTTAACTGTGAAAATTTGTACATACAACTGTCTTGTTTTTCCACCACACCCTCCAGGTCCTAGCAGCTCCTGGCGTTAGGGCCAGTGCAGGGGAGCAGGCTGGGCCATGGCGAGGGTGACCGAGCCAGGTTCATTCTGAATCAGCTCTGTCCACCCCACGCCTGCTCTGACCAGGCTATTCCCATGGACGTTTCTCAACTGCCCCCTAGAGACTGCAATTTCCTCAAACAGGCCTTTCATTTCATCCCATTCTGTAATGAAATTCTCTTCTTGCTGAACTTCTCAGCTGCATGGCCCATGGGGCATTGCCTGCGAATGCCACTTTCACCCTGTACCCTGAGTCCTCCCCTTTCCACCTGAGATCCCGTTTCATGAAGGGGAAAGGGGGCTGAGGAAAATGGGGGCATTTGCTATGAACCTTGTTGCACAGTCATGTGTAAAATACTGAAAAAAAAAATCACTTACAGGCCTAATTTTTGCTTTCAAAAAACCCAAAAAAACAATTTTTACTGCAAACAGGAGTGAGTTCTAAGTTTTTTTATTTGTCTTTCCACCTGGCCTCTCTCCATTCAAAAACAAAATCAAGACAGTGTATAAAGAAGGATGTCAATAAAAATCATGGAGAGGAGGGCAAATAAGGCTGGAAGAAGAATAAGTCTCTGAAATTAAGCTGCTGACTGCCAAGATGAAGCACAGACTGTGGCAGACTCCCAGCCCTTGCTGTTAGAAAGGTGTTTGGTGGAAAGCACGTTCCTGACGGTTGTCACCCCGCCCCGCTTTTGAAAAGAGTTTCTCCGTGACGCCCTGTAGAGGGCGCGCTAAGCGCCTCACGGCGGGCGCCCTTCCCGCGCTTTATTTTACGAGTTTTGAAGCCTTCATTGCTTTTTGTAGACCCCTCAGGGAAGGACATGGGCCTGCCACTGGCAAGCTTTTAAGGTAAACGTTCTTGCTTCTATTCAAAATGCCACCGAGGCATGGAAGTGCGCAGGTCCTCACCCTCCCGTGCGCCAATTCGCAGCTCTGGCACCAAGTGTAAGCAGAGGAGACAACGCGGCAGGGCCAGGACAGGGACGTTCCAGGAAGGCCAACGAGGAGCAAAGACTCGGTGGTGATATGTGCAGAAGCGGATGGCTCCTGCAGATGCTGGAACCAAAGTCCACAGCTGCAGCTCCTTCACGCAAGGAGACAAATATTTTAGAAGGTGAATTCCCGTGGACCCAGAGAGAAGGGAACCAAGACAGGACGTCGCCAGGCTCTGCAGTGACAGAGCGAGCAGCCGCAGTGCAGCAGGAACGCGCTCTGCCCTCCCGGGGCAGCAGGTGAAGCTGCAGCAGGACGCCAGAAAGACGGGCAGGCGGAAGCCCGGGCTCAGGGGCTCGCACCTGCAATCCTGGCACTCAGGGAGGCCGGGGCGGGTGGATCGCCTGAGCTCAGGAGTTCGAGACCAGCCTGAGCAAGAGCGACAAACCCCATCTCTACTAAAAATAGAAAAATTAGCTGGGCATGGTGGTGGCACTTGTATTCCCAGCTGCTCTGGAGACTGAGGATCACTTGAGCCCAAGAGTTTGAGGTGGCTGTGAGGTATGACGCCATGGCATTCTACCCAGGGTGACAGAGTGAGACTCTGTCAGAGAGAAAGAGAGAGAGGGAGGGAGGGAGCGAGGAAGGAAGGAGGAAGCAAGGAAAAGATGAAACAAGTTAGCAAAACGAAAGGCGCCTGTGGCTCAGTGAGTAGGGCGCCAGCCCCATATACGGAGGGTGGCGGGTTCAAACCCGGCCCCAGCCAAAACTGCAACCAAAAAATAGCCGGGCGTTGTGGCGGGCGCCTGTAGTCCCAGCTGCTCGGGAGGCTGAGGCAGGAGAATCGCTCGGGCCCAGGAGTTGGAGGTTGCTGTGAGCTGGGTGAGGCCACAGTACTCTACCGAGGGCCATAAAGTGAGACTCTGTCTCTACAAAAAAAAAAAAAAAAAAAAAAGGAAAACGAAAGCTTCCAACTAAAAACACGATTACAGGCAGTCCTCAAGTTACAAACATCCAACCGACATACAACTCACACTTAAAGGAGGCGATTACAGTCACCTGTTCCAACTTACACAAGTTCAACTTAGGAACTCGTTCATAGCCCAGAACTGCCTGTATACCAAAAATTCTAAGCACCAGAAGGTACTTGAAGCAAAGGAAGAAACACAATAAAATCAACAATCAATATAAGAACTCATTATGAATAATTTTTTTTAAAAAAGTAAGGAATTACAAAAGAACTGTCATACGTAAAACAAGAGCAAATAAGGAATGTTAAAGTATAACCCTAACATTACAGTAAAAAATATAAGAAAAATTAAACTATAGACTAGACCCAATTGAAAACAAAATGGTGAATTGGGTGCTGATATCGAAGCATGTCTCAGGATCTAGCAGACAGCAAAGAGATTAAAAATCATCAGTGAGAGGGACCCAGGGCTAGATTATGGATTTCCAGAATAAGGGAATGGAGAGAATGGAAGGAAATCTACTATGAAGATAAAATAGATGCTACATTTTTGGAACTGAGGAAGTTCACAAGTCCTCAGATCAGAAGTACATCAACTATCAAGCAGCCTGAATGAACATGAGTCCACCCCCACATCCCAGGCACAGAAATTACAAGTGTCAGCTGAGTGTGGTGGTTCACCGCTATGATCCCAACACTTCGGGAGATCAAGGCAGGAGGTCTATTTGAACACAGGAGTTCAAGATCAGCCTGTGCAACATGGTGAGACCCCATCTCTCTACAAAAGGAAACCAATAATTAAATTAGCCAGGCATGGTAGGGCTAATAGTCTCAGCTACTTGGGAGGCTGAGGCAGGAGGATTGCTTGAGCCCAGGAGTTTGAGAATGTAGTAAGCTGTGATCACACCATTGCACTCCAGCCTGGGTGACAGAACAAGACCCTATTTCTAAAAAAAAAAAAAAAAAAGAAAAGAAAAGAAATTCCAAGTGTCACAGATAAAGAGCAATTGTTAAAACAAAGGAGAAAAGGTTATGTAAGCAGATATCGGTTAGATCATAAAAAAATTCTCATCAGTAAAAGAGGACAGAGATTGTGTTTCCAAAGTACCAATTCTAATACCCAGAATTCTATACTTTCTAAACTCACCTCCTAGAGGGAGCTTAAAAGGAAGACTTTTCATATGTTTAAGGACTATGCCAATTTTCTGCCCATGGATATTCATTAAAGGAACTATGAAAAGTTGTATGTCATTGAGAAGAAAAACCACCCCATGGAGAAGTCATGACATAGAAGACCAATGACAAGAACAGGATTTGATAAACTAGATTAAAATTTAATTCTTCATTAGAAATATTATTAAAAGGATAAATTAGAAATCTAATAAAAAATAACCACATAGGATGGATGATATTCAACATGTTCTTAGAAAATGCTATTTTCTTGGCTAAGTGTAGCTGGAGGAATATAATAATTAATAAAAAAATTATATTAGGATAGATGATATTTGTAAGGCTATATTATATATATATTGCATACAGACTACATTTTATATTAATTGAAAATAGCTATCGACAGAATGCATATGTGCTTAGAAGCCAGTAAAAGTGGGAAGAAAGAGCATACAAAACATTACCAGTAGACCAAAACATAAAGGAAATTTTAAAAAGAAAAGCAAAGAAAAAATGGTAAAGTAAAACCAAAAGATAAGATTGGTAAAATAAGTCCAAATGAGTGAGTTGCATAATAACAAAAAGTACAATGAATTGAGCTAGTAATTAATACAAGAAAAGCAAATAAGGAGTGTTTTATTTCAGAATGAACAAGGAAGGCCCCCTTGGATAAAGTGATGTGTGATCGGAAACCCTCAATGAGGCTTAAGCAGGTTGTACAGCTCTCTGGGGAAAGAGAAATAGCAGGAAGAACACACAGCAAGTGCAAAGGCCCTGACGTGGGAGCACAGTGTTTTAGGAGAAGTAAGTGTTTCCAGAGCACAGTGAGCATGAGAGAGAGACCGAGTGTCGAAGAAAATGAAGTTCAAATAGCAACCAGGTCATGGGGAGTCTGCAGACACAGTAAGACTGTGAATGTTGTGTGAGCAGGGAAGGACGTGATCAAGTACGTTTTTAAAAACATAAACTCTGCTGCTGTGTAGACGGGAAACTGTAAGGGAGCAAGAGGTGAAGAAGGGCAACTGATTAAAAGCCCACAAAATAATCCAGACAAAAGGCAGAGATAGTGTTGGGGGCTAAGGAACGGCTGACTTCAGCAGACCTGCTTTAAGGCAGAGCTGTCAGGATTTGAGAATGGATTGGATGTCAGGCACAAGAGTCAGGACAGCCCTAGGGTTTTCAGCAGAGCAACTGGCAACGTGATACGCGTGTGTGTATGCATGACAGAACGGATATGTTGCATGTACGTGAGGAAGCAAGGGGCATTCAATAAGAGGTGGTGAGACGACTGGGTATCCACCCATAAGTGGACTCATACCTCACACAACGCAAGAGATTAAGCTCCTGGTGTGTTGAAGACCTAATTGAAAAGACAAAATTTTGGTCTTTTAAAAAGAAAAGTAGAAAACATGACGATCATTGCATTTCTTAGTGGATCAGCATTTCTTAAAATGCAAACTTGAAAACATTAAAAGTAAATACATTTTATTATTTCAGATGTTAAAATGTTTCTCTGAAGCAAAAACTCTTAAAGAAATTGAGAAGAAAAGCCACAGGGTGAAGTAGATATTATTTTACATGGAATTGGCAGTGAATGAGTACACAGGATATACAAAGAGCACCTACCAGTCAATTCGAAAAGGCAAATCCATAAAAACAGGACAAAGATTTGAAAAGGCAAAGGACAGAAGAAGAAACTGAACGTCAATCCTGCAAATGACGAGGTTCCTCAATCGTGTCAGCAATCAAGGACACATGTGTTAAGATACTCAGCCGTTTAGCACAAATTGTCTGACAACACAAGAGCTGGCCCGAACATGAAGAAGCAAGAAAATTCCTAGTTCCTTGTACTATAAAAGAGTTGTAAATTCCTACAGTCATTGAGCAAACCAACTTGAAGAAGCAGATCTGCTTCTTAGATGTGCTGTGCGACAAGAAAAATGGTGGCCCTGTTTGTACACCTGTAGTAGTTAACCCCCGAAACTTGGGGTTCACAGTCCTCCCTGAGCTGCCTATGTTCCTGCAGGTCTTGTTGGATGTACCAAGACATTAAAGCCTTGACTGCTGTTTGCTGGAACCATTTTTCAGGGTTGTAGTTGCAGGGAGGAAGCTTAAAGAACGAGGCAACATTCTGTCCTGTGCTCTTTACCGCCTGCTGTTAAGTCTGTGCCCCGCCTTTGGGGATCCTCTGCTGTAACCTGACCCACGGCATGTGTAGGAGGTGCCTCAGTCTCTGCTTCACCCTGTGGGTTATTTGGGCTTCAGGACCCAGAACAAACCTGCTGGCTATTGCTCTGCCTGTGACTAATTCAGTCCTTTGTCTTTAGTTCAGGAATCTCATGTCTTTTGCCAGCATCCAGGAAACGGAGGCAGCAGCCTAACTTTCCAATTTGTAAGTGGAGTGAAATCTCAGACCCGTCACAGCTGCTGACAGAAACCACCTAAATATTCACCATCATCATCATGATTATTTAATTGTTTAATACACATGAAATGAAATACGATATACTAGGTAATTGAAAGTAGCTGAATCTGTCAGTATTATCAAATCAAAAACAGAATGATCAGTGAAAAAAAGCTACTTCAGAAGGATGTGTTCACACAACACCTTGCTATACGTCGCTTATGGTTCCATTCATGTGCAGTAAAAATATAATGCCACTCTGGAAATGAGAAACACCAGTTTAAGTGAGGACAGGGAGGGAGGCACAGTAGGGCTTCCATTGTGTCTGTGTGTTTTATTTCTTAGCAAGAAACACTGCCGTAAATTTGGCAAAATGCTAGAATTTTTAAGCAAGAATATA
Organism: Nycticebus coucang; assembly: GCF_027406575.1. Lineage (NCBI taxonomy): Eukaryota > Metazoa > Chordata > Mammalia > Primates > Lorisidae > Nycticebus > Nycticebus coucang. The sequence continues at coordinate 8,114,862 of NC_069790.1, forward strand.
GGTGTTCATTAGGTTGCTTATTTTTGTTTTTTACTTTTCCGTATATTTGAAATGTTTCATAACTTCAAAATGCCAGTGGTAATTGTCACATCAATGTTCATCAGGCTCACAGAATGACTCCACACATTTTCTTCATATACGAATTTACCTTTTTACTGTTAGAACATTAATGTTTCCAAAGGTACAAGTATGTGTTTTCATAGGTGGAAACTTCTCTCCAATTAACACATCTCCTAGACCAGAAGCCTGGGAGAAACATCATTAATTGACCTGACAGTGAGGAAATCAGAGAGGCTTTTGTTTAAAAAAAAAAAACAAAAAACTCCATTAAAGTCCTAATGTGAAGGCAGAGAAAGGGCCCACGCTGTTCCCTGTCTGTGGCCTAATTTCTCCATTTCTCTTTCTGCAGAGGCTTTTGTTCCCAGCCTCCTCCTCCTGACCCAGCCAAACGCATAAAATGGACTAATATGTACACAGACCCTGTGTACATATGGCTTTGATTTGGGAGAAAAGATGAATCACTCTGAGCTGGTAACCTGATCTTTGCCCTTCTGCTGGTAAACAGTTGAAAGATACTCAATACATTCTCTGCCTTTTAAAACCAGGGGAGCAAATAAAAGGACCGTGGAGGGGCCTGGCTTGAATGGAGGAAACCATTTATCACCTTCAGGGAAAAGAGAATGTAAATAGGTTCAGATTTATTCTCTGGTCCTCCCTTGGCCAGGACAGTCTTAGAAATATTCACCTTGTTTCAGTTAGCGGGCCAAGGGTCAGAGGTCAACAGAGCTCCTCCAGCCGGCTCTGGGTGCCACAGGCAAAGAGTCTGGCCACACAATGAGATGCAGTTTAAAATCGGAATTCCTTTCACCCCGAGTAAGTTTCCAAAGCAAAGGGTCAACGGGTGCGTATTGGTGGAATCCTCACTGTTTCTCTTGCTCTTGCTACAGATGACATCTAGCAAATTCAGATCAGAAAAAGAAAGAAGTCTGCCCCTGGCCCTGCCGCCCACGTGGAGGAATTCTTGTGCAACTGTTGTGTGAGATGTGCCGCTCTCTCTACTTGAGCAGGCTGGGGCTGGGGCATGGGGAGCAGGAGGCAGGCAGGTCGGTCAGCTGGGAAAGGAGAGGAGGTCACTCATTTAAGAGTGAATCGAGGCTGGTGACCACACTCTGGCCAACACTTAAAATGGGATGTGTCTGGCACTGGTGGGCCAGCCTGCTTGGAAGCGGGTGGCTTGAGAGCCTAGAAGTTGGTACTAGAAAGAGCATGGGAGAGCAAGGCGCACAAGTCAGGGCCAGTCGCACAGGCTGGGCCAGGAGAAGCAATGTCCTTAGTGACTATGACAAAGACATGAGCATTGTTACCACCTGCCTCCCCGAGGCCAGTCTGGGCTGACCTGTAGACTCTCCTCAGTGTCTGGGCCTGAGGAAGGAGGCTCAGCTTCAGCTGCTAATGTTGCTAAAGGAGGCCAGAAGGGAAGAAGAGATGGTAAGATCTTTCTTGGTAGCTGATGCCCAAGTTCCCAGAGAACTCACAGAAATAAGCCAGGGTTTAGGAGGACTTTTGAATTGTCCTCTTGCAAGAAGAACACATTGAAGAAAAATTAGTTAAATATACTAACTACCCTGTTTCCCCAAAAATAAGACAGTGTCTTATATTAAGGTTTGCTCTCAAAGATGCGCTAGGTCTTATTTTCAGGGGGCGTCTTATCTTTCCTGTAAGTAGGTCTTATTTTCGGAGGATGTCTTATTTTCGGGAAAACAGGGTAGTTTATTTTGTGTATAATTGTGTCAATATGCGTCATTTCTTAATTCACAACGGAAGGCAAGGAGTTCCTGTACCAAATGATATTGTATTGTCAATTTTGTGTTCTCAGTACAGTATATATACTATGCATTGGTTTGTTGGACTGCTGAAGCAAAACACTACCAGCTGGCTGCCCTACACAGCAAAAATTTGTTGTCTCACTGTTCTGGAGGTCAGAGGTCTGAGAACAGGGTGCTGGCGGGTTAGTTCCTTCTGAAGGCTGTAAGGGGAAGCTTTTATGGGCCTCTCTCCTTGGCCTGCAGGTGGCCATTTTCTTCCTGTGTCTTTTGACACCAATCCCCATCTAGGCACTTCTGGGTTCAAATTTCCCCTTTTTACAAGTCATATTGGTTCAGGAGCCCACCTACTCTAGTATGAACTTATTTGCACTTGATTGCATCTCCAAAAATCTTATTTCCAAATGAGATCACATGCTGAGGTGCTGAGGGTTAGGACTCCAAGAAGGACATTTTGCAGGGACACAGTTTATTTAGATCATGTTCTAGAAGGATTAAGGCAGTTAACCACCACGCACTGTATTAGGGCATCAGACATCACTGCAATTTCCCTAGCATCAAGTGCTATCCTTTAAAACAAAATTTTTTTATTGATGGATTATTTAAAAACTGGTAATTTATTCTTAAGTAAATTGGCCACTTATGAATTAGCTATTTGAATCCTTTCACAAAACGTAAGAGTATTTTTCCCCTTGGTAGCTATTATTTCAAAATATTCCAAGAAGGGCAACCAGTTCTAGAAGCTCAGGAAACAGATGCACTGACCTCAGCAGGATTACCGGGTCCATTTCCACCTCACTGTAAACATCTTTCTAGAAGTAACCATAAGTGTGTAGGAATAACATGACATTTAGAACTAGAAGGACAGGGTTGAATTCTCTGTTCTGGCACTTTCTAAATGTATAAATTTTCCAACCTCTCAGAGCTTTTGTTATCTCATAGGTAAAATGGGTAAAATCTTATTCTCTTTACTCACCTTTTGAGATTAAATGGGACCCTACCACATCACACTCTCTGTAATATTCACAGACCCTAACGCTGCTCTAAGGACCAGATTCTACCCATGCAGTAAACAAGCCACATGTCATCGAGGGAACCAGATGACCGTGATTTGTACAGATTAGCAGGTTCTGCATGGAAGAAAGGGGCGTGGTCATCTCATTACTTGTTCCATGTGTCAGAATCAGATCACACTGAAGTATTCATCGACCTAAAATTCAATTACTTGTCATATTTTTTATTCAACCATTTCCTCCTTCCCTTGGTAAATTTAATTTTTCGTCATTCCAGTGAAGCTCCTTGGCAAAATCAAATCATTGCTCTATTTTGCTCAGAGTAATTTGCCAGTGATGCCAGTGAGGCACAGATAGGATGTGGATTTGATGGGAGCGTCCTAAGTGAACAAAGAAAGCATAGTGCCAGTGTGGCTTCACATTTGTCCTCAGAAAAGTGGTGAAGTTGGTCCCCCACCCCCAGAGGTGTACAGCGATCTGTGACCACTAGGGGGCCAAGAAGGCAAGACGATGAAAGAAGATAAGTCGGCTATCATTTTCTCAAAAGCAAAAGACAACTCTAACTCAATCACAGCCTTCCACGTGTCTATTCTCTTAGAAGTCATAAGGAATGATATCCTCTACAATTAACTTATCCTCATAAAATAGACTACTTCAGATAAGCCCATTTCCATTTTTAAATGGACTTCATTCCTTTTCAAATGCAGTCCGAGTTCATCATGCACCTGCACTCCTCTGTACATACGTCCTGGTCACACGCATGGGCACACCAGAGCCTCTGTGAAACCTGGCGCACGGAGACGTGCCGTGCGACGTGTTCTCCCACCCCCCCACCCCCGGCCCAGTACTTGGTCCGCTCCTGCCCTGGGGGCGGGGCCTGGTGGTGGGCGTGGACTCCGGCTGCTACCACATATCTGGCCGAGGAAGGGGTGTTCCTCCTGTGTTGATGAGTCAACTACAAGCCAGGATTTCTGAGGTCTTGTCATCTCTTTAGAGAGATTCCCAGAGAGCAGGACTCAAAGGCCAGGCCCTCAGAAGACAGCTGTCCCTATCTCTCTGTCTCTGTCTCTCTCTCACACGAACACCCCACACTCACTTTACCTCTATCTCTTTCCATAACTCATGAGGCACAGGTGAATATATTTTTTTCTTTTCCCTTCATCATCTCCCCAAAGTCTGCAAAGACTGTGTATATGTGTTTCTATTTTTCTCATCACTTCTCAATTCCTTGAAAGATTTGCTCTGAGAAATCAAAGGCAGCCAGGCTGGGGAGTTTTGTTATTACCACGTTGTTTGTTCTCATTGCTTTGCAACAATTGCATCCTTTCCCAGTTGCAGTAGGGATCTGGCTGTTTGCTTGAATGAAAAAAAAGACAAGGGGAGAGTGAGAAGGGGGAAATAGCAGGGAGCAGAAATAATCTAGACAATTTCTGAAAAAAGATGTTAAAAATATTGTCTTCCCATGCCATGAAATGCCTGCATTCCAACAGCAATGTAGTTTCGGGGTATGAGTGGGGTGACTCAGCTCAGGGAGCAGCAGGCAGCTAGCTGCAGGCTGTGCCACTTGGGTGGGTGAAAGGTTCTGATCAAGTGCAGTTGAGGATGCCTCTTCTCCCACAAACAGGAATGCCTGTTGCAGGAGGAAAAGCTGCATTTCTCATTACACTTTCCATTGCTGGTACTTTTTTTTTTTTTTGAAAAGCAAATTTATTTCAAGTTAATGCAAGGGTACAACCAACCAAAAATGTTTGATTTTGTTAAGTAGAGTCCCTCTTATGGTAACGTCACACACACGAAAGTTGTGCCAAACACCCCCACCCCATGTCCATTCAGTGAGAGCACCCCAACTCCTTCCCTCTCCCTTATGACCCCTCACACCAACTTGAATTGAAATGACTTTTTCTCTATGTGGGCATGCATTGGATCATCTACTGGCTTCATATTAGTATTGAGTACATTGGACAATTGCTTTTCCATTCGTGTGATACTTTACTAAAAAGAATGTGTTTCGACTCAATCCAGGATATTATGAAAGATGTGAAGCCACCATCTTTTTTATGGCTGAATAGTATTCCACAGCGTGCATGTACCGCAATTTGCTAATCTGTTCCTGAGTCAATGGGCATCTAAATTGTTCCCATATCTTGACGATTGTAAATTGAGCTGCAATAAACAATCTAGTGCAAATGTCCTTATGATAAAATGATTTTTTTTTCCTTCTGGGTAGATACCTAGTAGTGGGATTGCAGGGTCAAATGAGAAGTCTAATTTGAGATCTTTCAGGATTCTCCATACTTCTTTCCCAAGAGGCTGCATTAGTTTGCAGTTCCACCAACAATGTAAAAGTGTTCCACTCTCTCCACATCTGTGCCAACATCTGCAACTTTGGGACTTTGTGATGTGGGCTAATCTTACTGGGATTAGGTGCTATCTCAAGGTAGTTTTGATTTGCATTTACCTAGTGATTAGGGATGATGAGCATTTTTTCATGTTTTGTAGCCATTCTTCTGTCTTTCTCAGAGAAGGTTCTGTTCATGTCTCTTGCCCAGTAATATATGGGATTGTTGGGTTTTTTGATGATTAATTTGAGTTCTCTGTAGATCCTAGTTATCAAGCCTTGGTCTGATTCATAATATGCATATATCTTTCCCAATTCTAAAGGTTGTCCATTTGCTTTCTTTGGTTGTTGTTTCCTTAGCTGTACAGAAGCTTTTCAGTTTAATTAAGTCCTTTTGTTTATTTTTGTTGTTGTTGCAATTGCCACAGAAGTCTTCTTCATAAAATCTTTCCCCGGGCTGATATCTTCAAGTGTTTTACCCACATTTTCTTCAAGTATTTTTATTGTTTACACCTTAGATTTAAATCTTTTATCCATCTTGAATTAATTTTTGTAAGTGGTGAAAGGTGCTTGTCCAGTTTCAGTCTTTTATAAGTGGATAGTTTTCCCACCATCATTTATTGAATAGGGATTTCTGGCACTTTTAGATGTTTTATAAAGTTTTCCAATGTCTACAACAATAGTAGGGTATATGTTAATTTCTCAATTTTATCGCAAAAGAAACTAAAGCAGTGGTTCTCAACCTTTCTAATGCCGCGACCCTTTAATACAGTTCTTTATGTTGTGGTGACCTCCAACCATAAAATTATTTTTGTTACTATTTCATGACTGAAATTTTTCTACTGTTATGAATCGTAATGTAAATATCTGATATGCAGGATGTATTTAGGTGACCCCTGTGAAAGGGTCGTTTGATCCCCAAAGAGGTCACGATGCACAGGTTGAGAACTGCTGAACTACAGTATCAGAAACTGAGTAACTTTTCACAAAGTGTTCCCAACTCTTCAGTTTCCTACTAGAGTGAATAGTCAGTGGCTCAAGTCAGAAGCCTAGGTTTATCTTGGGCATCCCTATGCCCACTTTCTCCATTCAGCACCAGTAATGAACCAGTCTGTCCCTACCATCTTCCTGCCATTTGCAACCATTCGCCTCAGCCATTTCAGTCTCCACTTGGGTCTTTAGTCTTTACAGTAGCATCTAAGTAGTTTCCTAATGAGTCTGCTTCCCATCCGGTCCTTACAAATATTGCTGGCCTTCCCTGTTTGTTCCTCTAAGGTTCCACTCTCAAAAAGGTCCCATTTCCCTCTACTCTCAGGAAGAATCACTATGGTTTTATCTCTAGAGAATTTCATACAGTATTAGGAACACATCTTTCTCACCATCAGACTGAAATACTTTTTCCTTAAGTCTAAAATGATTTAAAGCCTGGAACTTGTAAGGCACACACATGCTGATCTATTCGCAAGAATTAAAGTCAGTCCATCCATCTGTTTCCCCCTTGGTCATCTCCAAAGTATTCCAAATATCTGTTGGTTATGTATTTTTTGAGGAGAAACCTGTGGAAGAGACTGGAACTGGCCAGCAGGGCTGGTGTGTGTGAATTACAGCCTCATGCTCCTAGGTCACATCTACTGTCCAGTCCGTTTGCTCTGAACAAGGCCTCTCAACTCTGGAGACAGAGAAAGGGTCATTCGACTCCCAAAGGCCCCAGAAAGGAACAAATGCTAAAGTCGTCCTGCTTGGTGGAGTTCTCAGTACATAACAGGAGCAGGACACTAGCCTTTGTTTTTTGGAAACATGTAAGAAATAGAGATTTTCATTATGTGGGAAACATAAACTATTTCCTCTGTTCTGATGTGACTTTCCCTCAACCCACTCCCATTCTTACCTCTGCTCCCATGTGTTACAGCTCCTCCAGCTCCATCGCATCTGTGGAGCGCTCTGCACCCCAGGCACTGCCCCTGCCCGTTGTTTGGCATCATTTTCTCCCCCTTTGGCCCCACTGTGTAGATGTTGTTAGCTCATTTCCTGTGTGAGGCAGACTATAAGAGGTCCACTGTCTTACCTGTGGGCACAGGTGGTGAGAGAGAGGACCCATGCTCCCTTCCTGATAATGAGTCATAAGACTTAAACCAAGATCTGTGATAAAACAGGAAGTGGTGGAGAAACCAGCCAAACCCAGCTAGAACCAAAATGGTCCCCCAAAAGCATCCTTAGGTTACCCTTACTGCTTATTATACCCCACTCATAATGCACCAGCACAAAAAGAAACTCAGGAGCTCCGTGACAGTTTACACATTTCATGAAATCACCTTGCGTGGTTCAAAAAAAGGAACGACTCCTGGTTCTGGGAACTCCCTACTGGTTTCCCAGAAATCTTATGAATAATCCTCCCTCTGTTTAATATGAAATTAGATAGAAATTATAAAATAAGACTTTAGAAACTCACAAGGTGCTCCTCTCTGTTGCTCTGAGGGATAGTCACTGCTCTGTTTGTGGAACAAGGCTTCCTTCTGTTCCTTTGTTACTTCAACAAACTTGCTTTTGCTTTCCTCTGTTGGTGTGCTAATGAATTTTTTTCTGTGTGAAGCCAAAAACTTAGTCAGCCTTCAGGCCACTACCCAGTTTGGGGTCCACTTTCCTATATCAGCAGCAAGTGATAGAACAGGAGGGGAGGCCGGGGTCCTTTCAGGATCCATGAAGCTTTAGAGCCCTGAGCTGTTGCAGCTCCTCCATGTTCAGACTTCCAGCACAGCAAGAAAATTTCCTTGGTAAGGCTTTTATTGGTGAAGTGTTACGACGTCTGCCAGTGTCTTTAAATTGATCCAAAATATATATGTTTATATGGGGAAACACTTCAGGACATTGGTCTGAGCAAAAACTTTTTGGGGTAATACCTCAAAATCACAGTCAAAAAAACTAAAAACAGATAAATTGGATTACATCAAATTTAAAATGCTTTTGCACCACAGAGCAAACAATCAACATAGGGAAGAGACAACCTACAGCATAGGAGAAAATATTTATAAGCTATCTACATAACAAGGGATTACCAACCAGAATATATAAGGAACTCAACTCAATAGTCAAAAATCAAATAATTTCCTTCAAAAGTGGGAAAATTATCTGAATAGAGCTTTCTTGAAAGAAGACACGCAAATGGCCAAATGTTCAGTCTCACTAATCACAAGGAAAATGCAAATCAAAACCCCAAAATCACCTTATCCTAGTTAAAATGGCTACTATCAAAAAGACAAAATATTGGTGAGGATGTGGGGAAAGGGAATTTTGGTATACCCTTGGTGGGAAAGTAAATCAGTATAGCCACTATGGAAAACAGCATAGAAGTTCCACAAAACACTAAACATAGAGCTACAGTTCAATCCAGCAATATTATTGCTGGGTATAGATCCAAAAGAAAGGAAATGATAATATCCAAGATGTAGCTGCACACCCATGTTTACTGAAGCACTATTCACAATGGTTAAGATGTGGAATCAAGCTAAGTATTCATCAACAGATGAAGAAAATGTGGGAAACATACACAACGAACTCTTATTGAGCCCTTAAAAAGGAATAAAATCCTGTCATTTGAAGTAATATGGATAGAACTAGAGGTCACTATGTTAAGTGAAACAAATCAGGCACTGAAAGACAAATATCACATGTTCTCATTCACATGGAAACTGTAAAGGTTGACTCCATAGAGACAGAGAGTAGAATGATGGTGACCAGAACCTGAAAGAGGAGGGGAGAGGGAAGATGGAAAACGGTTGGTTAATGGGTCCAAAAATGCAGTTAAATAAAAGGATTAATTTCTAGTGTTGATAGCACATTAGGGTGGCGATGGTTAACAATAATTAATTATTGTTAATTATTGTCAAAATAGCTAGAAGAGAAGATTAGGAATATTTCCAACACAAATAAATGGTAAATGTGTTAGGTTATGGACATCCCAGTCATCCTGAGTTGATGGTTACACCTTGTATGCCTGTAACAAAATATCACATGTACCCCATAAATATGTACAACTCTATGTATTAATAAAATTTTTAAAAAATATATATGTATATAAAAGGGAGAGAAAGAGAGAGAGAGTGCACAAATGTGAAAAAATGTGAACATTTGAATATGAATCCAAAGGTGTTCAATGTGTTAGTCTTAAATTTTTTCATAAGCCTTAAAATGAAAAATTAGGAAAAAATAAATGTTAATTGTAGTCCCCCTTAAGAAAAGAGCCCCATCATTCCCATCAATTCATCCATTTTGGTTCTCTCCCCAAGGGTGGGTCTGAGGCGGCTCCTCACCTCACATGGAGTGGAACCCACAGGCTGGCGAGCTTTGCCATGGATCTGATGGAACACAAGGGCATTCCTCCTCCTCCCACAGGGAAAGGATATGCCTTTGGCTTCCATTCCCCACCAGGACCACACCTCTTGTCCCTGCTGTTCCCAGCCTGTTCTGCAAGGTCCCAGAGAGAGGAGCACCCAGGGTTGATGCCTGCTTTCTGCTTTCCTGCCACAGCAGGAAAGACCAGTGTTTCCTGGGCCTTTCCACCATGACCTCTCAGGAAAGCCTCTTTCAGGGTACACACATCTCATGGGAGGGGCAGGGCAACTTTTCTGTGGCCCAGAGAACCCTAGAGCTCCTCGGTGGGCAGCGATGGGTTGGCCTGTTCCCATCACCGTCTTCCCAAGGGTCACGCAGACAGACTCTCTTCTGGTTGGCACTGGGTATTTTCCTAACAGTTTGCTCTTTTTTGCCTTGTGTTAGCTCTAGCCTGCCGCAAGAATTTCACCTGTGCCCCCAAGATGAGAGCACTACCATGAGGTGAGGTAATGTATTCACACAACATCTCCTGTGTTGTGAGCCCTTCTGCCCCAGGTGGTGGTAATCAGTCACAAGAACCGGAGCTCAACATACTCAATTTCAACATGGAAAAGTGAAATTCAGCACAACATCCTGCTCTGCCTCATGGCATTCTTTCACACCATGATTACTGTTATTTTATCTCAAAAGCCTAAAATATTAATCACCATAACCACCTTTGACTTTTAGGTGGTGAATGTATTTCCCCAGGAAATGGCAAAATGATGCCCACACTTCAACAAAGCCTTGTGCAAATTCGAGGCAGATACTCCTTTTGATTCAAACTTACTGAGCCCTATTTTAAAGGAATGTTCACAGATATGGTATGACTTCTTTGCCATCGTGTAGAATCAGGCAGATTATAATCAGAGACTCCTAGGTGAGGGTAGAGCATACTTCCAAATGGATATCCCCTCCCTAGAATCTGGAACTGCAGTTTAAAGACCCTGGAAAGTGCTTGCAGGTTCACTCCAAGAAAGAGAGCTGTGCCCTTGGGCCCTGTGCACTCTGCCCAGTATCAACATCCTGTCAATTCTACAAGCCTCCTGTGGGTTCCGAAAGCCTGCAACATTCTTCCTATAAGCCCCATTTCTCTGAAGGTAGCCGGGATTGATGTTATGACCCACAATTAAAGAAACATATGGCAGACTTAGTAAAGAAACCCACTTGCCAGTTGTATCAGGCAAGCCTTCTTTCAACAATGCCATCACCAAGCACTCAAATTTCAGGTTCATCTGTGTTTTCTAAGCCATTTAACCAGATTATCCCTATACATGTATTACCCCTACACATGTTACTATAAATCCAGTGCCCCATCACTGTCTCAAAGTGCTGGAAGCCCTGGCCGGCAGTGTTGCCATTGTCTCTCCAGCCATCTACTGCAAGGGTTTTTCAGACTCCTCCACCAAAGAACAGAAGTGCTGACCCAGATGTCCCTTATCTAAAGAATAGCCCCATCTCAGGAATACCTCTCAGAACACCAAGTCTGGGTTGATGGACTCTTCTGTGGTCTCCTTCCCCTATCAAAGTCACAAATCATCTTGCATGTCATCCAGTGGTGTCCCACACTCATCAATGTAGGTCCACAAACCAGCAACCTTTCCAGTCCCTTGATTCTCTGCACCCACACGGCCCATGACCTCAGCAGGTATACATGGGCAAATAAGCGAGCAAATAAGTGAAATGGGCAAATAAGCGAGCAAATAAGTACGTAGCACCTACAAACAAAGGAGAATACTTGTGGAACAATTTTTTTTTAAGTTTATAGGCCATAAACATTAAAGCATAAGAATATTATGAACAATTCTATATCCACAAACTTGATCACTTAGTTAAACCAATTTCTGGAAAGATAAAATCTTCTTAAAAGTAGTATATACTCCAAATAGACATATATTCATTAAAGAAATTGAACCCATATTTAATAACCTTCCAAAAAAGAAATACCAGGGTTAAGATTGTTCACTGAGAAATTTCACCAAACATTTAAGAATTTATACCAGACCTCTAAAATGTGTTCCAGAACACAGAAGCTGGGATAATATTTTCACACACATTCTGAGGCCAGCATTTACCTTCCTGCTAAAACAAGAAACGACATTATGACAAAGGAAACTGCAATCAACATCTCATAAACATAATGCAGATATTCTCCACAAAATATTAGCAATTATATCCAAAGATATATAAAATAAATGATATGTTATGACCAAATTGGAGTTATATTAGAGTGCAAGTCTGGTTCAATTAATTCAATGCATCAAAAGTCCAAAGAAGAGGCTGCGCCGAACAGACCTCCAAAAGAGCTGCACTGAGACTGTAATCGGCTCCCACCCGGACCTCCGTAAGAACTGTGCTGCAACCACGGTGGGTGCCTGCCCGGACCTTGGTAAGAGCTGTGCCACAACCTGTGCCCACCGGGCCTCCGCACACCCTGACCAGGAACTGCATGAGCCACGCAACCCCGCGTCTTCCCTCCTATATCCTCGCTGCCTCCACACTGGCCCGCTTGTCTGGCCAGGGACTCTGGTAGCCCTCCCTGCCTCTGCGCAGAGCCCTTCTCCTGGCCAGAGACTTCTGGGGCCTTGGGCTCTCTGTGCCAAAGTCACTGGGAGCCAGGCACTCCCAGAACCATATCACCACCAACCACCCTGTTGCTGGATCTGGGTGTGTCACACTCCGGAGCTGCTTCCAAAACCAGAACTCAAGTGCTGGAATAGCCCCAGAGGAACTACAAAGGGTCAATCCCTACAAAGATCCAGCAACAATAGAATGATCCCTAGATCCGCTAGGGTCTAATCTTGGAGAGACACATCCCCAACTCTGAGAACAGCCAGAGGCAATGGTGAAAAACAATCATGAGGTGAAATCAACAGAGAAACTCTGGCAATATGAATAATCAGGGTAGATCAACTCCCCCAAGGATCAATGGGGCAGACACAGCACAAGATCCCATGCACAAACAAATAGCTGAGATGTCAGAAATCGAATTCAGAATCTGGATAGCAAATAAGATTGAATTAGAATTCCAAGCAGTAACCCAAAAGATATCTCAAGAATTCAATGAATTCAAAGACCAAATGATCAAAGATTTTGACACATTGAAATAAGAAGTTGCATCCCTCAAAGATCTGAAAAACACAGTAGAATCCCTCAGTAACAGAATGGAGCAAGCAGAAGAAAGGATTTCTGACATTGAAGACAAAGCTTTCGAATGCTCCCAAACTCCCAAAGAAGAAGATAAATGGAGGGCAAAAACAGATCACTCTCTCAGAGAGCTCTGGGATAATTCAAAGAAAATCAATGTTCGTCTTATAGGGATCCCGAAAGCGATGAAGTGGCTTCGCAAGGCACTGCGTCTCTTCTCCATGAGATTATGAAAGAGAACCTTCCAGACATGCCAAGAGATTCTGAAATTCAGATAGCAGACAGTTTCAGAACTCCAGCACGACTTAACCCAAATAAGACATCCCCCAAACACATCATAATCAATTTCATTGAAGTTAATATTAAGGAGAAAATTCTGAAAGCACCCAGATGAAAGAAAACCATCACAAGGGGAAGCATATTAGAATAACTGCAGATCTTTCTACTGAAACCTTTCAAGCTAGAAGAGGATGGTCATCAACTTTTAATCTCCAAAAACAAAACAACTTTCAACCCAGGATCCTGTACCCAGCTAAACTGAGTTTCATTTATGATGGAGAAATTAAATACTTTAATGACATTAACTTGTTGAAGAAATTTGCCATAACTAAACCACCTTTCCAGGATATTCTCAGACCTATCCTTCATAAAGACCAGAGTAACTCTCTACCACAAAGGTAAACCCACCCAGAAAATTTTGATCAAATTCCAACTTCCACAGTCTAAAAGGATTAAAAATGTCCACTGGACTCTCGAAAGGCTTATCAATACTCTCAATTAATGTGAATGGTTTAAATTATCCTCTAAAGAGGAACAGGTTGGCTGACTGGATACAAAAACTCAAGCCAGATATCTGCTGCATACAACAATCTCATCTTACATTAAAAGACAAATATAGACTCAAGGTGAAGGGATGGTCATCTATACTCCAGGCAAATGGAAAGCAGAAATAAGCAGGTGTTGCAATCCTATTCACAGATGCAATAGGCTTTAAACCAACCAAAATAAGGAAGGATAAGGATGGACACTTCATATTTGTTAAAGGTCATACTCAATATGATGAGACTTCAATTATTAATTATGCACCTGACCAGAATGCACTTAAATTTATAAGAGAAACTCTAACAGACATGACATGAGCAACTTGATTTCCTCCAGTTGCATAGTAGTTGGAGATTTTAACACCCCTTTAGCAGTGCTGGATAGATCCTCCAAAAAGAAGCTAAGTAAAGAAATTTTACATTTAAACTTAACCACTTAACATTTGGACTTAACAGACATCTACAGAACATTTCATCCCAACAAAACTGAATACACATTCTTCTCATCAGCCCACAGAACATACTCCAAAATCGACCACATCCTAGGCCACAAATCTAACCTCAGCAAATTTAAAAAAAATCGAAATTATTCCTTGCAGCCTCTCAGACCATCATGGAATAAAAGTTGAACTCAATAACAAGAGGAATCTGCATAACCATACAAAAACATGGAAGCTAAACAACCTTATGGTGAAGAATAGATGGGGTATTGATGAGATTAAGAAGGAAATCACCAAATTTTTGGAACAAAACAACAATTAAGACATGAATTATCAGAATCTCTGGGATACTCCAAAGGCAGTCCTAAGAGGGAAATTTATAGCACTGCAAGCCTTCCTCAAGAAAACGGAAAGAGAGGAAGTTAATAACTTAATGGGACATCTGAAGCAACTGGAGAAGGAAGAACACTCCAACCCCAAACCCAGCAGAAGAAAAGAAATAACCAAAATTAGAGCATAATTAAATGAAATGGATAACAAAAGAATTATACAACAGATCAATAAATCCAAAAGTAGGTTTTTCGAAAAGATCAATAAAGTAGATAAATCTTTGGCCAACCTAACCAGGAAAAAAAGAGTAAAATCCCTAATTTCTTTTTTTTTTTTTTTATTGTTGGGGATTCATTGAGGGTACAATAGCCAGGTTACACTGATTGCAATTGTTAGGTAAAGTCCCTCTTGCAATCATGTCTTGCAACCATAAAGTGTGACACACACCAAGGCCCCAACCCCCTCCCTCCTACCGTCTTTCTGTTCCCCCCCATAACCATAATTGTCATTAATTGTCCTCATATCAAAATTGAGTACATAGGATTCATGCTTCTCCATTCTTGTGATGCTTTACTAAGAATAATGTCTTCCACATCCATCCAGGTTAATACGAAGGATGTAAAGTCTCCATTTTTTTTAATGGCTGAATAGTATTCCATGGTATACATATACCACAGCTTGTTAATCCATTCCTGAGTTGGTAGGCATTTAGGCTGTTTCCACATTTTGGCAACGGTAAATAGAGCTGCAATAAACAGTCTAGTACAAGTGTCCTTATGATAAAAGGATTTTTTTCCTTCTGGGTAGATGCCCAGTAATGGGATTGCAGGATCAAATGGGAGGTCTAGGTTGAGTGCTTTGAGGTTTCTCCATACTTCCTTCCAGAAAGGTTGTACTAGTTTGCAGTCCCACCAGCAGTGTAAAAGTGTTCCCTTCTCTCCACATCCACGCCAGCATCTGCAGTTTTGAGATTTTGTGATGTGGGCCATTCTCACTGGGGTTAGATGATATCTCAGGGTTGTTTTGATTTGCATTTCTCTAATATATAGAGATGAGGAACATTTTTTTATGTGTTTGTTAGCCATTCGTCTGTCGTCTTTAGAGAAAGTTCTATTCATGTCTCTTGCCCATTGATATATGGGATTGTTGGCTTTTTTCATGTGGATTAATTTGAGTTCTCTATAGATCCTAGTTATCAAGCTTTTGTCGGATTGAAAATATGCAAATATCCTTTCCCATTGTGTAGGTTGTCTCTTTGCTTTGGTTATTGTGTCCTTAGCTGTACAGAAGCTTTTCAGTTTAATGAAGTCCCATTTGTTTATTTTTGTTGTTGTTGCAATTGCCATGGCAGTCTTCTTCATGAAGTCTTTCCCCAGGCCAATATCTTCCAATGTTTTTCCTATGCTTTCTTGGAGGATTTTTATTGTTTCATGCCTTAAATTTAAGTCCTTTATCCATCTTGAATCAATTTTTGTGAGTGGGGAAAGGTGTGGGTCCAGTTTCAGTCTTTTACATGTAGACATCCAGTTCTCCCAACACCATTTATTGAATAGGGAGTCTTTCCCCCAAGGTAAGTTCTTGTTTGGTTTATCAAAGATTAGGTGGTTGTAAAATGTTAGTTTCATTTCTTGGTTTTCAATTCGATTCCAAGTGTCTATGTCTTTGTTTTTGTGCCAGTACCATGCTGTCTTGAGCACTATGGCTTTGTAGTACAGACGAAAATCTGGTATGCTGATGCCCCCAGCTTTATTTTTGTTACAGAGAACTGACTTAGCTATACGGGGTTTTTTCCGGTTCCATACAAAATGCAGAATCATTTTTTCCAAATCTTGAAAGTACGATGTAGGTACTCTGATAGGAATGGCATTGAATAGGTAGATTGCTTTGGGAAGTATAGACATTTTAACAATGTTGATTCTTCCCATCCATGAGCATGGTATGTTCTTCCATTTGTTAATATCCTCTGCTATTTCCTTTCTGAGGAGTTCATAGTTTTCTTTATAGAGGTCCTTCACCTCCTTCATTAGGTATACTCCTAGGTATTTCATTTTCTTTGAAACTATGGTGAAGGGAGTTGTGTCCTTAATTAGCTTCTCATCTTGACTGTTATTGGTGTACACAAAGGCTACTGACTTGTGGACATTGATTTTATATCCTGAAACATTACTGTATTTTTTGATGACTTCTAGGAGTCTTGTGGTTGAGTCTTTGGGGTTCTGTAAGTATAAGATCATGTCATCAGCAAAGAGGGAGAGTTTGACCTCCTCTGCTCCTATTTGGATTCCCTTTATTTCCTTGTCTTGCCTAATTGTATTGGCTAGAACTTCCAGCACTACGTTGAATAGTAAAGGTGACAAAGGACAACCTTGTCTGGTTCCAGTTCTAAGAGGAAAAGCTTTCAGTTTTACTCCATTCTGTAAAATATTGGCTGTGGGGTTGTCATAGATAGCTTCAATCAGTTTTAGAAATGTGCCACCTATGCCTATACTCTTCAGTGTTCTAATTAGAAAAGGATGCTGGATTTTATCAAATGCTTTTTCTGCATCTATTGAGAGGATCATGTGATCTTTATTTTTGCCTCTGTTAATATGGTGGATAACGTTTATAGACTTGCATATGTTAAACCAGCCTTGCATCCCTAAAATCCCTAATTTCATCAATCAGAAATGGTAACGATGAAATAACAACAGACCCCTCAGAAATTAAAAAAATCTTTAACAAATACTACAAGAAACTCTACTCTCAGAAATATGAAAATCTGAAAGAAATCGACCAATACCTGGAAGTATGCCACCTACCAAGACTTAGCCAGAATGAAGTGGAAATGTTAAACAGGCCTATATCAAGTTCTGAAATAGTATCAATTGTACAAAATCTCCCTAAAAAGAAAAGCCCAGGACCAGATGGCTTTACATCAGAATTCTACCAAACCTTTAAAGAAGAACTAGTACCTATATTACTAACCCTCTTCCAAAATATAGAAAAAGAAGGAATATTACCCAACACATTCTACCAAGCAAACATCACCTTGATCCCCAAACCAGGGAAAGACCCAACAGGAAAAGAAAATTATAGACCAATATCACTAATGAATATTGATGCAAAAATACTCAATAAGATCATAATGAACAGAAACTAACAACACATCAAAAAAATTATACACCATGACCAAGTGGGATTTATCCCAGTGTCTGAAGGCTCGTTCAATATACGTAAACCGATAAATGTAATTCAGCACATAAACAAACTAAAGAATAAAGACCATATGATTCTCTCAATTGATGCAGAAAAAGCTTTCGATAATATCCAGTATCCATTCATTATCAGAACTGTTAAGAAAATTGGTATAGAAGGGACATTTCTTAAACTCATAGAGGCCATCTACAGCAAACCCACAGCCAATATAGTACTGAATGGAGTTAAATTGAAATCATTTCCACTTAGATCAGGAACCAGGCAAGGTTTGCCATTGTCTCCATTGCCCTTTAACATTGTAATGGAAGTTTTAGCCATTGCAATCAGGGAAGAAAAGGCAATCAAGGGTACCCACATAGGGTCAGAAGAGATCAAACTTTCACTCTTTGCAGATGATATGATCGTATATCTGAAAAACACTAGGGGTTCTACTACAAAACTTTTAGAAGTGATCAAGGAATATAGCAATGTCTCAGGCTACAAAATCAACACCCATAAATCTGTAGCTTTATATATACCAACAATAGCCAAGCCGAAAAAACAGTCAAGGACTCTATTCCTTTCACAGTAGTGCCAAAGAAGATGAAATATTTGGGAGTATATCTAACAAAGGACATGAAAGATCTCTACAAAGAGAACTATGAAACTTTAAGAAAAGAAATAGCTTCAATGTGTCTAAGTCTTTGGTGGTTTTGTCTTTAAATTATGTACACAGCTATGATTTAATACAAAAAAATAAAATTTAAAAGGAATGCAAAAAGAAAAAAAAAGAAATAGCTGAAAATGTTAACAAATGAAAAAACATACCATGCTCATGGCTGGGAAGAATCAACATTGTTAAAATGTCCCTACTACCCAAAGCAATATATAATTTTAATGCAATTCCTATTAAAGCTCCATTGTCATGTTTTAAAGATCTTGAAAAAATAATACTTTGTTTTATATGGAATCAGAAAAAACCTCGAATAGCCAAAACGTTACTCAGCAATAAAAACAAAGCAGGAGGAATCACGCTACCAGACCTGAGACTGTACTATAAGTCGATAGTGATCAAAACAGCATGGTACTGGCACAAAAACACAGAATGTGTTTGGAACAGAATAGAGAACCAAGAGATGAATCCAGCTACTTACCGTTATTTGATCTTTGATTTAAAACAATTAAAAACATTGAGTGGGGAAAAGATTCCCTATTTAACAAATGGTGCTGGGTGAACTGGCTGGCGATCTGTAAAAGACTGAAACTGGACACACACCTTTCACCATTAACTAAGATAGACTCTCACTGGATCAAAGATTTAAACTTAAGACATGAAACTATAAAAATACTTGAAGAAAGTGCAGGGAAAACTCTTGAAGGAATTGGCCTGGGTGAATATTTTATGAGGAGGACTCCCCAGGCAATTGAAGCAGTATCAAAAATACACTACTGGGACCTGATCAAACTAAAAAGCTTCTGCACAGCCAAGAACATAGTAAGTAAAGCAAGCAGACTCCTCAGAATGGGAGAAAATATTTCCAGGTTATACCTCCAATAAAGGTTTAATAACCAGAATCCACAGAGAACTCAAATATATTAGCAAGAAAAGAACAAGTGATCCCATCTCAGGGTGGGCAAAGGACTTGAAGAGAAACTTCTCTAAATAAGACAGATGCATGATCTACAAACACATGAAAAAAAGCTCATCATTCTTAATCATCAGAGAAATGCAAATCAAAACTACTTTGAGATATCACCTAACCCCAGTAAGAGTAGCCCACATAACAAAATCCCCAAACCAGAGATGTTGGCATGGATGTGGAGGAAAGGGCACACTTCTACACTGCTGGTGGGAATGCACACTAAGACGTTCCTTCTGGAAGGATGTTTGGAGAATACTTGAAGACCTAAAAATAGACCTGCCATTCGATCCTATAATTCCTTTACTAGGTTTATACCCAGAAGACCAAAAATCACAACATAACAAAGACATCTGTACCAGAATGTTTATTGCAGCCCAATTCATAATTGCTAAGTCATGGAAGAAGCCCAAGTGCCCATCGTCCCATGAATGGACTAGCAAATTGTGATACATGTATACTATGGAATATTATGCAGCCTTAAAGAAAGATGGAGACTTTACCTGTTTCATGTTTACATGGATGGAGCTGGAACATATTCTTCTTAGCAAAGTATCTCAGGAATGGAAGAAAAAGTATCCAATGTACCCAGCCCTACTATGAAGCTAATTTATAGCTTTCACATGAAGGCTATAACCCAACTATAGCACAAGACTATGAGGAAAGGGCCAAGGAAGGGGAAGGGAGGGGGGAGGTTTTGGTAGAGGGAGGGTAATGGGTGGGGCCACACCTATGGTGCGTCTTGGAATGGGTACAGGCGAAACTTACTAAATGCAGAATACAAATGTCTACAAACAGTAACTAAGAAAATGCCATGAAGGCTACGTTGAACAGTTTGATGAGAATATTTCAGATTGTATACGAAACCAGCACATTGTACCCCTTGATTGCAGTAATGTACACAGCTATGATTTAACAATAAAAAAAATGTATTACAAATAAAAAATAAAAAAAGTCTAAAGAAGAAAAACTGTTAATTAAATTTTATAAAAAGAATATGGGGGAAGGCTGTTTCAAAGAAATTTATTGTCTCCCTAAGATAATCAGTTCCTTAAAATTCCTCCTATATACAAGGTTGAAGCCAGATCAAACACATAAACTGTCTTTCACTGCAGAGGAGTTCTACCTGCTCCCGGGCTTCTGATCTCAGGACACTCGTGCCCCCTGGGTGTGCTGCCAAGTGCCTCCTAGGCTCACACCCTCCATGTGCCTGAGGGTTCACTCACCCTCTTCCCCTTCCTGCCTGCCCCCTCAGGGATGGACCCCACTGTGACCCTGACTGGGCAAGAAGGAAACGTGGGTGTTGTCACTGCCCTCTCATCTCTTACCTAACACGTCCTGTGCGTTTGTCTGCTTGCTGTTTGTTCTACCCACTCATTTGGGTCTTCACTTCCAGTACTACAGGGAAAGTATCACACTGTTTCCTCTGCAGTTTTATAGCATTCTTCTCACGTGTTTCCCTCTCCACTCTTTAATCTGCTTTCCAGTCAGAATCCAGGGGTGATTTTTCAAGAATGACAATCTGCCTTCCACACTCTGCTGCCAGGCCTGCACACCTGGGACCTGGATTCTTCTTGTCCTTCTTTGCTACCCAGATCCAGTCGTACCTTCTAGTCCATCCCCAATGTCACCCTCTCAGTCCCTGATCTGTGAGCAGCTGGGGTGCGGCATGGAATGGATGTGTGAGTAGAATCGTGGTCAGGACCTCTCCAAACTCCACAGAAGGAAAACAAACAACCCAACTGCAAAACAGTCAAAAGACCTGCACAGTTCACCAAAGGAAATACACAGGTGGCAAGTGAGCGCGTGAAAAGATGGTCAGCACTGTCAGCCATCAAGGAAACAGGGATTAAAGCCACAGTGGGATACGACATTCCCAGTTGAACGGCCAGGAGAATCCTGCCTATAGCAAGTGCTGGCTGTGCTGTGGAGCAACTGATTGCTCAAGATTGCTTGTGGAAATGCAAAGTGTTGGAGCCATTCTACAAAATAATTTCTTATAAAGTTAAGTATACACTCACCATATAACCCAGCAATCCCACTCCTGGGGTATTTACCCTGCTAAAGTCTGTACACAAATGTTTCTAGCAGTTTTGTGCATAATCACCCAAAAGTAGAAACAAGGCAGAAGTCCTTCAAGGGTGAATGGGTGGTCCAGCCACACGGGGGGTACTGGGCACAGGAAATGGACTATTGCGCACACAACAGGAAGAATCACAAAGACATCATGCTAAGTGAAGGAAGCTGGACGCAACAGGTGTGATTCCATTTGTATGACATTCTGTAAAAGACAAAACTATGGTGACACAACATAGCCCAGCGGTTGCCAAGGGTCGAGAGGAGGTACAGTATGAGGGAGTCTGGGGGTACAAGTGAGATGGTTCTGTGTCCTGATTGTCACGATGGTCACCTGAGTCTATACAGGTGTGAAAATTCATAGAACTTACTCAAACATTTAATGTTATATGCTATTCAATAATTTAAAATATATCATTTATTTAAATTGATGAATAGATGAACGAAGGCATTTATCCTCAATAATAGCAATTCCCGGTACCTCTTAGTTATTTTGCTTCATTCTAACTACACTGGATAAAGCTTTTGGCCTAGAAAGGAGAACATTCACCCAGGACCTGTAGGGCTTGCGTGGCTACGGCACACCCTCTCTTCCTTTGACATTAAAACCACAGGATCCAAGTCTCTGGGTTGATGGCGACCGGCAGTCTTCTCAGGCATATGAGCACCCCCTGGGTGCGGCCTTCTCTCCCTCCCACCTGCGAAGGCAGAGCTGGACCAGGCCATCTCCGGCTCTGAGAAGGCAGGCAGCACGCTCCACCTGCTGGAGACTCGGCTTTCCTATCTATAAAATGGATCAAATATTTCCCAATTTGCAAGGTGGTTGTAAGAATATGTGAGAATGTTTTGTAAACGATGGTGCCACATGAAGCGGAAGATACCCCATGTCCTGTAACCACTAACCTCTTCCTGACCCTGCTATCCATCATTTCCTTGGCAACCACAACAGTTCTGTCCTCCCCACCTGTAGGAATAGGACCTGCCCCCCCAGGCTGCCCCACTGTAACCTGACCCTCCTGTGTGATGCGCTGAGTCTGGACCGGCTTCATTTAGGGTTGATTAAGAGGCTGCGGAGGGTCCTGGGACATGGCCTGCTCTGAGGCAGCTTTCCCCCCACACACCAGATGATCAGATATACCCATTGGATTATCTGTGTTTTCCTTGGGGGAGGAGGGAGGAAGTGAGCTGTTAGTAAAAACACAGACTCACTTATTTGAATAAATTGTCATGAAAAGTAAAATAAACATGACCTTGCTCATAAAGGGTGAATCTGATCCAGAGAGAGCCCCAGGAAGGGAAAGACAACAAAGAAATACCCGGGGACATTTTCTCCCTGCTTAGGCCAGCAGGCCAGGCAGCAGCACTAACCATATTCTTTTTTTTTTTTTTTTTTTTGAGGCAGAGTTTCACCCTGTTCCCCTGGGTAGAGTGCCTGGCATCACAGCTCACAGCAACCTCAAACTCTTGGGCTTAAGCGATTCTCTTGCCTCAGCCTCCCAAGTAGCGGAGACTACAGGTGCCCACCACAAGGCCTGGCTATTTTTTAACTGTGTTGTCAATGTTGTTTAGCAGGCCTGGACCGGGTTTGAACCCGCCAGCCCCGGTGTATGTGGCCGGTGCCTGCTATGGCACCGCTGAGCTATGGGCACCGAGCCATTAACCATATTCTTAAGGACACCGGCTCTCTTGGGCAGCCATACGGTTGGCATTTAGGCTTGAGCCATGCCACAGAACCATGATGTTTTCTATATAACAATCTTATTCAAGTTATGAAAATCCCTATGACAGGATCCCTATAAACAGGTGGATGATAGGCACGGATAATTCATGACAGAAGAATAAAAAGTAGGGAACATACACATGGGAAAATGTTCAGCCCCACTAGAGATTAAAGAAATAAAATTCAAAATAATGAGATTCTTTCATAGTCTGCCAAATTAACAAAAAACTTTAAAATAGTATAATACCTAAAACTGATAAAATGAGAGAAATTCATATGATGCTCATTGATGTATACATTGGCATAACTGTTTTCAAAAGGAATTTGGCGATATGTATTTAAAACTCTAAGCTTTGTCCATACCTTTTAACCTGATTTCTAGATCCTTTAAACAAGAATCTGGGTTAGCAAATCTTTCTAAAGAAAATGCTTAATATGTATTTTTTAGACAACCAAAAGAAACAACTGTAAATATACAAAAACATTCCATGTACAAAGTTATCACAGTCTGTTCAGAAATAATCTAAATAGCTTTGAACTGGTTTAAACCATTTTATAAATGGTTGCAAAGAGTTTCAAATAGCTTAGTAAGATATTACGTCATGTTGAATTACCAAGTAAATTATGAAGTTATTTATATAGAACAGCTTCAATTATATAAACATTTGCATACAGACTAGACAAAAATAGAAGAATAAAATGACAATGGTGGTCATATTTTGATACTTGGTCATATTTAATTTCTCATTCTAACTTGTTGGCATCTATAATTTTTTGATGGAAATGGGTTTTTAATGGGACAAATAAAGACACTTAAAATCGAGCTTAGCCCTCCTAATGGCCCTGTCACTCATGGGTCATTCACGAGAGCATCTGACTCTTTCTTGAGTCTATTTACACTGTTAACCCGTATGACCTCTGGGTAATGAGTTCCTTAAGTTTGTCACTATAGTGGGAAGGACTACTTACTTCCTGTCCTCCTGAATCCCCACGTTTTCAGATTCCAAGCAGGCCCTGGGTCATGTCATTATTTCTATATTAGGCAATGTTTGTGATTCCCAAGCACCCTACATACAAATGAGGGTGGATAGTGCCTAGGAAAGTTGATGATACTTATATCCTCTAGCCAGCAGTTCCTCTTCTAAGAATATTCCAGAGAAACTCATGCACAGAGTCCACACCACGATGCTTCAGGTTTTTGGTGCTTAGTTCAGTCTGTGCAGCTAAGACATTTATAGGGAACGGTCTTGATGAAGAACCAAGAGAGGGACAACTTCTAAAGCAATCCCCACAAAGAGTGGCTGAGGTTGAAGCCCTGGCTCAGGTGGAAGTGAGCCTTGCATAGGTAAAGGACCACCTTTCCGATTGATTCTGGAGGGCGTGGGGAGGACAAGTGAATATTTACCAGAGTCTGGAGGTAGGTTTGTGGCGCGGGGTTGTGACAGGTAACAGGCAATGGCTCCCTCTTTCTCAATGGAAAGAGGGTTGGGGGGCAGCAGAGGCAGCTGGGGCAGGTGGAGGGCAGGAGACGTGGCTGGACTGGGCTGTGTGAGATAAGGTAGCCAACGTGAGAGCCGTGTGAGCACCTTCCTGCCGCCAGCATAGTTTCCCAAAGGCCCTGAATCTGTGCCGCCGTGAACCTCTCCCAAAGATGCTTTGAAGATAAATAGAATAGAACATGTGGTCTCCACATGTCTTGCTTGAGTCACTACATTCCTTAAAAAAATACATGACCTTCGTTCTGACCTTTCCCCACACATAACCTGAGGTCTGCTGGGGTTAGTGGTTATGCCTCTGTAATCTATAACTAGATGTGTTCTTGCACCCAACCTTGATGGCGATCTGCTTCAGTGTAACTTCTGAGCAAGTGTGCTGTGATTTTTGCATGTTCTAAACCCCCACCACCTGCATGTAAGCCGTGGGCTGAAACACTGCATAGGGTCCTCAGAAGCCTTCTGAACAAAACTAACTTTAATGCTCTAAAAGGGTGACTTTCCTTTTTAGTCAACAGGAGGAAGAGACTTTTCCCCCCTTCATTAACGTTCATTCACTGCAGCATTATTCACAACAGCCAGCGTAGGAAAGCGACCAGAGTGTTCAGTGACAAATAAATGAAGAGAGGGTGATACACACACAGTCACACACACACACAGTCACATTCACAAACACACACACACACACACACAGGGTAGATCACCTTTAACCACTCAGTTCCCTCTGGTCAGCCTCACTCCAAAAATAGGTGAGGACAGTACAGTAAGATATTTTGAGAGAGACCACATTCACCTAACTTTTATTACTGTATGTTATTACAATCATTCTATTTTATTATTACACCTTAATCTCTTATGGTACTTAATTTATACAATTAAATGTTACTATAAAATGAAATATTATTATTGGTATGTATGTGTAAGAAAAAATATAGCAGACATAGGGTTGGGTACTATCTGCAGTTTCTGGCCTCCACTGGGGGTGTCTTGGAAGGTGTCACCCCAGGATAAGAGAGGACACAAGGGCAGTGCCTGTGGCTCAGTGGGTAGGGCGCCAGCCCCATATACCGAGGGTGACAGGTTTGAACCCAGCCCTGGCCAGCTGAAACAGCAGTGGCAACTGCAACAAAAATAGCCAGGGGTTGTGGCAGACGCCTGTAGTCCCAGCAACTCGGGAGGCTGAGGCAAGAGAATCGCCCTAGCTTAAGAGCTGGAGGTTGGTATAAGATGTGACGCCATGGCACTCTACCCAGGGCGACAAAGTAAGAGTCTGTCTCAAAAAAAAAAAAGAGAGAGAGAGAGAGAGGACACAAGAAAGCATAGATGGAGATTGGAAGAAAATAGAACAAAGTGTCAATCGTGACCATATTTTGATACTTGGGCATATTTAACGTTGTATTCTAACTTGTTGGCATTTATAACTTTTTAATTTATTTTTTTTAATTTTTTTTTTGTTGTTGAGGATTTGTTGAGGGTACAAGAAAGCAGGTTACACTGATTACATTTGCATTTGTTAGGTAAAGTCCCTCCTATAATTGTGTCTTGCCCCCAAAAGGTGTGTCACACACAGAGACCCCCACCCCCTCCCTCCTTCCCCCTCTCTGCTCTTCCCTCCCCCCCACTGTGTACTAGGTCATTAATTGTACTCATATCAAAATTGAGTATATAGGATTCATGCTTCTCCATTCCTGTGATGCTTTACTAAGAATAATATGTTCCATTTCCAGCCAGGTTAATACAAAGCATGTAACATCTCCATCTCTTTTAATGGCTGAATAGTATTCCATGGTATACATATACCACAGCTTGTTGATCCATTCACGGCATTGGTTGATGGGCACTTAGGTTGCTTCCACTACCTGGCTATTATGAATTTAGCTGCAGTAAACTTTCTTTTTTTTTTTTTATTGTTGGGGATTCATTGAGGGTACAATAAGCCAGTTACACTGATTGCAATTGTTAGGTAAAGTCCCTCTTGCAATCATGTCTTGCCCCCATAAAATGTGACACACACTAAGGCCCCACCCTCCTCCCTCCATCCCTCTTTCTGCTTCCCCCCCCCATAACCTTAATTGTCATTAATTGTCCTCATATCAAGATTGAGTACATAGGATTCATGCTTCTCCATTTTTGTGATGCTTTACTAAGAATAATGTCTTCCACTTCCATCCAGGTTAATACGAAGGATGTAAAGTCTCCATTTTTTTTAATGGCTGAATAGTATTCCATGGTATACATATACCACAGCTTGTTAATCCATTCCTGGGTTGGTGGGCATTTAGGCTGTTTCCACATTTTGGCAACGGTAAATAGAGCTGCAATAAACAGTCTAGTACAAGTGTCCTTATGATAAAAGGATTTTTTTCCTTCTGGGTAGATGCCCAGTAATGGGATTGCAGGATCGAATGGGAGGTCTAGGTTGAGTGCTTTGAGGTTTCTCCATACTTCCTTCCAGAAAGGTTGTACTAGTTTGCAGTCCCACCAGCAGTGTAAAAGTGTTCCCTTCTCTCCACATCCACGCCAGCATCTGCAGTTTTGAGATTTTGTGATGTGGGCCATTCTCACTGGGGTTAGATGATATCTCAGGGTTGTTTTGATTTGCATTTCTCTAATATATAGAGATGAGGAACATTTTTTCATGTGTTTGTTAGCCATTCGTCTGTCGTCTTTAGAGAAAGTTCTATTCATGTCTCTTGCCCATTGATATAAGGGATTGTTGGCTTTTTTCATGTGGATTAATTTGAGTTCTCTATAGATCCTGGTTATCAAGCTTTTGTCTGATTGAAAATATGCAAATATCCTTTCCCATTGTGTAGGTTGTCTCTTTGCTTTGGTTATTGTGTCCTTAGCTGTACAGAAGCTTTTCAGTTTAATGAAGTCCCATTTGTTTATTTTTGTTGTTGTTGCAATTGCCATGGCAGTCTTCTTCATGAAGTCTTTCCCCAGGCCAATATCTTCCAGTGTTTTTCCTATGCTTTCTTTGAGGATTTTTATTGTTTCATGCCTTAAATTTAAGTCCTTTATCCATCTTGAATCAATTTTTGTGAGTGGGGAAAGGTGTGGGTCCAGTTTCAGTCTTTTACATGTAGACATCCAGTTCTCCCAACACCATTTATTGAATAGGGAGTCTTTCCCCCAAGGTAAGTTCTTGTTTGGTTTATCAAAGATTAGGTGGTTGTAAGATGTTAGTTTCATTTCTTGGTGTTCAATTCGATTCCAAGTGTCGATGTCTCTGTTTTTGTGCCAGTACCATGCTGTCTTGACCACTATGGCTTTGTAGTACAGACTAAAATCTGGTATGCTGATGCCCCCAGCTTTATTTTTGTTACTAAGAACTGCCTTAGCTATACGGGGTTTTTTCCAGTTCCATACAAAACGCAGAATCATTTTTTCCAAATCTTGAAAGTACGATGTAGGTACTCTGATAGGAATGGCATTGAATAGGTAGATTGCTTTGGGAAGTATAGACATTTTAACAATGTTAATTCTTCCCATCCATGAGCATGGTATGTTCTTCCATTTGTTAATATCCTCTGCTATTTCCTTTCTGAGGATTTCATAGTTTTCTTTATAGAGGTCCTTCACCTCCTTCGTTAGGTATATTCCTAGGTATTTCATTTTCTTTGAAACTATGGTGAAGGGAGTTGTGTCCTTAATTAGCTTCTCATCTTGACTGTTATTGGTGTATACAAAGGCTACTGACTTGTGGACATTGATTTTATATCCTGAAACATTACTGTATTTTTTGATGACTTCTAGGAGTCTTGTGGTTGAGTCTTTGGGGTTCTCTAAGTATAAGATCATGTCGTCAGCAAAGAGGGAGAGTTTGACCTCCTCTGCTCCCATTTGGATTCCCTTTATTTCCTTGTCTTGCCTAATTGTATTGGCTAGAACTTCCAGCACTATGTTGAATAGTAAAGGTGACAGAGGACAACCTTGTCTGGTTCCAGTTCTAAGAGGAAAAGCTTTCAGTTTTACTCCATTCAGTAAAATATTGGCTGTGGGTTTGTCATAGATAGCTTCAATCAGTTTTAGAAATGTGCCACCTATGCCTATACTCTTCAGTGTTCTAATTAGAAAAGGATGCTGGATTTTATCAAATGCTTTTTCTGCATCTATTGAGAGGATCATGTGATCTTTATTTTTGCCTCTGTTAATATGGTGGATAACGTTTATGGACTTGCGTATGTTAAACCAGCCTTGCATCCCTGGGATGAAGCCTACTTGATCATGATGAATGACTTTTTTGATGATAAGCTGTAATCTATTGGCTAGGATTTTGTTGAGAATTTTTCCATCTATATTCATGAGTGAGATTGGTCTGAAATTCTCCTTTTTGCTTGGGTCTTTTCCTGGTTTTGGTGCAGTAAACTTTCTGATGCAAATGTCTTTGTGATTTTTGTTTTTCTGAGTAGATATCTAGCAATGGGATTGCAGGATCACATGGTAGGTCTACTTTTAGATCTTTGAAGATTCTCCATATGTCTCTCCAAAAGACCTGTATTAGTTTGCAGTCCCACCAGCAGTGTAAAAGTGCTCCCTTCTCTCCGCATCCACACCAGCATTTGGTGTTTGGGGACTTCGTGATGTGGGCTAATCTTGCTGGAGTTGGGCGATATCTTAGAGTGATTTGATTTCCTTTTTTATGATGATTAAAAATGGTGAGCATTTTTTCATGTGTTTGTAGGCCATGCTCTTGTCTTCTTCAGAGAAGTTTCTCTGCAAGTCTCTTGCCCACTTTTAGAGGGGGTTGTTTGCGCTTTTCTTATTGTTTAACTTGAGTTCTCTGTAAATTCTGGTTATCAGGTCTTTGTCAGATTCACAACATGCAAAAATCTACTGCCATTCTGAGGGTGTCTGTTTGCTTTGTTTGTGATACCCTTAGCTGTACACAAGCTTTTTAGCTTGATCAAATCCCAGTTATTTATTTTTGGTGTTGCTGCAATTGCCGGGTTGTGGGGGAGGTGGTCTTCCTCATAAAGTTTTTTTCCCAAGCCAATATCTTCAAGTGTTCTCCTCACACTCTTTTATAGAATTTTTATTATTTTGTGTCTTAAATTTAAATATTTTATCCAGCAAGAATCAATTTTTGTCAACGGTGAGAGACATGGGTCCAGATTCTTCTACATGTGAATAACCAGTTCTCCCAGCACCATTTGTTAAATAAGAATTCTTTTCCCCAGTGCGTGTTTATATTAGGCTTATCAAAGATCTAACAATGATATGTGGCTGGGTTTATCTCTAGATTCTCTGTCCTGTCCCATCGATCTATGTCTCTATTTTTATGCCAGTACCTTGCTGTTTTGATCACTGTGGACTTGTAGTATAGCCTGTAATCTGGCAATGTGATGCCTCCAGATTTGTTTTTATTTCTAAGAACTGTATTTGCTATTTGATGTTTTTTTCTGGTTCCATATAAATCAAAGTACTACTTTTTTTCAAGACCTTTCAAGTATGACATTGGTGCTTTGATGGGGATTGCATTAAATCTATAGATTGCTTTGGGTAGTATAGACATTTTAATAATGTTAATTCTTCCCAGCCACGAGCATGGTATGTTCTTCCATTTGTTGACTTTTCTATTTCTTTTCTCAAAGTTTCATAATTCTCTTTATAGAGATCTTGCATATCTTTTTAAAATATATTCCCAGGTATTTCATCTTCTTTGGCACTATTATAAAAGAAATAGAGGCTTTGATTTTATTCTCGGCTTGACAATTGTTGGAATATATGGAAGGCTACTGACTTGTGGGTATTGATTTTGTATCCCAAGATGCTACTATAGAAAGATGGTGGAGTAGCAGGGCAAATAGGTTGGTATTGAATCTGTGGGACAACCGTGGTTCTGATCTCCACTGCAGCAGTGATGGCTTAGTGAAGAGTGCCTGGGGCAGTTGGCCAAGATGCTGACTATCAAAATCTTCAGCAGCAGCTCCCACCAGGACTTATCCCAGAAAATTGGTGACCTGCCGGGCCTTGGAGCCACGCAAGCTGGTGGCTAAGATATTCAGCAACTAGGAGACCTATGTGGAAATTGGTGAAAGTGTACATGAAGAGGATGTCTACATTGTTCAGAGTGGTTGTGGTGAAATCAGTGACAATTTAATAGAGCTTTTGATCATGATTAATGCTTGTAAGATTGCTTCAGCCAGCCGGGTTACTGCAGTCATCCCAGGCTTCCCTTATGACCATCAGGATAAGAAGGATAAGAGCCAGGCTCCAAATTCAGCCAAACTTGTTGCAAATATGCTGTCTGTAGCAGCACAGATCATATTCTAACCATGGACCTACATGCTTCTCAAATTCAGAGCTCTTTTGATATCCCAGTTGACAATCTGTATGCAGAGCCAGCTGTCCTGAAGTGAATAAGGGAGAATGTCTCTGCGTGAAGGAACTGCACTAGTGTTTCACCTGATGCTGGTGGAGCTAAGAAAGTGACCTCCATCCTGACCATTTGAATGTGGACTTCACCTTGATTTCCAAAGAGCAGAAGAAAGCTAATGAAGTGGACTGCATGGTACTAGTGGGAGAAGTGAAGGATCAGGTGGCCATCCTTGTTGATGACACGGTTGACACTTGCAGCTGACAAACTTCTCTCACCTAAAACCACCAGTTTATGCTATCTTGACTCATGGAACCTTTTCTGAGCCAGCAATTCCTTGCATCACCAATGCATGCTTTGAAGCTGTAGTAGTCCCCAATACCATACCTCAAGAGGACAAGATGAAGCATTGCTCCAAAATACAGGTGATCGACATCTCCATGATCCTTGCAGAAGCCATCAGGAGAACTTACAATGGGGAATCTGTTTCATACCTGTTCAGCCATGTCCCTTTATAACAGAATAACTTTTGAAGCTTTTTAAAAATAAAGTCAACCTCGCTCCCTTTGTTTTCCCTTGGTATTTGATGACTAATTCAGCAGAAGACCAAGCTTGCTCCAGTGTAGCTTTCTACATCCCACTCCAAGCATATTAGAGTTTATCCTAAATAAGGAAAGACAGATTGAGATTAACTGCTGGGATGTCCTCCCTGCATTGTCTCATTTTGGCTTCCGTGATGATTTTGTGAGCCTCGCGGCTGTAACCAGATAGCTCAGCTGTTGCAAGATTTCAGACTTTGAAGATGTGGTATAGGAAGGGGTGTTTGACTGTGATTGGGGAAGCTCCAACTACTTTGCAGGTGAATGCTTCAGGGTTTTCTTCATTCAGAAGTAGCTGCAAAGATAAACCCAAGTAGGACAAGATCTCCAAGATCTATGCTAAATTATAGCGAGAGCCCTGGGCTACCTTAAACCCGGTCATAGTAGCTGAGCGGGAGCAGACAGATCAGGTTGAGCTGCCCTTGGGTGGCCTTGAGGGGGGTTAAAGGTGGGGGGGGGAGGCTGCAATTAGTGCAGCAAATGTTTCTCAGAAAGAAGCCTGTTCTTTGTAGCTCGGATTCTCCTTTGTACCTATTCCTTTCAATTTGGCCTACCTTTATCCATCTTGACCGTTTCCTGGCCAAATAGGCCCAAATAGACCATGTACTATAGTGTTCTGGAAAACCAACGTGCTCCCTGCTGTGTAACTGCTAACGTTCACATTAGATGATTTGCTGTAGTTCAATATTCCTTAGCTTACTACCGCTGCAGCTGTAGGTTTTAGGTGATATCGTAATGCCTTTGAATTCATTCAAGTATTAATTTCCATCTTCCTTCTTTCTCAGGTCATTTAGCCTCTCAAATGACCTGAGATTTCTGTTTAAAAAGATCGATGTTATTGTCTCTTGCAGAGGAAACTAATAAAGTGTCTGTACATGTGAGGGGGGAAAAAAAGATGCTGCTCTATTCTTTAATCATTTCTAAGAGCTTTGTAGTTGAGTCCCTGGGGTTTTCCAGGTATAAGATTATGTCATCTTCAAAGAGGGAGAGTTTGACCTCCTCTGTTCCTATTTGAATTCTTTTGATCTCCTTCTCTTGCCTGATTGCAATGGCTAAGACTTCCGACCTGATGTGAATTAGTAGTGGAGACTAGGGGCATCTTGTCTGGTTCCACATTTGAGTGGAAATGCTTTCGGTTTTATTCCATTCAGTATGATATTGGCTGTGGGTTCATTTATAACTTTTTAAATGAAAATGTAGTTACATGTACATGCGTACATGTGATGGAATATTAGTCAGCCTTAAAAAAAGAAGATTTTGTCATTTGTGACAACGTGAGTGACCCTGGAGGACACTATGCAAAGTGCAATGACCTGGACCAATACTGCCTGGCCTCATTTATGCCTGCGATCTTGAAAAGCTGCACTCGTAGAAGCAGAGAGGAGGTAACCAGGAGCCGGAGTGGGGGTGGAATGGGGAGATGGTGGCCAAAGGGCGGGAAGTCCTAATTACATAGGACTAATGAGTCTAAAGATGGAACACATACCGTGGTGGCCATGGACATGGCGGAACATCTCAGACAGGGCCCAGCCTCCCTTTTGCCCTCTTGGCTGTTCCAAGCTGAGAAAATCACCCTCTCTTTCTGAGAACTGCTGCTCTCACCTTCCTGATCCCTCCTCCTCCTCCCCTCTGTGACTTGCCTCCTGGGAACCTGCTGCTTCAGGACCTCCACATCCCCAGCCAGCCCTGCCCCAGGCCGTTGCCCATGCTGTTGCTCTCTAGGGAACCATCCTGTCTCCCTCCTCGCACTTGGGACTGGCTTGGGGGGACACTGTCATAGTGAGCAGAGAAGCAGTGGCCTCCCTCTGTGAAGACACCCATTTGTTTTCCCCTTCTCCCCTCAAGGGCTGTGGTCAAATCCCATCTATTCTTTTTTTTTTTTTTTAAACAGAGCCTCACTCTGTCACCCTGGGTAGACAGAACAACAACCTTAAGCAGCTCACAGCAACCTCAAACTTCTGGGTCAAACTATCCTCTTGCCTCAGCATCCCAAGTAGGTGGGACTACAGGCACCTGCCACTACACCCAGCTAGTTTTTCTATTTTTAGTAGAGACAGGGTCTCACTCTTTCTCAAGCTGATCTCAAACTCCTGAGCACAAACAATCCACCCTCCTTCATATCCAAGAGTGTAGGGTTACAAGAGTGAGCCACTGCACCCGGCGTGGCTAATTTTTCTATTTTTAGTAGAGACAGGCTGGTCTGGAACTCCTGAGCTCAGATGATCCACTCACCTCAGCCTCCCAGAGTGCTAAGATTATAGGTGTGAGCCACTGTGCCCACTGTCAAATCCCATTTTAACCATCCAGAATCTGGGCTGGTATGTGGCTGTCCCAGAACAGTGTGGTGTTTGGTGAGTCTCTGCTCCTCCATCACTCCCATCTCATGCTCAGAGCTGTGTGCGGGTCCCATAGAGGAGGTGACCACGGAGGTCATTGAGGTGTGGCATCAGGGGGCCAACTCATGCCAGTCCCTCTGAGGCCTGTAATTGCTATAGTCTGGTTCTAGAACCTTTCTTGTACTAAGTCCCCCAATACCTTAAGCTACCCTAAATGTACCACCATTTCTATACCAACATTTCTACAAACAAACCTCCTTTAGTGTCATGCATTCCTCTGCTCGTGACCACACGTCACCCTCTACTCACCTAATCTTTCAGCATTCAGGATGCAAAGTTACTACCTAACCCCCTTGAAATCTAAGGGTTTCTAAAGGATGAGTAGAAAATACCTTAGATAAACGATCTACACAGTAGTGTCACTGCTGCTTCCACACACTGATGCTGTTATCTTGCGATCACATGTCCCAGACGTGAGCTGACTGCACTAAAGCCCCAGGGACACCTGCAGTGTTGTGCCCACAGCTACAGCTAATTAGCTGGGGGTAGCCCCTGGCCACCGGATGCTTTGTTTCATGGCAAACTGCAGATGAGATTTAGAAGTACAACAAATAAATTAAATAAAAATAACAACACAGCCCTCCTGCTTGAGTATGCCAGGAGCCAACATGTACCAGAGATGCAGGCCAGGTCTCCAGAGTGACTGTCCTCTCGGGGCCCTGAGATGGCTGGTTCTTTCACAACAAAGAAGAAAGGAAGTCTGTAGGAGAAAGTAAGGGGCCCCCTGTGGGGAGCATCGCAGAGGAAGAACCGAGGGCAGAGAAACAGCAGAGCTGGCAGGGACCCCCGGGCAGCGAGGCCCCCACCAAGGAGGAGGCTGTGGGACAGCGTGAGACTGAAGGGGATGGTGTATCGGCCTGAGACTGGCCCATGGAGTCTGCGTTTGACTCAATTCCTATCTTCACTGGACAGATGAGAAAAGAAAAGCCCAGAGAAGCTGAGAAACTCGCCCAGATCACACAGCCAGGAACTGGATTCGGCAGACCAGAAACCCTGACCAATGCAGCGATTTCACTGCAGTGAGGGCCTGGGCTCAGTGGTCCAGGCAAGTGACTCAGCACCAAGCCCTGGAGGGCGACCAATGGGTGGCCCACAAGTGATCCCTGAGCACTGCATTCATCTACTGGGTTAAAATATGCAGATTCGAAAACATGGGTGGGGGGAGGAAGTCCAGAATCAGCTGATGCAGTCTCCAGTCCCCCCTCAACCATACCAGGGCCCAAAACAGCCCTGCAGGCCTCAGGCGGGACAGAATCTGCCTCATATATGCCTGGGCTCCTCCCTTCTGCATGTGTATGACATTATCTGACATGGTCCCTTCGTCCCATGGAAGGACTTTTGTGAAAATGCCCAATAGACAATCCCATCATCCATCCAGTCACCAAGTGGGTGCCCAGGAAACAAGTGGCCTTTGTTTTGTTTTTGCTTTGTTTCCTCTCTTCACTCCCTCCCTGGGAAGACATGCTCCCTACATGGGAGCCTGGGTGGCATGTGAGCTCGGGGGAAGGGACGGAAGTGCTCTATCACAAATGGGCACAGAGCCCACCAAGTATTGGTGAGGCAGGGGACTGAGACTGCTAGGTGCCTTTCTTCTACCTACCCTCCCTCTTCCGTAGGAAGAGAATTGCAACTTTAAGTGAGAGCACAGGAAACCAGCTGAAAACCTGCATTTTTAGCATCTCACACAACTAGATACTGCATGTCCCTCACTCAGTTCTGATGAGTGAAATGTATATGAAATGTGTTGGGTGAGGTTTCAGGACTAGCTCCTTGAAAAGGAAACAGAACTCTAGGCTCTGGGCTCCTTTGGCCTGTTTCTTCTTCCTCCTCCTTTCAGCCTGGAATACAAACTTGAGAGTTGGATCTCCAGCAGCTATCTTGATCCATGAGAAGTTTGTAAGGTGGGCACCATCCACTGGGGACAGCAACACAGAGAGAGAGCAGAACCTCGTGTCCTGAGTGGCCTGCAAGTCACCATAGCTGCTCTGGACACACTGCCTTCAAATTTATTTTATAAAAAAGAAGAAAACAAGTGTTTATGGTGTGTAAATTCGTTCTAGTCTTTGTGAATAGTGGCCAATTGCAATTGTGATGGATGTAGCACATACTGGAAATAGCATTGCACAAAAGTTACATGATAGTTAAGTAGCTGAGGTGGATCAAGCCTTGTCTTTGCCATTCTCCTGGAGGTTTGGGACCTCAGCAAGTGAAGCAACCTCTTTGGGCCTAGGTGCCTTGTCGGTGTGGTGGCTGAGTGGGGTGACCACAGGTAAGCTCAGAGCACTGTAGTTAATGTGCACTGAAAATTATCAGCTGTTGATATCAGAAGAAGGCTGATTAAAGGCTGGAGTATACTGAAAAAGAGATGTCCTATTCTGAGAACCTCAAATCATCAATTGGGTGTGTTGCTCAAATCATCAACTGGGTGTCCATTGCTTTGCCCAGACATCGCCAGGCTCATCTCCACTCACACACACAGCACTGTGGCTGCGGAGCCAGCGTGAAGCTCCCCCTCCCAGCCAGGCTGACAGGGGATCTGCCGCTGGCAGCCTTCTCTGCACTCCTGCCACAAGTCAGCCTGTGTCCTGGACCCGCAGAGGATGGGGCAGGGAGCCAGGTCTGGTGGAAGCCCAAAGGCGGATGTTTCTTTTGCCTCTGAATGTCCTGTGTACACAGATCTCCGTCACCATTCAGAGGCCCAGAACTGAGGTGACAGGTGACAAAGCCTTCTGTCTCCAGCCCAGACATCCCTGCCTCATCTCTGTCATCATCATCTCTTCTCATCATGTGGCCACAGTTAGGAAAATACCGGGCCGATCTAGAAAGAGCCCTCCCCAGGCCATGGGCTTGGCTGGAGTTATTCAGGCATTAAATCGTCCAGTGCTCAGCGAATATGTAGGGGTCATGTACCATGGGCTGGACACTACTTCCTTCTGAAGAGAGAAAAGTCAGTCTTTAGTGGAACAGCAAACTGCCACGTGTGTGTTATATGACTCTGGCAGCTTAAGGTGGTGTCTCGCGATGCTGTCAAATTAAATTTCATTCTGAAAAGCAACAACTCTCCACTGAATAGCAATTATTATGGGAAAGGACTATTAGTGACTCCTTGTATTGTTGGGTCCTCTGCTAACTCTTTTACACCGTCTTGCTGATTTGGAACGAGTGCTAGAAGATTCCCAGTATTCATCACTCCCACTGTGCAGCAAGATTTGGTCAGACCCTGGCCCGGGACCCAGGCTTGTTCACTGCATGTGCAGTAAACCATGCCACTTGCAGCAATAACTGTTGCCTGCTGAATACCATGATGGCATGAGAAGGGATGTGGCTGCCTCCACTTGGATAGGAAAGGGAGCCCAGTGTTCCCTCCACTGGACTGGTTACCTACTCACATTCTCTGGTATGGCTGATTTAATGTGGTAAGCTTTTAAATTAAAAAAAGTAAAATAAAACTGGAGTTGTGGAGAAGAAAAGGTAAGAAATGGAAGAACTGAGTTGCAGGAAGAGCTCAGGGAGCAGCTCAGTCAGTGGACACGTGCTCTAGAAATGACACATGCCCCCAACTCCCAGGCTTTCTCTGTGACAATAGCCTTCCAGGCTGCAGAGGAGGGCCGGGCATCTGGTCTGAGGCTTGCAAGATCCTTTTAAGTTGATGGACACTTGAAGAGGTACGAAAGGGGTGAGACCTCCACCTGCTCTGAAATTTCCTGCTTCCTTCTGGTTTGGTTTGTTTCCTCATGAATTCCTCACTCACAGTAACTGCACCTCAGGATAGGATGAGAACTCTAGCTTCCCTTGCCAACCAGCACCTCTGCAAGAACTTGCGTTGGTCGTCATTAGGATATTATACTGCAGGGTGTGTTGGGGACGTGACCTTCACAAAGTCCTGGCACAGCCAGGTGAGAATCAGATCAAAGACCACAGGTATGGGACTCTGGGATCCACCCCAGTAAGGGGTGGGTTTCCAAGACTGGGTCCAGGAGCTGTGGCCTCAGGATGCCCCATCAGTCAACCCAGACGTGCTGAAGAGAGGATATGTGAGACAGAAGGGGCCACTTGTGGCTAGGAGAGGCTTGCCCACATTTACCGTGAAGGCCACAGTGAGGGTCCTGTGGGCAGATCCTCCCCAGGAAGTGATTAGACAGTGGAGAAAGAG
The DNA here is from genome assembly GCF_027406575.1 of Nycticebus coucang. Classification (NCBI taxonomy): domain Eukaryota; kingdom Metazoa; phylum Chordata; class Mammalia; order Primates; family Lorisidae; genus Nycticebus; species Nycticebus coucang. The sequence continues at coordinate 8,152,715 of NC_069790.1, forward strand.
GAAAACCCCACTGAGCTCTTGTTTCCTTGTCCTCAACCCAGGCGAACAACTGTGCCCACCTCAAGGGATGCCAGAAAGAATCCAATATGCAAATGTGCTTTGCCTGTGGCCTGGTCCTTAGCCATCACCCCCTCTGACTCAGAGAGAAATTAAGGGATCTGACGGAGTGACAGCTGTGAAAAGGACCTGCCATGTGTAACTCTGCAAGCTTCCCTCTTTGAGCCATTTTCCCCTTGATTTCTCAGCTAAAAACTAGGAAATGACCTCCGAGGTCCTTCCCACCTGCAGGATCTAAATATATTTATCTTGGAGAAAAAAAGGAAGAACAAACAAACAAACAAAAAACCATCTGTTATGTGAGTTCCCCAGTGAAGATGGAGAGAGGCAGATTTTAAGCAGGAAGCCGAGCTTTTCCAGTAGTAAAATGGCACAACGAGCTGTCACTGCAATTGGACCTCGTGTCATGAGATCAAACTAACAAGGGGCCTCACAGCAGATCCACAGAGAGCCTGGCCGGCCGTGGTGGGAAATGCGCAGGGTCCCAGGGAGGGACAGAGCCGGACTGGACCCTGAGCTGGCCAGGCCCCGTCACTGCAGGGAGGCCAGCGAGTAGAGTTGCACTTGGCATCACCCCTTCTTCCCCAGAGCCTCCATCACTGAGTGCCACAGGCTGGGTGGCTTCACCAGCACAGCTCTGTTCACTTGAGGTTCTGGGGGTGGGGAGTCTGGGTGAGGAGGCCGGCAGGGCTGCGGTCTCTTAGGAGACTCCTGGGGAGGACCTTCCCACCTCCTCTGCTTTCTGGTGCCTCCAGGAGCTCCTTGGCCAGTGGCTGCATCATTGCAACCTCTGCCTCCACCTTCACACACTCGAGCTCCCTCTTACAAGGACACCAGTTATTAGGGCTGCCCGATTGTCCTTGTTTGCCCTGATTACGCCTGCCTGGGCTCTACTTCCAAAGAAGCCCATGTTCACATCCACAGGGGCTGCAGGGGTGGGAGGAGAATTAAATTTTATTTCAGATTGATAGAAACTATGAAAAAGACTTTCACTTCCTATTTTGCAGCTAAACATTTCAGTGGAATAAAAGATTCCATACCATGAATACGATCCTCCTGATCGGTCCAGGAGAAACAGCAGTTTATGTTCTTTAAGACAGAGGACAAGGACTTAGTAAATAACTCCTTAAAAATGTTTAAATTCAGACACAAACGTATGGCACCACTACAACATTCTATGTATTCCATCACTAACGTGTCTCCTTCATCAGTTAGCACTCCCTGATAACGAGGCATTCCTGGTGTTGTTCTGGTCGGTTGGAATACAGCAGAAAAATTAACAAATGTTCAAAAGAATTAAGTGTAAATTTTTGCTGTATATTAAACGTGTGATTAGTATGTCTTGTGTATAAGTTTCTAACCTTTACCATCCTTAAATTTGTTTTCAGATACTGACTTATCTTCTGGAGTTTCATGACCCAGCCCATGACAGCATGATTCTGCAGAGAATCGGGAGCACCTCGAGAAGGCAGATGAGCACTTCCGCAGCCCTGGATTCCCTGAAGTCAGGAACCTCAGTGACCATGTGGCCGAGAGCAGCGGGACTCACTGCCTGAGAGGATGTTTTTCCCTGAGTCAGAGACAGCTTGGAAGCCAGCTGCTCCTCAGGTGGAAACTTCTTGTACTGAAACACCCTCTGAGCTGCCTTGTGCTGGGCCAGGAAGCCACAACTGGTCTGCAGCCCTGTGGGCTTTCCCCCTGAGCCCCTCTTTAAAGAGGCCATCCCTGGGGAGGCCTGTAGTCTGGACCCACCTTCCTCTGAGCCCGGCTGCTCCAGAGGCACAGAGGCCCCTTCGAGAAACAGACCAGCCACTGCAATGTGCATTGGTACATTGGGAAGACTCCTCAGAAGAAACTGAGAGAAATCTCTGTAATTATGAGTCACCAAGAGTACAAAACAAAGGAAACTGAGGGAGTGGGTGCCAGAGGTGTTAACATGAAAACATGAGCAAAAACAGCAAAGTGGGGCCCAGGGTACCTGCCTATCAAAGAAGTAGATGCCGGGAGAAAAGGGAGGGTAGTGTCATGTGGAATAGGGCTGTGTGGGATGGAGTGGATGGGGCACCTGCTTTCTGGTGATGACTGGAGTCAGGCCACTTCCAATAAAACCTGGAGTGAGCCAAGTGCACCTCAGAGACACAGCAGTGCTGGTTCCAGACCACTGCAATAAAGCGAGTTTAAATGCTTCACTTTCCCAGTGCGCAAAAAGCTATGTTTTACTATACTGTAGTCTATAAAGTGTGCAACAGAACTATGTCCAGAAAACAATGTATAGACCTTAATTAAATAGTACCTTATTGCTAAAAATGCTTATATGATATCTGCTCTGTGCTCTATAGCTACAGGAGCAACACCTGACGATAGGTGTTTCTTAAATAATAACACTCAAAGGTGGAAATTACTCCTTGATCCGAGGGCTACAGAATGGATGTTGTGTTAGCTAGGATGAAAACATTAATCTCCTTGTTCATCTCCAACGGAGCTCTTGGGTAACCAGGTGCCTTGTCAATTTAGCCTTCAGCCAGTCATAATCTTTTTGCTCGTAGAGGGTCTCACCTGAGTTGATTGATCAGGGTGGCGGTTGCTAAAGGTTGGAGGACTGTGAAAATTCTTAAAATAAGATAGCTATATTTGCAGCATCAATTGACTCTCCCCTTGATGAAAGATTGTTCTGTAGCATGCAATGCTGTTTCATAGCATTTTGCCCCTGATATGCTTTCTTTCAAAATTAGTGCTTAATTAACCAAGTGTATTGTGATAGTTTAAATCCTTTGTTGTAATTTCAACAACATTCCCAGCATCTTCACCAGGAGTCGATCTCATATCAAGAAACCCCTTTCTTTGCTTATCTATAAAAGCAACTCCTCATCCATTCAAATTTTATCATGAGATTGCAATGTTTCGGTCACATCTTGAGACTCCCCTTCTGATAATAGTTTTCTTGCTATTTCCATCATATCTACAGTTACTTCCTCCACTTGAACCCCTCAAAGTCATATATGAGGGTTGGAATTACCTTTTCCCAAACTCCTGTTAATATTGATTTTTTTATCTCCTTCCATGAATCACAAATATTCTTAATGTTATCTAGAATAGTAAGTCCTTTCTAGAAGGTTTTCTATTTACTTTGTCCAGATCCATCATAAGAATCACTCTCTATGGCAGCTATAGCCTTATAAGACGTGTTTCTTAAATAATAATACTAGAAATGTAGAAATTACTCCTTGATCCGAGGGCTGCAAAATGGATGTTGTGTTAGCTAGCATGAAAACCTTAATCTCCTTGTTCATCTCCAACGGAGGTCTTGGGTAACCAGGTGCCTTGTCAATCAGCAGTAATCTTTTGAAAGTCATCTTTTTCTGAGCAGTAGTTCCAAACAGTGGGCTAAAACATTCAGTAAAGCATGCTGTAAACAGATGTGCTATCATCAGGTGTTGCTCTTGTAGCTATAGAGCACAGAGAGGTATCATATAATTCGTGAGGCCCTGGGATTTTTGGAATGGTAAATGAGCACTGGCTTCCACTTAAAGTCACCAGCTGCATTAGCCCCTCACAGGAGAGTCAGCCTCTCATTGGAAGCTTGGGAGACAGGCATCGATTTCCTTTCCAACTTCGAAAGTCTTAGCTAGCATCTTCTTCCAAGACAGTGGTTCTCAACCTGTGGGTCATGACCCTTGTAACAATGAAAATACAGCCTGCATATTAGATATTTACATTATAATTCATAACATAGCAAAATTACAGTTATGAAGTAGCAATGAAAATGATTCTATGAAGAAAAAAAAGAAAATAATTCTATGGTTGGGGGTCACCACAATAGAAGGAACTGTATTAAAGGGTCGTGGCTTTAGGAGGCATTAGGAAAGTTGAGAACCACTGTTCTAAGAGAAGGCTCTTTCTTCTATATTGAAAATCTGTTGTTTAATGTCAGTGATCTTAACTAGATCGTCTGGATAACTTTCTGCAGCTTCTCCATCAGCACTTGCTGCCTCACCTTGCACATTTATGTTACGTAGTCAGCTTCTTCCCTTAAACCTTATGAATCAACGTCTGCTGACTTCCACCTTTTCTTCTGTGCCTTCCTCCCCTCTCTAAGCCTTCACAGAATGTAAACTAGTTGCTTTACTCTGGATTTGCCTTTTTTTAAATTTTTAAGTTGATTTATTTACTTTTTATTATTAAATCATAGAGTGTACATTAATGCAATCATGGAAGCACCATACACTGGTTTTATATACAATTTGACATATTTTCATCACACTGGTTAACATAGCCTTCTTGGCATTTTTTTACTTATTGTGTTAAGACATTTATACTCTGCATTTAGTAAGTTTCACATATACGGTTGTAAGATGCACTGCAGGTGTAATCCCTCCAATTACTCTCTCTCCACCCATCCTCCCCCCTCCCTTACCCTCCTTTTCTCCTTTCCCCATCTTCTTAGGTTATAATTGGGCTATAGCCTTCATATGAAAGCTATAAATTAGTTTCATAGTAGGGCTGAGTACATTGGATACTTTTTCTTCCATTCTTGAGATACTTTACTAAGAAGAATATGTTCCAGCTCCATCCATGTAAACATGGAAGAGGTAAAGTCTCCATCTTTCTTTAAGGCTGCATAATATTCCATGGTGTACATATACCACAATTTATTAATCCATTCGTGCATCGATGGGCACTTGGGCTTCTTCCATGATTTAGCAATTATGAATTGGGCTGCAATAAACATTCTGGTACAAATATTATTGTGACAATGTGATTTTTGGTCTTCTGGATATATAGCTAGTAGAGGAATTGTAGGATCAAATGGCTGGTCTATTTTTAGATCTCTAAGTGTTCTCCAAACATCTTTCCAAAAGGAACATATTAGTTTGCATTTCCACCAGCAGTGTAGAAGTGTGCCCTTTTCTCCACATCCACTCCAACATCTCTGGTCTTGGGATTTTGTGATATAGGCTAGTCTCACTGGAGTTAGATGATATCTCAAAGTAGTTTTGATTTGCATTTCTCTGATGATTAAGGATGATGAGCATTTTTTCATATGTCTGTAGATTGTGCGCCTGTCTTCTTCAGAGAAGTTTCTCTTCAAGTCCCTTGCCCAGCCTGAGATGGGATCACTTGTTCTTTTCTTGCTAATACATTTGAGTTCTCTGTGGATTCTGGTTATTAAACCTTTGTTTGGAGACATAACCTGCAAATATCTTCTCCCATTCTTAGGGCTGTCTGCTTACTTTACTTACTGTGTTCTTGGCTGTGCAGAAGCTTTTTAGTTTGATCAGGTCCCAGTAGTATATTTTTGATGCTGCTTCAATTACCCAGGGGATCTTCCTCATAAAATATTTGCCTAGGCTGATTTCATCAAGAGTTTTCCCTGCACACTCTTCTAGTATTTTTATAGTTTCATGTCTTAAGTTTAAATCTTTAATCCAGTGAGAGCCTATCTTAGTTAATCTTGAAAGGTATGGGTCCAGTTTCAATCTTCTACAGGTCACCAGCCAGTTCACCCAGCACCATTTGTTAAATAGGGAATCTTTTCCCCACAGAATGTTTTTAATTAGCTTGTCAAAGATCAAATAATGGTAAGTAGCTGGATTCATCTCTTGGTGCTCTATTCTATTCCGGACATCTACTTCTCTGTTTTTGTGCCAGTACCATGCTGTTTTGATCACTATCGATTTATAGTATAGTCTGAGGTGTGGTAGCGTGATTCCTCCTGCTTTGTTTTTATTTCTGAGTAATGTCTTGGCTATTCAAGGTTTTTTCTGATTACATATAAAATGAAGTGCTATTTTTTCAAGATCTTTAAAGTATGTAAAAAAAAAAGATCTTTAAAGTATGACAGTGGAGCTTAGTAGGAATTGCATTAAAATTGTATATTGCTTTGGGTAGTATGGACATTTTAACAATGTTGATTCTTCCCAGCCATGAGCATGGTATCTTTTTCAATTTGTTAACATTTTCAGCTATTTCTTTTCTTAGAGTTTCATAGTTCTCTTTACAGAGATCTTTCATGTCCTTCATTAGATAAACTCCCAAATATTCCATCTTCTTTGGCACTACTGTGAATGGAATAGAGTCCTTAACTGTTTTTTCAGCTTGACTACTGTTGGTATATATAAAGGCTACCGATTTATAAATGTTGATTTTATAACCTGAGACACTGCTGTATTCCTTGATCACTTCTAAGAGTTTTGTAGTAGAATCCCTGGTGTTTCCCAGATACACAATCATATCATCTGCGAAGAGCAAAAGTTTGATCTCTTCTGACCCTATATGGATACCCTTGATCGCCTTTTCTTCCCTAATTGCAGTGGCTAAAACTTCCATTACAATGTTAAAGAACATTGAAGACAATGGGCAGCCTTGTCTGGTTCCTGATCTGAGTAGAAATGATTTCGATTTAACTCCATTCAATACGATATTGGCTGTGGGTTTGCTGTAGATGGCCTCTGTCAGTTTAAGAAATGTCCCTTCTATACCAATTTTCTTAAGTGTTCTGATCATAAAGGGGTGCTGGATATTATCAAAAGCTTTTTCTGCATCAATTGAGAGAATCATATGGTCTTTGTTTTTTAATTTGTTTATGTGCTGAATTATATTTATAGATTTACGGATATTGAACCAGCTTTGAGACCTTGGGATAAAACCCACTTGGTCACGGTGTATAATTTGTTTGATGTGTTGCTGGATTCTGTTTGTTAGGATCTTGTTGAATATTTTTGCATCTATATTCATTAGTGATATTGGTCTATAATTTTCTTTTCTTGTTGGGTCTTTTCCTGGTTTGTGGATCAGGGTGATGTTTGCTTCATAGAATGTGTTGGGTAGTATTCCTTCTTTTTCTGTATTTTGGAAAAGGTTGAGTAATATAGGTACTAGTTCCTCTTTAAAGGTTTGGTAGAATTCTGACATGAAGCCTTCTGGTCCCAGGCTTTTCTTTTTAGGGAGATTTTGTATGGTTGATGCTATTTCAGAACTTGATATAGGCCTGTTCAACATTTCCACTTGATTCTGGCTAAGTCTTGGAAGGTGGCGTGCTTCCAAGTATTGGTCAATTTCCTTCAGATTTTCATATTTCTGAGAATAAAGTTTCTTGTAATATTCATTAAGGATTTTTTGAATTTCTGAGGAGTCGGTTGTTATTTCATCTTTGTCATTTCTGATTAATGAAATTAGAGATTGTATTCTTTTTTTCCTGGTTAGGTTAGCCTGGATTTGCCTTTTGTGGCTGGTTTGATCCTCTATCCAGACCACTAAAACTTTCTCCACATCAGCCATAAGGCTAGATGTTTTACGTTCTTGTAATTGATGTGTTCATTGGGGTAACACTTCTAATGTCTTTCAAGAACTTTTTCTTCACATTGACAACTTGGCTAACTGTTTAGTACAAGAGGCCTGGCTTTTGGCCTATAGTTTTTTTCAACAAACCTTCCTCACTAACCTTAATCTTTTCCAGCTTTTGATTTAAAATGAGATGCACGTGACTCTTCCTTTCACTTGAATACTTAGAGGACATTGTAGGTTTATTTGTATCTCACGAAATAGGGAGGCGTGAGAAGAGGGCAAGAGATGGGGGAAAGGCCAATCAGTGAAGCGGTCGAAACACATACAATTTTTTTCCACATACAACCTTTAAAATCATCATCTTGTATGGAAATGTGTGTAACACTCCCCCAAAATTACATTAGTAACATCAAAGATCACTGACCACAGAAACCATAACAGATATAATAATAATGAAAACGTTTGAAATATTGGGAGAATTACAAAACTGTGGCGCAGAGACAGGAAGTGAGCACGTGAGCTAATTGTCTTGCTCTTATGGAATTGCCAAACACCAGCAATTTGTAAGCAATGTGATGTCAGCTAAGCACAATAAAGTGAAGTGCAGTAAAAGGAGTGTGTGATTATCTGCCTCCCATTTTATTGCGATTCTCTCTAGAACAAGGGGTACTGGATGTCCCTTTGTCCTAAGATTTGGGAATCAGTTGTCAATTTCAGGGGAACAGAAGACATCCTTCTCATCATCTCTACAACAATTAAAGAATAAACTTTCAAGATGGTGTACTTGTTATAGCCTTACTGGTAAGAACTTAAGACTTTTTAATTGTATTTTTGTTTTAGCAAAGAAATGTTGATTTGCATTTCTCTGATGACTGAGGACAATGAGCCTTTTTTCAGGTGTTTATTGGCCGTTCGTCTGTCTTCTTCAGGGAAAGTTCTGTTCATGTCACTTGCCCAATTGTAAATGGGACTGTTTGTGCTTTTCTTACTGATCAGTTTAGGTTCTCTGTAGACTCTAGTTATCAGCCCTTTATCAGAAATTTAGCAAGCAAATGCCTTCTCCCATTTTCAACTACAACTTGAACATTGCCTAACAAAAGCCAACAATGTAACCTAATCATTTATACCTTCGTATTAATCTGAAATTTAAAAAAAGAGGTGTGTTAAATCTTCCTTCCTGCTGAAAGTAAAAACAAAGAAACTGGTCTTAACTCTGAGTTTATAAAAATCTACCAAGAGAAGTTTGGTTGCAAAAATGAGTGCACACTCAGTAGGATGGCTACAATAATAATTGTTAAAAGGACAACAACACGTTTTTTCTAGGATGTGGAGGATTTTGGATCCTCATATGTTGCCAGCAGGAATGTGAGGTGGTGCAGCTGCTATGGACAAATTTGGTGGGTCCTCAATGAGTTAAATACAGAATTTCATAGGACTCATTCAGACTACAGTCTGCATGGGGAAAAGGGATTACCATGTGACTCACCAATTCCATTCCTAGGCACGCATCCAGGAGAATTGAAAGCATATGCCCTCCAAAAAACATGTATGCCAATATTCACAGCAGCGTTATTCCAAATGGGCAAAAAGTAGCATTGCCCCAGGTGCCCATCAAGTGATGAAATGAAAACAAAAGGCAGTCCATCGTCAATGGAATATTACTGAGCCATGACAAGGAACAAAGCAGTGATTCACTGCTGACGTAGAACACGTGGATGAACCTCAAAAACAGTATGCTGAGTGAATGAAGGCAGGCGCTGAATATCACACAATCTCTGATTCCAATTCTATGAAGTATTCAGAACAGGCAAGTCCATACTGGCAGAAAGCAGAGCAGTGGTTGCCAGTGGCTGGGGGAAATTGAAACGTGGAATCATACTGATATGTACAGATATCCATTGCAGGTGATGAAGATAGTCTGGAATTCTAGATTGAGGTGATAGTTGCACAACGTTATGAAAAATGTACATATAAATGGTGGTATTTAGAGTATGTGATTTACGCCTTAATATAGGTATACCAATACCGTATCTACTAAATCTGAATGTTACACATTCCTGTTGTCCTAGAAATTTTGTTCCTAGGCAAAGGTTGAATGTAAATGCAAGCACGGGTATGTAAAAAATATACAAGAATGCTCACAGTCACATCATTTGTTATCACCAAAAACTAAAATGAGAAGGAAGAAACCATCCACAGATGTTGGTGAACAACAGGATGGATAAAGTGGGTATATTCACACAGAGTAAAGAGAATGAACTAATACTACATGTAACAGCTTGAATAAATCTCACAGATATGAAGTCAACCTAAAGAAGCCTGCTCAAAGGCATGCTCAATGTCTGAAAAGTTCAAAGACAAGCAAGACTCATTTTTGTCTTTAGAAGTAAAGGTGGCGGCTACCTTTGGGAAGCAGAGGGCAGCTCCTGGGTTGCTATGATATGCACGTTTTGTCCTGAGAGATGATGCTTGTACAGTTCCATTTATATACGATTCGTGATAATCCTTCAAAGAGGACACACACAACCAGTGTCCTTTTCTATACGTTTATTAAAATTAAATGCTTCAACTAGAATTTAAACTCTAAAGGCAAAGAGTGTGTTCAGGAAATGCTTGCCACTACAATCAAAGTGGTTTTTTTTTTTTTCAGCCTGGATTTACAATTTGAGAAAAGCATAAAGTTGTATGTGGCCTACTCTCTCAAAACTCAAAAATTTTTTCTATAAAACTTGCATCCCTACCTTTCAGAACTAAAACATTTCTAGATTATGAACAGTCTGATTCTCATCTAAACAATAGCCATATTAAACAGAAAATTATGGGTCCTTCATTTAGGCATTCATTTTTAGTCTTAAAAATTCTTTTTAAACATGAGCACATCTGGATCTCCTAATCATAAACAATTCTTTCTTTTAAAAATGTCTTCAAAGTGTCTTTATTCCCCAGAAAAGGAATTGGATCTCTTTGGTGACTTTAGCATTTGGAGAGAAGATGTTGAGCTAAAAATTCTTTAAATATCTGGATACTTAATTTTGTTTTATAGCTTTGTAATTCTCTTTACTAATTCTTCACTCCTTTGGCATTTAACTATAACATATTTGCTTATGTTAATTATAAGTTCAGGTTTGTGTAAGTGCATATAAGCATGTTCGTCTACATACAAAAGAAAAGACATAAACAGAAGGTTCAGAAAGCAAAAGAGAGACTGTGAAAGATTGAGAAAAAGATTTGGGATGAGAGACAGAATATTCTTTGGAATGAGGGAGTCTTTGATACAAAGTGCATCAGTATAAATGATTACTTCAAGGCTATTCACAGGTAATCCTGTAGCTTGACTATTTGACTTTTTAAAAGAAAGTCCTGCAGGTTTTTATTTCTTATTTTTTCACTACTTTTCAATTTTCATGTGCTATTTCACTCTTTCGGCACATAAACACTCTTACATCATGCATTAGTCCAGAATTTCCAGATACTATGCAATAAACGCTTCCATGTGGTTTGGGGACAGGTTGGATGGGCATCTAAAGCTTACATAAAAGGCTAAAGGAGGGCAATCATAGTCCTATTGTCCTAGTCAAAGGATTGCCTATCTGATCATCACACCTGTAAAAAAAACCCTTGTCAGCTACAATTTAGCTTGGAGTTGACTAACAGGGTTTTTTAAATATCAATACCTTTCATACCAGAATTTCTCCTCCTGTTTTTTTCTACTGCAGTTCAATTGTTGGATGTGATCAAATTTTCACACACTGATTTGAATCAAAGGAGCTCCTTGGGACCCATTTGCCTTGAGTCTGTCACCCAGCCCTCCCTGACCACTCTGTTCACCCTCTCACTATGCAGCCAAGCAAATGCTTCCATTGTGGCACCTTCATGCACTCAAATATAACTTTTCGAAAAATAACAGGGGACTTCCTCTGTGCAAAGAGAGAATAGATTCAATTTTCCCTCTTCTTTATGCTAAAAATAGCTTAAAGTCCTGAGCACTATATATAAAACCATAGAAGACTCTGAAGGAAGAAAAAAGAGCAGAATGATTAGAAACCTTGAGCCCCCAATAACTGACACAGTGGTGAGTTCCTTTGGGGGTTTTCTTCTTGCCTTGTATATCTGGTATAAATATCCTTATATATCCACTATATATGGGGAGATAGAAAGGCCAATCCCTTGGAGTTGGACACAGAGAAAACAAAATAAAACCCCCAAAACAAGAAGAGCCTACTCTATAGTCAAAGGACCTGGAATGGAGAAGGTTAGCAAAATACATTTTAAAAAATTTAAACAGTCGGGCGGCGCCTGTGGCTCAGTGAGTAGGGCGCCGGCCCCATATGCCGAGGGTGGCGGGTTCAAACCCAGCCCCGGCCAAACTGCAACAAAAAAATAGCCGGGCGTTGTGGCGGGCGCCTGTAGTCCCAGCTGCTCGGGAGGCTGAGGCAAGAGAATCGCGTAAGCCCAAGAGTTAGAGGTTGCTGTGAGCCGTGTGACGCCACGGCACTCTACCGAGGGCGGTACAGTGAGACTCTGTCTCTACAAAAAAAAAAAAAAAGAAAGAAATTTAAACAGTCATCACATAAATGCTCCCAAAGGAATTATGAACACACTTGAAAAAATAGAAAACATAGAATGTCACAGGAAAAAAAAATAGAAGATTTAGAGAAGAACAAAATGAAAAGTTTAGACTTGGAAAACATAATAACTGAAATTAAAAATGTAATGTTGAGTTCAAGAGCAGAATGTAGAAAAAAGAACCAGTGAGGGTAAAGATAGAACAATAGAAATCACCACATCTGAAAAAACAGAAAAAATAGCCTCAGAGACCACTGGAACTGATAACAAAAAATCTAGCAGTCATGTAGTCAGAAATCCAGAGGAAAAAAGAAGATAGAACTAAAAGAGTATTTAAAGAAATAATGTCTAAAAATTTTCCAAATTTGGCTTCACAAACTTCCACAGACCTACATATTTGAAAGAATTCATCACAAACAGGATAAAATGAAAAACATTCACACCAAGGCACATCATAATCAAACCTCTAAAAATTAAAGAAAAAATTCTTGAAAGTAGCACTCTACTAATGGAAAAAAAAACAAAAACAATTGAAACGAAGAGGGACTTTACCTAACAATTGCAATCAGTGTGACCTGGCTTATTGTACCCTCAATGAATCCCCAACAATAAAAAAAAAAAAAAAAGATTTCTGATCAGAAACCATGGAAACCAGAAGAAAAAATGACATAATATTTTCAAGTGCTGAAGAAGAAAAAAACTTTCAACCCAGAATTCTATATCCAGGGAAAATATTCTTCAGGAGAGGAGATGAAACAAAGGCCTTCTGAAATGATGAAAAACCTAGACTTTGTCATCAGCAGACCTACCATAAAAGAATGGCGAAAGGAAGATCTCTGAGCAGAAAAGGAAACAACGAATGGGGAAATATTGGAACAGAAACATAAAGAGTGAAAAAAGAACGATGGAAAGAGTAAAAATATATGTACAGATAAAGCATTTTTCTTTTCCTCTTGTGTTTTGTAAATTATATTTGACACTTGAAACAAAAAGTCCAACACTGGCTGATGTGGTTCTTAAGAAAAAAGTACAGCGTGGGCTACATTAGATTTCTATATGACAATAGTGTTCTATAAAATATATAATAAAGAAACTGAAAAAACCACCACCTGGTCCATTAATTAGCAGTGGTGAGTAGACATTTAGATGAGGAAGGGTGTACTCTTTTGATCTGCATTTCTCTATTTTCTCCATGTAATAGAAGATCCTGTCACGTGCTTTTCTAGACCCCAGTTGCATAATTGAAGTGTCCTGTTTCAATATATCAGATAGGGAAGTGCGAATTTTCAGATTAAGATGGATTCTAGATGGCAACACCTAAGTCATCTGCCCTTTTGTAATCCCTATAAAAATACTGCTGAAACCATACTTATAGTTCAGGAAATTAGAATTTCCAAACAACAGTCTGTCAGAATAAAAAGGATTCTCTCTAGCTAGTGCAGGATAGACAGAATCTAAACAGAACAGCAAGGTGAGACAGGGAGCGGGCGCAGGGAGGTTTCCACCCAACATCACTGAATAGCCTGCTTCAAGAGAAGGGGTCACCGCCAGCCAAAAGAGCCCGTGGCGTCTGGGCTGCACTCATGTAGAAGCCTTGTTGTGGACCTCACCCGTGACAGGGGTTCCACAGTAACTCTTATCTGAGTTCTGCCCTCCCTCTCAGCGGTCTCCCTTGCCCACTGCTTCCAAGAGTGGGCTCCCCATACTTCTCACAGGAAGAATTGCTTAAGGAATGACAATGGTCTTACAATAGTTCAACTGGGAGAGCTTTTAAAAGTGTGTTTCCTGGCTCGGCGCCTGTGGCTCAAGCAGCTAAGGCGCCAGCCACATACACCTGAGCTGGCGGGTTTGAATCCAGCCCGGGCCCGCCAAACAACAATAATGGCTGCAACCAAAAAATATCCAAGTGTTGTGGTGGGCACCCATAGTCCCAGCTACTTGGGAGGCAGAGGCAGGAGGCTCACTTGAGCCCAGGAGTTGGCGGTTGCTGTGAGTGGTGATGCCATGGCTCTCTACCCAAGGTGACAGCTTGAGGCTCTGTCTCAAAAAAAAAAAAGTGTATTTCCACAATAAAATTTACAACCAATGATATGTTTAGAAGGAAAAACAAGAGGATAAAAAGAAATAGAAAAAGAGACAAAGAATGGATTTTGACACTGGAAAGCCATTAATACCTATAACCTTTATTTCTGCGTGGTTGTCCTATTTTGGGATGACCAATGACAAGTTATAATCAACCATATCCAGAAATGAGTGTTATTCATTGAAGTAAGAATAGAAAAACAAGTTCATTACAATGGCAATAAAAATCTGCTTTCTGGGCTTAATGTCAAACAAGAAGTTGATGTTGCTTGGTTGATGTTCTGAATATTGAGGAAATGTGAAATCTCCTTACACTTTTATAATAAGATTTCCTATTGTTAATCTATAACTAGTCCAGCAGAGGTCTAATTTCCTCCTAATAGGACATTTAAAAATATGGAGAGTTCAAAAATGGTCAAGGATTTAATCAGCAATTCCTAATTCAAATCCTGCCCTCTACAGACCAACACACACTAATGAGGACATTACATCTTTGTGAACCAGAGCTGCGCTGTACAGAGTAATCAGCTTTGCCCTTCACCATCTGGCTAGGGCTGCAGATGCCTCTGGCTAGATGATGGGTTGTCCAAAGCAGAGTCAGTTCCACTAGCCCCTGCGTGGGTGGAAATTCTGTGCTGGCTTCATAGTGAAGTAGCAGAGTTCTCTGGTTTAAAAAAAAGAAAGAAAGAAAGAAAAATAGAACTGGGAAGCAGTTTTGGTGTCTGCAAGTCTGGGAAGAATCCAGCCCCTGGTGATTACACGTCCTCCCAGGCCCACCTCCTTCAGGTCCCCTTCTCAGGTCTCTGACACATCCACTGACGTGCACTAATATGCACCTGCTCCATGGGGCATGACATTTTACCTTCTCCATCTCATTCAAGCATCCTGAACAGCCTGAGAAGTAGGCAGGATGACAGCTTCACTTCACAGATGAGGAAACTGAGGCAGCAACTTGTTCAGGTAGCCTGAGGAGATACCTGGTTTTATCTGGCATCAAAGTTCATCCTCTTAATTGATGGGCAACCTTATCTATGCTTTGACTTTTTTCCTTAATTTGATTCTTAATTATTACATCTCTCGGTGCCGACCGCTGGCCTAATATGCATGTATATAATTCAGTAAGGCAAAGGTTCTTCTACGAGGAGCCAAACGCTGCATTTGGCTTTGCTGGAGTTTGAAAGTCCATCTGCTCAGAGGAAGCAGACCTCCATGAACGCAGGCTCCACGGACCCAGACCTGTGAGTGTTCACCGCAGAACGTGTTCCTGGCCATGTCCCTGTGGGTACGCTGTTCTCTTTTGCTGATATAAAAGCAGATTCGTCATCTAGGAGGGGTTCAGTTGGCAGAAATGAACACGTTGCAGGCAACCTGTCCCTCCCTGCCCAGTAGGCCAAAGTCAGAACCCCTGACACCCTAACACCTGGGGTGGGGGCTCGTGATCATGACTTACTCAAAAGACACACCAAGAGCAACCAGATGAAAAATGCCCTATAGCGAAATGGAGGCATCAGTCTTCAAGAGTTCTTCTTAGCCTTGGGGGTCCTCTAAGGGTGGCCTTATTCTCAAGAGTGTCTCGTTTCGGTTCCTGCTGAACTTCTTGAAGGGAGGGCCTACCAGTAACACTGGACAGGGCTTGGGCCTTTCTGGGAAGGCTGGGATCCAAAATCTTCAGTGTCGCTCAAGGCCATGAGCTCCTGCCCACCTGGAGGAAGGGCCTCCCCACCAACCCAGCCAGCTCCTGTCCCCTCCTTTGCTCTGTCTGAATCTCAGTGCCTGCAAGTCTGGACAATGTCAGACTCAGAGTTTCTCAGACGCTTCTTCAGAACTCACAGAGCCCTGACACTGTGCGCTGCCTGCCCTGAACCCCAAGTTGGGACCCCATCCCCTTCTACCATTTCACTCAATGGTCCTTTGCCAGAAGGCTTGGCCATTTAACTTTTCTTCAGGTAGCTCCGAGTGAGCACTGAGCAGGCCTGTCGCTCCAATCCTGGGGCTTCCACAGGTGAATGTGGCTCTTTTGTCTGTCACTAGATCAAAGAAAGAGGAGAAGGGAAGATTTTGGGGGGATTTTTGCATGTGAGGTTTTTTTTTTTTCCATCTATAGGCAGAAGCTTGCTTATGTAAAAGTTTCAGATTACATGAAATCTAAGTAGTATTGAAAGAATCCTGGTGACTTCATCTCCAAACACTTTGGCTTTCCTCAAAGGGATTGCAGTGGGGCCACACAGGGGTCAGGGTCTTGTGGGCTTTCCATGGAGACAGGCTTTGCTGGGTTTCCACTCTGAGCTTTGCCAGCTGCACAGAGCCTGAGGGGCTGCGTGCAGCTTGGATATGTGTAGGTCTAGAGGGGGAGTGCAGGTCATTTCTGGCCATGGTTGGCCTTGAACTTGCACAGGCTATACGATCTGCTGTCCCTTCCTTGCCCCTGGTGCCCTGAATACCTTTCCCCACCTCAGGGGCTGACTGGCATGCCTATGGCTGGAAGGCACCTTCTCCAGACACCACTGCTCTCAGCCTCAGGGGATGTCCCCATGCCTGGCAAGTGACCTTTCTACCTTATCTTAGAGTATCGGAATAAGCCTCATATTACTCCCGAGGACCGCAGAGCCCTTGAGAATGTTGTCAGCGTCTGGCTTTCCCCGTCTTCTCCTTGTGCCTGGCCAATGGGAGACACCAAAGGACATGAAAGGGGTGGGTCCATGAAATTACAAACAATTAGAGGAAGGACGATAGATTCTCACTACTCTGAGGGTCTGGTAATGTCCGCACAGCCACTAAGCCCTCTCTGGATCACACAGACATTGCCCCTCACACTTGGTTTTGATTCCAGCTAGCACCCAAGTGCATGGGAGCCCTGTCCTATAGGATAATGCACTTGCTTGGGCTCAGACTGACCTCCTCTCATGCCCAGGGACCAAGGGGCCACAGAGGTAACAGGTGTAAAGTCTACCCCTTGGGGGAAATGCAAGTCAGCCATTCGGCTAACCACCCTGCTGTCCCACCAACTATTCATTTCAATCTAAGGGCAACTGCTGTGTCACCTCCACATTTCCAGCACAGAATGAGTGAAAATGAGAGAGAATAAAAAAATAATTTGACTTTGGGAGTCTTAGGCCCTAATTTCTCAAATTAGTACATTAGTCAAAATGTACTGCGCTGTTGAGTAGGAGGGCAGCAGTGGGGTAGATGATGAGGTTTGGAGCTAGAACGTCACAGGCTGGACAGCAGGTGCAGGATGGGGGTGAAAACCATTAATGAGGAGGAGAGGGAGTACCTAGCTGCATCCACTCATTTAATTGTTTAATTTAATCTTCATGTCCAATTACGGGATCTTGTAGGCTGAATCGTGTCCCTTCAAAATCCATACATGGAAGCCCTACCTCCCAGGACCTCAGGGCGTAGCTGTATTTGGAGACAGGGCCTTTAAAGAGATAATTAGAGTAAAATGGAGTCAGTGGGTGGACCTTAACCCAGTATGTCGAGGGTCCTTTTAAGAACAGAAGATCTGGATGCGGACACACACTGGGAAGGTAACCCTCCATAAGCCAGGGAGAGAGAAACCATCCTGCAACACCCTGATCTCGCACTCGCAGCCTCTGGGACTGCGAGGAGTAGAACGTGTGTTGTGTGGTGATTTGTTACAGCAGCCAGAGCTGACAGAGGCACCGGGGTAAATACTATTATTATCACTCTGAAGCTGAGGGAACTGAGGCCTGGAAAGGATGGAGCTGGGGTCAGTCCTGAAGTGTCTGGCCTGCAGCCCCTCTTCCTTTTGCAGTGCCATGACAGTGGAGGGTGGCGTGGCACTCCTTAACTGTCCCAAGGAGAGCATGCAGAGGACCTACGAGATGGGCTGAGATCTGGGGCAGGGACTGCTTGGAGCCAAGACAGAGAGGACATGGCAGGGGATGCCAGCACACAAGCCTGAGGATGGGGACAGACCAGAGTGAGGACAGATGCTGCCTGGGGGGAGCTGGGCACACAGGCCTGGGGGCGAGGGTGTCAGGGCTGGGTGATGACACCAAGAGCCGGAGGCACCTGGAGGAAGCTGGCCTGGGGGAGCTCAGAGCCAGGACTTGAGGGAATAGAGTCCAGGGCCAGAGAATAAGCACCAGCCAGGGGATATGAGAGAAAACGTTCCACATGTGACTGTCTCTAACAAAGCCAGAGGCAGCCAAGCATAATACCCGTCTCATATGCCACAGACTCAAAACACCCTATGCTGCCCCATGAGTTCCTCCCATGCACAAGCACCACTCCCTGTACACAAGACCCCCCGTTGGGTGGGCCTGCTGTGGCCAGGTCCTGAAAACACTGACCAGGGCCTGGGAAGAAGAGAGTTGGGGAGCAGACCCTGCCCTAGCCCTTCTGAGAGTGGTGCTGACAGAGCCCTGGGGGGCAGGGAGACACCTGTCCACCAGGTAGAGAAACACGACGGGGTCATCCTTTTCCACCTCTTAGTTCTTGCCTCCATTGCAGACCTGGAAAACTCCACCTGTGGGTAAGCAGATAATCAGGGGTGGGGGTAGGACTGCCTCTTACTCAGGACTAACCTGTTCCAATACTGATCATCCATTCAGTCATTCATTCACCATCTGGATAACACTGAGAGTCGCGCTGTGCCAGTCCTGGGATTAGAGAGGGAAGCAAAGGCAGGCTGTGGCCCTTCCGATTTAGGATTTGGGATTTGGTGCTGTCCAGTCAGAGATGTTCCATCCTCACACTTTCCCTGTAAAGTACAAACTCTAACTTAGTACAGAGATTCATGGCTTTGAGCAACTTGCCACAGACACAGTGTGGCAGTGGTAGACCACTGTAGACTTGTGGTTCTCAACTGCAGGTCATGTTGCCCCCAAGGGGACATTTGACAATATCTGGAGACGTTTTTGGTGTCACCAGTGAATGATACTATTGTTGTCTAGTGGATTGAGGCAGAAGATACTTCTAAACATCCTAGAAGGCCAGGATAGTCCCCGCAACAAAAATTTATCCAGCCCCAAAGGTTAACAGCACGAAGGTGAAGAATAGGCCACCCATACCCAGCTATGCTCACCACAGCTCAGGAAACCGCACACCCCAGGGCCCTGGCAGTTACATGTGGTTGAGGCTGAGTTACTAGAGAAAGTGCACCTGTCACTCCTGGACAGAAGCACAAATGTGCAGGTGAGAGGTTTCCATGTGCTTCTCCCCACCACGGAGGGGAAGGTCACTTCCCCTGGAGCTGGCCAAATCCAGAGACAGCTGCAGCTTTGCAGGACTGGATCCCTCACCAGAGACAGCTATCCTGCAAAGTCACAGGCACACAAAAGATTCTTTTTCCCTTTTTTTTTTTGTTATTGTTGGGGATTCATTGAGGGTACAAAGAACCAGGTAACACTGATTGCATTTGTTAGGTAAGGTCCCTCTTATAATTATCTCATCCCCCAAAGGTGTGTCCACACAGAAAATTTTGTATGTATAAGAAATAAACATGGACACTGTGAAGCCGCACAAGTCTGTGGGATATATTAGTCACCACAGCAGAGCCGAGCCAAGCCTGGCAGATACATGCTGGCAAGGACTCACATCAACGCTCAAGGCCAGGCTGCAGCCTCAGCTTCCTCGTCTGCCAGAAGGGTGTCTGTGAGGAGCGACGGAGTGCATGTGGCTGGCTCAGCACAGGAGGACATCCAGATAGTCACTGGCACAGCCTGTAGGCCAGCGTCCCACCCAATAATCTCCATCTGTCCTCAGGCAGGAAAAGGGAGAGCTCGCAGGCAAGGGGGAGGCCCGGGTGTGGGGGGAGCCAGGCCCAGGCACAGGGTGCGTGGGAAGGAAGCAGCGTGCCCAGCCCTGGCCCTCGATGCAGATGAGGAATGAGGCCAGTTACCCATCTTTATCTTCCTGCTCTGCTGCAGGAATGAAAGAAGCGAATTTCAAACAACTCAGACGGTATTTAATTATTATGATTTATTAACACCAAGTACATAAAGCAGGGCCCTGGACATGACATTCCTCATTCCCCAGTGAGTCTGGGAGTCTGGTCAGCCTCCTGCTGCATCCTGAGTGATTCTTTTCATTATCATCATCATTACTATTTATAATGACCTAGCCATCAGGGAGCAGGGTAATTGCCATAAAGTTTGCAGCAAGTTCAAGAATCAGCCAGGAGGCCCTCTGAGAACAGCTTTGAACATTGGAGAATAGCTGGGGGGTTGGGAAAAGGGGATGCCGGTGGCGCATCGGGTCCAAGGAGTCCCCTGACAGAGGGTGAGCTGGTGCAACTGCTTTTGTAAACTGTCAAATGCACATAACATAAATTACCTTTTTAACTTTCAAGTGTACATTACAGTTCAATGGCACTAAGTAATTCACATTATTGTGCAGCCTTCCTTCCCCACCATGAAAATGGAATATGTCATCTTGCACCCATTAAATGACAACTCTCCATCCCCCTTTCCCCAGCATTCTACTTCCTGTCTCTAGGAAGTTGATGACTCTAGTTTTCCTTCATATAAGTGGAATCACAGAATTTTTGTTCTTTTCTGCCTGGTTTATTTCCCTTACCACGATGTCCTCAAGATTAATCCATGTTGTAACATGGGACGGAATTTTCTTTCTTTTTAAAGCTGAACAATATTCTATTGCATGTTCACAGCAACCTCAAAGTCCTGGGCTCAACCTCCTGCCTCAGCCTCCCATGTAGCTGGAACTATAGGAGCCCAGCATGAAGCCTGGCTAATTTTTTTCTGTTTTTTTCTTTTTTTTTTTTGTAGAGATGGGGTCTGGCTCTTGTTCAGGCTGGTCTCAAACTCCTAAGCTGAAGCAATATTCCCCCCTCAGCCTCACAGAGTGCTAGAATTACAGGCATGGGCTACCGCACATGGCCTGCACTTTAATTTGTGATAACATATGGCATTCTATCAGAATTTTAATAGTTTATATACAACAAATTTGTTAGTTAAGTGATATTAATTCGTTAGGTTTTAAAACATAGACAGGTCTTTAGCAAGTTACATGTAAATAATTTAGTCCAACATTCATAGAGAAAAGATCTCACACACAAAAAAATTAGAAGCTTCGTATTTTCCACACACAGTCGTGATTGGGACACCCTCTCAGTTAGAGTCTGAGACACAGGAAGTTGAAGGACTGGCCAGACCCAGCCAGGGAGCCAGGCACCAAGCCAGAGCCCTTTGCTCCAATTCCAGGGTCCTTATATTTCATCTAAGGAAGCTCTGCCTTCTGTTTAGAGATGGAATGCCCAGGGAGCCCTTCTTTATTTAGCAGGAGTGACACATTGTATATTAATCTCTCTGACACCAAAGGCATTAGGCCCAGTCTCTGATCTTTAGGCAAGGATGAAACTGGGGTGCAGGGGCAGCACTTAGCAATGTAAATGGGAAAGATTCACCATCCTGGATGAAGAGCATGCTTATAACTTTGGCTCAATTTATACAAAAACAAAGTAAGTAAACAAAACGAGAACCTTCAATATTCTGAAATTAAAAAAATTTTTAAACTTTTAAAAAGAAAATGAAAAGATTAGGCCATCCTGTAGCAAGGAAGGGCTCACTTTAACCCAAAGCCTGAGCCTGTGTCTGCCCTGACCTGGCTGTTGGTTTACAGGGCTATAAAGATGACATCTGAAAGGGAAGCCACTGAATGGCCACCATCCAAGGCCACAGCATCTCCCCACAGACACTCCCCGTGTTCATAGGATGGTTGTGTTGTGAGCGTACGATGGAATACCCTCAGAATGCTGAAAAAGGTCTGGTTGTTACTGCTGCTGTTAGCGAAGGTTTATGCATTCTCTCCACGGATCAGCCTTAGGAATGACAATCATGCTACAATTTAGATATCATTTTCCATCCTACAGTTCAGAGAACTGAGACTCAGAGAAAGTTGGCCAGGATCACTAAGTTTATAGGAGGCAGGACAGAACCCCCACCAGTCCCCTGAAAAGCAGGTTTTTTCACCCTCTTTGCTTTGTGTGGTCACCCCATATTAGGAGAGAATTGTTTTGTTTTGTTTATTTAGCTTTATAAAACCTGTATTCCTCACACTTGTTTTTAAGAGCCCAAAGATTTTAAAAAAGAAAAGCACTGAAGCCAACAGAACAGTGTCTGGGGAGCAGAAAAGATCCGTGGCTCTCTCCCAGCGGTCTGCGGACAACAGAGAAGATCTTTCTGCACAGGGCCTGGGCCTCTCCGCTGGCCCATCTGCAGCTGTCTGCTGTGAATGAGCTGACGGGGAAGGCTTTCCTTAGGGGAATATAAAACTCTTTGTAATTGGAGTTTTCAGGACCAGATTAAGTCTCCTGACTTCCGAATAACTAGGTCAAGGCCATTTCAAAATTAGCAGAATTGCATTCGCTCAGTCGTAGTATCTAACACTGTCCTAGAAATACAGAACTGTAAGTTGACCACTCAAGGGACTGTAACATACGGAGGTGGTCAACCTAAGGAACCAGGCCTACTGTACTGACACACACATGGGGTGCATGTCCAGTCTATGAAAATTAGGTCAACTTAAGAAGCTGGTCAGTGTAGGGTGGTGGTCAGCTGTGGAGCTTCTACTGTATTAGTTAATTCAGTAAGACAAGAAAAGGGAAGGCAAGCCTTGGAAGTGGGGTGCACAATATTAGTTTAATACCTGTAGATAGTATGTTTACCCCAAAATGTTTTTTTTTTTTTTGGTTGTATTTTATTTTATTTTTTTTTAATTTTTTTATTAAATCATAACTGTATACATTGATATGATCATGGGGCATCATACACTCGCTTCATAGACCATTTGACACATTTTTATCACAGTGGTTAACATAGCCTTTCCGGCGTTATCTCAGTTACTGTGCCAAAACATTTACATTCTACATTTACCAAGTTTCGCAAATACCCCTATAATATGCACCACAGGTGTGATCCCACCGATTCCCCTCCCTCTACCCACCCCCCCCCCTTTCCCACTTCCCCCTATTGTTAAGTTGTAGCTGGGTTATAGCTTTCATGTGAGAGTCCCAAATTAGTTTCATAGTAGGGCTGTGTACATTGGGTATTTTTTCTTCCATTCTTGGGATACTTTACTAAGAAGAATATGTTCCAGCTCCATCCATGTAAACATGAAAGAGGTAAAGTCTCCATCTTTCTTTAAGGCTGCATAGTATTCCATGGTATACATATACCACAATTTATTAATCCATTCGTGGATCGATGGATACTTGGGCTTTTTCCATGACTTAGCTATTATGAATTGGGCTGCAATAAACATTCTGGTACAAATATCTTTGTTATGTTGTGATTTTTGGTCTTCTGGGTATATGCCCAGCAGAGGAAAATACTAGAGGAGAATGCAGGGAATACCCCAAAATGTTAAAGGAATCAAGTGAAGATGAATTGACCAAAGTAGAAAATTCAGAGTGTAGTTGGTTATAATTCGAAGATTTGGAAATCAAAAGCTTTTGCCATCTTAGCAGGAGGATTACCATTTTTAGAAAGTTTTCTATTTCCATAGTAAAAAAAAAAAAATACCTAGGATTAAATTTAAGATTTAGAAAAGATAAAATATAAGTCACTTGGAGAATAGAGAGTACTAAATTCTTCTTTCTTTTAAAGTATTTTTTTTGAGGAAAAATCCTTGGAATTTGGATTACTGAGCCAAAGAGAATAAAACATACTTATGGTTTGGGACACATATTACTACATCCATCCTCAAACACATGCTACAAATTGCGATGCAGCCAATTCACGAAGGCAGTTATTTCTCACTATCACCAGTGGTAAAAAAATTGCTTAAAGATTGTTAATCTTCAAAAAGGTTTCAAATAGAACTTCTGTGATAATTATAGAGGGGAAATGTTTTTCTTTCCCTGTAATAATTCCCCTCAATGTTTTCTGAATTATCAGGTTACATACTTTGTGTACGTACCCAAGAAGTTGAAGCCTTTTTAAGAGAAAATGTGCTGTGGAGCTTTTGTCAATATATACTATGTCATCTATTTGGGGGCTCCTCAAATACTTTAGTTCTCGTGCTATTTAAAGATGATCTTTTTTGTGTTTACTTTAAGGGATTTTCTCTGATGGCTGTAACTTAGCCAAGACAGAGAGTCTGTGGTCTAGTTACTCTGAGGATATGCACATAATTGAAGTCAGGGTCTCCTGGCAATTCACCTTGCAGGTATTTCAGAGCACAGTTCTTTTTATCCCTCTTAGCTACTCCTTTTGGATGGTCCGGCTCCCAGCCAAGGTTAACTGAAAATGCTGAGATATAGCAGTGAGCCGTGGGCTGAGGACATAGAAATTGCCTGTCAACTTATACTATTTAGAATTGTTATGCTTATCAAGACTATTTTGATGTTTCAAGTTCAATTTTAAATGTAATTGCTTGCCTGTGATATTGACATGAATCCTTAGGTGATAGGAATAAGTTTTCCCTATTTCATTTCTAATTTGTCTGTGTCAAATGAATAGGCCCATGAAAGCAACCATCATGGGAAAAAGAGCTCTGCCCAAAGGAGCTCTTTTTTTTTTTGCAATAAATGCAACATGATTGAGAAATCTGGGGATTATTGGAATAAAGTCTTACCCGTTTAGTGCCCATGGGAAGACCACTTTCCTAAGAGCTAATGCATATCTGTAGTAAAAGTCTGGTAGTGGCTGTTTTTTTAACCTGTTTGGATAGGAACACATGGAAGCAGATGGATCTGGGGGTGTCTTTCCATAGTGATCCTGTAATAGTCACGATGAATGCTGACATCTACAGAGGGTGCAGCTCCTGTTGCACCCAGAGTCTTCACAAAAGTTGTAAGGCACACTCCGTTATCAACATGCCCATTTTACCATGAGGCACTTGAGGTAGAGAAGACAGTATCAGTCACCTTCCTAAGAGGACCCCTTCGGCAGGGGCACCAGGTCCGGAGCCTCTCTCCTAACCACCACGCTGCACCCTATGGCCACCTGCGGGCCTGGGGGCTGTGAGGATATGAGGGGCTCTCTCCAGGGCCTCAACCCTGAGTCCACAGTAAGTATAAGCTTCCTCCTCCTCACTTCTAAACCTGTTGCCTCTTGCCTTCACATAATCCAGTTTTTTTTATTGTGCTTTTAAGAGTAAATAAATTCTCCCCTTGTTACAGGAAAATAACATAATCCAGTTTTTTTATTGTGTTTTTAAGAGTAAATAAATTCTCCCCTTGTTAGGAGGGTTTGTGCCCTTTACCTACGTGCCATAGCCGAAGGTCAGCAGTCCCCAGATGTGTATGACATCTATTTTTGATGCTGAAAGCTATTTTTGACTCAGTACTAAATTCTCAACCCTCAATATTTCATCCCATTAAATTTAACTTTTTCATGGATGTCCATACTATACAAAGGATTCAGGATTTGCCTGTCTGTGGTCCTTTACTATGTGACTACATGTGACCCCAGAGTAAGCCCTTCCCACTTCAAGGGTCCAAGTCCTCTAAATCTGTGGTCTCCAACCCTTGGGCCATAGATCAAGTACCAGTTCATGGCCTGTTAGGAACTAGGCCACACAGTGGCAGGTAGGTGGCAGGCAAGCTAGCTAATCTTCATCGGTATTTACAGCCACTCCTCATGGCTCATGCTCTGCCTCCTGTCAGACCAGCAACAGCATTAGATTCTTATAGGAGCATGAACCCTGCTGTAAACTTCATGTAAGGGATCCAGGTTGAGGCTCCTTATGAGAATCTAATGCCTGATGATCAGAGGTGGAGCTGAGGTGGTGATTCTAGCACTGGGCACCAGCTGTAAATACAGTTTATCATTAGCAGAGAGGTTTCAGTGCACAGACCACAATAAATCAATTGTTTACAGACTCATATCAAAACCCTATCAGCGAGTGACAAGTGAAAATTAAGCTGCACTTGGAGACAGGCTTTATAGCAGCACTTTGGGTGTCACTGTCTCCCATCACCCCCACATGGGACCATCTAGTTGCAGGAAAACAAGTTTAGGTCTCCCACTAATTCTGCATTAGGGTGAGTTGTGTAATTACTTCATTATGTATTACAATGTAATAATAATGAATGAAGTGCACAGTGAATATGATGCACTTCAATCACCCTGAAACCATCCCTCTTCCTCAGTCCATGGAAAAGTTATTTATCCTGAAACCAGTCCCTGGTGCCAAAAAGGTTGGGAGCCACTACCCATTTGCTTCTTCCTGGAGGGGAGCCCACTTGAATGGATTAAGAGCCCCAAGACCTTCAGGGCCCTACCAGGCCCAGGCTTACCACTGTTCAACCAGGAGCCTTTGTGAAGAGTCCTCAGGCTGCTCAAGTCTTGTCCTGGGACAGTCTGGGGTTGTGGGTGGAGGACTGCCTGCAGAGTCTAAGACAAGCTGAGCACAGCTTTGTCTGGAGTCTCTTTGGCACACGAAGTGGCTGCCTAGCTCTGATTTCAAGGAGTAATTTATCTCCAACCCATTCCATATTTTGAATGGAGTCCCAGTTTTTTCTCTTGACACAATCCACTGCTTGGTCACCAGGACCGGTTTCCTTCACCTTGCTGGAGACCGGGCAGGTCCATTTCTCTGACCCATGGCCCATCAATTTGTGCTGCAGGGTGTGGAATGTCCGTCAGCCCATGGGGGCCGGTACTGGGCCCCTCTCACCAACAGTGCAATTCCAATGGTGGATCTCCACCCTGACCGTGGAGGAGGGGATAACTCCCAGGGAGATTTCTAATGATCCAGAGGTACAAGTTTCACTCCCACTTCTTACTTACTCAAGGTGGCGCCTCGGAAGAGTATTTTTTGCAGTCAGAAATGGAAATTAGGTCTGGGATACCAGCTGACCTCAAGCCCAAAGCCTTCAGTCTGCGCAGCCTGGGGAGACTGAGACCATAGAGACAGGACTGTGTCCTGGCTTGTTGCTCTCACCTTGTCACGGAAGGTGCATGCTCTCTACAAATACAACCCCCAAAGCACCTCTCAGCTCCACCAGAAGTAACCGTGGCTCTGTACTTTACAGGAATACTCCACTGCCAATACAGGGAAATGTGTATTGTCTGAGCGGTGGTTGGAGAAGTTTGGCAGAAATCAAGAACATGCAGCCCACTGGGTGCTGGACTCACAGGGGTTTGGTGAAAGACTCTTCACGTGGGAAGTCTTGGGATTTAGGGCCAGGGTCTGGCCTCTTTGAATCCATGGGCCCAGCAGGACTGAGAAGGACAGGTCCTTAACCATGCCCAAATCTCCTCTGTGACTACAGAGAAACAGGCATCAATGGACAACTTCCTGATTCCTCTTCCCTCAAGTTCTGGCTGGAGGCTGCCCGGACCCTGGCATAGGCTGGCTGTCCTGGAGGGAGAAACCCAGGCTCACAGGCCAGACTAAGGGATGGTTTATCTCCAAGTGTGAATAGAGATATTCCTAAGGAAAGGGACCCGGATGGTGTAGAAGAGCCTCCCAGAAATAGTGTAGTGGATGCTGAGCCCAACACTTGCATAGTAAGTGCTCAGTAAATATTTAATAGGTGTTATAGTTACTTTTCCTTGTGGTGGGGATGGTGATGATGATGGTGATGGTGGAGGTGGTGGTAGTTACAATATTGGAGATGGCAGTGGTGGTAGTGATGGTGGTGGTGGTGATGGTGGTGGAAGTGTGATAAGAATGGTTTGGTGTGGGTGATGGTGGTGTTGGTGATGCTAGTAATGTGGTTGTGGTAGTGGTGATGGAGATGATGATAGAAATGATTATGGTGGTAGTGGTGGTGGTGATGGTTCTGGTGATGGTGGTAGTAAGGATGTGGCTGTGATGGTGGTGATTGTGGTGGTGATGGAGATGATCATTATGGTGATAGTTGTAGTTGTGGTAGTGATAATGGTAGTGATGTGGGTGTGTAATAATGGTGGCAGTGTTATTGATGGAAGTGATGACGGTGATGGCTATGGTAGTAGTGGTGGTGATGAGGGTGGTGAGGTTGGTGCTGGTGATGGCATATTACTTTAGTTATTTTCAGGGGTGAGAGTTTTAATTCATACTGCTTGAAACTAAGTGCTCATATATCTATTTACAAAATAAATTTTCTTTTATAGTGAATTTAACAATTTCATATTGGCTCTGCTTTCTCATTTATTTTTAGAAATCCTATCAGGCAGCTGATAGATTCCTGAGTTAATCCTTAGTATTTTTTTATTCATATCATATTTTTAATTAATTAATTTTTTGTTCTACATCCCAAAAGTTCCTTGACTTTATCTGCCAACACTTGTATTAAATTGTATTCTTCTGTATTTTTTCAAAATTTCCCAGAGTCTATCCTATTTTCTGGTCTTTACTGCAGTATTCTTTATTTACCGTATGGACACAGTTCTGAGAGGACAGTACATAAACTTTGTGGTTGATAATTTCTTCTCATAAACTTTGTAGTAGATAGTTCTTTCCTATTCCCCTGCGTTACCTCTGTTCATCTTGTTTATCTAACTTGTGCTGCAGATTTTCCTCAAGTGTCTGGTGATGCCCAGCAACTGTCTACATCTAACAACCAGACAGTGGGAAACTCTGTGAGTGAGCTATGTTTGCAAATTGTCAAGGTCCACCTTAGGTTGAATGGGCAAGGAATTGATTGATGTGGAGAGGGTCAGCCACTGCCAAAATGAGCAGGGCTTGGTCAAGAGCGTCAGCCTCCATAGCAGTTCTTCTTACTTTGCACAAAGATTTGTTCAGTTTATTTAGCAAATGATGTTTTGATTTGCCAATGTCAAGGGAGTACCTGCGTGGTAGGGGAAGGTAGTGCATCAGTCCTCTTACCATGGGCCCTCAGTCACTTTCCCTACTTGGGCTGTGTGCCCTCCTGTCTTCCACTCCTAGGCACTTCCGGGGCTCTTGGCCAGGGCAGCACCTCCACCTCCCAGGCCCCCACCTGTCCTGGCACATCCTGAGCTGTGTTCCTCTACATCACTGCACAAGGTAACACCATTCCGGCAGGATCCCATTTTGCATAAATGTAATGATGTTTCTTAGATGTTGGCAATAAATCTACCCCCCAACAGTTCTTCTCATACCCTTGCTGGGGAGATAGTAGGGGTGTGTGTGTGCTCAGTCTATCATCCTGAGTCAGATCCGTCAGAGGGACATCTTCAAGACTGTTTGGCATACTAATCATTTCCACCTTAAAATAGTCACCTCTGCATGCTGACTTG
Organism: Nycticebus coucang; assembly: GCF_027406575.1. Taxonomy (NCBI): domain Eukaryota; kingdom Metazoa; phylum Chordata; class Mammalia; order Primates; family Lorisidae; genus Nycticebus; species Nycticebus coucang. The sequence continues at coordinate 8,181,844 of NC_069790.1, forward strand.
ATATGTGAGATCTAGCACAATTGGGTTACTGATCTAAGATCCTGTCTTATATCAGGGCATTTGTTCATGGACTGTCTGACCTGCATCATCAGATGAGGTGATCATCTGATGTACTTGCCAGACAGAAAGAGGCAGATCATTAACACTGGCCTTAACACTCCTACCTGGAAGTGACTCACATTATTTCTGTTACCTTGAAATGAGAAAGTCTGTTGTACTATACAACTTTTTGAATACATTAATTCTTTGAATACTATTGTTTACTCCACCAAGAAAATTCCAGACTTAATGTAATAGTTCTCTTCCCTAAGTAACATACACATGAGTTCATGAACTCATTCTAGAAAAAGTGCTACAAACCTCATTGCTGAATATCACTATGGTCACCTTCAAAATACTCCCCTGGAGACGCTATACACTGACGCCAGTTCCTAGGCCACCCTTTAAAGCAATTTTGGAACTTTTTTTCTGGAATGACCATCAAAGCTGTCATCTTATGAGGTCTGGCAATTAAGTTCACAAATTTATCACCATATACGTGCATTGGCAGCACTGTACAAACAACTCGGTAAGGTTTCATGACCTTGGTATATCAGGGTCTCATAACTGTGTTCATGCAGATGTGTGGCACTGCCTTGCTAGGTAGTATTCATTACTGTATGTGTTTTTGTGTGCACCATACAACAGCTCACCTAATCAGATATCTGACCCACTTTACAGATTGTAGAAATATTGCTCTGATGGATTTAGAAGGTGGATTGACAGAAGAGAGTCTGGATGCAAAGGGTCCAAAAAGGAAAACTGGAATTATCCTGGTAAGAGATTATGAGGTTCTAAGCTACATGATAGGAGTGACAGAAATAGAGAAGGTCCAGGGAAAAGCACAATGGTTGGGTTGGGATTTATTGGTCCTGTTAAGTGAAAATTGCAACTTGTAAAAATATATGGGTAAAAACTAGAAGGGTAATAATTAAAACATGAAAATCCATTTGTTGAGCATTGATGATCTTCTGAGTAACCCCCACACACCTGAAAGCCTTATAGTTTGTTCAAGAACAAACAGGGCAACAGTGTCTTGTGGGAGTTAAAGAAAAGAATCCATTTAAAGGGAGAAAAAGGGGATCCTAGTTCCATACAGCTTACAATTCTTGACTAAGTTTTCCAGAACTTAAAAGCAAAGGAGACCCTCCATTACACTAATTTAAATTTTTGACAGCAGAAGACAGATGCCTCCAATTGCAGAGACTAAATATTTCCTGAAGTGGAACTCACATAGGAATTTATTGTATGGCTCCTCATAGTAGACAATAAATTCTGCCTTGATTTTACATGCAATATTATTGACCTTCTTAGTGCAAAACTACATATGCGCAGAGGATATACCAGTAAATTACATTCACTGGGTGTTTTTAGTGAGAAAATCAGCTCTGTGAAGTCTGCCATATACAGATAAATATCAGAGGCCCCAATGAGAGGCAGGTAACATTCCCATTTAGCCTCGGTCCCCCGACTTCTGTGTCACAGAGAGGAAAGATTAAAGTCTGTTCAAAGGGCTTTCTTTATTCTTCACATCAAGAAGTTTGCACCCTTCCTGAATGAGACAGAGAGCCATCAAACCATTTTAATTAGAGAAAAGATAGGATCAGTTGTGTTTTAGAAGGATCTCTGGTTGTGTTGTAGATTATTAATTGGGACAGGAAGAAGAAATCTAGGTGGAGAAAAACCAGTTAAGCAGCTATTTCAAAAGATGAGTAAAAAGATAATGAGAGCAGTCTGAACTAAGATATAAGATTGAGATAGACAGGAGTGGATGGATTTGAAAGTAATTTAGGAAATAAAGTCAAAGCAACAGAAACCAGTGACTAATTGGATGAGTCGATGTTGGAGTCCAAGTACACAGACAAGATTGTTCTAGTCTAAGTACTGAGTGAAGTGTGTGGCCTGAAGTTAGCATAGAATAATGCATGGTGTGGACCAGTTCACCTGATGAGGTAACAGAGCAATGTGAAGGTGTCCAGTGTAAGGTTAAGGAAAGGGACCAGGTGAAAATGAACTCTGGTGCATTAGTGATTGGCAGATGATGGCTGCAGCCTTGAGAGTTGAGGCCACCCTGGGTACAGGTGAAGAGAGAGAAGAGCTGAGGGTGGAGACCAGCCTTGGGCGCCTGAAATAAGAACCACAGAAGTGCCAAGACAAACAGGCAACATCCCAGGTGAGGTGGGGTCTCCAAAGTCCAGGAAAACTGTAGTGTCAGGAGAAGTACACACATGCCGAACCACTAAGGTGAGGACTGAAAAATTGGCAATATGTCTTACCCAAGAAAAGATACCCAGTGGGTTTCCAGATGTAGACAGTGTGCTGTATTCGGTGCTCTGCCTCAGATAATCAGTCTTTGGGCCTCCAACATGGGTGATCTCTCCCCAGCCACACCTTCCAGAATTTTATGGCTTAGACATAGCTCCTCCTAACTACTGTGTCTCCCAAAGTGCCAAGACTTAATCTTTTCATTTCCCAGATACTAATTCCACCGTAAGAGAACGTTCTTTAAAACAGAAAGTTACAGTAATTTATCAGTTCTTTGAAATACCTTATTAAAAAATTCTGATGAATTTATTTTTAAATGATTTTACTTAAAAAGAAAAATGAGATGTTAAAAAAATCTTCAAAATTTGAAAGTAAGGGGAAAAATCATATTCTCAGACACAAGAACAAAAGTTTGCTTTTCTGCTTATGAGCTTTCTGTAATGAAAGATGCTAAAAATATCCAAAGAAAAATAACCATGAAAGAATACTCCTTCCACCAACCTCACTTTGATTTTTCTAAAACAATAAGAACCAACATTGTGGATTTTCTAAAAGCCATAATTTTTTTTTTATATTTTTTGGTAATGTAGTGACCACATGTTTAAAATGAGTAAAATATACCAAAAAAATTAAGTGTTCTCTTTGCAAAAGTTGAATTTTTTACTTTTATCTGATATAAGTCTGGTATCTTTTAAAATATAAAATCTAAAAAGATTGTATTTAATGGTCCAAAATTACACATCAAAGATATAAGTAATTAACCCATATCATTTTCTTAAAAATGTTTTGCATTTAATAGCTCTGTATAATATGAATTAAATTCAAAGAAAGCCAGTTAATCTTCAGGCATTTCAAGACAGTACATAAAAAGCAAAAGCAAGCTATTTCCATCCAACCCACAGGCCCCATTGCCATTCAGGAAACCTCCCATGGGAGGGCTGCAGTCCTGGCCATGCTGAATTCTTGGGTATCGTGATTCTGGATTGTTCACACATTTTAAAAGTCAGCCTCTCAAAATGCTTCAGTGTAAGAGATGACAGATGATTTATGAGTTATTTGGTAACAATTATTAAAACATGGTTTTGAAGATAAAGTAAAAGAAAGAGAGGTTAACATGGTTTTCTTAAATGAAAATAGAAGTTTTAATTAGATTATATAATCCCCTAGACTTTAGTGCTTTGTAGCATGTAAACGACAAGGGGAATGCCCTTATCTAAAAGTTAAATAATCAGAAAACTCAGAGAAGCAGACATTTCAGCAGTGTTCTACAAGTATTATTTATGGGAAGGAAATTAACACGTATTAAAACTTTTACTATGTACCAGACATCTGATTGCTCTTTTAATTCTTATAACAACTCTATAAAGCAGGGATTATTATCCTCATTTCCCAAATGAAATGGGGATATAGGCTGTCTATATTAACTAAATATAGGCTGTCTATATTAACTAAAATATTTTAGCTACCCCAAATAACCAATTATATAGCTAATATGTAGAATTGGCAAAGAACTAACATATAATAACAAATAGAATTATATGTAGTTATTAACATATGTGTAGCATATACAGTTACTAATGTACAGCTAAATTATAATTATATAACATATATATTTAATAAATTAAGTAATTATATAACAAATTGCATTCACAATAAACAGTGCTGCAAGACATCTCAAAAATCATCTGGCCCAACATTTTTTAATGCATTCACTCCACTAGCGGCACTAAATTTCTGCCTTTTGTCAGATATTTTTGCACACACCACAATGGGATACGTTTAAAAACCTGCAGATGTCTGACACCACCAAGTGTTGGGGAGGATGAGAAGCACCCAGAATATAAATTGGTGCAACTGTCTGAAAAGCACTTCAGCCCTGCCATCTTTGGGTACCACTTGACATAATACCTCTCATCTGAGGCTGCACATGAGCAGTCCGGGCTGAGGGGGGTCACTGAAACCAGAGCAGCAGTGTGTCCAAAACTCTAACACTGGAAAGGACCCAAATGTCCATCAGCAATGAAGTAATAAACAGGCCAGGTGTGGTGGCTCATGCCTGTAATCCCAGTACTCTGGAAGGTCAAGGCAGGTAGAGTGCTGGAGCTCAGGAGTTTAAGATCAGCCTGACCTAGAGACCCTATTTCTACTAAAAATTGAAAAATTAGGCAGGTATGGTTGTGATTGCCTCTAGTCTACTTGGTAGATGGAGGCAAGAGGATTGCTTAAGCCCAGGAGTTTGAGGTTGCGGCTATGATGGTGGCACTGCACTCTAGCCCAAGTGACAGGCCGAGACCATATGTTAAAAAAAAACTAAAAAGCGGAGCAAGATGGCAGCCGAGGAACAGCTTCCTTGCATCTGGGCACAGTGAGTCTGGGGAGATAGGACTCCAGGCATCTCTGGCTGGTGGGATCTGCCTATCATCACCCCTGAGAGGATACAGGGAGTCAGCGAGAGACTTCTGGACCCCAAGAGGAGGACTAAAACAGTGGAAAACCGGCAGGTGGTCGCGTGTGTTCAATCCGTCTAAACCTGCCCGCAACTTCCACAGGCACGAGACCAAGAGGAAGTGAAAGGTAAATTAGGGCAAGGAAACAGATAAAAGAAATCACTCATGAGGAAGAATCAGCAGAAAAATCCAGGCAACATGAAGAACCAGTCCAGAACAACCCTGCCAAGGGACCATGAGGTAGCTACTGCAGAGGATTCCACCTATACAGAAATGTTAGGAATGACAGAAAGGGAATTTAGAATACACATGTTGAAAACAATGAAAGAAATGATGGAAACAATGAAGGAAACTGCTAATAAAGTGGAAAATAACCAAAAGGAAATCCAAAAACAGAATCAAATCAGAGATGACCGATATGAAGAATATAAAAAGGATATAGCAGAGCTGAAGGAAATGAAACAGTCAATCAGGGAACTTAAAGATGCAATGGAAAGTATCACCAACAGGTTAGACCATGCAGAAGAAAGAATTTCAGAGGTAGAAGACAAAGTTCTTCAGATAACTCAGATAGTAAAAGAGGCAGAAAAGAAGAGAGAGAAAGCAGAACTTTCACTGTCAGAATTATGGGACTTTATGAAGCGTTCCAACATACGAGTTATAGGAATTCCAGAAGGGGAAGAAGAATGCCCCAGAGGAATGGAAGCCATACTAGAGAATATTATAAAAGAAAATTTCCCAAATATCACCAAAGATTCTGACACACTGCTTTCAGAAGGATATCAGACCCCAGGTCGCCTCAACTCTAACCAAGCTTCTCCAAGACACATTGTGATGAACCTGTCCAAAGTCAAGACAAAAGAAAAGATTCTGCAAGCTGCCAGGAGTAAGCGCCAGTTGACCTACAGGGGCAAATCCATCAGAGTCACCGCAGACTTCTCTAATGAAACTTTCCAAGAAAGAAGACAATGGTCATCTACCTTGAATCTACTTAAACAGAACAATTTCCAGCCCAGAATTCTGTACCCTGCTAAGCTAAGCTTCAAAATTGACAGAGAAATCAAATCATTTACGGATATACAAACATTGAGGAAATTCGCCACAACAAGACCAGCTCTACAGGAAATACTTCAACCTGTTCTGCACACTGACCACCACAATGGATCAGCAGCAAAGTAAGAACTCAGAAATTAAAGGACAGAACCAAACCTCCACACTGATGCAAAAGATAAAACTAAGCAATGGACTCTCACCAAATAAGACGAATAGAATACTACCACACTTATCAATTGTCTCAATAAATGTTAATGGCTTGAATTCCCCACTGAAGAGACATAGATTGGTTGACCTGATTAAAAAACACAAGCCATCCATTTGCTGTCTGCAAGAAACACACCTGCCTTCAAATGACAAATTAAAGCTCTGAGTCAAGGGTTGGAAGACAATTTTTCAGGCAAATGGAATTCAGAAGAAAAGAGGAGTTGCAATCTTATTTTCAGATACATGTGGATTTAAAGCAACTAAAGTCAAAAAAGACAAAGATGGTCACTTTATATTGGTCAAGGGAAAAATACAACAAGAAGACATTTCAATTCTAAATATTTATGCACCCAATTTAAATGCTCCCAGATTCTTGAAACAGACCTTACTCAGTCTGAGCAATATGATATCTGATAATACCATAATAACAGGGGACCTTAACACTCCTCTTACAGAGCTGGACAGATCCTCTAAAGAGAAATTAAACAAGGATATAAGAGATTTAAATGAGACCCTAGAACAACTGTGCTTGATAGACGCATATAGAACACTCCACCCCAAAGATAAAGAATATACATTCTTCTCATCACCCCATGGAACATTCTCCAAAATTGATCATATCCTGAGACACAAAACAAATATCAAAGGAATCAAAAGAATTGAAATTTTACCTTGTATCTTCTCAGACTATAAGGCACTGAAGGTGGAACTCAACTCTAACAAAAATGCTTGACCCCACCCAAAGGCATGGAAATTAAACAATCTTCTGTTGAATAACAGATGGGTGAAGGAAGAAATAAAACAGGAAATCATTAACTTCCTTGAGCATAACAACAATGAAGACACAAGCTACCAAAACCTGTGGGATACTGCAAAAGCAGTTTTGAGAGGAAAATTCATCGCTTTAGATGCCTACATTCGAAAAACAGAAAGAGAGCACATCAACAATCTCACAAGAGATCTTATGGAATTGGAAAAAGAAGAACAATCTAAGCCTAAACTCAGCAGAAGAAAAGAAATATCCAAAATCAAATCAGAGATCAATGAAATTGAAAACAAAAGAATCATTCAGAGAATTAATGAAACAAGGAGTTGGTTTTCTGAAAAAATAAATAAAATAGATAAACCATTGGCCAGACTAACGAGGAATAGAAAAGTAAAATCTCTAGTAACCTCAATCAGAAATGATAAAGGGGCTATAACAACTGATCCCACAGAGATACAAGAGATCATCTCTGAATACTACCAGAAACTCTATGCCCACAAATTTGACAATGTGAAAGAAATGGATCAATATTTGGAATCACACCCTCTCCCTAGACTCAGCCAGGAAGAAATAGAGCTCCTGAACAGACCAATTTCAAGCACTGAGATCAAAGAAACAATAAAAAAGCTTCCAACCAAAAAATGCCCTGGTCCAGATGGCTTCACTCCAGAATTCTACCAAACCTTCAAGGAAGAGCTTATTCCTGTACTGCAGAAATTATTCCAAAAAACTGAGGAAGAAGGAATCTTTCCCAACACATTCTATGAAGCAAACATCACCCTGATACCAAAACCAGGAAAAGACCCAAACAAAAAGGAGAATTTCAGACCAATCTCACTCATGAATATAGATGCGAAAATTCTTAACAAAATCCTAGCCAATAGATTATAGCTTATCATCAAAAAAGTCATTCATCATGATCAAGTAGGCTTCATCCCAGGGATGCAAGGCTGGTTTCACATACGCAAGTCTATAAACGTTATCCACCATATTAAGAGAGGCAAAAATAAAGATCACATGATCCTCTCAATAGATGCAGAAAAAGCATTTGATAAAATCCAGCATCCTTTTCTAATTGGAACGCTGAAGAGTATAGGCATAGGTGGCACATTTCTAAAACTGATTGAAGCTATGTATGACAAACCCACAGCTAACATTTTACTGAATGGAGTAAAACTGAAAGCTTTTCCTCTTAGAACTGGAACCAGAAAAGGTTGTCCTCTGTCACATTTACTATTCAACCTAGTGCTGGAAGTTCTAGCCAATACAATTAGGCAAGACAAGGAAATAAAGGGAATCCAAATGGGAACAGAGGAGGTCAAACTCTCCCTCTTTGCTGACGACATGATCTTATACTTAGAGAACCCCAAAGACTCAACCACAAGACTCCCAGAAGTCATCAAAAAATACAGTAATGTTTCAGGATATAAAATCAATGTACACAAGTCAGTAGCCTTTGTGTACACCAATAACTGTCAAGATGAGAAGCTAATTAAGGACACAACTCCCTTCACCATAGTTTCAAAGAAAATGAAATACCTAGGAGTATACCTAACGAAGGAGGTGAAGGACCTCTATAAAGAAAACTATGAAATCCTCAGAAAGGAAATAGCAGAGGATATTAACAAATGGAAGAACATACCATGCTCATGGATGGGAAGAATCAACATTGTTAAAATGTCTATACTTCCCAAAGCAATCTACCTATTCAATGCCATTCCTATCAAAATACCAACATCGTACTTTCAAGATTTGGAAAAAATGATTCTGCGTTTTGTATGGAACCGGAAAAAACCCCGTATAGCTAAGGCAGTTCTCTGTAACAAAAATAAAGCTGGGGGCATCAGTATACCAGATTTTAGTCTGTACTACAAAGCCATAGTGCTCAAGACAGCATGGTACTGGCACAAAAACAGAGACATAGACACTTGGAATCGAATTGAAAACCAAGAAATGAAACTAACATTTTACAACCACCTAATCTTTGATAAACCAAACAAGAACATACCTTGGGGGAAAGACTCCCTATTCAACAAATGGTGTTGGGAGAACTGGATGTCTACATGTAAAAGACTGAAACTGGACCCACACCTTTCCCCACTCACAAAAATTAATTCAAGATGGATAAAGGACTCAAATTTAAGGCATGAAACAATAAAAATCCTCCAAGAAAGCATAGGAAAAACACTGGAAGATATTGGCCTGGGGAAAGACTTCATGAAGAAGACTGCCATGGCAATTGCAACAACAAAAATAAACAAATGGGACTTCATTAAACTGAAAAGCTTCTGTACAGCTAAGGACACAATAACCAAAGCAAAGAGACAACCTACACAATGGGAAAGGATATTTGCCTATTTTCAATCAGACAACAGCTTGATAACTAGGATCTATAGAGAACTCAAATTAATCCACATTAATTGAAAAAAGCCAACAATCCCATATATCAATGGTCAAGAGACATGAATAGAATCTTCTCTAAAGATGACAGACGAATGGCTAACAAACACATGAAAAAATGTTCATCATCTCTATATATTGGAGAAATGCAAATCAAAACAACCCTGAGATATCATCTAACCCCAGTGAGAATGGCCCACATCACAAAATCTCAAAACTGCAGATGCTGGCATGGATGTGGAGAGAAGGGAACACTTTTACACTGCTGGTGGGACTGCAAACTAGTACAATCTTTCTGGAAGGAAGTCTGGCGAAACCTCAAAGCACTCAAGGTAGACCTCCCATTTGATCCTGCAATCCCATTACTGGGCATCTACCCAGAAGGAAAAAAATCCTTTTATCATAAGGACAGTTGTACTAGACTGTTTATTGCAGCTCAATTTACAATCACCAAAATGTGGAAACAGCCCAAATGCTCACCAACCCAGGAATGGATTAACAAGCTGTGGTATATGTATACTATGGAATATTGTTCAGCTATTAAAAAAAATGGAGACTTTATATCCTTTGTATTAACCTGGATGGACGTGGAAGACATTATTCTTAGTAAAGCATCACAAGAATGGAGAAGCATGAATCCTATGTACTCAATTTTGATATGAGGACAATTAATGACAATTATGGTTATGGGGGGGAACAGAAAGAGGGACGGAGGGAGGGGGGTGGGGCCTTGGTGTGTGTCACACTTTATGGGGACAAGACATGATTGCAAGAGGGACTTTACCTAACAATTGCAATCAATGTAACCTGGCTTATTGTACCCTCAATGAATCTCCAACAATAAAAAAAAAGAAAAAAAAACTGAAAAGCAAAAAGTTATATTCATGAAAAGTCATATTCTACAGCCGTAAGGATGAATGAATTGCATTGAATGACACAGATGTATTCATCTTCCAAACAAAACTGAGCAAAAGGCACTAGAAACAAAGGTATATAAGTGGGAAGGTTCTGTTCACACACAGTTTAAAAATTAGTTAAATTATTACACTAAGCTGCTTAGGGAAACAGATGGAGATAGTAAAACACAAGGAGAGACAAGAGTATGTGTATCCCCCAGACCTGGATGCTGGTTATTGTGAGGGAAAAGTCAAAAGGGGCGGCTGAGAAGAAACTGTCTGGAGGGTGGGGGTGGGGGGGTCTTTGGAGGCACAGAGAGTTTCAAGGGATTCACATGATAATTATTTGTTAAACTGCCCATCTTGTGTTTATGCACTATAATGTGTTGTATTTCACAATAAGAGTGACAAAACAGTAATCCCACCACATGCAAACATGTATGTATATACACACACATATCATATGTATGTATCCAGCAATTATTTATGAATATAGGTATTATATATGATTTTTGCTTCTGTTCTTTGATTTCTGTAGTTTCCATATTTTCCTCAATGGACAATTTAATATTAGAGTGAATTGAAAAGTCATTTCTACAAACGAAGGGACGTAAGCCTACATTGGACCTGCCCAGCTGGTGGTGGCTCTCAGGCTGGGACATTGAAGGGGGGCAGGCCAGCATTCCAGTGGGGGGATTTATGGCTTTGCCTGGACTAATAAAACTACCAAGAGACTTGTTCCTGGGCCAGGACCAGCCTTTGTGTCCTGGGTTAGCTGAGGAATGTTCCATCTGTTTTGATAGCCACTAGGGCCTGGCAGGCGAGGGGTGCCCTGGGGCCCAAGAAACAGAGCCCCTTTGTGCACCCCCTCCCCAGCACCGGGAGACAATTTTCCTCTCCCTCCTTTTTCTATTTATAATCCTTTTAGGGCTGCACCTTGATCTTCCACAGCCCTGTGGCTTCCCTTAGAGGTGGAGCTTCCTTCTTCCAGCCTCAACAGACTCCAAGATCTCACACTGATTAGCTTCTTTTCAACTTGAAAATCCGGCCATTCCTTTACTACTCAGGGAAGCTTGCAACCTTAAGGTTAGGCCCCTCTGAGAACCAGGGAAAAATACAAGACACCAGGACCACAGCATTTCTTGAAAACAAACACGCATTTTTAAGCTCAATGCCAAAGACTAAGCTGATGACACTAGTGGTTTTAAGTTTGGTTTAGTTTTTCTTAAAAATTTGAAGTAGGTGCATTTTCCAGAAATCTTTTCTCAAATCATCCCAATAATAAACACTAATAAAATTCTCAGTCCTTTTTTTTTTGAGACAGAATCTCACTTGGACACGCTGGGTAGAGTGCCATGGCATCTTAGGTCATAGCAACCTCAAACTCTTGGGTTCAAGAGATCCTCTTGCCTCAGCCTCCCAAGCAGCTGAGACTACAGGCACCTGTTCACAATGCCCAGCTGTCTTTTGTTTTATTTTATTTTATTTTTACATATACATGTGTTTATTAGGTTTCCACTTTTTTTGCCTTCACAGAATTAAAAAGGCTTAAAATTTAATAACAATAACAATGTTTAAGATAAGGACTAGAAACAAAAACCTCGTAAAGAACAAATGAACATAAATACATTCAGAAAAGGAAACAGACAATTGCTACCTCAAAATATTAAGCAATAATAATAATAATGCCAAGAAAGTAACATTCATATTGTCAAATAAGAGTATGTCTATTATAGAATGCTTTGACTCTGAGATTCAGTATGGAGTCATCAGTTAACTTCTTATTACTTATTCCAAGTAGCTGAGACTATAGGCACCCGTTCACAATGCCCAACTATCTTTAGAGATGGGATCTTGCTCTTGCTCAGGCTGGTCTCAAACTTGTAAGCTCAAGCAATCTGCCAGCCTCAGTGTCACAGAGTGCTAGGACAGCCACAGCATCTGTCCTAAATTCTCAGTAGTTAATCAAACATTTTATAGTAGAAGCCATGAGTTAAAATATACTGAATGATGGACAAAAAGGAGCAAAATCAATGGAGTTATGGATAACAGACACATATGTGACAGTGGTGTCATGATATTATAACAGAGCTGAAAAATCCCTATTGCCTATAATTTTCTATACTAACCTTTAAAATCTTTATTTGAGAGCTCTCTCTCTCTATATATATATATGTATGTATTTAGTTTGTATATATATGTGTGTGTGTATACACACACACACACACACACACATGCTACAGAACAGCTTCAAGCAGGTCCTTCAGGAGTATTGCAGAAGAAGGCACTGTTGTCATAGGAGATGATAGTTCCATGGATGTTATTGCCCCTGAAGACCTTCCAGTGGGACAAGAGGTAGAGGTGGAAGATAATGATAGTGATGATCCCTAGGCTAATGCAAATGTCTCTGTCTTAGTTTTTAATAAAAAATTTTTAAAGTAGAAAAAATAAAAATTTAAAAATAGTAAAAATAGATTAAGGCTAGAAAGAAATTATTTGTGTACAGATGTACAATGTGTTTGTGTTCTAAGCTAAATGCCATTACAAAAGACTCAAAATTTAAAAAATTCAAAAATTTATAAAGCAAAAATATTACAGCAAGCTAAGGTTAATTTATGACTGAAAATAAATTTTCTCAGAAGTTGAGTGCAGCCCAAGTGGACATTGTCCGTAAAGTCCGCAGCAGTGATGCCCTGGGCCTTCATCACTTACTCACTGATTAACCCAGAGCAACTTCTAGTCTTGCCAGCTCAGTTCATGGTAAACACCCTATAGAAGCATACCATGTTTTGTCTTTCATACTGTATTTTTACTGTACCTTTTCTATGTTTAGATATGTATTAGATACACAAACACCATTGATATCATTGCCTACAATATTCATACAGCCACATGCTATACAGATTTATAATTTAGATCATTAGACTACGTCATATAGCCTAGGAGTGGGCTACGCCATATGATGTAGGTTTCGGTGAGTATACTCTGGGATGTTTGCACAATGGTGAAATTGACTAGCAGTGCACTTCTCAGAACATATCCCCATAAGAATGGATGCATGACTTTATATCCTTCCAAGACTGGCATATACTTTAGTTTCCTCTTATGTAAGACTCTCAGTGGATGTCTAAAATCACAAAGAGTACCAAAACCAATTGCCGTTAATTACAACACACTTCTCCTTATGTCTTCTGCCTACTGATTAAACACATTCTCATCTTAACTTATCACATACTAAAGGAACAATTTTTGCAGTTGCACAAATTTCTTTTACCTTTTTCACAATTTTATGGATAGAAGATTGGTTTTTACTGTTGATTTTAGCAACTTTAGTATATGATTTCCTTTTATTAAGTTGAGAACTTTTACCTTTTTACTTAAAGAAAGAACTTTAAGATTCTGTGGTATATCCAAATTCCCAGCATAATTACTCGTGCATTTGGGGGCCATTACTAAGTGAATTAGGGATTACTTGAACATAAGTACTCTGTGAAATACTGTGACCGCTGATCCAAGATGCTTACTGAGTGACTTACAGATGGGTAGCATACACAGTGTGGATATTCGGGACAATAGAATTATTCATATATGAGGCATGATGAAGCGTGATTTCATTGTGCTACTCAGAACAGCATTAAATTTAAAACTTATGGGGTGGCGCCTGTGGCTCAAGGAGTAGGGCTCCGGTCCCATATGCTGGAGGTGGCAGGTTCAAACCCAGCCCCGGCCAAAAAAAAAAAAAAAAAAATTTAAAACTTATGGATTGTTTATTTCTGGAATTTTTCTATTCAATATTTTTGAATTGCAGTTGGCATTGAGTAACTGAAACTACATAAAGTAAAACCATAGATGGGGGATGGACTACTATATTTTTATAAGTAAATTAAAATACTGGAATCATTGCATCATTCTACCAGAATCTATTGGCTTTAATCATTTAAATATCTTCAGACAATGCACTCTTGAACAATCCATGGGTCAGAGAAGAAATCAAAAGGAAAATTTTAAAAATATATGTAGAGAGAGATCCCATCAAGATGGCAGAGTAAGAGATTTGTGGATCCTATTCCTCTACATAAATGTTGATTATAAAAATGAAATTGGTACCAAAATACTTAAAGAAAAAATTCATAATTCAACTAAGAATTAGAAGTACCCCAGAGGAGCACAAACTGAAAGCAGTGAAACTTAAATGAATAAAAAGAGCTATTTCACTCTCCTCATGTCAATTCCTCCCCTCAAATTGGCTTAGCTCAGAGCCAAGAAGGTCACGTTGGCCTATGATTTCTCTTGTTTCTGGAATATGGGAGTGAGGAGGGGTGAGACTGGAATGTTCTCTAGGATGCATGGCCACGGGGTCTTTCAGAGACCCCTCAATGAGATTTGGGTGTTTTTATTTGTTCATACCAAACACTGAACAATTTGGGTGTTTTTATTTGTTTCATACCAAACACTGAACAATTTGCAGAGCTCAGTTTCCTAGGATAGTTAGGAAAAAATAAACGAATAGGTATACTGTTATAGATAACGCTGCACTTTGTGATTAAGAAAGGGCTTTTCCTCAAGGAGGGAAGGAAGCAAGTGAAGGGAGCATTGACCCTAGCATTAGTGTGTCCAGGTAGGGGGATTGGTCTCTATCTTACCTCATATCAACTACTGCTGGTGGCTGGTGAAGGTCTCCCCTAGGCACAACCAGTCAGTAAAGATGGAGAGAAGTAATCAGCTGCCTCTTACACAGAAAACCTATAAGAAACATGAAAAATCAAAAAAATACTACATAATCAAAGGAAGAAAACAAATCTTTAGTAACCAACTCAAAAGAAATGGGGATCTGTGAATTGCCTAACAAAGAAGTCAAAATTATCATCACAGAGAAGCCAAATGAGTTAATAGAAAACACAGATAGACAACGAAACAAAATCAGAAAAATAAAATGTGAATGAAATGAGAAAACTAACAAAGAGAAACTGATTTTAAAAAGCAGAAGTACTGAACCTGAAGAACAAACTTCTGCACTGAAATTTACTAGAGGTGTTCAAAAGCAGACTTGATCAAGTATTATGGGAGTTTCAGAAGGAAAGGAATAAAAGAAAAGGATAGAAAGCCTCTTTAGAGAAATAATGGCTGAAGGGAAATGGAAATCTGTGAAGGAAATAGACATCCAGATTTCTGAGTTTCGTAGAACCCCTAATAGGTTGAATTCTAAACATATCTATTCAAGCGATATTATAATAAAATTATCAAAAGTCAAAAACAAGCAAAACTTTGAAAGCAGCAAGGGAAAAGCAACTTAACATATACAAGGGAGCTTCTATAAGGCTGTCAGCAGATTTCTCAGCAGAAAATTTACAGGAAAGAAGAAAAATGAAATGATACACTCAAAGTATTTAAAGAAAACAACTGCAAACTAAGAAGATTATGCCCAGTGAGGCTGTCTTTCAGAAATAAAGATTTTCTCAAACAATAGCCGGGCATTGTGGCGGGCGCCTGTAGTCCCAGCTACTCAGGAGGCTGAGGCGAGAGAATCGCTGAAGCCCAGGAATTGGAGGTTGCTGTGATCTGTGTGATGCCATGGCACTCTACTGAGGGCTATAAAGTGAGACTCTGTCTCTACAAAAAAAAAAAAAATATATATATATATATTTTCTCAAACAAATAAAAACTGAAGCCTCGTTATTGCTAGACTTCACAAGAAATGCTAAAATGAGTTTTCAGCTGAAATATAAGACCACTAAATGACAGCATGAAAACATATAAAAGTATAAAATTCATAGGTAAAGGTGAATATATAGCCAAATATAGAATACTCTAATACTGTAATGGTAATGCATAAATTACTTAAAATTTTAGTATAAAAGTTAAAAGTAAAAGTATTAAAAATAATTTTTAATTATAAAAATGTGTTAATAGATATACAATGTCAAAAGATTTAAATTGTGATACCAATAACAAAATATGGATGGGAGAAGTAAAATCATAGAGTTTTTGTATGTGATCAAAGTTAAGTTGTTGTCAGCTTAAAGTAGACTATTATAACTATGGTATTTATGTAAATCTCGTGGTAATCAAAAATTCATAAAAACCTATAGTAGGTACACAAAACATAACAAGAAAGAAATCATGGTGGCGCCCATTGCTCAGTGGGTAGGGCATCGGCCACATACACCAAGGCTGGTGGGTTCAAACCCAGCCTGGGGCAGCTAAAATCAACAATGAAAAAATAGCTGGGTATTGTGGTGGGTGCCTGTACAGCTACTTGGGAGGCTGAGGCAAGAGAATTGCTTAAGCTGAAGAGTTCGAGGTTTCTGTGAGCTGTGATGTCACAGCACACTACCAAGGGTGAGACAAGACTCTGTCTCAAAAGAAAGAAAGAAGGAAAGGAAGAAGGAAGGGAAGGGAAGGGAGGAAGGAACAAAGGAAGGAAGGAAGGAAGAAAAGAAAGAAAACATATGCTATTAAAAAATCATATCACAAAAGCACATAGTAGTCTCAGTGCCCGTAGCACAATGGTTACAGTGCCAACCACATATACCCAGACTAGCGGGTTTGAACCCAGCCGGGGCCAGTTAAACAACAATGGCAACTGCAACAAAAAGTAGCCGGGTGTTACAGCAGGTGCCTGTAGTCCCAGCTACTTAGAAGGCGGAGGCAAGAGAATTGCTTAAGCCCAAGAGTTTGAGGTTGCTGTGAGCTGTGACTCTGTGGCACTCTACCAAGGGTGACATAGTGAGACTTGGTCTCAAAAAACACAAAAAAGAAATTACCAAATAGTCATAAAGCAATTAATAAAATGGCAATAGTAGATCTTTGCCTGTTGATAAATACTTGAAATGTAAATGGATAAAACTCCCCAATACAAAGATATAGAGTGGCTGAATGGATTAAAAAAATATCAAAAATATGCTGCCTACAAGAAATATAATTTAGCCTTAAAAACACACACACTCTGAAAATTAAGGGTTAGAAAAAGTTATTCAATGCAAATGATAACCAAAAGTAAACAAGAATAGTATTCTTATGTCAGACAAGATAGAAGTTAAGTCAAAAACTGTCGCAAGAAGTTTGTGACTTCATATATAAAGGTTATTATATTACCTAATGATAAAATGGTCGATTTGTCAAGAAGATGAAGCAATTTTAAATGTATATGCATGAAATATTCAATTCTCTAAATATATAAAGCAAATGTTAATAGAGCTGAAAGAATAATAGACAATATGACAACAGAAGATGACCTTGGTACTCTACTTGCAACAATGGAAAGAATATCCACACAGAAAGTCAACAAGTAAACAACAAACTTGAACAATACTATAGACCAAATGACATAACAGATATACACAGATTATTCAATCCAACAGAAGTCAAATTTACATTCTTCTAAGGCATGCTAAGAACATTATCTTAAATAGGTCATATATTAGACCACAAAACAAGTCTTTTTTTTTTTTTTTTTTTTAGAGACAGAGTCTCACTTTGTTGCCCTTGGTAGAGTATTGTGGTGTCACAGCTCATAGCAACCCCCAGACCTTGGGCTTAGGCAATTCTCTTGCCTCAGCCTCCCAAGTAGCTGGGACTACAGGCAACCACCACAACGCCTGCCTATTTTTTTGTTGCAGTTTGGCCAGGGCCAGTTTAGAACCCGCCACCCTTGGTACATGGGACTGGTGCCCTACTCACTGAGCCACAGGCTCCACCTCACAAAACAAGTCTTAACAAAGTTAAAATGATTGAAATCATATCACATATCTTTTCTGACCATATTAATATAAAACCAGAAATCAAGAACTAGAGAAACATTTAAAAATACACAGAAATTAAACAAAATATTTCTGAATAAACCAATGGATCAAAGAGGAAATCAAAATGGACATTGAAAAAATACTTTGAAACAAATGCAAAAGGAAACACAGCACACTGAGGTTTATGGATCCGGTAAAAGCAGTTCTAAGGGAAAATTTCACAGCAATAAATGCCTACATAAGGAAAAAGAAAGATCTCAGATAAACAACCTAACTTAACATTGGGTTAACAAGGAACAATCTAAGAAAAAAAGTTAGCAGGAGAAAAGAAAGAATAAAGATTACAGCAGAAATCAATAAAATAAAAAAGAGAAAAATAACTTTTTCAAAAAATCAATAAAACTAAGTGTTGGTTTTTTAAAAATATAAAACTGACAAACCCTTACATAGAGAAAAAGAAAGAAGACTCAAATAAAATCAGAAATGAAAGAGAAGGCATTATACATAATGCCACAGAAACAAGGAGTATTTCAAGAGAATACTATGAATAATTGTATGTCAGTGAACTGGATAATCTAGAAGAAATGAATAAACTCCTAGAAACATACAATCTACCAAAACTGAGTTGAGAAGAAATAGAAAGTCTCACTAGACCTGTGACAAATAAGGGAACTCGAAGATCAAAAATTTCCCAAAAAAGAACACCTCAGAACCATCTGGCTTCATTGGTAAGTTAATACCAATCCTTCCTAAACTCTCCCAAAATATAGAAGAGGAAATACTTCCAAACTCATTTCACGAGGCTACCATCACCCTTATTCCAAAGCCAGGTTATAATACTCTATAAAAAGAAAAGAAATATGTATTTAATGAACATAGAAACAAAAATTCTCAATAAAATACTAGCAAACAGAATTCAACATCATATTAAAAGGATTATCCCATCATAATCAAGTTGCATTTATCTCTGAGATACAAAAGGGGTTCAATATATACAGATCAATCAATGTGATACACCACATTAACAATTTTTTTTTAAAGATCATCTCAATAGCCACGGAAAAAGTATTTGGCTAAGTTCAACATCGGGTTATAATTAAAACTCTCAATAAGCCAAGTATAGAAGAAACTTACCTCAACATGTGCAAAACTATGTATGAAAATCCCACAGCTAAGATCATAATCAGTAGTGAAAAATTGAAAGTTTTGCCTCTAAGATCTGGTACAAGGAAAGGATGCCCACTTTCTCCACTTACTTGCAACATACTATTGGAAGTCCTAGTCAGAGCAATTAAATAAGAAAATAAAAAGGCACCCAATACAGAAAGGAAGAAGTAAAAATTTCTCTCTTTGTGGATGGTGGAATTATATATGTAGAAAGCCCAAAAAGACTCCAGGGAAACAAAAACACTATTGGAACTAATAAACAAATTCAGTAAAATTGTGGGATACAAAACCAATTTTGAAAGATAAGTTGCAATTCTACACACAAACAAACAAACAACAAAAAAAAAACTATCCAAAGATCAATCCCCTTTACAAAAATAACAAAAGATTAAAATGCTTAAGGATAAAATTAACCAAAGAAATAAAATATCAGTATATGCTAAAAGCCACTGATGAAAGAAATTGAGACGGGGTAGCAAGATGGCGGCCGAGTAATAGCTTCCTTCATCTGGGCACCGTGAGTCTGGGGAGATCGGACTCCAGACATCTCTGGCTGGAGGGATCTGCCTATAATCATCCCTGTGAGGATACAGGGAGTCAGCGAGAGACCTCTGGACCCCAAGAGGAGGACAAAAACAGTGGAAAACCAGCAAGTGGTTGTGTGTGTTCAATTGGTCTAAACCTGCTGGCAACTGTGAGTACAGTAGCAGTGAGACTGCAAACCGGAAAGGCCTTACCTGTGAACTGTTTTGGTGTCTTTGGACTTGGCACTCAGTTGAACAGCCTTGGAAAGAGCCTGAGCAGGAGCGCGGAGAACTTTGGCCGTTGTCTAGGGCCCTGGTCTGAGCCGCTGAGCCAGACAGAGCTAATAGTGTTTGGCTGTGGGCCACAGGGAGCCATTGTGAGCGATCTGCCCCGGCAAGCTCCGCCATCAGGGTCGCAGAGCAAGAATCGGGTGGGAGCTGGTAACCTAGGGACTGAGTACCCTAAGGGCAGGGTCTGAGCTGCCATATAACCCTAACCCTCAGGGGCAGAGTGAGACCGGTTTTGGCACACTGGATAAGTGGATAGCCACTTCAGCAGTGATTCCAGCGACAAGCACTTTCCTGGGAAAGCTTCTGCTTAGCAAGCTTACAACTTCAAAGCGCCTTTTAAGAGGGCTGAAGAGAGATTTAGGGTGTCTAACTGCTGGGGTTTGAGAAATCAGCAGCCTTCAGTCGTATCAGCACTGTAATTAACATCTCATACCCTAGAAGACCACGTGCTGCCCAGACAATATTCAACAACATATACATACTGCTTTGTTTTTGGTTGTGTTTATTTTTTTGGTTTCGTTTTTTTGTTTGTTTTGTTTTGATGTTGTTGATGTTGTTTTGTTTTTTTAATTTCAACCTTTTCCATACAGATTTTTTTCTTTCTCAATTTTTCTAGTTCAATTATAATTTCCCATTGTTCCCTTTTTCAATAACTAGAACTTCATTTTTGCTAGTGTTTCTACCGCTATTGTTTGGTTTTTCACCCAATTTTATCCCATAAAGTTTTCTGTTTGCTTGTTTGGGTTTGATTTATAGCATTTTTGTCTTTCCTCTCTACTTGGTGGAGGTGGGGTACCGTATCTGATCAGGTTAGCAAAGAGCTGCTGACCTCAAGGGAACCACCCAAATGGGCACCCCCAGAAGGTAGGGTTTTTTTAAGGTTGTGTCAAAGTACCCTACTGTACACCTATATTGCACTGTCTCCCTCTTTCTGTGTCTCTCCTCTTTTTGTCAATATTCCTTTTACCCACCCCCTCTCCTTTCTCTTTTTTTTTTTTTTCTGTTTGCTCGTTCCTCCTTTATTTCATCCCTTTATTGCTCTTCAACCTCCTCATCCATCTGGTCCTATACCAAAAGGACTCATTGAAACCTTAGTCCACAGGCACGAGAACTTAAAGAGCAAGAGGAAGTGAAAGGAAAATTAGGGCAAGGAAACAGATAAAAGAAATCACTCATGAGGAAGAATCAGCAGAAAACTCCAGGCAACATGAAGAACCAGTCCAGAACAACCCCACCAAGGGACCATGACGTAGCTACTGCAGAGGATTCCACCTATAAAGAAATGTTAGGAATGACAGAAAGGGAATTTAGAATACACATGATGAAAACAATGAAAGAAATGATGGAAACAATGAAGGAAACTGCTAATAAAGTGGAAAATAACCAAAAGGAAATCCAAAAACAGAATCAAATAAGAGATGAACGATATGAAGAACATAGAAAGGATGTAGCAGAGCTGAAGGAACTGAAACAGTCAATTAGGGAACTTAAAGATGCAATGGAAAGTATCAGCAACAGGTTAGACCATGCAGAAGAAAGAATTTCAGAGGCAGAAGACAAAGTTCTTGAGATAACTCAGATAGTAAAAGAGACAGAAAAGAAGAGAAAGAAAGCAGAACGTTCACTGTCAGAATTATGAGACTTTATGAAGCGTTCCAACATACGAGTTATAGGAATCCCAGAAGCAGAAGAAGAATGCCCCCAGAGGAATGGAAGCCATACGAAAGAATATTATAAAAGAAAATTTCCCAAATACCACCAAAGATTCTGACACACTGCTTTCAGAGGGATATTGGACCCCAGGTCACCTCAACTCTAACGGACCTTCTCCAAGACACATTGTGATGAATGTGTCCAAAGTCAAGACAAAAGAAAAGATTCTGCAAGCTGCCAGGAGTAAGTGCCAGCTGACCTACAGGGGCAAATCCATCCGAGTGACCACAGACTTCTCTAATGAAACTTTCCAAGCAAGAAGATAATGATCATCTACGTTTAATCTACTTAAACTGAACAAATTCCAGCCCAGAATTCTGTACCCTTCTAAGCAAAGCTTTAAAATTGACAGAGAAATCAAATCATTTAGGGATATACAAACATTGAGGAAATTCGCCACAACAAGACCAGCTCTACAGGAAATACTTCAACCTGTTCTGCACACTGACCACCACAATGGATCAGCAGCAAAGTTAGAATTCAGAAATTAAAGGACAGAACCTAACCTCCACACTGATGCAAAAGATAAAACTAAGCAATGGACTCTCACAAAATAAGACGAATAGAATACTACTACACTTATCAATTATCTCAATAAATGTTAATGGCTTGAATTCCCCACTGAAGAGACATAGATTGTCTGACTGTATTAAAAAACACGAGCCATCCATTTGCTGTCTGCAAGAAACACACCTGGCTTCAAAAGACAAATTAAAGCTCCAAGTCAAGGGTTGGAAGACAATTTTTCAGGCAAATGGAATTCAGAAGAAAAGAGGAGTTGCAAACTTATTTTCAGATACATGTGGATTTAAAGCAACTAAAGTCAAAAAAGACAAAGATGGTCACTTTATATTGGTCAAGGGAAAAATACAACAAGAAGACATTTCAATCTAAATATTTATGCACCCACTTTAAATGCTCCCACATTCTTGAAACAGACATAAAAACCAGGGACTTTAACACTCCTCTTACAGAGCTGGACAGATCCTCTAAACAGAAATTAAACAAAGATATAAGAGATTTAAATGAGACCCTAGAACAACTGTGCTTGATAGACGCATATACAACACTCCATCCCAAAGATAAAGAATATACATTCTTCTCATCACCCCATGGAACGTTCTCCAAAATTGATCATATCCTAGGCCACACAACAAATATCAAAGGAATCAAAAGAATTGAAATTTTACCTTGTATCTTCTCAGACCATAAGGCACTAAAGGTGGAACTCAACTCTAACAAAAACGCTCGACCCCACACAAGGGCATGGAAATTAAAAAATCTTCTGTTGAATAACAGATGGGTGCAGGAAGAAATAAAATAGGAAATCATTAACGTCCTTGAGCATAACAACAATGAAGACACAAGCTACCAAAACCTGTGGGATACTGCAAAAGCAGTTTTGAGAGGAAAATTTATCACTTTAGATGCCTACATTCGAAAAACAGAAAGAGAGCACATCAACAATCTCACAACCCATCTTATGGAACTGGAAAAAGAAGAACAATCTAAGCCTAAACTCAGTAGAAGAAAAGAAATATCCAAAATCAAATCAGAGATCAATGAAATTGAAAACAAAAGAATCATTCAGGAAATAAATGAATCAAGGAGTTGGTTTTTTGAAAAAAATAAATAAAATAGATAAACCATTCGCCAGACTAATGAGAAATAGAAAAGTAAAATCTCTAGTAACCTCAATCAGAATTGATAAAGGGGAAATAACAACTGATCCCACAGAGATACAAGAGATCATCTCTGAATACTACCAGAAACTCTATGTCCAGAAATTTGACAATGTGAAGGAAATGGATCAATATTTGGAATCACACCCTCTCCCTAGACTCAGCCAGGAAAAAATAGACCTCCTGAACAGACCAATTTCAAGCACTGAGATTAAACAAACAATAAAAAAGCTTCCAACCAAAAAATGCCCTGGTCCAGTAGGCTTCACACCAGAATTCTATGAAACCTTCAAAGAAGAGCTTATTCCTGTACTGCAGAAATTATTCCAAAAAATTGAGGAAGAAGGAATCTTCCCCAACACATTCTATGAAGCAAACATCACTCTGATACCAAAATGAGGAAAAGACCCAAACAAAAAGGAGAACTTCAGACCAATTTCACTCACGAATATAGACGCAAAAATTCTCAACAAAGTCCTAGCCAATAGATTACAGCTTATCATCAAAAAAGTCATTCATCACGATCAAGTAGGTTTCATCCCAGGGATGCAAGGCTGGTTTCACATACGCAAGTCCATAAACATTATCCACCATATTAACAGAGGCAAAAATAAAGATCACATGATCCTCTCAATAGATGCAGAAAAAGCATTTGATAAAATCCAGCATCCTTTTCTAATTAGAACACTGAAGAGTGTAGGCATAGGTGGCACATTTCTAAAACTGATTGAAGCTATCTATGACAAACCCACAGCCAATATTTTACTGAAAGGAGTAAAACTGAAAGCTTTCCCTCTTAGAACTGGAACCAGACAAGGTTGTCCTCTGTCACCTTTACTATTCAACGTACTGCTGGAAGTTCTAGCCAATACAATTAGGCAAGACAAGGAAATAAAGGGAATCCAAATGGGAGCAGAGGAGGTCAAACTCTCCCTCTTTGCTGACGACATAATCTTATACTTAGAGAACCCCAAAGACTCAACCACAAGACTCCTAGAAGTCATCAAAAAATACAGTAATGTTTCAGTATATAAAATCAATGTCCACAAGTCAGTAGCTTTTGTATACGCCAATAACAGTCAAAATGAGAAGCTAATTAAGGGCACAACTCCCTTCACCATAGTTTCAAAGAAAATGAAATACCTAGGAATATACCTAACGAAGGAGGTGAAGGACCTCTATAAAGAAAACTATGAACTCCTCAGAAAGGAAATAGCAGAGGATATTAACAAATGGAAGAACATACCATGCTCATGGATGGGAAGAATCAACATTGTTAAAATGTCTATACTTCCCAAAGCAATCTACCTATTCAATGCCATTCCTATCAAAATACCAACATTGTACTTTCAAGATTTGGAGAAAATGATTCTGCGTTTTGTATGGAACCGGAAAAAACCCGTATAGCTAAGGCAGTTCTTAGTAATAAAAATAAAGCTGGGGGCATCAGCATACCAGATTTTAGTCTGTACTACAAAGCCATAGTGCTCAAGACAGCATGGTACTGGCACAAAAATAGAGACATAGACACTTGGAATCGAATTGAAAACCAAGAAATGAAACTAATATCTTACAACCACCTAATCTTTGATAAACCAAACAAGAACTTACCTTGGGGGAAAGACTCCCTATTCAACAAATGGTGTTGGGAGAACTGGATGTCTACATGTAAAAGACTGAAACTGGACCCACACCTTTCCCCACTCACAAAAATTGATTCAAGATGGATAAAGGACTTAAATTTAAGGCATGAAACAATAAAAATCTTCAAAGAAAGCATTGGAAAAACACTGGAAGATATTGGCCTGGGGGAAGACTTCATGAAGAAGACTGCCATGGCAACTGCAACAACAACAAAAATAAACAAATGGGACTTCATTAAACTGAAAAGCTTCTTTACAGCTAAGGAGACAACAACCAAAGCAAAGAGACAACCTACACAATGGGAAAGGATATTTGCATATTTTCAATCAGACAAAAGCTTGATAACTAGGATCAATAGAGAACTCAAATTAATCCACATGAAAAAAGCCAACAATCCCATATATCAATGGGCAAGAGACATGAATAGAATCTTCTCTAAAGATGACAGACGAATGGCTAACAAACATACGAAAAAATGTTCCTCATCTCTATATATTAGAGAAATGCAAATCAAAACAACCCTGAGATATCATCTAACCCCAGTGAGAATGGCCCACATCACAAAATCTCAAAACTGCAGATGCTGGTGTGGATGTGGAGAGAAGGGAACACTTTTACACTGCTGGTGGGACTGCAAACTAGTACAACCTTTCAGGAAGGAAGTATGGAGTAACCTCAAAGCACTCAAGCTAGACCTCCCATTTGATCCTGCAATCCCATTACTGGGCATCTACCCAGAAGGAAAGAAATCCTTTTATCATAAGGACACTTGTATTAGACTGTTTATTGCAGCTCAATTTACAATCGCCAAAATGTGGAAACAGCCTAAATGCCCACCAACCCAGGAATGGATTAACAAGCTGTGGTATATGTATACCATGGAATAGTATTCAGACATTAAAAAAAATTGAAACTTTACATCCTTCGTATTAATCTGGATGGAAGTGGAAGACATTATTCTTAGTAAAGCATCACAAGAATGGAGAAGCATGAATCCTATGTACTCAATTTTGATATGAGGACAATTAATGACAATTAAGGTTATGGCGGGGAGGAAAAGCAGAAAGAGGGAGAGAGGGAGGGGGTGGGGCCTTGTTGTGTGCCACACTTTCTGGGGGCAAGACATGATTGCAAGAGGGACTTTGCCTGACAAATGCAATCAGTGTAACCTGGCTTATTATACCCTCAATGAATCCCCAACAATAAAAAAAGAAAAAAAAAAAGAAAGAAAGAAATTGAAGAATATGCAGATAAATTAAAAGATATTCAGTGTTCAAGGATTAGAAGAATTAATATTGCTAAAATGTCCATACCACCCAAAGCAATATACAGATTCAATGCAATCTCTATCAAAATCACAATGCTGTTCTTCACAAAAATTCTAAAATTAACACAAAACCTCAAAAGACTCTATTACCAAAGCAATCTTGAGCAAGAAGAGCAAAGCCAGAAGCATCACGGTTCCACATTCTATTTTTTTTTTTTTGCAGTTTTTGGCCAGGGCTGGGTTTGAACCCGCCACCTCGGGCATATGGGGCCGGCGCCCTACTCCTTTGAGCCGGAGGTGCCGCCCCACGGTTGACATTTTAACATACATGACAAAGCTATAGTAATCAAAATGATATGGTACTTGCATAAAAACAGACACACAGACTAATATAACAGAGAGGAGAGCCAGAAATAAAACATCTGTATTTGACTGATTTTTTCAACAGCTTTGCCAAGAACAAACAATAAGACAAAGACAGTGTCTTCAATAAGTGGTGTGGGGAAAACTACCCTGTTTCCCCGAAAATAAGACATCCTCTGAAAATAAGCCCTACTTACAGGAAAGATAAGACATCCCCTGAAAATAAGACCTAGCGCATCTTTGGGAGCACACCTTAAAGGAAGACACTGTCTTATTTTTGGGAAAACGGGGTATATACTCACATAAGAGAATGAAACTGGGCTTTCATCTCATACCCTAACCAAAA
This sequence comes from Nycticebus coucang, assembly GCF_027406575.1. Lineage (NCBI taxonomy): Eukaryota > Metazoa > Chordata > Mammalia > Primates > Lorisidae > Nycticebus > Nycticebus coucang. The sequence continues at coordinate 8,208,656 of NC_069790.1, forward strand.
ATCAAGGAGTTAAAGACTTGAATGTAAGAACTCAAACTATAAAATTTCTAGAGGAAAACTGAAAAATCTTCTTGGCATTAATCCAGGCAATAATTTTTTTTTTTTTTTTGAGATAGAGTTTCACTATGTCACCCTCGGTAGAGTGCCATGGCGTCATGGCTCACAGCAACTTCAAACTCTTGGGCTTAGATGATTCTCTTGCCTCAGCCTCCCAAGTAGCTGGAACTACAGGTGCCTGCCAAAACACCTGGCTATTTTTTTGTTGTTGTTATTGTTGCAGTTGTCATTGTTGCTTAGCTGGGTTGAAACCTGCCAGCCTGGCTGTGTGTGGCCTGCGCCCTACCAACTGAGCTTCGGGCACCAACTGGGCAATAATTTTTTTAAAAATGACACCAAAAGCACAGGCAGGAGGGATTATAAATTGGTGGGATTACAACAAACTAAACAGATTTCTTTCTTCCTCCTTTCTTTGCGTGTGGATGTCCAGTTGTTTTAGTAACAGAAAGTTTCTTTTTTTTTATTGTTAAATCGTAGCTATGTACATAAGTGCAATCAGGGGTACAATGTGCGGGTTTCATATACAATCTGAAATATTCCTCATCAAACTTTTCAGCATAGCTTTCATGGCATTTTCTTAGATATTGTATATAGACATTTGAATTCTGCATTTAGTAAGTTTTGCCTGTACCCATTCTAAGATGCACCGTAGGTGTGGCCCCACCCATTACCCTCCCTCCACCAAAACCTCCCCCTCCCTTCCCCTTCCTTGGCCGTTTCCCCATGGTCTTGTGCTATAGTTGCATTATAGCCTTCATGTGAAAGCTATAATTTAGCTTCATAGTAGAGCTGAGTACACTGGATACTTTTTCTTCCATTCCTGAGATACTTTGCTAAGAAGAATATGTTCCAGCTCCATCCATGTAAACATGAAAGAGGTAAAGTCTTCATCTTTCTTTAAGGCTGCTTAATATTCCATGGTATACATGTACCACAATTTGCTAGTCCATTCGTGGGTTGATGGATACTTGGGCTTCTTCCATGACTTAGCAATTATGAATTGGGCTGCAATAAACATTCTGGTACAGACGTCTTTATTATGTTGTGATTTTTGGTCTTCTGGGTATATACCTAGTAAAGGAATTATAGGATCAAATGGCAGGACTATTTTTAGATCTCTAAGTATTCTCCAAACATCCTTCCAAAAAAAAATATTAGTGTGTATTCCCACCAGCAGTGTAGAGGTGTGCCCTTTTCTCCACATCCATGCCAATATCTCTGGTTTTGGGATTTTGTTATGTAGGCTACTCTTACTGGGGTTAGGTGATATCTCAAAGTGGTTTTGATTTGCATTTCTCTGATGATTAAGGATGATGAGCTTTTTTTCATGTGCCTGTAGATTGTGCATCTGTCTTATTTAGAGAAGTTTCTCTTCAAGTCCTTTGCCCACCCTGAGATGGGATCACGTGTTCTTTTCTTGCTAATACATTTGAGTTCTCTGTGGATTCTGGTTATTAAACCTTTATTGGAGGTATAACCTGGAAATATTTTCTACCATTCTGAGGGCTGTCTGCTTGCTTTGCTTACTATGTTCTTGGCTGTGCAGAAGCTTTTTAGTTTGATCAGGTCCCAGTAATGTATTTTTGATACTGCTTCAGTTGCCTAGGGAGTCCTCCTCATAAAATATTCACCCAGGCCGATTCCTTCAAGAGTTTTCCCTGCACTTTCTTCAAGTATTTTTATAATTTCATGTCTTAAGTTTAAATCTTTTATCCAGTGAGAGTCTATCTTAGTTAATGGTGAAAGATGTGTGTCCAATTTCAGTCTTTTACAGATCGCCAGCCAGTTCACCCAGCACCATTTGTTAAATAGGGAATCTTTTCCCCACTGAATGATTTTAATTGGCTTGTCAAAGATCAAATAACGGTAAGTAGCTGGATTCATCACTTGGTTCTCTATTCTGTTCCAGACATCTACTTCTCTGCTTTTGTGCCAGTACCATGCTGTTTTGATCACTGTCAATTTATAGTACATTCTCAGGTCTGATAGCGTGATTCCTCCTGTTTTGTTTTTATTTCTGAATAATGTTTTGGCTATTCGAGTTTTTTTCTGATTCCATATAAAACGAAGTATTATTTTTTCAAGATCTTTAAAATATGACAATGGAGCTTTAATGGGAATTGCATTAAAATTATATATTGGTTTGGGTATTTCTTCAGCTATTTCTTTTCCTAAAGTTTCATAGTTCTCTTTGTAGAGATCTTTCATGTCCTTTGTTAGGTATACTCCCAAATATTTCATCTTCTTTGGTACGACTGTGAAAGGAATAGAGTCCTTGACTGTTTTTTTGGCCTGGTTATTGTTGGTATATATAAAGGCTACAGATTTATGGATGTTGATTTTGTAACCTGAGACATTGCTATATTCCTTAATCACTTCTTATAGTTTTGTAATAGAATCCCTAGTGTTTTCCAGATATACGATCATGTCATCTGCGATGAGTGAAAGTTTGATCTTTTCTGACCCTATATGGGTACCCTTGATGGCCTTTTCTTCTCTAATTGCGGTGGCTAAAACTTCCATTATAATGTTAAAGAGCAATGGAGACAATGGGCAACCTTGCCTGGTTCCTGATCTAAGTGGAAATGATTTCAATTTAACTCCATTCAATATAATATTGGCTGTGGGTTTGCTGTAGATGGCCTCTATTGGTTTAAGAAATGTCCCTTCTATACCAATTTCTTAACTGTTCTGATCATGAAGGGATGCTGGATATTATCAAAAGCTTTTTCTGCATCGATAGAGAGAATCATATGATCTTTATTTTTTAGTTTGTTTATGTGTTGGGTTACATTTATAGATTTACATATATTGAACCAGCCTTGAGACCCTGGGATAAATCCCACTTGGTCATGGTGTATAATTTTTTTTAATGTGTTGTTGGATTCAGTTCGTTAGGATCTTATTGAGTATTTTTGCATCAATATTCATTAGTGATATTGGTCTATAATTTTCTTTTCTTGTTGGGTCTTTCCCTGGTTTAGGGATCAAGGTGATGTTTGCTTTGTAGAATGTGTTGGGTAGTGTTCCTTCTTTTTCTGTATTTTGGAAGAGGTTTAGTAATATAGGTACTAGTTCTTCTTTAAAGGTTTGGTAGAATTCTGATATAAAGCCATCTGGTCCTGGGCTTTTCTTTTTAGGGAGATTTCGTATAATTGATGCTATTTCAGAACTTGATATAGGCCTGTTCAACATTTCCACTTTGTTCTGGCTAATTCTTGGTAGGTGGCATACTTCCAAGTATTGGCTGATTTCCTTCAAATTTTCATATTTCTGAGAGTAAAGTTTCATGTAATATTTGTTGGGGATTTTTTAAATTTCTGAGGGGTCTGTTGTTATTTCATCTTTACCATTTCTAATTCATGAAATTATAGATTTTACTCTTTTTTTCCTGATTAGATTGGCCAAAGGTTTATCTATTTTATTGGTCTTTTCATAAAATCAACTTTTGGATTTATTGATCTGTTATATAATTCTTTTGTTTTCAATTTCATTTAATTCTGATCTGATTTTGGTTATTTCTTTCCTTCTGCTGGGTTTGGGGTTGGAATGTTCTTCCTTCTCCAGTTGCTTGAGATGTCCCATTAATTTATTAACTTCCTCTCTTTCTGTTTTCTTGAGGAAGGCTTGCAGTGCTATAAATTTCCCTCTTAGGACTGCCTTTGCAGTACCCCAGAGGTTCTGATAATTCATGTCTTCATTATTGTTTTGTTGCAAAAATTTGGTGATTTCCTTCCTTTTTTGTGTGTGTTTTTGTAGAGACAGAGTCTCACTGTACTGCCCTCGGGTAGAGTGCCGTGGCATCACACGGCTCACAGCAACCTCTAACTCTTGGGCTTACACGATTCTCTTGCCCCAGACTCCAGAGCAGCTGGGACTACAGGCACCCGCCACAACGCCCAGCTATTTTTTTGTTGCAGTTTGGCTGGGGCTGGGTTTGAACCCTCCACCTTCAGCATATGGGCCGGCACCCTACTCACTGAGCCACAGGCGCCACCCGGTGATTTCCTTCTTAATCTCGTCTATAACCCATCTATCCTTCAGCATAAGGTTATTTAGCTTCCATGTTTTTGTATGGTTATGCAGGTTCCTGTTGTTATTGAGTTCAACTTTTATTCATTATGATCTGATTAGATGCAAGGAATAATTTCTATTTTTTTAAATTTTCTGAGGTTAGATTTGTTTCCTAGGATGTAGTTGATTTTGGAGTATGTTCCATGGGCTGATGAGAAGAATGTGTATTCAGTTTTGTTGGGATGAAATGTTCTGTAGATGTCTTTTAAATCTAGATGTTGAATGGTTAAGTTTTAATGTAAAATTTCTTTGCTTAGCTTCTTTTTGGAGGCTCTGTCCAGCACTGCTAAAGGGGTGTTAAAATCTCCAACTACTATGCAACTGGAGGAAATCAAGTTGCTCATGTCTGTTAGAGTTTCTCTTATAAATTGAAGTGCACTCTAGTTGGGTGCATAAATATTAATAATTGAAATCTCATCATATTGAGTATTACCTTTAACAAATATGAAGTGTCCATCCTATCCTTCCTTATTTTAGTTGGTTTAAAGCCTATTGTTTCTGCAAATAGGATTGCAACACCTGCTTTCTTCTGCTTTCCATTTGCCTGGATTATAGATGACCATCCCTTTACCTTGAGTCTATATTTGTCTTTTAATTTAAGATGAGATTCTTGTATACAGCAGATACCTGGCTTGAGTTTTTGTATCCAGTCAGCAAACCTTTGCCTCTTTAGAGGACAATTTAAACCATTCACATTAATTGAGAATATTGATAAGCCTTTTGAGGGTCTGGTGGACATTTTTAATCCTTTTGCAACTATGGAAGTTAGAATTTGATCAAAATTTTCTGGGTGAGTTTACTTTTGTAGTGGAGGATTATGTTGGTCTTTATGGAGGATATGTCTGAGAATATCCTGGAGAGGTAGTTTAGTTATGGCAAATTTCTTCAACATATGAATATCATTAAAGTATTTAATTTCTCCATCATAAATGAAACTCAGTATAGCTGGGTACAGGATCCTGGATTGTAAGTCATTTTGTTTTAGGAGATTAAAAGTCGATGACCATCCTCTTCTAGCTTGAAAGGTTTCAGCAGAGAGATCTGCAGTTATTCTAATATTCTTCCCCTTGTAGGTTATGGTTTTCTTTTGTCTGGCTGCTTTCAGAATTTTCTCCTTCATATTAACTTTAATGAAATTGATTATGATGTGTCTGGGGGATGTCTTATTCAGGTTGAGTCATGCTGGAGTTCTGAAACTGTCTGCTCTCTGAATTTCAGACTCTCTTGGCATGTCTGGAAAGTTCTCTTTCATAATCTCATGAAGAAGAGACTCTGTGCCTTGTGAAGCCACATCGTAGCTTTCGGGGATACCTATAAGACGAATATTGATTGTCCTCGAATTATCCCAGAGCTCTCTGAGAGAGTGATCTGTTTTTGCCCTTCATTTATCTTCCTCTCTGAGAGTTTGGGAGCATTCGAAAGATTTGTCTTCAATGTCAGAAATCCTTTCTTCTGCTTGCTCCATTCTGTTGTACTGAGGGATTCTACTGTGTTTCTCAGATCTTTGAGGGCTGCAACTTCTTGTCTCAATGTGTCAAAATTTTTGGTCATTTGGTCTTTAAATTTGTTGAATTCTTCAGACATCTTTTGGGTTACTGCTTGGAATTCTAATCCGATCTAAATTGCTATCCAGATTCTGAATTCGATTTCTGACATCTCGGCTATTTGTGCATGGAATCTTGTACTGTGTCTGCCCCATTTTTCCTTGGTGGAGTTGATCTACTCTCATTATTGATATTGCCAGAGTTTTTCCATTGATTTTGCCTCATGATTGTTTTTCACTGTTGCCTCTGGGCATCCTCAGAGTTTGGGAGGTTTCTCTCCAAGATTAGACCCCAGTGGGATCACTCTATTGTTGCTGGATCTTTGTGGGAGTGACCCTGTGTACCTCCTCTGGGGCTGCCCCAGCCATGGAGTTCTGGCTATGGGTGCAGCTCTGGAGTGTGACACACCCGTATTCAGCAACAGGGTGGGGGGGGTGCCCACGGTTCTGGGAGTTCCTGGCACCTGGTGACTTTGGCACAGAGAGCCCAAGGCTTCAGCACTCTCTGGCCAGGAGAAGGGCTCCACACAGAGGCAGGGAGGGCTCTGGAGGGCACGTGGCTACCAGAGTCCCTGACCAGACGAGCAGGCCTGTGTGGAGGCAGGGAGGGTACAGGAGAGAGGACGCGAAATTTCGCTGCTCCTGGAGTTCCTGGTCAGTGCATGTGGAGACCCAGCAGGTGCCGCTTGTGGGTCGCATGTCGCGCCTCTGCTCCTATGGAGGTCTGGGCGATCGCAGGTTGCAGGTCCCAGCACTGCTCATATGGAGGTCCTGGAGGGTGCAGGGCACAGGTCATGGGTCATGGGTCACAGTATGGAGGTCCGGGAGGCTGTGGGTCATGGGTGGTGGCACCGCTCGCACGGAGGCGGCCATGGGTCGCAGCGTGGTACAGAGGTCCAGGCAGTTGCCGGTCGTGGTGCCACTCATTTGGGAGGTCCAGGTGTGTGGGGGGCGCAGGTCACAGGTCGCAGGTCATGGCGCCACTGGTACAGAGGTCTGGGTGGTCGTGGGTCCTGGCACCCCTCGCACAGAGGCCCGGGCGGGCACAGGTCACAGGTGCAAGGCTGCGCGGGTGCTGGTGGAGATCCTGGTTGGGGGGGGGATTGGCACGGCCCACAGAGTTTCTTGGTGGGGATGGCACTTGGACTAGCAGACAGGGAGGGGGGACACTGCTCAAGAACTTCCTTCCTCAGTCTCAGCAGGGGTTAGGCTTCTGGTTCATCACCTAAGGGGGTAAGGGCATACTGGAAGTTCAGAATAGCAGGGAAGATCTTCGTTTGATATTTCTGCCTAGCAAGAGAGTGTTCAGGGTCACCCATGGGGTGAGGCAAGAGGTCAAAGGTTCACTGCTTATCCACAGAAAACCGGCAGGAGCAAACAAAGAGAGAACAACAGAAAGTTTCTTCCCAGTATCTTCAAGTGTTTTCCCCACAGTCTTCTAGAATTTTTATTGTTTTGTGTCTTTGATCAAGCTAAAAAGCTTTTGCACAGGTAAGGGTACCACAAACAAAGCAAATAGACAGCCTTCGGAATGGAAGATTTTTGCATGTTATGAATATGACAAAGGCCTGATAACTAGAATTTACAGAGAACTCAAATTAAACAGTAAGAAAAGTGAAAACATTGGGGCAGCTCCTGTGGCTCAGTGAGTAGGGCACCAGCCCCATATACTGAGGGTGGCAGGTTCAAAACCGGCTCCGACCAAACTGCAACAACAACAACAAAAAAAGTACAAACAGCCCTCTCTGTAAGTAAGCAAGAGATTTGAACAGAAACTTCCCCGAGGATGACAGCTCAATGGCCAATAAACACATGAAAAAATGCACAGTCTTTAATTATCAGAGAAATGCAAATAAAAACCACTCTAAGATATCACCTAAACCCAGAAAATTAGCTCACATCACAAAGCCCCAAAACACCAGATGCTGGTGTGGATGTGGAGAGAAGGGAACACTTCTACCCTGGTGGTTGGATTGCAAACTAATACAGCCTTTTTGGAGAGAAGTATGGAGAATCTTCAAAGATCTAAAAGTAAACCTTCCATTTGACCCTGCAATCCCATCACTAGGTATCCACCCAGAAGAACAAAAGTCATTTTACCACAAAGACATTTGCACTAGAATGGTTTTTGCAGCTCAATTCATAATTGCCAAGTTGTGGAAACTACCTAAGTGCCTGTCAACCCATGAATGGATCAACAAGCTGTGGTATATGTATACCATGGAATATTATACAGCCATTAAAAAGATGGAAACTTTACATCTTTTACATTTACCTGGATGGAGTTGAAATACATTCTTCTTAGTAAAGTATTTCAAGAATGGAAAAATAAATATCCAATGTACTCCATGCTAATATGAAATCAATATATAAATAATTGCATGCTCATCTTAACAATAAAACACTAATATAGCCCAGTTTGGAGGTAGAGGGAAGCAGGAGGGAGCAGGAGGAAGGACATTTGGCAGAAAGAGGGAGGTCATGAGCTGGGATCTTACCCAATATGCACATTGTGAGGGTGTATAACATGGCCCCTGAATGAAGGACTCTTCTACAAATGGAACTTTACCCTGGAAGTGAAAACAATGTAACCTAAAAATTGTACCCTCATATTAATTTGAAAAAATAAAAAAATACTCCAAAAAGAGAGTAAATTTAGAGATGGGAAAGAGATTAAAACATATTGGAATTTTTAATTATTTGTTTAAATGCTACAAATTCCATGAGAGCAATGGACTAGCCAGGGTTCTCTGGAGAAACAGATCAAACAGGATATGTATGATATATTTCCATATATGCATAAAAATATATGGCTGGCATGATTATGAAGGCAGAGTTCTGTGATCTGCTTTCTGCAAGCTGCAGACACAGGAAAACAGGTGGTGCAGTTCAGTCTGAGTCCAGAAGCCTCAAATGGGGGAGGCAATGTGCAAGGACAGGAGTACCTGGATGTCCCAGCTCAAGAAGAGAAAGAGAATTCATGCTTCTTCTGCCCTTTTCTTCTAGCTGGGTCCTCAGCAGATGGGGCAATATCAGCTGATGAGGGTTGATTTACTTTACTCAGTCTACGGATTCAAATGCTAATCTCTTCTGGAAACATCTTCATAGACACACCAGAAATAATGTTTTACCAGCTACCTGGGCATCCCTTAGTCCAGTCAAGATGGCACATAAAATCAACCATCAAAGGTCAAGACTACATCTGTCTCCCTAATTGCCTTTTTCCAAAGTACCCAGCATTGTGCCTAGCATAGAAAAGATATTCAACACATGTTTGTTCTATATAATGGAAATGAATGTTGAATCAGGCACTTCATTCAGGGGTTACACATACAGCACATAACTCTCTCAGTGTGTGTAATCAAGAGATAACAATTATTAAAGATGATGAGCATTTGTTCATATGTCTGAAGGCCTTGCGCCTGTCTTCTTCAGAGAAGTTTCTCTTCAAATCCCTTGCCCAGCCTGTGATGGGATCCCTTGTTTTTTTCTTGCTGATGCGTTTGAGTTCTCTGTGGATTCTGGTTATTAAACCTTTGTCAGAGATATACCCTGCAAATATCTTCTCCCATTCTGAGGACTGTCTGCTTGCTCTGCTTACTGTGTTCTTAGCTGTGCAGAAACTTTTTAGTTTGATCAAATCCCAGTAGTGTATTTTTGAAGCTGCTTCAATTGCCCGGGGGGTTCTCCTCATGAAATACTCACCCAGACCAATTTCTTCAAGGGTTTTCCCTGCATTCTCCTCTAGTATTTTTATAGTTTCATGTCTTAAGTTTAAATCTTTAATCCAATGAGAGTCTATCTTAGTTAATGGTGAAAGGTGTGAGTCCAATTTCAGTCTTCTGCAGGTTGCCAGCCAGTTCACCCAGCACCATTTGTTAAATAGGGAATCTTTTCCCCACTGAATGTTTTTAATTGGCTTGTCAAAAATCAAATAGTGGTAAGTAGCTGGATTCATCTCTTGGTTCTCTATTCTGTTCCATCAGAGAAATGCAAATCAAAACTACTTTGAGATATCATCTAACTCCAATGAGACTAGCCTATATCAGAAAATCTCAAGACCAGAGATGTTGGCATGGATGCGGAGAAAAGGGAACACTTCTGCACTGCTGGTGGGAATGCAAATTAATACATTCCTTTTGGAAAGATATATGGAGAACACTCAGAGATCTAAAAATAGATCTGCCATTCAACCCTGTAATTCCTCTGCTGGGCATATACCCAGAAGACCAAAAATCACAACATAACAAAGATATTTGTACCAGAATGTTTATTGCAGCCCAATTCATAATAGCTAAGTCATGGAAAAAGCCCAAGTGCCCATCGATCCACGAATGGATTAATAAATTGTGGTATATGTATACCATGGAATACTATGCAGCCTTAAAGAAAGATGGAGACTTTACCTCTTTCATGTTTACATGGATGGAGCTGGAACATATTCTTCTTAGTAAAGTATCCCAAGAATGGAAGAAAAAGTACCCAATGTACACAGCCCTACTATGAAACTAATTTGGGACTCTCACATGAAAGCTATAACCCAGCTACAACTTAACAATAGGGGGAAGTGGGAAAGGGAGGGGGGTGGGTAGAGGGAGGGGGATCGGTGGGATCACACCTGTGGTGCATATTACAGGGGTATTTGCGAAACTTGGTAAATGTAGAATGTAAATGTTTTGGCACAGTAACTGAGATAACGCCGGAAAGGCTATGTTAACCACTGTGATAAAAATGTGTCAAATGGTTTATGAAGCGAGTGTATGATGCCCCATGATCATATCAATGTATACAGTTATGATTTAATAAAAAAAAAGAGATAACAATTATTGTACCCTTTGAGTATACAGTCACACTGAAACTCAGCAAGGCAAGGTTTGCACCCAAAAGCAAGATTTGAGAAACTAAGGCATTTTTGCTTTTCGATGCAGCTTCAGCTGTTGGCAAAGGACATGAAAGACATCAATGTGTACATCCGCATCAGACTTCCTCTAAGTGTTAGACAATGACAGCGTTTAAAATTCTCGATGAATTTGGAAATATCTGATGACTTGAACCATTGAGCTTATGATATCTTTTTTGTTTTTCAGGCAACAATTTCACTTCTACACCATAAATTAAATCTATTCAACATTCCTGGAAAAAAAGATCACACCAAGCCAGCAATTTTCCACACCATTTAGAAATAGCACTGGAAGGCATGTATTGTCTTGTCTCCCAACCACTTCTTTACTCCTGGTTGGAGAACTTCTGATACTCACTGGGTATAAAGCCTCAAGCATCGGGATATCCCTACCTCCTCAGCCACTGTGTCCTTGCCCAAGGCTGTCATAGACCGGGGTGGCTACTGGGCGGCCCATGGTGTCTTGGGGCTGAACTTCCAGCACACACCCCTACAGGTGCTGTTCTAATGTTTCCTGCCTTTGCTACAATGGACACAGCCACCACCCTTATCAGTCACCATTAGGATATTTGTGAATGTGTGTGAGTGTATATTTGTGTGTGTTTGAGTGTATATGAGTGGGTGTGTGTATGTCTGTGGGTATGTGTGAGTATGCAGAAGAGGGTGGATATAAATGTGTGAATGTGTGACAGTATGTGTGAGTGTGTGAGGGTGTGAGCACATGCAGGCTCTCTGCTCTACTCCAATCACTTTCTACCTGGTCTCTCTCCCTACGTCTGCCCCCCCACAAATCCTTGTCACAGCATGGAGTGCTGACACACAGCGTGGAGTCTCTATTTGTGAGGTGATAGCATCCTATCATTGCCGTGCCTAAGGTCCTCCATTAACCTCCCACTGAGCTCAGAATAAAACCTGGCTCCTCACCACAGCCCACTGTACACAGGGCTGAGTCCTGCCTGCTGCTCAGAGCCGGCTCTGCCCCCTCCTTCCTTCTCGCCCATGGGGGCCACTTCTGTCCAGCCCAGGGTGTGCTGAGCTCTCTGGCACTATGAGGGCTCATTATTTCCTCCCTGCCCAGCCCTCCCCCCAGCACCTTGTCCTCTGGCAGGTGTGTCAGAAAAGCCCTTGTCTTCAGGAGGCACGTGACCTCATCTGCATGGACGGTCTCCTCACTGCCAGAACATGGGGATGTGAAGCAGAGCCAGATGGATCTTGCCCCTTACTTTACCCCCAGGGCCCCCAGCAGGCCCCAAGAATCTAAAAAAGTGAGTGGTGTGTACAGCTGGCTGGGAACCTGGTCTGCCTCTGGGGAGTTGCCCTTGGCCACATCTTAGCCCCTCCGAGCCCACTTGTCCCATTTTTCATCCTCCCACACTCTCCAGGAATCTCCTCTGACCAGGCCATAGGATTTCAGGGACCAATGTGCGCCACGCCTGTAGGGTAGTTGTGTGGTGAAATTCTCATCACATTGAAGGCTACATCACTGTTGCAACCTGACAAGAACAGAGTGAATACACTGCCTAAGCCTTCACCCACAGGCGTCTACAGCACGATGTGTAAGTCAGAACGTGGGGCAATGCTCGACTTCACTCCCACTGAGCTCACACGGGGCTCGCTCAGGATGCACAGAGAGCACGTGGTCCACCCATCACCACCACTCCTGTTGGGCAAGATAAGGTTTCTTTCATTCCATGTGGCCACACATTGTCCTCCTTCATGCCTGCCCTTTACAACTGCCCTCCATCTGCCTTTGGAGCTAGAGACCACCGCAGGGCCCTCTGGCTTCTCCCGGGCCTTTGTAAGGTGCCCCTTTGATGTGCTCTTCCTCGTCTGTTCAAACAACACTCTGAGTTTCTTGCAGGTGGCAATCCAGGCAATCCAGAGACTGGCTGGGTGGCCTTGCTTTTTTATGCAGAAGTGTTGAGAAAGACCTGTCAAACTCTGGGGATAATTAGCCTTTGTGGCTTTTCATTAAGACTGAGATTGTCACTCAGCACAGATATAGCCCACTGGGACGAGGACAGAGATGGGCAGCTGCTTCTCTGGCCTCTTACAGTCTCAGTTACCTGGTGGGGGAAAATTCTGATTTCCATCTCTACATTCCTTAGGTGAAATTTGACAATAGTTTGCCCACATGGTGCGTTTGTGTATTTTCTTCAGGGAACATAGAGTCCAAATGTTAAATAATGTATTTGACTGAGGATAAACAAGTTGTCAACTGGGAGCAGGTGAAATATTCATAGGTTTACTAACCTCATATGATCAGCAGGATTGGTACTGACTTTTCCGTTTAACTTTTATTTGGAGATAATTCTAGATCCATAGACTCTTGAAAAGATAGTATGGAACAGTTTCACACACCTTCCCCAGTTTCCCCCAAACTTCTGTGACTGTGGCACAGTATCAAAGAAGGAAATGGACAGCAGTTCTCTGTGTGTGCGTAGCCGTGTCACCTGGTCCCTTGCGAAGATTTGTGTAACCTTGGCCATCCATGTTCAGAGCTGGCCCAGCAAGATGAAGGTCTCCCTCCTGCTTCCTCTTTAGAGTACTACCCCTCACTCCCCTCACAGCCCTAAGCCCTGATGTTTTCCAAATGTCATTACAGAAAAAAAGGAAAAGGAACACTCATGGCCAAAAGGCATGAAGAGGTGTCTCACCAAAGACAACATGCAGGTGGCAAACAGCACATGAAAAGACATCAGCGCCACTGGCCATCAGGGGAGAGCAAGGGGAAGGTGACGTGTGACATCACCACTCACCTGCCAGGGTGGCTGAAACAAAAACCAGGGACACCACCATACACTGGGGAGGGCTCAGACAAACTGGGTGCCCTGGCCATTGTGGTGGGCATGCAAAACTGTGCGGCCCCAAGCTTTGGCTCTGTTACACCAATCTCTCCAAATTTCAGATAATTTACCCTTACCTACAACCTGTGCTTCTCTAGACTCAAGAACATCAACAAAAAAATGCTTATGCCACCAGGCTGGTCTCCTACTGGTGATGTGGTTCAGGTCCTTGTGGGGTCCCAAAGCACAGCCAGGGCCAGGACCCACAGATGCTAGCAGCTGAGTTTGATGCCTATGGCCCCAAGAGCCGAGTGCCTGCCCTTGTTCTCTGCTCCATAGACAGTGTATCCCCTGGACTCTGCCCAGCCTGGTGGGCTGTGCCAGACCCACAATGCCACAGCTGCTCACCCTTCTGTGCCTGTCCATACGTGTGCCATTCTGATAGTCAGTAGCTCCAGCCCCTCCCTTGGCTGAGTCCAGCCCATCTCCCCCTGCCCTGAGAACTTTGTCCACCTCCTCTGCCTACCCCCAGGGCCACCCTCACTTTACCCCTGCATGTACCACTTTGAATTTTGGTTCCCTGGGGAAGCTTCTCTCTTCCCCATTAGACCTGAAGGGCAGGGTGCACAATTGATTGCTCCCACGCCCCAAGCTCTGTGCACAGAAGGTGCTCAGTAATGTTGCTAAGCTAAGGCGGCCCGGAGAGGAAAGTGTTCATCTTAGCTCCATCTCACAAATTGAGGAAGCACGCAGAGGGCTGAAGTCTGGATTTACAGGGAGGATTTCTCTCATTCCAGGACAATGCATGGCTGTTGTGCAAATCTCAAAAATATACTCAAGAAAGTTACAGAACATTTAACCCCTATGCAATCCCACCATCACTGCCAATATGTTGGTGTTGTAACTTTCCGAATGTTGTGTCAGGCTTAACTTTGCATGTTGCTATTCAGGCTAAGAATAAAAAGAACACTGAAAATGGAAGCACGGGGCCCGGGTGGCGAGGCCTGCTCAGCTCTCACGTGGGGTACACCTGCCCCAGCACGGCCACTTGCATCTGCATCCTGACCAGCCCACTGAGACCCTCTCTGCTTTTACATACTTTTAAAAAGCATCCCATCTGCAAGAGGGACTTTACCTAACAATTGCAATCAGTTTATTGTACCCTCAATGAATCCCCAACAATAAAGAAAAAAAAAAAAAAAGCATCCCATCTGTCTCTAAGGGGAAGGAAGGAAAGAAGGAGAATCCGAGCTAGCGTAGATGGATGCTAAGGGTTCGGGGAGGAAACGACAGACAGCATTTGAACAGGAGTCCCAAACCTTTCCTACAAGGACCAGGTGGTAAGTATTTTAGGTTTTGTGAACCTGCTGAAAATACTCGGCCATTTTCATGAAAAAAAAAAAAAAAAAAAAACCTGTGGTCAATATGCAAATGAGAGTGCATCTGCCTTCCTGAGACTGCGTCTGAACAGCAGCGTAGGAAATAGGTGGCTTTCAGACACCAAGAACGATCAGGGTAACCTGGACTCTAAACTTCCTGGAATGTAACAAGATGGAATAAATTTATCAAACCATTGGCTTTGACAGCCTGTGTTCTCTATTTTTCACAGGAACTGGGACCTTTCTGAGAACTCGGCTTGCTTCAGACACCTCCTCCCCCCCGCCCCCCATGCCTCTGCACAGATGCTTTGGGCACAGGTTTCATGCTGTGTGACGGTTCCTCTGTCCTGGGAGAGCCTCGGGAAGGGAATGCCACCTTGAAGGGCGAAAAACAAGTCCTGGAAGATGGCATGAAGTGCGATAGCATTTCCAGAAAGCCCCACATAAAACTGACTGAGCAATTCACTCTTTGTGGGTACACGCATGCTGCATCGGTTTCTAAGGGAGTAACCGTGATAAACACGGTTTCAGACCACAAGCAGCCAGAGGCACCTCTGAGAGCGACTGGCAGTGGGTGTCAGTGATGCCCTCAGCTCGGGCAGCAGGTCGAGTTCCAACCTCCCAGCCTCATTACTGGGCCATGTAACGCACACGTGCCTCAGGTGGTCCTTCGCTTACATCCAAAGGAGCACGTGTCACGTGGAACCTAATTGGGGTGCTGTGTGTTTCTGCAAGAAGAGAAACATGACCTGTGCTCACACCTTTGTTCTTTCCACAAGGCTGAGCACCCTTCTCCCCACTCCTCTGACCCAGCTTCCTGCTCTGGCAACTTTCTGCACACAGGTGTCTTCCAGGAAGCCAGGTGGGCACCACGCTCCTTGAAAAGCTCAGTGCCCCACGGCTGCTTCCAGAGAAAACTAAGCCACAGTGTAGTCTTTGAGGACATGCAGGCAAAATAGCGCATTGACCCCGAACTGGTTTTTCTTAACAAGTGATGGGTCATGTGTCCACCCACCCCTGCTGCCTCCTCTAGGAAGTCTTCCCAGACAGCTCAATTTGTGTCTGTGCTATGGGCTGAACTGTGTTCCTCAAAATTCAAATCTTGAAATCTTAACTCCAGGACCCCAGAATGTAACCTTATTTGTAGATAGGGCCTTTATGCAGGTAATTAAGGCAAAGTGAGGTCATCAGGGTGGGCCCTAATCCAATGACTTGTGTTCTTATAATCAGGAGATTAGGACACACACACAAAAGACACAAGAGAAGACAGCTGTCAAAGAGCCGAGCAGAGGGGCCTCCGGAAGAAGCAGGCCCTGCCAACCTGGAGCTCAGACTTCCAGCCCCCAGGCCTGGGAGAGCAGGCACTGCTGTGGGGCAAGCCACCCGGTCTGGGGGCTTTATAATAGCAGACATGTGGCTGTCTTTGCCTCCCCTCCTGTGGTCCTGGGACAGACCTGAGGCACGGCTAACCCAGGCCAGCTTGGGATCCGCCCCCTACTACTTCCTGAGTGACATTTGCTACATTTCTCGCGTTTTAGGGACCTCAGTTTCCTCATCTGTAAAATTGGGATAAGACATACATGATATGACGGTCCTCAGGACCGTAATGAAGATCAGGTGAATTCGTGTGACATTTAGGACAAGGCCTGACCTAGAGAAACACCCCAAAATGATGTTGGCTGTTATTACATGAAGACTTTTATTTAGCGAGCAAATATGCCCTGAGCACTACTGTGCCCTGGGGACAAACAAGCCTGGTGACTCTCCCTCCTCATTTTGGTGGTCAGTCCAGTAGACCCAGCTCAAAGCACTACATGGCCTAGAAGGGACGTGTCAGCATCCTCCTGGCTCCAGGGACACCTGGCTTTACCCATTGCTACACCCCAAGGGTTTGCACAGTTGCTGGTATACATTAGGTGTTCACGGTGAATGACCTTTGGAGGGTGGGTCCCCATTCACTAAGCTCAGCCCTTTCCTCCCTGTCATTTAGACAGAGCTCAGAACCCTGCCCCCCCTGCAGCCCCCAGGGCTACTTGGTTCCTGGGTTCACTCCCAGCTGCCTCTTCTTCACGCGAAGTCCACAGCTGCGTAGATGAACCTCCCTTCCTGGCCTTTGTCCATTCATTTATCCATTTGTCTCACTTGGTAAGGTACAATGGGCCCTGTGAACCCCTCATTCCTTCAGCAAGTCCCTGCTTAGAATCTGCCACCTGCCTGCACAAACCCAAGAAGCAAGGCCTGGATCTGAGGGCTGAAGGCAGCAGGGCCAAGGACACAGCAGCTCTATGTGACTCCAGGGCTGCAGTCCACAGCCTTCCACAGCCCTCTCACAGTCCTGTGGGAGCAGAGAAGGGGGCTTCTGCACTGGGTCAGAACAAAGATCTGCACCCCCACCCCAGGGCAATGTCTGGTGTGGGCCTGGAAGATGGGAATGTCTGGGTTTGACAAATGGAGAAGGGGAGACCCAAGCCCAGGGAAGCCTGAGAAAGTCCAGGGTCTTCTGAGGAGCAGGAGGTTGAATGGGGGGGGGGCTGCAGGGGTCGTGGGTGCTGTGTTTGCTGCAGCAGAAGGCTATGTGTCTGTAATGTCGGAACTGGCCACGCCTAGCATGCAGGTCTATGCAGATTACTTTAATCTATGCCCTAGGTCATTTGAAGGAGCCTAATCTGGACAGCTACATTACTGGGCTGGACGTTCATAGGTTGGCATTCAGAAGGCTCGGAGGCAGCTCCACAAGACCTCAGTCACTGCCTTCCAAATTATGCTAGAGAGTCTGTTCCTTTGCATGTTAGAAATACTTTTCCACTGGTGACATGGTGCTGTTTCAGGGGCATACAGGACTAGACATACACTCCAGGGACCGGGAGGGATACCTTGGAGGTCCCTGGGGTTCCTATGTGTACCCGCAACAGAAGAGGCAGACCCAGGCTCTAACTAGGTCAGCTCATCCCTATAGCAAAAATGTCCCAGCCTCCTGAGCAACCCTTGGCACACGTCCACAGTGGAGCACCTGCAGATCAGAGTTGTAGTTCAGGCTTACAGGATCAGTGCATGCTCTGCTCTGTGAGTCTTGCTTGGAAGTATCTGTGCCCCAGAAACCATAGGCCTAGCTCTGAGACCCTGTGAATCCTTAAAAAGAGACTCTCGGGTGGGAATGGCCGACATGGTTCAAGTCCTTGCAGGTCAGTCAGAGAAGGGGTGAGCTGCAGGGCTGACATCAACGTCCCACTTTCAGCAGAGCCTGGCCAGGCCTCAGGTCTCCACATAAGGCAACCAGAAGAACCAGCCCCCTGGGCTCCTTGGCATCACGAACCCAGAGGACTTCAGTGGGACTCAGCCTACCTTCACAGTTACCGGTTTTTGATTACAGCGCCGGGCATTCATCACTGCACCATCTAAATAATGGCACAGCTGCTGCTATGGGCCTAGCTCATACTATTTCCAGGAATGTCTCAGATCTTTCATAGACTTTTTAAAGTGTGGTTGTTTTTTTTAAGGCTTAGGTCATTCACAAATCTGTTATGCCAATGATACAAATAAATAAGCAAAAAAGAGACATCATTTTTTCCTGGTGAACTATACCTCTGTTGTGCCTTAACGCCGTACAGGAGCTGGCAGGAACACTGAAGTTCCTTAAAGTATGTGTGATGTTCAGGATATTTTGCCAGAATGTATAACTGACATTCAGACTGAGCCAACATTTCCACAGTTCTTTCTGGCCTCAATCACATCATGCACACATATTACAAAGGGGCCATTCGGCTGTGAGACCCTGAGACCTGGCAGCCTGTCTGAGGCCTACAGCAGGTAAGGGGGGCTCCCTTCTGGTTTTGTTCTGCTGCTAATCCAGTGATTTACATGCAAAAGAAGCAAATTTCCCAAAAGAAAACCAGAAAATCAATTAACTAAAGGTATCATATTTTTCTTTACAAGCAATTTTCAGTCCTTTCTGGAACAAAGTGTGCACACATGTATACTTGTATGCATAACATGCTTTCGCTAGTGAATTATGATAGTAAATTTCTCCCATTTATTTTCCATCAGCAAACTGTAATTATTTTCACCAAATTTGTGACATAAGAAATTGGTTTAGTGAGAAAGTTTGTTGCTGTTTTCACCGATGAGTGGCAGGTCTTTAGGGAAGGCCTGGAGAGGAGGGGTGGGCAGAAGTAGCCCCTCAGCCCTTCTGCAGGTCCCCCCAGAGTAAGCGTTTCTCAGGGGCACTCATCCATGTCATATCCCCAGGGATCTATCCATGGCTGGCCTTTGGGAACTACTCATGTTGTTGGAGAACGAATGCACTGATGAAGAAATGAATTGGAAAACTCAGTTCCTCCACATCCATCAAACTCTACTTTCTGGGCCTCTCTGTCCAGACCAGCACAGAGCAGAACTTCAGCCACAGATGTTGACTCAGATTTGGGCAGTTTGGTGGCATGTGAGGCTCTATCTCCTCTTCAGAGGTGAAACAGATGAAAGGAGACATCCCAGCAAAGTCCTTCTCCATAAATTAACCTGTTCGTTGAAGCAGTTATGCAGGGTGGGGTTTTTTTGTTTTGTTTTTGAGGCAGAGTCTCACTATGTCGCCCTTGGTAGAGTGCTGTGGCATCACAGCTCACAGCAACCTCAAACTCTTGGTCTTAAGCGATTCTCTTGCCTCAGCCTCCCAAGTAGCTGGGACTACAGGAGCTGGCCACAAGGCCTGGCCCAGCTATTTTTGTTGCAGTTGTCATTGTTGTTTAGCTGACCCAGGCTGGGTTCAAACCCGCCAGCCTCGGTGTATGTGGCTGGCGCCCTACTCACTAAGCTACAGGCACGGCCAGTTATGCAGTCTTTTTTTGTTGTTGTTAAATCATAGCTGTGTACATTTAGTGCAATGAATGGGTACAACGTGCGGGATTCATACACAATCTGAAATATTCTCATCAAACTGTTCAATGTGGCCTTCATGGCATTTTCTTAGTTATTGTATGTAGGCATTTGTATTCTGCATTTAGTAAGTTTCGCCTGTACCCATTCCAAGATGCACCGTAGATGTGGCCCCACCATTACCCTCCCTCCACCAAAACCTCCCCACTCCCTTCCCCTTCCTTGGCCCTTTCCCCATAGTCTTGTGCTATAGTTGGGTTATAGCCTTCATGTGAAAGCTAATTTAGCTTCATAGTAGAGCTGAGTACACTGGATACTTTTTCTTCCATTCCTGAGATACTTTGCTAAGAAGAATATGTTCCAGCTCCATCCATGTAAACATGAAAGAGGTAAAGTCTCCATCTTTCTTTAAGGCTGCGTAATATTCCATAGTATACATGTACCACAATTTGCTAGTCCATTTGTGGGTCGATGGACACCTGGGCTTCTTCCATGATTTAGCAATTATGAATTGGGCTGCAATAAACATTCTGGTACAGATGTCTTTGTTATATTGTGCCTTTTGGTCGTCTGGGTATAAATCTAGTAAAGGAATTATAGGATTGAATGGCAGGTCTATTTTTAGGTCTCTAAGTATTCTCCAAACATCCTTCCAGAAGGAATGTATTAGTGTGTATTCCCACCAGCAGTGTAGAAGTGTGCCCTTTTCTCCACATCCATGCCAATATCTCTGGTTTGGGGATTTTGTTATGTGGGCTACTCTTACTGGGGTTAGGTGATATCTCAAAGTAGTTTTGATTTGCATTTCTCTGATGATTAAGGATGATGAGCTTTTTTTCAAGTGTTTGTAGATTGTGCATCTGTCTTCTTTAGAGAAGTTTCTCTTCAAGTCCCTTACCCACCCTGAGATGGGGTCACGTGTTCTTTTCTTGCTAATACGTTTGAGTTCTCTGTGGATTCTGGTTATTAGACCTTTATCGGAGGTATAACCTGCAAATATTTTCTCCCATTCTGAGGGCTGTCTGCTTGTTTTACTTACAATGTTCTTGCCTGTGCAGAAGCTTTTTAGTTTGATCAGGTCAGGTCCCAGTAGTGTATTTTTGATACTGCTTCAATTGCCTGGGGAGTCCTCCTCATAAAATACTCACCCAGGCCGATTCCTTCAAGAGTATTCCCTACACTTTCTTCAAGTATTTTTATAGTTTCATGTATTAAGTTTAAATCTTTTATCCAGTGAGAGTCTATCTTAGTTAATGGTGAAAGGTGTGGGTCCAATTTCAATCTTCTACAGGTTGCCAGTCAGTTTACCCAGCAACATTTGTTAAATAGGGAATCTTTTCCCCACTGAATGTTTTTAATTGGCTTGTCAAAGATCAAATAACAGTAAGTAGCTGGATTCGTCTCTTGGTTCTCTATTCTGTTCCAGACATCTACTTCTCTGCTTTTGTGCCAGTACCATGCTGTTTTGATCACTATCGATTTATAGTACAGTCTCAGGTCTGGTAGCGTGATTCCTCCTGCTTTATTTTTATTGCTGAGTAATGTTTTGGCTATTCGAGGTTTTTTCTGATTCCATATAAAACGAAGTATTATTTTTTCAAGATCTTTAAAATATGACCATGGAGCTTTAATAGGAATTGCATTAAAATTATATAATGCTTTGGGTAGTAGGGACATTTTAACAATGTTGATTCTTCCCAGCCATGAGCATGGTATGTTTTTCCATCTGTTAACATCTTCGGCTATTTCTTTTCTTAAAGTTTCATAGTTCTCTTTGTAGAGATCTTTCACATCCTTTGTTAGGTATACTCCCAAATATTTCATCTTCTTTGGCACTACTGTGAAAGGAATAGAGTCCTTGACTGTTTTTTCAGCTTGGTTATTGTTGGTATATATAAAGGCTACAGATTTATGGGTGTTGATTTTGTAGCCTGAGTCATTGCTGTATTCCTTGATCACTTCTAAAAGTTTTGTAGTAGAATCCCTAGTGTTTCCCAGATATACGATCATATCATCTGCGAAGAGTGAAAGTTTGATCTCTTCTGACCCTATGTGGATACCCTTGATCGCCTTTTCTTCCCTAATTGCAATGGCTAAAACTTCCATTACAATGTTAAAGAGCAAAATGGAGACAATGGGCAACAGTTATGCAGTCTTAATTCCAGCTCTTTCTTCCCTAAAGAAACATGCAGAGAGAAATGAGGCTAGACCTTAAAAAAAGACAGACTCGGCTCAGTGCCTGTGGCTCAAGTGACTAAGGCGCCAGCCACCTACACCTGAGCTGGTGGGTTCAAATCCATCCCAGGCCCACCAAACAACAATGACAGCTGCAACCAAAAAATAGCCTGGCGTTGTAGCAGGCACCTGTGGTCCCAGCTACTTGGGAGGCTGAGGCAAGAGAATCGCTTGAGCCCAGGAGTTGGAGGTTGCTGTGAGCTGTGATGCCACAGCAGTCTACCCAGGGCGACAGCTTGAGGCTCTTGTCTCAAAAAAAAGAAAAAAGAAAAAAAGACAGAGACTCAGGTGCTGCCTGTGGCTCAAAGGAGTAGGGCGTTGGCCCCATATGCCAGGGGTGGCAGGTTCAAACCCAGCCCCGGCCAAAACTGCAAAAAAAAAAAAAAAAAAAAAAGACAGAGACTCTACTTCTTTTACATTTACATGGAACTGGAACATATCCTACTTAGTAAAGTATCTCAAGAATGGAAGAAAAACTATCCAATGTACTCAGTACTATTATGAAACCAATTTACAATCACTCACACTTTCATATGAAGAATAGATCACAACTACGGCCCAAGATGAAGGAGGGAGGAGGGGGGGAGGGGAGGGGAGTGGGAGGTCAGATCAAGCGAGGGTGAATGGTGGGATCACACCCATGGTGCATAATGCAAGGATACATGTTAGATCTATTAGTATAGAGTATAAATGTCCTAACACAATAATTAATTAAAAGAGATGAGGTATATATTAACCAGTGTGATGTAAGTGTTCCTAATTCTATATGAAATCAGCACATTGTACCCCATAAATGCATTAATGTATACATGATCTATGTGTTTATGATTTAATAAAAATAAATTAAAAAAAAAAAAGAAATGAGCCTGGAGGAATAGCCCATATGCTGGCCAATAATGTCGCCTGAGTCTCCCCGAACTGCTGAGACCTGCCCCAATGCGTAGTCCAGAGTCGGAGAAGCCTGGCCTCCCCAAGATGCCCACACAGCCTCACCCTGTCACTGTAACTTGTGCCCCAACACTTGCTCCTCCTAAGCTCCTTGGAGGTATTGAGCACATCTGTGTTCCGGTATCCCTATATCTTTACACAATGTCTGGCACAGAGTAAAAATTTAGTAAGTGACCATCAAATGTAGGATGACTATCTATCATACATATTTGTTGGATTGTGTTGTAAGGGGAATCAAAGTCTCTGCTCTCCGTAGATGTAAGAACTGTGTCTTAGTTACCTTGATATTTTAGCACCTAGAAAACTGTCTGGCTCAGGGTTGATCTTCAATAAACAGTGAGTGTATAAACTCATGCATCTAATAAATACTTATTAATGCCCTAAAAATGGGCAGAATTTTATTGTTGAAGTTATTCAATCACATTATCCCTTTAAAGGCAATGAAAAGGAATAACCCCCAAACTAAAAAGAGATGGGCTAAAATGTCATTCTTCTATTGTTGAACATTTAGTTTTCACTTTTCAAAAATCTTGCATTTTATAAATAACTCTACTAGAATGTTCTTATAGGTAGATCTCTTTGCATAACTTTTATTATTTTCAGACTTGGATTAAATTGATTTTTAAGTCAGATTTAAACCTTGGACACAAACTACCATGCTGTTTTTCAGAATTGCAAAGACAGTGTCCTCTCTCCTTGGGTAACTAGGTATGCACAATAACCCTAAAACTCCTTGTTAAAAATACAGAGCAAACAATGATAGCTCATCATCATTTTTATTTTCCTTTCTTCCTAACTTCCCCTGCTGTTTAATTGCCAAGTTTGTAAGCTGATATTATGCCATAGTTTGAATAAGAAAAAATTGGTCTCCCAAGCAGGAAGCTCCTTTCTCTACAAGTTCATGGAAAGACCAAAAGATCCTCCAGATGTGTCTAGTTAAAACTAGAATGCTAAATAAATAAATATATATATACATATATATACACACACAATGCTGCCCATTCTGAGCACACACTTCCTGTCCATATTTAGAATGTTGAGAGACCAACACTGTTTATATCCAACCGATCAAGCTCAGGAAATGGTCCATCACATCAAATTGATTCGCCATTTAATTTTCGTGGGATCTAGTCTTCATGATCACACGGCTCTGGAATTTAGCAAGTCAGTGCATGCACAACCCGTGGACCAACACAGCAAGTGGCTGTGAAGGATCAAACATTTTGAAAGCAAGATCCCATTCAAATGTTGGGAGACTACACAAGGGCAGTATGTGTTGTACATTTTGTGCATTCCAAACACAGTGAACATTTTGTTTTATTTAATCAGGAGAGTAATATGATCAGATTTAGTTTGTGGAATGGTAATCCACCAGCTGTGGGGAAGGGGTGTCAGGGGAGACCTGTTGTGAGCTCTTGGTGGTAACAGAGACAAAATCTTACAAGGAACTTAACTCAGGCGGACACGGGAGAATTCAGTATAGACTTGAGACAACACCAGGGTGGGGACTTGGGGCGTCTGATGGATAACTTGAGAAGGGACCAGGAAGGAGCAAGGAAAGCAAGGGGAGTCTCAGAACAGATCCTTGAGAAAGAAAGCAAAGGACAAAATCCGGGCTCAGAGTCTAGAAAGACTGGCCCAGGCCCAGTACCAAGAAGGATGGGGAGGGAGGTTACCCAAATCTGCCTAAGGGACCAGTGAACCCCCCTAAGAAGAAAGTCCTGAGCTGGGAGAGATCCTCAAAGGCAGAGAACAGGTGGGTGAGCACGCACAGTCCCAGATGAGAACAAGCCAGACCTGGGGTTGGGGTGCAGGCTGTGTAGACAGAGGTGAATGCAGCCCAGGAACTGGAAAACTCTAGATTGTGAAGAAGGCAGAGTCATAGTCCCCCAAAGATGTCCACCCACATCTCAACCCCTGTCATCTGTAAATATGTTTCTCCAGGTGGCAATGAGACTTTGTGGCTGATAACTAAATTAAGGATTTTGCAGTGGAACAAGTATCCCAGATTATCCATGTAGGCCCTATGTAGTCATAAGGGTCCTTAAGTGTGAAAGAGGAAGCCAAGGGGTCTGAGGAGATGACACAATGGAAGCAAAAGTCAGAGTGGTGACATGGTTGGCTTTGAAGATGGAGGAAGGGGCTACAAGCCAAGGGATGCAGGTGGCCTCTAGAAGCCAAAAAGCCAAGGAAACAGAGATTATTCCCTAGAGCCTCAGCCCTTGCCAATACCTTGATTCAAGCCTCGTGAGATCTACGTCGAACTTCTGATCTGCAGAACTGTAAAATAATAAACCTGTGGGATTCTGCAAGCTGCTGCATTTGTGGCGATTTATTTTAGTAGCCACAGGAAACTAATCCATTGCCTGGTTAGAGACAGCACAAGAATCTGAATTTATAAATGAATTACAAGTGTTTCTGAGGGGCCCTCTGGAGGAGGCCCTGGGACCACTGAGTTTGCAGAAGGAACATGTGCACAGGGCTGTTATAAAGGCCACTCTGGTGGGGTTTGAAGGCACAGGACCTCCAGGGAGCATCTGGCGGGGCTCACTGACTCGGCCCTGTTGCAGGGGGAAGCCCTCTCCAAAGCATGACTGATGGCAGAAAACTTTTATTTATTTGTTTATTTGGCCACTTTTTCGTTACTATTTCCATGACTTATTAGTATCCTTCAAGTAAGAAGATAAAGGTAAAACCGTGGATTGGGCTCCCTGCTGTAGAATATGTCTCACCTGTTTGTGTTGCTGAGTGTGGGCCTTACTGGGCACCCTAGGAGAGCATTACAAATCCAACTAGTCACATCCAGTTCTAACAATGGATTCAAAAAGAAAAGGAAAATTATGCATTATCTCCCATCTGGTAAAGCAGACAGTCACAGGTTTGTGGACTATGCTCCAGGAATAATATAGCTAGAATAACCAGTTTCTTAGCAAGAATGTCCATTCTTCAGAGGCACAGTCTAGCTGAACAGCAGGCCCGGAGAAGGATGATCCTAGGGGAAACCTATCTCCTCTAGGCTCAAGCCCTTTCAAAAGAAAACCTTGCCCTCAAGCTAGTCTGCAGGGAGGCATGCTTGGCAGCTTATAATGCAGGAAGGAACATTTATATTTTTGAGAGAGACCAGGAACCAAGAAGTGAATACCGGGAGGTGCTATAGCTGCTTATTTTGCACTTGGAAGTCTGTTTCTTCATTCATTCAAGATTTATTTACTGCACACATACTAGGTGCCAGACATGACAGGCTGGAGGTCGAACACTGAACCAAGCCCACTTGCTTCTTGCCTTCCTGCAGGGGAGGGAAGGATCTACAACCTGAATTCTCAGGTGTGGCCCCTGCATCCCTCCCACCCACCTCCCCAGTCAGAGCCCACAGAAGCCAGTGTGTGGAACCAACTTCCCTTCCGGCCCTCTTTGGCATTCCCAGCACCTGCTCAATCAATTTGAATCAGTTAAGCACAATTTGAATGCAGGGTTTTAGACAATTACTTTAGTTGGAAGCAGTAATATTTATTTCATGATACCTTTGGGCCTAGACATGAGCTCCTGCAGATACGTTTCTGCCGACATCTGGGAGGGAGAGAAGCACATGAAAACTCAACTTGACGGGGTCCTAGGAAGGATTATGAAGGGAGGAACAATGGGCAGGACATTGTCCATCCTGAAGGGGACAGAGCAAGTGTTCCAAGCTTGAGGTGTAAGCAGGACACTTCAAAAATACAAGCTTTTTACGTATCTCAGAAAGTCGAAGCATCAAGGTGTCATTTTCCCTAAATTGTTTTCAGGACTTGGGATTGTTTGTCTTTAGCTCCGTATTGTGGATTTAAGTTCTGTCCGTAAATAAACTCCAATAACTAAAATACATTTTTTTTAAACTGAAGATCATGGAGGAAAGCTTCTAACTGACAGGACGCAAAACTGAAAAACAAACTGTGAAACTGAAATGGCCCTTCCCTGTGAGTTACTGGGGCAGTGCTTGCAGACACCAGGAAAAGCAGGCCCTCGGCACCTGCACACAGCCCCTTCTGAAAGTCTCCTTTCAGCTAATCTCCTTCTGGTGGCTTTGTGATGGAGCCTGGCCCTGCCACCCCACCTCCATCTTCCTCTGGGGTTGGCACCCGCCTTGAGCTGGTCTCTGGAGCTGGGGGTGCTGCACTTCCAGCCTAAACTGTCATCTTCCCTCCACTGTCAGGGCAAGGCAGTGCAGTTCAGAGCCCTCAGTGACCGCAGGGAGGCCAGCAGCAGGGAGGCTGGAATTGCAGGGGCCAGAGCCAGAGAACCACCTGGCTGAGAGTTGGCTTCTGGCAAACCCAGCCTTGGGTGAGGCCAGTGGCCTGGTCCAGCTGCTATCTGCTAACTGAAACAAAGCAAGCACCAACTACACTGAAAAGCAGAAAATGGATACTAATTTTGATGGCAAACATCAAAAGCATTTTCAATGCCTGGGATTCACTCTGGGATTCAGTCCAGCAGTGAGTATCATTTATGGATAAAGGTTCACAGTGACATTTTCTCTGTAATGGGAGTATAATGGTGAATACGTGAAAACAAGCTGCGTATCAACAGCAGGGAAAGGAAATAAACACACTATGGAAATTCTACCTACTGACAGTTTAATGCCTGAAACTGATCATGGTATGTGTGTCCTCCAGCAATAGAGGAAACACTTAGAATAAAGTGTAAGAGCAAATGAACAGTACACCTGTTGGGGAATGGCCATCTGAAAGGAGAGGTGGCAAAATTCCTCCCCGTGGTAGTAAATGGGTGGTGGGAATCTGGGTGACCTTTCTTCTGTTCCCTTAACTTTCAGAGCATTTATTACACTATAATGAGCAGGAAGGAGCAGCTGGGAGCCTAGAGAACTCTGCTTTACAGTATGTGCATGTCACAGGAAACCTGTGGAGTTAGTCTGCCTTCCTTACATACTAAGCTGAGAATTATGCTCCCTATAATATGTTTGAAAAGACGTGTAGGAATGTATTTTTTTATTTAAAAGTTCTTTAATGGAATTAGTAGAAAGAGAAAAACATTTCAGTTCTAAGTCAGTGTTAAAATTAGCTTCTCCCTCTTTTTCCTTTTCCTCTTCTCTTCTAAGTGGCTAGTAGGGTCAGCAAAAAACATAACTTCACTTTTTGCTTCACATTCTCTTAAGATAATCAAGACCTGCCATGTTGAAGCCAATGACATCCCGGACTTGACTGACTTTTGAAATCGTCGTTTCCTTTCATTTTTCTATCACTGGCACAAGCATTTGATTGCTAGTCATCTGTCCGAAGTGAATTCCGAGGAGCAAGAAGAGACACCTGCATAGAAGTTCAATGTCGACCCCAGCTGGATGAATTCGGAGAAGAGTTTAAGAACGTCTGGGACATAAGAGAAAGGCAGCACCAGTAGGCAGCAATGTTGTCTGAGCTGAATGACAGTCCCCACGTCACTGCAATGACCCCCGGTGGTGATTCTGCCCGTCCTGACAGGTTGAGGAGTAGGTAAGAATGGATGCAATGAATATAATTCCACCGAGTTGTTTTGCAGCAAGAAGACAGCCTTTAACTCTCCTTGAGGTGAATGAATCAGGTCAAAGGATTTGATCTTGGCAAAAGTTTTGGTATTGGCCACCCGTTGTATTTCATCTTGCAGAGTCATTTCCACATTGACTTCAAGGTCTTCCTCTTCCCCTTTGCAAGAATTTAATTTTGCTTTCTTTCTAGTTTCTTCATCTTCTTATCCATTTTCTTCTGAATTTCCTCTTTGGAAAGGACATGAAACACTTCTAGCACAAAATCAGTTCCATGGCAAGCAGGAATCCTGCCCGTCTTGTCAACTGAGAGGTTCACAACTCCGTCTCTTCCTTCTCGCATTATGAAACCAGCTTTTCTGCATGAAAGGATACGATCCTCAGGAGCTTCATCCACTGCCAGGGTATCATCCTCTGCTTCAAGAGTGGCCTGTATTCCAGAAGAAGACCCTTTGATCTTCTTGGGCTCTGGTTCTTCCAAATCTTCAATCTCTTGCAGATAGGTTATGTCCCAAGCCCTCAGTTCACTGTCTGAGACCCCAGTCATGAGTTGCTTCTCTTCTGACACCAAACCCAACCCCCCCCACCCATACCTCAGTTCGATGGCCAAACATTGTTTTGAAGCAGTGCTGGGTATCAAGGTCCTACCACTTCACTGCGGTATCTTTCCCACTAGTAACTAGCAGATTCTTTTCTCGTAGAAACAATGCTTGCGTAATGGCATCTTTGTGTCCTTTTAGACGGTAGAGGCCACTTGCATTGATCACATCCCACACAATAACATCTGTGTCCTGGGACCCAGATGCCAGTCTGCCACCTAGCTGATCATACTTCAAGGTAGTGACAGCTGTTTTGTGTCCATTGAAAGTCATGTTTCCTTCTCCACTCAGAAGACTGAAGATTCGGACAGATCCATCCTCATAACCAACAGCTAAGTGCAGTCCATCTGGGGTGGTGCATAAGCAAGTGACTTCATGTTTAAGCCCCTACAGGATGAGGATCTTTTTTCCTTTTCTCAAGTCTCAGATGAAAACGTGTTCACAGGCTGGTACTGCCACATAGCGTCCTTCTCACCATGAAGGGTCACAAAGACATTATTACCTTTTTGGCTGCCAATCAGGCCAAAAACTGCACTAGCAACGTAACGTAGGTACTGCTTGGTGAGCCCCATGTTACACGGCTGTTGCCACAGGAGAGGCAATCTCCCCTCCACGAGGCTCCAGCTGACTAGGAATATATTTTTTAAAGTGCTCAGATCAGCAGCTCCTGTTTTTTTGATGAGGATCTTGACCCCTCCACCCCCACCCCACTCTTTGGGCTATGGGCCAGCTGGCTGCGTGCACTTCACAGTCCTCTGCAGACCACCCTGCAGGCTGGGTGCAGGGTCCTGGATGTGCAGGGTCAACCAGGACTGCTGATGGACAGGGAAAATGGCAGGAATCTGCACCCTTCCCCGACCCATGACTCGCATCACCAGGGGAATTGCAATCCTTGGTCCTTGTCACTGCCCGCTCCACCCCAAGTCTCCCTTCTTGTGGTCAGACTAGGCAGGGCCCTCAGGAGGGAGGCCACCCATGTCCACAGGAGCTCCCGCTGCATGAACAGCAGTGGCAGCTGGGGCAGAAAAAGGCTCTGGGGAAGAAGAGGCATGGATGGGCAGAGGAAAGAAGGACCACGGAGGGGGTACAGCAGGGGTCGGCATGCCACTGGGTGGAGACATGGGGCAGGATGCAGGAGTGGGTGCTACTGCAGGGTTGGTGCAAGGGAGCTGTGCACCCTGCTGCGGGTTGCCGCATGCACCTGATCTGCCACATGCAGGCACTGTGTTTGGTGGCTCCAGCTCAGCAGGACAGCATGGATGTCACCTCACATGTCACCACCCAGATAAGTGTGAGGCACCTGGGGTGGGGACACATCTGCACAGGAGTAAGCCCTTCAGGGAATACCAGTACCTGTCTGACTCCTAGAGTGTCATAGCTCTGCCCCTGAGCCAGGATGTTGGTGGACATAGGAGTGGGCCTTAAGCAACCAGGGAACCTTAGTGCACCAGGGTACCCTCAGCCTCAGGATCAGGAACTGAATGCCCAGCCGGTCTGCAGGTTGTGGTCACCCTTGCCCAGCTCAGCCACAGAGCTGTCCCTACCCAAGTGCACAGGGGATGGAAGGTGTGGTGGGATCAGAGGCCCCTTACCCAGAGTTAAACCATTCTGGAGAACGTGGCCCCTCAGGACACCACCTTGGGCTCCACAGATCTAGTGAGAAAGCTTGGGTGCACACTCAAAGGGTTTGACTACAGCTCCACACCCCTAACCTGGGCCCTCAATTCTTCCCTCCCTCTCAGAGGCCCCCGTTCCTTATTTGTAACTCACAAGGAAAGTGTACCATCCCAAGTATTCTTCCAGGAACCAGTAAAAGGGCTTGTGAGAAGGGCTTGCCCTGGGCCCAGCTGAACCCCAGCAAGATCTAGTGTCATCCAGGCCACCAGCCTTCTCTGCAGCAATTCCTCATAAATCTAGGCAGGTCCAGACTCTATGATTGCCTTAAACAGAAACAGCAGCCACCTGGTTCCCCACCAGGCTCCGAACACTTTTTGCATTTTTAAAATGCTGCCTACATTCTTCTGTGTGAAGCAGAGAGGGTTATAGTAAATCCCTAACCCCCTCCAGGACATGTCCTCCGTCCCCCATGGAATTTACAAACTATGAGTAACAAGTAAGAAGAAGTGCTGGCCTTGCATATGAAAAATGAAACACAACTATAGCCTAGGATGAAGGAAGGGGAAGGAGAGGGTAAGGGAGGGGGTGGGTTCTTAGAGAGAGGGTTAGTACCTATTGCAAGTACTTGTATTTGCACCTATGGAGCACATTGCAAGTACAAGTTGGATCGATCAGGTGTAGAACACAAATGTCTTAACGCTGTAATTGGGTAAATGAGGTGAAGGCTATGTTGATTAGTAGGATGTAAGCACTCCAATTTGTACAAATTTGTACATTGAATCCCATAATGGCATAAATGTATTCATGATCTATGAACAAATGAATTAAAAATAAATAAATAATAAAGAAAGAAGTGCTGGCTTTGGGGGCCCCTTGCCATTGGCCCAAATGTTACCTCTTTGCTAAATAGAACTTCCTCCCTCTAAAAGCCAGGAGCCTTTCCTGTGATCTCCAAGTGGGGATATGGGGGATAACCCCGGGGAGGATTCTTATCTCCATTAGACCGTGAAGGGAGTGCATTGATGGCTTGGGACGAGACCACCCATTCATCAGCCACATTCAGGGGGACCCTCCTATTACCAAGCCCTGTACGTTGCACTGAGAATACAAAAGAATATGGCTTCCGCTCTTAGGCAGTTAGAGGTCTAGAGGTGTAGGAAGGGGAACATAAAGTAAACACCAACCAGAATTCAAAGAGACAAATGGAATGACAGCCTTACTCATCTCGTGCTTAATTTGTGCCAATTGTTAAATATTTCCCATATTTTGACTCAATTAATGATTACAACAATCTTACAAGGAAGCCACGATTATTCATCCCATTTCACAGAAAAGCAGAGTGAGGCACAGAAGACAGCCACTGAGTGGCAGAGTCAAGTACAGGTCCAGTCCATCCTGCACCTGGTTCATGCCCTTGGCCACTTGTTCCAAATGCACTTGACTAGGTCAATAAACAAGTCCACAGGCCTCCAGAGGAAGGTTTAATTCTACCTGGCAACCTGCAGGCTGAGTTTATGGACAGAGAAGGTGAGAGAGGCATTCTAGACAGAACGCACAGCTTGAGCAAAGATGTAGTGGCAAGAAGCTTGAAGACCTAAGGCCAAACGGAGGGGATGTGAGGAAAGGTCAGGACAAGGGCGAAATGGGAATGGAGGCTTCCCACATCCAACTCACTTCTTCACGGGAAAAGCAGGAGACATATCCTTGGACAGACGTGTTTCTGGGAAGCCAGTTCTCTCTGGCACCAGAGACCCCAATTAAAATTTTAGATCCTGGTTACAGGAGCCTAACCTTCCAACTCCCAAGCTCTTTCTAGCAGAAACGTCAACAGCTTGCCAAGATTCCCTTTTCCCTAGACTTATCTCCGAACTCATGAACTGAACTTACTGGATTCAGTGTTACATCTATCATTGAAATCACAGCTCATCCAGTCAGTGATAGGGAAGTCTGGAGAGAGAACGTAATTACTCACAGTTACATAGAAAGTGAATGGTAAAGACCAGGGTACAAAGGACAGAACTCCTCCACATGGCTTCTGAGCAACAGTCTGGTGTTACAAGCAGAGGAAGCAGAAGCATCACATACGTTAGTGTAATTTCTGTTCCAACCTTTCAGATTAGTGTGGTTTTGATAGTGGAAAAAGCTATATAAAAATTAAAAGTATTGTTTTAATGGGTAATTTTGACCAAATAAACCTCCTATTGTCTCTACCGTTGCCTTGGAGAGCATGAGCCTTGCATAACAGATTTATTGAGTCAGAGGTTCTGGAGGACCAGATACTTTGCTGCTTTTAAGGCCCACAACAATCCTACACAGTTGGCATCATTAATGTGATAATTGACGAAGAGATCAGAGTTGTGAGTGCCTAGTAATTTGCCCCATGTTGCCCAGTTTATAGGGGCTGAGCAGGAATAAGCAGTCAGGCTCTGTTCAGGACACCAGTCTGCCTCTCCTAAAGGATCATATCATCTACTTGGGAGAGAAATGACACACTGATTCCTGGAGAGCAACCCTTTGGAGGGCAAGTGGGTTTGCAGGCCTCCCTAAATCAACACACACCCAGATGTATTTCTTCTCATTCACCTCCTTAGCACTCCCCTCACCACACCAGGTGACCCATTTTCCCTCCCCAAGCTACCATGCATTTCTCATCTCACTGAGCTAGACCAAAGCAGAAGTTCTAAATACCTATGGAAAAGGACTGGTTCCTTTTTTAATTGTCAGTCCATCACATATCAATAAAATATAATAACTTTACAGAAAACTAAAATGAATAAATGCCAAAAACATACAAAATATAAAGTCAACATGTTTAAATTATTTTTTAAGATCATTATAGATTCATACACAGAGAGAAATAATGCAGGGAGACTTCATTTACCCTTTACACAAAATGCTGGTATAATATGTCATCTGGGACCTGGACAGTGGTACAGTCAAGATACTGAACAGTTCCATGACCAGGAGGATCCCTCCCATTGTTATTTTCTAGTCCCAACCTCTTATCTCCCTCTCTTTTCTTTTCTAAGTCCTGGCAACCACAAATTTGTTTTCTGCTTCTATAACTTTGTCATCGCAAGAGTATTACATACTATTCAGAGAAATCAGGCAAGGTGAAAAATAAAAAGCATTCCATTGGAAAAGAATAAGGAAAACAACAATTTGCAGATGATGCAATTTATGTGTAGAAAGACCTTTTTCCCCACCCTCAAACACACAAACTATTGAAACCAATAAACAAATTTCACAAGCTTTCAATATACAAAATGAACACTACAAAAATTAGTTGCATTTTTATACACTAACAACAAACCATCCAAAACAGAAATTAAGGAAAAAATCCAATTTATAGTAGTATTAAAAAGAATAAAATGTTTAGAAATAAACTTAATTAAAGCAGTAAAGATACTTCAAACTACAAAATATTGCTGCAAGAAATTAAAGACACAAATAAATGCAAAATATTCCTGAAAGAAATTAAAGACACAAATAAATGCAAAGACATCCCATGTTCGTGGATTGAAAGACTTAACATAGTTAAGATACCAAAACTAATGAAAGTTATCTACTGATTTAAAGCAATTAAATTTAATATTTTTTTGCAGAAATATTAATATAAATCTTAAAATTACTATGGAATACCAAAATACCCAGAATAGCCAAAATAATCTTGAAAAAGAACAGAGTTGGACAACTCACACTTTCTGGTTTTTTAAATTCCTACAAAACTACCCTAATTAAAATACTGGAGAATTTGCATAAGAACAGATATTTATAACAACAGGATGGAATAGAGAGCCCAGAAATAAACCCTCACATTATATGGTCAAATAACTTTTGACAGGGAAGCCTGAACTATTCAAGGGGGAGAAGATAGTTTTTTTTTGTTTTTTTTTAAACAAATGGTGTTGGAGAAACTAAATATCCACATGCAAAAGAAAAGTTGGAACTGTACCTAATAGCATATGCAAAAATGAACTTGAAATAAATCAAAAACCTAAATGTCAGAGATAAAATCTAGGATGAAAGCATAGGGAAAACTATTCATGATACAGAGTTTACAGTGATTTCTTGGATATGATACCAAAAGCACAGGCAATAAAAGAAAAAATAGGCAAATTGGACTTCATCAACATTTAAAACTTTTGTGCATCAAAGGACACTATCAACAGAGTAAAAAGGCAGCCCACAAATAGAAGAAAATATTTGCAAATCATATATCTGATGATGGATTAATACCCAGAATATAAAAGGAACTCCTTAATACTCCATAGTGATAACAAAATACAATCCAATTAAAAAATGACCAAGTTCTTGAACAGACATTTTAGCAAAGAAGATATCCAAACGGCCAATATGCACATGTACAGATGGTCTTGCTGGGTGCAGTGGTAAATGCCTGTAGTCCCAGCTACTTTGGGAGGCTGAAGTGGGAGGATTGGTTGAGCCCAGGAGTTCAAGGCCAACCTGGGCAACATAATGAGACCCTGTCTTAAAATATATATATAAAAAATTAAACTGAATTAAAATATATGTAATCTTACCATTAATAATCACTAGGAAAATGCAAGTCAAAAGCACAATGTGATAATACTTCACACTCATTCGAATGGTTATCAAAATAATAGAGGAAAAGCAAATCTTGGCCAAAGATGTAGAGAAATTGGAGCCCTTATGCAATGCTGGTAGGAGTATGAAATGCTGCAATGGCTATGAAAATCAGTATGGTGGTTCCTCAAAAAATTAAACAGAGAATTACCATGTTATCCAAAATTTACACTCATATGCAAAAGAATTGAAAACAAGGACTCAAATAGTAATTTGTACACCTGCGTTCATATTAGCATTTTTTTCATAATGGACCCAAGGTGGAAACAACCTAAATGTCCATTGACAAAGGAGTAAACAAATGTGGTATATCCACACAGTGGAATATTAGTCAGCCTTAAAGAGGAATGAAATTCTGGTACATGTTACAACATGGACAAAGCTTGAAGATGGTATGCTAAGTGTAATAAGGCAGCCACAAAAATACAAATGCAATAGGACTCTACTCACAACATGGGGTACCTAGAGTAGTCAATTCATAAAGACGGAAAGTAGAATGGTGATTCTGGGTGGAGAGGAGAAGGAGGAGTTGTTATTTAATGGGTACAGAGTTTCACTTTGGGAAGATGAGAAAGTTCTGGAGATGGAGAGTGGTGATTACTTCAGATCACAAATGTACTTAATGTCACATAACTGTACACTTAAAAAGGGTTAAAAGGGTTCCATCATCTCTGTACAATTTTACATTCCCACCATCAGTGTATAAGAGATCCAGTTTCTCTTCATCTTCACCAACATTTTCATCTTGTCGCAGTTTTTCATTTTAGCCATTCTAATGGGTGTATAATGATATCTTGTTATAGGTTGTGGGTTTTTTTTTTCTTGTTTTTTTTTTATTGTTGGGGATTCATTGAGGGTAGGTTGTGGTTTTAATTTGCATTTCACTAATGGCTAATGACGTTGAACATCTTTTCATGCACTTATATGCTATCTGTACATCCTTTTTTTTTTATTAAATCACAAAGAGGTAGATCATGTATACATTAATGCATTTATGGGGTACAATGTGCTGATTTCACATACAATTTGGAATGCTTACATCATACTGGTTAATATATCCCTGGCCTCATTTACTTAACTATTGTGTTAAGACATTTATACTCTATACACTTAACAGATCCCACATGTACCCTTGCAATATGCACCATAGGTGTGATCACACCATTCATGTACATCATGTACACATTAAATGTACATTCATGTACATTTAGTGATGCAATGTTGTCTCTTCATGTCTTTTGTCCATGTTCTTTCTTTCTTTAATGGAAATAGACTCTCATTCTGTCACCCTGGGTAGAATGCTCTGGTATTGTCATAACTCACAGCAACCTTGAACTCCTGAGCTCAAGAAATTCTTCTGCCTTAGTCTCCCAAGAGCATTAGGAATATAGGCATGAGCCACTGTATCACACTTCTTGGCCACTTTCTAATTACATTTTTTATTTTATTTAATTGTTTGTTTGTTTATTTATTTATTTATTTTTGCAGTATTTTTGGCTGGGGCCATGTTTGAACCTGCCACCTCCAGTATATGGGGCCAACACCCTACTCCTTTGAGCCACAGACACCACCCCATTGTTTATTTTTTTATGGTTGAGTTTGAGAGTTCTTAATTGTAATATTCAAGTCATATTTGACTTCTGCAATTACAACAGGTGAACCTGACTTACATTTATCTTTTGTTACTGGTGTATTTTAGTATCACAATTTTAATTCTGTTTTTCACTTTCTTAAAATGTGTATACATTTTGGAGGCGGAGCAAGATGGCAGCCGAGTAACAGCTTCCTTGCATCTGGGCACTGTGAGTCTGGGGAAATAGGACTCCAGGCATCTCTGTCTAGTGGGATCTGCCTATCATCACCCCTGAGAGGATACAGGGATCAGCGAGAGACTTCTGGACCCCAAGAGGAGGACTAAAACAGTGGAAAACCGGCAAGTGGTCATGTGTGTTCAATCCGTCTAAACCCGCCCGCAACTGTAAGTTCAGTAGCAGCGAGACTGCAAACCAGAAAGGCCTTACCTGTGATCTGTTTTGGTGTCTTTGGACTTGGCACTCAGCTGAACTGCCTTGGGGAGAGCCAGAGCGGGAGTGTGGAGAACTTTGGCCGTTGTCTAGGGCCCCAGTCTGAGCTGCTGAGCCAGATGGAGCTAATGGTGTTTGGCTCTGGGTCACAGGCAGCCATTGGGAGCGATCTGCCCCGGCAAGCTCCACCCTCGGGGTCGCAGAGCTAGAGTTGGGTGGGTGCTGGTAACCCAGCGACCAAGTAGCCTAAGGGCGGGGTCTGAGCCGCCTTGCAGCCCTAACCCTCGGGGGCAGAGGGAGACCAGTTTTGGCACACAGGGTAAGTGGATAGCCACTTCAGCAGTGATTCCAGCGACAAGTACTTCCCTGGGAAAGCTTCTCCTCAGCAAGTGAACAAGCGCAAAGTGCCTTTTAAGTGGGCTGAAGAGAGATTTAGGGTGTCTACCTGCTGGGGTTTGAGAAACTAGCAGCCTCCAGTCGTATCAGAACTGTGATGAACATCTCATACCCCAGAAGACCACGTGTTGCCCAGACAATATTCAATAACATATACATACTGCTTTGTTTTTGGTTGTGTTTTTTTTTTTTTTTTTCTGGTTTGGTTGTTTTTTTTGTTTATTTTGACGTTGTTAATTCTGGTCTTGTTTTTTAAGTTCAACCTTTTCCATACAGATCCTTTTTCTTTCTCAATTTTTCTAGTTTAATTATAATTTCCCATTGCTGCCTATTTCAATAATTAGAACTTCATTTTGTTAGTGTTTCTACCGCTATTATTTGGTTTTTCCAGCCAATTTTATCCCGTAAAGTTTTCTGTTTGTTTGTTTTGGTTTGATTTATAGCATTTTTGTCTTTCCTCTCTACTTGGTGGACGTGGGGTACTGTGTCTGATCAGGTTAGCAAAAAGCTGCTGACCTCAAGGGAACCACCCAACGGGGCACCCCCAGAAGGTGGTTTTTTTTTAAGGTTGTATCAAAGTACCCTACTGTACACCTATATTGCTCTGTCTCCCTCTTTCTGTGCCTCTCTTCTTTTTGTCAATATTCCTTTTACCCACCCCCTCTCCTTTCTCTATTTTTCTTTTTTTTTTTTTTCTTATCACTCGGTCCTCCTTTCTTTCATCCCTTTTTTGCTCTTCAACCTTCTCACACTTCTGGTCCTAAGGCACAGGCACTAGAACTTAAAGAGCAAGAGGAAGTGAAAGGAAAATTAGGGCAAGGAAACAGATAAAAGAAATCACTCATGAGGAAGAATCAGCAGAAAACTCCAGGCAACATGAAGAACCAGTCCAGAACAACCCCGCCAAGGGACCATGAGGTAGCTACTGCAGAGGATTCCACCTATACAGAAATGTTAGGAATGACAGAAAGGGAATTTAGAATACACATGTTGAAAACAATGAAAGAAATGATGGAAACAATGAAGGAAACTGCTAATAAAGTGGAAAATAACCAAAAGGAAATTAAAAAACAGAATCAAATAAGAGATGAACAATATGAAGAATATAAAAAGGATATAGCAGAGCTGAAGGAAATGAAACAGTCAATCAGGGAACTTAAAGATGCAATGGAAAGTATCAGCAAAAGGTTAGACCATGCAGAAGAAAGAATTTCAGAGGTAGAAGACAAAGTTTTTGAGATAACTCAGATAGTAAAAGAGGCAGAAAAGAAGAGAGAGAAAGCAGAACGTTCACTGTCAGAATTATGGGACTTTATGAAGCGTTCCAACATACGAGTTATAGGAATTCCAGAAGGGGAAGAAGAATGCCCCAGAGGAATGGAAGCCATACTAGAGAAAATTAAAAAAGAAAATTTCCCAAATATCACCAAAGATTCTGACACACTACTTTCAGAAGGATATCAGACCCCAGGTCACCTCAACTCTAACCGAGCTTCTCCAAGACACATTGTGATGAACCTGTCCAAAGTCAAGACAAAAGAAAAGATTCTGCAAGCTGCCAGGGGTAAGCGCCAGTTGACCTACAGGGGCAAATCCATCCGAGTGACCGCAGACTTCTCTAATGAAACTTTCCAAGCAAGAAGACAATGGTCATCTACCTTTAATCTACTTAAACAGAACAATTTCCAGCCCAGAATTCCGTACCCTGCTAAGCTAAGCTTCAAAATTGATGGAGAAATCAAATCATTTACGGATGTACAAACATTGAGGAAATTCGCCACAACAAGACCAGCTCTACAGGAAATACTTCAACCTGTTCTGCACACTGACCACCACAATGGATCAGCAGCAAAGTAAGATCTCAGAAATTAAAGGACAGAACCTAACCTCCACACTGATGCAAAACATAAAACTAAGCAATGGACTCTCACAAAATAAGACGAATAGAATACTACCACACTTATCAATTATCTCAATAAATGTTAATGGCTTGAATTCCCCACTGAAGAGACATAGATTGGTTGACTGGATTAAAAAACACAAGCCATCCATTTGCTGTCTGCAAGAAACACACCTGGCTTCAAAAGACAAATTAAAGCTCCGAGTCAAGGGTTGGAAGACAATTTTTCAGGCAAATGGAATTCAGAAGAAAAGAGAAGTTGCGATCTTATTTTCAGATACATGTGGATTTAAAGCAACTAAAGTCAAAAAAGACAAAGATGGTCACTTTATATTGGTCAAGGGAAAAATGCAACAAGAAGACATTTCAATTCTAAATATCTATGCACCCAATTTAAATGCTCCCAGATTCTTTAAACAGACCTTACTCAGTCTGAGCAATATGATATCTGGTAATACCATAACAACAGGGGACCTTAACACTCCTCTTACAGAGCTGGACAGATCCTCTAAACAGAAATTAAACAAGGATATAAGAGACTTAAATGAGACCCTAGAACAACTGTGCTTGATAGACGCATATACAACACTTCATCCCAAAGATAAAGAATATACATTCTTCTCATCACCCCATGGAATATTCTCCAAAATTGATCATATCCTGGGACACAAAACAAATATCAACAGAATCAAAAGAATTGAAAATTTACTTTGTATCTTCTCAGACCATAAGGCACTAAAGGTGGAACTCAACTCTAACAAAAATGCTCGACCCCACCAAAAGGCATGGAAATTAAACAATCTTCTGTTGAATAACAGATGGGTGCAGGAAGAAATAAAACAGGAAATCATTAACTTCCTTGAGCATAACAATAATGAAGACACAAGCTACCAAAACCTGTAGGATACTGCAAAAGCAGTTTTGAGAGGAAAATTCATCGCTTTAGATGCCTACATTCAAAAAACAGAAAGAGAGCACATCAACAATCTCACAAGAGATCTTATGGAATTGGAAAAAGAAGAACAATCAAAGCCTAAACTCAGTAGAAGAAAAGAAATATCCAAAATCAAATCAGAGATCAATGAAATTGAAAACAAAAGAATCATTCAGAAAATTAATGAAACAAGGAATTGGTTTTTTGAAAAAATTAATAAAATAGATAAACCACTGGCCAGACTAAGGAGAAATAGAAAAGTAAAATCTCTAGTAACCTCAATCAGAAATGATAAAGGGGAAATAACAACTGATCCCACAGAGATACAAGAGATCATCTCTGAATATTACCAGAAACTCTGTGCCCAGAAATTTGACAATGTGAAAGAAATGGATCAATATTTGGAATCACACCCTCTCCCTAGACTCAGCCAGGAAGAAATAGAGCTCCTGAACAGACCAATTTCAAGCACTGAGATCAAAGAAACAATAAAAAATCTTCCAACCAAAAAATGCCCTGGTCCATGTGGCTTCACTCCAGAATTCTATCAAACCTTCAAAGAAGAGCTTATTCCTGTACTGCAGAAATTATTCCAAAAAATTGAAGAAGAAGGAATCTTCCCCAACACATTCTATGAAGGAAACATCACCCTGATACCAAAACCAGGAAAAGACCCAAACAAAAAGGAGAATTTCAGACCAATCTCACTCATGAATATAGACGCAAAAATTCTCAACAAAGTCCTAGCCAATAGATTACAGCTTATCATCAAAAAAGTCATTCATCATGATCAAGTAGGCTTCATCCCAGGGATGCAAGGCTGGTTTAACATACGCAAGTCTATAAACGTTATCCACCATATTAACAGAGGCAAAAATAAAGATCACATGATCCTCTCAATAGATGCAGAAAAGCATTTGGTAAAATCCAGCATCCTTTTCTAATTAGAACACTGAGGAGTATAGGCATAGGTGGCACATTTCTAAAACTGATTGAAGCTATCTATGACAAACCCACAGCCAATATTTTACTGAATGGAGTAAAACTGAAAGCTTTTCCTCTTAGAACTGGAACCAGACAAGGTTGTTCTCTGTCACCTTTACTATTCAACATAGTACTGGAAGTTCTAGCCAATACAATTAGGCAAGACAAGGAAATAAAGGGAATCCAAATAGGAGCAGAGGAGGTCAAACTCTCCCTCTTTGCTGACGACATGATCTTATACTTAGAGAACCCCAAAGACTCAACCACAAGACTCCCAGAAGTCATCAAAAAATACAGTAATGTTTCAGGATATAAAATCAATGTCCACAAGTCAGTAGCCTTTGTGTACACCAATAACAGTCAAGATGAGAAGCTAATTAAGGACACAACTCCCTTCACCATAGTTTCAAAGAAAATGAAATACCTAGGAGTATACCTAACGAAGGAGGTGAAGGACCTCTATAAAGAAAACTATGAAATCCTCAGAAAGGAAATAGCAGAGGATATTAACAAATGGAAGAACATACCATGCTCATGGATGGGAAGAATCAACATTGTGAAAATGTCTATACTTCCCAAAGCAATCTACCTATTCAATGCCGTTCCTATCAAAGTACCTACATCGTACTTTCAAGATTTGGAAAAAATGATTCTGCATTTTGTATGGAACCGGAAAAAAACCCGTATAGCTAAGGCAGTTCTTAGTAATAAAAATAAACCTGGAGGCATCAGCATACCAGATTTTAGTCTGTACTACAAAGCCATAGTGGTCAAAACAGCATGGTACTGGCACAAAAACAGAGACATAGACACTTGGAATCGAATTGAACACCAAGAAATGAAACTAACATCTTACAACCACCTAATCTTTGATAAACCAAACAAGAACTTACCTTGGGGGAAAGACTCCCTATTCAATAAATGGTGTTGGGAGAACTGGATGTCTACATGTAAAAGACTGAAACTGGACCCACACCTTTCCCCACTCACAAAAATTGATTCAAGATGGATAAAGGACTTAAATTTAAGGCATGAAACAATAAAAATCCTCAAAGAAAGCATAGGAAAAACACTGGAAGTTTTTGGCCTGGGGGAAGACTTCATGAAGAAGACTGCCATGGCAATTGCAACAACAACAAAAATAAACAAATGGGACTTCATTAAACTGAAAAGCTTCTGTACAGCTAAGGACACAATAACCAAAGCAAAGAGACAACCTACACAATGGGAAAGGATATTTGCATATTTTCAATCAGACAAAAGTTTGATAACTAGGATCTATAGAGAACTCAAATTAACCCACATGAAAAAAGCCAACAATCCCATATATCAATGGGCAAGAGACATGCATAGAACTTTCTCTAAAGACGACAGATGAATGTCTAACAAACACATGAAAAAATGTTCATCATCTCTATATATTGGAGAAATGCAAAGCAAAACAACCCTCAGATATCATCTAACCCCAGTGAGAATGGCCCACATCACAAAATCTCAAAACTGCAGATGCTGGCATGGATGTGGAGAGAAGGGAACACATTTACACTGCTGGTGGGACTGCAAACTAGTACAACCTTTCTGGAAGGAAGTATGGAGAAACCTCAAAGCACTCAAGCTAGATCTCCCATTTGATCCTGCAATCCCATTACTGGGCATCTACCCAGAAGAAAAGAAATCCTTTTATCATAAGGACACTTGTACTAGACTGTTTATTGCAGCTCAATTTACAATCGCCAAAATGTGGAAACAGCCTAAATGCCCACCGACCCAGGAATGGATTAACAAGCTGTGGTATATGTATACCATGGAATACTATTCAGCCATTAAAAAAAATGGAGAATTTACATCCTTCGTATTAACCTGGATGGACGTGGAAGACATTATTCTTAGTAAAGCATCACAAGAATGGAGAAGCATGAATCCTATGTACTCAATTTTGATATGAGGACAATTAATGACAATTATGGTTATGGGGGGGAACAGAAAGACGGAAGGAGGGAGGGGGGTGGGGCCTTGGTGTGTGTCACACTTTATGGGTGCAAGACATGATTGCAAGAGGGACTTTACCTAACAATTGCAATCAGTGTAACCTGGCTTATTGTACCCTCAATGAATCCTCAACAATAAAAAAAAAAAATGTGTATACTTTTTTTGCCACCCTCTGTATTTTAGATACCAGTCTTTTTTGGACTTGTGGTTTGCAGGTATTTTTTCCCTGTACATGGCTTGGCTTTTAATCCTCTTCATAGGACCTTTTATGGAGCCAAAGTGTTTAATTTTGATGAGCTTTATTTTATCAATTGTTTTCTTTTATGAATCAAACTTTTGTGTCAAGTCTGGGAACTCTTTGCATAGCCCTGGGTTCCAAATATTTTCTCCTATTTTTTGAAGCTTCATAGTTTTACATTTAAATCCATAGTCTATTTTGAATCAACTTCTGTGTAAGGTCTGAGACTTCAGTTGAGAGTCACTTTCTTACTTATGGGTGCTAAAGCACCATTTGTTAAAAAGGTGATCTTCCATCCACTGACTTGCTTTTACGCTTTGTCAAAAATAAGGTGGGCATGGCTTGGCATCTGTGGCTCAAGCGGCTAAGGCACCAGCCTCGTATACCTGAGCTGGTGGGTTCAAATCCAGCCCGGGCCTGCCAAACGAAAAATAGCTGAGCGTGTGGCAGGCACCTGTAGTCCCAGCTACTTGGGAGGCGGAGACAGGAGAATTGCTTGAGCCCAAGAGTTGGAAGTTGTTGTGAGCGGTGATGCCATGGCACTCTACCCAGGGTGGCAGCTTGAGACTCTGTCTCAAAAAATAAAATAAGGTGGGCATATTTGTGTGGGCCTGTTT
Source organism: Nycticebus coucang (assembly GCF_027406575.1). Lineage (NCBI taxonomy): Eukaryota > Metazoa > Chordata > Mammalia > Primates > Lorisidae > Nycticebus > Nycticebus coucang. Next base: position 8,252,865 of record NC_069790.1, read on the forward strand.
GTGGGTTCTCTATTCTGTCCTAATGAGATATGTGGCTGTGAGTTTGCCAACTACCATTGCCATAGTTAAGCTAAGTCTTGAAATTCAGTAAGCTGATTCCTCCCACTGTATTCTCCTTTTAAACAATTGTTTTAGCCATTTAGCCTCTTCTTCGTTCCACATGAATTTTAGAATAATCTTCTATCTATAAACCATCTTGTTGGAAGAAGGATTGCAATAAGCCTTATATCAATTTGTAGAGCATTGGTATACTCTGAACTCTTTAATCCATGAACTTGGCTCTCATTTATTTAATCTTTGATTTCTTTCATCAGCATTTTGTAATTTTCAGCATACAGCCCTGTATATGTTTTATTAGATTTTTACCTACGTATTTCTCCTTGTTCTGAGCAAGTATAAATGGTGTTGTACTTTTAACGTCGGTTTTCATATGTTCATTGCTGTTATATAGAAACATAATAAATTTTTGTCTCTTGATCTTGTACCCTGAAAGTTTGCTAAATTCACTGATTGGTTCTAGGAGATGTTTTGTTGATTCATTGGTAATTTTCGTAGAAAATCTGTATTTAGGGACAGTTTTTCTTTTGTTTGTTTCTTTGATTTTATTGTTGGAAATTCATTGAGGGTACAAGAAACCAGGTTACACTGATTGCATTTATTAGGTAAATTCCCTCTTACAATTGTGTCTTGCCCCCAAAAGGTGCTTCGCACACTGAGACCCCACCCCCTCCCTCCTTCCCTGTCTGTCTGCTCTCCCCTTTCCCCACCCCCCACCATATACTAGGTCGTTGATTGTCCTCATATCAAAATTGAATATGTAGGATTCATGCTTCTCCATTCTTGTGATTTTTTACTAAGAATAATGTATTCACTTCCTTCCAAATTAATACAAAGGATGTAAAGTCTCCATCTTTTTTAATGGCTCAATAGTATTCTGTGGTATACATATACCACAGCTTGTTAATCCATTCCTGGGTTGGTGGGCATTTAGGCTGTTTCCACACTTGGGTGATTGTAAACTGAGCTGCAATAAACAGTCTACTGCAAGTGTCCTTATGATAAAAGGATTTTTTTTCCTTCTGGGTAAATGCCCAGTAATGAGATTGCAGGATCAAATGGGAGGTCTAAGTTGAGTTCTTTGAGGGTTCTCCATACTTCCTTCCAAAAAGGTTGTAATAGTTTGCAGCCCCACCAGCAGTGCAAAAGTGTTCCCTTCTGTCCACATCCACGCCAGCATCTGCAGTTTTTGAGATTTTGTGATGTGGGCCATTCTCATTGGGGTTAGATAGTATCTCAGGGTAGTTTTGATTTGCATTTCTCTAACAGATAGAGATAATGAACATTTTTTCATTTGTTTGTTAGCCATTCATCTGTCATCTTTAGAGAAGGTTCGACTCATATCTCTTGCCCATTGACATATGAGGTTGTTGGCTTTTTTCATGTGGATTAATTTGAGTTCTCTATAGATCCTAGTTATCAAAATTTTGTCTGATGCAAAATATGCAAATACCCTTTCCCATTGTGTAGGTTGACTATTTGCTTCGGTTGTTATCTCCTTAGCTGTACAGAAACTTTTCAGTTTCATTAAGTCCCATTTGTTTATTTTTTGTTGTTGATGCAATTGCCACAAATATCTTCTTCATAAAGTCTTTCCCCAGATTTAGAATGACTATAGGTGAAACTTACTAAATGCAGAATACAAATGTCTATGTACAATAACTAAGAAAATGCCGTGAAGGCTAGGTTAAACAGTTTGATGAAAATATTTCAGATTGTATATGAAACCAGCACATTGTACCCCTTGATTACACTAATGTACACAGCTATGATTTAATTAAAAAAAAAAAAAAGTCTTTCCCCAGGCTAATATCTTCCCATGTTTTTCCTATGCTCTCTTGAGGATTTTTATCATTTCATGCCTTAAATTTAAGTCCTTTATCCATCTTGAATCAATTTTGTGATTCAAGACGGAGTGGAGTGCAGTGATTGAGTGGAGAAAGGTGCAGGTCCAGTTTCAGTCTTTTACATGTAATTATCCAGTTCTCCCAGCACCATTTATTGAATAGGGAGTCTTTCCCCCAGTGTATGTTCTTATTTTGTTTATCGAAGATTAGGTGGTTGTAAGATGTTAGTTTCATTTCCTGGTTTTTTATTCGATTCCAAATGTCTATGTCTATTTTTCTGCCAATACCATGCTGTGTTGACCACCATGGCTTTGTAGTACAGACTAAAATCTGGTATGCTGATGCCCCCAGCTTTATTTTTATTACTAAGAACTGCCTTAGCTATATGGGTTTTTTTCTGGTTCCATACAAAACGAAGATTTCTTGAAAGTACGATGTTGGTATTTTAATAGGGATGGCATCGAATCAAAACATTGCTTTGGGAAGTATAGACGTTTTAACAATGTTGGTTCTTTCCAGCCATGAGCATGGTATGTTCTTCCATTTGTTAATGTCCTCTGCTATTTCCTTTCTTAGGGTTTCATAATTTTCTTTATAGAGGTCTTTCACCTCTTTTGTTAGGTTTATTCCTAGGTATTTCATTTACTTTGAAGCTATGGTGAAGAGAGTTGTGCCCTTAATTAGCCTCTCATCTTGGCTGTTGTTGGTGTATATAAAGCCTACTGACTGTGGACATTGATTTTATACCCTGAGAAATTACTGTATTTTTTGATGACCTCCAGGAGTCTTGCAGTTGAGTGTTTGGGGTTCTCTAAGTATAAGACCATATCATCAGCAAAGAGGGAGAGTTTGACCTCCTCTGCTCCCATTTGGATGCTCTTTATTTCCTTTTCTTGCCTGTTGTATTGGCTAGCATTTCCAACACTGAGTTAAATAGTAATGGTGACAGAGGACAACCTTTTCTGGTTCCAGTTCTAAGTGGAAAAGCTTTCAGTTTTACTCCATTCAGTAAAATATTAGCTGTGGGTTTGTTACAGGTAGCTTCGATCGATTTAAGAAATGTGCCATCCCACTTTAGGGGGGCAAGACATGATTGCAGGAGGGACTTTACCTAACAATTGCAATCAGTGTAACTGGCTTATTGTACCCTCAATGAATCCCCAACAATAAAAAAAAAAAAAGAAAGAAATGTGCCATCCCATGACTGCATTAATGTACTCAGCTATGATTTAATTAAAAAAAGAAAGAAAGAAAGAAATGTGCCATCTACGCCTATACTCTTCAGTGTGCTAATTAGAAAAGGATACTGGATTTTATTGAATACTTTTTCTGCATCTATTCACAGGATCATATGGTCTTTGTTTTTGCTTCTGTTAATATAGTGAATAATGTTTATGGACTTGAGTATATTAAACCAGCCTTGCATCCCTGGAATGAAACCTACTTGATCATGATGTATCATGATGTATGATGTACATCATGATCATACAGCATGATAAGTTGTAATCTATTGGCTAGGATTTTGTTGACAATTTTTGCATCTATATTCATTAGTGAAATTGGTCTAAAGTTCTTCTTCTTAGTTGGGTCTTTTTCTGGTTTTGGTACTGGGGTGATGTTTGCTTCATAGAAAGTGTTGGGGAAGATTCCTTTCTCCTGAATTTTTTGGAATAATTTCTGCAGTATGGGAATAAGCTCTTTTTTGAAGTTTTGGTAGAATTCTAGTATGAAGCCATCCAGACCAGGGCATTTTTTGTTGGGAGATTTTTTTATTGCTTCTTTGATCTCAGTGCTTGAAATTGGTCTGTTCAGGAGATCTAGTTCTTCCTGGCTAAGTTTAGGGAGAGGGTGTGATTCCAAATATTGATCCATTTTCTTTACATTGTCAAATTTCTGGGTATATAGTTTCTGGCAGTATTCAGAGATGATCTCTTGTATCTCTGTGAGATCAGTTGTTATTTTTCCTTTATCATTTCTGATGGAGGTTATTAGAGATTTTACTTTTCTGTTTCTAGTTAGTTTGGTCAAAGTTTTATCTATTTTATTTATTTTTTCAAAAAACCAACTCCTTGTTTCATTCATTTTGTGAATGATTCTTTTGTTTTCAGTTTCATTAATCTCTGATTTAATTTTGGATATCAAAATTTGGGGGGTGGGTTTACTTTTGTGGTGGATGATTACACTGGTCTTTATGGAGGATAGGTCTGAGAATATCCTGGAGAGCTGGTTTAGTTATGGCAAATTTCTTCAACATATGAATGTCATTAAAGTATTTAATTTCTCTGTCATAAATGAAACTCAGTTTAGCTGGGTACAGGATCCTGGGTTGAACATTATTTTGTTTTAGGAGATTAAAAGTTGATGACCATCCTCTTCTAGCTTGAAAGGTTTCAGCAGAGAGATCTGCAGTTATTTTAATACTCTTCCCCTTGTAGGTGATGGTTTACTTTCATCTGGCAGCTTTCAGAATTTTCTCCTTCATATTAACTTTAGTTATATTGATTATGATGTGTCTGGGGGATGTCTTATTTGGGTTGAGTTGTGCTGGAGTTCTGAAACTGTCTGCTATCTGAATTTCAGGATCTCTTGGCATGTCTGGAAAGTTCTCCTTCATAATCTCATGGAGAAGAGACTCTGTGCCTTGTGAAGCCACTGCATCACTTTTGGTGATCCCTATAAGACAAATATTAGTTTTCTTCGAATTATCCCAGAGCTCTCTGAGAGAGTGATCTGTTTTTGCCCTCCATTTCTCTTCTTCTTTGAGAGTTTGGGAGTGTTCGAAAGCTTTGTATTCAATGTCAGGAATCCTTTCTTCTGCTTGCTCCATTTTGTTACTGAGGGATTGTACTGTGTTTCTCAGATCTTTGAGGGCTGCAATTTCTTGTCTCAATGTGTCAATTTTTGGTCATTTGGTCTTTGAATTTGTTGAATTCTTGAGACATCTTTTGGGTTACTGCTTGGAATTCTAATCCTATCTTATTTGCAATCCAGATTCTGAATTCGATTTCTGACATCTCAGCTATTTGTTTGTGCATGGGATCTTGTGCTCTGTCTGCCCCATTGTTCCTTGCGGGTGTTAATCTACTCTGATTATTCATATTGCCAGAGTTTTTCTGTTGATTTCACCTCATGATTGTTTTTCACCATTGCCTCTTGGCGTCCTCAGAGTTGGGGAGGTGTCTCTCCAAGATTAGACCCCAGTAGATCAGTCTATTGTTGCTGGATCTTTGTAGGGAGTGACTCTGTGTAGCTCCTCTGGGGCTGCCCCAGGCAGGGAGTTCTGGTTGTGGGAGCAGCTCTGGAGTGTGACACTCCCGGATTCAGCAACAGGGTGTGTGTGGGGGGGTGCACATGGTTCTAGGAGTGCCTGGCACCCAGTCACTTTGGCACAGAGGGCCCAAGGCTCCAGCAGTCTCTGGCCAAGAGAAGGGCTCCATGCAGAGGCAGGGAGGGCTCCAGAGGGCACACAGCTACCAGAGTCCCTGGCCAGATGAGCAGGCCAGTGTGGAGGCAGGGAGGGTACAGGAGGGAGGATGCAGGCTTGCGCGGCTCCCGGAGTTCCTGGTCAGGGCCTGCAGAGGCCCAGCAGGCACGGGTCATGGGTCATGGTGCAGCTCTTACCAGGGTCTGGGAGGGTGCCAATGGCGGGTCACAGCACTCCTCTTACAGAGGTCCAGGTGGGCACTGATTTCAGGTCACGGCGTAGCTCTCACCGGGGTCTGGGCAGGTGCTGATCATGGGTCGCGGGTTGCAGCGCAGCTCTTCCAGAGGTCTGGCGGGCACCAATCCTAGGTTCCATCACAGCCTTCTGTTCATCTTATTTTGTGTAAGTCCATTGCTTAGTTTTGTCTTTTGCATCATTGTGGAAGCTAGGTTATGTCCTTTAATTTCTGGGTTCTTACTTTGCTAGTGGTCCATTATGATGGTCAGTGTGTAGAACAGGTTGAAGCATTTTCTATAGAGCTGGTCTTGTTGTGGCAAATTTCCTCAATGTTTGCATATCAGTAAAAGATTTGGTTTCTTCATCAATTTTAATGCTTAGCTTAGCAGGATATAGAATTCTGGGCTGGAAATTTTCCTGTTTAAGTAGATTAAAGGTAGATGACCATTGTCTTCTGGCTTGAAAAGTTTAATTAGAGAAGTCTGCAGTCACCCTGATGGATTTTCCCCCATAAGTCAATTGGCCTTTACTCCTGGCAGTTTGAAAAATCTTTTCTTTTGTCTTGACTTTGGACAGATTCATCACAATGTGTCTTGGAGAAGCTCTATTTGAGTTCAGGTGACCTGGGGTCTGATATCCCTCTGAAAGGAGTGTGTAGAATCGTTGGTGATATTTGGGAAATTTTCATTTATAATATTCTCCAGTATGGCTTCCATTCCTCTGGGGCATTCTTCTTTCCCTTCTGGGATACCTATAACTCGTATGATTGAATACTTTATAAAGTCCCTTAATTGTGTCAGTGAATGTTGTTCTTTCTGCCTTTTTAACTATCTGAATTATCTCAAGAGCTTTGTCCTCTATCTCTGAGATTCTTTCTTCTGCATGGTCTAATCTATTATTGATACTTTCCATTGTATCTTTAAGTTCCCTAATTGACTGCTTCAATTCCTTCAGCTCTGCTGTATCCTTTCTATATTCTTCATTTTCTTCATATCTTATTTGAGTCTGTTTTTGGATTTCCTTTTGGTTATTTTCCACTTTCTCAGTAATTTCCTTCATTGTTTTCATCATCTATATTTAAATTCCACGTCTGTAATTTCTAACATTTCTTTATAGGTGGAATCCTTTGCAGTAGCTACCTCATGGTCCCTTTGGGGGGTTGCTCTGGACTGTTTTTTCCTGTTACCAGGATTTTTCTGCTGATTCTTCATCATGAGTGTTTTCTTTTATCTGTTTCCTTGCCCTAATATTCCTTTCACTTCCTCTTGCTTTTTAAGTTACTGTGACTCTGGCCTATGATTTTGATGACTCCTTTTGGTACAGGACCAAAAAGATGAGAAGATTGAAGAGCAAGAAGGGAAAAAGATTTTTTAAGACAAAAGAGAAAGGAGGGGGGCGAGTAAAAGTGGATATTGACAAAAAGAATAGAGGCACAGAAAGAAGGAGATAGGAGTAATAAAGGTGTACAGTAGGGTACTTTGACCCAACGTTAAAAAACCCCAACCTCTGGGGGTGCTGCATTGGGTGGTTCCCTTGAGGTCAGCAGCTCTTTGCCCTCCAGTTTAGATACAGTGCCCTACCTGCACCAAATAGAGAGGAAAGGCAAAAATACTATAAATCAAACCAAAACAAACAAACAGAAAACCTTATAGGATAAAATTAGGGGAAAAACCAAATAATAAGGGCAGAAACACTAGCTAAAATGAAGTTCTTTAAAGAATGCAAAAATGGAAAATTATATTTAAACTAGATAAATGAAGAAATAAAATAAAATAAAATCTGGAGGGAAAATGTTGAAATAAATTTTAAAAAACCCAAACCAAAAACAAAGCAGTATATATATCTTGCTGAATATTGTCTGGGCAATAGGTGATCTTCTCGGGTATGAGATGTTAATCACAATGCTGATACGGCTATACAAGATGGAGACTGGAGGCCTCTACTTATTTCTCAAACCCTGCAGGGTTGAAAACCTAAATCTCTCCTTAGCCCACTTAAATGACACTTTAAACCATTAACTTTGTCTAAGCAGAAGCTTTCCTAGAAAAGTACTTGTCTCTGGTAAGTCTCCTGAAGTGGCTGCCCACTTATCCAGTGCGCCAAAACTGGTTTTACTCTATGCTCCTGACAACTGAGGCGGCAAGGCAGCCCTGCTACTGCCAAACATGGAAATCTCCACTCTTCACCAACATCTCAGTCCTGGCCTTTGGCACTGCTCAGTCACTAGATCACTCACCCATGGTCTCCCAGCCCGAGTCTCTCTCTGCTACCCTGAGGGCAGAGCCTGCAGGGGCAGTTCTACCATAGTGGCTGCATGCAACCCACAGCCGAACAATATTAGCTCCCTTCCGGTTCAGCGGCTCACTTGGGAGCCCTACACAATGCTTAAAGTCATCTGCACTCCAGCTCAAGTTCTCCCAAGGTAGTTCAACTGAGTGCCCAAATCCAAAAAAACAAAACAGCCCACAGAGAAGGCATTCCCTGTTTCCCATCTCGCTGCTGTTGTAGTTATAGCTGTGGCAGCCACAGCCTCAGACTGAACAAACACAACCACTTTCCAGTTCTCCACTACTTTTGTCCTCCTCCTGGGGTCCAGAAGTCTCTCGCTGTCTCCCTGTGTCCCCAAATGTTTCTGGGCAGAGCCCACAAGCCAGAGATGCCTGGAGTCTTCTCTCTCCAATCTCAAAGCACCTGGTTGCAAAGAAGCTGTTACACGGCCACCATCTTGCTCCCTCCCCCATTGGACAGTTTTTGGGTTTTTTTGTTTTTTTTTTCCTGATCTATCTGCTCTTTATTGCTTTATTACATTGGCTATAGCTCCCAGACTATGTTGAATATGAGCTGTTAGAGAAGAAATTCTTGCCCTTTTCTCAATATTAGGGCAAAAGCCTTCAGCCTCAGCCTCTCACCATTAACTATGACATTGGCTATAGGTTTCATACATGCCACCTCCTTCTCCCACAGCCCTTCCCTTGAGAGAAGAAAATCCCAGGGACTTAAGAAGCATCATTCCAAGGAAGGTCCTACTGTGTGGCCTAGTGTGTGCCCACACATTCCCAGTGCGTGGCCTAGACTGAGAGGACAGGCCAAGGGCCCAGCTGTCTGCAAATGCAAGCTGAGTGGTCAGTGACCCACACTATGCGGCTCAGCTTTTTGTCTTTAAAAAGGCACATTCTAATTGCTTAACAAATTATGTTGTGTCTTATTATTATAATTATTACTTTCACTCAAAAAAACGTAGAGTCTCAGTTCTCCAAGAATGGACAGGGGAGCAAACATGGCAGCTACCCACCTAATTCCCTACTCAAGTGAGGTGTGTACAGTGACCCTCCAGGGCTCACAGGCAGGAGGCCACTCTCTTCCTCTACATAAAGGTTGAAAGACGCTACATTTGAACTCAATTCTGAAAGAGCAGAATCCATCAAAATTCACAGAAAGAGGAAGAAAGAAGTGCCAGACAGGAGGGCAGCAGCACCAAAAAACAGAGAAGACCAAAGGAAGGGTATTGATGTATGTGAGCTGAGAGGAGGAGCTCTGGGCACAGGGGCCAGACAAGCTGAGAGAGGACCCAGACAGGAGTCAGGAGCTCCTTCATCATGGAGTCCATGGGGGACCTTGATATCCACCCCCCATCATCTGCCAAGGTGGATGCTGTCAGTGTGTGGGAAACAGCGTGCACAGCGAGTCCGCCATGCAAACATGTATATATGTGTTCTTGTGCATGCATGCCCACTTGTGCTCAGGCACGTGTGCATGTGTGTGCTCATGTGCATGTGTGCACAGAAAAAGACAACAGGCATGTCAAGAAAACTTCGGTGAGATGGTTCACTGGCAGGGACCTTCAGACAGCCTTACTGTTTTCTTAATACCCTGTTTCCCCAAAAATAAGACAGTGTCTTATTTTAAGGTGTGCTCCCAAAGATGCACTAGGTCTTATTTTCAGGGGATGTCTTATCTTTCCTGTAAGTGGGTCTTATTTTCGGAGGATGTCTTATTTTCGGGGAAACAGGGTACCTTCCTCATGGCTTGTCTTAGTCTGTTCATTCAGGCTGCTGTAGCAAAACACCTAAGACTGAGTAGTTTATAAAGAACAGACATCTGTGTCTCCAGTTCTGAAGGCTGAGAGTCCAAGATCAAGGTGTCAGCAGATCCAGAGTCAGATAAGGGTCCACTTTCTGGTTCATCTGTGGCACTGGCACCCTGTGTCCTCACATGATAGGAAGGGCCCGTGAGCTCTCTGGGTTCTCCTTTATAAGGGCACTACGTATGGACATTAATGCAGGCTGAGCCCAGAGAAGCAGACACATAGGTAACCACGGGGCAGGTGGGCTGGCAGCCCTGGGTGGACATCTCTGCATTTCCCTTTGTTCTGGCCTTGACGGGATCGAAACAGGAAAAGGCAGCTCCCGAGCCTGTGTAGTCGCCTACCCTGGGCCAAGCTCCAAACTTACTTTGGGCCTTTCTTATCTATAAAATGTGATCAATAAAAATATCTTCCTCACAGCTTTTGCTTTTTTCTTCTCCCCCACCACAGCTTCCCACATAATAAGTGTTTAATAAGGTTAATATCAATGTTAGAGATACCACCTCTCTCGCTCCTCTGTGAGGGGTTTACAGGGAGGATAGAGCTCCTTGGAGCCTGTGCCCTTTAACTCACATCAGCATTAGCCGTCTGGAGTCCCCGTGGGCCAGGTGGTGCAAACAGAGAGACCAGTGAGTCCTCCCAACTGGAGTGGCTCATCCTGCCAAGGGAAGCAAGGTCCTCATAGGAATCCACTTCCTGAGCACCTGCGAGACCCCAGATGTTGGGCAAACAATACTTGTCCCCATGTAAGCCGTGACCAGTTTCTTCACTTCCTTTAAGCAAATTGAATACAACTCTGAACCTCCTTGGGAAATCCAGTCTTGCCATTCTGGGGTCTCCCTCCACCCACCTGGACATTACTAAGGCCCTGGGAGTTTTTCAAACCCCAAAGGATATTACACATATAGAAAAGGACACAAAATACCATAAATTACCAGGAAGTGGAGGGACCCATGAAACCTTCTCCCAGTCCAGGAAAAATGTCAGCAGCTGTCCAGGACCACCCCCTGGCTCTCCACCACTTCCAGGCCCCAGGCTGACCACTGTCCTGACCACTGCCTTTCTCTGAAGGCCTGGTCAGAGCCAACTTCCTGTTGCTGATTCCGCCAGCACCCTCCTCCTCCCACCTCCCAGATGTGAGAGCTGAGTGCGGAGAGGAGTCTAGGACACCCCAGCCAAGCCACACACCACAAACCCTGAGGCAGGGGCTGGGGCCGCACAGCTCTGGGTTTTCCCAAGGTTTCTGGGATGCCCTTTCTGGGCCGTAGGATTCTGTGGGTCGGGAACCCTGCCCCAAGTGTCTGGGAGCTGTACTTCTGCTCCCAGAAAGGGACAAATGTCCTGTTTCTCCTACAAGTAGGGAGTGCAGAGGTAATTCCCACTCTCAAACATTCCCAAAGCCAGGGCTGGGTGCCTGTGGGAACCTCGGCAATCCTGCAATTTCACTCAAGTCCTATAATTTTCAGTGCCCTGCATCTATTTTAGGGACCTGTTGCTCAGAATGGGGCAATGCAAACATTGGTTCCCTGTGTCGCCCGTACTCTGGTGAGCCGCAGGGCAGCGATGACAGACTCCCGGGCAGCAGGGTGGTGAACAGAATTTACAGCATATTTTTGTCTTACTTTTCAATCAGCGACAACATTAATAAAAATCCTGTGCCTTTCCATTCATTTTAACTTTTTTTTTTCACTAAAAGAAAGAATATCATACTTCTTAATAATTTGTGGCTGGAGTAAGGAGAAAAGGGAGATCATTTTTATAGTCAATGTGTGAGAAGTGTTGGGGGATCTTAGAAAAGACCCAGGCTTCAGACCATCCCCAGACCTGTCACGACAAGTCTTCCCCCCAAGCTGGGACATTTTAAGATATTAATATACTCACCTTTTAATAACCCATTCAACCCAGTGATTCCAAAATGTACAAATCATTTAAATACTGTTCTCTCTAATTCGTATTGTGAGATAATGTGTTTTAGATACAATGCACTTGAAATCCACAAACTTAAGTGCCTACTGCAGGCCGAGAAGGACGGCGGTACTGGAGGGCAAGAGGGCTGATTCCAGGTCCCCTCCCAGAGCTCCCTGGTGAAGATTAACTACCGTGTTCTACACCAAATAACACAGAGATGGAGGAGCCCAGATTTAGCTCAAAGGAGGTGACATTGTTGTGTGCCCGGTGGGTGACGTGAGTGAGGTTGGTGACACTTCACGTTCATGCCTCAGAACCCCTGCCACCTTCTGAGGCTCAGTCCCTTCTCCCTAGGGGAAGTGGTCACTTCAAAGACGAGCAAGTGGACTTGGGGGCCGAGGAGGACAGAAGCCAAAGGAGAGGACGGGCTCTGGAGCCTGGGAGTGAGTGTGTTAGACAGCATGGAAGGCTGGACCCAATGAGAGAGCCCCCAGGCTTAGGGAGTAGGTGTGCCTGGGTGGGCAGCAGGAAAGGATGCCAGCCAGGAGGCGCTAAACCATCATCACTACTGGCCCCAGCCCAGAGGGTCCATGGCACACGGTGGAGATCGTCTACATGAATGAAAGATGCAAATTTGGAAATAAAAAATAAGAAATTAGATAATCAGATAACAAGGGCTGCACCTGTTTATTCAATTTAACCTGAAATGAAACTGTTTTGTTTTTAGGTAAAACCACAAACACAGGCAACTCCAAAAGGCTGGGAATTCCCATGTAGCCTCCTCACCTCTTAGGATCCACTGAAAACTATACACAAAAAGCTGATCACTTTTTTTTTAATTTTTAATTTCAGCTTGCTTGTTCATTCTTCTTCGTTTGAAGTACTCTTTTTTGTTGTTCATTTTCTTCTTCCTCTGGCGATGCTCTGTCCCGTTGCCTCCCCAGTAGCTGGGATTACAGACGCCCACCACAATGTCCAGCTGTTTTTGATGTTAGTAGAGATGGTGTCTTACTCTGGCTCACTGCTGCTCATACTGGTCTCGAACCTCTGAGCTCAGGCAATCCACCCGCCTCGGCCTCCCACAGCGCTGGGACTACAGGCGTGAGCCACCACGCCTGGCCTGATCACATTTTTTATTGTAAATCTCAATTTCAACATTTCCAAGCAGCAAGACAAAAGAAAAAAAAAGTGAAGTTGCCTGTATTAGAAAAAGAAAGGAGAGTCAATATTTGTGGAGAGCTTCAAGTACATCTGAAAAAAAAAAGTTGAATCCTCACAAGTACCCTTTAAAAAAAAACCTTGCTACCCTATTTTACAGATGATAAAATTGAGCCCTGAGATTCTAAGCAGCTTCCTGCAGGCCAGAGAAGTGAGCAACAAAGCTGGGATTTGAAACCAAGCATCCCACATCAAGTTCATGTTCAGCTTCAACCTCATTCTGCCTTTTAAGTTTGAGTCTGATCATCAAACTTTTCCCCTGGAGGACCTCTGGTTACTAAGACTCTGGGGACAGAATTGAGTATACAGTTCAGATTTATTCACCATATATGAGGGATATTTTAGGTAACTCATGGTTTACTTTGCAAAATTCTTGTAAATGGGGCAGTTAGTCTGTAATTCATGTGGATTTATTTTGAGGTTTTGTGTTGAAATGATTATCTTAATGGTTGGCGTTCTTCTGAGAATAGTTGCACACACTTAGACATGACATTCTGACGCCTGCTGTCTTTAGGGATATTTTAGGGGAGCTGGTAAGGGCAGAAAGGGTTAGTCTAGGGCCCCTAGTACCCGTGGGTTGCAAGGAGATGGCCAATCGTGGCCCTGGAGAAAGGCCCATTTGAAGGATAAGGGGCCCAGCAGCCCAGCCCCTGGGAGTCATGTGACCCGGGATGAATATGATCCGTTTAATGGGGCTAATCTCTTTCTAATCTGTTAAATGGGGCTAATTATCCTGTCTCTATCTGCCCACATCTTGAGTTTTTGAGCATGTCAAAATAAGACTGTGCATGTAAAACTACTTCACACACAGAGAGGTGAACCTTTGATTATGATTCCAGCGGGTGAGAGGAGGCTCAAGGGAGGAGACCCGTCCCGCTTGGCAACTGGTGCAGGCACTGCCCACAGAGCCTCAGAGGGTGGGCAACAGGCAGGAAGTGCTGCCCCCAGGGGGCATGGGTGAGGGGTGCCACCTCCCATACTGTTGTCCTGGGTAAGAGTCCCTGTCCAGGACGGGATGACATCAGTGGGACCGGAGTGAAGGAGTGGCCTGAGATAAAGCAGCAAAGCTGAACCTAGTTCCTAAGGACCCCCGTGTAAGGAGGGAAGGGAAGCTGATTAAATGCCTCCTCTATGCCATCCCCTTCCTAATTGTCACATCACTCCTGAGAAAGTCTCCTTTGTCACCTGTTTAAGCAGAGGATGTAGAGATTCAGAGTGGCCGTTACTTGCCCAAGGTCATGAGCTGGCCTGTGGCCCATGTGGGTCTCAGTTCAGTGTATTCAGCTCAGTTGGTGACACATACAGCCTGCCAGAGAGCGGCATCTGGCTTAGATGGGATATGAGGGGGATGTGCTCTCTGCTCTCTGGGGGCCCCACAATAGGAGGCTGAGGGACTCTTGCCCCCTCACTGAGTCCCATCCTTCCTTAGAGTGGGACCAGCACCACTCTTCTGAGGTCACTCTAGGCTCAGACTCAACGCCCTTCTCCAAGAAGCAATGTGTCAGACCCTGCCAGGGCGAGAACAGTTTGGAAAACTGGAGAGAGCAGACCACACAGGTTGGGTGGCTGGAGGACAGAGACTGCAGTGTGCAGGGCACTTGCAAGTCAGGAAGCTGGGAACATCCCCAGGCACCCGAGATGGGGGACGAAGGAGTCCAACCCCAGGATGAGGTTGGTTATAAGGATGGGCACTGACCAGGCCTCTGGAGGGAAGATTGGAGCAAATACTTCCCTCCGACAAGTCCAGGAAATTGTGACTATGGAGGGAAGTTGTGCTGATGCGGAAATGCCTCACCTCCTGATGAACTAAGCACTTGCAGGGCTGGAAGAGGCTGCTGTCAGGGCTTCAAAGACCAGCAGGACATGGTCCTGCCCTTGGAGAAGTCGTGCACCCTTGCCTCCCCTCTGGCAGCCAGCAGGGATGCACTGGTCTGCGGCTTCCTTCCAGGTGAGATGTGAGTTTCACTTCTTGTTGCCATAAGGAACTCATGAATTTTAAAGTAATTGATGTGTCCCCATACGAAGCAGTTTTTTGTTTTTCCTTTTCTGATGCTCAAGCTAATCTTTGGCCATCGGGATTTTCTTCAGTTGAGTTTTCAGTCTTTTGACACACTATTAGCAGTCCTAGAGAGCACTGTTTTTTACTAACAGTACGAGATGTTCTGAGCTCAACTTGTGCCTGAAGTCAGCTGTTCTCTAAAGGGTATGATGCTTGTTAATCAGAAATGGTGATTGGAAGGCATGGGCTGGCTGCAGCCCAGCTACTTCCCCAGCTCACCTAGAGACCACACCTACCTGGGCCTTCACAGCTGTGATTCTCAAAAGTTTCTGGACTAAGACAGTCCTTAGAAAACCTACAGTACACAATTATAAGAGGGACTTTACCTAACAAATGCAAACATTGTAACCTAATTCTTTGTACCATCAATTAACCTGAAACAATAAAAAGAAGAAAAATAAAAATTTTTTAAAAAGAAGAGAAAACCACTTAAAACTCACATTATTGGGTTCCACTCTAATTCAGGGAGTCCAGGGCTGATGCTCAAAATCTGTGTTTGAACATACTCCTAAACCATTCTCATGAATTATCAAGAGAAATTATCCTCAGCCAGAAAGACTTTCTGGAACCAGTTAAGTCTAATGGTGAGGGAGCATGTCAGGTTTTTCCTTTATGACATTTCTGAGAAGTAAAGACCTTGAGAGATTAATAATAGTTACTATGTATGATAATTTATTCTGGACCCTTGAGTCTGTATTTCAAAAACTTTTCTTCCTCCTCCTTAGACAAAATTTTGTGCTGAAAGAAGAGGATAATTTGTCAATTGCTTACAAAACCCACTTTTCTCATCATCTCAAAATACCCTGAATGTATTGCTGAATTAGGTGATAATCTTCAGATATACACACAAGTAAATTTGTTAAATTTTAGTACAACTGTCTCAATAAAGATAAGGGAGAAACTGTGGAATGAAAACCCAACCATCGCCTGTGGTTTGGCTCGATGAAATCTCTCTGAAATACTAAACCCACACATCGGCCTTGCCGAAGGAGGACCACAGGACTGAGGGTCCCTCCCAGTGTGTCTGAGATTTTCCCATAACTCTGCTATCTCTAGATCTTCCTGGGAAATTATGCATTTGTAGTCATTTCTGTTTTCAATGGTTTTTTTGTTTAGTTTGTCACTATTTCATAATCCTGAAATATACCCGCTGTTCTCCCTTTGTGAGGTAGCAGAGGTCCTCTAACTTTTTAAACAAGGAGCCAGTTCACTGTCCCTCAGACCATTGGAGGGCCAGACTATAGTTTAAAAGAAAAAACTATGAACAAATTCCTATGCACACTGCACATATCTTATTTTGAAGTAAAACAACAAAACGGGAACAAACACAATCACACCGCCTCATGTGGCCCACGGGCTGCAGTTTGAGGACACCCTAGAGGATGAGTACAGTGCCAAGTGGGACCTTCTAATTAGGAAACTTTAATGGAATGAATACGATTTTAGAGACTAAAATAGACCCACCAATGAAAGGAGACCTGAACAGGACAGCCCCTCCCCTCCCTTCTCTAAAACCCGTTCCCTGGGGCCTAGCATACCCCAGGTGCCACCTCGCTTCATCTGTTATTAAGTCAGTAGATGTATCTGGCCCTGATACCCTCTCATAACCTAGTGTTAACTCAGTGTGGACATGGATACTCACTCCATCTGGAATCCTGCATTCCACAAAGGAGGGTTTTTTATTTTTAATAAAGATATCTTAACACCCTATTTCCAAATTTTTGCTGATAACAAAGTCTATTTAGACAAAACCCTCCCAATGAGGGGACATTATCAGATGGAGAAAGGCAAAGCTAAGAGAGGGAAGGGCCCTTCCCAGAGTTGCTTGGCCAGGGGCAGCAGGGCTCAGTCTGCTGGACAGGCCATGACCTCTGCTTGCTGCTGTTCCCTACCCTGGGCTGGGGAAGAGGCAGGAAAGACAGCTGCTTTCCTGTTATCCTTCAAACTGCTTATCAGCAACTTTTGCACATCCCATGTGCTTAGCTGGTTTCAAGGAAGAGTATTTTAACGTTTGTCCAAATCAAAGCCACATTGGCTGACCCTCTGGCCCAGAAACAGATTGGTATGCTGTGTGTTTGGCAACTCTGCCCCAAGGGTGGTCACAGACCAAGATGCTGCTTCCACACTCCTGTCACCAAGCAAAGGAGAGGCAGTTTGTAGCTTTGAGGGCACCTGTGGGTCCTCTGTTCCCAGCGTCCCCTAGCTTCTGCTCCATCCTCAGAATCCCACACTCTTCTCACAGGAACAACCCAGACGCACCCACTCTGGGCTGGCTGACTCCATGAGAGCAGAGGGCTCCCTGGGCCACTCATGACACTGACTGTGGTGGCCTCCCCCCTACAGTAACTCTTCAGATTCACTTGACTGACTTACTGTAGACAGGCACATGTTCCTTTGGGAGCCATTTCCCGCTCTTCTGAGAGTGCTGCATGGGGAGACCCTTCTTCCACCATCACTTCAGATTGGTTGCAGGACAGATTTGAGATAGAGACTCCAGTATTTGTTACTCAAGACACAGGCCCCTTAAAACTCCTTCTATTAATAATAAGGGATGCTCTGGGATTCCACAGATGGCCTGAGATTTTGGAATTACTTGAGAGAGCCTAGGAGTTGCAATTAAACTTAGGGTACCTACTCTATCAAGAGAACCCAGAAACCCTGTGCCTCTAGTCTTTTTATCTTTCATTCTAGATTAGAACTTTTCCCCACCTCAGCCTTATAATACAAGAAAAAAAATCATACATGGATCATTACAAAAGTTTTGAGATAGCAAAAAAATCAAGAAACATAAAATCCACACAGACAGAAACAAATGAGGCCCCCTCCTAGCAACACTGCTAAGCCAAGAAAGTTGAAACTAGCACAGATGTGTCAGAAAGGACAATGTTGACGGTGTTTCTCGGAAGTGAAATAATAAAACATAACACAATCTGTCTCAAAATATTTGTAGTGACCTACATACAACTTCACATTCAGAAGACACTAACCAGAGTCATTATGAACTGATCTTCTCTCCCTCTCAAGGCCATTACTATCTCCATTGTGATATACTCAAGTCGTGGTCTATAGACCAGCAGCATCAGCTTCAATTCAATGTCTCAGGTCCCTCCCCAGGAGATTTGTGTAAATGTCAAGTTGAAAAACACTGCTGTAGAAGACACAAAGAGTTAGACGTGGATGCTGTGGGCTTGAGTATCAGGTCATCTACTGTTTAGCTGTGCACATTGGGCACTGTAACTTTTCTCAGCTTGAATTTTATTACCCAAATAATAAGAGACTTCATCAGGGCTCTTTAGGGTTGCAACAGCTAAAACAAAACTTAAGCAGGCAAGAACAGGGAATGAAATAAGCAAGACGGCAGACTGGGTGGCTCCAGGTCCTTTTCCCCACATGGAAACATCAAAATAACATCTAGAGACTGGCTAAAATAACTTTATAGGCGCTCTGGGAAACAGTGAAAGGTCTTCAGCGATCAAGTGAATGCCTTAGTCAAGAAAAAGCCACATTCAAAACAGGCGGAAATTTTATGGCATGTTTACTTGCTTTCGTTCCACACCCTCCTTGGCATAGCTTGTGTGGAGAAAACCACAGCTCAACTCCCAAGTCCATTCATCAAACTGGAGAGAGAAGAAAAGACTGCATTTGCAATATTTTAACATGCCTGGGGACTGCCTGAAGTACTGGTCTCTATTTACTTAACTCACAGCTCAAATGGGGAAAAGTGGAATGACTTGGATACCAGGCCAGGAAAAGCCACAGAAAGTAGCAAGCACTGCTTATGTAAACTAGATGCACTGAGTAAAGGAAGGTGAGATTATAAATAAAGGAAAACAATAGAATATCTAAGGCCCTGAGAAGAAATTCTTTGGGAAATTAAGACATTTAAAAACAATCATGTACATGGAGGATATTAAGGAGGAAAGCGCATAAACACAGGAGATCCAGAGCAAATGCATGTCCAGAAAAGACCAAAGATGACCTTATGTCTTCACTCTGGGCTGATCCCCAAACTCAAAACTTACCTTGTCAATTAACGAAGGACTTGTCAGTCTGCAAAGCGGAGAAAAATGGTTCTTTTAAAGAAGGCCCAATTTTTGAAGAGAAAGAAAATAAAAAGCTTATAAAAAAAAAAAAAAGGAAAGCATAGCCAAGTCAAAGGAAGAAAATAGAGTGTCAGAAACCATTCCTGAAGAAACACTGGCATCAGATTTACTAGACAAAGTCTTAAAACAACTGTCTTAAATATGCTGAAAGAGCTAATAGCAAACACAGAATAATGAGCTAATGGAAATTGGGAAAAAATATAGGAAAAAAATCAGCAAAGAGATAGAAATTATAAAAACAAACTAAATAAAAATCAAGACCTGGGTGGCACCTATGGCTCAGTGGGCAGGGTGCCGGCCCCATGTACCGAGGGTGGTGGATTCAAACCCAGCCCCAGCCAAACTGCAACAAAAAAATAGCCAGGCATTGTGGTGGATGACTGTAGTCCCAGCTCTTGGGAGGCTGAGTCAAGGGAATCACCTAAGCCCAGGAGTCGGAGGTTGCTGTGAACTCTGTGATGCTATGGCACTCTACCGTGGGTGATAAAGTGAAACTGTCTCTACAAAAAAAAAAAAAAATTCTATACGTAAAATTACAATGCCTGAATAGAAAAATTTACTAAAGATGCTCAATTGTAGGTTAAAACAGGCAGAAGAAAGAATCTGTGAATTGAAAGACAGGTCATTTGATGCTTTTGAATCTCAGAAGCAAAAAGAAAAATGAATGAAGAAAAGTGAACAGAGCCTAAAGAACCTATGAGACAACAAGCAGACCAATACACATGCTATGGGAGCCCTAGAAGGAAAGATAGAAAGAAACCAAGAGATTGTTTGAAGAAATAATGGCTAAAAATGTCCTAAATTTGAAGAAACTTGGGAATATACAAATACAAAAAACTCAGTGAACTCCATGAAGGATACATTCAAAAGACCCACATTGAGACACATTATAATCAAACTGCAAGGGCAAATACAAGAGATTCTTGAAAGCAGGAAAAGAAAAGTGACTCATCCCATATAACAGTGGTTCTCAACCTTCCTAACGCTTCCTAATGCTGTGACCCTTTAATACAGTTCCTCACGTTGTGGTGATCCCCAACCATAATTACAGAATGACCAAACAGAAGATCAATAAAGAAATAGAGGACTTAAACAACCCTATAGACCAATTGGACCTACCATATATACAGAGAACATTCTGCTCACCAACAGAAGAATACACATTTTTCTCAAATGAACATAGAATATTTTTCAGGATAAATCATTTCTTATGCCACAAAGCAAGTCTCAATAAATTTTAAAAGAGGCTTGGCACCTGTAGCTCAAGAGGCTAGGGCACCAGCCACATACATCAGAGCTGGTGGGTTCGAATCCAGCACAGGCCCGCCAAACAACAATGACAACTACAACCAAAAAATAGACAGGCACTGTGGCAGACCCCTGTAGTCCCAGCACTTGGGAGGCTGAAGCAAGAGAATCGCTTAAGCCCAGGAGTTGGAGGTTGCTGTGAGCTGTGATGCCACAGCACTCTATTCAGAGCAATAGCTTGAGGCTCTGTCTTAAATACATAAATAAATAAATAAATAAATAAAATTTTAAAAGAGTTACAGTGTTTTTCTGATGAAAATTAAATAAAACTAGAAATCAAAGCTAAACAAAAACTGAAAAATTCACAAACGTGAAAATTGAACAGCACACCCTTAAAAACCAATAGGTCAAAGAAGAAATTTAAAAATGTAACACAGCAAAACATAGGGGATGCTGTGAAAGCAGTGTTAAAGGGGGAATTTGTGGCTATCAAATCTTACATTAAAAAAGAAGAAAGATCTCAAATCAACAAACTTACTTTACACATTACGGAACTAGAAAAAGAACAAACCAAACTTAAAGCTAACAGAAGAAGAGAAATAATAAAGGTTAGATCAGAGATGAATCAAATAGAGAACAGAAAAACAATCAGGAAAATCAGCAAAATTAAGAGTTGGGTCTTCTAAAGATCAACAAAAATGACAAAAGTTTAGTTAGATTAACTTAGAAAAAACCTACATAACTAATTATAAATAATTAAAATTAGAACGGAAGAGGACGTATTACAACCAAATTTACAGAAATAGAAAGAATTATAAGGCAAATGAAACAGAGTACTCATAAATAAACTCTTATATTTATGGTCATGTGAAATTTTGGCAAGAATACTAAGACAATTCAATAGGGTAAGGGCATACCTGGTGTTGGAAAAATGGATATATACATGCAAAGGAATGAATTTGGACCCATAACTAACACCACATACAAAGATTAGCTCAAAATGGATTAAAGACCTAAACATAAGAGCTAAAACCATAACAATCTTAGAAGAAACCTTTAGAGAAAACTTCATGATATTGAACTTGGCAATGATTTCTTTGATACGGCACCAAAAGTACAGGCAACAAAAGAAAAAGCAGACAAATGGGGTTTCATTAAAATCTAAAACTTCTGTTCATCAAAGGACACCAGTAACAAAGTGAAAACATCAGCTGTGGCAGAACAAATTTGTAAATCATATATCTGATGCAGGATTAATATCCAGAATATAAAATGAATTCAAAAAATCAACAAAAAGAAATCAAATAGCCTAAAAAAAAAGAAAGAAAGAAAAGAAATCAAATAGCCTGATTTAAAAATGGGCAAAGTTCACAAGCAGACATTTCTCCAAAGATACACAGACAGCCTATAACCATGTGGAAAGGTGCTCAATGTCACTAATCACTAGGAAAATTCTAATCAAAATCACTATAACACACCTCTTCATACTACTTAAGATGGCTATCGTTTTTTTAAAAAAATAGAAAATAAGTGTTGGCAAGGATGTGGTGAAATTGAAATTTTTGTGCATTGCTGATAAGAATGTAAAATGGTACAACCACTGTGAAAAATGGCATAGTGGTTCCTCAAAAAATCATACATAACTACTTATAATCCATCAGTTCCATTTCTGGATATAAATGCAAAGGAACAGAAAACAGTGTCTTAAACAGTAATATGTACACCAATATTCACAGCAACATTATTCACAATGGCCAAAAGGTGGAAGACACCCAAGTGTCCATCAATGGATGAATGGACAGACAACATTATAGTATATACCTGGGTCATTATGAAAGTTTTAAGATACATAAAAATCAAGAAACATAAAATCTACATGGACAGAAGCAAATGAAGCCCTCCCAGCAACACTGATAAATTGCGCAAGTTAAAACTTGCACAGGTGAATCAGAAAGGACACTGTTGATTGTGTTTCTTGGAAGTGAGATAATTGACCATAATGCAGTCTATCTCAAAATTTTCATAGTGACCCACATGAGAGATTTGACAATTCAGTTCTAAAACTCATCCTAGAAAAAGTGCTATATATCTCATTGCTGAATATCACTACAGTTGCCTTCAAAGTACTTCCCTGGGGACCAGTCCCTAGACCAGTGCCTAATCCACCCATCAAAGCAATTTTGGAACTCTTTTTCTGGAATGGACATCAGCACTGTCATTGTAGGGCACACAGAACACAAAACAACAATAATGAATGCCAGTCAGCAAGACACCAGCACACATCCACACAAACACAGGTGTGGGACCCTGATATAAGAAGGTTATGAAACCTTATCAAGTTGTCTGTACAATGTTTCCAATGTAAGCGTATGGTGGCAAGTTAGCAACTTCAATTGTCTGATCTTGGTACGATGACAGCTCTGATGGTCCTTCCAGAAAAAGAGTTCAAAAATCACTCTGAAGTGTGGACTATGCACCAGCATTAGTGCATAGCTTCCCAAGGGGAGGACTTCAAAGGTGACTGTAGTGATATTCAACATTGGGGTAGGTAGTGCTTTTGCTAAGCTGAATTCACAAACTTAATTGTCAGACTACATATCCATTTGTGGAATAGGATATTATTCAGCCTTAAAAAGGGGGAAAATTCTGACACCTGCAAAAACATAAATGAATCTTAGGCTAAGTAAAATAAGCCACACACAAAAGCATAGTATGGTATGACTCTGCTTGTATACAATACCTAGTGTAGCCAAATTTGTAGAAACAGAAAGAAGGGTGTTTCCAGGGGTTGAAAGGAATGGGAAATGGGGAATTGTTCATTAGGAACAGAGTTTCACTTTCACAGAATAAAAAGAGTTCTAGAGGTGAATGGTGGTGATGGTAACACAAAATGGTACAACCATTTGTAGTTACAACAATATGATGTACTTACCAGGCAATGGTGGGGATGACAGTTGAAAGTTAGAACTATCATTTACGTTCTTATTCAACTCCAGAATGATAGCTGTTTGTATCAGTACTTTGAAGACACTACACTATTGTTTTGAAGAACTTTTATTGCAAATGAGAGGTCTCTTGTTAATCTGATTGTGTACTCTCTATCGCTAGTAGCTTAGATGATGTTTTCATTATCTGGGCTGCTCTAGGTATGACTTTCTTTGGTATGCTTTATTTATTTGTTTTTAGGTTAGTAATTCAGCTCTGGAAAATTCTTAGCTCTTTGGATTCTTCCTTTAAATATTCTTCTCTTGACTTTCCTTTAGCTCTCATTCTAGAATTCCTCTTATATGTACTGAGAAAATTCCTTTCTATCTTTCATGACTTTTTACTGGGCTTTTGTATTTTCTGTGTCTTTATCTTCCTATTTTCTGTGTTCTCTGTAATGTCCTCAGATGTGTTCTTCATTTTGCCAACTCTCTTATCATCTGTGTTTAAACTGTTGCTACTTGGGGTGGTGTCTGTGGCTCAGAGGAGTAGGCGCCAGCCCCATATGCTGGAGGTGGTGGGTTCAAACCCAGCCCCAGTCAAAAACTACAAAAAAACAAAAATAAATAAAATAAACTATTGCTACTTGGATTTTTAATCAAAAACTACATTTTTAGTTTCCAGAAGTTGTATGTAGTTATTTCTCAAATCCTACTTTTAAGAAAATACTTCTCTTTCATTATGTTCTCTCTCCTTTTATCTCTTTTTTATAATTTCAAGCACTAATTTTTATCTTAATTTTAAGATTATTATATTATTTCCAATTATTAGAACACTAATTCTGCTGAGTATTTTCTTTTTTTCTTTTACTTTTATTTATTTATTATTTTTAATTGCTGGGATTCATTGAGGGTATAACATACCAAGCTACACTGATTGCATTGTTAGGTAAAGTCCCTCTTTTAAGGGAAGGAGGGAGGTGGGTGGGGCCTTGGTGTGTGTCACACTTTATGGGGGCAAGACATGATTGCAAGAGGGACTTTACCTAACAATTGCAATCAGTGTAACCTGGCTTATTGTACCCTCAATGAATCCCCAACAATAAAAAAAATAAATAAATAAAAAAAAAAAAAAAAAAAAAAAAAAAAAAAAAGTCCCTCTTTTAATTGTGTCTTGCCCCCAAAAGGTGTGTCACTCACTGAGACCCCTCTGCTGAGTATTTTCCCTTGTGGCAGTTCAATTTCTAAGGTGGTTGTGATGGGTAACTTTCAGTGTCCACTTACCTGGATTAAGGGATAACTGATAGATGGTAAAGTGTCATTTCCGAGCATGTCTATAAGGGTGTTTCTGGAAGAAACTGGTGTGTGAGTTGATGAACTGAGTGGGGGAAATTAACCCTCAATGTGAATGAGCACTATCACATTGTAGGGGCTCAGGGGGGAAAAAGGCAGAGAAAAGTGAATTTGCTGTCCCTCTCTTGGAGCTGGATCACCTCTTCTCCTGCCTTGAACACATCAAAACTTTACATTTGATGGCCTTTGGACTCCAGAATCATCCCCAGAACTCACTCCACCCCCTGGTTCTCAGGTCTTCACTATCTAACTAACTGAGAATTACACCATTGGCTTTCCTGCTTCTAAGGCTTTCAGACTTGGGCTGAGCTCTGCTACCAGCATCCATGGATCTCCAGCTTACAGACAGCCTACTGTAGAAATTCTCACCTTCCATGATTGTGTGAGCTGATTCCTATTATAAATCCCCTCTCATCTATCTATCTATATCTATATTAATATCCATATCCATATCGAAAGAGAGAGAGAGATCCTCTGCATTATCTCTCTGAAGAACTCTCACTAACACAGTGGTCTAAATGCCTTGTTCCTAGTAAACTCATCTTCAGCGGGTTCCCTCCTCAGGAGTTCTGTATGCTTTGGATAACATAATTGTCTCTACATAGCAGCTTGGGGCTTGCTTCTGTCCAGAGCCCCTGGGGACTTTAAAGTTTTGCACCAATTTTTGTTTAATGTCATAGAGGTTGCTCTATGGTGCAATAGTACAAATTCAGGCTTTACAACCTGTGCAGTGTAGACCAAAGTGGCAACGTTTCAAGGGTAATTTTTTCTTTTATTTATTTATTTTTGGCTGGGGCTGGCTTTGAACCCACCACCTCTGGTATATGGGGCCAGTGCCCTACTCCTTGAGCCACAGACACCACCCTCAAGGCTAACTTTTTTTTTTTTTTTTTTTATTGTTGGGGATTCATTGAGGGTACAATAAGCCAGGTTACACTGATTGCAATTGTTAGGTAAAGTCCCTCTTGCAATCATGTCTTGCCCCCATAAAGTGTGACACACACCAAGGCCCCACCCCCCTCCCTCCTTCCCTCTTTCTGTTTCCCCCCCATAACCATAATTGTCATTAATTGTCCTCATATCAAAATTGAGTACATAGGATTCATGCTTCTCCATTCTTGTGATGCTTTACTAAGAATGTCTTCCACGTCCATCCAGGTTAATACGAAGGATGTAAAGTCTCCATTTTTTTTAATGGCTGAATAGTATTCCATGGTATACTCAAGGCTAACTTTTAAAATCCACTGACTTGCTTCCAGTTTCCTTGAAGTATACCTCAAGTCTCCAGGCTTCAAGGCAACGTGCTTGCTGCTCCTCTGGCCTATGTGGGGGTAGATGATATCTGCTCTTTTCACATTAGTCTTGCAACTCCCATCACCAGTTCCTGGGGCCACTGTTGGGACAACGTTTTTCTTACAGCTTTGGCTTTACTATTTCATCTTTGTTTCCATCTCAAAGAGATGCACCTTTATTTGGGGGCACTTGGCAATGTAACTTTTTGTACACTATTTTATTTGTTATTTCTACATGATGGTATCCATAGAATGGCGTCAACTCAATCCACCACGCTACAGAAAGTTTCCAACATTAGATGCTTTAAGAGAAAGAAAAGCAATGATGAGTAGTATATATTCAGAAATGTATATGCCTTCTTTTTTTTTTTTATTGTTGGGGATTCATTGAGGGTACAATAAGCCAGTTACACTGATTGCAATTGTTAGGCAAAGTCCCTCTTGCAATCTTAATCAGATATTTAGAGAGACATGTAGCATCTTTGCGAGTTACTCTCAGTGCTGTGAGAGTGCGTCAGAAACTGGCCTTGCTCTCATCACCTTGAATGAAGACAGACAGACACGCACACACATAGTGAGGGAGCAAATAAACAGGAAGGAAGGAGCAACTGCAGACTGTGGTTCAAATCTCAACACAGCTCATGATAAAACCTTCCCCTTGAGTAGTACTGACCTGGAGGTGTTGAAATTCCTGTAGAAGGAGGGTGATTGAAGAGGGTTCAACCCAGACCCGCAGGGTATAAAATAAAACCATTCTGTCAGTTGCTGCACTATGTATGTCTACCTTAGTCTCGACAGATGAACTTCTTTAAAAGTTGCATGCATGATCTGTTTTTCAATTTAATCATATTTTAAGTGGCACAGATATTTGGACTCCAAAGCAGCACTCTTCCATGACAACTGTGAGCTCTGGCCTATCCCAGGTCATTGATTTTATGCCTGTACCCCTAGAGCTGACATGGCAGTACTTGTTTCTCAAATCCTACTTTTAAGAAAATACTTCTCTATTCTTTGATACAGGCTCAGTAAACAGTTGGCTGATCAACAAAACGACCACCCTCTAAGCTTGCAAGCCTGGTTCATGTGCCAGGGGCTCTTCAAACATAATTTGATAAAGGCCCTATCACTTGCTGTCCTGCAGAATTCACAGGAAAATATCTTTGCCTTCTGAGTATCCCAAGGCCCTGATGTCTTCTTACAGAAACTGCGAAGAGAAACCAAAGCGTGGAATGTCCAGATTCCCCCCAATCAGCCTCCCCTGTTTTTCTCCAGAGACATGCTGCCCAAGTAAAGGGGATTAGCGGGTTCGCAGAGTCCCGATTACTGTCCTGCACTCCAGAGGAGGCTCAGGTTAGAGCTGGAGGTGGGGGGCTGTTGCTGGGCAACCAGAACAAGTGAAGTATGGAAGGGGTGTGCCAACACCAGGCCACGAGCCAGAAACAGAGGACTCTGAAAGAACGAGGAGTGCACACTTGTCCCCGCACGCACGTTTACACATACATGCATATACTCGCACACATGCACATGTATGTGCACGCACGTATATTCATGTGCACATCTTGGGGAAAGGGGGATTTAGCAGGAGGTTATTAGGCCCTTCCTCTGGGCCGGATTCCACTACGCATTTTACTTGTGTTGTCTTTTCATTTTCTTGGCAGTCCTTCAACATACACGTTATTAACGCCTATTTTGCTGTTTAGACTCAGACTTCAGGTCCCAACACTGTGAACGACAGCTCGGGGCTTACTCTAGCTCTGTCACCTGGCTCTCTTTTCTTTATCAGCAGCTCCAAGGTCTCATGCTTTCTGAAGTGTACGTGTGGCCAGTGTCTTGAATCTCTGCTGGTTGTTCTGATAGGTGCTGCCCATTTTAAAGAGTGGCTCCTTGACATCATCAAGATCGTGAGCCTGGCTTTGGTGCCAGCTTATTCGAGAACTAATGTCTTTGCAATTTCTACAGAACAATCATCTTTACACAGACATGGCTTCCCCAGTGGCCAAAGAGCAGGCCCCAGGTTCATCATCTCCCATCTGGGGTTCCTGACTGTGTGGCCAAGATGGCTGTGCATAGTGAGTCCAGCTTGGAAAGCTCATCTGCCCTCTGGCCACGCTCAGGCCCTCTGGCCACTCTCAGGCCCTCTGCAGCCCCACCTCGGCCAGCTTTGTCAGCTGCGCCTCCTGCCTATCAGCCCTGGACATGCCGGGGGAACAGAAGTATTCCTAGCTTCCCCCGCAAGTCTCAGCTCCCTCCTGCTGCTCCTACGTTTTCATCTGCATGATGTGGACATAAAGGAGCAGAGAGGCAAGGAGAACCTTTGCCCGACACCTAGGATCCCTCAAGGGCCTCCTCAACAGGCACCACCAGACACACACACGTCCCCAGAGAGGCGACCTCTCCCTCTGACTGGCTACTCTCTCCACAAAAACTACCTCTTCTTGCCTGCACCAATTTAGAAACATAACCAGAATCTATCTAAGGAAAAAAATTTTAAATCACAAATCCTCGATGGATTGGTTTTGTTTTTGTTATTTTCTGCAATAGAGTCTTGTTCTGTTGTCCAGGCTACCTGGCAGTGACATCATCATAGCTCAATGCGACCTCAAACTCTGGGCTCAATATATACCATTACACTTCCTTCTTAGATTCCTAATGAATAGGGTTCAGGAAATTAAAAAAAAAAAAAACCACAAGAATCTGCAGGGCACTGTGGCTCACACTATAATCTCAGCACTTTGGGAGGTTAAGCCTGGAGAATCACTTGAGATTGGAGAATCGCTTGAGGCCAGGAGTTTAAGACCAGCCTGGGCAACACAGCAAGACCCTATCTCTACAAAAAATAATTTTGAAAAATAGTGAAGTGTGGTGTCAGGCACACCTGGAGTCCCTGTGCCGTGGTAGGCTGAGGCAGGAGGAGCCCTTCTACTCCGGCCTGGGAGACAGAGTGAGACGAGGAAGAAAGGGAGAGAGGGAGGGAGGGGAAAACAGAGAATGAGAGTTAAATACAGCAAAATATTATTAATTAGGGAATCTAGGTAGGAGGTGTAATGGTGCCTATTGTGCTATAGTTTCACATTTTCTATACGCAAGGTTCTCATAATTTTAAAATGGAGGGAAAATTACCCATGTTTTTAAGGGTAAATAGATGTTGGCTGTTTTCCTTCCTGACTGGGTCTTTGCAATTTGTTTGTTATTACACAGTTTCCTTTAGGAGTAATGTTAGAAGCTCTCTTAGTGTGTGGTTGGGAGTGGAAGGAAGGTGGGGATGCTGGCCGTGGGGACCGATGCTGGCCTGGGATGTCGGGGAGGCCACTTCACCCAGGACTCGTAACCATAGACATTTAATGGCATCTCCATCTCTAAACTTGGCTCTTTCTATTTTTGAAACTTTTGAACATAAAAGAATTCAATTTTAAACAGCCTGTTTTAAGTCAGCTGAGCCTGCCTGGGCCCCTAATCCAGCACAAACACAGCCAGAGCCTGGAGACACTCAGACACAGAAGACTGTCACTTTCCTCTAAGTGACAGCCATGGCTAATGCTGGAGTGGGCAGGAAGATGCACTCCATGCCACTGGCTGCCGGGGACTCGGGAAGTGTTTCTGCTTGACATCGCCATGAGAAAGATAATGAGCGTGCCTTGCCCCATAGAGGACCGTGTGGGCATGGGAGCAGAGGGCAGCTTTTTTAGCTCGGGCCTCACTTGGCATTGTTTTTCTTGGATGACTGACTTTATTAAAAGCCCCATTTCCCCTCAGACGTAGTCCTCAGATGACACCAAGGCAGACTCCAGCAGCCAGAATCTATGGACTCCGGGTCCCCAGCCTGGAATCAGAGGCTTAGAAAGGTGTCCCTGCAGTGGACGGGCATCTGGCCAAGAGGGGTATGCAAGGGGACAGCCTGCTCAGCACTGAGGAAAGTCCCCGAGGCCTTGACCTTTATGTGGCTCCCAAGATGGACCAGCAGGGTGCCCTCAGCCTTAGCTGCATGTGCTGGACCCAGGGCAGCCTCTGGGGCCTGGCAGCAGCTCCTTGTGGGGACTGCGGGCTCCGTTGGCCCACAGTGGCCTGTGTAGAGAAAGAATGTTTAAAGATTGACAATTAGCTCAGCTAAAAACAAAAACACCTCCTACGTTATCCGGGTGCAGCTGTGACCAGCCAGCTCAAGTCCCATTTCTGCCACTCTTCAGCCTTTTCCTTCACTTGAACAAAATGGCATGAACGCTGCCTCTGCAGTGGGGCCACTGTGGGGAGTAGGGTAACTCCACAGGGTCCCTGGTGGGGGTGAAGGGGGCTGCTGTCGCTGCTTCCCTCCTCCCCTGTCCCTGTCCTGAGCCCTGAGCCTTCTCCCTGGCCTCCCACCCTCTGCTCAGCCTCCCCCAGTCCCCAGTCTGTGTCTTCTCAGATAACCCGGCAGGACCCCTCCATTCACCTTGAGCAGAGGCAGCTGCCCTCCTCATCCAGGCCAAGGGGCCTCCAGCATTTCCAGGTCAGCTCACAGATGGGGTGCACTTCAGCTCTTCTACTTCATGAACAAACACCCTCCCCACCAGCGCTGCTCCTGGCCGGCTGCCCAGCTCCTCCGCCAGGCTTTTCTCAGAAGACAAGACCTAATGAGCTCATCAGGCCTTGTCCTCACGGCTCATCAGCCGATCCCAGGCGGGCTGGGGGGTTGGGGTTAGGGGTGGGGGGAGCCCAGGCTCAGAAGCAGCACAGAAGCAGCTGTTTTCCTCTCTCTCTCCTAGGACACTGGCAACCTAGTCCCAACCGGGGCCAGGCCTGGACTGCTCCTAATGAGTGTGAACTTCAATGTTCAGAAATGCATCTGCCACTAGCCCGTGACAGAGCAGGTCCACAGAGCACATTGTGGCTGGTGCTCTCTGGCAATGCAGGAGCCAGGAGGGATATGTCCTGAAATTGCACACAGAGCTCTCCCCAGCCGTGTCCTTTGGGAGTGTCACTTCACCTGCCTAAGCCACTCTCCTCCTGGCAGAAGTGGGGTCATAAAAGCACCATCACATGGGAGTATAGAGCATGTAAACAGCCATGGATAGGACATGCTGCATGCAGAAGACACAGGGTCTCTGGCGCCCATGTCAAGAGTCTGTGCAACCCACCAGAGACCGGAGAGCTTCCAACTGAACATCACCTCTGAACAGTCACTTCTCCAGAGACCTTATTTGCTCCTGGGAAACACAATACCTGACACTGAATGTCTGTGTCCCTCTCCAACAAATTCTTATGTTGAAGCCCTAAGTCCCAGCAGAATAGCAGGTGGAGATGACCTTTAGATATGATTAGGGTTAGATGAGGTCAAGAGAGTGGGGCTCCCATGATGGGATTAGTGCCCTTATAAAGAGAGAAAGAGGGAAGAGGCATCTCTCTTCTTCTCTCCCTCTCTCCCCACCAGCACAGAAGAAAAGCCACCTGAGAACACAGTTAAGGCAGCCATCTGCACCAGAACACCACCATGCTGGCTCCCTGACCTTGGATTTCTGGCCTCCAGAACTGTGAGAAATAAACTTCCATTGCTGAAGCCATCTGTGCCATTTTGCTATGGCAGCCCAAGCCAACCAAACACACATGCGTTACACAGTGGTGGGTGGGTGCGACTGACCAAGATGAGCTGTGTGCTCACTCGGTTACAGTGACTCCTCATCCCGGCCAAGCCCCTCACTGAACTGCCCCCTGATGGTATACTCTGGCCCCAGGAAGGCCATGCCTGGTCCTATTGTCCTAAAGGAGCTTCCTAGGAGCATTGAGAGGGCCACCAAGTGTCAGAGTTCATAGTCACAGTAATAATAAAAACTACAGTGCTCCGTGTGGAGCAGCTAGGAGGAGCCCGGGCTGAGCATTTTACATTCATTTCCTTGTTTAATCTCCACCATGACCTGTGGAGAAGGTCATATCATCTCTAGTTTACAGAAGGGGAAACTAGGGTTCAGATAGAGGATATTCCTTGTCCAAGACCACACAGCAAATTCCAGATGGACCAAACTATGTATTAAATAAAATTAAAGGAAAAAAGAGACATTGGTCAAGAACTTACTCTTTTCTCTCTCCCTCTCTCTTTCTTTCTCTCTCCTTTTCTTTCTTAGGATTTATTTGGTTTGGTGAATTTCTTTGTTAAAAAAAGTAGAAGGAGAAGCAAAGATGAGTATTAAAAACAAATAAAGAAAAAGAAAATTCTGTTTTGCCATCTTGGAGAGACCAAGCTTGGGGATTTGGTTTGAAGCTTTAGAGAAGGAGATGAGAACGTGGCTAGGGGTGAGGGACCTGCACCACAGGTCTCAGCAGTGGGGAAGAGGCTCCGGGCATCCTCCCCGCAAAGAATCCCCT
This sequence comes from Nycticebus coucang, assembly GCF_027406575.1. NCBI lineage: Eukaryota > Metazoa > Chordata > Mammalia > Primates > Lorisidae > Nycticebus > Nycticebus coucang. The sequence goes on from NC_069790.1 coordinate 8,284,952, forward strand.
AACACCTCCCGCCTGCCTCACTTCTGCCCTCACGGAGCTTGAGAGTTGCCTCCAATTGCTCTGCTGTCACTTAGAAGCTGGAATTCAGTGGCCTTACCCCTCCACCCCCAGTCTTTCAAAGAAGTGACTGCTGAACCCAGAGCTCCTGCCCACATGGCAGCCCCAGCACTGGAGTCCAGAGGAACTGGCTTAAATTCTAGAGAAAACGTAGGGAAAACTCTTCTATACATAGGCCTAGGTAAAGAATTTATGACTAAGATCCCAAACACAAATATAGCAACAACAAAAATAAATAAATTGGTCTTGATTAAACTAAAAAGTTTTTGCACAGCAAAAGGAATAATCAACAGAGTAAACAGAACCAGAGAAAATACTGGCAAACAAACATTCAACAAAGAACTCACATCTACAAAGAACTCAAATCTGTGGCTCGGGGTCCGTAGCACAGTGGTTACGGTGCCAGCTACGTACACCGAACTTGGTGGGTTCTAACATGGCCAAGGCCAGCTAACCAACAATGACAACTTCAACAAAAAAATAGCCGGGTATTGTGGCGGGCACCTGTAGTCCCAGCTACTTGGGAGACTGAGGCAAGAAAATCACTTGAGCCCAAGAGTATGAGGTTGCTGTGAGCTGTGACACCTCGGCACTCTACTCTGTCTCAAAAAAAAAAAAAAAAATCAAAGAACACAAACCTGTAAGAGAAAAACCAATAACCCCATCAAAAAGTGGATAAAAGACATGAACAGATTTCTCAAAAGAAGATGTACAAATGGCCAAGAAACATATGAAAAAATGTCCAACATCACTGATCATCACAGAAATGCAAATTAAAACCATAAGGAAATACTGCCTTACCCCTGTCAGAATGGCTATTATTAAAAAGTAAAAAAAAAAAAAAACAAATGTTGGTGCAGATGTGGTAAAAAGGGATTCTAATCCACTGTTGATGAGAATGTAAATTAGTGCAATCTCTGTGGAAAACAGTATGGAGATTCCTCAAAGAAATGAGTGTAGACTTACTATTTGATCCAGCAATCCCACTATTGGGTATCTATCCAAAGAAAAGAAATAAAAAAACACGTGCAGGGCAGCACCTGTGGCTCAGAGGAGTAGGCACCAGCCCCATATGCTGGAGGTGGCGGGTTCAAGCCCAGCCCCGGCCAAAAACTGCAAAAAAAAAGACACGTGCACTTGAATGTGTATCACAGCACAATCCATAAGTGCAAGGATCCAGAACCAACCTAAGCGCCCATCCACTGAGGAGCGTATAAAGAAAATGTGGTATGTGTATACAAAAGGAATGGAATAATGTCTTTGCAGCAACTTGGATGGATCTGGAGACTATTATCCCACATGAAGTATGTCAGTAATGGAAAAAAAACACCTTATTTCTCACTTACAAGTGGGAGCTAAGGCTTGGCGCCCGTGGCTCAAGTGGCTATGGCGCCAGCCACATACACCTGAGCTGGCGGATTCAAATCCAGCCCCGGCCTGCCAAACAGCAATGATGGCTGCAACCAAAAAATAGCTGGGCATTGTGGTGGGCACCTGTAGTCCCAGCTTCTTGGGAGGTGGAGGCAGGAGAATCGCTTGAGCCCAGGAGTTGGAGGTTGCTGTGAGCTGTGACACCTCTGCACTCTACCCAGGGTGACAGTCGGAGGCTCTGTCTCAAAAAAAAAGGAAAATAATAAGTGGGAGCTAAACAATGGGTATATATGGTCATAAAGTGGTGTAATGGACCTTAGAAACTAAGGAAGGGGGAGTGGGAGGGGCCTGAGGGCTAAAATATTACCTAATGGGTACAACGTACTCTATTCTGGGGATGGTACACTAGAACCCTGACCTCAGCATTATATAACTCACCCATGTAACAAAAAGCACATGTGCCCCCTAAATCTATTGAGATAATGGAAAATATTTAAACACTTCAAAGCTCTCTGTTAACAAAGAAGAAAGGGGAAAATATACATATAAAAATAAATAAATAGAGTCATCCATTCTTGCTCTGCCCTGCTGCTCTCTGAACCGAGGTGGCCACATCTGTGAAGTGGGCAAATGGGCCATAGCACACAGATCCGTTGTGAAGTGGAATGGAGTGAAGGCTGGGACCAGAGCATAGGAAGCCTTCTGAAGACCCCAGTTCCCGTCTCTTTCGGTAGGGTGCCTCCTACCGTGTGCCGGGGCAGGTCAGGCGTGTGGAATGATCTGCATCACCAGGAGAGCATTTGGATCCAGACAAGAGGGGCGTTTCCACATGAAACCCAGGTACACCTGGTCATTTCACTACCACTTTCTGCAGGACTGTGTGTTTTTCTTCATTCCGTCCCTATCCTCATCCCCAGGCCCTTCCCCAACTCTCTCCAGGCAGCCCCAGCCCCGTCTGGCCATCTTCAGTCTGTTTTTCCTAAATTATTATTCTTGCTCAAATGACTCAGGCAGCTGCTGTCACCCAGGCGTGGAGCTCTGAGCCTCCACTGGCCCAGCACCCCATGCACAGCCCAGGAGACCTTTCCAGCCTCCCTCCCACCACCCCCCACACACCCTCCTGAACTGCCCCCTCTTCTGGGGGCATTTCAGCTAAGGAACATTTCAACTTGCTGAATCTCTTCAGGTATCAGTATAAATGGGTAAATATTCCATAAAGTATATCTTGGGGGTCTATCTTGCCTTCTGTGTATACACTCATGTATGACTTAAGAGTGGGACATGATCTGAGATTCTGTGGTTGTGAGAACATCATTGAGCGGACTTACACCAAACAATATGCCACAGCCTGCTGCACACCAGGCTAGATGCCACAGCCTGTTGCCCCCAGGCTGCACACCTGCACGGTGTGGCGCTGTACTGAAACTGTAGGCAACCAGGACACAGAGGGAAGGATTTGTGTGTCTAATTATATCTAAGCATAGATAAGATACAGTAAAAACACAGTGAGAAAGAAAACATTGGTGCACCTCTCTAGGGCACCTGCCATGAAGGGAGCTTGCAGAACTGGGAGTTGATCTGGGTAAGTCAGTGAGTGGTGAGTGATTATTAACCATGGTAACAAGGACTTCTTCCGGAACACCTTCTGAAGTACCTGCCTGAGGCTTTTTTACAGTTACCTTTGTTATTTATAAGCAGAAGTACACTCTAAAATAATTATGAAAAGTATAGGATAGCAAACACGTAAGCCAGTAACACAGTCTTTCATTATCATTACCAAGTATTACGTAGTGTTTATAATCACTTGTGCTGTACCTGTATATGACTGACAGTACACCAGGTTTATTTATACCAGCGTTGCTGCAAACACATGAGTAATGCCTTTATGCACTGTGCTACGCTGTTGTGGTGGCTGCAGCATCACTCCATGGTAGGACTTTCTCAGCCCCACTCTGATCCTACGGGACCACCCTTGTACATGTGATCCATCGCTGACCCAAACATTGGTAGGAGGTGCGTGCCTATATTCATAAAATTTTTTATACAGACTAGCATATCAGTTATTTATTGGCAAATTACTTTTGTCACTTAGGGTCTTGAAGCAACAACATGTATTATCTCTCAGTTTCTGTGTGTCATGAGCTCAGGCGAGGTTTAGCTGGTGGGTCCGGCTAGGATTCTCTGCTGAGATTGCAGTCAAGCTGCCAGCTGGAGCTGCTGTTGTGCAAAGGGATGTCTAGGGGCTGGAGATTCTGCTTCCAAGATCTCTGCCACGGCTGCTGGCTGAAGGCCTCCGTTCCTTGCTGCATGATTCTCTCCACAGAGACACCCATGGTGTGGAGGCTGATATCTCCCAGAATGAGCTACCCAAGAGGAAGACTGATCAAGACAGAAGTCATACGCCTTCTTAGGATCGTCTCTCCAAAGTCACATGCCACTGCCTCCATCAGATTCCTTTCTTTACAACTGAGTCACCAAGTCCAGCCCCTACTCAAGGGATGGGGAATTAGATGTCACCGTTTAAGGAAAGAATATCAAAGAAGGCACATGCCTATGGTTTTTGTTTTGTTGTTTTTGAGACAAATGCATTATGTCCCCCTTGGTAGAGTGCTGTAACATCACAGCTCACAGCAACCTCAAATTCTTGGGCTTAAGCAATTCTCCTGCCTCAGCCTCCCAAGTAGCTGGCACTACAGGTGCCTGCCACAACGCCCGGCTATTTTTTTGTTGCAGTTGTCACTGTTGATTTTAGCTGGCCTGGTCTGGGTTTGAACCTGCCAGCCTAGGTGTATGTGGCCAGCGCCCTAACCACTGAGCTACAGGCACCACCACGTGCCTATGTTTAAATCCACCACAATTCATTCTCCAGGAAAAAGAGAATGCGTACTGAATGAAATAATGACTTCATACCTTACACTTACTGTGCTTTGGCTGATTTCAAAAACATGCCCCTTTTTTCCACATTTGAAGACCTCTGAGTCCAGAAGTCATCTTTCCAATGACACAGCTTGGTTCCAGTGAAATGCAGTGTTGCGGACCCCTGCCCTGCATTTGGCCCTGTGGCAATACTAAGAGGTAGACACTAATATGACCACATTGAACCATGGGACCTTGGTGTTTGTTGAAGAGATCAGATGATTTGTTTCCAATGCCTGGTGCAGGACAGAGCCAAGGATTCCAACCCATGGGGCGACTTCCATGGCCCCCAATCTTAGCACTGCGCTGTTCTTTCAAACTCCCTTTTGCATCCCATGGCAATATCTGGGCACATTCCCTTAGCTTTCTGGCCACTTTCACTTTCTCAAATGTGGATTTCAAACTCCATGAGATCTCATCTCCTCTCTTCCCCCAGAGCACATGGCTGGTGGCCTGAGGAGTAGTATGGCGTCAGGATAAGGGTGAGAAAGTTTTGTTCCACACTCCCCACCCTGGGAACCTTGAATATGAGTGCTCAGAGGTCAGCCATGGCTCTGAAACAGCTCCTCCACCTGTGCTCTGGGTCCAGCTCTTCCCAGAAGGATGGACAAGGGTAAACATCTCTTCTTCTTCTTCACCAGGTGCTTGGCAGTCCCCTCTCGCTCTGTTCTTGCTGCATCTCTGGACAACACTGTGCAGCAGAAGCCCGGGGCTGGCTTTCTCCCTGCACCCTCCCATCCTGTCAGCACCCCACCCACCCACCACAGGACCCTTGCTCAGCAATGCCTCTTCAAGCCTGGGCAGAGGTCAAGGGTCCTTCAGTCCGTGCCCCCGTACTCCAACCCTCCTTCTCATCTTCCTGCTCCCTCGGGGACTCAAAGGGGTGGCCTTCCGTACCTCTTTTGGGTCACATCCTTCTCTGACCAGAGCAGAAACCCTCAAAGACTCAGGACAGAAGCAAGGACCACTATTTCCAGGCAAAAGGGGCCGGGGAATCCCCTCTCTGCACCAAGTCCAACCTGTCAGCCTCGTGGCTTAGAGAGGAGGACAAAAGTTGCCAGGCTGAGAGGTCATGGAGACATTAAATGCCACGCTTTAATATCTGTGGCTCCCTTTCAGATTCCGTAAACCCACTCAAGCTAGTAAGATTCAGCGCCAGCTTTCCTGTTTGAACATTAAGCTGGTGATTGGTGACACCAGTGGGGGGGGGTGAGAATCACTTTCCTATTAACAGCGCATACATATTCAAGATGGACCTTGAAAACACCCCAGTTCTGTAATCCAACATCTGAGCAAATAAAATCTCCCCAAATCTACACACTCATCTCTGGGTGATGAGACCAAGAGAAAAATCTCCTCCTCTTTCTTCTCAATAAGGAATCATCAACTTGTTGAACATGAATGTAAGAAAAAGTCCCCTACATCACTGGTAGGGAGTTTTACTCTTTTGCCATCAGAACATGGTTGAAGGGAAAAGCGGTAAGATAGCCCAGGCCCTGGAAAGTGACAGCGTCTGGGAGGTACAGTTCATCCTTTCTTCCCTCCCATCCTGCCCACTTCCCTGCCCCTCCTCCCTCAGCACTATCTTGCCCACCTGGCTGGCCTTAGGGTGCAGCTGCTACACTTTCAAAGGCAAGTGGGGGTATATTTCTCAAGGTGCCCTGGAAAAAAGTGCCTGTATCCCCAGGAGGAACCAGCAGGGCTAACCAAGCTGTCAGGAAGATCCGAGGGTTAGGAGGAGCTTAACCCTAGGACCTGGGTGTGGGTGTCCTCACTTGGCTGCCCATGAAGACTTGGGTTGTCTTATTGTGAGGCCAAACCTCTTATTGTGAGGTTGCCAAAGTCTGGAGGAGCTCAGCAGGGGGAGGCATGAGATCAGCCTGCAGAGGCCGGATCCTGTCACAGATCTGACTTTGGGGTCACTCCTTTCCTCCTGGGCTTCAGAGGAACATAAAGTCTCTTCCAAATATCAGTCTCTGTGTTTCAAAGGCCACCTTTGTCTGAGGGCGTGGGACCTGCCTGCTCCTTTTGCCACTTGCTGTGTTGTTTAGTCTCCCCTTTGCTTGTCTTGTACCAACTTTAATGCTCTCTCAAAAGGGATTCTTGACCACATTTCCCAAACATGTGCATGCTCTGAGAACAAGGATGAGAAAGACTAGCGTGGAAAGTGCTGGTGAGAATCTACTAAGGATCTCTTCACCTGGGATTACAGTAAGCACAGTCTGCTCCCACCACCCATGAGATTCCGCACACACATGTTACCCCTGTCCTTGCAGCGAGACGCTCTGGGATCCACAAATTTAGAACATGATCCACAAACATCTGAGAACACAGAGGAAGCCCCCAGCTGGGAGGAAGGGGGCTCTGAGAAGAATTCAAAGAGGCAGCATGTTTTGGAAAGATCACTCCAGTGCTGAGGGTCAGCAGTTCTCAGTATGCCAAAGACCAGGAGGCGCCAGGGGTTATTGCAGCTCTTCCGGGAAGATATTGGAAAGGTGCACAGTGTAGGTGGTGGGTGGGTGAACATGTTTACTAATTCTGGTTTAGTGGTCGCAGTACAGATAGTTAGCACACACTGAGCCAAGCCCAGTGCTAGGAGCTTTTCATGCAGCATTTAATCATCCAGGTTACCAGAGCATGCCTGCACTTTGCAGAAAGCGGAAACCAGGGCTTAAAGAATTTAAAGGTGGCAGAGCTAGTTTTGTGAAAGAAGGTAGGAGGTGAACCCAGACCTCTAAAACTCTAAACTCACACACATAACTTCTGCCTCCCTGTTCTACCAAAGACAGACGAGGCTCTAATTAGTCCAAATGCTGAGACACCAGAGAGAAAAAGAGTCAAAAACAGAGCCCAGGGCGGCGCCTGTGGCCTACTGGGTAGAGTGCAGGCCCCATATACCTAGGGTGGCGGGTTCCAACTCGGCCCAGGCCAAACTGCAACAAAAAAAGTAGCCGGGCGTTGTGGCAGTCGTCTGTAGTCCCACCTACTCGGGAGGCTGAGGCAAGAGAATTACCAAGCCCAAGAGCTGGAGATTGCTGTGAGCTGTGATGCCCCAGCACTCTATGGAGGGTGACAAAGGGAGACTCTGTCTCAAAAAAAAAACAACGCCAAGGCCTCTCATTCAAAATCCCCTCGGGGTCAGCTTTCCCAAAGCTGTGCTGTGGTTTATATCTATCTGTATTTATGGAGACACATTTCGCACAGATTTACATATAGACACACACGCACATTAAAGATCTCCTGTGCACACTCTCTTGCATATGCCCAGAAAATTCTAGAATGATGCCTGGTACGATCAGGGGCAGTAATCCAGAGAAGGACTGGGAATGTGGGTACAAGCGAAGGAACTTCCCTCTCTCACTCACATTCATTGTGTAACATTCGAATTCTCGTTGTGTGTGTGCTCTGCTTTTATGCAATACAATAGAAACAACTAAAAATAAGTCGTGTCTCTGAATGGAAGTGTGAATAAGAGGAGTGTCCCCTGGCTTTCCCCTGAAGCACATGCACGACCCTCCACTCCAGAATCAGGGGGGACATGGCCGCACCCTTGTTTATCGATGCTTGGGTGCAACAGTTCTTGGATAGCACTGATTACCGACTTTGGTCTTTGCTCCAGGGGCATTCTGAAAACAGAAAATGCAAACAGTTGCTGTGAAGCAGCTTGATTTATTTTACGCTGGAAAATGAGGCCACTCTAGGAGGGACTCTCCAGGTTCTAAGATTCCTGCCCTGCGTCTGTGGAACTCAGCCTAATGGTTAAATGAGATAAAACAGCTGCTTTTGATTGTAGAAAATTCCCCAAGCCCAAGGGCAAACAGAGGGAATGGATAACTTTTGAAGTTCACGCAGGCTGGATCCTCTCACACAGCCCGGAGCATGCTGCTGGCAGCTCCGCTTCCCCTCCCACACTCCTGCTTCTCCAGAATCCGAGACTGGGTATGAATCCACAGGGCTCTTCTCAGGCACTTCCTGACCACGTCTGTGGAAAAAAACAAGCTGTTTTTTAAAACCCTCAGTGTTTGAGAGAAAGATCTGAAAGCGTCTGCGTGTAACAAATTCCCAGCAGTGAAAGGAGTTAGTACGACTTCCCTTCCCTGTTAACACTTGGCGGTCTGTGTGGTGTCTGGACCGAGAGAGAGCCAGGGGTGAGCAGCAGCTGAGAAAGGAGGCGAGAAAGGGAGGGAGGGAGAGAGGAAGGGAAGAGACGGAAGGAAGGAAAAGGCCTGGAGATGAACTCCATAGGAACCACATGTTTGTGGCCAGGACTTGCCCTTGGAACCCTCTACCCAGATCACCTTTCTCTCCTCGGCCCAGAGTCCTCCACCTGCTCAGACAACAGGATCTGCTAGCAGTGAAGAAGCTTCTTTCATAGAGAGTGGTGGTGCCCAGCATGGCGTTATGGAAAGCACACCCCCTGCCTGGGCCGGGTGCCACAGCTATCCTATGACATGAGCCATCTAGACATCACGGCTCTGTCCTGCCCAGATCCCACAGCCCCACTTCCCCGGAAAGCACTGCTGCTGTTTAGGGTCACCCATTCTGTTAATTGGGGTGTCATCTCTCCAGTGTGTTGTCCGCTGAGAAGGCAAGGGTCTTTCCTGGGACCCTCTGTCCCACAGTCCTGGGGCTGGGTCTCTGGAGAAACGGCCCGTTCTCTGGAGCTGGACATTCTGTGGGTGGAGTCTGAGTCACACGGCTCCCTCCCTGCCACAGGGGTCTGCAGCAGGTGTACCACGCTTGGGTACATTTTTATTTTAGGATTTACACACAAGCAATGATCCATTAAGACTTTTCTCAACCACTCATGACTACTAGTTATTCTCACTCGTTCTTCCTGAGCCAGATCTTTGGAGAACCTACTGGGCAGGATGAAGTCCCAGCACACCCTCCCTCCACCTGCGTCCATTCCTTTCCAGGTGCCACCACCTGATGTAGGTCAGCGCAGGCCCTGTGCCCAGGACTGCAGGGACAGAGCAGGGCGCACATGCTTGCTCTTTAGAACATTCAGACAAAATCCCCGTCTTTGCAACCTCAAAAAGAAAGAAAGAATCTCCAGTCTTCACAATTTCTTTTTTTTTTTAACTGTGCTTTTTTTTTAATTTATTTATTTTTATTGTTAAATCATAGCTATGTACATTAGTGCAATAAAGGGGTACAATGTGCGGGATTCATATACAATCTGAAATATTCTCATCAAACTGTTCAACGTAGCCTTCATGGCATTTTCTTAGTTACTGTATGTAGGCATTTGTATTCTGCCTTTAGTAAGTTTTGCCTGTACCCATTCTAAGATTCACCATAGATGTGGCCCCACCCATTACCCTCCCTCCAACAAAACCTCTCCCCTCCCTTCTCCTTCCTTGGCCTTTCCCCATAGTCTTGTGCTGTAGTTGGGTTATAGCCTTCATGTGAAAGCTATAATTTAGCTTCATAGTAGAGCTGAGTATATTACATACTTTTTCTTCCATTCCTGAGATACTTTGCTAAGAAGAATATGTTCCAGCTCCATCCATGTAAACATGAAAGAGGTAAAGTCTCCATCTTTCTTTAAGGCTGCATAATATTCCATGGTATACATGTACCACAATTTGCTAGTCCATTCATGGGTCGATGGGCACTTGGGCTTCTTCCATGACTTAGCAATTATGAATTGGGCGGCAATAAACATTCTGGTACAGATGTCTTTGTTATATTGTGACTTTTGGTCTTCTGGTTATAAACCTAGTAAAGGAATTATAGGATCGAATGGCAGATCTATTTTTAGGTCTCTAAGTATTCTCCAAACATCCTTCCAGAAGGAATGTGTTAGTGTGCATTCCCACCAGCAGTGTAGAAGTGTGCCCTTTTCTCCACATCCATGCCAACATCTCTGGTTGGGGATTTTGTTATGTGGGCTACTCTTACTGGGGTTAGGCGATATCTCAAAGTAGTTTTGATTTGCATTTCTCTGATGATTAAGGATGATGAGCTTTTTTTCATATGTTTGTAGATCGTGTGTCTGTCTTCTTTAGAGAAGTTTCTCTTCAAGTCCCTTACCCACCCTGAGATGGGGTCATGTGTTCTTTTCTTGCTAATACGTTTGAGTTCTCTGTGGATTCTGGTTATTAGACCTTTATCGGAGGTATAACCTGCAAATATTTTCTCCCATTCTGAGGGCTGTCTGCTTGCTTTACTTACTATGTTCTTGCCTGTGCAGAAGCTTTTTAGTTTGATCAGGTCTCAGTAGTGTATTTTTGATACTGCTTCAATTGTCTGGGGAGTCCTCCTCATAAAATATTCACCCAAGCCGATTTCTTCAAGAGTTTTCCCTGCACTTTCTTCAAGTATTTTTATAGTTTCATGTATTAATTTTAAATTTTTTATCCAGTAAGAGTCTATCTTAGTTAATGGTGAAAGGTGTGGGTCCAGTTTCAATCTTCTACAGGTTGCCAGCCAGTTCACCCAGCACCATTTGTTAAACAGGGAATCTTTTCCCCACTGAATGTTTTTAATTGGCTTGTGAAAGATCAAATAACAGTAAGTAGCTGGATTCATCTCTTGGTTCTCTATTCTGTTCCTGACATCTATTTCTCTGCTTTTGTGCCAGTACCATGCTGTTTTGATCACTATCAATTTATAGTACAGTCTCAGGTCTGGAAGCATGATTCCTCCTGCTGTGTTTTTATGGCTAAGTAATGTTTTGGCTATTCGAGGTTTTTTCTGATTCCATATAAAACAAAGTATTATTTTTCAAAGATCTTTAAAATATGACAGTGGAGCTTTAATACGAATTGTATTAAAATTATATATTGCTTTGTGTAGTATGGCCATTTTAACAATGTTGATCTTCCCAGCCATGAGCATGGTATGTTTTTCCATCTGTTAACATCTTCAGCTATTTCTTTTCTTAAAGTTTCATAGTTCTCTTTGTAGAGATCTTTCACATCCTTTGTTAGGTATACTCCCAAATATTTCATCTTCTTTGGCACTACTGTGAAAGGAATAGAGTCCTTGACTGTTTTTTCAGCTTGGTTATTGTTGGTATATATAAAGGCTACAGAATTATGGGTGTTGATTTTGTAGCCTGAGACATTGCTATATTCCTTGATCACTTCTAAGAGTTTTGTAGTAGAATCCCTAGTGTTTTCCAGATATACGATCATATCATCTGCAAAGAGTGAAAGTTTGATCTCTTCTAACCCTATGTGGATACCCTTGATTGCCTTTTCTTTCCTAATTGCAATGGCTAAAACTTCCATTACAATGTTAAAGAGCAATGGAGACAATGGGCAACCTTGCCTGGTTTCTGATCTAAGTGGAAATGATTTCAATTTAGCTCCATTCAATACGATATTGGCTGTGGGTTTGCTGTAGATGGCCTCTATCAGTTTAACAAATGTCCCTTCTATACCAATTTTCTTAAGTGTTCTGATCATGAAGGGATGCTGGATATTATCAAAAGCTTTTTCTGCATCAATTGAAAGAATCATATGGTCCTTATTTTTTAGTTTGTTTATGTGCTGAATACATTTATAGATTTACGTATATTGAACCAGCCTTGAGACCCTGGTATAAATCCCACTTTGTCATGGCGTATAATTTTTTTGATGTGTTGTTGGATTCTGTTTGTTAGAATCTTATTGAGTATTTTAGCATCAATGTTCATTAATGATATTGGTCTATAATTTTCTTTTCTTGTTGGGTCTTTCCCTGGTTTGGGGATCAAGGTGATGTTTGCTTCATAGAATGTGTTGGGTAATATTCCTTCTTTTTCTATATTTTGGAAGAGGTTTAGTAATATAGGTACTAGTTCTTTTTTAAAGGTTTTGTGGAATTCTGATGTAAAGCCATCTGGTCCTCGGCTTTTCTTTTTAGGGAGACTTTGTATAGTTGATGCTATTTCAGAACTTGATATAGGCCTGTTCAACATTTCCACTTCGTTCTGGCTAAGTGGCGTACTTTCAGGTATTGGTCGATTTCTTTCAGATTTTCATATTTCTGAGAGTAGAGTTTCTTGTAGTATTCGTTAAGAATTTTATGAATTTCTGAGGGGTCTGTTGTTATTTCATCTTTACCATTTCTGATTGATGAAATTAGAGATTTTACTCTTTTTTTTCCCGGTTAGGTTGGCCAAAGGTTCATCTATTTTATGGATCTTTTCAAAAAACCAACTTTTGGATTTATTGATCTGTTGTATAACACTTTTGTTTTCAATTTCATTTAGTTCTGCTCTGATTTTGGTTATTTCTTTTCTTCTGCTGGGTTTGGGGTTGGAGTGTTCTTCCTTCTCCAGTTGCTTCAGATGTCCCATTAAGTTATTAACTTCCTCTCTTTCCGTTTTCTTGAGGAAGGCTTGCAGTGCTATAAATTTCCCTCTTAGAACTGCCTTTTCAGTATCCCAGAGGTTCTGGTAATTCATGTCTTGATTGTTGTTTTGTTCCAAAAATTTGGTGATTTCCTTTTTAATCTCATCTATAATCTATCTATCCTTCAGCATAAGATTGTTTAGCTTCCATGTTTTTGTATGGGTATGCAGGTTCCTGTTGTTATTCAGTTCAACCTTTATTCCATGATGGTCTGAGAGGCTGCAAGAAATAATTTCTATTTTTTTTTAATTTGCTGAGGTTAGATTTGTGGCCTAGGATGTGGTCAATTTTGGAGTATGTTCCGTGGGCTGATGAGAAGAATGTATATTCAGTTTTGTTGGGATGAAATGTTCTGTAGATGTCTGTTAAGTCCAGATGTTGAATGGTTAAGTTTAAATCTAAGATTTCTTTGCTTAGCTTCTTTTTGGAGGATCTATCCAGCAATGCTAAAGGGGTGTTAAAATCTCCAACTACTATGGAAGTGGAGGAAATCGAGTTGCTCATGTCTGTTTCAGTTTCTTTTATAAATTGAGGTGTGTTGTGGTTGGGTGCATAAATATTAATAATTGAGATCTCATCATATTGAGTATTACCTTTAACAAATATGAAGTGTTCATCATTATCCTTAATTATTTTGGTTGGTTTAAAGCCTATTGCATCTGCGAACAGGATTGCAACGCCTGCTTTTTTCTGCTTTCTGTTTGCCTCGAATATAGATGACCATCCCTTCACCTTGAGTCTATATTTGTCTTTTAATGTAAGATGCGACTCTTGTATGCAGCAATATATGGCTTGAGTTTTTGTATCCAGTCAGCCAACTTGTGCCTCTTTATAGGACAGTTTAAACCATTCACATTAATTGAGAATATTGATAAGCCTTTTGAGAGTCTGGTAGACATTTTTAATCCTTTTGCGACTGTGGAAGTTGGAATTTGATCAAAATTTTCTGGGTGAGTTTACTTTTGTGGTGGAGGATTATGCTGGTCTTTATGGAGGATAGGTCTGAGAATATCCTGGACAGCTGATTTAGTTATGGCAAATTTCTTCAACATGTGAATGTCATTGAAGTTATTTAATTTCTCTGTCATAAATGAAACTCAGTTTAGCTGGGTATAGGATCCTGGGTTGAAAGTTATTTTGTTTTAGGAGATTGAAAGTCAATGACCATCCTCTTCTAGCTTGAAAGGTTTCAGCAGAGAGATCTGCAGTTATTCTAATATTCTTCCCCTTGTAGGTAATGGTTTTCTTTCATCTGGCAGCTTTCAGAATTTTCTCCTTCATATTAACTCTAGTGAAGTCAATTATGATGTGTCTGGGGGATGTCTTATTCGGGTTGAGTCGTGCAGGAGTTCTGAAACTGTCTGCTATCTGAATTTCAGGATCTCTTGGCATGTCTGGAATGTTCTCTTTCATAATCTCATGGAGAAGAGACTCTGTGCCTTGTGATGCCACTTTGTCGCTTTCGGGGATCCCTGTAAGACTAATATTGGTTTTCTTCGAATTATCCCAGAGTTCTCTGAGAGAGTGATCCACTTTGCCCTCCATTTATCATCCTCTTTGAGAGTTTGGGAGCATTGAAAACTTTGTCTTTAATGTCAGAAATCCTTTCTTCTGCTTGCTCCATTCTGTTACTGAGGGATTCTACTGTGTTTCTCAGAACTTTGAGGGCTGCAACTTAATGTCTCAATGTGTCAAAATCTTTGGTCATTTGGTCTTTGAATTTGTCGAATTCTTGAGATATATTTTGGGTTACTGCTTAGAGTTCTAATTCAATCTTATTTGCTATCCAGATTCTGAATTCGATTTCTGACATCTCAGGTATTTGTTTGTGCATGGGATCTTGTGCTGTGTCTCCCCCATCCTTGATCCTTGGGGGAGTTGATCTACTCTGATTATTCATATTGCCAGAGTTTTTCTGTTGATTTCACCTCATGATTGTTTTTCGCCATTGCCTGTGGCCGTCCTCAGAGTTGGGGAGGTGTCTCTCCCAGATTAGACCCCAGCTGGGTCACTCTATTGTTGCTGGATCTTTGTAGGGAGTGACCCTGTGTAGTTCCTCTGGGGCTGCTCCAGCTAGGGAGTTCTGGTTGTGGAAGCAGCTCTGGCGTGTGACACACCCGGATCTAGCAACAGGACAAGAGTTGGTGTGCACGGTTCTGGGAGTGCCTGTCACCCGGTGACTTTGGCACAGAGAGCCCAAGGCTGCAGCAGTCTCTGGCCAGGAGAAGGGCTCTGTGCAGAGGCAGGGAGGGCTCCAGAGGGCACACGGCTGCCAGTATCCCTGGCCAGACAAGCAGGCCAGTGTGGGAGCTGGGAGGACACAGTAGGGAGGACGCAGGGTTGCACAGCTCCCGCAGTTCCTGGTAAGGGCATGTGGAGGCCCGGTTGGTGCGGGGTTGCGGCACAGATCTTATGGAGGTCCAGGCAGCGCCAAGCCCAGGAGTTTGAGGTTGCTATGAGCTGTGACACCACAGCACTCTACCCAGGGCAACAGCCCGAGCCTCCAGTGTGCCAAATCCATCTCACTCTGCCCCTGATGTTTAAGGCTGTAAGGGAGCTCTGTCCCCACCTTTAGGCTGCTCAGTCACTAGGTTACTAGGTCCTACCCAATCCTTGCTCTGGTACCCTGAGGGTGGAGCTTGTCAGGGCAGTTCTCTCACAATGGCTCCCTGTAGCCCAGCTCAGCAGCTCTGTCTGGGGCCCCAGACAATGGCCAAAGTTCTCCGCACTCCTGCTCAAGCTCTCCCCAAGATAGTTCAACTGAGTGCCAAGTCCAAAAACACCGACACAGTTCACAGGTAAGGCCTTTCTGGTTTGCAGTCCCACTGCTGCTTGTACTTACGGTTGCCGGCGTGATTAGGTTGATCGAACACACGCAACCACTTGCCAGTTTCCCACTGTTTTTGTTCTCCTCTTGGGGTCCAGAAGTCCCTTGCTGACTCCTTGTATCCTCAAAGGGATGATTATAGGCAGATCCCACCAGCCAGAGATGCCTGGAATCTTATCTCCCAAGACTCACCGTGCCCAGTTGCAGGGAAGCTGTTACTCGGCCGCCATCTTTAATCTCTCCCTGAGTCTTCACAATTTCCTCTTTTCCCATTTTATTCAACAAGACACCCCCTTTGATAACATCCAACATCCCTTCATGATCAGAACACTTAAGAAAATTGGTATAGAAGGGACATTTCTTAAACTCATAGAGGCCATCTACAGCAAACCCACAGCCAATATCATATTGAACAGAATTAAATTGGAATCATTTCCATTTAGATCAGGAAACAGACAAGGCTGCCCATTGTCTCCATTGCTTTTTAACATTGTAATGGAAGTTTTAGCCACCACAATTAGTGAAGAAAAGGCAATCAAGGGTATCCATATAGGGTCAGAAGAGATCAAACTTTCGCTCTTCGCAGATGATATGATTGTATATCTGGAAAACACTAGGGACTCTACTACAAAACTCTTAGAAGTGATCAAGGAATACAGCAACATCTCAGGTTACAAAATCAACATTCATAAATCGGTAGCCTTTACATATACCAACAACAGTTCAAGCTGAAAAAACAATTAAGGACTCTATCCCATTCACAGTTGTGCCAAAGAAGATGAAATATTTGGGAGTTTATCTAACAAAGGACATGAAAGAACTATATAAAGAGAACTGTGAAACTCTAAGAAAAGAGATAGCCGAGAATGTTAATAAATGGAAAAACATACCATGCTCATGGCTGGGAAGAATCAACATTGTTAAAATGTCCATACTACCCAAAGCAATATATAACTTCAACGCAATCCCTATTAAAATTCCACTGTCATACTTTAAAGATCTTGAAAAAACAATATTTCGTTTTATATGGAATCAGAAAAAACCTCAAATAGCCAAGACATTACTCAGAAATAAAAACAAAGCAGGAGGAATTACTCTACCAGACCTCAGACTATACCACAAATCGACAGTGATCAAAACAGCATGGTATTGGCACAAAAACAGAGAAGTAGATGTCTGGAACAGAATAGAGAACCAAGAGATGAATCCAGCTACTTACAGTTATTTAATCTTTGACAAGCCAATTAAAAACATTCAGTGGGAGGGCGGCACCTGTGGCTCAAGAAGTAGGGCGCTGGAGGTGGCGGGTTCAAACCCAGCCCTGGCCCAAAACCACAAAAAAAAAAAAACATTCAGTGGGGAAAAGATTCCCTATTTAACAAATGGTTGAACTGGCTGGCAACCTGTAGAAGACTGAAACTGGACCCACACTTTTTACCATTAACCAAGATAGACTCTTACTGGATTAAAGATTTAAACTTAAGACATAAAACTATAAAAATACTAGAAGAGAGTGCAGGGAAAACCCTTCAAGAAATTGGGTTGGGCGAGTTTTTTACGAGAAGGACCCCCTGGGCAACTAAAGCAGCTTCAAAAATACACTACTGGGACCTGATCAAACTAAAAAGCTTCTGCACAGCCAAGAACACAGTAAGTAAAGCAAGCAAACAGCCCTCAGAATAGGAGAAGATATTTGCCTCTGACAAAGGTTTAATAACCAGAATCCACAGAGAACTCAAACGCATTAGCAAGAAAAGAACAAGGGATCCCATCGCAGGCTGGGCAAGGGACTTGAAGAGAAACTTCTCTGAAGAAGACAGGCGCACGGCCTTCAGGCATATGAAAAAATGCTCATCATCTTTAATCATCAGAGAAATGCAAATCAAAACTACTTTGAGATATCATCTAACTCCAGTGAGACTAGCCTATATCACAAAATCCCAAGACCAGAGATGTTGGCGTGGATGTGGAGAAAAGGGAACACTTTTGCACTGCTGGTGGGAATGCAAATTAATACATTCCTTTTGGAAAGAGATATGGAGAACACTTAGAGATCTAAAAATAGATCTGCCATTCAATCCTGTAATTCCTCTGCTGGGCATATACCCAGAAGACCAAAAATCACATCATAGCAAAGATATTTGTACCAGAATGTTTATTGCAGCCCTATTCATAATTGCTAAGTCATGGAAAAAACCCAAATGCCCATCAATCCACGAATGGTTTAATAAATTGTGGTATATGTACACCATGGAATACTATGTGTGGTATATGTACACCATGGAATACTATGCAGCCTTGAAGAAAGATGGAGACTTTACCTCTTTCATGTTTACATGGATGGAGCTGGAACATATTCTTCTTAGTAAAGTATCTCGAGAATGGAAGAAAAAGTATCCAATGTACTCAGCCCTACTATGAAACTAATTTAGGACCTTCACATGAAAGCTATAACCCAGTTACAACCTGAGAATAGGGGGAAGGGGGAAAGAGTGAGGGGGGAGGGGGGAGGTGGGTAGAGGGAGGGGCATTGAAAGGATCACACCTGTGGTGCATCTTACAAGGGTATCTGTGAGGCTTGGTAAATGTGGAATGTA
Organism: Nycticebus coucang; assembly: GCF_027406575.1. Lineage (NCBI taxonomy): Eukaryota > Metazoa > Chordata > Mammalia > Primates > Lorisidae > Nycticebus > Nycticebus coucang. Next base: position 8,303,068 of record NC_069790.1, read on the forward strand.
AATGTCTTAGCAAAGTAACTAAGAAAATGCCAGGAGGGCTATGTCAACTAATGTGATGAAAATGTGTCAAATGATCTATGAACCAAGTGTATGGTGCCCCATGATCATATTGATGTACACAGCTATGATTTAATTAAAAAAGAAAAAAAACAAGACGCCCCTCTCCGAGGCAGCCACTCCTCTTCCCTTCCTTCGGGTGCCACGCCATTCTCTGTTCCTTCTCTCTCTCCCTTACACCAGCCTTCCCCTCTCTCACTCTGTTCTCTCTCTCTCATCTCCTCCCCCCACTGTCTTCCCTTTCTCTAATATAAAATAAACTTATACTTAAAAAAAAAAAAGGTATTCGTCTTTGAAAATAAGCAAATCCATGGAAGGCGTCTGGGGAGGGGAGGTCAGGATATGGGTGACATTAAAACCCAACATAGCTTTGCATGGAGCTGGTGTAGGGGTAGAAACAGGTCAGACCTCTGCTGTCCTGGAAAAAAACAAACTTCATCTCTTTAAAGTGTTTTTCCAGCAAGAATCCAATGTACTCAATACTAATATAAAGCCCGTAGACAACCCAATACACGCCCACATAAGAGAAAAACTCAATTCAATTCAAGAGGGGAGGAGAGAAGGCGATAAGTATGCTCCCACTTAATGGGCACAATGTAAGGGCATCTGACACACCTCCTGGGTGTGGAATATAACTACAACAGGGACTCTTCCTAACAAATGCAAACATTATAGTCTAATTGTACCCTCACATTAACATGAAATTAAAATAAAATAAAATCTTCACAATGAGAAAACATATTAATGAAAAAACAAAGTGTTTTTCCAGAGTTTACTTAACGTTTGTCCTTGTAATCTTCCACTTGGAGAAAAAAAAGTTCTCTAAAATACAATCCACAAAATGGCAGGGCGTGGGAAATATGCTTTCTAGCAAGGCATTCACCATGGTATCAAGTACAAATCAGAAGAAATCAGCAAACACCCACCAAAAGAGAAATGTGATAGTCCTCTCCAGTCTTGGAGTGTCACACCTCCTTTAAAAGGATGTTTACAAAGAGCCTATTTGTGTTATATAGGATGGAAAAGCAAGATTTGAACATTAAACACACATTCAACTCTATACAGTGTCCCAGGGAGCGAACTCGGGTGTTCCCTGCTTTTTAATATGAGAATTAAAGAGGATGTGGGCAATTGCTATACTGTCTGCATTTGCCCCCATGTTCCATTATTATTAAGAATTGTCTCCCAGCCAGGCAGCAGAGAGACCTCTGTGAAGCCCTGAGAACTGGCTGATGAGCTCACGGGTCTGTCCGGTGGGCTTTCAGGTCTGGGATCCTCCGCCCTGCCCATGTCACAGAGTGGGAGGAGACCCTCACCAGACCCCCAATCTGTGCCTAGCAAGGGCTTCCCATTCCAATCTTTCCCCTTCTTTTCCCATTCAAAGGGAAAATGACTTTTGTCTCTAGGGAAAGCTGTTACCCTTTAACTACCAATTTACAATTCTTCAACACACCCATCAGATAACAAGCTAATATCTAGAGAATTTGCCTCTTCAAGGATAAACTTTCAGACCTCAGTGCAAATGTTCGGCCTTCTCCGCAGACCCTGCTGCCTGACTTGGCTGGCGTTCCTGTGTGGATTTGCCTATCCTTTCTGGGGCTCACCCTTGGGTGGGAATTGTTCCTGACAGTGGCATTGTGAAACATCAGATTACAGAGTTAGAGAAAACAGTGCCTAGCCCGGGATGGGCAACTTCCTCCCTGGAAACAATCACTTCAAGTGTTCTGGGACAGGAAGAGGGTCGGGTGGGACAGGGTGCAGTAGCGGTGTGTCCTTGGGGCAGAAAGGCAGACAGCGGAGGCACGGGCTGGAGACAGAGAGCTGCACACTTTTCCAGATTGTTCCTCAGAACCATGAAACCGAAGGTGGGGTCAACCACCTAGAAATGGCTTGTGAATGGCATAGCCAAGACTCCAGAAAAATGGCGCAGGCACAATTATGGGGACAGGGAAGAGACGGACCAGGCAGAGAGAGGAACTGGTTAAGGAAATCCAGCCTGCAATGAGATTCATTTCAATAAATAATCTCCAGCCAGGAGATCATAACCCTGCTTTCCAAACAGAGCTGCCGTTTTCTACTGTTGCGTAATTACAGAGATCACCCAACTGTTGTGGAGAGACCACACATTACTTTTCCAGTTGTGTAAATAAAAATGAGCCAACAGCAGTCACAGAGCTCCTGGGGGTATAAAAGAGAGGATAAGGGACAGAGTGGAAGGGAGGGCCTGAGCCAGGGAGGGGGCAGGGAGGCTGCTGTCCCTGCCTTTGCCTGGAGAGCCCCTGGCAGCCTGCTTGGCAATCTGCAAGAAGTGATGGAGTTTGGTTCTTATGAGTTTTTTTCCCTCTCTCTTTTTCCTTCTCTCTGTCCAGGCTGGGGACTTTAGAAGAATTAGATCAGTTATGGAAATGGCAGCACCTTTTCCTTGTGTCCAGTATTTGCAGAGTCAGGAGGTAAGGAGTTAAGCAGGAGTCAAGGAGGTAAGCAGAGCCCTCAACCGTCTTCCCAAGGTTCAAACACAGCAGTTGGCTCCCAGCTCCCCGGCCCCGACCAGGCCTCACCCAACTCCACACCGTTCTATGGAGCCCTCTGCTTAACAAGAGCCTTGCTCCTGGATTTTCATCAAGTGCATTCAGACTCTCTGGGCGGGCAGGCTATGGAAGAGCTGCTGATAGACAGGAGCTGGTAGAGTCGCTCTCTGGAGTCATCCTGCTTCTCCTGGCCAAGTCCACATCAGGGTGGAAAAGGGACTTAACTGGGTGATCATCAAAACATGAACAGCTGTAGTATAGGGACTGATAACCGCTTGACCTCAGGCAAGTTGGAAAATTTGTAGAGGGTAGATAGTGAGGGGCACGTGGTGGCTTGGGCTCTACCTTCATACCCCATTTCTGCCCCTGTCACCTGCAGGCCTTTAGTAAGGTACCTATTCCCCACACTTGAGTCTCTCCATCCATAATGCGAAGTCACAGTGAGAAACCCTTCTTCACAGGATGGCTATGAAGATCAGAGTGCGTGTACCCAAGTACCTACCACAGTACAGTTGTTCAAGGTGTTAATAATAATTAGTAGTCATTTCCCTGGGATTCTGTTTAATCATCATGTAGGGTTAAGGGCAGAGTTTGGTGAAATAAATTGTGCTGGATAGATAGTGGACATGTAAAGATGGTTATTCTTGATTATTTCCTGACACAGAGTGGTTTGCTCCCATTAAAATCAGGGTTGTGAAGTGGCCCGTGCAGAGTCTGGCATAGGGAAAGTGACTGATAAATATTCATTTATCTGCCTTCAAGAGAAAGGAGACTGAGACTTTTTTAATTCACAGAGAACATTTGTTGAAAAAACTACGAAAAGAGTCGGGTGCAGTGGCTCACGCCTGTAATCCCAGCACTGTGGGAGGCTGATGAGGGAGAATTGCTTGAGCTCAGGAGTTGAAGACTCACCCGAGCGACAGTGAGACCCCAACTCAAGAAAAAAATGGAAAAACCCAGCCGGGCACCACAGCAACCGCCTGTAATCCCAGCGGCTTCCAGAGGCTGAGGCAGTGGGGTGCCCGCAGCCCGAGTCTGAGGTTAAAGTGAGCTGCTCAGGGGCATAGGGTGGGACCCTGTCTCAACAGAAAAAAAAAAAAAAAAAAAGAAAGAAAGAAAAAACTACGAAAAGAATTCTGAATGTTACAAGTTTCAGCAACCTTATAAATTGACCTTTTTACTCTTCCACCTACTGATTTTCTGACTATACTTAAATAATTTACCATTTTCAAATAGAGGGCCTGCAAAACTTTATGATTATTTTAACATTGTACAAACTTGAAAACTGTGTAGAGCAAAACCCTCCACTTAAACTCTAGTAGAGCGTGCTCTTGGCTTGGTGCCCATAGCTCAGCAGTTAGGGTGCCAGCCAAATACACTGGAGGCGGTGGGTTCAAACCTGGCCCGGGCCAGCTAAGCAACAATGACAACTACAATAAAATAATAGCCAGGTATTGTGACCAGGACCTGTAGTCTGAGCTACTTGGGAGGCTGAGGCAAGAGAATCGCTTAAGCCCCAGAGTTTGAGGTTGCTGTTAACTATGATGCCACATAGAGGGCCACATAGTGAGTCTGTCTTAAAAAACAAAAACAAAAAAACACGCTCTTGAGATCAAAAGCATTCTTGTCAGAGCTCCAGTGCCCACTTAGAGGTTTGCAACTGAGTGAGTCAGTGAGGGCTTAAAAGTTTGGGGTTGACATGCTCAGGCTTTCACTTTTTGATTTTGCTCACCTGAGCTGTTCACCACTCTGGGAAAGTGAGGTGGACAAACCTTTGCCCCAGTTGAGACCATCTTGCTCCTAGAAGTAATCGTTCTGAGGGTGATGTTCCTCTCCTCACCGCTGATTTATCGCAAGTAAAGATTTCACATTCATTTGGTCCATGTGCCTTTCCCTTTCAGGACAGATTATCTAAGGATGATGAGAAAGGTTAAAGACTTCCCTGAGGGCACCTGCTGTGCCTCCGCTTGGGTTATCAGTGAGCTCCACTGGAGATAGCATGATCAGTAAACACACCTCTTGAGGGCAGGTGTACAGCAGATACAGATGAGAGCATCTTAGCTCTGGGACCCCAAGGACAAGTGTCTCTGAGAGGGACTCAAGTGGTTAGATCTATATAGTATGGGCCTGCAGGCCAGGGGAAGATGGCTTTAAAGCAGTAAATGGTAGGTGTGACCAGGGGCATACATACAGAGAGAATTTAAAGAAAATGCATATTTTATGCCTCGTGTTTGTATTTTTGCTTCACACCGGTAGTTTGCTACAGAGAAATACAGATAAATGTATTCCCTGATAGTCCTGGAGTCTGCAAGGGCCAGACGGAGGCCTCAGCAGGCTTGGGTCCTTCTGAGCGGCCTCTCTCCTGACCTATGGGTGGCTGCCTTCTCTGGGCGTCCTCCCTCTGCGTGCCTGTCCTAATCTCCTCTTGTTTTAAGGACATAGTGAGATTAGATTACAGCCCACCCTAATGACTTCATTTAACTTCACCCCCTTTAAAGATGCTATCTCAAACCCTGTCACATACTAAGTAAGGTTCTGGGGTTAGGACTTCAATATATGAGGTCGGGGGGTGAGGACACAACTCTCCTCATAGTAACGTTCTGGGTTTCTTTTTCTTTGTAAAACACCATTTGTGTTTCCAAAAGGAATGTATTGATTTGCATTCCCACCAGCAGTGCAAAAGTGTTCCCTTTTCTCCACATCCACGCCAACATCTCTGGTCTTGGGATTTTGTGATATAGGCTACAAAAGCTATGTTAACTAATGTGATGAAAATGTGTCAAACGTTCTATGAACCAAGTGTATGGTGCCCCACGATCATACTAATGTACACAGCTATGGTTTAATAAAAATAAAAAAAATAAAAAAATAAAAAGAAATAAAAAAACAACACCATTTGTAAATTTTAAAACTTAATAAGCACATGACAGACAATAGGAACCTGAGGAGGAACCCCAGCCTATCTGTTGTCTCTGTCCTAAACAGAGACGTGATTCACCCAGAGGCGTTGGCCATCTGACCATCACTGCTGAGGTTAGCCCTGGCCCGTGGCTCAGGCTAGTCCATATTGAGCCAGAGAACTAAAACCTAGATGAACGAAGCTGAACAGTCCAGGCGCTGTGCTGTCCTAGAGGCTTCTCCCACCTGCTGGGTCTCTCTCCCCCCCACCTCCTCTGCCGCACCCCGCACCTACAGCCCTCTTTATCTTCAGGCTGTGAGAAGTCTTGCCCAGCAGCATCCAGGATCCTCCATGTTGTACAGAGCGCCCCAAACCCCCTGACCCAGCCAATCCACCCAGGCAGAGGCACCACACCAGGCCCTCATCCCTGGTGATATCTAATTTTACACACAGCACTGGAGAAAGCAGGCTCTGTTCCCAAAGTTTAATAGTTGAAATTCTCAAGGTTTGGATCCATTGCACCCAGGATGGGGGACTGCCGTGTTCCCAGGACTGGACCCAGAAGTGATTTCACCCCCTGACTGCCGCCACCCAAGCACACACATTAACACGAGAGGGAGTGAGAACCCCACTGCTGGGGAAATCACACTCTGTCTCCTAACTTTTCAAGTAAATTGTCCTCATCTCCCGTCATTTATTATTTGTGCCACATGGCACTTCTTGAATGCACAGTGAGGACACTAGGAGGTGTCTGGACCCAGACCCGTAATTGTATAGGTGGAGGTGTGTTGCTTACTGCAGGGACGTACAGAGCTGACTTGGTGCAGAGTTTATAGACTGAATAGCGTGAAGAAGTTGGAAGGCTCACCCCAGAAAGGAATGTTGGCAAGAGAAATTATTTACTTAGAGGTTGAAATCTAGGTTGGTTGTTGGGAATTTCCATGCTGTTTGAAAGCATTTTGGCATCTCAAGTATGTGGCAAGAGCTGACCAGGGTGAAAAAGCTGCTTCATGTCACTTTTGTTTGGAGAATTGAAATTTGCTTTACTTGGAAACTGTATCCACATTTAAGTCAAGCCGGGGTTAGAGAAGGTTTCACAGCGACAGTAAAATCTACAGCGGCCCTTTCAGGATCTTCAAAGATGTTTGGAAGCCAGTGCATCCAGCCTTACAATATGTCATTTAGAAACACTGACAAATACCATGGTTTTCTTTTTTTTTATCCCATGATGGAACACTTGAAAATCAGAGAACAGTTTAACATGGGATTAACAGCTGTCAGTGATCCCATCAACTGAACATGACCATCCTTGTTATCTTTGCTAGCATCTTTCCTTCTTCTCAGTGTGGTTTATTTTTATTTTATTTTTTGGTTTTTGGCCGGGGCTAGGTTTGAACCAGCCACCTCTGGCATATGGGACCGGCGCCCTACTCCTTGAGCCACAGGCGCCGCCCATCTCAGTGTGTTTTTGTATACGTAAGCATGTCTGTTCTCCATGATGTTAGAGAGTTTGAGCAAAATCTTCTGCTGAGAAAAAATCTCTGAAGCCATTTTATAAATTGGTAACTACCAGTTCTTTTTCTTTATTTCCTTGCTTATTTTTTATTTTTATTTCTTTGCTTTTTTTTTGTTGTTGTTGTTGAGACGGAGTCCCACCCTATGCCCTGAGCAGAGTGCAATGGCATCACAGCTCACTGCAACCTCAGACTCCAGCTGTGGGCTTCCCGCACCGCCTCAGAAGCCGCTGGGATTACAGGTGCTTGCCGTGGTGCCCGGATGGGTTTTTCATTTTTTTTTTTTTTTTTATGAATTGAGGTCTCCCTCTTGTTCAGGCAAGTCTCAAACTCCTGAGCTCAAGCAATGCTCCCTCCTCAGCCTCCCAACAGTGCTGGGATTGCAGGCGTGAGCTACCTTCCAGTTCTGATTACCTGCCCGCTGAGTTCAAACCTATCCTCTTGGAGTCCTAGCCCCCCTTTTCTTCCAATGTCCCCCCCCCAAATCCCTGCACTCCCTTCCTCCTCCCTGAAATGGGACCAAGAATAATAATAATAGTACCTATCTTAAATAATAGTACCTATCTTACCGGCCAAGTTTTAGTTCATTTCTGCTGCTATAACAAAATAACCTGAGACTGGGTAATTGATAAAGAACAGAAATTTATTTTCTCACAGTTCTGGAAGCTGCAAAGTTCAAGGCTGTGTAGATCAAGGCCCTGGAAGATCAGTGTCTGCCAAGAGCCTTGTTCTTCTTCCAAACAGTGTCTTGTGGCTGTGTGCTCCAAAGGGGAGGAAGGCTGTGTCCTCACAAGGCAGAAGAGACAGAAGGGGTGAAAGGGGGTTCTAACTCCCTCCATTAAGCACTTTTAAAAGCACACCGGGGCGACACCTGTGGCTCAGTGAGTAGGGCACCGGCCCCATATACCAAGGCTGCTGGGTTCGAACTGGGCCCCACCACACTGCAACAAAAATATAGCTGGGTGTTGTGGTGGCGCCTGTAGCCACAACTCGGCCAGCTACTTGGGAGGCTGAGGCAAGAGAATGGCCTAAGCCCAAGAGTTTGAGGTTGCTGTGAGTAGTGACACTACAGCACTCTACTGAGGGTGACAAAGTGAGACTCTGTCTCTAAAAAAAAAAAAATGCACACCTAGGCTTGGAGCCTGTAGCCCAGCAGCTAGGGCGTCAGCAACATGCACTGGGGCTGGCGGGTTTGAACCTGGCTCGGGCCTGCCAAACAACGACAACTACAACAACAACAATAAAAAATAGCTGGGCTTTGTGGCGGGCACCGGTAGTCACCGGTAGTCACAGCTACATGGGAGGCTGAAACAAGAGAATCACTTGAGCCCAATAGTTTGTTTGAGGTTGCTGTGAGCTCAGCACTCTACCAAGGGTGGCAAAATGAGACTGTCTCAAAAAAAAAATCCCCTTCATGACCTAATCACTTCCTAAAGGCCACACCTCCCAATACTATTGCGTTGGAGATTAAGTTTCTTTTTTTTCTTTTCTTTTTTTGAGACAGAGCCTCAAGCTGTCACCCTGGGTAGCCTCCTGCCCACCTCCCAAGTAGCTGGGACTACAGGCGCCTGCCACAAAGCCAAGCTATTTTTTGGTTGCAGCCATCATTGTTGTTTGGCGGGCCTGGGCTGGATTCGAACCCACCAGATCAGATGTATGTGGCTGGCACCTTAGCAGCTTGAGCCACGGTGCCGAGCTGGAGATTAAGTTTCAACATGAACTTTAGAGAGGACATAAACATTCAAACCACAGTAGGCTACTAAGATGATAAATGAGTTTGTTCCATCCAAGCACATAAACTGCTCCTTGACCATAGCATATCTTCAGGAAATGTTCACTAATTGTTATATTTCTCATAATTATTATGAACATCTTTGCACTTAAATCTCCAGATTGTCTCTCTAATAACTTCCTTGGGACTGAATCCTGGCGCAGTTTCATCAAGGTCCCATATAGTATTCAGAGCAGGAAATGACCTCATTCTTCCAGATGTCAAAATGAAAGCCAAAATAGAAGAGAAAGTGGCTTAATTCAGGAAAGCAAGTGCCAGAGGGTAGATCTGTGGCTCCCTGAGGGTTGTGGGGACACTGGTGGCCTGAAGGAGCCCTGTTTATTTCAGGAGCAAGTGTGGTCAGCTGGGCAACAAGCCACCTTGCTGACCATCCTGCATTGGCTGTGGCTCTCACTCCTGCCTTGATTCTGGGACAGGCACAACCACAGGGTCCTCCAGGGCCAGGATGTGATGAGACTCCATCAACCCTGGGAGCTACTTTCCCGGACTCTGCCTAGCCCTGCTGTGTCCCCAGCTCAAGTCCCCCCAGGTGGCATCTTCCACAGACCTCGAGGTCCATACTGCACTCCAACATGTCTGCTGGGAAGGTTGAGAATGCAATCTTCAGGGCCCGAGGACGGGGAGATGGCAGCAGCTACTCAAAGGCATATTTTGCTTTGTCCCACTTGTGCTGTTCAAGACCCGTCCTTGGACAGGTCTGGGTGTATGCCCAGAGGATCCCTTGGTGGTGGGAAACTTCACTGTGTTTTGAACCAGTTGATGATTTTGGCAGAGGTTTCCAAAGGCAGCTCAGACAACACCATCTCCATGGAAACATCTGTAAACTCCTCTGAGTGTTGGCCACTCCCTCCCATGGGTCACCCTGCACCTGGATTCTACCTCCATATCCAAGTATTCTCCAAGTATTCCCTCCTTAGGCCATGTCCACCCAAGGGCTGATGGTTTCCCATCATTTTGATTTACCCAACCTGCCTGCTTACGTGCAGGGCTGCAGCCTGACAGCCTCAGGCCAGGCAGCATCCACTTGCTGATCCATGCAGATCACGCCCTCTGTGGTTGGGCAACAGGGGCAGCAATGATTTTAGTGTTTAGTTAAGCTGAAATATAGCCAGGTGTGGTGGCTCACACCTGTAATCCTAGCACTCTGGGAAGCTGAGGCAGGTGGATTGCTTGACCTCAGGAGTTCAAGACCAGCCTGAGCAAGAGTGAGACTCTGTCTCTATGAAAAATAGAAAAACTACCCAGGCCTTGTGGTAGGCACCTATAGTTTAGCTATAGACACCCACCTTGGGAGGGCAAAGCAAGAGTATCTCTCTAGCCTAAGAGTTTGAGGTTGCTGTGACCTATGACGCTACAGCACTTTACTGAGGGTGACAGGAGACTCTGCCTCAAAATAAATAAATAAATAAAGTAAATAAATAAACTGAAATGAAATCACAGAGAAATCCTCACCTCCTGCCCCTCCCCTTGAGGGTGGAAGTTAGAATCAAGACCCACTTAAGGGGAAAGGCCTTGTTGTATTAAAACAACTTCCACATTTTTCTTTTGGTCAGCATTTTTAGGTTGTGACAAAGGGGGCACAGAGTCATGTTCCCTTGCAGAAGGCCTGAAGGGGTTATCATTCACCCCACACTGTCAACACAGAGCAGTGGCAGCAGGAATAAATGCCCAGGCCTTGCCCTGGGTGAAAGGTCAAGGCCAAATCAGAAAAGAGCCTGGTGGTGAGGTAGGGGCTTTCTCTGACCTGGAGAAGGATCTCAGGGCCCACCTGGGCTTGGTACCCCATCCTGCGGCCCCAGTTTTCTTTTCTTTTTTGAGACAGAGCCTCAAGCTATCCCCCTGGGAAGAGTGCTACGGCGTCACAGCTCATAGCAACCTCCAACTCCTGGGCTCAAGTGATTCTCTTGCCTCCACCTCCCAAGTAGCTGGGATTATAGGCCCTGCCACAACGCCTGGCTATTTTTTGGTTGCAGCCGTCATTGTTGTTTGGCAGGCCTGAGCTGGATTCAAACCCACCAGCTCAGGTGTATGTGGCTGGCGCCTTAGCCACTTGAGCCAGAGACACCAAGCCAAGCCCCAGTTTTCTTATCTGTGAATCATGCCAATAGAATCATAGATTAATGGTTTCTAGACTTAAAAAAAAATAGAGCCTTTTATTCAATCAAACTAATACATATAAGAACCCCAATATTGGAAAGACAAATCTGCCATTCCTTGATATAAACATGCAAGTTCAATTCAAAACATTTCTTCTTACGCTGAGCCCATGAAGAAGAACAAGGGTGTTGGGCCAAACACAGAGTGTGGCCCGGGGAGACGAGGACAGTTGTGCTGGCTCATTCTCTGTGCTGGTGAGAATGATCAAGAAAGACTCCTCTCAGCTAACCTATGGCAGGTCTGTGGTTTGTCGTTTTCACTTTCTGTGGCTATTCTTTGCGGAATGAGGACTTTCCACGTAAAATGAATCCTGAAGCCTGCAAAACTAGGTAGAAAGTCTTACTTTCATTGTCAAGACTATCCAAAGTCTTGAATTTCTTTCTTTTCTTTTTTTTTTTTTTTTGTAGAGACAGAGTCTCACTGTACCGCCCTTGGGTAGAGTGCCGTGGCCTCACACAGCTCACAGCAACCTCTAACTCTTGGGCTTACGTGATTCTCTTGCCTCAGCCTCCCAAGTAGCTGGGACTACAGGCGCCCGCCACAACGCCCGGCTATTTTTTAGTTGCAGTTTGGCCGGGGCTGGGTTTGAACCCACCACCCTTGGCATATGGGGCCGGCGCCCTACTCACTGAGCCACAGGCGCCGCCCCAAAGTCTTGAATTTCTCATCAAAAAACTTGACTTCTGAGAGCCCCACAGCAGCAGCCAAAGGTCCTCGGAGAGCTTGGGCACTGCAGATGTGTGTGGTAGGGACCTGGCATATGTGGACTCCTTGGCCACCTACCTAACTTGCTCTCAGGGCCAAGGGCAGGGAAGGATTAATCTTCTGTAAGTTGTGATGGGTGTTCGATAGGTGCCTGGTTCTAAGATTTTATTTCTGATCTTCTTGTTTAGGGCTTTGGATTTGGGAGAAGGTGAGTCAAAAATAGGTCAGAGTTGGGGTACTTCTATGCCTCATCATGCTGGACTCTGAAGAATTTGACAGTGGAAGGAAAACAGTGATGTAGCTGGGTGTTTATTTATTTACTTGTATAGAAATAAAAATGAATGCTGCTGAGAAAACAACCACCCCAGCAGCAAGCAGCCCACCAGCATCGTAAAGGCCAGGGGAGAGCTCCGGCCTAGAGGGACTTCCACTTGGGGTCTGCACCGGCACTGGCGAGCAATGCCATATTTTATCATGACAGTAAAAATAGAATTCACAAAATAATCTCAGTCAGCATGGCGGGGTGGCCTGGGTTTTCTCAAGGTGCTGTTTGGCTGCCTCTGAGCCTCACAGCTGCCTCCGCTCATTCTGACCAGAGGGCTCAGAAGGCCACTGAGGCTGTCCTAGGGAGTGATATTAGAGACAGCCCTTCTGCAGGGGTTTATAATCTGGGCCATGCATGGGAGACACTCCTCTGTCCTTTGCAGAGACAATGATTTTTAGTGGAGTGCCTTCAAAATTTCTTCTTTGAAAACCCGCACATCATCTCTTGTTCAATGCTTTTGATTTCCTCTCAGATTGTAAAAAGTTATTCAGTTGCTGAAGTTTTGCTCCCCAAACCCTCCTGAGGTTGGGGTTGGTGAGTCTTGGGGGTCATGGGACTGGGGTGGAGACCAATGAGCACAGCCAGAACAGAGATCTTACATCACCCAGCATTTAGAACCATTGAGAATATGCCCATATAAATTCTCCAACTAATTTAAAATCTGCAGATTTTTTCCCTGATGAAAGACAGTCTGGAGGCTCAGGTTAATACTGATCCAGGGTAACAAAGCACTCCTCTTAAATATGTACATGTCTTTTCTTAGGCAGTAATTATAAAAACATGGAGGCCCCTTTTTAAAATCACATTCCTGGACCCAGCCCTGGAATTTAGAGGATCTGGGCTCAGGAATCTGAATGTTTAACCGCCCCCCTCCTCCAAAGTGATTTTGATGAGGAGCCAGGTTTGGAATCCACACCTGAGGCAGATTTTTTGGCTTCAGAAGGAGTGGGGAGGAGGAAGGGCTTCATTAGTGCTAAGTCCAGCCTACCTCCTCTACTGGGACACTGTCTTGCTGCTCTAGGGGTGGGGGTCTAGGCTAGTCCCTGGGGAGCTCTGTGGGTGCGATAGAGTCACGATGGCTAACATCTGCGCCAGCAATGGACACAGCTCTCTAACACACATGGACAGATTTAGCATTCATAACAGCCTGATAGAATTGGTTCTGTTATCTCCAGTTTTTTCACAGATGAAACAGACACAGAGAAGTTAATGAACTTGCCAGAGCCATGCAGTGAGTAAATAGCCAGTCTAGTATTTCAAATCCAGGCAGGCAGCCTGGCCCCAGGCTGTGCTCCCAGGGAGCGAGCAGTTAGGCGGAGAAAGCAGACCTGGGGTCAGGGTTTATCAACATGCCCCTTAGCTGAGTAGAGGATGCAGGGGCTCAAAGGGCTGCAGAAAGACACCTGAGCAGAGGAGGGGTGTGCCCACTTGGCACTCACAGGAAAGTCTTCAAGCCCCAGAAGCAAAAACCAAACTGAGGGCTGTGCTTGTGGCTCAGTGGGTGGGGTGCCAGCCCCATATACCAAGGGTAGCAGGTTCAAACCTGGCACCGGCCAAACTGCAGCAAAAAAATAGCTGGGCGTTGTGGCGGGCGCCTGTAGTCCCAGCTACTCAGGAGGCTGAGGCAAGAGAATCGCCTAAGCCCAGGAGTTGGAGGTTGCTGTGAGCTGTGTGACACCACTGAGGGCGATAAAGTGAAACTCTGTCTCTACAAAAAAAAAAAACTACACCAAGACACAGTGCCTGGGGTTGGGGAAGTGCTTGCAGCCGGGTCTGTAAGCCAGGTCCCTGGATGCATTCCTGAGACTCTGCATGTGCATTTTTTACACACAAATCATGAACTATCACTATGGTCACCAGATGGCTGAGGGGAGCCCCTCCAAGGTGACTGCAGTGAAATTCAGCAATGAGGTATGTAGCACTTTTTTTTTTTTTTTTTGGAGACAGAGTCTCACTTTGTCGCCCTCCCTTGGTAGAATGCCCTGGTGTCACTGCTCACAGCAACCTCAAACTCCTGGGCTTAAGCAATTCTCTTGCCTTCTAAGTAGCTGAGACTACAACGCTGGCTATTTTTTTTTTTTTTTTTTTTTTGCCGGGGCTGAGTTTGAACCCGCCACCTCCGGCATATGGGACCGGCACCCTACTCCTTGAGCCCCAGGCGCCGCCCTACGCTGGCTATTTTTTTTGAGACAAGGTCTTGCTCTGGCTCAGACTGGTCTCGAACCTGTGAGCTTAGGCAATCCACCTGCCTAGGGCCTCCCAAGTGCTGGGATCATAGGTGTGAGCAACTGTGCCTGGCGGTATCTAACACATTTTCTGGGATGACTTCATGAACTTAATTGTCCAATCTTGTACAACATCGTGTGGATGTCCCCTTCTCCAATTCATAATTGTTTAAATGCAAAAATCAAAGCAAAATCACAAAGCCCAAGCCAAGTGCCTGGTTATTTTGGTCCATATTTCTGTGAGTTCCTCTAAGGCACCAGCCCCTGCCAGGCCTGCAGTCACTCTCGGGGCCTCTCTGGAGGCTGGCTGCACTCATTCCTACCTCCAGCCAGTCTCCAGGGCCCCCTGGGGGCCGAAGCACCCCCCCAGACAGCTGTGTGCTCCTAGGTGGCTCAGTTCTCCTTATGGCTCAGGCACTGTGCTATGGACCCCAGGAAGGCAACCTGTCCCTCCTTATAAAGACCATGTGGATTTAGTTTTAATAATAGCTTTATTTTATGGATTAGAAAACTGTAAAGGTGTTTGTGGAGAGACTCCAGGATTCTCACTCAAATCTACTTGAATTCAAGGGGACTGAGCGTCACCATTCCCCCGCAGTCTCCATGGGTGCTCTCACCTCCTTCTCCATCTCTGGAATCACTGCCCCTCACGCCACACCTTGCCCTAACCAGGTATCCTGTGTTGTGCCTGAAGTCTGCCCTCCCCCAACCACACTACCCCAGGAACATCTTCCTCCAGACCCCCCTCCTGTGTAGCTCCTCCAGGGAGCCTTCCCCATGCTCCTGCCCATGGGCATCCCAGCTCCCAGGGAGGCATCTGTCCCAGCCTCACTACACAATTGCGGGACACTGCCCCAGGAACATCTTCCTGCAGACCGCCCTTCTGTGTAGCTCCTCCAGGGGGCCTTCCCCATGCTCCTGCCCATGGGCATCCCAGCTCCCAGGGAAGCATCTGTCCCAGCCTCACTGCACTATTGCAGTTCTCTGAGAAAGACTTTCCTGCCAGGAGAGCTGTTCCTCAGTAAAATGGGCTGGTTTTTATAAAGCTAGGCAGCCTCATCATTGGAAGCTGTCAAGTGTGCATCAGAGGTATCGACAGGGACATCCTGGCATTGAGGGTGGAGGCTGAAGCCTCTTCTAGCTAGGAAGATTCTGGGGTCTCAGATACACTCATCATGACTGACTAGGACTTCATTCAGGCTCTGGGTTCTTACTGCAGAGACCCCAGGAGCAGAGTGCCTTGGGGCTGGGACTGGGTGAGAGAGGGCTCAGTAGGGTTATCAGGTGAACACAGCATGAGCGAGGGCCCTGGTCCTCTGTGTCTTAGCCTGCTTCCAAGGGAATCCAGCCTGCAAGATAGAGAGGAGGAATCCAGGTCCATGCAGTTGGCTCCCAGGACCCATGTTGGTAGAAGCTGGCGCCAGTGCATTTTTGGAGAACAGGATACTATATTAGTAAGGGTTCTCTAGAGAAACAGAACCAACAGGACATATGTAAATACAGTAGCACCTCTGTAAGTTTGCCACCCAAGGTAATAAAGTGGTCAACATTCATACTGAGGTTGTCGACATAAGGAACTAGGCCTACTATACTGATAGTTAATTAGGTCAGCTTAAGGAGGTAGTCAACTACAGAGATTCTACTGTGTACAGAAGAGAAGGTTCATTATAGGACACAGCTTACATGATTATGGAGGCTGAGAAGCTCTACCATCTGCTGTCCACAACCTGAAGATCCAGGAGGGCTGATAACGTAACTACTAGACTGAGTGCAAAGGCCTGAGAACCAGGAACACCGATGTCAGAGTACAGGAGAAAATGGATGCCTCATCTCGGGAAAAAAGAGAGAATTTGCCCTTCCTCTGCTTTTTTGTTCTATTTGGGCCCTACAAGGATTGGATGGTGCCTTCCCATACTGGTGAGGGTAGGTCTATGTTACTCAGTCTGCTGGCTCACAGGCTAACCTCTTCCAGAAACACCCTCACAGATGCATCTGGAAGTAATGTTTCACCAGCAATCTGGGCACCCCTTAGCTCAGTCAAGTTGAAACATAAAATTAACCATCACAGGCACTTAGGATACACATGTTAACAAAAGATTCTGGGACACAGAAAAGGTGAGGGAGCCCTAGCTGTGCCTGGCAAGTGTGTAAAGCCCTTATCACTGAGTTGTAATGAGGGCATGTGTGTCTGGGGAGAGAGAAGGGGAGAGCAGAAACAGTGAGATGTTCCAGTGAGAATCTCAAAGGACTCAGTATCTTAAGGCAAAACACAGGCGGTGCCACCAACTCCACAGTTCTCATATGGCATTGGTTGTAGAGCTATGAAACTCTGTCTTGGACAAGGTTTCATGCTGCCTCTTTCTCCTGGTCTTTGGAAAACATTAATTTTCAGAGGAAAAAAAAGAAATAGAAAAAATATCTGAGTCATTGTTCATATACTTCCCTTGATCTAGGGAAACAAAATCATCAGACTTTTGCCATGGTCAAGACAATCTTCATGACAATGACGAGCTTCTAACAAACCTTCTAGAATTTCTGTGAGGCAGGAGTCAGAACGGGTCTGAGAAGGGCTCAGCATGCTTCCTACCCTAACCAGCCCCCTCCTCTTCTTGGAGCCTTGGGAGGGAGAGGCCACTCATGGCATATAGCTACTTTTTCTTCAGCTAAATTGGCTTGAGACTTTTGTTTTCAAATCTGAGATATTTTTGGATGTCTAAGGATGGAAAAAATGCATGTTCTGTTTTTCAGATACTCACTCATGCCCTGTTTTTGTTTAATTTCTTGGAAACTCAGAAGTTGTGGCCTGTGAAGTGGGGAGGCCCGAGGCCCAGGAAGGCGCCATGGAGCGAGCTCGTGTGGGGATGGGGAGGGGGCCCAGGTCCAAGCTGGGTGTCCAGAGGTTGCCCTGCATGCACTGAAGGATGAGGTGTGGTGTTTCTGGGGCCCAGCTACACAGGCTAAGGCAGAGTGTGTGGGAATACCAGAGTCTAGTTTTTCTTCTCCTTTCCTCGTATGCCGCCACTGCTTAAAAGGACACCCAAGTCACAGTTGTTCCAGAAACAAGGGTGTGGTCAGGGCATCCCTCCCCCCTGCTGCCCCAGGGAGAGCAGCAGGGTGGGTGGAGCCATCTGGCTTGGGTGGGGAGAGCAGGAGACTTTAGGAGCGACAGAGAATTCAGCACTGCAAAGCCTTCCCAGCTGCAAGCTCTGGGGTACACTGAACAGAATTAGGTCCTGCACACAGGTATCCTAACACCTTGTGAAGTTCAAATTCATTTAGTCATTCAGCCAGCATGGGTTTGGGCATTGTGATGATTACTATGATGCAAGCTGAATAGCACATGATTGGCTCTATGTTTGAAGGTCACCATAGTCTAGTGGAAGGGACAAATGAGCAAAGAGACGACTTGGTACAGTTGACTGAGCAGATGGATGAGCAGGCAGCTGGGAAGAAGTTAAAGTAGCTTGGAGGCTAGATGGCCTGAGGTCCTTTTCATGTTCTGCCTCCAAGTTACCTGGGCTTTCCGGAGCCTGTTTCCTATCAGTATCAAGGGGACAGTCATAGGATGGGCCTCACCCCCATCTCTAGGTCAGCTGGCTGTGACCTCCTCCCCACTCTCCCTTATGGCTTCTTTCCTGGTACCCACCCAGTGCTCCCCCTCCTCTTCAACTGGTGTCTCCTAGAGGGCAGGAAAATGTCTGCCCCTTCTCTGAGGGCCTGGGGCTTGGTGCTCCTGAAGGCTTTGCCTCAGGGAATGAATGAGGGTGAGCTGGGTCTGCAGGAGACACAATGTTACCTTCAAGAGCCTTGCAGGGTTTGTTCCAAGTCTTCTGGAGCAGCTCTTGTCCCTCCCTGTATGGTGGAGTAGAAGTGGAGCGTGGCTTGTGCTGTTTTGCAGTGATGAAAGGCAAGGTTGGCAGCAGGTCCCCTCCCTGGGCCAGCCCACTCTGGATCTTGGGCTTCAGTTTCTGTTGGGTACTTTTAAAAGTGATTTCAGGAATGATTTTTCTTTTCTTCTTCTTCTTTTTTTTTTTTGTCTGTCTCACTTTGTCACCCTCAGTACCATGGGATCATAGCTTACAGCAACCTCAAACTCTTGGGCTCAAGCAATCCTCTTGCCTCAACCTCCCAAGTAGCTGGGATAATAGGCGCCCACCATAACACCTGGGTATTTTTTAGAGACCGGGTCTCCCTCTTGCTCAGGCGGGTCTTGAGTTCAGCCAATCCACCAGCTTCAGCCTCCCAGAGTGCTAGGATACCAGAGTGCCTGGGATGATTTTTCTTACTCTCCCATCCTCTCCCATCCCTGAAAAGCCTGGTTTTCCCTCCTTTCCCATCTTCCCTGCGGGGTGGGGTGGGGTGGGTAGGGCATTCAGTTCTTAAATCTGAACAGCTCTTGGTAACAGCTCTAAGACTTGATCCCAGCCCTGTTCCAGATGGAAGCTGAGACCATTATCTCCACACTGCAGAAGAAATCTGTGTCTCTCTTCCACAGGATGGGGGAGGGGCTGTGTCCCTGTAAATGTTCCCAGGCCCAGATGCTGAGGAAACTTTCTGTAACCTCCCCAAGAGGAGCAGCCCTTCTGGTTTCTGCAGAACATAGTGGATTTGACAAAGAGCCCTTTAAGAGCATGTTGTCCATTCCCCAGATTTCACAAATGGCCAAACTGAGGCAGGGGGATTGAGTGCAGGACCACCTGAATCTTGGGGAGGGACAATCTATAGGCTTTTCTCCTCTTAGAATCTTTCCGCTTGGGACCGTCCCTCTTGTGTACCCCTGGGCTGCCTAAATTCTGCTCATTGTCCAGGCTTATTTTAAGAAGACTTCTAAAGTCTTCCCTGACCCCTCCCTCCATTAGCTGGATGGACAAGGGCTGTCCAGGTACCTCGGGCTTTCTTGCCCTGGCTGTGCCCATTTTTGTATGCACGACCCCCACCAGAGTGTAAGCTAGAGGAGGGTGGGCTTTTGCTCCCGGAGAACACCCGAACCGTAGGCGTGAGTAAAAGAATGGTCTGGCCGAGCAGGAAGCAGGACTCGAACCTGGCTCCCAGGTACTCTTTCATTGCCCTCGAAACCTGCGAATCTCCGCAACACTGAAACCTGGGCTGCTCGATGCGTCTAATTCCTGGTCCCCATAACAGCTAGCGAAGGGAGGACCCACGGGGTCACCCTGGCGGGGCAGAGTGCCCTGGCGACCCGCGCGTGGATGCGCTCCCCATGGTCGGGGTGAGGAGGCCAGGTGACCTGCCGGGCCCCGGGCGCGGGTGCTGGCCGTGGCGATTGCCCGCGTCGCCTCGAGGGGGCCCTGCCGCGGGCGCCGGCCGCCAGCCAGGAGGACGGGCCCGCCCGCGCGCTGCTCGGCGCCCAGCCTCACTGCGGCCATCGCCCTGCCGGACCGCGCCGCGGGCTTCCCCAGGTACTGGGGCCCCGGAGGGAAGGAAGCGGCCACGCGCCGCCACCGCCTTTGTTTCGGTCCCGGAGCGGGCGTCTGCGTCCTGGGTGCGGGGACGAGGCTCCGGGCGTGAAGGGGTCTGGAGCTGGGGCGCAGAAAGCCGGGTCGGAGCTTCGGGTGGGTGTCGCGAGATAGGGGTGCGGGGACCGGACTGGGGCGCGCGGGGACCAGAGCTGAGAGTGGGCGGGCACGGGTTTTGGGGCGCGCACAGAGGACAGGGGCTTGGCTGGAGTCCTCGGTCAGGGGCTGGGGCGCGGGCTAACTCGGCCGGAATGTGGGGACTGGGGCGCGGACTGGCTACGTCCGGGGGAGAAGTTGGGACACCGGTTGGTTCAGACCGGACCAGGACCGCGGGCGGGGGCCGGAGCGGCACTTTTGCGATCGCGGTCGGAGCTGGACGGACTTCGCTCCCTGGGACGCCGTCCGGGAGTGCAGGGTGGAGAGCTGATCTAGGGGCTGCAGTGAGCAGGCTCAAGACCCCTCTCCCGCTTTCCGGGCAAACTTCCTGGTGCGTCAATCTCTTTCCCTTTCCCTTTGGTGAGTGGGAGGCAGGGGGTCCTTCCGCGCCCCTTGCCTTTTCTGTGGAGAAGGAACTGGGGGTGTCCAGGCCGGGGGCCACCTGTGGCACGTGTCTCCAGGCACGCCGGCGCTGTCGTTGACAGGCTAGAGGGAGGGTCCCGGGTGCTTCTGGGGTCCCGGTGCTGGTGCAGCGCCGCGGCCTGACAAGTGAGCTGGGAGCCCTTTGCTTGGAGTGATTTGAGAATCTTTGTGGCGGTAAGAGACTCAGGAGCTCCACTGGTATTCTTCAGACAGTGCCGGAGGTGACCTGGACTCTCCTACGTAGTTAAAAAAATGCAAGCCGCCATCCTGGATGTGAGGCCCGCAGAGAGCACTGGCCAGGGTGGTCACAACCCACTGGGAAGCCCCCAGGCTCTCGGAGGCCCATTCACACAATTTGATCTTCTGAGATGATTTTTCCCTAATTTTTTTCATTACTTGCTGCTCGATCCTAGCGCATGCTTAGAATGTGCAGAAGAGTAAGAATGCAGAAATTGTCATTGTATTGATAGCTCTTCGGGACACAACTAAAACTTTGACTTTTGGTGTATTTTCTTGAGGCTTCTGGTCTGTGCATATTCATTTTGTAAAGTGCTTTAGTTCTTTCTCTTTTGAATGAGGTTTGCTTGTCCTTGTGACTTTAAGTTCTTCCCTCTTTGGGGCCTGCAAGGTTATATTTGCAAATCAATCAACCAACAAGTATTAAGAAAGGCTTTTCTGTGCTGAGCCCTTCAGGGCCAGGGAGGGGGTGGGTAGTCACCACAGCTGGAGGGTGGAAACTCTGAGATCTAGGTGTACAGGGCCACTGGCAGCAGGTCTCAGGGCACTAAGAGGTGAATGGGGGAGCTGGGACCAGGCCAGCCAAACTCTTGACCTCTGACAAAGTAATAGCGATCTCAAAGACAAAGTGGTAGTTCGTACTCTGAGGAGTGCTGAATGTTTGCTTGTGCTAAATGCTTTCAGGCATTAATTTCATCTCATCCAAGTAACCACCCGTGGAGGGAATTGGGATTATTACCCCATTTTATAGGTGAGCAAACTAAGGCAAAGAAAGGCCAAGTAACTTGTCGAGGATGATGAAACCCAGTGGTGCAGCCCAGGATTCCCGGACAGGACTGTGGGGCTCCGGAGCTCTGATCCGGGTTGCTGCAGCTGCACGGGCCAGTGATCGGATCCTAACACATGTCCAGACAGCAATTCCTCAGGGAGGCTGCCAAGGCTATCAGCAGCTCAATTGAATTATTTCTTTAAAAAACACCTAGAAGATAGAAAAAGTAGTACCCTCAGTACCCTCATTCCTGAAAGCAAATTGATTGGGTTTTACAAAGTGTCTCTGTTGCACCTAAGGTTTTAAAATTGAGCTACCTGCAGTTGTGATCTTGCCACCCCAAGCTAAAGGTCAGAAGGTCAAAGCATATTCCTGGGCTGCAGGAGGGGCTGCTGATGGGGGTAGCAGAGATCTGAGGAGGAGGCAATAAGGCAAGAACAGAGAGCAATAGAGGCTGTTCTGGGAGTCGCCGATTGTATCTGTCCAGGACTCTGCACACGAGGACCCATTTTACAGATGAGTAAAACGCCAAGTAAATCTCGAAAGTCCAGGAGCAGTTGGGGATCTGAATGGGCCCGTGTGCTATGTCCCTTCCCTGGGATCCATTTGTTCTGAACCACCTACATCCAGGGTAAGCCTCTTGTTCCCTCACTTGACCCTGTGTATGCACTTACAAGGGGGAGGTGCTGGGCATCCCAACAAGAGAACTCTGTGCCTTTCTGTGGGCAGGAAGCTCTGAGGAGGTCAGACATTTGCTGACTGGGAGTCCCAGCAGCACTCTTAGAACTGAGCTCTGTGGCTTCCTTACT
Source organism: Nycticebus coucang (assembly GCF_027406575.1). Lineage (NCBI taxonomy): Eukaryota > Metazoa > Chordata > Mammalia > Primates > Lorisidae > Nycticebus > Nycticebus coucang. Next base: position 8,325,138 of record NC_069790.1, read on the forward strand.
GCGACCCCCAAGTACTTTTCAGAGAGAGGGCTCTGGTTTGTGGGTCATTATTATTTTTTTTATTATTTTTTTTTTGGTAGAGACAGAGTCTCACTGTACCGCCCTCGGGTACAGTGTCATGGCATTACACGGCTCACAGCAACCTCTAAATCTTGGGCTTACGCGATTCTCTTGCCTCAGCCTCCCGAGCAACTGGGACTACAGGCACCCGCCACAACGCCCGGCTATTTTTTTGTTGCAGTTTGGCCGGGGCTGGGTTTGAACCCGCCACCTTTGGCATATGGGGCCGGCGCCCTACTCACTGAGCCACAGGCACCTCCCGGGTCATTCTTTTTTTTTCTTTCTTTTTTTTTTTGTGTGAGACAAAGTCTCACTCCCGTTACCTTGGGTAGAGAGCCCTGGCATCATAGCTCACAGCAACCTCAACCTCCTGGGTTCAAGTGATCTTCCTGCCGCAGCCTCCTGAGTGGCAGGGATTACAGGCTCCTGCCACAACACCTGGCTAGTTTTTCTATTTTTAGTGGCTACGGGTCTCAGCCTGCTCTTGAACTCCTGAGCTCAGGTGATGCACAACATCAACCTTCCAGAATGCTAGGATTATAGGTGTGAGCCACCATGCTCAGCCTTGTGGGTTGAGCTTCGGAGGGATGGATGGGTCTGGGCTGATGCTCTCAGGAGGTGCATGGACCATGGCCCTCCCTTCCTGTAGGACCCCCTTCCTGTGGGACCATGGTAAACCTGGAGTCATCAGCTAGTCCCTCCCATGTGGAGACTGGAGTGACCTGGAGCCAGCCCTGATTACCCAGCATCCTGCACAGCTGCCCCTGTTGAGCTAGAATGAGGGTTTCTGGTTAGTCTGTTAAGTAGGAGTGTGGGTAACTTACAGGTGCTCTTTGTTCCTCACAGTTAGCAGGAGTGTTAAAAATAATCAAAACACAGAACACCGTTATGTGCATGGCCCTGTACTAGGGATCTCTGCATGGAACCAGTATTTCCAGGGCTGACCGTCGCCTGGAACGGGTGTGTTGTTTCCACGTTGCCTCACTGCTTCTAAAACTCAGAGGCAATACAGACTGCTTCCCCAACATGCCGCCGCGCGTGGGTGAACTTTTGGATTCAGAAAGCATTTTGAATCTTGGTGTATGTTGTGTCCCCTAACAGACAGACACTTGTCCCACTCACTGCACTGTTGGTTCTTTGTTTCTTGTAAAAGCAGAAAACTAGATTCTGCACTTTTTTGCACTTTTGTTTGTGCTACATGAATCAGGAGCGTGTTCTGTGCAGGCCCACGGTTGCAGTGTGGACATGGCGGGACCTGGGGCTCAGCGTGGGGTCCCTGGAATTGCCTTTGATGTCCACAGGTCGGCCTCTTTGAGGGATGTCTCCTGCCCTGCTGGGTGGTCTCAGGGGAACTCCAGTGCACTACCCAGCATCCACAGCAGTGCCTAGGACCTCTCACTTGGTGACCCAGATCTCCACTGGGGTCTGCCTCTGCTGAGCAGGAGCAAGAGACCAGTGAGGGTGACCAGTGGGTGAGGCTGTCAGCTTGGGCTTGAAGACCGAGCCAGTGAGCAGCCCTCAGAATGTACCACTGTGCCAAGAAAGGGGACCCTTCCTGATGGTCATCATAATGACCCTAGACACTTAAAAAGAATTACGCTGATTTCCTAAAAAAAAAAAAAAAAAAAAGAAGGCAGTAATCTAGTATTGATACGTTTTGTCTCAGATAGGCAAAATGAATGGAAGATTATGCTGAAGGATTCTGTGTCAGTGATCTAGAAAATTCCCTCTGGTAGATCATCCCCTGATCCCTGACCATGCCGGCGAGGTGCTCCTCAGAGCCACCGTCTAGGAGAGAGAATTCTTTCTATGTCTCCACTCCATAGAAGCCCTGAGAATCCCCGGTTTGGCCTAATGACATGGCTAAGAAGGCCTTCCTTTCCTGCTCTGTCCCCTCACTGGTCAGGCGTATGTCTAACCCCCACTGACCTGGCATTAATTCTCTTGTCTTCCTTTCTTGGAAGAGAGTGTGAGCTTAAGTAACTTTTCCCTGTCAGGGGATGGCAGGTTCTGGATTTGAATCCAGATCTGTCATGGATTCGAGTTCTTGCTAAGGCTGGGGCTGTGCGGCCCCGCCTGCCCCTCCCCCCCCAACCCTTGGCGCAGCCCCTGCTGGAGTGGCAGGCCCAGGCTTGGGAGCTGCGGCCACCTGCTGTCCACACAGCCAGGGTGCCTGCCAGCTGCTTCCTCGCACAGGCTGCCTTCCTTTACTCATCTAACTTCCCCTTAGCTCTAATTATGGCACATGTTGAGAGGCTGCCCTTCCTCTTCCTCTTCACTTTTGGGGAGAGATATAAGCATTTAATGTGTCCTCTGCAGGCCTGCCTTCACTTCTGCTTTGAAGATAGCAGACGATGTCTTTGGAAATCTTTCTTTCAGCTTCTCAGGTGGCAAACTCTCAGCACCCAGGGACTATCAGAGCAGATGCCCTGCCTACCATTGCCAGGGCCACTCCACGCCATGCACCCCCGTCCCTGGCATTGGGGGACACTTCTAGGTGGACTAAAGAGTGTCACCTCCCCTCATTGTGTCTTGGCAGTAACGGAGTGTGATGTGGCGTCTCTTGTGTGTAGAGTTTATGAAACAGCTCATGAAAAGTAGAAACCAATTCCCTGATGGTTTGAATTCACCAGAGTGCTCCAGTTGCAGTAGTGAGAGAGCACTCTGGGATGTGGCTGGGCCAAGGCTGTTCAGTGCTGTCTGCAGTTTCTTTTTATAGGAGAGCCGGGGCCCTGCTCCCGGAATCCGGAGCCAGAGCTGGAGCCGATTACTTCTCGCCAGAGAATTCAGGAATCCACGCTCTACCTGTTATCCTGGAACACAGCTGCAGTGTGTAGCATTTCACTTACTTGGAGCTGCGCAATAAATGGTGCAGGCCCACATCTGGCTGGCGGTGGCGAGTGGGCCCTGGGGCCACACAGGGCCATTAGGGAGGCTGTCTGCGACCCCGCCCGTGCACATTCCTCTATGAACAAAGGGTTTCCGTCGCCTGGCCCTGGCATTTTTCTCCATTTTGTAATCCATCACCTTTCTTAGAGAGTTCCCTGGGCGCCCATCCCTCTCACCACTGACTGTTCGGGAGGTAGATCAAAGGTACGTTTAGGCTAGGAGACAGCGAAATAGGCCAGGCTCTAGCATCCCACAAACCTGTGGCAAAGCCGCTCCTTGGCCCCAACAGGTTTCCCACGTCACTGTGAGGGTCTGTGTCATTCCTCACCTGTAGCCTGGGGATGTCGCGCCTCCATCGGTCCTGAGCCCAGGGTGTATGGGGTGCTGTTTTCCTGGTGTCCCTCCCTGCTTGCTGGCTCCAGGCCCTCTGCTACATTGGTCTGGCTGAATTTTTATGGCCCCAGGGGCCTGAAAAACTCCTGCGGTCTTGCTGGAGAACCACTTCCCCATTCTTGGAGGGAGGCTGTGAGCACACTGGATGACACAGCGGAGGCTGGTGTGATAGATGAGCTTGTCTCAGTGACTGGGGACAGGTGTGTTTCCAGTTTGTCTCCTGTGGAAAGACCTGCAGCGGCCAGTGGTGGGCGGTGGAGGAGAGGGGGCCTGTGTACACATGTCTTGGCAGGGCTGGGTGCTAGGGGAGGCAGGAGGGGCTCTAAGCCGGTTAGGAATGCATTTTTCTCTTGTCCTGCACCCGGAAGGGCGGTGCATTCATAATCTGTTACTCAGGGAATAGCTGAAGACGCGTAAGTAACGGAGTATCTTTTTGATCCCCAACTTGCTTTTTGACCATTTTTCTATAAAATATTTTTCATATAATACAGATGTGTTCATTGTAGACATGGAAAAGATAGAAAAATGCTCAGGAAGCAGGAAAAATTTCTCCCTAGTATCACAACCCCAGAGGTTAATATTTTATTTTTTTTTTGAGCAGAGTCTTAAGCTGTTGCCCTGGGTAGTGTGCCGTAGCGTCATAGCTCACAGCAACCTCCAACTCTTGGGCTTAAGTGATTCTCTTGCCTCAGCTTCCCAAACAGCTGGAACTACAGGCGTCTGCCACAACACCTGGCTGTATTTTTTTTTTTTTTTGGTTGTAGTTGTCATCATTGTTGTTTGACAGGTCGAACTGTATTCAAACCCACCAGCTCCAGTGTATGTGGCTGGCACCCTAGTCTCTTGAGCTACAGGCGCCGAGCCAGAGGTTAATATTTTAACCATATGTTTTCTGTGCTTTTTTACCAAGCTGAGATCATACCATATGTATTTATTTTGTATCCTGCACTTAATCAGTGTGGCAGCATAAGCATTTCTCAATCTTTATTATTATTATTCTTATTTTGAGACAGAGTCTCAAGCTGTCGCCCTGGGTAGAGTGCTGTGGCGTCACAGCTCACAGCAACCTCAAACTCCTGGGCTTAAGTGATTCTCTTGCCTCAGCCTCCCAAGTAGCTTGGACTACAGGCGTCCACCACAATGCCTTTTTTGGTTGCAGTTGTCATTGTTGTTTACCAGGCCCTGGCGGGGCTGAACCCCCCACCCACAGGCACCGCCCATATTTCTCAATCTTTAAATAGCTCTACATAAACACCACTGCTGATGTCAAGTGTCTGCCCTTCACTGTTGGTCTGTCAGTCATTTACATCCTGTGGCATCGTTGCATGTAGACCTTGGGCTTATCCCAGCTAGTGGTATGCTTGGAAGGATTTCTAGCAAGCTCTCGGAGGTCAAAGAACACAGTTGTTTTTTTTTTTTTTTTTATTGTGGTAAAATGCATGTGACACGAAGTGTATCGTTTTACCATGTTGAAGTGTCCAGCTCTTGGCGTTGAGTATGTTCACCTGGCCCTGCAGTCATCACCATCATCCATCTCCAGGACACTTTTCATCTTGCAGAACTGAAATTCTGCACCCATTAAACCCTCTTCCTCCCTCAGCCTCTGGCAACTACCATTCTGTTCTATTTCATTTACCATAATGTCTTCAAGTTGATCCATGTTGTTTGGATTTTTGTGTTTCTCAAAACTTTTGTAATGACCCACGTGTGTGTCAGAATTTCCCTGTTTTTTTAAGGCCGAATAATATTCTGTGTGTGTCCATTTTGTGTATGTGTGCATACTGGAGTTTGTTTATGCACGCATCTGTTGGGGACTTGGGTTGCTCCCACCTTTTGGCGATTGTGAGTGACGCTGTGAACGTGGGTGCCCCAGTCTCTGCTGTCAGTTCTTCTGAGGGTGTGCACTCAGAAGTGTGTGCACTCAGAAGTGTGTACACTCAGAAGTGTGTGCATTCAGAAGTGTGTGCACTCAGAAGTGTGTGCATTCAGAAGTGTGTACACTCAGAAGTGTGTGCATTCAGAAGCGTGTACACTCAGAAGCGTGTGCATTCAGAAGCGTGTGCACTCAGAAGCATACGCATTCAGAAGCGCGTGCACTCAGAAGCGTGTGCACTCAGAAGTGCGTGCACTCAGAAGCGTGTGCATTCAGAAGCGTGTGCACTCAGAAGCGTGTGCACTCAGAAGTGTGTGCATTCAGAAGTGTGTGCACTCAGAAGTGACTACATGCTTTTTTGGAGCCCCTTGGTATGTATGGCCAAATTGTAAGTGAGATGTTGTGTGCTCCCTGGTTTCTCAGGGGGTGCACCCACTGTCTTTAAGTCTGGCTGGGTTGTGGCCCGTAGGGGAAAACCAGGCCCGCAGGAAAAGGAAGAGGGAGGCTTGCTTCTTACTGAGCTATTTTGACAGATTGTGTAAACTCAGTGATGAATGGATTGAGAAAGCAGGAAGAATGTCTTTTATTTAAAAAAAATAAAGAGGTTTTGGGGTTGCTTGGTTTTATTTTCAATTTTGTTTCTGGAGACTGGTTTTAATTTGGATAAATGGTTCAGTCTGGGAACCACATGCCTGCGTCTATGATCTATGAGTGTAATTACTCTGGGTTTCTGTGGCTGCTTTTCTGAAGGAACAGCCCAGAACCCCCTCGCTTTGGTTTGACTCTGGCAAATGGCAATGAAGGCCCCTCAGGCGCTTGGAGTGGGGCAGCTTTTCTGACCAGTGCCTGAAGCCTGCCAGGCCAGCAGTGGCCAGCCCAGAGACCATGGCCTGATGCTGGTTTTTACCCCCTGAGAATCTGTTCACAATTCTAGGTCAGGAATGGCACTAAACAGGCCTCTTTTCCCCTCTTGGAACACCTTGGACCACAATTACTGGCACCTTTTCCCACATGGACATCTGCAGAATTGGTCAGCTATGGGGTCATGAGGAGAGAGACTCATCCTTATATTCCCTGCAATTCCTCGAGGCTCCCTGGGGCAAGGTGGGCAGAGGGCTGCTCTGTGGGGGTGGTCAGCTGGAGCTGCTTTCTGAGGGCATGCTGGGTAAAGGAGGAGAGGGAGTAAATCCTGGGGGGCTTTGGGGAGCAAACGCCCCAAGCAAGAGTATGAGCTCTGGAGCTCTGGAGTAGCAGAGGCTATTTGCAGAAGAAGGTGAAGGGGAATTAAAAGCCGAGATAGGGCGTTGACTTTCCATGCTGCTTACAACAACAGGGCTTACAGATCCTCACCAACACCCGTGACCTAGTGGGAGCAAGTGTGGGAGTGGCAGGGGGGTCCGCAGGGTGGGAGGTGGAGACAGTCTGCCCTGAGATTTCCAGGATTGCAGCCTGCAGAGGCTTGCTCAGTGAGGTGGATGAAGAATTGTTGAGCTAGAAGGTATTGCCTTCTGCTTTGTGGCAGGATCACAAACGCTGGGCTCCTGGGGTCCCAACAAAGGGCATTTTGGGTCCCCAACAAAGGACATTTTAGCATAAGGAATAATAAAGGCACTTGGTTGGGGTCTGGGAGGAAAATCAGGGAAGCCTCTAAGGACTAGGGATCAGGGTCCTCTTTCCTAAGGAAGGGCTAGTGGGTGGGCCTCATCTCTGGAGGTGCAGCCTGCACTGGGGATGCATAGTTTGGAAAATGTTTTCCCAAAGCCTGGGCCGCACATGACCCTTGATTTCTGAGACAGGTGTGGTGGCAACTTCCTGTGTATCCCTGGGAGATCCTTCTTGTTTCCCACAAGAAATAATGCAATGTTTAGCCAGATTATCCTGATAGGAAATTGGGTGAGAGATAGGTAGGTAGCCAGGAACACAGAGCTGATAGATGTTGCTCTTTAATCCCCAAGCTCTACTGAAGTAGGAATAATCCAAAATACACATCATCAGCAAAGCATACTGTGCTGTTAACGTACTTTATTTATTGGTAGATAAAATAGAATAGCCTGATTGGTGTTCGTACACTTTTAAAAGGCTTGCTATTCTCACTGTAGCAAGGCGTGGGATCATTTTTATTCTTCTGTCTAGGTATTAGAAGCACAGTAGTAATTATCACGCCGATGGCTTTCCCAAACCTGTGTCCCATCCGAGCATTCTTGTATTTGTGTGTCTTCTCCACATTAATGACACACATTAATATTTGTGTGTCTTCCTAGAACTCCCTTCCTAGATGGTGTGCTCTGCACAGTTCCCTAGGCCAGTGGTTCTCAACCTTCCTAATGCCACGGCCCTTTAATACAGTTCCTATGGGTCACGACCCACAGGTTGAGAACCGCTGCCCTAGTCCTTCAGCTTCTGGGCAGCTCCCCTGGGCTCCCAGGGATGCCAGCATCTGTGGGGCAGGAGGTGTCAGTCTGCTGCCAAGCCAGGTCTTTGTGGCCTGGGTTAGCCCTTCTAACTGCAGTGTCTCCCTGGGACCCCATGCCCAAGGGCAAGCACAGCAACCTCTAGCCAGCTGCTCACTGACAGGGCTAGACACACTGACCTTGGCTCTGTGACTCTGTGACCAAGACTCTTGGTGAGTATCCAGCTGGGACCTGTTGGTGCTGAATTCAGCTCTGTAATCAATGACATTTAGCTGAGTTCCAGACAGACTCGGGCTTCAGTTTTCAGTGCCAAGAGTTGGGCAAATGAGCTGCAGCTGACAAAGCCTTTTGGCCAGCTGTGATCTCTATTGTTCTGCGCCCCCTTGACCCCCTGGACTTATTGCTTGTCCTTTCATCTGTACACACCGGTTTTTCTGTGGTGTCTTGCCTGCTCTCAGCCCCGTGAGCTTCTCCATCTCCCACAGTGGCAGATGGTTTTTAGCAAACAAGAGGAGGAGAGGCTTGGAGGCTGTAGCTCAGGTGGCTAAGGCACCAGCCACATACACCAGAGCTGGCGGGTTTGAATCCAGCCCGGGCCTGCCAAACAACAATGACAACTACAACCAAAAAACAGCCGGGCCTTGAAGCAGGCGCCTGTAGTCCCAGCTACTTGGGAGGCAAGAGAATCACTTAAGCCCAGAGTTGGAGGTTGCTGTGAGCTGTGATGCCACAGCACTCTACCCAGAGTGACACCTTGAGGCTATGTATCTAAAAAAAAAAAGGGAGGAGAATCTGGGAAGTCTGTAGGACTGAGGTCCTGGGTCGCCTTTCCTAAGGAAGGGCAGTGCAGGAGATGCCTAGGTCCTGCCAGCTTCCCCTGGGGGCGAATTGGAAAGGAAAGGGGGCTAGGCACCTGTAGCATAGTGGTTACGCTGCTGGCCACATGCACCAAGAGTGGCAGGTTTGAACCCGGCCCAGGCCAGCTAAACAACGACAACTGCACTAAAAAAATAAAAAATAAAAAAATAAATAACCGGACCTTGTGAGGTTCCTGTAATCCCAGCTACTTGGGAGGCTGAGGCAAGAGAATCACTTAAGCCCAAGAGTTTGAGGTTGCTGTGAGCTGTGATGCCACGGTACTCTACCCAGGGCGACATAGTGAGACTCTGTCTCAAAAAAAAAAAGGAAAGGGAACGGGTTTTGCAGGAACCCAGTCTTGCCACTTACTTTCCAAGTGGCCATGGGACAGTTCCTGACTTCCCTGAAGGTGTGCGGAGGGTCTGAGAACTGTGTTGATATTAAAGACCTCACTGGGCCGTTGGGAGTGCCCAGCGGCGTTGTGTACTTGAGGCCCTCTTGAATAAAAATGAGGTGTCTTTGCTATTTCTTTCTTTTTACCTGTAGTTATTCTTCCTTTTGAGGAGCTCGGAACCCCAAAGAAGCATTTTGCATATTATCCTGAGTGTCCCACATGCCCAGGATCACCTCGGAAGGGGGTGGGGCTGTGGGCTTCCTGAGCCCTTCCAGTGGGGTCCCCTCCAGGTGGCCTGGGTGAGTTGCTGAGCAGCTGAGGCCTCGCCATGTCCTGAGGCTCCGTTGGGCCTGCCCTTCACCTGCTCATTCCTCTTGAATTGGGTTGTGTAATCTTTGTTTACGTAGATCTCTGTACTCACTGAAATCTGAATCTGTCCAAGGACAAGAACCAAGGCTGCTGCCTTTTTTTTTTTTTTTTTGTTATTATGATAAGCAGTTTGGAAAGAGCTTAGAGTTAGCTTCGTGTCCTTGTTCAAGGTATGACATCACTCTGGGCCTCCAGGCCACTCTGGACAGCCAGGGGCATTGGCCTTCCAATCTAAGGCCTGTCCGGTGTATTTCACTTGGGAGGGAATAGTCCCACACCCTGATCAAGGCATTGTAGACCATTTTCCCAGGGTTTCACTGGTGTTTTCAGGGCCACCATTTTCCTTCTTGGAGTTTTGCTTTGCAACATTCTCCTTTCATTTTCAGCAGAGCTCTTTATGCCTTATCTTATAGACTGAGAAGCCAGCCCACTGTTATTTCCTCAGAAAATAGCCAGCCAGCCTGTTTCATGTTGTCATGTTATTGAAAGCTGATGACACCTGTCTGCTAAGAATTTACGCAGGCTCCCAGACCAGAGCAGCACCTACGAAGCTGTTGCTCTGCCGTTCGTGAAGCATGAGAGGATATTCTTTGTGGACAGAATGTGTGGTGGGTTTGTTTCCTTGAAATCCATACTAAAGAATGGCAAGAATTATTTCCTTTGTCTTATTCTCAGAATGGATTCCAGTCTTGATACAGGCATACCAGCAATGTGTAATCCCTTGTCTAATATTTAAATGTAAGTCTTGTTCTTATAAAAATGTTGGACATCCATCAGACTCATCTAGAGAAAAAAGTCTCCAGTCCCCCTTATCTGCTTTCTGCTGAAGCCGCCCAGATCATGTTCACAAATTCTGCCTTTGGGACTGAATGCACATAAGACTCCAGCCAAATTTTGGAGAGATGTTTGGTAATATAAATGCTTGGTGCCTGCTCAAATGAGCAACTGCTCAGAGAGCTGCTGGAGTGAGGAACGGAGCAGAGACAATGGGCCATGGTGCAGATACCGTGGGCTTTTTCGCTAGCATCAGTGGGGAGGGGGTGTACCCCGGCACCCATTATCCCTCTCTGTGCAGATCCATCTGCCCTTCCTCTGAGAGGCTGCAGCTCACTTCAGGGCCATTGTATCACGCAGCTGGCATTTAGCCTTGGCCATGGGTGAAACACATGGCACTTTGTCATGTGGTGGCTGCTTAGGACTCCCCACATCCGCTAGGGATAACATGCCACTGGGTTCCCAGCCGTGTGAATGAGAAGCGACCCAGCATCAGCTTGTGAGCCTCAGGCTGGATGCTGTGAATAGAGGTGCGCACCCCAGAGTGGGGTGGTGGGCAGGGAAGTGGCTGGTATGAATTACTGACTGTGTGTGAGGCCCTGTGGGGAGATTTATTTGTTCCTTCCATTGTCCATTCACTCACTCACTCATCCCTTTCATGCAACGGACATTTATTGAGCACCAGCTGAGTCCCAGATACATGAACTCTCACAAACTTTGGAGCTATCCAGGGTGAATGTGGAGTGAAGCAGCTGCCTCCATCTCAGCCTGGGCGAGGCAGGGCAGGGCTTCCCGATTGTGTTTCTAGGACCCATACTCTGCTGTCTCCCACCTGCTTGCTCCAGAGCCCCTGGGTCTGCTAACTGCACCTGACAGCGTGAACTGGACATCGCTGTGGCTCCTGGGTAACGGGGTGTCTGCTGCTGCGGCCGACCTCATCTCCTTCTTGCTCTCTCCTGCAGCCTCGGCTCAGAATCCCAAGGCCCCCTGGAGCCCATGGCTTAGTTTTTCTGATGCCCACCTCTCCTTTGAGCAAGACCCACTTCCTGCACCCACCTTTCCGGGGCACCATGTCAGGGCAGCCTCTGGGAGGGTCTTGAAGGAGCCTGCAGGGGTGGAGCGTTGCTGATGTGGAGGCTATGGGGACAGACAGCAGCAGGGAGGAGGCAGCTTACAAATAAACCAGCAACATCGGGCCCAAGAGTCAGCCACATACTGTGAGCTTTTCTTGCCATTTTAGGGGGCAGCTGACAGATGAATTCGTGTCACACCAATCTCTCGTTTTCCCCGATTTGTGCAGTGCTGAATCTGAGTGGCTTTGTGATGGGCACCACATCTGCGAGGGGTTGGGCTGAGTGGGGCCCGGGGTTCACATGTTGGAGGCTTCCTGCCACCATTCAGGGAGTTAGTGTTGGCTGGGTCTGTGTTTTAGCGTGAAGTGGAAAGGCGGCTGCAGGCTGAGGTACACACCAGCCTATTAAACTTAAGAACCCAACTGTTTTTTTTGTAATGGCCACATTTTTAGGAAGGTTGAGAGAATATAATGAACGCTCTATTTTACTCTTCATATCCTCCATTCCCCCCCCCCCTTTTTGGGCCACATTTAGTTTATCTGTCTTTATGTGAAAACAGGTTGCACATTATGAAGTGCATTATGTTTCCTAGGGCAAGGACATTTTCCCACACCCTTCAACTTCAAGGCTATGATCTACTGAGAAAATTCAAATGTATTGTGTGACATCAGGTGGTGTCTTACCCAGATTTTCCCCATTGTCCCCGTAGTGGTTTATAGCTCGTGTTTAGTACATGCAGATCCCACAGTGGCTTACATGTTACCCTGACGACCTCTCTGTGCCCTGAAATCTGACGCAGGCCCCTGCTTTCTTTATTTTAATATGATTATCATTATTCCATGACATTGACGTTTTATGTGCAAAGACTTGTTCTAATTAAATTTTAAGACTGTTTGGAGGCAATTTTAAGAAATAAAGTGCATACTGCCCGTGTTCCCGTTACTCATTTGCCTCTAATGCTAACATCTTGAAAAACTAGTCCAGGATTACAACACAATATTGACACTGATACAGTCAAGACACAGAACGTTCCATCACCCCAAACCTCCCTCCTGTTGCTTTTTTTTTTTTAATTAAATCATAGCTGTGTACATTAATGCAATCATGGGATACAATGTGCTGGTTTTATATACAATTTGAAATATTTTCTTCTTCTTTTTTTCTTTTTTTGTAGAGACCAAGTTTCACTTTATGGCCCTGGGTAGAGTGCTGTGGCATCACACAGTTCAAAGCAACCTCCAACTCCTGGCTTAAGTGATTCTCTTGCCTCAGTCTCCCGAGTAGCTGGGACTACAGGCGCGCGCCACAACGCCCAGCTATTTTTTGGTTGCAGTTTGGCCAGGGCCGGGTTTGAACCCGCCACCCTCGGTATATGGGGCCGGCGCCTTACCGACTGAGCCACAGGCGCCGCCCTAAAACACTCGAGGAATTTTTTTTTGTAGAGACACTGTCTCACTTTATGGCCCTCGGTAGAGTGCCGTGGCCTCACACAGCTCACAGCAACCTCCAACTCCTGGGCTTAAGTGATTCTCTTGCCTCAGTCTCCCGAGTAGCTGGGACTACAGGCGCCCGCCACAACGCCCGGCTATTTTTTTGGTTGCAGTTCAGCCGGGGCCGGGTTTGAACCCGCCACCCTCGGTATATGGGGACAGCGCCTTACCAACTGAGCCACAGGTGCCGCCCACAATTTGAAATACTTTCATCAAACTGGTTAACATAGCCTTCCTGGCATTTTCTTAGTTATTGTGTTCAGGCATTTGTATTCTGCATTTAGTAAGTTTCACCTGTACCCTGGTAAGATGCACCACAGGTGTGGCCCCACCAATTACCCTCCTGTTGCCTTTTTGTGGCCACCCCCGCTTCCATCCTGTCCCATTTGTCCTTAACCCTGGCAAAACCACTCCTCTGTTCTTTATCCCTACAGTTCTGCCATTCCAAGAAGAAATCACCCAGTGTGGAGCCTGTTGGGTCTTTGGTTTTGTGGTGTTTTCTACTCCGCGTCATTCTCTGGAGACTCACTCAGATTACTGTGTGTGTCAGTAGCTTGCTCTTTTTCATTGCTGAGCAATGTTCCATGGTATGGATGTACCACAGTTTTGTTTAACCACTCACCCGTGGAAGGACATCTTTACCATGTCCAGTCTTTCAATTCATAAACATGGTATGCCTCACCAGTTATTAAATATTTAGATCATGTTTTTTTTTTTTTGAGACAGAGTCTTACTATGTCACCCTGGGTAGAGTGCTGTAGCGTCACAGCTCACAACAACCTCAAACTCTTGGGTTTAAGCGATTCTTTTGCTTCAGCCTCCTAAGTAGCTGGGACTACAGATGCCTGCCACAACGCCCAGCTATTTTAGAGACAGGGGTCTGGTTCTTGCTCAGGCTGGTCTTGAACCTGTGAGCTCAGGTCAATCCACCCGCCTTGGCCTCCCAGAGGTCTAGGATTACAGGTGTGAGCCACTGCATTGTGTAGTTTTTACCATACAGGTCTGGTGTGTGTTCTGATAAGACTTATACCCAAGTGTTTCATTTTTAAGTAATTGTAAATGGCTTTGTATTTTTAATTTTATGTCTATGTCTTTATCATTTCTTTCTTTTTTTTTTTTTTTTGGAGACAGAGCCTCAAGCTGTCACCCTGGGTAGAGTGCTATGGCATCACAGCTCACAGCAACCTCCAACTGCTGGGCTTAAGCAATTCTCTTGCCTTGGCCTCCAAAGTAGCTGGGAGTACAGGCGGCCACCACACCACCTGGCTATTTTTGGTGTAGTTGTCATTGTTTGGCAGACCTGGGCTGGATTTGAACCCGCCAGCTCTGGTGTATATGGCTGGCGTCTTAGCCATTTGAGCTATAGGTGACTAGCCGAGGCTTAGTTTCTGTTCTTCACCAAAGAGGTGTAGACTGAGCTGCTTTTTTGTGCAGGATGATGTGTTTTCCTGCAGAGTTCCTCAGATCTCAGGAGCAGCAGGTGTCCGTGTGGCAGGCTGTGTCCCCACAGTAAAAAAGAAGGTTCTGTAGAAACTGAGAGGTGGACAGGGCTTGGGAGGGCAGCTAAGAGCTTAGAGGTGCTCATCAGTCTCCAGGGAAAGCGGATCAATCAGACACACATACAGTATATATGTGTGCACCAGTGAATGAATTGGCTCATGTGATTTGGGGCTAAGTGTGAAATCTGCAGGGCAGGCTGGACATTCTAGGAAGCCTTTCGGCTGCAGTCTGGAGCAGAATGCCTTCCTCGCCTGCTCATCTCAGCCTTTCCTCCTCAGGCCTTCTCCTGATGAGATGAGGCCCACCCTCATTGTGGCGGGTCAGCTGCTTTCCGTCGATGACTGGTTTAAATGTTAATTTCAACTAAAAAAATACCTTCACAGCAATATCTAGACTGTTTGACCAAACGACTGGATATACAGCCTCGCCTAGAGGACACACAGAATGATCACAGCAGGGCATCTGGCCCAGACTGTGACTGCGGCAGGAGAGTGGGAGATTGACCTTGGCTGGCAAATGGTTGTGGGAAAAGCCACCAACACTGTCCACCTTGCTTGGTGGAATTCACCACCTGCCACGTGGTTGGTTCCAAGCAAAGGTGCCATTCCCTGGGTAAGCAGGGCGGGGCTGGTGATGCCTGGTCTCCTTGGTACATGGCTGTGTCCTCTGGAGGGGAGGGGCCTGCTGGTAGTAGAGGCAGGCACGTGGTCTTGCCCATAAGTCAGTAAGGCCCACCGTGTCACTGTCCCAAGACCGAGACCCAGGAGCTCATGGCCGGTTTCCCTGTATCTCAGTGCTGTTCTCTCTAAACGCCAGTACAGAGGCTCTCAAGGGTCATCTTCCAGAGCACCGAGAAGACCATAGTGCCTTTCAACTCAGGAGTTGTTCTTTTATATTTTGTCTTTGTGCAGCCAGTACAACTACTGGCTTAGGTTTGAGAGTCCTTGAAAGGCAGGAGGGGATTCTGTGTTTCTTTTGGTCTCCTGCAGCTCCTGGCCATGAGTCTTCAGGCTGTCTCAGTCACTCTGGGTGACCCTCCTGCACCTGGGAAGAGGGGCTGGGCCCTGAGTTGTTCTGGCTATTTATGGTGTAGCTGTCAGGGCCATGAACAGTGAAGTCAGGGCGATAGCAGGGTATAGTGGAAGCCACAGGAGCAGCAGGCCTTGCCTCTACCACCTCCTGTGAGGGGCGTGGCTGCTGCTGGTCATTAAGTTGAATTGTCCCCAGGCAATGTTGGAGCTGGCCAGTCCTGAAACCCACTTTCCCTGTGCATAGTGCTGATAAAGTGATGGGCCTCTAAGTTACCCATGCTATTCTCACCTGTCTTCAGGCAAATCTAAGAGAAAAGCTTCTTCCCCATGCACAGTCAAGAGACTGACTTTACTATTCCATGTAAAGAATTCCTCTGAAAAAGATGCTGCTGCACCAGCATCTCCATGGATGTCCACACAGCCAGGTTGGGAGATTTTTCCAAGTGGCTCACTGCAGTTGAAAGCAGCTGGCCGGGTGCGGGTGGGTGTGGTCGTTCAAGCATATCGCCTCCCCACCTTTCCCCAAATAATTCTAATTCCATTTTTTTGAGTCTCTTTAAAATAAGTATAAATGATAAAGATATTCTTTGGAAAACCCCAATGAAAACATGGGCTGGCCTTTTCACTTCTAAAATGATTTCTAGGTAGGAGACATTCGTGATGTTCTTTTTTTTTGAGACAGAGACTCAGTATGTTGCCCTAGGTAGAGTGCGGTGGCGTCACAGCTCACAGCAACCTCAAACTCTTGGGCTTAAGCGATTGTCTAGCCTCAGCCTTGCAAGTAGCTGGGACTACAGGCACCTGCCACAACGCCCAGCTATTTTTCTTTCTTTTTTTTTTTTTTTTGTAGTTGTCGTTGTTTGGCAGGCCCGGGCTGGGTTTGAACCTGCCAGCTCCGGTATATGTGCCCTAGCTGCTAAGCTACAGGTGCCGAGCCATTCGTGATGGTCTTGCTGTGTGTGTTGCCCCACTGAAGGCCACTCCTCCTCTGGTGGTGGGGATTTACAAAGGGTTTCCCCATCATTGTTAAAATGGAGAAATGTTTCCATATCAAGCTGTACTGCCATCACGCCTCAATTCCTTGCCAGCCTGGGGCTGTCACTGAGTTTGGACCTCCTCAGGCCTCTCACAGCATGACTGGGGAGGGAAGCAGTATCTGTTGTGGTACAAACCACCCCAAGACTTAGTGGTTTAAAGGAAGATGCATTCCTCGCTGGGGCCTATAGGCTGGCTATGTGGATTTTCAGCTGGCTAGGAGCCGGGCCCCGTGGGGCAATCTTGACAACCTGGCCTCTCATTCTGCGAGGTCCTGCTTCCTTCCCCGCTTCTGAGCTGGCTGGTTTTGGGCCCCCTAAAGGCAGAGAGGAAGAAGGTGTATGCAGAACCTGTGGTTTTATTCTATTTGCCAAAACAAGATCAGCTTGGATTCATGGTGTGGAAAATAGACTTCACCTTCTGATGCGAATTGCTAGGGGGGAAAATACACATACACACACACACACATATGTATTTTTAAACAGAGTCTCACTCTTGACACCCTCGGTAGCGTGCCATGTGTCAAAGCTCATGACAACCTCAAACTCTTAGGCTCAAGTGATCCCTTTGCTTTAGTCTCCCAGTAGCTGCGACTATAGGTGTGTACCACAACGTCATAATGTCTGGCTGTTTTTTTTCTTCTTTCTCTATTTTTAGTGGAGACAGTGTCTTGCTCTTGCTTAGGCTGATCTCAAACTCCTGAGAGTAAGCCATCCACCGCCTTGGCCTCCCATAGTGCTGGGATTAAAGGCATGTGCCACCATGCCCGGCTGCTAGAAAAACATTGTGGCCCATGTTTTTCATTCTAAATTGTTGCTTGATTCTCCCATTTAGTTATTCAGCAAATTTTATTTAAAATGAGTGGCCGCTTATTGATACTTTGGGGTTCGGGCTTTGACATATGAGTTTTGGGGGAATACAAACATTCAGATCGCAGTAGTGATACCTAAAAGCCATTTTAGGATGGGCAGGAGGGAGGGAGACCTTGCTGTTGTAGTCCAGGAGGTGGCGGGGGCTTGTGGCCTAGACCTGGCTTCCTGCCTTGGAGGCCACAATGGGCACTCAGGGGTGTGGTGATTCCCTTCAAACCAGATGTCATGTGGGTAGATTGTCATTTGTAGCTTCATCAGACCATCAGGGTGCTCAACCCCTGGATGTAAGGACCAGGTTTGCAGGAAGGTGCCCACTCCGGGGTGGAGGGCTGGTGATTTTAGAACTCGTTCTTGAACTTTAAGCAAGAGCGGGGGGTGGGGGTGTCTGTTACTGTGACTACTGCTCTTTACCGATATGAGAAAGTCTCGGTGAGGCTCTGCAGGGTTGGAAGAGCTCTGGGAGCTTGAGCTACGTGCAGGTGTGAGGGCTGAGCATGACTGCCTGTGTTAAGGAGTTCGGCCTGCTTCCTTTTTACAAATCTTTCATCTGGAAATCTTCACACCTTTCCCAAAGTAGAAGGAATGTACTGGTAAAACCGTCACCAGGTTTACCATCTGTTAAGATTCTGCCGCCCTGGCCTCTTGTACCTCCCCCCTCCTGTCCTTCGTTCCTACCCTTCCTCTCTCCATTCCCCGTTCCCGGCCCCTTCTCCCTGCCCATTCCCAGACAACATGTTTCTTTACCATATCCACTTATATGTGTGCACTTTCCAGACACTTTGGTTTCATAACCATAGAGCCTTCCAGGTCCTGAATGGAGACAGTAACTCCTTAGCAGCATTACCCAGCTACCATTTGTTTTTTGAGCATTGGTTTGCTGTGACCAGGGCCTGACAAGGAAGGCCCCTGCCTGCATGCATTGCTCGTTCTCCTTGAATCTCCTTGAAGATGCTCACTGGAGCTTGGGCCTGGGATGGTGTGGAGTGGAAGGAGGCAGGAGCAGAGACAGACAAGTGCTTTAGGTGCCCCTGACCTTGATGGAGACCTTGGAGCTGGTCGACCTCAGGGACTGGTTTCTTTCAGGAGAAGATTGGCTTGTTTTTGCCTCTGGTTTTAGCTCCATCTAGTCCTCATCCTGTCTCTAGGTCTCCATTCTCTGTGTGGCCCTAAACATGATGTGAGGCGCCGGGGGCACCACCCTGCACCAGGGTGTTCTCGGAGCTCACCAGGGGCAGACATTCCCAAGGTTGAATATTGTGAGGCGGCCTCTCCCATCTTTGGGGAAGTTACCCCCTGCCCCCCATGATTAAAAGTCTGAACGTGCATCCCATGTCTATCTATTGATTTAACTATGCGTTAAGCATGGCATTCGAGGCATGGTCATAAGAAGTCCATATACACGGAAGTTTGGCTCTGGGAGATTTTTGGCTGGTTTTCCTGGGCCCAGGTCTAGGGAAGGAGTTCCAGAGGTCATGCAGAACTCTCTCTCCTCCCTGTTCTTGGACATAACCTCAAGCACTATAAAGACACCTTGGGCAGGGCCCTGAGCTGGATTTTCCTGCAGTTGTGCACAGAGGGGTTATCATAGAGTGGCCAGATGGGCAGAGCTGGCCTTGGGAGGCAGAGCTGGGGTGGCTGCAGAGGGTGGAGGAGATAGACCTGTCCTGTCCTCACATGTGGGAAACCTGCCCCGCAAGGCTGGGGCTATTTGGTCCCAGTTTTTCCAGCTAGGAGCAGCAGTTTGCTGAAATTGGCAAGTATGTGAAGAGAGGTGGGCCTGACTTACACCAACCAAGTCCTTAGCCTGAAAACCAGCACCCCTGGTACCTGTACACACGTGCATTGCTGCAGGGCAGGGAGGGGCTGGGGGCGGCCTCTTTGAAGTAGGGGTGATGGACACCTCTGGGAAGCTGGGGAAACTGCACCAGTGGGAGGAGAGTGTGAGGCAGAGACTGGAAGCTTTGCTTTTTGCCCTTGGGTGAGTAAAAAGAAGAAAACAATGCCGGCTCAGGAAGCATTCCTGGCAGGGATTACCTGGGAGGTGGCACAGCCTGTTTGATCCCCCACTGCCAGGCTTGCCGTGGCTCGCTCCCGTCAGGACGGCGAATTCCCTATTTCCTTTCATGTGGGGGAACCCACGTGAGGCTCTGACACTGGAAGTTCCCTCATTCTTCCTATATGAAACAGCGTCCTATCTGCAGGGCGGCCCTGCCCACACGGGGCTGCATGGGAGTGGTCCAGAGGGTCCGATCAGGTGGATGGAGG
The DNA here is from genome assembly GCF_027406575.1 of Nycticebus coucang. Classification (NCBI taxonomy): domain Eukaryota; kingdom Metazoa; phylum Chordata; class Mammalia; order Primates; family Lorisidae; genus Nycticebus; species Nycticebus coucang. The sequence continues at coordinate 8,344,425 of NC_069790.1, forward strand.
GACGCACAGGCAGACAGGGGAGGTGTCCTGGGGCTTGCTCACCACCTGTCTCCTACCCAGATTTCCCCAAACTCAGCCGTCCTTCAAGTTTGTAGAATCCCCTGGAGAATTCCATGAGACATGTTGTTGGATGAGATCCCTTACTGCAGGGTTCATGGGATTTGGGGTGGAAAAATTTTTGCTGGAGGGATTGCTGCATAGTCTTTTACCTCCCCCCACTAAGTGCCAGTGGCCACCCAGTCCTGCTGCTGATTGAAGAGCCCTCCTGTTTCCAAATGTCCTCTAGCATTTCCCATCATCAGGAGGCAGAGAAATCAGCCAGTGCTTAAAAATACTGAACTAGAATGAAACATCCCAGAGAGTATTCTGCTAGGTGCCACAGGAAGTGTGTTCTGTGCGGTTTTTAGCATTGATGTATGTACGGGCTTTACTGAGCTGCTGGTTAAAAGGTATTTCTATGGATGGTGCAAGAAAAGTCATTGCAGGAACTGACAGGGACATTTTTGTCCCTGTACAGTGTGAATATTCTTTTCCTATGTTTGAGAGATTCAGAGGTATTGTACGTTGAATGGAAGAGGTTGAGGGCTCGGTTAGATAGCCAGGTTTTGCGGAGAAGGTCCTCTGGTGAACTTGGCGTGGGCAGGTGTGACGGTCTTGGTGGTGCCGATGTCTGTGGCCCCTGGTTGTCTGGGCCTTTAGGTGTGTGACCCTCTGACTGAAAGGAGCAACTAACCTATCGCTTAAATGTGATACTTACAAACTTTCCTGACACATTTTTGGCCTCAAGGATGGGTCAGACTGTGGACATTTGTAGGTCTTGTCTTAGTAGGTCTGAGGCTCCTGGTGTGTTCCAGGTGGAGACCAGGGTCAGGGGCTGTGTCACCCACTGTCTGGTGGTGGATGGGGATGGGCTGCCTGAGCTTCCCACAGCCCTGTGCTCTCTCCTGTGCCTGGTTATCCTCCCTGGGGGAGCGTCTCATGGGAGATGCAGTAGGAGGCTGGGGACTGCCCGCCCACACTGAGGCAGACACAGTGAGCCCACTGCACCAAAGCCTTGTGGTGTTTCACCATTCGGGTCTATAGGAGGCAGCCTTCACCCCAGGCCTGCCAGGAAGAGTGGGCAGTGTGTGTCCCAGTGCTCCCTGGAAATCTCAGCCATCACACCTCTGCTTTGGGCTGGAAGTGATTCCGTCTGCTGCATTCACCCCTATCCCCAGAGCTTGCTGCAGAAATGATCCCACTGACCAGAAACCCTTTTTGGTAGCAAGGCATAGTTACAAGGTTTAACAAAAGTTAAACAACTGACAAAACAATAATGGAGCTCTCTTTTGGGCTGGGCCTGGTTGGTGTGGAGCTCTCTGTCATCCTTGGTTCCTTGCCTCAGAGCTCCAGATGCCCCCACTCCGACTCTCCATGCCTCCTGTCACTATAGGCCTCAGTGGTATGCGAGGCTCCAGGCTGAACACAGCACTCACATTTGGGGGGTGCAGAGTGACCCTCATGTGGCCTGCAGAGAACTCTATCCAGAGGCTATTGGCCCTTCTTGTGTCTTGGAATGGGGATTCTCAAATCAATCTGGGGATCTCTTTAGAGTAGCCAACTTTTATTTTGTTAAATAAAGAGAACTTAAAGAAAATACATTTTGATTTAAAATTGTCTCCAGACTCTCCTGCAGTTGATGTCATTTTGACTAGAACCTCTTGCTACCCAAAAGTCAGCCGGGCTTCTTTTACAAAAGAGGGCAGCAGATTTCAGGGAGAAACTGATGACAGGATCCTCGTGCAGAACTTTATCTGGTTGTCTCCACCTCTGTGTGTGTGTGTATACATGTGCATGTGTATATCCCTGCATATGCGTGTGCCAACTGTGCATCCCACACGTGCGTGCCAGGTGTGTATGCATGTGTGTATCCCTGCATATGTGCGTGCCAGGTGTGTATGCATGTGTGTACCCCTGCATACGCGCGTGCCAGGTGTGTATGCATGAGTGTACCCCTGCATACGCGCGTGCCGGGTGTGTATGCATGTGTGTATCCCTGCATATGCGCGTGCCAGGTGTGTATGCATGTGTGTATCCCTGCATATGCGCGTGCCAGGTGTGTATGCATATGTGTATCCCTGCAAACACGCGTGCCAGGTGTGTATGCATGTGTGTACCCCTGCATACGCATGTGCCAGGTGTGTATACATATGTTTATCCCTGCAAACGCGCATGCCAGGTGTGTATGCATGTGTGTATCCCTGCATACGCGTGTGCCAGTGTGTATGCATGTGTGTATCCCTGCATACATATGTGCATGCCAGTGTGTATTCATGTGTGTACCCCTGCATACGCGTGTGCCAGGTGTGCATGCATGTGTGTATCCCTGCATATGCGCGTGCCAGGTGTGCATGCATGTGTGTACCCCTGCATACGTGCGTGCCAGGTGTGCATGCATGTGTGTATCCCTGCATACGTGTGTGCCAGTATGTATGCATGTGTGTATCCCTGCATACGCGTGTGCCAGGTGTGTATGCATGTGTGTATCCCTGCATATGCGCGTGCCAGGTGTGTATGCATGTGTGTATCCCTGCATACGCGCGTGCCAGGAGTGCATGCATGTGTGTTTCCCTGCATACATGTGCACAGAGACCTGCAGGTTTTTTGTTTTGTTGCCCAGGCTACAGCAACATGGCTTCAGCGACATGGCTTCTGGGCTGAAGTGATCCCCCTGCCGCAGCCTCCTGAGTAGCTGGGATTATAGGCACCCGCCATGACACCTGGCTAATTTTTCTATTTTTAGTAGACATGGGATCTTATTCTTGCTCAGGCTGTTCTCAAACTTCTGAGCTCAAGAGATCCTCCTGCCTCAGCCTCCCAGAGTGCTGGGATTACAGACAGGAGCTACCATGCCTGGCCTAGGTGTGCCACCACCGTGCCTCTGCTGTATTAAACGTGAAAATAATGCTATGTCTAGAAAAACAACATGCATGCCTTAGATAGAAGAAAAAAAATAACAGTTGATTGCTAAAAATCGCTAACAGTCGTCTGAGCTTTCATCAAGTTGCAGTCGTCAATAATGGAGGGTCTTGCCTCAAAGTTGATGGCTGCCGACTGATCAGGGTGGTGGTTGCTGAAGTTTGGGATGGCTGTGGTAATTTCTTTAAACAAGGCAACAGTGAAGTTTACTACTTTGTTGACTTCCTTTCCCAACAGATTTCTCTGTAGCACAATGTTATTTCATAGCAGTTTCCCCAAGGAAAGCTTTCTTCAAAAGAGAGTCAGTCCTCAAAAACAGCTGCTATTTTATCAGCTATGCTCATGGAATATTCCAGACCCTTTGCTGTCATTTCAACAATATTCACAGCATCTTCACCAAAGATTCCATCTGCAGAAACCACTGTCTTTGCTCATCCATAAGAAGCTATCCTTATCCTTTGAAGTTTCTTCATGAGATTGCAGCAATGTAGCCCCCTCTTCAGGCTTTCCTTCTAATTCTAGTCCTCTTGCTAATTTTCACCACATCTATAGTTTCTCCTTCCAGTGAAGTCTTTAAACCTGTCAAAGTCACCTATGAAGAATCAACTTCTTCCAAATTCCTGTTAATATTGAGATTTTGACTTTCTCCATGAATCATGAATGTTTTTAAAAGCAACTAGAATGGTGAGTCCTTTCCTGAAGACTTTCAATTTACTCCATCAGAGAAATCTTTATCTATGGCATCTATAGCCCTGTGAAAATGTATCTCTTAAATAATAAGACTTGAATTTTGAAATTACTCTTTGATTCATGAGCCGCAGAATGGGTGTCGTGTTAGTTGGCATGAAAAACCCCATTAATCTCCTAGTATATCTCCATCAGAGCTCTTAAGTGACCAGGTGCAATCAGCAGTAATATTTTGAAAAAGAAATATTTTTTTCTGAGCAGTAGGTCTCAACAGTGGGGGGCTTGAAATATTCATTAAATCATGCTGTAAACAGATGTGTTATTCTCCAGGCTTTGATTTTCATTTCGAGAACACAGGCAGTGCAGATTTAGGAAAATTTGTAAGGGCCCTAGGATTTTCAGATTAGTAAATGAGTGCTGACTTCGACTTGTGGTCAATAGCTGCATTAATCCTTAACAAGAGAGTCAGCCTGTGTGCCCAGAAGTTTTGAAGCCAGACATTGACTTTTCTCTACCCTGTTTTCCCGAAAATAAGACATCATCCGAAAATAAGACCTACTTAGAGGACAGACAAGACGTCCCCTGAAAATAAGACCTAGCGCATCTTTGGGAGCACACCTTAAAATAAGACACTGTCTTATTTTCGGGGAAACAGGGTAGCTGTGAAAGTCTTAGATGGCTTCAATAGAAGGCTGTTTCTTCTATACTGAAAATCTGTTTTTTTCTGAGTAGTCATCTTCAATGACCCTAATAAGGTCTCCCGGGTAACTTGCTGCAGACCCCACATCAGCGCTTGCTGCTTCCCTTTGCACTTTGATGTTGTGGAGATGGCTTCTTTCTTAAACCTCATGAATCAGTCTCTGCCAGCTTCCAACTTTCCTTCTGTAGCTTCCTCACCTCTTTTCAGTGTTCACAGAATCGGAAAGAGTTAGGACGCTGCCTTGAATTAGGCTTTGGCTTAAAGGGAATGTTGTGGCTGGTTTGATTTTCTATCCAGACCACTAAAACTTTCTCCGTATCAACAATCAGTCTGTTGTACTATCTTATCATTCATGGTTCACCGGAGTAGCACTTTTAATTTCCCTGGAGAACTTTTCTTTTGCACTCACAACTTGGCTCACTGTTTGGCAGCCTTTGGTCTATCTAGACTTTCAACATGCCTTCCTCACTAAGCTTAATCATTCATTTCTAGCTTTTGATTTAAAGTGAAAGCCATGCAACACTTCCTTTCACTTAATTCAGTTGTTAATTAACCTAATTTCAATACTGTTGTGTCTTAGGGAATAGGGATGCCTGAGGAAAGGGAGACAGGTGAATGGCTGGTTAGTGTAGCAGTTAGAACACATACAAAATTTATTAAGTCCACCGTCTTATAGGGGCACAGTTAAGGCCACTCCAAAACAACCATAACAGTAACTATCAAAGACCACCGATCACAGGTCACCAAAACAGAGGTAATAATAAGGGAAACGTTCGAAATACTGTGAAAATTACCAAAATGTGACACAGAGGCATGAAGGGGGGTCAGGCTATTGCAAAAATGGCACCAGTAGACTCATTCAATCGAGTGTTACCACAAACCTTCAATTTATAAAGAGCCCAGTCTCTGCCAAGTGCGGAGCAACAAGGTACTCTTGTTTTCTGAAGTGGAGGCAGAGAGTGTTTTTCTGTTGTTATTTTTTCTTTTTGTTTCTTCAGGCAAATTGTTTCTTACCCTCACTCATGTGCCAAACTCCAGACTGCTTCCTGGCTTGGCAAGGTGTCCTTAAGCATTCCTTTTATTTGTCAAATCCCTGTTATTTTGTTAGAATCTCTCTTGCAGCCAAAATAGCCTCAGGAGAAAAAGAATGAAAAAAAAAGAAACGCCAATAGGTGTGTCAGAAGAATGTGTGTGGGGGTGCTTATGCGCTGCCCTTTTCACTGTCTAAATGTTTCCATTTTCCTTATAAAAGGGCGCTGATGTGTTTGTAGAAAGGCCAAGGACCGCCCCCAGCACCCTGCAAAGCTGCCTCCCTCCTGGCTGGGCTCCTGGTCTTTTTTAACAGACACAGTATCAAGACACACAGCGGTTTCTGTGCTTACCTGCAGGACGTGCTGTTTTGTAGCCCTTCCACCCTTGGTGTCTTAGCAGAAAACATTTTTCGTTGGTTTTTGGTCCTGGCAAATGCAAGGGCTCAAGGTTTTACACAGCAACGTTTCCATCCCTTGGGTCCCCTCGTTCCTCACTCTTCCATTCATCTAACACACGTTTGTGCCCCTGGCTTTGAATGGAATTTCTCTTCCATCCATGGGCGCTTCCTCCGTGGAGATGTGGGTGTGGAAGGAGCAGGGTCAGCAGCGTGAACATTTTAGTATCTGTCATTGTAGGTTACCCAGTGATTTTCCGGTTATTTTTGCTTCAGGAATCATCTCCCTGAAGGTCTCCTTGCCTGGGGGTTTGGACCATGGCCCTGCCCAAGGTGGTCTTGCACCCAGAGGCTCTGTTAGAGCTCTAGCTCCTTTCCCCACCCTGTCCTGAGGCAGCTGCAACCAGGGCTCCGGCCTGTGGCATTTCATGACCCCCACCTCCTCCCTGGTCTCCCCAGTTGCTTAAGGGAACACCTGAAGAAAGTAGCATCCAGGCCATCACTGAGCTCTGCTAGCCTCCATCTGCAGGATGTGCCTAGGGGCCGGCTGTAGGGATAGACACGGGGCAGGCTGCCTGAGAGGGACCTCAGCTGAGACAGAGGCAGAGACACTCTGAAAAGATGCCTATGGAAGGACCAGGTGTCTTAGGAAGATGTTCCTGGTGCTCTGAGCTGGTCTGGTGACAACCAACATTCACACAGGCTGCCTGAGGCTGGGCCCTTCCTTGCTTCTTTTTCAGTGAATCGGTGCTCCCAGTGGGGTCCAGTTGTGGGTGGTGATCTCAAGTCACCCACATTAAAGTTCTTCCTTTCACACCTTTTGGGAAAGTTACCGTTTTTTTGTAACTTTTTTGTATATCACGCGCATTTTGCACATCAATGAATGTTTTCTAAGTCAATGAATATGGATCTGATTATTATTTTTGGTGACAGCAGAGTATTCTAATTCTGCCCTGCGTCAGTACCATAAAACAAACAGAGCCAAGTGGCTGGGGATTTAAAAACTGCTTCCAGTTTCTCCTGTTGGGCATAATGCTGCGAAGGGTGTCCTTCTATCTAGATCTTTACACGTGTGCTTTCTGCCTTAGAACATATTTCTTTAAGTGGAATTGAACATTTCAATGAGTGTTTTAAATGAAAAAATGGGTTTGTTTGCATGCATCTTGCCCGCCGAGACCCTGCTGTAAATCTATCTTTGCGGGCGGTGCCTGTGGCTCAGTCGGTAAGGCGCCGGCCCCATGTACCGAGGGCGACGGGTTCAAACCCGACCCCGGCCAAACTGCGGCCAAAAAATAGCCGGGCGTTGTGGCGGGCGCCTGTAGTCCCAGCTGCTCGGGAGGCTGAGGCAAGAGAATCACTTAAGCCCAGGAGTTGGAGGTTGCTGTGAGCTGTGTGAGGCCGCGGCACTCTACCGAGGGCCATAAAGTGAGACTCTGTCTCTACAAAAAAAAATAAATAAAAAAATAAAAAAAAAATCTATCTTTGCATCTCTCTCTCTGTCTCTCTGTTTCTGTCTTTCATCTAGCTGTCTTGTTGTGAGACAGGGGTCTCTGTAGTCTGGCTGCCCACCACTTTGTTCTACATGTTTCATTGCAGTTGGCCAAGCTGCCTCTGTCCATCCAGCCCTACTGTGGATGTTGCTGACCACAGTGCCCTGGGGCAGCGTCTCCGTTCCCACTGCCTTCCTGCCTTCATGCATTCATTCAGCACATAGGCTCCTTCTCATTGCCGGCCTCATGGATAGGCGGGATCAGGGACAGGCTGCGAGGCATTGTTGTGATGTGAGCACTTTCATGGATGGGGCTTTGAGGCCTGGGAGGCACAGGTCTTACCAAGGAAGGAGGAGAGAGGAGACTCAGGGATGGGGTGGGCACTCTTGTTAGGAACCAAACACAGTAGTTGAACTGTGGGGATGGCGGTGCGGAGGGCAGGGATGTGGGCAGAGTGACAGTGCAGACCTTCTGATGAGAGCAGGGAAGGCTTGAGGGGGCCTGTAAAGAGTATATGTGTTGGGCCCATCAAGAATAACATTTATTCATTCTGCAAATCCTCAGCCCTGTTCTGGGAAGGGGGAACTCTGTATGAACCAGACATGTGCCTGTCCGCCCTCATGGAGTCCCAGGTACAGGCTGCTATGGGATATGATGTTAGGTAGTGAGAAGGACACCAAAGAAAAAAAAGGCAGGAAAAGACGGAGCAAGACCTGGTAGAGGTGGGCGGACTGTTTTCCATAGGGTGTTGTGCAAGGCCTCCTTGCGGAGGTGGTGTTTTGGCAGATACTTGACAGAAGAGAGGAGTAAGCTGGGCAAGTCTCTGGGGGAGGTGAGCATGTGTGTGCAGAACAGCAGGTGCAAATGTCCTGAGGCAGCAATGTGCTGAGCAGGTTGGAGAATTGGCCAGAGGTAGGCAGGGGCTGGATCAGGTTGGACTGTGGGCCCATGAGGACTGTGGACTTCTTAAAAAATGATGGTCCATGTAGACCAGGGTGTGGGGAGTAGAGACCAGGGTGTTGGACCTTTCTGGGGTTTTATTTTGCAGGGCTGCTGATGGATTGGCAGTCCACCAAAAGAGAAGGAGCCTCCAGGTTTAGCCTTGACTGAGTAGAGAAATGGGTTCTTCTTGGCTTGAGCTGGGATGTCAGGGACAGGGACAGTGATGTAGTGGAGTGGGAGCCGGCTGTGCTAAGTGTCTTACAGGCTGCGGGAAAGTGAGTGCAGGAAGGGAAAGCTGGGCCAAGTCCACAGTGGGAGAACCAGAGCCAGGGTTGTGGTGGGGGATGAGGTCAGGTAGCTGCTGCTCATCAGTGTCAGGACGTGAAGGCATGAGGCCGGCCCCCTGCAGCAGGACTGTGCCTGGACTGCAGTGTGTAGGGAGCCTTGAGCTTCTGTGTGTGGGTGCACAGAGCACCCTCGCACTGATGGGTAGGGGCTGTGAAGGGCTGGGCAGCCCTGTAGATGCAGGGGGACACTGTGGGCTCCTGGCGGTCCCATCCTGGCTAATGGGACCACAGCCAGAGAGCTGGAAGGAGCAGCTCCCTGGCCCCCATCATTTTAGGTGTCCTCATGTCCAATGTGTGCTGAGTCCACCCCCTGTCTCCCCCAGTTTCAGCAGAGGCATGCCTGCAAATCTAGAATCTTTATCCCCAGGGCTCCACTGATTGTTACTACCCTGTGATCCCCACCTAGTCTGCACCCTCCAGGCCCCCACACTGGCCTCTGGTCTTCCTTCATTCCCAGATCAATTGAAATCAGTTGGTGACCAGTTATTATTATTTTAGGTAGGCCTGTTCCTTCACAGAGTTTGGGGACCTTTATCCTTGTACCCCTTCATCTGTCTGTAAGGGGTGGTTCCATAACTTCTGATCGCATGTTTGTTGAAAGAAGGTCAGAGTATGCAGCAATCTGACGTTGTCACACATACTCAGGGGGCATGATTCACCCAGGAACACCCAAGGTCCACTCCAGACACAACTAAATACTTGTGAAATAACAAAAGACTCAATCCTCAGAACCCAAGAGTTGAGGATCCCCCTCAGTTCTTCCCTCTGTCCTCCGTTCCACCCCACCCCATGCTCAGGGCCTCCAATTCCCTGCTTTTGCCAGGGCCAAGTCTACACCGGAGCTCAGCACATGCCACCTCCCTTCCTCCTCACCCAGAAAGGACTGTGGCTTTATCTCTCTCTGCTCCCACCCACACAGTAAACTACTGAATGAATGGATGGACAGAGGAGCTGGCACAGAATAGTTGTAAACTAATCAGAAACTCAAAGGGCAGCAGATAGGGGCCACAACCCAGGGCGTGACCTGAGGTGTGGTGGCTGAGAGGTAGATGCCCCAAGTCCTGGTGTCCGTCGTTGTTGACTGACACACTCCTTCCCCCCACTGGCAGTGTTTGTGCAGCACAGTGGGGCTAAGGCGGTGCCCAGACCGTGGATGGATTGTAGCGCGGGAGTCGGGTGAGAGATGCAGGAACTCACAGCCGAAAGCCAGCGATGTTCCCTGCCAACTTGGGAACTGCTGCTGTGGCAGACAGGGGTGACAAACTTCAGGGGTGAGGCGGGACTTCAACTGCCTTTTTTTTTACTTGAATAACTTTTTTGTATATAAAAGAGGATAAGAGGATCGTTGAGTACTGTGCTATAAATATACCATAGTGTTTGTTTGTTTTTTTTAATATAAGAACAATTCCATGAAACTTTTAGGAAGGTGGGAACAGACTTGTAGCAATGGCCACAGCCTCCCTGTGCCACCCGCCTGGGCTGCCTGGGGATGGGCTTTTCCAGGTTCTTTCTAAGTGGATGTGCTCAGGGCTGGGAGGCAGGAAGAAGGTCAAGAAACAGCTTTCTTCCAGTCACAGCCAAGTCTCCAAAGCTCCGCTGTCTAGCTCTGGGACTGCAGTGCAGGTGGCCACGTGTGGGGTGGGGGTGCCCAGGGTGTGTACCTCATGCCGTATGGGTGACTTGGGTGAGATACATTGGGTCTGAACCTCAGCCTCTTAGCTGTGAAAGGGGAACCAAATCTGGTTGATCCTGAGGTTGTTGAGTTGTGTATGTGGACATGCTTGGCGTACCCTGGGTGTTGCGAGCTGCATCTGAGGCTACATTACAAGGGGATGGTAGAATGTGAAGCCATGGTGGGGCCCTCTGGCCTGGGTGGTCTCGACTGCCTGCTGCACTTGCCTGCTGTGGCTCATGCTGGCCTCCCAGTGTGGCCAGGGCAGTGTCCTGGGCAGCTGGGAGTAGTAGCTTTGTCCAGCTGGCCTTGCTCAGAGCCTCTGCACTTTCTCCTGACAGCGCTGCCAGGCAGGGTCATGTTTGCATCCCGGGAACACCGAGGCTGGAGGACACTGGGTCCTGGCCAGGCATGTGGCTGATGGTTAGGACAGACCAGGTCTCGGGCTGCCAGGGCAGTCTTTTCTGGGTACTCAGTCTTATTCCTGAGTACGAGAAGCAGTGTTATCTACGGGAGCATGCTTTTCATCTACTGGAAACTTCTTGGGGTTAGATTTGAGTAGAGTAGGGATTATGTCAAGGCAGGAGCATCACACTCAGCTGGTGGCTCCCCTCTGGGACGTCAAGGACAGCTTCTACTGAATGTCACATCAGAGGCATTGAATTCCTTGGAGAATGGACTACAATGGAACCAGAGCCAGCTCGGAGCTTCTGCAAGGGCTCATCTTCTGCCTGTGTGAGAAAATGGAGTCTTGAAGCTGATCCTGTACAAATGGGGATGCTGCCCTGTGCCTGTGTCTCCAGAGCAAGTCTCACGGCCCAGCATGGTGGCTCATGCTGTGATCCCAGCACTCTGGGAGGCAGGAGGATTGCTTAAGCTTGGGAATTTGAGGAAGCCAGAAGTTTGAGACCAGCCTGAGCAGCATAGAGAGACCTCATCTCTATAAAAAAATTGAAAACTTAGCTGCACATTGTAGAGTATACCTATAGTCTCAGCTACTCAGGAGGCTGAGGCAGGAAGATCGATTGAGCCTGGGAGTTTGAAGTTGCTGTGAGCTATGATGATGCCACAGCACTCTAGCCTGGGATACAGAGCCAGACCCTGTCTCAAAAACAAAGAAAACAAAACAAACACCCCCTACCTCCAGAAATATTAAAAACCAACTCTTGCTTTTTAAAAAACTTTAACAACAAGCGGTTAAAATTTATTAGTATTAATGAAAACAGCCTATCTTTGTAAGAAACCATATGCTATTTTCCCATTGTTTAGGAAGAGCCTCCCACCTTGCCCCCAAAGTCTTACAGGCTGCATGGGCACCACCCTCACTTAACAGGGAAAGAAGGGATATTTGGTGTTGTACTGAAGGCCCTTCATGTATTATCTGGTGTAAGCCTCATCAGAAGTCTTTGAGGTTGGTTGCAATTTTATTATCCTCATTAGATAAAGAAACAGTAGCCCAGAGTGATTCATGAGAAACCTCCAGACACAATGGCTAGTGGAGTGGGGCCACGGTGGTGCTCTGGTCCACTTCTGTCCAGGCTTCCTGGGGATGATGCTCCAGGCCATGGGAGAGCAGGGCACCTGTCTCTGTCCCTAAGACTCCTGGCCAGTGCTTCTTAACCCAGCTGCAGATCAGAGTTGTGGGAGAGATTCTGAAGAACTACAAAGACTCCAGACTGTGGTGTGAGTGGTAGGGAGGGTGAAGTGGGACATGTTTTTAACCAGCTCCTCCGGGGTTTCTGAGGGCAGTCTTAACTGAGAACTGCCCAGGCTGCTCCTGGATGGGACCCCCTGTGGTTGTACCACCCAAAGTTCCAGATGTGGTCCAGCCATCAGCATTTTCTGATCTTAGCCTGGGACTGTTGGGACATTTTTAGTCAAGAGATCTGGGTGGTCGTGAAGGGATTGGCTTGGATTTGAGAGTTTTCCTCTGGTAGCTGGGACTGCTCTCTGTTGGGTGATGTTCCTCTGCTACCCAGTCTCTGTGGGAACCAACAGACCGGGGGACAGGAGACAGGGTTGGGGCCTCTCGCCCTCTCACCTGAGCGGGGAGCAGCGTGGGTCCTGAGGCTGAGCAGGTTGTTTAACATCCTGGAGCCTCAGTTTCCTTGTCGCCTATAGACAGGAGTAATGGAGAGGCCCGTGGAAGGGTCATGCGCTGCCCGGCGCTCACTGGTCTCAGTGGCCTGAACAAGGCCTGAGCTGCCAACGGGCTCTTCCTCAGTGTTCTGGAAGGTGCTCTTTCCCGTCTCAGTGTGATGCTCTCCGGGAAGAGTCTGATAAGGCAGATGCGGCCCTAACAACTATGTCTGTTTCCTCCACCATGCGGAGGAAGCCCTCCCCACCCCCATGTTCATTTTTAGTGTTTGCAGCACCGAAAGTGGCAGGGTAAGTCCTAGTACCGTGGGTCTCTCACTACCTGCGTGGGCTCCTTCTTTTTGGGAGCTTGGCTAGGAGCAGAGAAGTCAATGGGGGTGTCTTCCACCCAGCTCCCCCATGATTGGCAAGGTCTGCATTTTCTCATTATCAGCTTACAAGAGGTGGGGCTGCTAGCTTGTTGCAGGTCCAGGGACACCGGCTGTCCCCCTGCTCAGGTGCCTGGGTCACCTGTCAGTAACAGTAGAAAGTCCATGAGCTAGACCTGGGGACTTGAGGGATTTGGGCTTGGGAATTAAGCTCTGTGCCCCCAGGCAGGGCTCTGAATGTGAGAGACCAGACTCACATTCCAGACTGGCCACTGGAGGCTGGAAAATCCCTTCCCTTGGTCCTCTCAACGTGCAGAGAGAGAGAGAAAATTCCATTTCAATCGACTGTATTTAATAACTTGGTATTTATTATTTCAGTTCCTCCACGTTCCCTCCTGCAGATATTTGTTCCCCAGGTGAGGGTGAGTTTTTAGGAGGCTGTCTTTTTTTTTCTTGAGACAGAGTCTCACTGTGCCGCCCTTGGTAGAGTGCTGTGCGTCACAGCTCACAGCAACCTAAAACTCTTGGGCTTAAGCGATTCCCTTGCCTCAGCCTCCCAAGTAGCTGGGACTCCAGGCGCCTGCCACAACGCCTGGCTATTTTTTGGTTGTAGTTGCCATTGTTGTTTGGCAGGCCCAGGCTGGGTTCGAACCTGCCACCTCAGTGTATGTGGCTGGTCCCCTAGCTGCTGAGCTATAGGCGCCGAGCCTTAGGTGGCTGTCTTAATCTGTTTGGGCTCAATGGCAGAAAACCACAGACTGGGTGACTCATAAAAAATAGGCATTTCTTTCTCCCAGCCCTGGGGGGTGGAGGTCCAAGATCAAGTCTCCAGCGGATTCAGTGTCTGATAAAAGCCGGCATCTTCTTGCTGTGTCCTCACATGGCAGAGGTCTCTCTGGACAGGTAGCTCTCTCTCTCTTTTCATTTGTTTTTGTTGAGGTGGGGTATTACTCTGTCTCCCTGGGCTAGAATGTTGTGATGTCATCACAACTCACAGCAAACTCAAACTTCTGGACTCAAGAGATGCTCCTGCCTTACCCTTGTGGAGTAGTAGCTGGACCTGCAAGGTGCACGCCATTGCACCCGGCTAATTTTTTCTGTGTGTGTTTTTCTTTTTCTTTTTCTTTTCTTTTTTTTGAGACAGAGTTTCAAGCTATCGCCCTATAGAGTGCTTGGCATCATAGCTCACAGCAATCTCCAACTCGGGCTCAAACGATCTTCTTGCCTCAGTTTTTCTATTTTTTATAGTGATGGGGTCTTTGTTTTGCCCAGGCTGATGTAGAACTTGTGAGCTCAAGCAGTCCACCTGCCTCGGCCTCCCAGAATGCTAGGATTACAGGTGTGAGCCACTGCGCCTGGCCTTTGTCTGTTTTTTGTAGGGACAGATTCTTACTCTTCCTCAGAGTGGACTCCGTCTCCAATTCTTGATCTCAAGTGATGCTCCCATCTCAGTCTCTGGAAGTGCTTGGATTATAGGCATGAGACACCAGGCCAGGCTAGGGTCTCTTTTACAATGACATTAATCCCACTCATGTGGGCTCTACCCTTCAGACCTAATCACCTCCCAGATAACCCCCTTCCTCATACCATTACCTTGGGGGTGAGGATTTCAACATATGAAGTCAGGTGGGGGCACAAACATTCAGACCATACACGTGGTGGGGGGGGGGTCCATTCTACCTTGAAAAAGGGTGTGTTCTGAGTTAGTGAGGGTGGAGGCGGATGGGCTCACCTCTCTGGCTGGCACCCGCCCTGCCCCCTAGGGTAGGTGATGGAGAAGAGATGCTTGTTTCCAAAATTCCTCCCCTCTTGCTCCTCTGAAAGGAGGCAGGGGCTAGATGGCACCAGGACAGAACTGCCGGGGGTAGGGGTGTGTGGAGCGGGACCCTTACTTTAACCCTTTGCTCTGTTCTGTACATTCCTTCATGAAACAGTTGCTGTTTTGAGCAAGGAAGGGGGAAAGCATTCACTGGAGGCAGATTTTGTAGGGAAAACATTTTTATTTACTTCTCAATGTCAAGGGAAGGAACTACATGAAAGGCCTGAGTGGAGGGGAACCAGAGAACAAATGCTTGTTTCCACCAACGATAAGAAATATGTCAGTCACCATCTGTCCCTTCAAATAATCCAAAGATGTGACTGTCAGGGAATGACTCTTGGCTTAGGTGCGGGTCTGAGCCTGAGTGAGCTGTGCGCCTCTGGTGGGGGAGGCTGTTATGGGGTGGGGTGGGGGGCAGAGAAATCATCCTGAACTTGGTGGCCAATTTTGGCTAAGTTGGTGGAATAAACATTCTCCTCTCGAGGATAGTAGACTCTTTCACTCATTGCACATCTGTTGAGTGGCTATGATGATTTTTATAAGAAAGGGAGTCATGTAAAGGACAAAGCTGTGCTGGGGGTTGGAACACCTGAGCTGCAGTCCTGCCCACCTGGAATGGATACCTTCTGCCTTTGGACCATCCTCTGAGGGTCAGATTCCAAACAAACAGCCTCTTTTCATCTTTCATACCAGACTGTGAAGTGGATTCCTTGTTTCCTAGGATGTCCCTGGGTTAGGTGACATGCCTACACTCCCCTCATGGACTTAAGCCAGTTCCCTGCCCCTCTAGGCTTGCATCTCCCTCCCCCCGCCCAGTCCCTGAGCCTGAGGCACCCTGTCTCCCCTCTGGCCCATCTTTCCCCTCCAAGCTTGGCTCGGAGGACAGGTGGGGAGATGTCCCCTGGACTGTCTGTGTCACTGTCAGGTGAGGTTCATGTGTCTCTGAATGCCAGAATCAGGAAATATGAACATGTGCCTGGTGCCCCAAAGGCTCTCTGGGAGCCCCCCGTATCCCTCTCAATGTGGGATGGAGCACAAGCTGACTGCACAGGGAAAGGAGGAGGAGGGGGAGGAAGATCCTGAGGACTGGCTTTGCCAAAAGTCTGTGCTTGGGTGGAGATGGTACCTGGGCTTCCTGCTTCCTAACAGGCCAGCACCCCTGCCTTTTCAAGGAGAGATGGTGCCAGGCCAGGAGGTATCAGCAGACCAGAGCTAATAACACTTGTTAATGTCAGAAATATTTAAACCAAAGGCAGTCTTTTTGATACCAAAGGCAAAGGGCTTTTAAACATGATTTATGGGGCACTTAGCAGCTCCCTCAGCCTCCAGCATCAACCATAGGGAAGTGGGATTGGCCAGTGTCAGATCTTGTGCTGCTGGGCGGAGAAGATGGTAGTCACTTGTCCAAAGTGCTTGGTGGGCTCCAACTGCAGAAGCCAGGGCTGGAGTGAGCGCTGGATCCAGCCAGGGGTGGGGCTCTGAATTTAGGTCGGAGGGGCTAAGGATTTGGACGCCCTACTTCTCTCTCTCTTTTTTTTTTGTAGAGACAGAGTTTCACTTTATTGCCCTCGGCAGAGTGCCGTGGCCTCACACAGCTCACAGCAACCTCCAACTCCTGGGCTTAAGCGATTCTCTCGCCTCAGCCTCCCGAGTAGCTGGGACTACAGGCCACCCTACTTCTCTTTAGGGTCTGGGCCATGTATGCTGAAGGTTGGGTTCAGATTGTGCCTCTCCGTAGGAGCACTCAGTGATAATGTCACATTCTCACCTCCGAATTGCAGGTGGCAATCATTGTGGCTTATCCCACCCCAGGTCATGGTCATGGTCACTCTGACCTCTTGATTAAGGTGAGGACTCTAACTGTCCCTATCGTCTTATACTTTTCTCTTTTATAATGAATTTAAATTGAAAAGGTACTTTGAGACGATATAGATTCTCTTCAAAGGAGGATCAAGTGAAAGAATGTCAGATTATGTCTCTCCCCTGTTCATGACGCTTGAGTTCCCTGTCCCAAGATACATGGAAGCTGAGACCGGGACCTTTCCTCATAGACTGCTCCCCAGCCCTCCTCTTGCCTCTATGAGCTCATCCCCAGCTCTTCTCTTCTTCCCTGGTGTTGCCAGGTGATGGGGAGTACTTTTGAGATCATGTAGACTTTAATATGGTCATTTATTTGCTTCCATCAGCAGAAACTCAAGGACTTAAGGATTCCTATTGCATTCTGTGAGTTGTATTAATAAATAGTATTATCACTATTTATTTTGATGTCCAAGTTGTTTGTGGCTTAGCCAGTGGGGGCCTCGTCAGGCTGCCTCCTGTGTCCTTGTGGCATGCCCCTGTCATACTTTCTGGCCCAAAAGAACAAACTTGGGCCTCACTGGGTGTGAACATTGCTCTTGGGACCTGCTGCTCCAAGGGTCCCCCAAGCCCCAGCTTCTGTGGACAGAGCTGGGAGTGTCTGCACTCGTGTGTAGACACACATACTCGTCGACTGGGTTTCTTATAATGTCCTCCCTTCCCATGTCAGTCATCCCTTCTCCTACCATAAGAAAGCTGGCTCCAGGCAGGTTGAGGTGGCTCACGCCTGTGGCACTCTGGGAGGCCGAGGCAGGTGGATTGCCTGAGTTCATGAGTTCAAGACCAGCCTGAGCCAGAGCGAGAGGGTGTTGTGGTGGGCGCCTGTAGTCCCAGCTACTTGGAAGGCTGAGGCAAGAAAATCACGTAAGCCCAAGAATTTGAGGTTGCTGTGAGCTGTGGCGCCATGGCACTTGTCTCAAAAAAAAAAAAAAAAGAAAAGAAAGAAAGAAAGAAAGCTGGTTCCCATTTCTCTTCCTGTAGACCCTACCAATCAGTCCTTCTGCATGAAACTGGTCTCCATCATCTGTTCTCTCCCATGCCCTGCTCTCCTCTCTGTGGTTAGCAGTGTTTCCTGGCCAGTCACTGAGGCTGAGACTCTCTCACCTGGAGTTACTGTTTCCACTCCTGCCCACGGCACCCTGGCCGCCCAGGGCTGCCAGTGATCCTCCCTGGTCTCCTTTCTTACTGTCCATCAGTCCATCAGAACCTCCCTCTGACCTCAGGCCAGCCCAGCTCAGTACTGGGGCTTCCCTGGACCTCTCTGCTTCCACCACCCTGCTCACCTCTCAGTCTTGGTTCTCGATCTTGGTCCCTGGTATCCCCACATGCCCTTGCCTTAGCCGCTCATCTTTGGGCCAGTTCACCAAAAAAACTGTGGTAGCCACCCTTGCCTGGGCCCCTCAGCTCTTTTCCTATCTGGAAAGTGTCCGCCTTGCCTTCAAGTCACAGGCCACTTGTGGAGTGCTCCCCGTGAGGTGTGGACTCTGCCCCCCTCCTGAGGCTGCGATGCAACCTTTCTCCCTGATGTTTGTGTTGGTTGCTTAGCAGTCTGGACTCCATCCTCTGTAGGAAGAACCTCGTTTTGTTCCTAGGGACCAGGTGCAGTCAGAAGCAGGGTGAGGCAGCCCGGGCCGTAAGAAGCACAGAGGGTTGTGGTAAAGCAGAAAGGAAACCCGAAGCTTCCTTAAGCTTGTGGCCTTAAGAAGGGGGCGAGGCCAGTCTTCCACTCAAGTTTTAGGTGACAGTCTCTGCTCCTGGAGGGCTTGGCTCTACACCTGGGCTAGCTTCTGGGTCCCCCCACATCCCTAGACTGTGCTGCCCCCAGACCCTCAATTTCAGGTTGCTTCCAATAGTGCTCGGAAGGGTGTGGCCTGAGGCTTGGAAATAGAGAAAGACAGCATGTTTTCATTCCTGCCCTAGCATTTATTGTACCTCCCAGTCCTTCGTGTGGAAAATCCCAGACAAAGGTTATACCTGCCAACGGGAGGCATGAGACAGATGATCACACTTGGGGTGAGGGATGATTAACCAGTCTGCCAGGCTGAGTGGGAGGCGTGTGTTCAGCTGAGCCTAGAAGGGCAGTGGTTTTCAGCCAGAAAAGAAACAGCACGCCCAAGAGAAGCCCAGGGTAAGGGCCACCAGGACATCAGTGTTGGAGAAGTTGGGGAGAGGGGCCAGAGAGGAGCTTAGGAGGTTCACTCGTCCTGCAGTGCTCGGACTTTGGCCAAGAGGTTGTCTGTGATTGCTGATTCACCCCGGGATCAAGCATTGCTTCCCACCAGTTTGTTATTGTCATCTGGGAGGTTATCATAGCCATGTAATTTATGTGATAAATAGCAATAAAGTGCGCGAGTTTCTGAATGGTGTACCTTTGCTCTAAATAAGAGCAGATTCAGGGTATCCCCATAATAAAAAGCTGCTGTCAACTCTTTGCCTTCCAATCGGGCAGGCATGGGCAATGGAATGTCTGTGCCCTTGACCACTGTTCCTGAGCGGACCCCAGAGATTGTGCAGCCTGGTACTTGAGTTCGAGGAGCTTTATCATGTTGGGGACTATCATCTGCTCAATGCTGAGTATAGATTCCTTCTGCTGGTTTTTGTGGGCACAGTGGTAAGGGTGGCAGTAGGTGCACTTGACTTTTGCGCACACCTCTGATGGCAGAGTGGCATGCTCTCAGCTCAGCCTTGGACTCCGCTACGGGCCTGCTCTTGGGTTAGACATGGAAGAATCTGAAATGAATGCACTACAGATGAGTTCTCAGGGAGAGATGTTTGAAAAAGCTGAAGTTTGAATAACCTGTAGAAAAGAAACGAATACTAATGCATGAATACAGAAAAAAACAAATGAAGGAAAAAGATGAATAATAATGTAATTTGAGGGGTGCAGGGACATGAGGATGCATGTGTGTCCGCCAGGTGGCAACTGGTAAGGAATTAGAATCCAGGATGGTGCCTTTTAGGCGGGAAGGTTTTTGTTTATTTTTCCCTATAGTTGAAAGTCGAAGAGCAGCTTTACTGTTCACCACAGAAATGGAAAAATTTGTGCCAGAACCTGAGAGGTTAACGTTGGCCAGTGGAACTGATGGCTGGAATTTGAACATGTGTCAGCCATAAAGGTTCTGACTTAGCCCACCCAGACTGCTCTCTGGATCCAAGGCACTGGGAGGTCAGATCTGACCTCAGAGATAGAGCCACAGAGGTTGAGCTCTGGGACAGGGCAGGTCTTTAGAACTAACCACACCATGGACTGGGCCTGGAAGGGAGGCCAGCAGGGGCCACTTCTGGGGGGGTGGGGTGGGGAGCAGTAAGCTGGCCTGAGGCTCCCTGGCAGCCCCTGCTGTGGGGCAGGGGTCTCATCCACTATACCCCATAGACTCGGGGCAGTGACTTAAGCTTAAACCAGTCCATGTTTGAATCAGCCTTTTAGTTCTCTCAGAAGTTTTACTGGGCACAGAGCTCATTCTTGTAGATCCATTGCCCAGGAAGTTTGGTGGAAATCCCATAGGTGCTGGAAAGGAGCTGTTCTGCCTGTTGGTCACGGCCACCCTCCCTTCCTGGCGTTTCTTAGTGGCCCTTCCTTCATATTTCTGGCCTGTCACCTTCACCTCCTGAACTCCAAGTTTCTAATTTCCTAATAATGCCACAGACCCTGAAAAGAAAAGACGACTTGGGGATGTTCCCTGATTTGCCGGGCACAGGATGGCACTAGGATGGGGAGGGGGCGGAGCAGTCCCTAGGTGTGCAGGACCCTAGGCAGTCACTTGGTCCTTGCAAGGCCAGGCTCCCTGTGTTTCTTAGCTTAGAAGCAAGGTAGGGGGAAAAGCCTTTCTGCCTCAAGTTTCCGTCCGTCCCTCAGTAACGCTCAGCCTGTTGGTGGAGATTCCCGGTAGGTACTGCCCATTACAGATGCGCCAGGGCTGGATGGCAGTCAAGGTTTGGAAGTTCAGAAAGCCAAGGAGCCTGCAGGCTTTGATTCTTCTAAGTCCCTGGCCCAGCGTTCTTAGAGAGGTTGAAATCCTAGTATCCTGGTAAAGCGCGTCGCGGCGGTAATTCCAGTCAGATGGCGGCCGCGAGGCTCTGCTCCCCCTGCCCGGAGGGCGTTTCTTCGCTGCCTTCTCCCGTGTTTGGCAGAGCAGACTTCGCCTCCGCGCTCCGAGCTGCGGTGTGGGGCGGAGGAGGGAGGGCTAATTTGTGTCAGATGGAGGGACGCCGCGCGGGGACCGTGCGCTCGCGCCTGGCTTTTGTTCCCGGCGTCTGACTTCTGACGGGCAGGAGTGGTCGTGGAGGCGGCGGCGAACGGCCCAGACTTGGGCCGCTGGCCACCGAGAGCCCTTTTGGGCCTCTCCAGGTCGGCCTTTCCTGGGACTTTGTACGCAGAGGCGGGCTCCAGAGGCATCCTCTGCCCGGCACCGCCGCCAAGAGGAGGTGCGCGCCTGTCCGCGGCCATCCTCGCCGGGCCAGGCCGGCTCCGCGCGGGCGGCGGAGGCGGCCATGCGGCTGCGCGCCCTGACCCCGGGGCCCCCGGGAGGGCTCGCGCGCGGGACCCGGGCGCGCCGGCGCCGGCACCAGGTGAGTGCCGGCCAGGGAGGGGGCGCGAGGTCGGGGCGCCCTCGGGCTGGCACACACGTGGGCCGAGCTGGGTGCGCGCGCGTGCCCGTGTGTGCATCTGCCTGTGTGTGGGACCCCCGCGCGCGTGCCATCCTCGGTGCGCGTATGGTGAGTGTGCCGGCCCATGCGGCCGCGTGTGCAAGTCCACGCGGTGTGCTTTTGAGCACGCTCGTCCGTGTGTGCACGTGTGTGCGTGCCCGTCCGTGCAAGTGTGCCCGTGGGTGTGTATGTGCGCGCGCGCGCGCTCCGCTCAAGGAGCGAGAGGGTCAGTGTCACTCTGTGCTGGTTGCGGGCAGCCTCTGGTCAGCGTACTTCAAGGTGGGAGGCAGATTAGGCTTAGTTTTTTACAATCCAACCGCTTCTTGAAAACTCTTCCTTGGTTCCCTTTGCCTGGAATAGAAGTGGGACGCTGGCCGTTGCGCAGACTCGCTGCCCCGCCTGTGTTTCTTGGAAAGGTAAAGGGCATTTTATCGCTGCGCTCATGGGGATGAACTGGGATGCAGGACTAGAAGTTCAAGTTCCCCGGGAACCTCAGGGGTTCCTGCGGTGCCCTGTGATCCACAGGACCGCCCTCCATGGTGTTTAACTTAAACACAGTGGGTGTAGGGTAGCACCCAGTTGGTTCCCCTTTCCTAAGTCTAACAATTAGGCGTTCATTTTGCTGAAACCTCTAGATTCTGAGGAGTGCGAAGTTGTCAAAATGTCAGCTAGATTACTTGAGTTGTGCTGCATTCTGATGTAAAGTTTTGCAGCCACACAAAGCTGTTGCTTGGAAGTGTGGGAACATGTGTGCAGAGAAGGTCGCCACTGCCCTAGGATCCCCCCCACTCCCCATCCCCTTGTGGGGTGGGAAAGGTCTGGGAAGTGTTCCTGGCTGCTTAATTTCAGAGTTAGAGCTCAACCGGGAATGTGTTTTTGATTTACTTGTGCCTCTGTAGAACGCCTCCTACGGTCCCCCAGGTACCTAAATGCCCACCTAAATCCTCTTCCTATGGTGGGCCTGAGTATTTCCTGAAAGGAAAACATGGCTGGGATTGTGCTGACATAGCTTTGAACTTTTGGGTGTATAACCATTTTGCCAGGGAGACTTTTAGCCAGAGAACTTGTGGGAGGGGTCCCTGCCGTTTTGCATTTGGGCATTCACGTGGATTGCCTCCCTGCTCAACTTTGCAGAGATTTTCCTTTCTCAAAAGAGACTCACAATCAAGACCAGCACTAATTACTGTGTCCCCCTCAGGGAGTCCTTGTGGAACCAGCAACCAGCAGCCTGCTCTCTACCCTTCCAACATTTTGCTCCTGACAATTAAGTGCAATTTAGATTCCTGAACTGAGCCTGCTAAATGCTTTAGCATTGCTGTCTCCTCTCCCCCTTTGGGAGAAATGAAAGCACAGTATCAGGTGAAAACAAGGGCAAGCTAATCCCGTCTAGTCTCATTTCACAATAGAGATGTTATGTACAGATGAAGCATGAGCAGATGTTATTACACTATCTTAAATGAACTCCCTGGGGACCCAGCAATTGAAATGGCTGAGCACTCCCAACAGTGCCTCTGCTATTCCCTTCACTGACTCTTTTAGCCGTGGACCAGTGGGCAAGAAAACTGCAGGAAAACAGTGTCTCTTTCTCCCTGGTAGGAATAAAGGTATTTGTAAGGAATAAAAGGTTACAGTATCTTTCCTTGGCCCACAGACTATGGCTGATTCATTCGGTCAACAAATATTAATTGAGGGTCTGTGGTCCACTGTCTGCCAGGCACTGGGCAGGGCCCTTGGAGGACAAAAGGGAAGGAGTCTGGGTTTGCATCTAGGAAACTGCGGTATAGCCCAGGAGAGAAGGTATATAAATAGATAACTGCAGTCTGAGACAGAGAAAGTTTGTGCCAACTGGGGCATTACAAGAGAGGCATTTTGTCAGATATTTGAATGCCTACTGCTGTCTGAGCATGAGACTGGGGGTTGAGGGGTGGCAGGCCTGGGTCCTTCCTTTGACTGTTTGGTCTTGTACTTACATCTCACCATGCCCTTGTGTAGAACAGTGGTGATTCTGGTAATGACACAAAACCCCCTACACATGTCACAGCCTTTTTAGGCTTCTTTTGCAGAGTATTGAATACATGACCTCTGCTGTCAAAAAATAAGCAGTCTTTTTTAAAAAAAATAACAGACCCAAGCATAGGAACAAGTACAGAATAACAGCACCTGCCGTGCACATAGATCCTGGTATACCTTATATGCATAGTGTAGTCTGTTATATAGAATGATGCTTCTCAGTCTTAGCTGCAGGTTAGAATCACCTGGGGAAGTTTTAAAACATCCCAAGATTATGGAAGCTACCTCTAGGTAATCTGATTTAATTGGACTAGGGTGGAGCTTAGGTCAGTGTTTTTTGTTTGTTTTTTGTATTTTAAGGCCAGTGGTTTTAAAAACTCTGCCCAAGTGATTCCAGTGGTTTGATACATGCTGTAGCATCTGGTACTGTAGCTCTGTTGAGAGACAGGAGGGAAGGGTATCCTTTTCCTTTGAGAGAGGTTATGACTTCGCCCAGGGCCCCAAAGCTTGTATTGCAGGTGACGGAACCTACAAGAAGGCTTCTGCTTGTTTCAGGACACTTCCTTTATTTGATAATCTAGACCAGATCAACAAAAAGACAAGGAAATATTTGAATAAAAGACAAGACTGTTATAGGACTGTAAAGGAACCTGAAGTGATCCGGAAGGACTTGAGTGAGGGTGAGACTGGAAATGATCATAATAGAAAATTACAAGTCACCAGAATTCTGGATAGCTTGAATTCAGGGCAAAGATGGAGATGGTCTTGAAGGATGTTTTTTAAAGTCTCATTAGAATGAGACCTCTGCCAATCCAGTTCATTGGTAGTGGCTTGTGGAGGTCTCTACTGAGAAGGATTGTAAGGCCAATGGGTGAATAATAGCCGTGATTGATTAGTTATGTCTGTCATTGGTAGAGAAGTAAGGAGTTGTGAAATGTGTGTCTTCTCCTTGAAAGAGAAAGTAATCAAATCTCAGGTGAGAATTTTCTTTGTTAAAAATTAGAATTGAAGATGTTCACTCAAAACCCTGTCTTCCTTAGTTTTGTAGAATCCCAAGAGGAGATTTTAATTGACATCCAGTTTAGTGTTTTTACACTAACGACATATTTTTCAAAATATATTGGAAAACGTAACAAATTATACTCTTTTTTTTTTTTTTTTTTTTTCGAGAGACAGAGTCTCACTTTATGGCCCTCGGTAGAGTACCATGGCATCACACAGCTCACAGCAACCTCCAACTCCTGGGCTTAAGCGATTCTCTTGCCTCAGCCTCCCAAGTAGCTGGGACTACAGGCGCCCGCCACAACGCCCAGCTATTTTTTGGTTGCAGTTTGGCCGGGGTCGGGTTTGAACCTGCCACCCACGGTATATGGGGCTGGCGCCCTACCGACTGAGCCACAGGCGCCGCCCAACAAATTATACTCTTAAATATGTGTAGTCCTCACAGTTTTGGCAATTCTAAATGGTATATGTGTACATGTATTTTAGGATCAGTTTGCCAATTTTGGCAAAAAGAAAATCCGTCCGGATTTTGATTGAGATTGTGTTGAATCTATAGATTATTTGGGAAGAACTGCGTCTTAATTCTATGGTCTTCCAACCTGTGAACATGACATCTCTCTCCAATAATGTAGGCCTTCTTTAATTTCTTTCATTGGAGTTCTGTAGTTTTTATAGTTTGTAGGTTTTTCACATCTTTTGTCAGATTTGTCCCTGAGAATTTAACATTTTTTAATGCTATTATAAATGGTAATTTTATTGAAAGTCAATTTCTGCACATTCATTGCTGGTATATAGAAACACAATGAGTTAGTATATTGATCTTGTGTCCTTTAACTTTGCTAGATCACTTGTTCTAGAAGCTTTTTGTAGATTTCATTAGTTTTTTTCTACACAGGCAATCATGTGGTCAGTGTCAAGGCTGTTTTTCTTTCTCCTTTCTGAACTGGACGTTTATGTCCTTTTCTTGATCTCAGTGGTTAGAGCCTCTAGACTCTAGCATAGTTCTCAACCTTCCTAATGTCTCCTAATGCTGTGACCCTTTAATACAGTCCCTCATGTTGTGGTGACCCCCAACCATAAATTATTTTCGTTGCTACTTCATATCTGTAGTAGCAAACAAAAACAGTAGTAATTTTGCTACTGTTATGAATAGTAATGTAAATATCTGATATGCAGGATGTATTTTAATTGTTACAAATGGGGTCACCACCCACAGGTTGAGAACCCCTGCTCTAGAGCAATATTGAATAGAAGTGTTGATTGCAGACCCTTAAAAGGAAAGCGTTAATTCTTCATCACTATTGATTTGTGAATGTTAAACCAATCTTGTAATCTTAGATTATGTATTATTTAGAAATGTAGTATTATTATTATTTTTGAGACAGGGTCTCACTCTGTTGTCCAGGCTAGATTGCTATGGCATCAGCCTAGCTCACATCAACCTCAAACTCCTGGGTTCAAGTGAGCCTCCTGCCTCAGGCTCCCTGGTAGCTGGGATTACATGTGGCTGCCACAATGTCCAGCTAATTTCCCTATTTTTATTACAGATGGGTGTCATTCTTACTTAGGCAGGTCTTGAACTCTTGAGCTCAAGTGATCCTCCCATCTTGGCCTCCAGAGTGCTAGGATTACAGGTGTGAGCCTCACTTTTTTAAAATGAGACATCTGCTGTTACCCTAATGGCAGGGCCCGGCATGTAATGTCTTTTTCTTCCGTCTGCCTGTTTGTAAGATTTTCTTTTTATAACTGGGTTTGAGGATTTGATTATCATGTGCCTTGGTGTCGTTCCTGCCACTCTTCTTGCACTAGGGATTTGTTGAGTCTCTCCAATCTGTGGGTTATAGTTTTCCTCCTGTTTTGGAAAAGTTGAACACATTTTTTCCAAAATTCTCTCTTCCTTGCCTTTACTCCAATTATACATGTGTTATGTCGTTTAAAGTTGTCCCAGGGCTCCGTGATGCTTGTTTGCTTATTTGTGTTACCTTGTCCCTGTGCTTTATTTTGGGAAGTTTATATTGTGATGTCTTTAAGTTCCTTCTTCCATTCTGCAGTGTCTACTCTGCCAGAAAACCCAGCTGGTGTATTTTATCCTTCATATTTTCTCCTTCTTATTTGTCCAGTTCCTTCTATGGATGTTTGACTAGATCTTCTTATATCTTTCAGGTTTCTACTTAAATTTCTGAACATATGGAATCCAATTATAATAATAAAACTCTTAGTATCCTTGTCTGCTCATTCTGACATCTCTACCAGTTATGGATCAGTTTCAGTTGATTGGTTACTGTCTTTATAGGTTGTATTTTCCGGTCTTTTGAGTGCCTGATGATTTTTACTGGATCCCAGACATTGTGAACCTTCCCTCATTGGGTGCTGGATATTTTTATATCCCTGCAAGCGTTCTTGAGCGCTGTTCTGAGTTGCAGTTAAGTTTGGAAAAAGTTTGATCCTTTTGGTTACTGATTTTCAGGTAGAGTGCACAGAACAGGGGCAGAGTTAAGTCAAAGCTTATTATCTAACTCTTTCTCACTTCGAAGGTGAGATCCTTCAGTATCTGCTATGAAATACTCTGTGCATTTTGAGGTTTCCTAGTTTCTGATCTGGCCGTGGAAACAGGCACTATTCCCAGCTCTGTGTGAGCACTGGGCACCGTTTCTGCTGCTCCGTCTGGTGGTTCTCTCTCCAGCCTTGGGTCTTTTCTTCTGCTCCGTCTGGTGGTTCTCTCTCCAGCCTTGGGTCTTTTCTTCTGCTCCGTCTGGTGGTTCTCTCTCCAGCCTTGGGTCTTTTCTTCTGCTCCGTCTGGTGGTTCTCTCTCCAGCCTTGGGTCTTTTCTTCTGCTCCGTCTGATGGTTCTCTCGCCAGCCTTGGATCTTTTCTTCTGCTCCATCTGGTGGTTCTCTCTCCAGCCTTGGGTCTTTTCTTCTGCTCCATCTGGTGGTTCTCTCTCCAGCCTTGGGTCTTTTCTTTTGCTCCGTCTGGTGGTTCTCTCTCCAGCCTTGGGTCTTTTCTTCTGCTCCGTCTGGTGGTTCTGTCTCCAGCCTTGGAACTTTTCTTCTGCTCCGTCTGGTGGTTCTGTCTCCAGCCTTGGGTCTTTTCTTCTGCTCCGTCTGGTGGTTCTGTCTCCAGCCTTGGGTCTTTTCTTCTGCTCCGTCTGGTGGTTCTGTCTCCAGCCTTGGGTCTTTTCTTCTGCTCCGTCTGGTGGTTCTCTCTCCAGCCTTGGGTCTTTTCTTCTGCTCCGTCTGGTGGTTCTCTCTCCAGCCTTGGATCTTTTCTTCTGCTCCGTCTGGTGGTTCTCTCTCCAGCCTTGGGTCTTTTCTTCTGCTCCGTCTGGTGGTTCTCTCTCCAGCCTTGGATGTTTTCTTCTGCTCCGTCTGGTGGTTCTCTCTCCAGCCTTGGGTCATTCCCGCTGCTCCGTCTGGTCGTTCTCTCTCCAGCCTTGGATCTTTTCTTCTGGTCCGTCTGGTGGTTCTCTCTCCAGCCTTGGGTCATTCCCGCTGCTCCATCTGGTCGTTCTCTCTCCAGCCTTGGATCTTTTCTTCTGCTCCGTCTGGTGGTTCTCTCTCCAGCCTTGGGTCATTCCCGCTGCTCCGTCTGGTCGTTCTCTCTCCAGCCTTGGATCTTTTCTTCTGCTCCGTCTGGTGGTTCTCTCTCCAGCCTTGGAACTTTTCTTCTGCTCCGTCTGGTGGTTCTCTCTCCAGCCTTGGGTCATTCCCGCTGCTCCGTCTGGTCGTTCTCTCTCCAGCCTTGGATCTTTTCTTCTGCTCCGTCTGGTGGTTCTCTCTCCAGCCTTGGGTCTTTTCTTCTGCTCCGTCTGGTGGTTCTCTCTCCAGCCTTGGGTCTTTTCTTCTGCTCCGTCTGGTGGTTCTCTCTCCAGCCTTGGGTCTTTTCTTCTGCTCCGTCTGGTGGTTCTCTCTCCAGCCTTGGATCTTTTCTTCTGCTCCGTCTGGTGGTTCTCTCTCCAGCCTTGGAACTTTTCTTCTGCTCCGTCTGGTGGTTCTCTCTCCAGCCTTGGAACTTTTCTTCTGCTCCGTCTGGTGGTTCTCTCTCCAGCCTTGGGTCATTCCCGCTGCTCCGTCTGGTCGTTCTCTCTCCAGCCTTGGAACTTTTCTTCTGCTCCGTCTGGTGGTTCTCTCTCCAGCCTTGGAACTTTTCTTCTGCTCCGTCTGGTGGTTCTCTCTCCAGCCTTGGGTCATTTCTTCTGCTCCGTCTGGTGGTTCTCTCTCCAGCCTTGGATGTTTTCTTCTGCTCTGTCTGGTGGTTCTCTCTCCAGCCTTGGGTCATTCCCGCTGCTCCGTCTGGTCGTTCTCTCTCCAGCCTTGGAACTTTTCTTCTGCTCCGTCTGGTGGTTCTCTCTCCAGCCTTGGGTCATTCCCGCTGCTCCGTCTGGTCGTTCTCTCTCCAGCCTTGGAACTTTTCTTCTGCTCCGTCTGGTGGTTCTCTCTCCAGCCTTGGAACTTTTCTTCTGCTCCGTCTGGTGGTTCTCTCTCCAGCCTTGGGTCATTTCTTCTGCTCCGTCTGGTGGTTCTCTCTCCAGCCTTGGATCTTTTCTTGTGCTCCGTCTGGTGGTTCTCTCTCCAGCCTTGGGTCTTTTCTTCTGCTCCGTCTGGTGGTTCTCTCTCCAGCCTTGGGTCTTTTCTTCTGCTCCGTCTGGTGGTTCTCTCTCCAGCCTTGGGTCTTTTCTTCTGCTCCGTCTGGTGGTTCTCTCTCCAGCCTTGGGTCATTCCCGCTGCTCCGTCTGGTCGTTCTCTCTCCAGCCTTGGAACTTTTCTTCTGCTCCGTCTGGTGGTTCTCTCTCCAGCCTTGGGTCATTCCCGCTGCTCCGTCTGGTCGTTCTCTCTCCAGCCTTGGAACTTTTCTTCTGCTCCGTCTGGTGGTTCTCTCTCCAGCCTTGGAACTTTTCTTCTGCTCCGTCTGGTGGTTCTCTCTCCAGCCTTGGGTCATTTCTTCTGCTCCGTCTGGTGGTTCTCTCTCCAGCCTTGGATGTTTTCTTCTGCTCTGTCTGGTGGTTCTCTCTCCAGCCTTGGGTCATTCCCGCTGCTCCGTCTGGTCGTTCTCTCTCCAGCCTTGGAACTTTTCTTCTGCTCCGTCTGGTGGTTCTCTCTCCAGCCTTGGGTCATTCCCGCTGCTCCGTCTGGTCGTTCTCTCTCCAGCCTTGGAACTTTTCTTCTGCTCCGTCTGGTGGTTCTCTCTCCAGCCTTGGGTCATTCCCGCTGCTCCGTCTGGTCGTTCTCTCTCCAGCCTTGGAACTTTTCTTCTGCTCCGTCTGGTGGTTCTCTCTCCAGCCTTGGAACTTTTCTTCTGCTCCGTCTGGTGGTTCTCTCTCCAGCCTTGGATCTTTTCTTCTGCTCCGTCTGGTGGTTCTCTCTCCAGCCTTGGGTCATTTCTTCTGCTCCGTCTGGTGGTTCTCTCTCCAGCCTTGGATCTTTTCTTGTGCTCCGTCTGGTGGTTCTCTCTCCAGCCTTGGGTCTTTTCTTCTGCTCCGTCTGGTGGTTCTCTCTCCAGCCTTGGGTCTTTTCTTCTGCTCCGTCTGGTGGTTCTCTCTCCAGCCTTGGGTCTTTTCTTCTGCTCCGTCTGGTGGTTCTCTCTCCAGCCTTGGGTCATTCCCGCTGCTCCGTCTGGTCGTTCTCTCTCCAGCCTTGGATCTTTTCTTCTGCTCCGTCTGGTGGTTCTCTCTCCAGCCTTGGGTCTTTTCTTCTGCTCCGTCTGGTGGTTCTCTCTCCAGCCTTGGGTCTTTTCTTCTGCTCCGTCTGGTGGTTCTCTCTCCAGCCTTGGGTCTTTTCTTCTGCTCCGTCTGGTGGTTCTCTCTCCAGCCTTGGATCTTTTCTTCTGCTCTGTCTGGTGGTTCTCTCTCCAGCCTTGGGTCATTCCCGCTGCTCCGTCTGGTGGTTCTCTCTCCAGCCTTGGGTCATTCCCGCTGCTCCGTCTGGTCGTTCTCTCTCCAGCCTTGGAACTTTTCTTCTGCTCTGTCTGGTGGTTCTCTCTCCAGCCTTGGGTCATTCCCGCTGCTCCGTCTGGTCGTTCTCTCTCCAGCCTTGGAACTTTTCTTCTGCTCCGTCTGGTGGTTCTCTCTCCAGCCTTGGAACTTTTCTTCTGCTCCGTCTGGTGGTTCTCTCTCCAGCCTTGGGTCATTTCTTCTGCTCCGTCTGGTGGTTCTCTCTCCAGCCTTGGGTCTTTTCTTCTGCTCCGTCTGGTGGTTCTCTCTCCAGCCTTGGGTCTTTTCTTCTGCTCCGTCTGGTGGTTCTCTCTCCAGCCTTGGATCTTTTCTTCTGCTCCGTCTGGTGGTTCTCTCTCCAGCCTTGGAACTTTTCTTCTGCTCCGTCTGGTGGTTCTCTCTCCAGCCTTGGAACTTTTCTTCTGCTCCGTCTGGTGGTTCTCTCTCCAGCCTTGGGTCATTCCCGCTGCTCCGTCTGGTCGTTCTCTCTCCAGCCTTGGAACTTTTCTTCTGCTCCGTCTGGTGGTTCTCTCTCCAGCCTTGGAACTTTTCTTCTGCTCCGTCTGGTGGTTCTCTCTCCAGCCTTGGGTCATTTCTTCTGCTCCGTCTGGTGGTTCTCTCTCCAGCCTTGGATGTTTTCTTCTGCTCTGTCTGGTGGTTCTCTCTCCAGCCTTGGGTCATTCCCGCTGCTCCGTCTGGTCGTTCTCTCTCCAGCCTTGGAACTTTTCTTCTGCTCCGTCTGGTGGTTCTCTCTCCAGCCTTGGGTCATTCCCGCTGCTCCGTCTGGTCGTTCTCTCTCCAGCCTTGGAACTTTTCTTCTGCTCCGTCTGGTGGTTCTCTCTCCAGCCTTGGAACTTTTCTTCTGCTCCGTCTGGTGGTTCTCTCTCCAGCCTTGGGTCATTTCTTCTGCTCCGTCTGGTGGTTCTCTCTCCAGCCTTGGATCTTTTCTTGTGCTCCGTCTGGTGGTTCTCTCTCCAGCCTTGGGTCTTTTCTTCTGCTCCGTCTGGTGGTTCTCTCTCCAGCCTTGGGTCATTCCCGCTGCTCCGTCTGGTGGTTCTCTCTCCAGCCTTGGGTCTTTTCTTCTGCTCCGTCTGGTGGTTCTCTCTCCAGCCTTGGGTCATTCCCGCTGCTCCGTCTGGTCGTTCTCTCTCCAGCCTTGGAACTTTTCTTCTGCTCCGTCTGGTGGTTCTCTCTCCAGCCTTGGGTCATTCCCGCTGCTCCGTCTGGTCGTTCTCTCTCCAGCCTTGGAACTTTTCTTCTGCTCCGTCTGGTGGTTCTCTCTCCAGCCTTGGAACTTTTCTTCTGCTCCGTCTGGTGGTTCTCTCTCCAGCCTTGGGTCATTTCTTCTGCTCCGTCTGGTGGTTCTCTCTCCAGCCTTGGATGTTTTCTTCTGCTCTGTCTGGTGGTTCTCTCTCCAGCCTTGGGTCATTCCCGCTGCTCCGTCTGGTCGTTCTCTCTCCAGCCTTGGAACTTTTCTTCTGCTCCGTCTGGTGGTTCTCTCTCCAGCCTTGGGTCATTCCCGCTGCTCCGTCTGGTCGTTCTCTCTCCAGCCTTGGAACTTTTCTTCTGCTCCGTCTGGTGGTTCTCTCTCCAGCCTTGGAACTTTTCTTCTGCTCCGTCTGGTGGTTCTCTCTCCAGCCTTGGATCTTTTCTTCTGCTCCGTCTGGTGGTTCTCTCTCCAGCCTTGGGTCATTTCTTCTGCTCCGTCTGGTGGTTCTCTCTCCAGCCTTGGATCTTTTCTTGTGCTCCGTCTGGTGGTTCTCTCTCCAGCCTTGGGTCTTTTCTTCTGCTCCGTCTGGTGGTTCTCTCTCCAGCCTTGGGTCTTTTCTTCTGCTCCGTCTGGTGGTTCTCTCTCCAGCCTTGGGTCTTTTCTTCTGCTCCGTCTGGTGGTTCTCTCTCCAGCCTTGGGTCATTCCCGCTGCTCCGTCTGGTCGTTCTCTCTCCAGCCTTGGATCTTTTCTTCTGCTCCGTCTGGTGGTTCTCTCTCCAGCCTTGGGTCTTTTCTTCTGCTCCGTCTGGTGGTTCTCTCTCCAGCCTTGGGTCTTTTCTTCTGCTCCGTCTGGTGGTTCTCTCTCCAGCCTTGGGTCTTTTCTTCTGCTCCGTCTGGTGGTTCTCTCTCCAGCCTTGGATCTTTTCTTCTGCTCTGTCTGGTGGTTCTCTCTCCAGCCTTGGGTCATTCCCGCTGCTCCGTCTGGTGGTTCTCTCTCCAGCCTTGGGTCATTCCCGCTGCTCCGTCTGGTCGTTCTCTCTCCAGCCTTGGAACTTTTCTTCTGCTCTGTCTGGTGGTTCTCTCTCCAGCCTTGGGTCATTCCCGCTGCTCCGTCTGGTCGTTCTCTCTCCAGCCTTGGAACTTTTCTTCTGCTCCGTCTGGTGGTTCTCTCTCCAGCCTTGGAACTTTTCTTCTGCTCCGTCTGGTGGTTCTCTCTCCAGCCTTGGGTCATTTCTTCTGCTCCGTCTGGTGGTTCTCTCTCCAGCCTTGGATCTTTTCTTGTGCTCCGTCTGGTGGTTCTCTCTCCAGCCTTGGAACTTTTCTTCTGCTCCGTCTGGTGGTTCTCTCTCCAGCCTTGGAACTTTTCTTCTGCTCCGTCTGGTGTTTCTCTCTCCAGCCTTGGATCTTTTCTTCTTCTCCGTCTGGTGGTTCTGTCTCCAGCCTTGGGTCTTTTCTTCTGCTCCGTCTGGTGGTTCTCTCTCCAGCCTTGGGTCATTCCCGCTGCTCCGTCTGGTCGTTCTCTCTCCAGCCTTGGGTCTTTTCTTCTGCTCCGTCTGGTGGTTCTCTCTGCAGCCTTGGGTCATTCCCGCTGCTCCGTCTGGTCGTTCTCTCTCCAGCCTTGGGTCTTTTCTTCTGCTCCGTCTGGTGGTTCTCTCTCCAGCCTTGGGTCTTTTCTTCTGCTCCGTCTGGTGGTTCTCTCTCCAGCCTTGGATCTTTTCTTCTGCTCTGTCTGGTGGTTCTCTCTCCAGCCTTGGGTCATTCCCGCTGCTCCGTCTGGTCGTTCTCTCTCCAGCCTTGGGTCTTTTCTTCTGCTCCGTCTGGTGGTTCTCTCTCCAGCCTTGGGTCATTCCCGCTGCTCCGTCTGGTCGTTCTCTCTCCAGCCTTGGGTCTTTTCTTCTGCTCCGTCTGGTGGTTCTCTCTTCAGCCTTGGGTCATTCCCGCTGCTCCGTCTGGTCGTTCTCTCTCCAGCCTTGGGTCTTTTCTTCTGCTCCGTCTGGTGGTTCTCTCTCCAGCCTTGGGTCTTTTCTTCTGCTCCGTCTGGTGGTTCTCTCTCCAGCCTTGGATCTTTTCTTCTGCTCTGTCTGGTGGTTCTCTCTCCAGCCTTGGGTCATTCCCGCTGCTCCGTCTGGTCGTTCTCTCTCCAGCCTTGGGTCTTTTCTTCTGCTCCGTCTGGTGGTTCTCTCTCCAGCCTTGGGTCTTTTCTTCTGCTCCGTCTGGTGGTTCTCTCTCCAGCCTTGGGTCATTCCCGCTGCTCCGTCTGGTCGTTCTCTCTCCAGCCTTGGATCTTTTCTTCTGCTCTGTCTGGTGGTTCTCTCTCCAGCCTTGGGTCATTCCCGCTGCTCCGTCTGGTCGTTCTCTCTCCAGCCTTGGGTCTTTTCTTCTGCTCCGTCTGGTGGTTCTCTCTCCAGCCTTGGATCTTTTCTTGTGCTCCGTCTGGTGGTTCTCTCTCCAGCCTTGGGTCTTTTCTTCTGCTCCGTCTGGTGGTTCTCTCTCCAGCCTTGGGTCTTTTCTTCTGCTCCGTCTGGTGGTTCTCTCGCCAGCCTTGGATCTTTTCTTCTGCTCCATCTGGTGGTTCTCTCTCCAGCCTTGGGTCTTTTCTTTTGCTCCGTCTGGTGGTTCTCTCTCCAGCCTTGGGTCTTTTCTTCTGCTCCGTCTGGTGGTTCTGTCTCCAGCCTTGGAACTTTTCTTCTGCTCCGTCTGGTGGTTCTGTCTCCAGCCTTGGGTCTTTTCTTCTGCTCCGTCTGGTGGTTCTGTCTCCAGCCTTGGGTCTTTTCTTCTGCTCCGTCTGGTGGTTCTGTCTCCAGCCTTGGGTCTTTTCTTCTGCTCCGTCTGGTGGTTCTCTCTCCAGCCTTGGGTCTTTTCTTCTGCTCCGTCTGGTGGTTCTCTCTCCAGCCTTGGGTCATTTCTTCTGCTCCGTCTGGTGGTTCTCTCTCCAGCCTTGGGTCTTTTCTTCTGCTCCGTCTGGTGGTTCTCTCTCCAGCCTTGGGTCTTTTCTTCTGCTCCGTCTGGTGATTCTCTCTCCAGCCTTGGGTCATTTCCGCTGCTCCGTCTGGTGGTTCTCTCGCCAGCCTTGGGTCTTTTCTTCTGCTCCGTCTGGTGGTTCTCTCTCCAGCCTTGGGTCATTTCCGCTGCTCCGTCTGGTGGTTCTCTCTCCAGCCTTGGAACTTTTCTTCTGCTCCGTCTGGTGGTTCTCTCTCCAGCCTTGGGTCATTTCTTCTGCTCCGTCTGGTGGTTCTCTCTCCAGCCTTGGGTCTTTTCTTCTGCTCCGTCTGGTGATTCTCTCTCCAGCCTTGGGTCATTTCCGCTGCTCCGTCTGGTGGTTCTCTTTCCAGCCTTGGGTCATGCGCGTTGCACAGGTGGGCATGTGCTGGTTGTACTCCGCTTTGTGCTTGAGCGGGACCTTCTGCAGACAGTCTTAAGATCTCCATGCAGCCCTTGGCTCTGCAGTGCTCAGCTTGGCCAGCTCTGGCTGCCCTCTTTTTCCTGGAGTCTGGCTCCTCCTCCTTAGCCCAGGTGGTATGCTGGGCTCAGCCTGGATCCCACCCTCCTTCTCTTCCTTCTAGACCCTCACTCCGTGCAGTAATATAAGTGAATTTGCAGAGCTCATCACACTTTTTTTTGTCTCTGAGGGAGGTCTCTCCTTCTTCATCTCCTGATGCAGTGCCTTAAAAATGTTGTTTTGGGCGGCACCTGTGGCTCAGTGAGTAGGGCGCCGGCCCCATATACCGAGGGTGGCGGGTTCAAACCCAGCCCCTACTGAACTGCAACCAAAAAATAGCCGGGTGTTGTGGCGGGTGCCTGTAGTCCCAGCTGCTCGGGAGGCTGAGGCAGGAGAATCCCTGAAGCCCAAGAGGTAGAGGTTGCTGTGAGTCCTGTGACGTCATGGCACTCTACCAAATGTGGTAAAGTGAGACTCTGTCTCTACAAAACAAACAAACAACAACAAAAAACTGTTGTTTCATATATTTGGGGTGATTTTTTTTGTTTGTTTGTTCATTATTTTAGGTGTCAGGATAAATCTAATCCCTGGTACTACATCTGGGTCAAAATTGGACGTTCTTGTCCATATTTAAAAAAAAAAAAATTGGGATCACATTGCCTGATACTGTTTCATCATATCTCTACCAACATTTTTCTAGTACTGTCCCTGTATTAACATACATATTTTTGGCTCTGTGCCTGTAGCTGAAGAGGCTAAGGCGCTAGCCACATACCCTAGAGCTGGAGAGTTCTAATCCAGCCCGGGCCCGCCAAACAACAATGACAACTACAACCAAAAAATAGCTGGACGTTGTGGTGGGCATCTGTAGTCCCAGCTACTTGGGAGGCTGAAGCAAGAGAATCACTTACGCCCAAGAGTTGGAGGTTGCTGTGAGCTGTGATGTCACAGCACTCTACCCAGGGCAAAAGCTTGAGGCTCTGTCTGAAAAAAAAAAAAAAAAGAAAAAAGATACATGTTTTTTACCATAGACATATATATACTTTTTGAGACAGAGTCTCATTTTGTTGCCCTTGGTAGAGTGCCGTGGCGTCAGGGCTCACAGCAACCTCAAACTCTTGGGCTCACGTGATCCTCCTGTCTCAGCCTCCCAACCAGCTGGGACCACAGGCACCTGCCACAGCACCTGGCTAGTTTTAGACACGTGGTCTCACTCTTGCTCAGGCTGCCTTCAAACTCGATCCACCTGCCTCAGCTTCCCAGAGTGCTAGGATTACAGGTGTGAGCCCCTGCACCTGGCCTCCATTTATCTTTAGACAGTAAAAATCTTAAGCTTAGTGGCTTTAAATATCTGTACCCTATGTGATCCCCAGAGTGCAAGTAGAGCAATTCTTCACCCAGAGAGCATCCTCTCACTCCAGCAGTCGCTACCCACAGTCCTCTTGGTAACCACTGTGACTTACGTTACCACAGACAGGTTTGCTTGCTCCTGGATGTCCTGCACACACAATCATTGTGAACATGTGACGCCTTTCAGTCAGCATCGTGCTTTCTCCATCCGTCCCTGTTATGTGTGTCAGCTGTCTGTGTTTGTGTGTTCCCGAACAGTGTTCCATGCATCGATATACTGTAGTTATTTTTATTCATTCTCCTTATGAAGGACATTTGGGCTATTTCCAGTTTTGAGTACTTTTAAGTAAGGCTGCTGTGACCATTCTTGCATAAGTCTTTTGTTTAGATAGGCATTTTTATGTGTGTGTTTGTAGGACTGGTATTACTGGGTCATAAGATGAGTGTGTATTTGAGTTTATGAGTAATTGTTGAACCTTTTTCTAGGTTGTTCTTTATTCCACATTCTCGATACATTCCATCTTCTCAGTGAATTTTAATTATTCTAGTCGGTGAGTAACGGCCTCAGTGAAGTTATATGACTATGAGGTCCTGATAAAATACACCATCACATATCAGCAAATAGGCATAAAGTTTGGCATTTGATTTCTGAAAGCAAATCGAGTTCTTGTAAATTTATCAGATAAAGCTGTGAGCCTTGCCTCTGCAAACATGAATGTGATGGAGGAGTGGTTCATTTCTCCCTAATGCTACTCTGTTTCCCCGAAAATAAGACAGTGTCTTATATTAAGGTGTGCTCCCAAAGATGCGCTAGGTCTTATTTTCAGGGGACGTCTTATCTTTCCTGTAAGTAGGTCTTATTTTCGGAGGATGTCTTATTTTCGGGGAAACAGCGTAATGCTTGTGACCCTGCCTAAGGAGGAGGCACATGCGTATGATCAGCTGATCTAACTCTGCCTCTTCTTCTGGTGGAGAGTTCTGAGAGGCTCAGGAACTTAGTGGTAATTCTGGGACACCTTCGAATTAGGAAAACCAGTCAACTTAGTTTTAACATAATGTGCTGTTTGCTGGTCATTTCATCTAGAAAAGAAAGTGTTAAGACTCTGGAAGTGTATATGGATTATTTTGTCATAGAGGGAGTGGTTGTACACCTCAGGCCTGGAAGGGAGTAGGTTGTCACATAGTCGTGTTGATTAATGTAGTGGTCCCAAGGCACTCTGTGGCCGGGATTTAAGTTGGACGAGAAGGAACTTCCACCTAGGACTGTAGAATCAATAATGCTGACACAGTATCTGTGGCTTGCCTTGGGAACATTAGTGCTGCCAGGATGATTTCTCTCTGTTTGCTTGGTAAAGTTCCTGTTTTAGTTCTTTACAAACTACTAGATTTATTATCTCCTAAAAAGGAAAAAAAAAAAAAAAGAGAGAGAGAGAGAGAGAGAAACAAACTATAAATTGAAATGTTGACAATTTCTTCCTTTACTTTTTTAGGCAGAGGAATTAACTGCAAGTCTGCACAATTTTAAGAAAAAAGCCTTTAAGAAATCCAAAGTCTGTGGAGTTTGCAAACAAGTTATTGACAGTCAAGGTATTTCATGCCGAGGTAAGCCCATGTTTATGATTCTTTCATTGATTAAACCAAAGCAAAACAAAACACAAAGAGAAAACATTTTGGGGGGGATTTCCAGAAGTTAAATCATGGAATTCCCTTTCTTAGCTGCGGTTTACTCCCACCCTTACTCAGCAGAGACTGACTGTATTTACACAGTTAGGTGTTTTGGGGCCATTTTCCCAAAAAAGAGCAAAGCTCCTCAGATGGCAAAGAAGACAGCAATTAGTAATGTGCTATTTATTCTCTGGTCTGTTCTATAGCGTCAGCAACTCTGCTTATTCAGTTTGACTTTTCAGATCTCACACCAAAGCTTGCAAATCAATTTCTTTCCATTCTTTAGAATTTGGGTTCATTTTGGTCCAGTCAGTAAACAAAGCAGCCAGCTTGGCTGCTTGATGCTCAGACATCAGATAATGAATGGGACCTGCTGATTCTTTCGTGATTACACATTAGTCAGTCTGTGTAATGGACATGATGGTAACATCTTATTTCCTTGGAGTGCTAGCATCGAGGTGGGAGGGGTTTTGGGTGAGTTGGGGGTGCATTACACAGTGGGGGTCTGGTTGGCATCATTTCTTCTGTGGGGTTTGGGATTTCTTCCGTGGAGAATTGGCAGAGTCTTGGCCCTATGGCATTGGGACCTCCTTTTTGGGCTCTCCCTGTGGGGACCACCTGGCAAGTGGTTCCTGATGGCTGCTTTGGAGAGGGCAGCTGTGACGGAAAGATGTGCAACAGTCAAAACTCTAAGGGTCCCCTGGGATCCTACCCAAGTTAAAGGGCCCAAACCAGAACCTGGGGACAGTGACAGGGCTAAGGTGCCCCTCCGCTGGCATGATCTATTCTCTTTGGCAGTCGGCGCTGTAGATGTGCTCTCTGTGTGTTTGGCACGTCACCCAGCACCACCTCTTCCTCCTCATGCTGTGTTCCTGGTGACTCCCTGCTTCAGGCCTGCGGAACTCTGCCTCTTTGCCTGGCTCTGCAGATCTGCATTTCAGAGTCGGTGCTTAGTTCCTCCTCCACCTTTTTTTTTTTTGTGTGTTTGTTTTTTAGAGACAGAGTCTTACTCCATTGCCCTTGGTAGGGTGCCGTGGCGTCAGAACTCACAGCAACCTCCAACTCCTGGGCTTAGGCAATTCTCTTGCCACGGTCTCCGGAATAACTAGGACTACAGGTGCCCGCCACAATGCCTGGCTATTTTTTTTGTTGCAGTTTGGCTGGGGCCAGGTTCCTCCACCTTTAGCCTGGACGTGACCCATGTGACAGGGCAGAGGTGCCTCTTCCTCGGGACAGGGTGGGCTCAGTTGTGGGCAGCTGAGAAGGCCCCATGGTGTGCATCTTGGACATCGGTCAGCCTCCTTTCCTCCTGCTGGCCACTCTGCCATGCTTCTTGGCCAGAGGCACCCTGTGCCTCCTGGGTGTGTCAGTCATGGTGACTATGGGGTGTGTGCAGACTTCAAGGTGCATGTTCCTCCTCTGTGGCATTGTGCGAGCACAGTGGGGGTGGGCAGGCCTGCCCTGCATGGGCAGAGTCGCTGGTATGGGAGGACCTCAGGGACGGGGCTAAGGGGCAGCTAAGCTCTTACTACCCATAGGTCTGAAGGGAAGAGGGAGGGAGCCAGGGGAAGTGGTGACTGTACCCTCCCTCTGGGACTTCCCATGGTTGAATTCAGCCAACTCCAGAGCCCCAGGAGCTGTCTGAGGAGTTTGTTTAGACCCAGGTTGGAGAACAGGGTCTGCAGTCTACTCTGAGCAAACTGGTGAGATGTCGTGTGACTTGAAATTTCTTAAGCCTGCATTTGCCCACAGGCTGGGATGGATGACACCCCAGTCACCAGGTCATCCCCGAGCATCCAGCTGCAGCCTTTTCTGTTTGCATGCTCATTGTGGCCTGTGGACACAGAAGGTGAGAAGTAGCCCTGATGCCCTCGGGCTGACATCTTCCTTCTTCAGGCTTGCTCCAAAACATCTGTGGGTGAAGACAGAAGCCTGTCTGTGTCCCCGACACTCTGGGGGGCCGGTAGGGGTGCTGTACCCCTCCAGAAACATAGGAGGATGGGGAGCCCAAAAAGTCTTTCCACTCTTGAACTCCAGTCTCATAGAAAGGCTCGTACTTAAAACATTTTGGTCCCTGAATATGACTTCTCAAGTGTGAAAAGGTGGAAAAGTAAAGTAATGGTTGAACCCAGAGCGGTGGAACCAGATCAATCCAGAGAGCCTGGGAATTGGGGCTGGCGGGCCAGGCATTGGTCTGAGGTCCCTGGTCCTGTGGGCCACTGTGCGGCGCGGGGAGAGCTGTGAGGAGCAGCCTGGCACCAGCAGCGACACTGTAGGTCTGTTCTAGGCTTCCTCACCCTGAGATGACATCTGGGCAAAGGCTCCCATTCCATTTTTCCTCATCAACTGACACTTGCCTCTTGTGTGCTGTGTGGGGACAGGTCTGATTTAGGAGCACAGGCAAGGCCAGGAGCCGGGCTTCAGTCCTGGCCGGGACCCTGCCAGTGGCCGAGTCTCTGCTCACTCCACGCCTAGTTCAGGGGATAACGACTACGGGGGGGGGCGGGGGGTTGCGCGGGGGGAGGCTGCCAGGAGGGTTAAGGGAGACTGGTGTGAAGCACGTGGCCAGCTTTGTGGTGCTTAACTTTGTTGTTGGGTGCCTAGAGTTGGTTCTCCTGCGTGTCCCCAAGGGAAAGTGCCGTGGGTGGTTTTCCATGGCTGGCACCACGCATCTCGGGGTAGCCTCGGTACCAAAGTAGTTTGGCCTAATGCAGGGCGGGCTGATTGGATTTCCCAAGACTTACAGCAGTGGCTTGGGTTATACCACATTGATTATCCTTCTTGAAGAACAATTTTTTTCTTCTTGGTATAAATGAGGTCTGAGTTTACTCAGGAGCTGTCTCAGACATTGTCAGTATCTCAGTGTTCTGCTGTTACCATCTAAAGGTTGTATGTAGCATTTTCAAAGTAAATAGAATCCGTGACACAGAGCAGCTTGGAAAAGGCCCTTCCTCCTTCATCTAGAAAATGCTCATTGTCTTGGACCCTTCCTGTGGTCAGGGCTGTGTCTCTCTCTGAATTGAAGTTGCACAGACTCACGGTGGCCAGGGAGGACCCCAAATTGACCCTCCAGTTCCGAACAATCTGTGGTATGTGAAACGTCAGAGGGTGTATTGGAATGGTGTGTGTGTGTATGTGGTTGTGGGTGCCTGAGCATGTGTGTGCGTGCGTGTGAGTGTGTGTGGGTGCTGCAGGCATTGCTGTGTGTGGGTGCGCTGTGCGTGTTTCCATTTGTGTTGTATATGCATGGCTGTGTTCATGTCCGTGAGTGCACGTGACTGGGTGATTGTGTGAATACGTGTGTGTGCGTGCATTTGCCGGAGCACAGATACACTGTTGTGAGAGTGTATGTGAGAACATCCCTCTTGTACAGGACACTTTGTAGAGTTTGGCTGCTCTTGGACGCCCATTATCTTATCTTGAGAGAGGCAGAGAGAGCGCGTGTGTTTACGGGAACTGCTTTTCTTCTTGAAAGAGAGAAGAGGGAATAGAAAGGGCTCTATCAATACGCGATGTTCAACAGGCTTATCTCGCTGGGTGTCATCGAGTTCAGGAAGACGCAGCAAGGCCTGCTAGCTCCAGATAACGGCTTTAATTTCACGTGCTTCTGGCAGCATCCAGGTGCTCTCGAGAACGAGGCCCAGTGTGCTGCCCTGTGCCCATCCATTGTCACCCCTGGGTAGTAATTATGTTAATAAGTAATAACTACTGTTTTTTATAAATGGACAGGATTCTGTGTTCCAAGAGTGTTTTAGACATGATCTTCTTTGTTATGGTTTTAATGAAGAGAGTGTGTGCGTGCAAAGGCCCTGGAAGATGTTCCCAGGGTGTCCTGAGCCTTCCCGTGAGAGGTCTGCTGAGGACGGTGCAGCCTTTGAGCTGGAGGCGGCATGGCACAGGCTGTGCCTGCTGACATGTGCCCCCACCATCAGAACTCTGGGGACAGAGGTGGCTGGGAAGGTTCAGGAGGCAGTGAGGCTGGCCAGGTGGGCTTGGAGGGTGCAGGTGGGGCTGACTCCCTGTACAGAGGTTGCTGGCTCAGGCAGGCAGGTTTGAAGTGCATTAGGAAGACACGCAAGGGTCCTGGCTGCACATGGACAGTGGACGGAGTATCATACTGTGGGAGACATTGGGCTTCAGCAGCAAAGCTAAGTTCCTGCTTGCCTGTAAGGGAGCCAGGGCCCGGCATCACTGCCTCTGCCTCAGAGGGGCAGGTGCCTCATCCCTGCAGATACCTGGGGCCCAGATCTCCTGCTTGTAACAGAGACAGTGTGACTGGGTCAGCTCCCAGGCACGCTCAGCCTCTAGCCCTGCCTGCCGTCTGTCCTTGCTGACCGCCTC
Source organism: Nycticebus coucang (assembly GCF_027406575.1). Lineage (NCBI taxonomy): Eukaryota > Metazoa > Chordata > Mammalia > Primates > Lorisidae > Nycticebus > Nycticebus coucang. The sequence continues at coordinate 8,386,381 of NC_069790.1, forward strand.
CCTGCAGGCTGGACCCCCTAGCTTCATCGCCTGACCTGTGGCATCCATTGCTTCTTCCAAACCCTGTTTCCCTGGCCTGGAGTCTTCACCTGCCGGGCTGAGATATGTTCACCTCCTGCTTGCATGCCCTCTCCTCTCCTGAGGTGTGTACTGAGAGAAAGGCTGTGGCAACCGTGACATCTAGCAGGAGGGATCTGTGTCTGCATCCTTTTTGGTGGCCCCCCTCCTTGTGGCCTACCCTGACTCCCCTGGGCACTGAGGGTGGCCAGCTCCATGGGGCTTGCTCTCCATTGTTGGCTGGACTGCACCACCCCTCATCCCCAGCCAGCTCCTCTAATACTTTGGTTTCAGCTCAAGCACTGGGTCCTTAGGAACAGTCCCAGCACTGCTCTTTTCCCCCAAAACTGTTGGCAGCCAGTGAGGGGCTGGAGGGGAAGCAGGCCCTGCCCCCACTGGAACCCAGGTGGCCTGAGGGGGCAGGCTCTGCTTTGTCTGTGAGATGACCCAGCACAGGGCAGCTGCCCCATCCTCATGCCCTGTGCTGGCTGGTCCTACACCACTTTAGCTCACCATTATGCTTTTACTGAGTGTGACATCTCATGATGCCTGGTGACAAAGGCCGTGAAGGCAGGCGCAGTAAGTGTGCCAGGGTCCAGTGCGGTGAGTGCTTCGGCAGCGTGCATACAGGCATCTTGTGAGCACAGGGTGCAGTGAGCTCTGGGGAGGCTGGTGGGCTGGAGAGTGGGGACATTGGCAGGAACTCCCTGCATCTTGGTGGTAGTTTGTTTATGGCTCTGTCTGCTGCCTTGGGCCAGTCGCTCTGTGTGCGCCTGCGATGTGGTCTGGTCTCTTGGGTATCCCAAGTCTCAGCAAAGGGCTTGAAGCCAGGAGGTGCCCAGGAGTGCAAGGAGCAGATGATCCGTCTGAATTTGTTCAGGTGGATGCCCGGCTCCTCCGTCTGCTCGTCTGGCAGACGGCTATGATAAAGCTCCAGGTGCTTTCCAGGACAACTGGATGAGGAAGTCCCCAACCCCAGCCCTGCTGGGCAGCAAACTCAGCCATCTTGTCAGATTTATCCCTTTCTAAGAGGTGGCAGTGTGACAGAATCTTCCAGAAACTCAGGAAGGGGAAGGAGGCAGGCATCCAGGCCAAATTCCATCTGAATATTTTCTTGTTGCTGGTTATCTGAATACAGCTTCCCTTTCCCTGGATTCTGCTCCCTGCACCAATGGGCCACCCTTCTCCACCGCCTCCTCACAGACCTAATCATGGATTTTGGCTGAAATCCTTCCTGTTCTTTGAATTTGTGGCTGGAAAGAAGACCTGGACCTCTCTCAGCTGTTTCTCAGAGGTCTAGATTGACAGGGTTTGAGGTTTCCATGTGCCATGGATGTCTGGGCTGTGTTAGTTGATTTTGCCGGCAGAGTTTGATTTTTTAAACTTACAAAATAGGGTAGCCAAGCTCTTAAGTCCAAGTTTTCGTTTTGCGCTGACTGTGTTGTGGAATTTTTTTGAAATGTGGGTTGTTGTCTTCCACAGTTTTATTTAGATGCGTGTAACATTCTGCTCTGTGTGCTCGTGGACTGGCTGGGCCTCGGCAACAGGGAAGGACCAAGTGGTAGCCAGGGCTGTGCCTCAGCGGTCCTGGGTGGGCACCATCGGTGTGGGCACTGGCTGGCCCAAGAGCTGCTGAGGAAGGCAGGGAGCCCGGTTCTAGAGGATGGAGCCCAAGCCTGGCCTTTGGGACTCACCAGGGAGAATAGATGGGCAGCTTCCCCATCAGCCTCACCCTGCTTCCTGTAGTCTCACCTGGCCAGTGTGGGGCACCCACCACCAGGCTGCTAGACAGAGAAGTCCTGGACAGAAACGGCCACTGAGGCCCTCCCTGAGTGTCTGCTGTTTGTGTGGCCATGAGTGGTCCCACTGCCAAGTTCAGACGTCCCGGGGTCTGCTCGTGTACAAAGAGGTATGGGGAGCTTGCTTATCTCCCTCAAATGTGCATATGAAGTAGATAGGTGGTAATGGAGTTAACTGAATTAGACTTTATTTTATTTAATTAATTAATTTATTTTATTTAGAGACAGAGTCTCACTCTGTCACCAGTACTAGAGTGCCGTGGCCTCATAGCTTATTGTAACCTCAAACTCCTGGGCTCAAGCGATCTTCTTGCCTCAGCCTCCCACGTAAGCTGGGACTATAAGGTGCCTGCCACTATGCCTGGCTAAGTTTTCTATTTCTAGTAGAGTCAGGGTCTCATTCTTGCTCAGGTATTCTCCAACTCTTGAGCTCAAGCAATCCACCGGCCTTGGCACTCCCAGAATGCTGGCATTATAGGCGTGAGCCACCGGGTCTGGCCACTGAATTAGACTTCAGATTTTTGTAAGGGGTTGGTATCGCTGCCTTTCTTTCCTTCTGTTTTATAATGTCATCCTTTCAGACATTGGATGTAGGTGTAGAAATACGGTCACTTGTCCCATGTGTTATGGGATGGGGGCGGTTTGAACAGGGACAGGTTGGAGTTTGGGATGGGAGCAGGTGGGCCTCATTCTCCAGAGCGAGGTGGGCAGGGCAGCTGGCTGGTCCTGCTCACAGTGGGTAAAAAGAGTATGTGAATCAAGTTCATAGATGTGTAAACATCCTTCAGTGCTGCAGCTGATACACTGACCTGTGTGTGAAGATTAGAGCTACCTCTGTTCATTTGTTTTTGAGCAGCTCTGAAGTTAAGCCTGTGGTCTCCGTGGCCAGGCAGACGTGAGTTAAGAAGTCAGCTCCATTTCAGGCCATGAAATGAAACTGTGCCTCAGTTTCCTCTTCGGCAGTATGAAGACAGTAACTGGAATGTGGCAAGGGTTGATGTGAGGGTTGCATCCGTGTAGAAGCCTTTAGAACCACACTGAGGCAATGAAAACCCCGGAAGGGGGCAACAGTTACTACATTTTCTGAGAAAAGAAAATCAGTAAGTGGAAAGAATCAGAGAGAAAGAGCAAGGCTGAATTTTTTTTTTTTTTTTATTGTTGGGGATTCATTGAGGGTACAATAAGCCAGGTTACACTGATTGCAATTATTAGGTAAAGTCCCTCTTGCAATCATGTGCAAGGCTGAATTTTTAAGGATAAAAACACCAAGCGTTTTAGGGGGTGTCTGCCTGAAGTGTGGTTCAGCATTCTTGGACTGATCTGATGTGAGCTGATGATCTGTGATGAGAGTGAGAACAGCGGGTAGGTAATGGCTTGGAGCCACTGCCCCATGTCATCGGGTGGAGGCCAGGGAGGATGAGAGGGTAACTGTTCTCTGCTGCCTGGGCCAGGAGTCGTACGCCACAGGGCTGGAGTGGTTTGGCTGAAGCAGGAACAGTCTGAGCTGTACCCATGTCCCTGAGCCCCTGTTTGACAGAGCGTGGTTTGGGGAGTCAGCTTCTAGTGCGTGCAGTCTGGGGACAGCCAGGAGTCTGGGGTCTCTGCAGCTCTGAATTGACCTGCCATGAAGGTCTTTGCCAGTGAAGCAGTTTGTGGGTAGTGTCCACCCTGGTGGATTGGTTACTGATTGATCTTGGATAGTGCCCTCAGCAGCTCAGGCAATCGCCCTCCTTAATGCTGGCCTGCTTGGAGCTGCAGGGTCTGGGCTCCAGGTCACCTTCCCACCAGCTTCTGCTGTTTTTCTTCCTGTCCCTCCAGACCTTTCCTGATCCCCGATACAGAGCCTGAGTCAGGACCTCCTCGTCCACCGTCAGCCTCTCGCTCCTCCTTCCACAACTCGAGTTTTCCTGATTCTCTACACTTCCTTCCCTCACATTCATGCATGTTTTTGTTTTTATTCTTCTTTTCTTTTCTTTTCGAGACAGAGTCTTGCTCTGTTGCCCAGGGTAGAGTGCCATGGCCTTAGCCACAGCAGCCTCTAAAACTTGGGCTCAAGCAATTCTTCTGCCTCAGGCTCCAGAGTAGCTGGGACTATAGGCACCCACCACCATGCCTGGCTAATTCTTGCTCAAACTGATCTTGAACTCCTGAGGTCAGGTGTGAGCCACAGTGCCCAGCCTGGGACGTTTGCTTTGTTCCTGATCATATTCATGTCCAGATCAGTCCCTTCCTGTTATAGGTGCCCAAGATGTATTTATAGAATCAAAGAATGTTTCCTTTATAGGTGTTCATGAATACCAGTAGAGTTAGTGAGAGAATAGAAGGTAGGAAGTGTTTGGTGTGGTGCATTTGAATTGTTGGTTACCTTTGAGAACGTTTGGCTGACTGGAGACCTGAAGGTCTTCAGTGAGTCCCTTCCTTCCCCTTACGTTTCCCCATGAGGCTTACTCAAAGGAGAACGTTCTTGTCCCATGGACGGGTTTCGCTGGAGAAGATTTGTACTGACACTTGTTCCCTAGGTTTTTTGTTGACTATGGGGCTGCTGGCTGGTGGCCTGAGTGTGACTTGAAGAGTGGCTTGTGGAGACCCTCCAGGAAGGCAGCACAGAGGGTCTTGTATTGCAAGATCTGAGTTCTAGTCTGCAGGGAATGCTGGCCAGGCTCCATCCGACCACAGAACTGGCACACCCATGGCATTGTGAAGGAAGAAGGGCTTATGTAAGTGTCCTGGTCTAGATTGGGATAGGGTATTTGAGCCAGGTTTTTAATATGTGCTCTGCATGTATCTCTTCACAGGATGTGATTTTAGCTGTCATTCTTGTCGGCGTACTCACAGTAGGAATGGCCTTGGCCTCTTCCCTTTCATGCTGGCTCATGGGTAGATGGGGCCATCTGTGTGGGGGGCTCTGCTCCCTCAGGTGGAGCTGGGTACCAGGCAAAGTATCTGCAGTTGCAGACAGGGCAGCATGGGGGGACTGACTGCTCCCTGAGTTGGAAATGGGGTACTGGAGGGCACCATGGGTCTAGAGGGGGCAGGATGTGGGGAGTCTTTTTCCCCGAGTTGGAGTTGGGGTACTGGTGGTCGTGACAGGTGTAGATGCAGGGAGCCTGGCACAGTCATGGACTGACTCCTGAACTGTTGGATCCTATTTCTGTTCCTCAGTGTTGTGACCTTTCTAGTTTGCTGGTTTAGTAGTTATTCCCTAACATCTTCTCTTTTTCATAATGTTCCGTATATAGACCATTAAAAAAATAGACAATATCATGGTGTTCTCTGCGTATAATTGACAGATATGCCATGTACATTTGCGTGTTGATCTCGGTGTGTACATGCTGCCTAGACAGAACAATAACGTAGGCCCTTTATTAGACTATGTAAGCGACATGCGTAACAATGATGTGACATTTTGGTAGACGTTTTCTGAGCGGCAGCAGAGCACAGTGGAACCATGGAGACAGCCTGCCTGGGTTCCTGCTCTGCCTCTCTAACCTTGAATTTTCCCTGGAGTCATTGTGAGGAATAACAGTAAACAAACATGGAACACAAAGTAGATGGAGTAGTTCAGGGAATTGTCCAGTAGTATGAGTGATGATGATGATGGGTGATATTGTTAGTGGTGGTGATAATGGTGATGGGGTAACTGATGGTGACAGTGAAGACAGTGATAATGGCAGTTGATAGTGATGATGGTGACCATGATGATGGTGATGGTGAAAATGAGGGGAATGGTGGTGACAGTGATAGTTTAGTGGATGGTGATGGTGATTGTGGCTGGGGCGGTGATGGTGACTGTGATGATAATGACGGTAATGGAGATGACAGTGATGGTGGTGGTCGTGGTGATGGTGACGATGACAATGGTGGTGATGGTCAAACTGATGGTGATGATGATGAGTCATGACCATTGGTGATGGTGGCAGTGGTGATGATAGTGTGACAGGGATGATGGCAGTGATGGTGAACATGACAGTGATGACGGTAATGATGATGATGGGATGGTTTTGAAGATGTGATCATCATGAAGACAGTGGTGGTGATATTGGTGACAGTGAGGATGATGGTAATTGTGGTGGTGTTGATGGTGTTGGGACAGTGATGGTGTAGTTGATGGAGGTAGTGGCAGCAGCAATGGTCATGATAGTGGGAATGGTGGCCACAGGATGGAGATCATGATGGGGGTGGTAGAGACGGGTTGGGGTAGATTCTGTGATATTGGCCATTTTTTCTATTGTTCCTTCTCTTGCTCGTTCTTGACTTTCAGGTCCCCGACTTTCACATTTTAACCTCCCATTTCAATGTAAATTTTGTTTGTAGCATAGTTAGAAGAGAACATTTTATGTTTTGGAAACTGTTATGTTAACACATTAAGTCTCTTTTATCCCTACTTTTGGAGTTTTAAGTAAGGGAAAGAAAAGAGGGACATGTTAGTGATGCCGGGGTTAGGGTCTCACTGTGCTTTCTCTACACGGCTCAAAACCTTGGTGGTGGAAGGAACGCCTGCACCTTCACCAAGGACACTGAGGTAGCCTGGTCTCACTGCACATCACTGAGCTCCCTTGGTGGTTTAATAAAGTCTCCTCTGATAAACTCAAACTGGTCATACTTCAGATAGGACAGAGGAACACACTGGTATGGGTGAATTTTGTTATTCTGGTGTTGAGTAGGGTGAACCTGGAGAGTTGACGTTCCAGGGCACTTGGTCCCCAGAAGAAGGTGGATCCTGAGAAGCTCCAGGGTCAGACCAAGCGGGCATGCTCCTCTGGACCAGGAGAAGCCTAGACCTAATGGTGCAGTTGGAGAGAGCACGGAATGGAACAGAAAGGCCCAGAAAAAAGCATTGCTGCCTGAGAAGGACAATTGGAGCAAAGCACTCAAGGTAAATGAAACTTGAGAAAGGAAGCCAAAATGAGACCAGAGGGAAAGTGGAGGGGAAGGAGTTTGTAAGAAAGATTTAGGAAGGGGTTATTCCATTCCATTAACTCAACATTAAATTCCAAGCTAGGAGAAAAAGAGGAGAATGGTGTGTTATGTCTTTGAGTCCATCACAGTTAATGATATACTAGGTGACAATAGATACAGGTTTGAAGACAGAAGAGCAGGTTGTAGGTTTGTGTTTTGGGGTGCTTGCTTTTGGCCAGGTGCTGTATTAGGAATCCAGGACATGGTAGCAATTTAGACAAACAAGCCAACACTGGGAAAATGTGGCCAGACAGTGAATGCAGCCATTGGGTAGGCCCTGTCTGGCGGCCCTGTGCTGTGGGTGCTGGTCACTGTCCTCCTGTCTCACAGAGCCCGTTATTGGAACACAGAAAGGGTTGCAAACTCAAGGGCAGATGCAGGAAGAAACAGAGGGTAACTGAAAGGGGCTTATCAATCTGTGTAGAGCGTTGTATAAAAGACCCTGGCAGTATCTCTGTAAGATGGTGGCCTGGATTCCTCAAGCTCTTGGAGACATTTTGAAGAATAGCAATTCAAAGACAACATATAAAAATGTTGGGCATTTGTGAGCCAGACAGCTGGACTGTAACTGCTGTGGCAGGAGCCAGGATTCTTAAACACGACTTTGGAAACCTCTGTTTGACAAGAGAGCTGATGTGTGGTTTGCAGACCCTCAGCTGTGGAGCCGAGAGCTCAGGCAGACGGGATCTACGAGCCATCAAGTCTAGGAAGAGCCATGAGCAGCGGCTCATCACACACCCACTTGGATGCCGAGGTTAAGCTGGGCTGGAGGAGGGATGGGCCCTGCTGGAAGTGCTTTGTGGTGGAGTCTGCAGCATGGAAAGTCATTGCTTCTTTTGCTTGACTTGGCGGCTTTCCCCTTTTGCAAGGTGATGGATGAAAAGTGGCATGTCCTTTTTATTATATTTTTCATTCCTCTGATGAGGAGAGGAGGTTGGACATCAAAATCAGATTCAGGAAAGCTGTCTGCAGCATTTCTGTTTATTTGGCAAACTATCCTTTATAATTCTTGCTCACTTAAAAAATTTTTTCTTCTTGATTTCTAAGAATTTATTATGAATACCAAATCTTTTTTATCCATCGGAGTTTTTAACCCATTTTTGACTTCTAAAAATAGCTATTTCTTAATTTCCCACCATATAAGTTGCAAATATCCCAGTCAGTTGCTTATTGTCTAATTTTGCCTCAAAGTTTGGTTTGGTCGGCTCTCCCCATCTTTTCACGTCGTTTATGTTCTCTCTCCTTCTTGTACAGACTACTCTTCCGCAGTGTCACAAAGATGTTCTTGGATATTTTATCCTAATAATTCATTTCTGTTTTTCCAGTTCCAATCCAATGCCATGGTGAATGCACCTGGAATGCATGCCATTGTGTTTTTCATGGAGTCACGCATTTTTCTAGCTCTGTGGTGTGGCCCCCATTTCTGTCTGAGTTGTGACTGATTCCTCTCCTATGCTGTGGCTCCTGGGTGAGCCCAGGCATGTGTCTGTCCTTCACAAACTTTGTTTCGTACTGTACATAGCACTTTATATCCATTAGCCTTGCCTGGTATAAGCATTTTCACATATTAAATTTTTACAGATCATGATTTTTCAGTAGCCACCTATAACATTTTATTCATAAATACATAACTTTTTCTTTTTATTGCTTAGGTAAATTTTTTTTTTTTTTTTTTTTGGTGACAGAAGTGGATCTGGGTTGTCACTCTGTTCTGTTCCTGATTATGGACAGCAGAATGGGTACCAGAGGGAACATGAGTCCCCAGGACCCCAACTGCCAGCCGCCCCTGGACAGCCACCCTTTGTCCTGGCGTGGCTCCTGGGAGGTGTTTGTTTTCTTGCGGATAAGCATGCGTGGAGCCCCAGCTATTGCACCAGGCGTAGAAGAGCCTCTGTGCACGGCTCACTGGTGTTACAGTCCTGCTTTGTGAGGTGTGTTCTGCTTACGTAGAGCTGGGTGCGTAGCCGATTCTGGCTTCCTTGAGTCACACGCAGTGGTTGACCTGCTGTGTCGCCCAGGGCAGGTGCTTCTGCTCTGTGCTTATGTTGGTACAGTGGGGCTCAAATGCTCCTTTTTTCCTGGTCTCTGTGGGAGCAGGTGGGATGAGGCGTGTAAAGCACAGGCAACGGCCTGGCGGCACTTGGGCAGCCAAGTCAAGGGGCTGCTGGAGGAAGCCTCTCCCATCTGCAGGCCCTTGACTTCTCCTATGTGGGCAGGCAGCAAGGCAGTGCCCAGGACAAGACTCAGCTTTGGAACCTGAGTTTTCCAGGTTCCTGTAAGTGGGGTCCAGCCCCACGGTCAGAATGGGTGGCATCCAGAGAAGTCCCTTTTCTTCTGTGTATCATTCACAGGGTTGGGAGGCCTTCTCCAGAAGCCCCTGGGAGAATTCACTTCCCTTTTTGTTGGTGTGAATAGGGTTGCCCTCACTGGAGTGAGCCAGCCCTCCTCACACTGTGGGTCTCAGGACACCTGCTGCTAAGCCTTTAAAGAGAACCCAAAGAGCCCTTATTGATGTGGGTTATATTCACCACTATTTGCCATATTAGGAATGGAAACCAATGAATATTTAAAATATCTAAGTCATTTAAATGCAAGAACAGGCATGGTGGCTCATGCCTTTAAACCCAACACTTTGGGAGACCAAGGCAGGAGCCTAGGAATAGGGGACCAGCCTGGGCAGCAGAGCGTGACTCTGAGTCTAATTAAGTAAGTAAATAAAAGCAATAGTAATGAAACCATTTTATGTTAATTTAAATAATTTTTTTTTTAAATGAAAAAAGTGACTATATTTAGGGCAGTGCCTGTGGCTCAAGGAGCCCCATATACTGGAGGTGGCAGGTTCAAACCCAGCCCTGGCCCGAAACTGCAAAAAAGAAGTGACTATTTTTCAAAACAAGAGTGAGAAAACTGGCGTTCTTTTATTTATTTATTTATTTATTTATTTATTTATTTTGGGGATTCTGTTACACAGCTTAAAGGCTCCTCCTGCCTTCTTCTGCATTCAGGCTTCTATGTATTGTTCAGTTTGAAGAAATTCCAGCCCCATGCAGATAGATAATTGGAAAAGGAAGAGTTTTAATAACCTTGTCAGATTATTGTGGATATTCCGAAACCCTCTCAGTTCTGTTAAAACCCTTTGGCCGGTCCTGTGCTTTGAGAGGCTCTCTTAGCCAGCAGAGAGCATCAGGTGCTGGCTGTTTGGAAGGTGTTGGTCTGCAGACTGAGCCACAGATCTTTCAAATGTTCACAGATTCGTTATGCAACCTCAAGAAACCCTCACATTTGTTAACGACACCATTGATTTTAATGGAACAGTTCTAGGGGCTGTCAGATTCTTGGTGATGGATGTAAGTCTTCTAAAATTCTAATTTTCACTCACGGTCTCAAATTTTGTCATTGGTTTATTAGGACAGGCTCACTTCATTTGCTTTTGAGAAAATGACAAGCACTCAATGTGAATAACCATACTCTGTTTCTCAGGAGTTCTTATAATGAAGAATAGTGACTAATTTAGCTGCCAGCTCACATCCACAAGTGCTGTCCCCAGTGCTCCATCCTGCCTCCCAGGCGAGATGTGCTCCTCACACACCCCCCCTTTGGTCTCACAGAGTAGTAAACAATGTTTATTCAGGGATCAAGATTTAGTCAATTAATAATTTTTATCGCATCTTCAGGATATTCTCAAGTGAAACTGACTTTTTTTTTTTTAAGAATAGAATGGCTGCTGGTACAGGTTGGCATTGTTGACTAAATGCCTGTGAAGGTGCCAGCACTGATGCACCATCGGTGCAAATGTTAACTTGAGACAAAAAACAGGAGACATCTTAGCGTGATTCAGAAAATGGTTTTGACCGTATCAACCTCTGGCAGGTACTGGGGACCCTCTAGGGTTACAGACTCCCTCTAAGAGCAGGATCTGACCCTACACCTGGGGTGACCTTTCTGTGAATCCTGCAGGGGTCATGGGTAAAGCTGGATTAAATAAAATTCTGTGGCTGAGGAGGAAGTAGAATGAGTCCTGAGGAGGCAGCAGACGGCAACCATTGTGTTACCCAACAGAGAAGCAAAACTTCCTAAAATCTTCTCTTTTCTTTTTTTTTTTTTGTTAGAGACAGTTTCACTTTCTTGCCCTTGGTAGAGTGCTGTGGCGTCACAGCTCACAGCAGCCTCCAGCTCTTGGGCTTAGGCAATTCTCTTGCCTCAGCTTCAGAGTAGCTGGGACCACAGGTGCCTGCCACAACGCCTGGCTATTTTTTTTTGTTGTTGTTGCAGTTTGGCCGGGGGCGGGTTTGAACCCTCCACCCTCGGTATATGGGGCCAGTGCCTTACTTACTGAGCTACAGGCGCCACCCTCTAAATTCTTTTCTTATGCAACAAGTGCGCAATGGTTCCCAAAGTTGTCTCTGGGTACTTGTGCTTGGGTGTGGGTGGCAGGTGCAAGGGCCAGCTGGGAAATGTGTCTCGGGGTATATACCCTTGGACAGTATAGAAGAAAGGGAACCAGGCTGCATCATGCAGGTGGCCGGGGTGGTCTCAACAGGGGAGTTCAGGATTCCCTAAACGCAAGGTCACCTGACGGCTGGAGAACGAGGTCTGGAGACCCGAGAGCCTGGCATCGGGTCATGAGGGATGCCGGGTGCTCAATATCCGGAAGGCAGGGAAGCTGTAATGGAGAGAAACCATCTAGGGAATAGTTTAAAAAGCAGAATCTATCTATTTAAACGGTGTCTGCAGGGACTTTGAATGGGTAATGACAGCCTGATAGCGCGTCATGCCAACCCTGTTCTGTGTACATGTACCAGCAGTTCTATGGGCACTCTCAGTGAACTGTGTTACAGGTGGAAAAACCCAGCCTTAGAATGTGAGGGACTCTGTCCTTAAACTTGGAGGATGATTAGATGATTTCAGCAGGAAAAAATTTGTCAAGTCCTTGAGGGAGCAAAAGGGAAGGGATAATGGAGCTAGCGATTTGCCATTTAATCAAAGGACACATGGCCTTTAGGATGAACAGGATTCTTTTTACATAAGTGAAAGTAATGAAGTGCCGGGAAATGCAATGAGCAGATTTACGGAACTGTTTTATATCATCTAAGTTTAAGTCTGTCAGTCACGGTTTGGGGAGGCAGAATCATAGCCTTAGAACAACCATGTGGTGACGGACCCAGAAATGGTGAGATTTGCCTGTTGATTTTTGTCTGGGAATGGAGTGGAGAGTCTCTATTTTAGAACCTGCCCCCATTCCACTCCTTAGGGGAACTGCTGCGCTTTCTGAGAATAGTGCTCCTCTACTTTGGGTAACACAGGACCGTTCATACAATTGGAAATTGCCTGGCACCTGTAAAAGTCCAAAGTAGACAAGCTGCTAGTGGGTGAAGGAGGTGGGTCGGAGCTTCTGGGGTCAAAGTGAACGTGTGCGTTTTGTCTCGCAGGGCCTGGCTCTTTGGGGTGTATACCCTTGGACAGTGTAGAAGAAAGGGAACCAGGGGATTCTGGGGGGAAGTCTCAGTGCTCCTTGGTGGCTTCCCTTCCTGCCAGAGTCTTCATAGCCCAGAGTCCCTTGGTAGTGACCAGGTGACGAGGACTCTGCTCTGTGTGGCCCCCTGGAAGTGGGCTTCTGAAAGCAGACCTGGACCAGGTCAGGGTCCGTACACAGATGTGTCTCATCCACAAACCCCAGCCTCCCATTGGTAAAAGAGGCAAAGATGAGTAGCTCCTTCCTAGGGTGTGGTGACAATTCGGGTTTGTGGTTAAAGCTCTTAGACACTGAGTGTCTGCTTCTGCTGCTAGTGTTGCTATGGAAAGAACGTGGTGATACACACACGAAGATTGTCCCTTGCTGGACACGTGGAGATTGCCCTGAGATGTTATAACAAGTGGTGGGGTCCTTGGCCCAGAAGGGTGTGGAGAATTCTAGGCATGGAGGCAGCTGAGCAGGGCCAGGAGGTGGGCATAGGGCAGGGTAAATAAAGAGCTGAAGGTGGTGTGGGCATAGGGCGAATGGGAGGTGGGGGCTTTCTCCTGTGGGGGGCAGGATTTGAACCTGGGCCTGGACACTGCTAGACAGGTGGTGAGCACACTGCTGGAGGAAAAGCTGGACTTGAGGTAGAGTCAGGCTGAAGCCCACCTCCATGGGCCATTGCGGCCACTTTGGCCGAGTTGCCCTCATGATTTCTCCCTGAGGGGCTACTTAGGGGGAGCAAATGTGGTATCACACAGGAAAGTGTCCTGCACGGGGCCTGGTGCAGTGCCGGCCAGAGCTGGGCTGCAGAGGGGTGGACGGCTGAATTGCTCCCTTGACAATGCCCCATGTTGCCAGCAGGTAGAAAGTCTTGGTCCACACATTCATAAAATTTTCAGAGTCGCCTTCCTACTTGCTGGAAACAATGGCTCTACCTCTCAGGATCACAGCCTTAATGCCTGGACAATTTCTATGACTTCACTAAGATTATTGAATTGAATGATTTTGCCCTACACTGGCCAATGGCTCTCTGTGGCCGAGGAGCCATCCATCATGGCTGCATTACACCATTGCCGCCCTTCCACTGACCACTGCCCTCTTTTGTGTGAGTTGGCATGTTGTATTAATTATCTCCTGCTGCGTGACAAACGGCCCCCAGAATTAATGCTAAGGCACAACAGCAAACATTTATTATATGTATTTTTCACTGTTTCTACGAACTTGCAGTTTGAGATTTAGGTGGCTTGTTCGGGGTCTCTGAAAAGCTGCGTCCTCTGAAGGCTTGCTGGGACTCGTGGCCCTCTTCCTGGGTGGCACATCTGTGGCCCGTGAGCTGGGACTGTCTGTTGACGACAGGCCTCAGTTCTTCTCCTTGTGGACCTCCACAGGGCTGCTTGAGTGTCCTCCCAACATGACGTCTGGCTCACTGCACCGTGAGTGATCCTGGTGACGAGGGCAGAAGTTGTGATGCTAAATTAGCCACAGAAATCACACGCCATCCCTTCTGCCATGCTCCCTTGGGGCCAGAAGGTGAGGATCACTGAGGCCGTCTCCAAGGCTGACGGTCGCGGGATGTTGTGGTCCAGTCAGATGGTGCTGGGTATGTGTGGGGACAGCAGAATTCTCCCTGCTGGCTCTCAATCACCCAGGGCCAAAGGCCTTGGAAGTACCCATGTCCTTATCTCAGGCTTCCTCTTGGCCTCTGTCCAGGACTGGTTTCTGTCTGGGATTTTAATCTTGTGCGGGAGCCCCTTTTTATCCAATGGCAAATCTATCTTGATTCAGAAATCGCTGGTCACCTGTGTTGTACTCATTTGAAGAAACGTAGAATCAATATTTGTCTTCGCAAACAATCTCACAAACCTCAGAGACATAGAAAGACAATCTAAAAAGTAGATCTTGTAAAGATAACAACCATGCTGTAAATACTGGAGGTCTAATAACTGTCAGGCACTCGGAAAGTGACTTTACCTATTTGATCCTCATTCAGCCCTACACTAATCTTAAGGATTTTGGTAGTCCGTGGACAGCAGAGTGGCAGATAGGAAGTGGAAAGTTTATTAAGCCCACAGGGCCTTGAATCACAGAGCTGAGATTGGGGACCCATCACTTTGGGCTTCGAGGCTGTGTTCTTCAGGGTCCCACACACCTGTGCACGTGGACGTTGCTTTGTAGTTCTAAAGCTGGGTCCTTTGCAGGACTCCATGGGACCTACAATAGCTCTGTGAGAGGACACAGAGGCCCAGAGTCCTGGGGCAGCCCAGGGGCAGCCTGGGGCAGCCCAGGTACAGGGGCCCAGACGGGAAGCCCCAGTCTAGGTCTCTTTCCCTCCTCCTATAGCTGCCTTTTTGGGCAAATTTGGGGGAGATGAGGGAATGGGCCAGAGCTCACGTGGGAGGCTGTGCTGAAATTATTCATTTCTGAGCATTTCCTTGCCCTGAGGCCTCCTTCTGCTTGCAGTGTGCCCAGGGTGGTGGTGGTAGGGGTGGGGGTGGGAGTGGGGGAAGTTCGTGCCTCAGCATCACAGCTGCACCTCTGGGAGGGCAGGGGGGCGGGAGGGCGGGAGGGCCTGTGAAATTGAATTGGTTCCAGCTCTCAGTCAGCATTGTTAGGACCTCCGAACCTACACAGGACCCGCTTGGTTCACACAATGGCCCCCGTTGAAGGAGTCTCCTGTAGGAATTTAGACATGAATTTATTCTGACAGTCAGATCTTAGGTTGCCCAGAAGTGGGAACTCTGCAGAAATCAAACACATGACTTTGTCACTAATTTAAAAGCTCCTGTCCTGTCTCTTACGGAGGCATTTTCCATTCTCATTTTTAGGGGGTATTTTTCAAATGTCTCTTGTCAGGGATCAGCTGTCATTTCTAGGCACACAGCGACGCTTTGTACTGCTCAGGTTCACTGCCTTTCTTTCTCAGGGATCTAATTTGGCTCAAAGCCCTGCTCCCCAGACGTCCCCTCCTGAGCTGTTTTGCTGTTGCTGATGGGGAATGGTTGCAACTCAGCTCTTGTTCACCATGTTCTCACTGCCCACTGTCCAAAATCTGCCTGTGCCACAAGTCAGAGAGAGGCTGCCCGTGGGCATTTTAAGCTGGACTTTGTCGAGAATCCAGAGCATTTGGAGAGGAAGAAAGTCTTGCTGGAGAGACTGTTTGACACACACACATTCTTTTTCTCTCTCTCTTTTTTTTCCAGCCTGCAAGTATTCCTGCCACAAGAAATGTGAAGCCAAGGTAAGCATTCCGTTGCTTTCCCGTGGGACTCTTTATAGCTGAGTTGGCCTTCGTTGAATGATAGACTTTGGTGGGGGGGTACCTTTGGATGGTGGCCATGGAAAGGAGACGCTTAAGGAAAGAAATGGCTGGTAGATACTTTTCGATGGGGTGTATACTTTTCATCTCAAGAATAAACTGAAGAGCTTTGAAATCTGTGGTTTTAATTATAGAAAATAATTCTAGAGAATTTGATTTCAGATAAGAAGTCAATCATTTTCTCCGGGCCGTGTCACCAGCTCTTTCTCCATGACAGACGATCCCTGGCTTCTCATGGCATTGGCACGCTGCGTCTCTGGGCAGAAGGGGAGGCATGGACAGTGGCCAGGGCACTTGCCTGACCAGGGGGACTTTGCTGATCTCACTTCCTAAGATAGTTGTACATAGATGGGTTAGAGTTTTAGCTGTCCTCGAGTTCTGGGGACCCTGGAGTAGGGGTAGTCATGCTGAGCTTTGGAGTCCCTGGAGAGGTTAGATTGTCCAGAGTGCTGGACACCTGCTGGACACACCCTTTGGGATTAGATCAGTGGGGAAGTGAGGTGGCCTGGAAATGGTATGTGGGGAGTGATGGACACCCCGAGGAAAAAGCACAGGGCTTTCTCCCTGTCATGGTGTCTGTACCCCCAGATATCCTAGACATGGCATCTGTATCCCTGGATATTTTAGGTATTGTGTCTGCCCCCCACCCCGATACCTAGATTTGGCCCATGTAACCCCAGACATATTAGGTATTATTTCTGCACCCTGGACTTCCTAGGTATGGCATCTGCACCACAGGATTTTAAGTATTTTGTCTGTACTGCAGATTTCGTAGGTATGGTGTCTGTGTCCCCGAATGTCTTAGGTATTGTGCCTGCACCCCCAGATATCTTAGATATGGTATTTGCAGCCCCAGATTTCCTTGGTATTGTGTCTGCACTGTGGATTTCCTAGGTATGGTGTCTGTACTCCAGATTTCCGAGGAGTGGGGGTTGCACCCCCAGATTTCCTAGGAATGGAGTCTGCATCTCCACATGTTTGAAGTTTGGTTTCAGTTTGCAGTGATGCTGCAGCTTGTCACCCCTTAGACTGTCAGTTGTCCCAGCAGGACAACCACCACCTGCCTGTAGCCATAGGTCTGGTGAGATGGAGTTTGAGACTCTTGAGATTTTGCTGCTATTACAGAACTCAGAGGTCAGCCACTCCCGAAAATTTCAGCCCCTCCTCAGGCCCTGAGCGGAAATGGACTTCATGTTACTGGGAACTCAGTGCATATGGGTGTGTTTTCCATGTAAGGATTTCCATGTAAGAATCCATGGGAGGATTTTGGTTTCCTCCCCCGTCCCCTCCATGAGCAGTGTACAAACACACGTGCATAAGCACACACATGTGGATAAATGCAAACATGCACATGCTCGTACACATACGTGTGCAGTGCACGCACAAAGATGTGCATGCTCACATACACATGTGTGTGCACACAAACATGCATGTGCTTGCACACACATGTGCACACACAAACGTGCACATGGTCACATACATGCGTGGACACACAAACACATATATGCTTACATACACACATGTGCATGTACACACATTCACATGCTCACATTTTCACATACCCGTGTGCACACACAAACACATATATGCTTACATACACACATGTGCATGTGCACATACAAACACATGTTCACATACCCGTGTGCACACACAAACACATATATGCTTACATACACATACACACATGTGCACGCATTCACATGCTCACACACACGTGCATGTGCACACACACATGTTCACATACACATACATGCACGTGTGTGTGCATACACAAAGTTGGAAGGATTAGACTAGTCCAGTCCTGTTTCTTTTCTCAAGAGATTAAATAGCTTTTCTTTTTAAACTCTTTGTGTGGAGACCGCTGAGCAGGTGCAGGAGCAGAAAGGCTGGCACAGCCCCTGCCACTCCCACCTCCCGGCCTCAAACCAGCACCCTCCGTCCTCCCTCATGCCTCCTTGCCCTTCTTCTTCCCAGGTGCCGTGTGGGTGCCCTTCACACCCTCCTGGGGCCTGTGGGAGCATTTCTGCTCTCACTCTCTGTCCCCTTCCCCTTTTCCAGCTGAGGCGGGGTTTCTTGCCCACATATTCCTAGGTGTGGCTGATTTCTGCCGGGTTCTGTTTTAGGTTTTTTCACTCGCAGGCAGTTGTTTTCTTGGTGGATGCCATGTACCTCGGGTTGAAGGGGTTGTGGGGGAGCGGGGCTTCTGAATGCAGTGGTGAGTGGGAAAGATTCCACCTTGGGGGAGTTTTTCAGACTTGGGGAGGTTCCCTTCCCCTGGGAGGATGTGTGTGCCACTGGTCTCGGTCCTGGTGGCCCTTTGTCCTCAGAGCCTGCACCTCATCACCCCACAAGCATGGGAGGAGGGGATGGGCTGTCGGTCCCTGTCTCACTGGGCCTGGCCACCTCTTGGGCTTCAGCTGCAGAGATGAGCCACTGTTCTTTCCATTTCTATAAATGGAGCCCACTATGGGCTGCTTAGGAGATTGAATTCTTTAGTTCAAAGAATATTCCACCAGCCTCAGCTCACACTGAATATGGAATTTCTAACCACAGCAATTGCCAGTTTGCTGAGGGACGATAAGCTTTTACTCCTATCAGATCACAGGGGGGGGGAAATGTATCCCTATTCTTTTTTTTTTTGATAATACAGCTTTGAAGGGCAGGAGAGAATGCCACCGGCAATAACAAAGCACCTTCTCATTCCAAAAATATAATGCCAGCGTTGTTGGGGATATGAGGGCCATAAATTCTCAGCAGCTCCTGTGGGGGGGGGTGTGGGTATGAGGGTGGAGGAGCAACTTGGTCTTCAAGGAACTGAAATGTAGCTGTGGCTTCTCCCACATTATTGCACTTGGGCTTGGGTGTTTGATTACTGTGTGTACGTATATTACGGTGTGGGCTCTCTAGAAAAGTGTGTACCCATGTTTCTTGGAAGATTGTGAAGCTTTGGTCTCATGGCAGACCCATGACCTGGTGCCGGTATGTACTTCATCAACCCCCTTTACAGCATCCCCTGCTATCCCCTTGGTAGTGGGGGAACTTGTGCCTGTGTTCACAGGCCTGAAGGAGCCACAGAGGCCAGGGCTCTGCGTGTTTTCTGGAGGGTGTGACCCCCATGACAGGCTGTGATCCAGGCCATGTTGCCCCCTCCATGGCTCTGAGGATGTGGGGAGACCATCTTGCAGAAACGGAGCCTGAGCTATCATCTGGGAGCTCAGGCAGGGAGACTGAGCCATAGTCGGGGCCCCTGGAAGCCATCCTGAGCCATCAGCCAGTCCCCTTGGGCCAGGCTGTGTGTCTCAGTGGGCAGATGGAGGCAGAGACCTGGGCTTTGGATCCAGTGGGGCCTTTTTGTTGCTGAAACTAATCTAGTCCCTTTTGCTGTGGTTTGGATGTTTGTATCTCCTCCAAATTCACATGTGGAAACCTGACTCCTAAGGCGAAGATATTTGGAAGTAGGGCCTTGGGGAAGTGATAGGGTTATGAGGATGAGGGCGGGGACTGAAGAAGATTAGTACCCTTAGAAAAGAGGCTCCAGAGGGCCCCCTCACTCCTTCAGCCACTTGCAGACACAGCTGGGCGATGCCAGCTAAGAACCCAGAAGCCCTCATCAGACACCAGATCTATTAGTATCTTAGTATCTTGACCTTGGACTTCCAGCCTCTAGAACTGTGAGAACTAAATTCTCATTGTTTAGAAGCCACCCAGTCTGATATATTTTGTTATAGCAGTCTGAATGCACTAATAACACAGGCTCTGAACCGCAGTTTCTTCTTGTGTGAAATAGACGATAGTTCTCTAAAATGCACAGAAAAATTACTTTCTTTTAGCTGTTGATTATGATAACCTCAATGATAGAAGTTTTAGGGAAGTCATATACTTTCTGTACAATGACTTGAGGGTCTGGGATTTCAACTGTCTTGTTTACTGGAGAGCTGT
This sequence comes from Nycticebus coucang, assembly GCF_027406575.1. Taxonomy (NCBI): domain Eukaryota; kingdom Metazoa; phylum Chordata; class Mammalia; order Primates; family Lorisidae; genus Nycticebus; species Nycticebus coucang. The sequence continues at coordinate 8,405,909 of NC_069790.1, forward strand.
GCTTACTCACTGGGCCGTGTGAGCCATTTGGGCATCATGAGTTTGGTTTTTCCAGGCGTCACTTGACTCATTGCCAAGACTGAGAAGGGAAGTAGCAGAAATGGGCCAGTTAAGGAAGGTGTAGACGCTGGGAGGAGATACAGGGAGGAAGGGGAGCTGGGTGGTGTCCCCACTGAGGGGAATGCAGGGCATCTTTGGAGCTTAGGTCAGGGGGAGGGGAGCCCCAGGACATGGGAACCCCATCCTTGCAACCCGCGCTGCCCCTGGCCCCTTCACTTCTGCCCACGTGCCTGGTTGGTAGAGAGCTCTTTGTGCAAGGGACTGAGTGTCATCTAGAGTTGTCAGAGTTTCTGTAGCCCTCCAGGTAATGTTTTTTCAAACTTAACGCTTCTACATAGGGACCAAACACAAGTTTGTCAAGCTGAAACACACACATGGGATAAGGGTGAGGAGCCCCTGTAGCTGGTCCTTATGTGAAGCCCAAGGAGTGCCCAGCCTCCTGGCCTTTGGGCTCCAGATGTGCGTCGTTTTGCATGTACAATACAGGAGCACTGGGGCTGCCTCCCCTTGGGGAGAGGGAAGCCACCTTTCAGCCACCTTCACAGTAGGGGAATGCAGTGAGAGGAGAGGAGTCCTGGGCTCTGTCCAGCTACTCAGCTCCTGCAGGTGCCCCCTCTCCCCCTGCCCTTGTGTTCCATTTGGGCGGCTGCCCAAGCCAGGACCCTTCACCTACACTCCAGCTTGCTGTCTGAGGAGGACTTGGTGACATGCTTGCGGCTGTCTTCCCTGGGGAGAGCGTGTCCCAGACAGGCTGGGCCTTCCCGCAGGTCCTGGGGACGTCAGCAGAGCCCCTCCACCTCTGTCACCCACGCAGGGTGTGCCCTCACCTCCCGTCACTGTGGGGACCTTTGCTGCATCCGTGATCCCTGTTTTGACCCAGACAGGCTTGGGGTGAAGACGTGGTCTCTGGGCGGTGCCTCTCTGCTATAGAAAAAATGCATGACCCAGGTTTACGGCTTCTTGAGAAACTATCCACAGACATTTGTCCCGGGCATCAGCAGACATTCAGTGGCTTAACTGACAAGTTTTAACCATTAACTTATATGTCTGGTTGTTAACTTTTATCATCAGATAGCTGCATCTCCCTGAATGAGCAGAGCTACAGCTGCCAGTTTAGGAGGCCTGCCGTCTCCCAGGGCTTGAGCTCCCTGCCCTTGTCCAGGTGGAAACCTGAGACCCGGGGAGGTGAAATGATGTAGCTTCTGGGGTCCGGGATTCACAGATGTTGCATTTTGAAGCTTTTGCTGTTTTCTTGGGCTCTTGGGTTCTATGCCATCTTCAGGGACCCGCATCAGAGCTGAGGCCCTACAGCTACCTCGCTCCTTTGCCCTCAGAGCCCGTTCTGCCTCCTGCAAAGTCCTGCGCTAGGCCAGCTGCTCTGAAACAGAGCAGGGGTAGCCCTTCTCCCACCTGGCTCAGGGCTTGCTGTCCCTGGGTTGTGTCTCAGTTTCTCTCCTGTGAAGGATGCCCGAGAATTCTCGACCCCTCATCTGCACTCCCTGCTGAAGGCCGTGCTTGTCTGGTGTCGCTGGCATCTGTCTGAGCCTCCCAGCCCTGCCCCGAGGTGCTGGGCTGGGGCAGCCCCTCTCCCTTCTGCCCATAGCTCTTCGTCAACCATGCTGGGGCCTCGGCTGTCACAGTGTGTGTTTCTGTGTTTCTGTGACTTCCTCACCTGTGTGCCCAGACAGAGGCCGGGAGGAGCTGCTGCTTTGCTGAGCACTGAGCTCTCAGCCACCGGATACCCCTGGGCTGTCCAGTCTTCTGTGTCCAGACCTTGTCATCCCATGGCCTCAAAGCCTCACTTTCCAGGATCCCACCAAACAATTCTGCTTTGCTAACTGCGGGGGCCTGAGTTCCCTGCCAGCGTGGTGGCCGTGGAGGCAGCGTCCTCAGCAGGGTCGGTGTGTCCCCTGCTCGAGGTGGAGGAACGTAGCAGGCAGTACTCAGTGCACCTCCATTTAAAATGGGGTGTCTGGGGCGGCGCCTGTGGCTCAAGGAGTAGGGCGCCAGTCCCGTATGCCGGAGGTGGCGGGTTCAAACCCAGCCCCGGCCAAAAAAAAAAAATGGGGTGTCTGCTGTCACCTCCCCAAGAGGGTAAGAGTAGTGGTATTTGGATGTATTTTTTCCTAAGAACAAACCACCTGAGTTTGTTAGTTAAAAAAGAAGGACCAAGAAACTTTTCATAACTAAAAATAGAAAGCCTGGCTGTGCCTGCACAGAGTTCTTCTGTTGTTGGTGTGTTCATCACTTTCCTGGCCTCTGTCTGTACCTTTGGGCAACATCATTCTTCTCATGAAGTTCAGCCTCTTCATCTGGACAGGGGTTGGGCAGTTTAGGGGTGGCACAAGTGCACCTCTCGGTGTTTAGCCACGGACTGGTTTATGCTGTGTGCTCAGAAGGAGGACAGCTCAGCCAGCGCTGCTGAGGGACTCTCAGAAACGTGCCGATTGCTTGTCACACAGCCCTCTTCTGGCTCCTCTTACAGGTGACAGATATGGGAGTGAGCAGGTGCACACCCTGCCTAAGACCAGCAGCCGTCGTGCCCCAGGCCCCGTGGCCAACTTGGGCTCTGCCTCTCTGCCATCTCCGTCCCAGCAGATGTCGACACATCCTTCCTCTTCCTTCCCCACCCCTTGGAGGGTGGTGGTGGTTAATTGTAAAGCCGGGTAATTCAACCAGCATTTCCTGAGTTTTGTTCTAGGCCAGTCACTAAGCTAGGTCCCACAGGACAGTGGGAGTCCCATTCTGTCTGACGATCATGGGTCCTCATCTATATTTGCCAAACTGTGTGTGTGTGTAGGTTTATGTATTTTAATGTTTGACAGCTGCCTTTTAAAATTGTTTTTGAAATGAATAGATGTTATTTTCTTTTTTTTTTTGTAGAGACAGAGTCTCACTTTATGGCCCTCGGTAGAGTACCATGGCATCACAGAGCTCACAGCAACCTCCAACTCCTGGGCTTAAGCGATTCTCTTGCCTCAGCCTCCTGAGTAGCTGGGACTACAGGCGCCCACCACAACGCCCGGCTATTTTTGGTTGCAGTTTGGCCGGGGCCGGGTTTGAACCCGCCACCCTCGGTATATGGGGCCGGCGCTTTACCGAATGAGCCACAGGCGCCGCCCGAATAGATGTTATTTTCAGAGCAGTTTTAGGTTTACAGTACAGTTGAGGGGAAAGTACAGAGAACTCACAGACGTGCACACATGGACAGAGACCCCCACCCCCCACTGAGTGTCTCACTGTCTGTGTCCCTACAACCGAGTAGTGTGTTTGTGGCAACTTGTGCACCTACATTGACTCTCCCTTGTCACCCGAAGTCCCCAGTTGACCCTGGAGTTCAGTCTGGGTGTGGTGTATCCTGTGGGTTGGGACGAGTGTGTATACGATGATATGTATCTGCTGTGACTTGTGTCACGGAGTTGCCCACTGCCCTGAAGTCCTCTGTGCTCTAGGTTCTCATCTTCCCCCATGCTCAGTCCTGAGCAACCCTGGATCTTGTTATTGGCTCCACGGTTTTGTCTTTTCCAGAATGTCATGGAGTCAGAATTGTCAGAACCTTTTCAGACTGGCCTCCTTCACGTAGGGATACGCACCTAAGGCTTCTCCGTGTCTTTTCATGACTTGGTAGTAGCTCATTCCTTTATAGCTGAATAATACTCCCCTGTCTGGATGTGCCACACCTGATAGTCCAGACACCTGCAGAAGGACGTGTTGCTTGCTTCTATGTCTTTTTTTCTTCCTAGGTTGTCACTGATGTTAGAAGAATTGCCAAAGCATCTTTAAATTATGCTTTTTGGAGGCACTTTTGTCCCGTTTCTGTAAGAGCCCAGTCCTGGTAGTCTGTCTTTGCTTCTTATTTTTTTTTTTCCACCTTCCAAATTAGAAGAGGCAGTCACCGCACCCCTGTCACCTCACTAAAGGTGTGTTTATAGCTGTGGCTGTTTCCTCCAGGAGTTGTTATCTCTGAGGCCCAGAGTCTGGGGAGTGAATGGCCCCACTGTGAGAATTCCCAGCAGCAGAAGCCATGTCTCAAAGCATGGCTCTGGGTCCATGCTCAAAATCAGCAAGCCCCCTGTGGCTTTTCATATGCACACTGATGGTTATCATTTGTATAGAAGTTAAGGTTTTTACATCTAAAATAACCTAGGCCCCAGGCAGCAGCATTAATTGTGGACTTTTGGGGCTTTCTTGAACTTGAAGACAGTCTATAGGACCAAGCCACTGTTAACCAGGACGTATGTCACCCAAGTGACCATGGCCGTCAGCAGCCTGGATCCTTGCCCTGTGGCTCTCTGTTCCATGCAGTGCCTTGGTAGGGCGTTGGGGCAGCCCTGCTGGGCCCTGCTGGGCCCTGCTGGGAAGCCACTGTGTTCTCCATTTCATAAGAGAGGAAACGGAGGATTTTGAAGCTGTTTGTGATATTTGTCCACGCTGACAGGACCACGTTGGCTTATCTAGTTGAGTGTAATTCTCATTGCAGATTTATTTTTTAGGGTGGCATAAATGTAAGCTATATTTATAAAGGATAGACTAGCTCTGCCCCCCCCCCAAAAAAAAAGAGGCCAAAAGGCAATTATACTATTCTTTTGAAGTAACACATTGGTTTTAACTAAATAATATAATTTAAAAATCTTTCCTGTTTTTTAAAACATTGTCAGTTTTTATTCCACATTGTGTTGTAGCAAATAAGTGGACCTCACACAGGCTGAGATGAATCTGCACCAGTTTGCCACCTTTCTTGACTGTGTGGTTGGCACCCTAATTAGTAGCAGCGATGGTCCATCTCCTGTGCGAGAGGCGTAGCTGAAGAGAGAACGTGGCCCCTGCAGCCAGCGTCCTGCAGGTGCCTCAGGCTAGGCCTGTCTGCCTTGAAGGCTCTCTGCATCTGTAAAGTGAGGGTAACTTTTCCTGGCACTGTCCTGTGGCTTAGGGGAAGGGATGCACCTGTCAGCAAGGCATGTCATGCCTGCCAATGTCTTTTGTTGTTTAAACCAGGGTGTGTGAAGTGCCCTAGGAAACCTGCTGAACTCCAAGCCTGTCACCCCAGACCAATTCTAACCTGCCGACCCCATTGCTTGAGCAATAATTGGAGCAAATGTGCTCACTGGTTGAGGTTCCCCCACACCCACCCCATGGGACTGTTGTCGGATGTTAGGAAGAAGAGGAGGAGCCAGCAGACCCCATGCAGCCAGGCTTTCAGGACAGAGTGAGAGGGCCTGGAGAATATGAGGCCCTGAATTCAAAGCAGATGCTGCCCTTGTGATGAGAATAACCCCTGCTCGACTGCCCCCCTGGACCCTGTCAGATGGACCAGGGTTGGGAGCCCAGCCCTGGAGGGAGCCTGGGGGTGCCAAGGCCAGGCTGCATGGGCACACGGCGATCAAATGTAAACCAAAGCTAAAGCAGTACTCTGTATTTCCTGCTTCCTGAGTGTGGATTCTTCCACGCATGAAACTCTGTGGTAGGTGATTATTGCCTCTTGCCTGGCCTCTTCTTGGTAGAGCAGCCGACCAAAATGGAAGTTGCAGACACAGTTTCTGAAACTTTGAGGGCCTGTGAAGGAAGAATAGAAATAGACCTGGGTGTGAATTCTGACCCTGCCTCATCTGAGCCACGTGAGTGTGGCTTCCTCTGTAACACAGGAATGAGGACACCTACCCAGAAGAGAGAGGACGGTAGAGCTGAATTCAACAGCTCCTAGAGCTCAGGCCCCGGGGGGCTTCTTGCAAGAGTGCTTTCTCTCCTTTTGAATTCTATGTGTAATTTGCATCATTTATCTCAAGAATCACTTTAGGTGTCTGCAACGTCCATCGCTAGAAACCTTTCTTTCTGCAATGGTGATAATTAATAGACTGTTTCATGAAATGTTGCCTGCCAATGACAGCAAAATATGGGGTATTTTCTAAATTCTCTTCCTAAGAATGGTATCTGCTCTTGGAAGCCAACAATTCCCACTTAATTGGGTTAATTAGGGCCACAGACTCAGCCCAGGCCCCTGAAAGTATGATTCCATACGGCAGTGGCAGAGCAGTGGGCTCACTATCTCCTGAGACTAGAACCCAAGTGCTTCCTGTTTAGTCCTCTATTGTCTCTGACAGGCTCCGGGCCCTTCACTGGCCGGCTACTCTTTCCTCCCAGCATCCTGCATCTACATAAGCTCATGCCCAGAGAGGGCTTCTGTGTGTCTGGTCCACAATGCTGCAGCCACGGTGACCAGGCCCAGAGTGCAGCCGCGGGCTGCAGCTGCCCCCACCTGCATGGTCTGGGCTTCCTGGTGGGACTTCCCAGAGGCTCTGAAGAGCAGAGGAGATCTTGTCTTTGCCCTCTGCCTCCCTCCCACGAGGCGTGCCTGGTGTTCTTTGCCCTCCCCACCAGTCCACGAAAGGACCCATCTACTGGTGGTGTTGCAGGGTGATCACTGACTGCACCTGCACCTCTAAAAATAGGTTCTCGCCAGGGGTGCATGGGTGAAGGTTTTCAGCTCACTGGAGTTATGGTGATCCATATGGTAGCATTTGCTGATTTTCCTGGTGAAAATACTCTTTCCGTGGCTCTTTCCAAGCTATCGGCATGACATTAGTCAGCTTGAAAAAATTCCTTAACAAAAAAAAAAAAAAAAAAAGAAAAAATTCCTTAACATACCCATTCAGCTCTGGCACCCGTAACCATCACCTCTTGTTGTAGGAGACACCTGTTCCCTCCACACAACCTGGCCCCAGCCTCTGTTTCCTCTGGCTGCCATCTGCAAAGACTGCAAACTGCATTCCCCAGCGTGAGCTAGCGTCCTGTTCATCGATTACCTTTTGTGGACACACTTTTCTTACTGCTGCTTTTTTCAGACCACCATTCAGTTTTTGAACTGCTCAGAGTCTGTGATCTGTGCCCACCCCATTACCCAGTAACCCTCCTTGTCCCATTCGGCATCACCCTCTAGGTCCTGAACCTGCAGCCTCTGTAGCTCTGGGCTTTTTGGCCCGGCGGCGTCAGCGCCTCTCCCAGCTCTTGGCTCCTGGTGCTGCCCTTGGAGCACAGCTCTTCTCCTCTGACTCTGCCTTTCACTCTCTGCCAGTTAGAAATTCCCTTATCACAGTGAGTGGACATGTCCTCGCCCCCTTCCTGAGCTGAGATGGAGGAGGGTGTGCTGCAGTCAGGGTGTTCTAGGAATCACCAGGTGGGCTTTTTTTTTTTTTATTAAATCATAACTGTATACATTGATATGATCATGGGGCATCATACACTCGCTTCATAGACCATTTGACACATTTTTATCACAGTGGTTAACATAGCCTTTCCGGCGTTATCTCAGTTACTGTGCCAAAACCTTTACATTCTACATTTACCAAGTTTCGCAAATACCCCTGTAATATGCACCACAGGTGTGATCCCACCGATTCCCCTCCCTCTACCCACCCCCCCCTTTCCCACTTCCCCCTATTGTTAAGTTGTAGCTGGGTTATAGCTTTCATGTGAGAGCCCCAAATTAGTTTCATAGTAGGGCTGAGTACATTGGGTACTTTCTCTTCCATTCTTGAGATACTTTACTAAGAAGAATATGTTCCAGCTCCATCCATGTAAACATGAAAGAGGTAAAGTCTCCATCTTTCTTTAAGGCTGCATAGTATTCCGTGGTATACATATACCACAATTTATTGATCCATTCGTGGATTGATGGGCACTTGGGCTTTTTCCATGACTTAGCTATTATGAATTGGGCTGCAGTAAACATTCTGGTACAAATATCTTTGTTATGTTGTGATTTTTGGTCTGGGCTTTTACTGTGCCTGTTTTGCTTTAATGTCCTTTGCTCTGCGTCTTACAGCATGACCCCTGCAGAAACACACACCTCAGGGACTGGCAGTGCTGGTTCTCAGCTCCAGCCGGGAGACTTGCACTCCCCCTGGGAGCCTGGATTCCTGGGGGATCCTGTTCCCAAGGTCGCCTCTTACCTCCCATTCCTTCTGTTGCCTTTAGGCAGGGAGAGATGCTTGGAGGAGAGACTTCCCAGTCCCTGTCAGGCTAGGACACCCTGGCGGGCTTGGGAGACTCCTGAAGGCCTCGTCCCCACTAGCTTCCAGATGTGCCACTCAGATACCCCAGACTGGACCCCCTCATGTTGTTAGCACCTGTGTCGGTGAGCAGCCACCCTTGCTGGGTCTTAGCCTTCTTGAACACAGGATGGAAATTAGTTCACAGCTGTAAACATGGTGCACGCTTGTGCTCTCTGGTGACCCACCTTGTGTGGGTGTTGGGGGTGTGCTGGTCTCTGTAAGCCTCTCATTGTGAAACGTGTCAGGTTCCATGTGGGAAAGAGCATTTCTAATCAGGCGGCTGGCTTTATTTTTTTTTGTGTGTATGGCTATCCCCGGAGGATAGGCTTCCTGTTAAAGCCCCCATCTCTCCATCTTTCAGCCACATTTTTAGCAGCAGGGCCAAAACCCATAACTATGCATTTGAGTTTCCACCTCCCAATTTTAATTTGTAGAATAAAACTTCTGTTTCACCATGTGTTCCCCTCCCCCTCTGTGAAGCTTTTAATTTTAGGCAGGGATTCAGGAAGTGCGGCTCCCCCCCTTTTCTTTCAAGCACAGAACTAGCTCATGGGGAGCCCTCTCCCTGCCTCCCCGGAGCAGCTGGCGGAGTTCAGTTTTGTGTGTCTAGGCGTTTTGACTCCTGCCTTCCTGCACACTGTCGTACCATTCAACTCTGAATTCCCCTAGAACTTTCCAAAGCCCACAGGCACCCCTTCTGTTCTTAATAAAGCCATGTGCAAGGAAGGGTCTGGGCTGTTAACCCTTCTTACCACTCACTGGAAACTTACCCTTACAACTGTCTCTTTTGGGGGATGTGGGGATGATAGAACAGCTGCGTCCATCAGAAATTCTACTTTCAGAATCTTCTTCTGAAACCTCTTGTGTTTTCAGAGGTTTATGTCCTTTACTTAAAAAAAAAAAAAAAATCAGAGGGGAGTTGATTGGACCTTAGGAGGTGGGTTAGAAAGCCTCGCTGCCCAGTGAGGGCTGAGGGTGGCTTGACCTTGGACATCAGAAGGGTCAGTAGGCAGCGAACCTGTGGACCTTTTTCAGGTCAACCTGTTAGGACTGGGCTACCAACCACATGGCTCAGAAGCAGTGCTGGCAGGCAATTCTCTGGTTTTTAGTTTGGGGTACTGGGAAGAGAGGCATGCCATTGGTAGGATTTTATAAACAAGTGCAAAGCTTAGCTTTAGATAGCATTGAACTGGTTTGGGTTTTGTGGACCATTTTTATGTGGACATTAGGGCTAGTTGACTATTTGCAGCCTAATGCTTATTTTAAACATGAAAACAAATATTTGATGATAATGCGTGAATTATTGGGGTTCTCATATTTTTCCTTTCTTGTCAGCCTTGTTCGAAGGACAGTTGGTGAAAAGCAAACAATTCATTGTGTTATTCTGAGACACTTTGGACAAAATGTCTGTGAGGGGTGTTTCCTCTGATGCTCCCGTTATGGAATTCATTATTTTCTTTCTCCCTGGAGACAGCTTTAGTTCTTTCTCATCTCTGAGGGCCCTGAGGTCTGATATTGGGGTCTTGGTGCTTGATTTCATCGTCCTGCAGTGAGTGAAGAAATGAATGAATGAATAAGAGGTCGAGACTACTGACTCAGAAAGAGTCTGTATTTTCTAAGTTTTCTATAATGATCACATAATCAGAAAATAGGTTATGTTTTTTAGAGAAGCTATATCATTTACAATCTATGAGAAGTGCTAGGATATCATCATCAGTGGGCTCCTTGAGGAGCAGAGCCAGGCTGTGCTTCCTGAGGACTTGAGGCTTGAAGAATAGCAGGACTTTAGCATGCCCAGAGCGGGAGGAGGGCTGGCCGAGAAGGGCCTATGTTGGCTGCCTTAAGTCAAATTCCTTAGAAAGGTCCCAGGTGGGGGAAAGTGGATCACCCTGCCCTGACTTGCTCCAGCAAGTCCCTCAGCCTCAGTGTCCTGTCTTTTAAATGGGGTTATTACCATTCCACTGTCTTCATGGATTCCTGGGGAGCTTTGGATTCAGACTGAGAACACAAAGGACCATCTAAGTTCAAAGACACCATGCTTAGGATAGTCTCATTTCTGGTGTCAGGAGATGTTTATTGAATGAGTAGATGACTCTGAGTGTGGCCACCATCTTCCCTTAACTGACCCACACTCTCGCTCTGTCACTCAGGCTGGAGTGCCGTGGCGTCATCATCACAGCTCACGGCAACCTTGCACTCTGGGACTCTAATGATTCTCTTGTCTCAGCTTCCCAAGTAGCTGGGACAATAGGCGCCCACCACAATTCCCAGCGAGCTTTTCTACTTCTAGTAGAGATGGAGTCTTGCTCTTGATCAGGCTGGTCTCCAACTCCTGCGCTCCAGTGATCTTCCTGCCATGGTCTCTCAGAGGGCTGGGATTACTGGTCTGAGCCAGGATGCCAGGCCACTATTCCTCTTCTTTACTGACAACCATTGAACGTTGACACCAAGAGACTCACACCAGCCCCTCCCTAGGGCATGCTCTTTCCCTGCTTTATCATCAGCAAAAGGTCAGTGATGTCAATGCTTGACGTGCAGAGCCTGTTGCTGTTTTCAGAGGGAAATCTCAGATGCTTCGTGGCTTCCGTGGAAGCAGGAGTCACGGGTAACATTAGCTGTGCTTCCGATGAACTCGAAGCCACCCTAATGAACTGCCCAACCACCAGGCCTCAGACCTCCCATATCATGGGACCTGCCCTGCTCAGGTGCCCAAGCCTGGAGATCCCCCATTCCTCTGCAGGTTGAAAGTACACACATCTGTTACTTGGTAGATGCCGTGTGCACCACTCATTTTAAAAGCCTCTGAAAACAGTGCTTTCTTGAATATTTTACTGCCTTCCTGGGAACTTTTTCTTTGAAAACAAGAAGAGGGGTGTTACAAAAGACATGGGGACAAGGGGGTCATAACATTTCTGTGCTCTTAAGGAAAATGAAAGCCTGGGCTTTGTTTGTGTTTAAAGTTTATAGCAGTCTGTCCTTCTCCTCTGCTGACTCTGTTTCCCCTGAACAGAGGGGTGGTTTACTGAGGCCTCGTCGAGTTGGGGTACTACAGCTGCCCCTCAGAAAGCCTGAGAGAGGGCGTTCACCCCACCAGCACGCTTTTTCATCGAAAGCAGTGTTTTTCAACCTTTTTTAATCTCCTGGCACACTTGAACGTGTAGTTAAACTTCTGTGGCACACTGAAATTATGCTGATCAAAAAAAAAAAAAACAACCGTAAAATAAAGGAATATGCTTACTGTGGTTTGAACTTCTTTAGAAAATAATTTAATTAATGATCCTTAAAATTTTTCGTGTCACACCTAAGATTGTCTCATGGCACACGGGTTGAAAAATCACCGATCATTAGGGAGACTTTTAAAAACTTCCTCGTCAGTCACTCGGGTGAGGGATGAGACACTTACCTGAATAACTCCTCCACAGAAGTGGAGTGGCACAGGGCACTTGAGGGGCACGGGGAGGGCGGGCATCTTATTCCTGCCTTGCCTGAGGAAGGGGCCTCTCCCTGGGCCTTGAAGCAGTGCCCCTGCCCCTGGAGGAGTCATATAGGTGGTTTTCCAGGCTCATGGACTGGGGTGTGGGGTCGACAGAAGGAGTTCACTGCCAAAGAGTGACAGGACCGATCCCTGAGAAAGGGTTGTTCCGCTGCTCCAGGAAGTGCTGGTGTGACTCGGGCAGGGCTGGCCCGAGCGCCCATCAGAGAGCCAGCATGGGAATGGGGTTATAGTGCTGCCACTTCGTGGGGAAGGGGGTGGGTTCTGGCACAGATAATTAAGGTGCCCATTCAGTGTCCTTGTGTGCTTTCTTGAGTGTCTGGTGCCTTAACTTTTCCATTAAACATGAATAAGCTGAAGCAAAATGTGTTCCTTATTTACTGCAATGCCAGTGAGTGACTTAACTATTAACCGTGGCAAGCACACTGTCCAGAACTGACTTGGGAGCCTGTAGTCAGGCTCTCGGGAGCTGCTATGACCCGGGGGATGTGTGGATGTCACAGGGGGCCACTTCTCCAGGACATGATTCTCAGGCCTCCCTGTCCTCCTCCCAGTAAACAGAGCAGGGCAAGGAGAGGTCTGCTGTTGCTCCTGTTAAAAGGACATTACCAGCCAGCCTTGCCACTGCAGCCGTGTGGTCAAAGTCATCTCAGGAAATGGCAGGTGCGGATGCCGTAAGGACACACAGGCAGAGTCTTTGTGGCCCATCAAGACGGTCTCCCGTCATCATGCTGTTGTGATTGCACGGACACTCAATCTAACAGTGTGGTTTTTTTATGCTCTCTTGTTAAAAGGCTTTCCTGAGATCTGGAGGGTCACGGCCACTCTGTGAAGTGTTTACCTTCCCAATTTCACAAATGAGGAAAGTTGAATTCACTGGGGATGGGCTCTGTGAGGCTCTGGTTGGGCCATGACTTCAGTCTCCAGAGGCACAGAGCGGACGGAGCCTTTTCTCCTCTGTTGGGTGCCTCTGGGGCTAGAAAAGTGTGTGTGTTTGTGTATACAGTAGACCCTCTGCCAGTTGACCACCCAAGTGACTGTAACAGATTAATTAACACGCAGAGGTGGTCAACACAAGGAACGAGGCCTACTGTACTGATATGGACATGAGATACGTGTCCAGTCTATGAGGATTAGGTCAACTCAAGGTGGTCAGTGTAAGGAGGGGGTTGGCCTTGGAGATCTACTATATGTGTACAAAAGGGGCCCCCCAAAAAGCTGTGTTATGATTGTAATACTCAATACATACCAGAACAAAAGATGAATACACGTCATATTTGAGCACCTCTTGTAATTGCAGAAGTCAAATGTAACTTATTATAATTTTAACGCATTTTTCCTTACATTAAAATGTGTATACATTTTTTTTTTGGCATTCTCTGTAAACTAAGCACACACATCTTTTTTTGGTTTAAAACAATTTTTTTTTTTTTTCCTGTGATAGAGTCTCATTATGTCACCCTCGGTTGACTGCCTGGTGTCACAGCTCACAGCAACCTCAAACTTTTGGGCTTAAGGGACTTTCTTGCCTCAGTCTCTCAAGTGGCTGGGATTATAGGCACCTGCCACAATGTCCAGCTATTTTTGTGTTGTAGTTGTCATTGTTGTTTGTCAGGCCCGGGCTGGTTTGAACCCACCAGCCCTGGTGTATGTGGCTGGCGTCCCAGCTGCTGAGCTACAGGCGCCAAGCAAAAAACAAATTTTTGTTTAAAATTGAAGCTTACTTTTAAAAACATCACATAACCCAAATGTTTAGCTTGGTGTGTGTGTACAGTGGGTCACAGTGCAGGTGGGTGCTCCTCCAGACTGCCCACCTTGGTCTGGAGGTACCCGGCACGCTGTCCCCTATTGTTGCCTAACAAGTCACCCCAAACTCAGAGCCTGAAACCAGTAAGTTGGGATGGATTTGTGAGCTGGCCGGGTAGTCCTTGTTTGAAGTGGTGCTGGCCAGGGGTGTGGGCGTTGTCAAAGGCTTGTTTTTTTTTTTTTTTAAAGACAGAGTCTCATTCTGTTTCCCTGGGTAAAGTGCTGTGGTGTCATAGCTCACAGTAAAATGTATTCCTTATTTACTTCGATGCCAGTGAGTGACTTAACTATTAACCGTGGTAAGCACATTGTTCAGGACTGACCGGGTAGCCAGTAGTCAGGCTTTCGGGAGCTGCTATGGCTGGGGGATGATCATACTCCTGGGCTCAAGTGATCCTTCTACCTCAGCATACCAAATAGTCTGGACTACAGGTGCCCAACACCTCACCTGGCTAGTTTTTCTATTTATAGTAGAGATGGGGTCTTGATCTTGCTCAGGCTCATCTTGAACTCCTGAGGTCAAGCAGTCCTCCTGGCTCAGCCTCCTAGAGTGCTAGGATTACAGGTGTGAGGCAGTGAGCCCAGCCTGCACCTGATTCTGGCTATGGGCTGTCTACCTGCAACCCTTGCAGGCCTGTTCTGCTGGCTGCTCTGGCTTCCCCTCACCATGGTGGCTGGGTCCAAAAATGGGGATCCTCAAGGCAAAGACGGCAGCTGCAGATCTCTAAGGTCCAGCTTCAGAAGTTCTTCCCAGTTCCAATCCCAGGATGAGCCCAGATTAAAGAGGAACAGGGACAAACTTTACCTCTTGGTGGGGGAATGGTAAAGTCTCTTTGCAGAAAACCCTGTATCTTTGAAACACAACCTACTGAACTCCTTCTCAAGGTAGGTTTGCAAATAGCAGGCAGGGATGTTATTATAGAGGTAAATGTCAATTTCTCCTAATGAATTAAAATGTGAGTTACTCACCAATGTCAGTGTGGGTCGTTTATTACTAGGCACAAGTTGCTTCTGAGAGATTTCGAGGCTGGTCACAATGTAGTTGGTGAGAAGTGATTAAGAGTGAGACCTGGATTGTCCTTGGGGAAATGGGTCCAGTGATCTTGGTGCAGTTAAATTTTGACCATGGCACTTTAAATAATAAGAGGTTTTTACAAGTCTTCTTAAACTAAATATTACTCTTTAATCTTTCTGCAGTTAAGTTGGATTTATGAGTTTTTTTCTTGTTCTTTTGTAAGCCGTTGGCATTTTATCAATCACCAGATGTCCTCTCTGTTTCTCTTTTTGAAAAGATAAGGCACAGGAGTCTGATAAGTGTCGCCTGTTAAGTGTCAGCCCATGAGGTCTTAGACCTTGATTCTGGTCTTGCCTGATGACGTGGGGGTCTTGGGCTGGCCCCGTCCCTTGTGGGCCTCAGCTTCTTCAGCTATGTGACGAGTGTCTGGAGAGACCCCCAGCCTCCCTGCCCACCCCTCGTCTTGTGTGCAGCTGGGGCTGCAGCCAGTCACCCAGTGCCCCTCGCTGAGACTTGGGTACAGTGCACATAGCTGGTCCCGAAAGTGAGCTTTGCAGTCCCTTTGAGAATTTCCAGGATAATAGATTCTGGTTAGATTTCTGTTCCAGCACAAACCATGGTTAACAATGGATGCAGAGCAGTATTATTTTTGTTAATTGTGTTCTGTTCCACGCAAGTGGTGACTTGTTTGCCTGAAGCCAAGGAAGATCCAGCCCTGCCTCTTGAGTCCTGTGTCTCAGTCGGGCAGGGGGACCCATTCAGCAGTTACACAGCCTGTTACTTACGGGGAGAGGAGGGTTTCAGCAGGTGTCAGTGGGGGGGGGGGGAGGCCATTCAACAGTTACACAGCCTGTTACTTACGGGGAGAGGAGGGTTTCAGCAGGTGTCAGTCGGGGAGGGGGACCCATTCAACAGTCACCCAGGCTGAGTACTTATGTGAAGAGGAGGGCTTCAGCACATGTAGCGAGTCCCACTTGGGGCAAGTGCACAACTTTTCTCCAAAAATTATTAAAATCATAGAGCTGGATTGAAAGACAACTGAGGTTCCAGGAGGTGAGAAGGGCCAAGACCAGGAACTGAGAAATCGTGGGACAGATTTTCTTTTTTTCTTTGTTCCTTCCTTTCCCCTCCCTTCCCCTTCCCTTCTCTTCTCTTCCCCTTCTCCTTCCCTCCTTTTCTCTCTCTCTGACACAGTTAATGATCTTTACTAGCCACTTAACTTTAAGGAAAACTAAAATGACCTTATTCCAGGAATTTTCCTCTGTCTCTCTTCCACTCCCTGTCCACTCCAGGCCTGCAGGCGGAGGGAGGGAGGTATGAGTTCGTCTTGGGGTGGGGGGGGGCGTGTTTTCTCATGGGGATTAGAGCAGGCTAAATTGGGCTTTAACGCTTAGCAGGATGACAGAGCTTCCTGAGGAATGTGAACCTAATTAGGGATTCCAGGGTCAAGCTGCACAAAGGGGACACAGAAGCAAAGTTAGGGCGAGCTCTCGAAGGAAGCAAAGAAAGTTAATAAAGCCTCTAATGTCCTCATTTTGTGCCACCATCCTTTGTATAGGTCCATTGTTGTTCGCGGGCTTGTGTTGAAAGTCTGACCCTGAGTTTCTCTTCAACCCAATGCTCTTCCCTCCCTGTTAGAGGCAGCCTTGAATACAGACCAGTGCCCCACCTCGAGGACCCCACTGCTCCCAGTGTTCTGAGAACATTCTGACCTTGGATCGTTAGTGTTGGGGCTGAGTCGTTTCTCTTGACCCCCCCATTTAATATGTCCAAGTCCAATCCCCAGGGCCTCAGAATGTGACCTCATTTTGAGGGCAGGGTCTTTAAAGAGATGCATGCAATTAAGTTAAAAGGGGGTTCCTGGGCCCTAATCCAACTGGTTGCCTTCCAAAAAGGGAGATTGGGACTCACTTGAGGGATGGCCACCTGGGGACACAGGGAGAGGTGACTGCCTGCAGGTCTAGGAGAGTGGCCTCAGGGGAAACCAACTTGCTAACACCTTGAGCTCAGACTTCAGCTTTCAGAACCCCGAGGGAGTAAACATCTGTTGTGTCAGCTGTGCACCCTGTGGCATTTGTTTCTGGCAGCCTGAGCTGAGTGTGGGTGCTGGAGCAGGTGAGCACCTGGTCAGAGTGTCAGCATTAGGGGGCAAGGGAAATTTCCCATTCTCGTTATTCACCGCCATTTATAATAAATGATGATTATGGTAATATAAGCAAATGAGCAGCTTATCTTTTCTCAATCTTAGGTAATGGATGAATAAAAACGTCTCATTGTCTCATTGGTCAGTAAGATACACTGTAAGCAGGAAAAGCTGCAATGTAATAGACGTGCCCCTTTAGGAGAAGCCCCTGCCCTCCTTCCAGTCTGACCAGAGAGGTGTCCTGATCAACACTGTATCAGAAGGCCCAGGAGGCCAGCAAGTACTGGGCATGTATTTGTTTCTCCCTGGCCTACTCCAGGGCCTGAGAGGCTGCAGTCTGACTGCGTCGTGACACTTCACAAAGAATTGCTTTTGTAGATATCGAAAAAGTAAACTTCACTTCCAATTTTGTGCAAATTATAATTCAAATTAGGATTAAAGTAATTTTGTGTAATGATAGGACTTGGGCATAAAGTGATGTCTCTTTACCTGGCTTAACTCAGTAACTTTCTCACCTGCCTGTGAGGCAGGTCAACGGCTGACCCTTTTTTTCTCTAGCCTGTTTTTATTTGCTTGGCCCCTGAATGTTGGCCTGTGGATTTGAGCTTGCCATGTGTGTGCATTTGTTGAATGCATTTTGATCACTGTAGGGCTGATCTACTCATTAAGTAACAATTCTGGCCTGAGCTAGACTGGCTTGTGACTACTTGACCCCACTGTGGGGAGAGTTACCGGCAGAGTCACTGGAGTGAGGGGGACACAATAGCAGCAGGAGGAGCCGATGTCCAGGTTCCCAGCGGCATAGCTGCATGCGTGAACAGGTGGAGGGCACACTTTTTCAGCTCTCCCTCCAGACTTCTGTGAGCTTCTGGGAACCTCATTCATGGGACCCAGCATAGTCAGAATTTTTGATATGATAAAGAAAAGGTTGAGCTCCAAATTTACCTTTGTCCTGTTGACACAGTGATCTGCACTGCATCATTCATACCCAGGCATTTTCAGAGAAACGGGTGGAAAATGTCACTTTCTGTGTGGCTTCGCTGAAATTAACATTTAATAAGAGACAACAACAAATGATGAGGTCATAGTTCCATTCTATTCATCAGAAGGCAAGTGGTGGCTGTGAAGCATGTAGGAGCTGCCAGGACTTTGACCTCCTAGAAGCAGGTGGAGAGGGACTGGGTCAGGTGTGGCCAAAGTTGGTCTCAGTCTGCACCGAGAAAGATCCACACCATAGGCCCTGGGTACCTGTGTGAGCACTGGTGGGGACAGTGACAGGCCGGAGCCCTGCTGTTTCCCCTGTGGAATGCAGCTGCAGGCTGGGTGTCTGTTCAGGCACACGCTCACACAGAGACACACACACAATGTGTTGACACATTTGCATGCACAGAGATACACACTCTCTGAGATACACAAGAGAGATACAAACGCAGATACACAAAAACACACAAGCTCAGAGATTTTGGACACACTCACCCGTGCGTTCTCACAAGGGGCTCACACACACCCAGCCACTTGCCCACCCACTGACACTCACAGTACTCTCAGCTGTGGAGTCACACACACTCTCACACTAAAGAACATTTTTCTTATATCCACGCTTGTGCACACTTAGTCAAACACACGGACATACATATACTCACCACACACTCACGTCCAAGGGCACGGTCCTGACTTGGGAGAAGACCCTCGCCCCCTCTGCCTGTCCTGCTGACATTTTGGCCTGGAGACAAGGTTATTGATACCTGGATAGCCAGGCGCCCATGCAGCCAGGTGTGGGGCAGGCCCAGCCTTGTTTGTTTGTGGTCGCCCTTGGTGACAATAGATTAGGCCCTGATAGAGCTGAGGTAAGGCCATAAAGTGGCTCTTGAGTAGGCCTCTCAGAGGGGCCCTCACCACTGTCACAGGAGGAACAAGTCCCAGGGTGCCACAGCCCATCCTTGGGCCATTGCCCTTGCTCCAGTTTTCTGTAGCCACTAGTGGGAGCTGCTCTGCTCCCAGCCTGTCCACTGTTGTCACCTCTTGTCACCCTGGGTCCTGAGCTCCTGAGAGGGGCACATTGTGGTGAGATGGGGTGAGCCCCCATTAGGAGAGGAGCATGGAGTGTGGCCCAGCTGGTGTCGCCTCTTTGTGAGAGCCTGCAACATGCCACCAGCCCTGAGACTTAGCTTCTCCCGCACTGAGCAAGGCGCTTGGTTGGCTTTGTGGATCATGGTGAGGGCTCTGGAGAGGGACCTGCAGATGGGGCTGCTCAGTCACGGATTCATCTGACTGATTGGAACCTGCGCGTTGGCCTCCCCATGGGGCACCTTGACTCTGGGAGCACCGTCCATTCTCATCCTCCCACTTCCCCAAGGCTCACTCACCACTTTCCAGAGAAGGCCAAGAGCCTGGCCCAGGGTCACCTGCTCAGACACCCAGCTACACCACCTCTTCCTTCCCAATTACACTGACCATGCACTGACAGAACAACCCAGCCTGGGGACTCCTAAATGGGGGGTGTCTGCAGGATAGTCTGGGGACTCAGCAGCACTGGGACCCTCCCCAGCCCTGTCCATGCTGTTGTCAGCTCTCTCAGTAAGTTGGGACTCACGTCTTAAGAGCTAAATGTTAAAGAGCCATCAGCTCCTTCATGCTATGAAGGCCAGGCCGGCCAAGAGGAAATGATCCCAGCCCACGGCGTTTCCCTCTGTCCAGTGAGAGAGCAAAAGCCGAACAGTGCTGGGTGCTCTGATCAGAGCTGGAGTTGGGAGTGGGAGAGAAGCAGGCGAGGCTAGGTCGCCTGGCTCTCCACATGGGGTGCATGTGAGTCTGTAGGTCGGAGGGGCAGGTGCAGCGGCCCCAGTGAGCCCTGGCACTGTGTGCTTCTCAGCCCTGCCCCAAGAAGCTGCGTGAAGAGCAGGAGGAGACACCCAATGCCCAGCGCAGGCAGCTCAGCCTTCATATGTTCCTCGGTGCTGAACAGGCAGGTCTGGAATAAGGACACATGGGTATCCTGGACTGGGCAGGCTGTCCCGTGGTTCTGTCCAGGGAGGTGTTCGCTTGCTCACGGTTTGTACTGACTTAGGTATTTGCAGTTCTTGGGAGAGAGAGGTTCTCTTGGTCAGCAGGTGGCTCTGCCCTGGCTGGGTTGGGCACTCCCTGTATGTTTCATTTTCGAATTCTCTGCCATACAGGCTTATTGTCTCTCCTGTTACAACAGCACATGTGAAAACAGTGGGGAGTTTGAGTTGATAGGATGTGGCCTGGGGGCTCTGTTATTTGCTCTGTGGAACCAG
The DNA here is from genome assembly GCF_027406575.1 of Nycticebus coucang. NCBI lineage: Eukaryota > Metazoa > Chordata > Mammalia > Primates > Lorisidae > Nycticebus > Nycticebus coucang. The sequence continues at coordinate 8,425,752 of NC_069790.1, forward strand.
GGAGCCCCTCGCCTGCCTGTGTCCCCAGCTTACTTTCTCACAGCAGTCCCATGTCTGCAGTCTGTGTTATGTGAGAGCTCTGCGGGGGTGTGGACTGATCTGTTTTGTTTATTGAAGAACAGTGGGTCCTGCCTGGTGGGAGATAGGCTCAGTAAAAATGTGTTGAGCAGGTGATGGATCAGACATGTGCAGTGATACCGGCCGTGACTGGACCTCGGGGAGGCGGGACTCGGGCAGCCGGCTCACCTCACCCTCAAGGAGGATGCCCTCAGGCCAGGACAGCTGGGCCGTGTTATTGCAGCCCATCTAGCTGAGGGGGACACGGGCCACATGGAACACACCTGGCCCTGGACCTGATCCCTCAACGGCCACTGTTTTTAAACTCAAGTTTCTGATACCGCATAGGGCATTTCTTTTTATTCTCTCAATAAGCATGTGCTACTAGAAAATGAATTTTTTAAAAAAAATTGGTAGGCTTTATTTTTTAGGATGGTTTCAGATTTACAGAAAAATTGGAGACATTGCCTGCCCCTCTTATATAAACATCTTGCCTTCCTGTGGTACATTTGTTACACTTGATGAGCCAATATTGATTTAGTATTAATAACCAAAGCCCGGAGTTTACTGTAGGGTGCACTCTGGGTGTTGTACCTCCTGTCAGTTTGGACGGATACATAATGACAAGTGTTCACCACTATAGCACCACGAACAGCACTTTAACTGCCTAAACCCCCCTGTGCCCCCCTGTTCACCCCTTCTTGCCTGCATGTCACACATGTGGTGAGTCACCATGGTGCACATCTGTTGAGGGAATACTGTGTTTGGGATGAATTGAATCACAGGGCTTACTGACTGTGGGGTCTCCTTGACTCGCTGCCACCACCATCCCATAAGGTTCTGTCTATAACTGCTTCTATTCCAAGGACACTTGTTTGTTTGTTTTTTTTGCCCTATATTTATTTGCTTGGTCATTCCCTCATTCATTCATAGAACTTTAATATGTACATGTGGAGCTAAGGTCACACAAAAGAAAAAGTTGTGCTCCTGCTGGTGGCTGCTGTATGAGTGAGGACAGGGCAGCCAATTGGAGGGGGCCGTGTGGCAGAATTACTGCCCAGGGTGCAAACGTGAGTCAGATTCCGAGTCATGATATGTCCCAGACAAACGAATGACCATGTGTCACATACTCTTTGAGTAACTTACTGCTAAAGATAAGCAGGAGGGCTATAAATAGTCACTCCGGCAAGAATCAAGGTCATGATGCTGCCCACTCCAAACCACAAGGACCATTAGTCAGATCCTTGGGATTTCTCCTTCTATTGCACATTTTCGGAAAACTCTTTGAGAATGGAAGTGTTAGGGGTCTAGAGTGGGGGCAGTCAGGAGGAAGCTAAGCAGTGAGGCAGCTCCGGGAGCTGGAACCTGTTTGCAGGTGCCAGGATCCTGGTGGGCCCCTCGGGATAGCACGACACTTCTGCTCCCCTCAGCCCCTCTACTCAGGGAAGCTCCCTGTTCCTGGGAGCAGACTCCCTGTTCTGTGCCAGATAGAACTACCCTGCAAAGAAGGTACCTGCAGTGTTCAGATGTGGAACTGTGTCTAAGTCAAAGGAAACTCTTTGGACCATCCCCTGCTCTGGCTGCACGGGACAGGCACTCTGACATAGCCACATGCAGACTGGTTTCAGTTCCACTGTGCAAATGGTTCCAGAAAAGGCTGCCCATTTTGCAGAGAACACAGCCCCGGGGTGGGTGGGTGGGGAGTGCACCAGACTGAGCCCCCCACCTCCTCCTCTGGCTCCCAGACTCCCCATGAGGAGGGGCCTGGCTGTCTCAGAAGTTTCCATCTTGGGAGTCCACCAGTTCTTTGAAAGTGGAGGCAAAATTCTGTATCTGTGAGTGACGTGCATTTTTCTTGAAGGGGGAGGTTCTAGGGTTTTCATGAAATTCTCAGAAAGAACTGGGACTTTCCAAAAGTTAACAAAAACCTGGACTCTATTAACTCTGGGGCTGGTGGGTCTTCAAACTACAGCTGTGTGTCTCTCAATGAGGTTATAGGCAGTTTCAGCCTTTGGGAGACTGGCTTGATAATTATGCCAGGTTTTTCTGCAGAGTCCATTTGCTTATCTGTTTCATCTCCCTTTAAGGTGGTGATTCCCTGCTGTGTGCAAGTCCAGCTGGAACAGGTAAGTCTGCCTATATCGGGGCCCTTGTGCCATCCTGGGGGACTAAGTCTCTCTGCTGTGCCTCCCACTAGGACCCACACCCTCCCTTTGACCTGGAGCTTCCAGAGCTTCTTACAGGGATTTCTGACCACTATGAACTCACTTTTTGCCTAGGCTTTCCTTTTTTTATGTTATAAGAAAGTTTCCTTTTTTGATTTCAATGGATTTAGGGGGTACAAGTGGAGTTTTGTTATGTAGATGGGCTGTCAAATGATGAAGTCTGGGCATTAGGTGTAGCTGTCACCTGAGTAGTGTGCATTTTTTAATCCCTCACCTCTCTCCCATCCTTCCCCTCCTGAGACTCCACTGTTCATTATACCACTGGGTGTGACCATGCATCCCCACAGCTTAGCTCCCACATATGTGAGAACATGCATGATTTGGTATTTTATTCCTGAATTACTTTACTTAGGATAATGCCCTTCAGTCCCATCCAGGGCACATAGTTTAACACAGTAAATTGCACGTGAACTTTATGGATATATATATGTGTTATTTATATATATATATATATATGTATCACACACGTACACACAAACGCTTACACTACGTTTTCTTTATCTAGTCCTCGGTTCGTGGGCACTTAGGGTGACTCTGTATCTATGTGACTGTGAATTGTGCTGTGGTGAACATATGAGTAAAGGTGTCTTTTTGATATCATTATTTCTTTTCCTTTGAGTAGTGGGATTGGGGGATCGAATGGTAGGTCTTCCTTTAGTTCTCCAAGGAATCTCCATCTGATTTCCAGAGAGATTGGGCACATTTACCTTCCCGCCAAGAGTGTGTAAGTGTTTCATTTCACTGCATCTGCGCCAACATGTATTGTTTATTGGTGTTCTAATAATGGCCATCTGATTGGAGTAAAGTGGCTTCGTTTTCTTAGGAGGAGAGACTTGGCCCTCCTTTGTAGGAACGGTCTTTTAGATCAGTAATAGTTACCTGCAGGGTTCATCTTCCCTGAGCCTGAGTTTTTTCGGCTATAAAGTGAGGACACCACAAGTCCATTGTCTTATTGGTGAAAACAAGGAAAGTGGTAGTGCCTGTATCACAGGGTGGCTGTGGACAGCCTGGTGCGGTGGTTTGCAGACATTCATCTCTGACAAATGTCATGTTTTTATCAGATTGGAGGTAAACACTTGCTAGCTCTTTCTCTTTGGCTTATTATTAGGTAAATTTAAATTGCGGTCTGCTTTTCTAATGAAGCTTCTTCTGATGTCATGATACCTTTTGCTGTTGTCTTTGCTGTATACCCATTGGGGGGGGATGGTTAAGCCTTAAGCCTTGTTTCTCATGACTCAACAGCAGCTCCCAGAGGCCTGTGGGCCTCTGGGTACCAGGCAATGCTGAACAGCAGGGTACAGAACCGTTTTATCTCATTGCAAATCAGAGGGGACTGCAAGGCAGGCAAATGCGAATCAGCCTCTTGCTGCCCGGGTAGTGTTCATGAGGGAAGGAAACAGATGAGCCTGCACCTGGCAGATGTGTTTCCCACACGGCCCAAACTAAAGGGGCTTCATGCTGTTGGCCCTCTCTGGTTCTGCCCTGCGGAGAATCCAGAGTGCTGTTGGGGGTTTTGCCAGTCTTCCTGCCTTCCATGTCTCTGTGGGCCGAAAGCCCAGCGGCCACCAGATTTAGGGCTGTTTCTGTCTTGGGGTGTAGTAGAACATCCTCTGAGAGCCTTGGCCGAGGGCTGATCAGTGTGGCAGCTCCCCTGTTATGAGGAAGCCAAGGTCAGAGGCTGACTCCAACACTGACTGGCTGGGCACCATGTGAGCCCTGCCACCCTTGCTCTGGTCTCCTCCCGAGGTGGGGACCAAGTGCTGTCTGACTTAGCTGAGGATGAAATTAAACAAAAGGGATGGACAGGGGTCAGGTGTGTCACAGATGCCTCATCCGCAGTCCAGGTACTGTGACTATCCTCCTTGTAATTCTGTGAGAGCAAAATATGCATTTGAGGTCACAGGAAGGTTTTAAAAAAAAACAAAAACAACTCACTCAAAACCTAAAAAATATGTTGCAGTATCAAGAGCTGAGGCTGTCAGAGCCATCAGGCCTTGGGCCTGTCAGAGGCCCAGGTGGCCTCCGATCTGTGTGCCCCTCCCCAGGACCTGTCTGCAGCTCAGCCTCTTCCCAGCTACTCTCTTGACATCAGATTTTTGTCAGTGCACCCTGGATGACAGTCCCACAGGAGTGCCCTGCCAGTGTGCCGTGTCTAAAGGAGTCACGCGCTGATTGCAGAACCCCAAGGGCCTGGCCCAGCTGCTGGGATATTGTCACTGTGTCCCTGGAGCCCAGGGTTCGAAAGAGAAGCCTCTCTGTCTGTCGGGGCACATCCCATGCCTGCAGCAGGTCCCTGCTTCACTATTTCCTTTTCACAGGTCTGGTCACTGAGAGCTGGCTCTCATTCCAGCCCATCCTGGCTCCTGCATGCTGTGTATGTGTTTTATATATGTAATCATTATATGTATATGAATCCATATACATATAATATACATACATTATAACCATGCAATCATTACATGTATATGAATTAAAATATGTATTTTATGTATGTATTGATAACATATACAAATATGTGTAAAATTGTTATGTATATGGAAGTTTGTGTTATGTTCGTGAATGTGTATTATACATAACTATTGTATGCATATGAATGTGTGTATATGCGTATTACATGTGTAATTACTAAATGTGGATATATGTATGGTAGGTAATTTTTCTACGCATGTGAGTATGTATGTGTGGATTATGTAATTCTATGAATGCATGTGTGTATTATTTTATTTTATTTTTTGAGACAGAGTCTCACTTTGTCACCCTCGGTAGAATGCTGTGGCATCACAACTCACAGCAACCTCCAGTTCTTGGGCTTAGGCAATTCTCTTGCCTCAGCCTCCTGAGTAGCTGGGATTACAGGTGCCCACCACAACACCCTGCTATTTTTTTTTGTTGTTGTTGTTGCAGTTTGGCCGAGGCCAGGTTTGAACCTGCCACTCTCAGTATATGGGGCCGGCGCCCTACTCACTGAGCCCCAGGCGCCGCCCTATGTTATTGTTTTATGTATTTGAAGGTATAGGTGTGTGTGTTTATTAGGGGTGTGATTTTTATGTGTATATGAATGTGTGTATATGTATATTTCCTGGAGATGACCTTGCACAAGTCCACTCTTTACTAAGCTTTCTGTTACTTTTTGCAACTTGGCAGGTCCTGGGACCAGCACCTCGACATTCCCCGGTACCTGTTAGGAACGCACGCTCTCGGGCCCCACCCCAGAGTTGCTGATTAGGGGCTGTGGGGCTGGAGCCGAGCAATCTGCTTTCACAACCCTCCCCAAAGGGTGATGCAGCTCAAGTGTGAGTTCAGTCTGGTGCAGGGGCCCACGTGTGAGGGTGTGGTCTGGTGGGGACCTGAGTGCCTGCCTTCCTCTATGGCATCCTGTGGTCCTGGACAGGGCCTTCATCACCGAGAGACCCAGCTTCCTTATATGTTTATCCTGAGTAGAGCTTTCTCCCTAAAACAGGGCAGGGCTGTCCTCCAGACTGAGATGGTGTAGTGGCAGCTCAGCCCAGCCTGTGTCTTCTCCTACCTCCTGGTGCTGGGCAGCCTGGCTTAATAGAGCAGGGAAGGCAGAGTTTCCCCTGCATGGTGTCACTTCTCAGGGCAGAAGGCACGGGATCCTTTCTTTTTTTCCCTCCTGGTCCTTCATGGATTGAGAACCTTCTAGCACTTATGGATGGGCGTGGAGGCACCTTCAGATAAGACTATAATCCTGAATGCCACCTTGGGAATCATTGAGCCCTTGGTTTGCCTGGCCAGGCCACCTAAGAGCTGTTTTTAATTTTCCCTTTGTTACCATTTGTTGAGTTTTTGCTCTGTGAATTCACCCATGGGGGCTCAGGAAAATGAGGACACTTCCCAGGTCACACAGACACTAAGAGGCTGTCGCCAGCCCAGCCTTGGCTTCCTTTGTGGGCCTGACACTTTCTGTTCTTTCAGAGACAAGACACGTTTGTTGGTATTGCTTCCAGTTTTGTGATGAGCCACATTTTAAAATCAAGGATAAGTTCTATAGGAAAAAGAAATCTCACATTGTTAGTTGAACTTGGGAGGAAATTAGCCTGTGTTTCAGGCTGGGCTGGATGTTTCTAGGCCTCTGTGCCTTGCTAATTCTCATAATCTCTCTAGAAGGACGAGCGGATCCCAGCCACTGCACACCTCCCAAGGTCGCACTGTACACCCTCCCGAGGTCACACTACCCACGAAGGAGCCGCACTTGGGTTCTGACTTCATGCCTGGTCCCTATGGTTCCTGTCACACCACACCCAGGCCCAGCACCACCCGGGGCAGCACATACGGCGTCCCCGCAGGGTCTGTCTGGCTCACCCTGTCATCCTTAGACTCTGGGACTCCTCAGCCTCACAGATTTGGGAGCAGGTGGACTGCTTAATTTGGACGCCCCCCCCCCCCCGAAGCAGGGGTGGGTGGTCAGCTTGGAGGCTGGCCCTGCTATTGTCCCCAAGGTGTCAGCGGCCCCCACATGCCCCTCTGTGACCTGCCCTCGGCTGGGCTGCACTTCTACTCTGCCCTGCACAGGGGCCCCTCCCCCACCTGGTGTTCACCTGGCCCCTGTACCACCTGCCTCTGCTCTGCAGATGTAACCTGAGGGCCATGAGAGGGTCGAGAATAGCTTCATTCTAGCATGTTTTAACGTGGTGAGCTGTCTAGTCTGCCAAAATTCCTGGGGTAGCACTGGCTGGGGAAATGGTTCTGAAACTCTCAGGTGTAATTCTCTGGTTCTGGGCAGAGAGAGGGTATGATGGGTGGAGCTGGCTGTGGAACAGCTGACAGTGGACTGTAGGGACATCTGTCACCACTAAGGTGACATTATACTTTGTGAGACTCATTTGTCTTCAGGAACAGGGTGCCTTTGAGACGACCTGGTGCAGTTCACACACGAGGAGGGAGGAAACTTCTGCTGATGGTGACCTGAACTGGCTGCTGACCTGTGATGTCCATTTTTCTCTTGCTTTTCTAGTAGCACAATCTTCTGCATCATCTTACTTCGTGGGATGTGAGGTTCAGTTAATTCATGGACTCAAAGTAGGGTTGAGAAAGGCACTGGGAGGCAAACCCCCTTTTTTTTTTTTTTTTTTTTTTGTAGAGACAGAGTCCCACCTTATCGCCCTCGGTAGAGTGCCTTGGCGTCACACAGCTCACAGCAACCTCCAAATCCTTGGGCTTAGGCGATTCTCTTGACTCAGCCTCCCAAGTAGCTGGGACCACAGGCGCCCGCCACAATGCCCGGCTATCTTTTTCTTTGTTGCAGGGGCCAGGGCTGGGCCTGAACCCGCCACCCTCGGTATATGGGGCTGGTGCCCCACCCGCTGAGCCACAGGCGCCGCCCGCAAACCCCTTTTTGTAAATGTTAATTTAGACATTGACACCTGCACACAGGGTCTGAATTTCCTGGGAGCTGCGGTAAAAAGGAAACCACAGTCATCAGCATGTCCCTTGTCTGAAAGGAGGGAAAACAAGAATAGGCAGAGAAAGGAAAATACGTTATGTGGAAATTATGGAGGTGTGGAGCAAGCCATTGTGGGCACGTCCTGAACCCAGCTGGGCAGCAAAGCTCCTGCTTGTTCACAGGTACTGTGGGGGGAGGATCATCTTAGCGATGTCAGAGAGGGGCTGCTGCCAGGTAGCTGTGTTAGGGCCTGTGGCTTTATGAGACCAAGGCCCTTGATGCAGCGATTAGAACTGTGAAGTGACAACTGCGGGCTTTATCTTCTGCTGATATCACTGTGTTACACTTCTATGCGGTGTGTCTGTTGGGTCATAAAGAGGATGCATCATGTTGTAGGGAACCACAATCCACAGTGGTGGGAGTGGCCAGGCTTCTCAGTGGAGTCTGAGCCTGGGATCCAGCGGTTCGGTGACCCTCTGAGTATGTGTACATGGATATGCTCACATGTAATAGCAGTTACAGGCACTTGGAGTGTATACACTGAGTATGTGTACACGGATATACTCACATGTTATAGCAGTTACAGGCACTTGGAGTGTGTACACCGAGTATGTGTACATGGATATACTCACATGTAATAGCAGTTACAGGCACTCCAAGTGTGTACACCAAGTATGTGTACACGGATATACTCACATGTTATAGCAGTTACAGGCACTTGGAGTGTGTACACCGAGTATGTGTACATGGATATACTCGCATGTAATAGCAGTTACGGGCACTCCAAGTGTGTACACTGAGTATGTGTACACGGATATGCTCACATATAATAGCAGTTACAGGCACTCGGAATGTGTACACCAAGTGTGTGTACACGGATATACTCACATGTTATAGCAGTTACAGGCACTCGGAGTATGTACACCAAGTATGTGTACACGGATATACTCACATGTAATAGCAGTTACAGGCACTTGGAGTGTGTACACCAAGTATGTGTACACAGATATACTCACATGTTATAGCAGTTACAGGCACTCGGAGTGTGTACACCGAGTATGTGTACACGGATATACTCACATGTAATAGCAGTTACAGGCACTTGGAGTGTGTACACCAAGTATGTGTACACGGATATACTCACATGTTATAGCAGTTACAGGCACTCGGAGTGTATACACGGATATGCTCACGTGTAATAGCAGTTACAGGCACTCCAAGTGTGTACACTGAGTAGGTGTACATGGATATGCTCACATGTTATAGCAGTTAAAGGCACTCTGAGTGTGTACACCAAGTAGGTGTACACGGATATACTCACATGTAATAGCAGTTACAGGCACTTGGAATGTGCACACTGAGTATGTGTACACGGATATACTGACATGTAATAGCAGTTACAGGCACTTGGAGTGTGTACACCAAGTATGTGTACATGGGTATGCTCACATGTAATAGCAGTTACAGGCACCCCGAGTGTGTACACTGAGTATGTGTACACGGATATGCTCACATGAATAGCAGTTACAGGCACTCTGAATGTGTACACCGAGTATGTGTACATGGATATGCTCACATGTAATAGCAGTTACGGGCACCCTGAGTGTGTACACTGAGTATGTGTACACGGATATGCTCACACGTAATAGCAGTTACAGGCACTCCGAGTGTGTACACCGAGTATGTGTACACGGATATGCTCACATGTAATAGCAGTTACAGGCACAGACTAGAACTGGACTGTGACGCTGGAAGCCGTGGGCCCTGCGTTCAGTCCTATCACTTTTGGGGGCTCTGCCTTCCTCTTCTGCAAAATGGGAGCCCTGCCACCTTCCTCTCAGGAAGGAACATTTGTTCCTTCCTCTTTGCAAGGAACAAATGAAATAACAAATTTAAACTCTTAGTTCTGGTTCAGGCACACGGAAAACAACACAATACTTGGACAAAAGACTGATTCATTGTTCCATGAACCCGAGATGCCACAGAGGTCTTTCAGTGCCCACAGGCTTTGCCGCTGGTTGTTTGCTTTTGAGCTTGTTGTCTTGCCGTCTCATGAGAGAGAGCCAGTTTGATGAGTTCCAGAGCTGTCCATCCCCTGCCTCCCGAGGGTGACAGCACTGATGATGGCAGTCAGAACACAGTGACTCCTAGGATCCCTTGTTTGGAGATGAGGAGGAACCATCCAGTGTGTGCATGTGAGTCTGTCCTGGCTAGTTGCTGGTCTCTTCATAATGCAGTGGCTTAACAGTGGCCTAAATGGTGGCCTGAGGGCTTTTCATTGAAGTTCGAAGACAAAGTGTCACTTGTTTTTTCCTTCCTATCTTTGCCTTCATACCCTGCCCAACGGATTGATACTTAGCACACTAGTGATTCCTGATGGCCTTAGGTGCAGCTCTGGCCTTCACTAGGACACTGTGAGTCCCCATGTGTGACCCACTCCCCCGCCAGCTCTACAGAAGTGCTTCCTGTTTACAGAAGGGCCCCCGGGCCACCATGTCCCTGCCTTCCAGAGGCCGCCTCCCTGACATGGGAGCCATTCAGCTCAGGAACAGGTGCAGGGCCCTTGAGCTGCCGCCGCGCACTCCAATTGTTCTTGCTCGGCCACTGTGATTTCTGACATGGGAGGGGAGGACGTTCATATAAGAATAGGTCTGAGTCATAGGGGCTTTATTTCTCTTTGTTTATTAAAGTGAAGACGGTGGGCTGTTTCTCTCAAAGGTGACATCAGGAGCCATGTTCCTCAACATAAGGCTGGGGCTTTCAAACTACACTCTTACATTGATGTGCACAGATGGGCCACATGTGTGCATTGTGTGTGTTTTGTGTGCAGATGTTGTGTATGTGTGCACGGCGTGTGTGTGCACCGTGTCATGGTGTATGTGTTGTGTTGTATGCATGGGGTGTGTTGTATGCATGTGTGTGGTGTCTTGTGTTTGAGTGTGTTATGTGTGCTTGTACACCTGTCGGGACCTCATTCGATAGGATTTGCTTAAACTCCCACAGCCACCCAGCGGGAGCCACTGAGGAGCAAGCTCAGCTCAGGACAGACTGTGCCCATCAGGAAGCCGGCTCAGGGCTGCCTGCTGTCATCCTGTGTCTCCAGAATGAGAGTCTCTCAGACATACTGAGTTATTTCAAAAATCCCCTGAGCTGTGTCATGCTCCCCAAGTGGTTGATGAATGAAGAGAAATAATTTTAATGGTTTCCCTTTTACTTTGTTGTAAATTTAGTGGCACCGAAACACCCAAACTTTCCATCTTTCAAGTTTAGGGTGGGGGGCTTTGTGACGAGGAGCTGAGCATCCCTGATCTAGGATGGTCCGTCTGGGTGACCTTGAGCTCCGGGGCTATGTGGGTGTCTTCTGACGGCGTAGCCCACCATGGTCTGTTTGTGTGAATGTTGTCACAGAAGACTTCACAGGAGTCTCTTGACTTGAATTTCTTGTCCTCATAGCCCATAAAGCCAGAGCTGGTAATTTCCTGCTCATAGATGGTTTCACTTCAGAAACACAGAGACAAGTGTCTACACTTCACACCAGGGTCTCAGCTGAAAGTTACCTGCGTGTGTGCGTGTGGGCATGCGCCTTGGGTCTGGGCCACAGCTGCCCCTGTCAGATTCTGTGCGTCTCATCCGGAGTCTTCATTTCACCAGAGTCATGATAAAATTCAGTTGCATCAGGTCAGTTAGTCTGTTTGATCTCCAGGAAGCAGAGAGAAAAGTCTCAAGAATTCCACTGGGTCAGAGTCTAGGCATTGCTTTCAGTCAAAAGAGGCAAATGCAATGTCTGCAGCTTTGGCAAAAGCTGGCTGAGACCCAGCCAGCGATGGCAGTGTTAAACTGGTGCTGCGTTCTTGAGATTTCACCTTGACACTCTGCTGTCCCAGAGGGGTACTGGCATGTAGCACGGGGCATCAGAGGGCACCATGGAGATTACTTGTCAGAAGGAGACACATGAGGAGGATGGAGCTGTGGGCCTGAGAAGCTCGGGAGATGAGGGATGTGTGGGCAGGTGCACTCAGATCAGGGGGTTAGGATGCATGTGAGGTTACACAGCTAGAAAGTGGGAATTGGGTGAGGCCCACAGAGTGAAGCGTCTCTACTGCAGGGGTGACCCTTGTATGCCAGCAGTGCCTGTGCAGGGCTTGTCCTGTCTTGAGGGATGAGCCCCAGCCCGTTTCCCCAGCTGCTATGGCCTAGGCAGCCATGGGTCAGGTCCTGGTCCTGTCTTAGCCCCAGTTGAGGGAATGGGCCCAGTGCCCTCTGGTTCTCTTGTTTCCTTGGAGCAGGTGCAGACTGGCAGCGTGTCCAGGATTTACTCTGTGGCAGTAAGCAGGACAGAGTGAAGATGTGCTGGGTGTGGGCCGGGCCCCTGCTCCCTCACTTCACCTGTAGCCCAGCTCCTGAAGCCACCAGCACCTCTCCTGCCTGGGCCGGGCGACGGCTTTATAGTTCACTTGCTTCTGACGTGTTCTTCTGAGTTCCCAGCACACTCGTGACAGGCAGCTGGTGGAACACGGGCATAGACCCACCGTGCTGGTCAGCCCTCACGCTTGCCTCTTCTTAACTCTGCACTTCGCCCCCCGGAAGGTTTCTCTGATTTCCTCGCACCCCGGAAGGTTTCTCTGATTTCCTCGCACATGTGACTTTCTCTTGTCAGGAGCAGAGTAGGTATCGGCAATAAAAAGGGCAAGCCCAGGGACACCATTCCCAGTTCACCTCACACCTGGGTGTTCAGGTGAGGAGACAACACGTGGGAAGAACATTAGACTCAGAAACAAATAGCTGGTGTCTGTCTTCTTCTTATGGACTCCCGAGAGCCATTGTAGGGTAGGTGAAGTGAGTGGGGTTGTGTTCCTCCCCAGTTCACTTCCAGTTGAAACCTCTGAATAAATACAGCCTATTTGGAATAACAATGAGCATGAGGCAGGCCATAGTGGATGGGGTCAGCCTGAGTTCAGTGACTGGTGAACTTAGCGAAGAGGAACGGAGGCCTGCAAGGAGAAGGCCACGGAGGGCGGTGGCAGAGATGGGAGTGCTGCGTGGATGAGATGAGGAATCCCATCGTGGCAGCCTAGAGACGGTGGAAGAGACCAGGAAGGATCCTGTCCTAGAGCTATCAGAGGGGCCAGGCCCTGTGATACCTGGACGTCAGACTTCCAGCCCCCGGAGCCGTGAAAGAACCCACCCAGCTGGTGGTGTGTCCAAGCAGCCTTAGGGAATCCGCACAGTGGGCACCTCCCTTCCCCTTGCATGTCGTGTTCCCCAGGCATTTCTGGAACTGCTTTCTGGCCTACAGAGTAAAGAGGAGGCTGCTGCAGCCTCATGTGGGCCGTGGGACAGGCCGCTGGCGGAGCCAGTGCTGAGTGGAGGAAGCTGCTGCAGACTCAGTTGGGCAGTGGGATGGGCCCCCAGTGGAGCCAGCACAGAGTGGAGGAGGCTGCTGCAGGGCTGGCCGTGGCCCCTTCTCTAAACTGCCCCAGACAGTTCAGATGGATCCGATTTTGAGAATCTGCAGTGACAGCATGAGATGTTTGTGGAAATTGCCCACCATAGGAGCCTCCAATTATGAACTTGCGTTGGATTGGGCAGCATTGTAAATTCTCCCTCACCCCAGAGCTTTCCCAGGAAAGACCTGTGGAGCCCTCCTGGCCTGGGGATGTATTGGGCTGGCCTGCAGTGGTTCGGCACTGTGCCATTATGAGGCCTTCCCGCTAACCCCCATGGAAGGAAGACCCCGCCCCCGTCTCCATTCCAGCCTAAAGGACTCCATGGGTGAGCAGGACCCAGGATGACTGCAGATCAGAGCCCAGACCACTTCTTGCAGATAGTTACCAGGAAAGGGGCCCTGACCTTTGCCCCCAGCCTCTCTATCCAGCTGCTCCTCAAAGCATCTGCAGAACTGCCCTTGTGACCCTCGGATATAGACTTCATGGGATGTCTATGGCTTCCTCACCCCCGCTAACCACAGGCTAAACTTTGATTCATCCTTCTCTTTGATTTCACCATTCCCTCTGTGCCTAAAATAACGTCTTGGCCTCCAGCTAGTTCCAGCTTGGGAGAGTGGAAATTGCCTGGATTTCTGGGAAAGGTGCCCTAGAGAGGAGGCTTCGCACCAGTATAGAACCTCCTTCAGGAGAAGTCCTCACCCCAGCCAGAGGCCTTTGGGTCTCAGCTCCCTGACCTCCTGGGAAAGAGAGAAAACCCTTACGGAATTAAAAAACACCCAGCAACACTGAGCCTCACACAAACATGCCCACTGCCTTTGTAGCTGGCTCTGAAAGCCCACAGGTTGGAGACTGTTCTTGAAGCCTTTGTCCCCACCTCTGCAGGAGGAGAGGATTGTGAAGAGTCAACAGCAGGGAACATATTGACTCAGGGTGTCAGCTTACACCACCTCCAACACAAAGGCTTGGCTAATGGTTAACAAGGCCCTGGAGGCCTGGGCTGCAGGCCGGTGTCACCAGCAGCGACTGGTCTACATCTGTACCACTAGGTGTGTGACACACAGGCACTGAATTCCCCCTGCCCTGACCATTAACTGCTGCAGTGGGTTTGGGGTTGCTCCAAAGGCACATTCGGCTTAAATACTGACATGCTGTCCCCAGTGCAGGACAGATGGCTTCTCCCCCAGGGACCTGCCCAAAAGCAATGCTTTGAATGAATGAATAGACAATTGGATACCTGCAATGCATAGAGAAATCTGCTTGAGTAGGATTTATTCTCTTTCTTTCCTTTTTTCTCTCTTCCCCTATCCTTTTCTCTTTTTCTCCCTCCCTCCTCTCCTTCATCCCCCTTCCTAATGTCACAGATGCTACAGCAATCATAATGTAGAAAGGCCCTTGAAGGCAGTGGCTGTGTGTGATTGGTGGTAAAAATAGCAGCAGCTGTTGAAAGGGGAGAATTAAGTCTTTAGTTTTTTAAACCCCTGAAAAGAAGTTAGCATGTGACCAGGTAGCACCACACATCCCAGGTCAGGGCAGGCGTTACCTGTTGCTGTACCTGCAAAAGGGGCACCCGTCAAGGACACCACACATGGCACTGCCCTCACCCGTCCCTAGCCTCATGTCTGTATCCCCTGGGAGGGAAAGTGAGAGAGCCAGTCAGGTTCCTCCTGGGTTGCATGTGGCCTGTTTCCTTATCTTTTCTTATCTTCCAATGTGAGGGATGCCTGATTGTGGCACCAAAAGTCCCCGTTCAGAGAAGTTGGTGCCTGTGACAGTTTTCTGAGGTCTCTAAAAGCACCGGTGAGCCTTTGGGAGATAACTCTACTTGGGCTTGTATAGGGCTGGGGACCAGAGCATGGGTGTCAGCTGCCAGCACCATGGACCCCTCTTCAGTGGCTCACGGTCATCACAGATGCTGTCACAATGGTCTGAGTCTCCTTGTGCATTTATAATAAGTGTGTTCAATAGGATGCACAGTGGCTCACACCTGTAATCCTAGCACTCCGGGGGGGGGTGGTGGGGTGGGGGGTGGAGGCTGACGCAGGTGCATTGCTTGAGTTCAGGAGTTCAAGACCAGGCTGAGCAAAACTCCAGAAACACTAGCTGAGCGTTGTGGCAGGCACCTATACTTCCAGCTACTCTGGAGGCTGAGGCAAGAGAATCACTTGAGCCCAAGAGTTTGAGGTTGCTGTGAGCCATGGCGATGCCACAGCACTCTACTCAGGATGACAGAGTGACGCTCTGTCTCCAAAAAAAAAAAAAAAAGAAGTAAAAGAAAAGAAGAAAAAATAGGTTTGTTTAAAACATGCACTTTCCCTAGAGCATTAACAAACTATTTATTATAAAAAAAATAGTTTTATCCTTGCTGCAAATCTTATCACATGTACAGGGTCAATATAACAGTCATATTTAATTGTGTGGGTATTTTCCATCTTAGCAAAACATTTTCTCCATTTAGCTAATGCTTCTCCTGGCAAGATGAGCAGGAACACCCCCACCCTGGCCCTCTACTGGCCCGTGGGTATCCATGCCCGGCAGCCTGTCACCTTTTCTTTCCAGAATGAACAGTCAGGGGCTTCACTTTCGGACAGGGTGGGATAGGGTCCAGGTTGTAATCACTGTTAGCTTTGTACTTGAGATTGAGACATAATTTTCTGACTACAGTAGACTTTAGAAAAAGTGTTACTTAAAAAACAACAACAACGGAACTCCTTAATTACCTTTGGAGGGTGCTTGGGAACCAGCTCATTTTGAAAATTGGTAGTTAAAGAGAAGCTATCAAACATTTAACCTTCCTTTCCTTGTACAAACCGTACCTCAGGGTTTCCAAACAGAGGAAGAGGGAAGGTTTTATTGAAATAGGAATTCCGGCTAATAAACATTGAAAATGCGATACGGTTAAACTATTGCCTCTTTCAAAGCCCTAATAAATGAATGGCTGGCTCTTGGCTCTGGTGACCTGCATTGTCACCAAAGAGATGTCCACCTGTGTCCTCACCCAAAACACATGATGCCTCTCAGCCATGTCCTTGCCAGAAATCAAAGCACGATCAGACCCAGCCTCAGATCCGTCACACAGGGCCAGAGCCACCTATGCAGCCATGCCAGAGGGGTCTGCAAACTCCAGGGTGGGGGAAGTTCTGCTGTGCAGAAATAACCCCAGTCCTTTTCAAATGGATTGCAAAAAAAGGGACAAAGAACTTACCTTGAAGAACTGAAGACACGTATTAAACAAACATCATTTGCCTTTTTGGGGGATGCTGATTCAAACTGTAAATCAGACTATAAAACAAAATTAAAAAAATTCACAAAATGTATGACAAAGAGATTTGTGACATTAAGGAATTATGGTTTGCAATGCTGGTGGTTTGAAGTAATTTTTTAAAAAGTTCTTATTTTAAAGATGCATACTGAGATACTGATGCAGGAAGTGGTGTGTTTTCTGGGGATACCTTTAAAATGAGCCAGTGAGGGGAGGGATCGGTGTTTGGATACAGTTTGGGGAAGGAGTTGGTAACCGGAAGGTGGGTGGGGTACCTGGTTTCTCCTTCACAGGATGCCTTGTTCAGGATGCCCAAGTCCTGCAGCACAAGCCTAGGCTGGCTGGGGCTGAGGCCTAGTGGCCGCAAGCTATTTTATCATATCACATGAATTACACAATGGCATTCCCCAAAGCACTGGCCTTTCCCCTCTGGCGGTTATCTCCCATGACCTAATGGCTCAAGACTTGCCTACCCGTCTCCAGGGTGGCCTTGGACTCTGGACATCTGGGCAGACGCTCTCTCAGCAGCTCCACAATGTATCTTATTGATGATGTGTTTCACCCCAAACCTGCTGAGTTCTCAGCACAAAGTTCACAGGCTGTTTTTGAAAATGGCAACATTTGCTTCATAAAGCCTTTAAAAACAATCATTCTGAATAAAGGGTTGTTTAGTGCTAGCCAGGTGCATTCTTACTCGCCCCCCCCCCCCAAAATCCCTCCCCAGAGGGATCACCCTTGATGTGATTTGCTTATGGAAAGAAGTAGGGCCAAGGCCCTGACTCTCTCAGTAAGGGCAGGTTTTTTTGTTTTTGTTTTTGTTTTTGAGAGACAGAGTGTTAGTTTGTCGCCCTCCGTAGAGTGCTGTTGTGTCACAGCTCACAGCAACCTCCAGCTCTTGGGCTTAGGTGATTCTCTTGCCTCAACCTCCCGAGTAGCTGGGACTACAGGCGCCTGCCGCAATGCCCGGCTATTTTTTTGTTGCAGTTTGGCCAAAGTCAGGTTTAAACTGCCACCCTCAGTATATGGGGCCGACGGGCGCCCTACTCACTGAGCCACAGGCGCTGCCCAGTGACGGCAGGTTTTAACTCAATAGAATGAAAACTTCAGAAAACTGAAGACAGAAATGCACTTGGAGTTGGATGAGGTACTGAGCTCCTCTTTATTGGTACTATTCAGACAATAGAAGCAGGCTGCAGTGTTTGTTCCCAGGGTCATCCGGAGGCTGAGTGAAAATGCTGGCAAGGGATGCTGTGAAGAGGCCAGCATTGTACTACTGTACAAGTGACAGGGTTGTTAGCACAAAACAAGCTGATGCACAAACATTTTAGGTCAGTGGATCTTAGAATGTGATCCCACATCTGCAGCAGCCACATAAATCTGGGAGCTTAGACGTACCAACTCTCTGGTCCCACTTCACATCTATTGAATCAGAAATGTTGGGGTGGGGCCCCCAACCCTCTGCTCAAACAAGCCCTCCTGGTGGTTCTGATGCAAGCTGAAGTTTGTTGAGCCTGTTCTAGAAGGAAATTTCTTTTGCGGGTGGGGCTGCGGCTCTGGGCCACCTGGGGGGTCCTGTCGGCTCAGCAGCTCTGGCGGGCCTGTCACTCACGTTTTCCTTCCACCTGATAGCCGTCCATTCCCTGATGCTGTTGTGCTTTCCATCCTGAGTGCAGGACCTTTGGGTTTTCTCATTCATGCTCCAGAAAACCTCCCTACGCCAGATTTCTCAGCATCTCTGCCGAGGAAGTGCTTCAAGCTTCTCAGCAGGAGGCAGGGACAAAACAGTGGAAGTCTTCAGGTGGAAGTCAGACACCTGGAAGGGAAGTACTCATCTTTACAGGAAAATATCCACAGCATGCGAGCTTCCTCCTACCTGGAAGGGGTCCTCCAAGGCTGTGCTTCCTGTAGGAACATGAGGCATGTTAGGTGTCAAATGGAGTCACACAGTTAAAAATTACACATGGACTTGGCTGTGATCATGACGCTTTGAATAATGCTATAATGACAGGTTTATTAATTGGGGACATTAGAGGTGGCAAGCTTTTGAGATACTTAAGTGAATAAAAGATTAATTATCTACAACTTTACAGATTAAGTTGCAGTTGATCCTCATTAATGGTTCGTTCTGTATTTGCAGATTTGCTCACTCAAAAAAAGTATATTTGTAACCCTGAGATCAATGAAGCAGGAGGTCTCTGTGGTCATTTGAGGATACGAGCAGAATGGCCCCAAGTTGGAATTGCCAGGTGCCATGTTCTCTCTGCCTTCTTTCCCCTCACACTGTAAACAGCTATCTGTTTCACGGTCTGCTTAGTGCCACATTGTCCCCACTTCTGCGCTTCTGTGGGTGATTTTGCTGTTTAGAATGCCTCCAAGTGTGGTGCTGCGGTGCCGGCCAGCCAGAGCCTGCGGAGGCTGTGGGGTCCAGCAGACAATTTGCATGTGCTGGAGGGTGAGCTCCAGGGTGGTGGGCTGTGAGTGCAGCACTGATGAACGCACAGTGCCTGTCACGTAAGGTGTCTTTAAACAGACAAAAGTAGTTGTGTGTTGATCAGTTGAGGAAAAGGTGGCCAGAGGCTCAGAGGAACCAAGCCCTGTCTTCCCTTAGAGGCAGAAGCTCAGAATTGTCCACATCAGTGTTCCTGACTATAACTGTAACTGACGAGGTACTGATTGGGGGTCTTTACAGACTGCACCATTGTCAATCTGGGACCCTTTTCCTGTCCTGGCTGTGTGAAGAAACAGAGAGCCCAGCCCACTTGCTAGCGGTTTTCCTGTGAGCCTGTTGTGGTACATTTTCCTATGAACCTGAGAGGCAGGGAGAAGTGAGGCCAAGGCTGGAAGATCCGTGGAGGAGGGCTTACGGTCTTGGATGTTCAAGTATTAGGTAGGAAAGTTGATTATCCCCCGGAGAGGACCTGGCCTGCCTTCTGGGGCTCTGCTCACTAAATGTAGCCTCTCTCTGCTATACCAGGTACTCAGCTGCCTTATCCACCAAGTGGGGATGACGAGGCCCCTGCCTCGCTGGACTGCTGTAAAGATGGAGAGAGGACGCACGTAAATCTCAGTGCATTGTGTCGGCAGATTGAGTGGATTCAGAACAGTGTGGCTGTAAACATGATTGTTACCACTGTGATTACAGCGGTAGTGAGAGGGGTGACTACTGCTTGCCTGTCACGTACTACAGATTTGCTTTCACAGCCAATCAAAGCTCAAACTGATCAGAACGTATAGGAGGTTATTGAAATTGAAATATCAATGAACTTGTGGAATCTTAAAACATTCACCTTAGTGTTCCTTTGTGTCTGCAAACAGGTGGGAGTGGCCGTCTGTCACTGTACAGCACCTGCCTGTCCTTGAGTTGAGGCCAGGGACTGGGGTTCTGCATCTTGTTTTTACATAATGTGCATCCACTTGTTCTCCTTAAAGTATAATGAAAGTTTAATGAAATAATCTGAGCATAAGAATCTTATAGATTCTTTCCCTTTTTTTTGACAGCTGCTTTACATGAGTGTGATTACATAGAAAGCTTTAGTGACTGTGCCTTTCTCAGGCTCTCAAAAACATTGACATCAGCATTCATAGCAAGAACAAATCTTTTTTTGTACCTGAGTGTCCTTGGTCTCTGCAGTATTTCATTAAACTTGATACAACTGGCATAGCAGGTTTACGAGCAGACACAGGGATCACTTGGTAACATGTAAGTTGGCACAGGAAACAGTAAGGGATTGCGGCGCCCAGCCTCCTGGCACAGGCATGCCCTGCTCACTGGGGACAGAATGAACGGGGGTAACCAGCAGAGTAGTGGGTGTTGGGAGGCCTGAAGCAGCAGTTTTGGAGTGGCCTCATTTGTTTGGTTCTTGGAGGGCAAGATGGAGTTTAATTCCAATCAGTAAGCAGACTGATTACTCAAGGGGCTCAAATGTTAATGCAGCTTTTATGAGTCCTCCAGCCAAGGCTCACCTTCCACTTCTCACTGAGCCTGTCTGTCCTTTTCCAATGTTTTCCATTCCTAGACATTCAGCATTTTGTTCCACAGTCACCATCTTATATTAACAGCCTTGCTTCTTTCTGTCCCACTATACCCATACATTTCCCCAGTGTGGGAAATAGACTCTTTTGTGGTTTTCCAGTATTTCCAGTAGGGCCGTACCTGTAGCAAGTGCTGGAAAAAAAATATCACTGAAGTTAATCTTCAGTAAATTACCTTCCTCCTAGCGGCACCTGTAGGTCCTGTGATATTAAATTATATCATGCACATAAAACCTCTTGCGACTGCCTCTGGTTTAAAGCACGTCCCCAGTCGACTTTATTGGAATTTACTAGATGGAGGAAGAGCTGAGTGTGGTCTGTTGTCCGGTGTCTTTTGCTCCCCGGTTGTTCTTCCTTCAGTATTTTGCCATGTCTGTTAAGCTGTCTAGGCCTCCTAATTACATTAACCAGTGACACCCCCCCCACCCCCACCCCCCCAGACCTACATTCAGGAAGGAGAAAGTGACATTTCACTGGGGTTGGGGCCGTCTGTGCATCACCCCTTGTGCCCCCGCTGGTACTGGCTCAGCTGTACACAGACAGGACAGCCCTCATTTCCAGGAGGGAGGTGAGGCTGGCATCTCTGGGGGCCCAGGGTCCTGGCAGCAGCATGTTCCAAACACCCATCAGGCATCTTAGCGCTCTAGGGTGTGTCTTAGATCACGCTGCCATAACCGAGCACCACAGCTGGGCGGCTTCAGCAGCAGCAGGTTATTTCTCACAGTCCTGGAAGCTGGGAGTCCGTGATCAAGATGCAGCAGGGCTGGTTTCTCCTGAGTCCTCTCTCCATGGCTTGCAGACAACCGTCTTCTGACTGTGCCCTCATCTCCTCTTAATAGAAGGATAACAACAGTCAGATTGGATAAGGGCCCATCCTGAGGACTTCCTTTTAGCTAAATTACCCCTTCAAGGATCCTTTGTCCAAATGCTGTCTCAATCTAGGCCCTGGGTGTTACTATTTCAATGTATGAATGTTGCGGGAATTATGCATTTCAATCCATAGTACATGGTGCCAGGCATTATTGGTCCTCAGGTAGGAGGAAAAAGTGCTGTCTTTGCTTGGTTCTGAGGGTGGTAAAATCATAATCTTGAAGTTACGGTCTTGATCACGGGAAATGCTGGATGATATTACAGCGAGGACTGCCTTCCACTGCTCTGCTCCCGCCTTCATCAAGCCATTCCATTGATGAATATTGATGTCCTGAGACAGGAACTGGACCAAGTGCTGGGGACCGCGGGGGTTTGACATGGTTCTTTTCTTGTTACAGGATTTACATCATATATTCTGGCAAATCCAAGGGTTTGCCCCGTCCTGAGCACTGACGCAGGGAGGGAGGGAGGATCAGAGGCTCTGCCTTCTCCTTCTTGCCCCCGTGTTTTGGACATTGTTTTTGTAACTGCCTGGACGCTTCAGGTCCCTTTAAAGCTGATAAGACAGTTTCTTTGGGGGGAAGGGGATCAAGTATGCTCAAATAGAAAAAATGGGATGGGGTTCACCTTTTGGATGTTTCTTATACTCCGGGGCGACCTGTGTGGTCCTAGAAGTCACAGGACTTTCTAGAAGTTCTACTGATGGGACGCAAAGCAAATTGCACCTCCAAGTGTTTAATCCGAGGTCACCACGAAGGATTCGGAACTGTTTAAACCATGGAGTATTTCTCACAGCCTCATTCATAAGAGGGAAAAATTGGAGACCAGATAACACTCAGGGATGGGGGAAATTAGGTTCCCTCTGGGCAGTTTGCTGCCACACCACTGTTAAAAATTACAGTGCAGAAAAAAATTTAATGATACACACATATAGCACCATTTGGTTTTTATTTATTTATTTATTTTTTTTTGTGGTTTTTTGGCCGGGGCTGGGTTTGAACCCGCCACCTCTGGCATATGGGACCAGCGCCCTACTCCTTGAGCCACAGGCGCCACCACCATTTGGTTTTTAAATAAGTGTGTGGAGAGAAGTCAGGCAGACTTCACCTGCGCAGTCCATGTTGGGGTGTGGGGGGAGGGGGAGGAAGTTCTACCTGCTTCTTTTTGTTCACCTATGTGTCTACTTTTTAAATTTTCTACAATAAAATAACTTATCGTAAGAAGGAAAGTGAGTACTTGTTTTGTATGAAGTCCCAGCAGATTCTGAGAGCCAGCCAGCACACACCCCCACCCCCCCAGTGCTAGGTAGAACCCTGTCTACAGCTGCTGCACGGGGCTCCTCTGAGGGTCTGCGCCACGTGCCTGGGGTCTGCCTCCTGCGCCCAAATGTGTGCCTATGGGAAAGGGTGGGAAGACCACCCGCTCCTCATGCAGAGGGTTTACTCGTGGTGGCCTTCTGCTGGCTAGAGATGGTCTGAGCAGCCCCGTGATCCAAAGCTTACCTCAGTGCAGACTGATTTGATCTCATTATTATTTTCTGCTCCAATTTTCACTGGACATCTGGCCTTTCTGAGAACAGAAAGAGGGGGGAAATGGTCAGGCCTCTAAGAGGCATGGCCATTCTAGACCTGGGCCACTGGCCTGGGAGGCTTTCCCAGATGGAAGCCCCAGAGTTTAGAGAATATACCTGTCACCCGATTTTAAAGTGATGCAAGGTGCCTAAGGCTCAGCTGGTGATGTCACCCTTTGGCAGAACTGCAGGTGACCTTCCACAGGGCATGTGCCTGCTGATCTCAGGCAGGTGTGGCTTCTGCTGATGAACCAGGTGACCTTGGACAGGTCAGTTATCTGAGAATCTTAACTTCCACACCTGTCAAAATGGAACATTTCAGTGAGAAATTGAATAAGACCTCACTGTTGTGATTTTTGTGGGTGCATGTGTCTTACTCGTGGCATACTGGCATTTTATTGGGATAAGACTCATTGTGTTGGTGAGTCCCAGGACGGATCAGAGGAGACGTATTTCCTCATGTTTGTCAGGGTTCTTTGTGTCCAGGGCTGTGTCCTCTTGTCTGTCTTCCCAGGGGCTCTTTTCTGTTGTCAAAAGACAGTGCAGACATAGGTGTCAGGGCTCCCTGACAACAGCCAGTCATAGGAACCACCAAGGTGTCTCAGGAGATAAGCTTTTGTCTGTGGGCTGCTGGGATCAAGGGTTGTACCCCTGTGCCACTCTGGGGCCGTGTCCATATCCCGTTCCGTAGCTAAAGATGCTAGGGGTCAGAGCTCACCAGCATAGCCTAGAGCACCCTGCTGGTGGGGACAGAGCTGAGATGTGACTGGGCTTCCTACCTCCAGGTCCTTTGCTGGGACCTCCCCGCTGTGTCCACTAGTGGCCCCTGCAGAAACAGTGAGGTGGTGGCAGACAAGTTGGGGATGCTGATTTGCGTGGTGGTTGGGAGTGGTGTGTGTGATGTTGAGTTCCATAGAAATAACAAACCATTCGAGGCTCCTGAGTGGCAGAAAACTGTGATGGTGAATGGGTTTTTGATAACGTGAGTTTCAGAAATGGTGAAGAAGTTAATTTAATGGGGAGAATGAGAAATTGAAAAGGAGCATGAATTGGGGAGTGGCCCCTTGAGGCTGTTGAAGCTATTTTGGGTGAGAAGGACCCGTCCCTGGTAGAAGTCCCTGACCAGCTCCAGAGCCTTCTGGGTGCACATGCCAGCGTCATCCTTGGTGGCCCCGTGCAGTGGCTTGGAGTCTATGCCATGGCTCACAGTTGACCACAGGAATGGGCAGAGGCTGCAGATGAGGGTGCTTGGCTTGGCTTTTCTCTTCTTTTTCCCCCTTTATTTCCTGCAGGGTCTGCTGGTAAGCTTTCACCAGCACACCTCCAGGGAGAACGATAAGGGGAGGAACTGGGCCCACAATTGTGTATTTTAAAAGATATCTTTATAAAGAAAGATGAGATCATTTTCTCTAAAGAAAGGAGGTAAGCAGGAGAAAAGGAGAAAGCTGCTGTGATACTGAATTGTCCTGCACAGTGGGAGTCCTTGGACTCATTAGTGTCATTTGCTGATGGCCATAACTTTTTGAAAGGTCTGCAAACTTCACCCGAGGAGGAGGAATGGACAGAAGAATCCTTGAGGCAGTCTGACCCCTTGTTCCCCGGGATGGTTCTGTCTCTTAGAGCTTCAGATCTGGGGAGGAGCTGGGCAGAGGGAGCTGGGGGCGCAGGTGGCAGCGCCTGTCTTGGGGGTTACGTGGCACAGGTGCCAGGCAGTGCTGGTCCTCACGAGTCCCCTGTTTGTCTCAGCACTGTGAACTGCTTCAGCTTCGGAGACCTGCTGCTGTTGGCTCCATCTTTCGTCTGCTGCCCTGGCCTCCGTTGACCGCCTCAATGGTGATTACATGATGTGCCCAGCAAAAGTTAGGGTGTGTTGAGGGGTCCCGTGTGCCAGGCCCAGAGTCGAGCCCTGCACGCACGGCATCCCAGTCACTCTTCCCGTGCTCTGCCCAACCATCCTCCTCTCAAGTGCTGAAATGGAGGCTTCTGGAGGGCAGTGCCTGTAAATCACGGGTCCTCAAACTGTGGCCCACAGGCCACATGCATTGGTGTGATTGTATTTGTTCCCGTTTTGTTTTTTTACTTAAAAATAAGATATGTGCAGTGTGCACAGGAATTTGTTCCTAGTTTTTTTTTAAAACTATAGTCTGGCCCTCCAACTGTCTGAGGGACAGTGAACTGGGCCTCTGTTTAAAAAGTTTGAGGATGCCTGCCAATGTTTAGCAAACACTTTCCGGGAAAAAGCCCTGTCGTGGGGTGTTTCTCAATTTCTGTGGTGTACATCGCTGATTTCAACCCTTCCACCTGACGCCTGGGAATCTGAAGCTGGGGGAGGTGTGCACACGGGCCCCTGGGGCCTGTCAGGCTGCTCCCATCAAGGCGGCTTCTGCACTTGCTTGTGCCTGGCGTGTCCATCCTCCTGGCCCCTGCCCTGTGCTCCCCTTCACTTTCTCTTGCTGCTGCCTCCACTAACCCTGGTTAAAAGCACAGTTGGGATCCTGTCACTCCCCTCTGCAGAAACCTCTGCGGGGCTCCTGCAGAAGCAGCATAATCCGCTAGCCCCTGGGCTTCAGGAGCTGTGGCCCGAGCCCTGCCCCTCCACATCACAACCCCTGCTGCTCCAGCCTCCACACAGAACATGCCTCTTCATTCCTCCATCCAGACTGTGCTCTAGGGAATTACTCCCCACTGCCCCAACCCCCAGGCCCACAACTCTGTGTCAGACACCCCCCAGTCCTCCTGGCCCCTCCTGAGAACTGCCCTGATGAGCGCCCCGAGAGGTGTTGTTTCTGCAGCTGGAGGTGAGCTCTGCCTCCCCTTCTGCCACTGCCTTCACTCCCTTCATGGACCTCATGTGTTCGTTTATCCTCCACCTTCAGGACGGGATTCTTACCTGTTCAGTTCAGTTCATCCTCATCCCTCCTCTCTGTCACTCTCACCATCTCCCCGTAGTGCCGGCAACAGGCCTGGCTCTCCTGGGAACCTGTCTGCAGCCATGGACATGAGGGTAGGCAGGAAGGTGTCTGAACAGGTTGGGGGTTCAGGAAACGAGCTCCAAAGGACCTGCTTCCTGTGCCGGGGGGTGCAGTCCTGTTGCTGACTGTTCCGTGTGTCCCTGCATTAGGGGACGACCTCCAGTGGGCATGAGCTGAAGGCCTACCTCCGTGAGCTCTAGGCACTGACCCTGTGTGTGGGGGGTGGGGGTGCTTTATAAGATGACAGCCTGTGAAATTATTTTTCAGTCCTACCTCTTGTGGTTTTCTTGTTGTCTTTTTGTCTAGACGTTGGAAGGTTGGTCTTATTATGAGCTTGTTGGGCCCTGAGTCGCAGGGGCACCCTGAGCAGCCCGGGAGCGGGCAGTTGCTGTCCATCCTGCCGGCTGCTCCTTCACCTGCAGGACCAAGAGGCAGAGCACATGGCGGTTTTCCCAAGCCTAGTTCTGACTGGACTTCGCTCATGGCCCTGCCTCTGCGGGCCCAGCTGCTCTGGGGCTCCCATGAGCATACCCGGGCACGGTCAGAGCCCCAGCTCCAGGGCCGCCCTCTGTGTGTGTCTGCAGAACTGGCAGCTGAAAGCCCAGCTAGCCTAGCTCTATTTAGAGCACTGCTGAGAGCCCGCCTGGAGCTGGGGCTCGTGGACGGCTGCTAAGTGGCTGTGAGGGCCCAGCACAGCTCCGGCGGCCAGTATGCAGGCCTACTAGAGCCCTGTCTGCTTGTTCTTCCCCAGTCCCCAGTCTGGGTTGAGTTCCACCTTAATAAGGCTGCGCTGTCTGCGTCACACCTTTCAGTCACAATTCATTCTAGAGCACAGGCCCTGCTGTGCCCTTGTTGGGGCTGGGGAGGTGTCATCTGAGCCAGGTGACCCTTTCCAGTGCCCTCTGGGCAGACCCTTCGCCCATCGAGGCAGGCCAGCTGGGCTGTCTTCCGACCCTCCCTCCACTCTGTTTGCTGTGCCATGGGCCCGCTGGCTGCAGGGCCAGGACTTGCCTCTGTAGCTCTTGTTTGCCGGTGACTGGGTCTCTAACTTCTTCAGTGGCTTTGCTGCCCACGCCCTGGCCCTGATGTGCCAATGTGTAGGACCCCGTGTCTACCTCCTTGGGACTTGGTGGGGGCTGTCTTCAGTGATGTGCCCGTGCTTTGTCTGGGGGCTGGCCTCAGGGCTCTCTCAGGGTAGGGCAGGCTGATAGCACAGGACGAGGTCTGCAGGACACACTTGAGAGTGGACTCAGTGCACAGAGCCTCTCCTGCCACAGAGAGCTTTCAGACTTCCTGGGACTGCCGACATCAGCACACACAGTTGCAGGTGTTCTCTGCCTTCAACTCGAAGCTGCTGCCCCTGGAGCTGGCCTTGGTGCCTTGCTCACCTGTGGGTGGGGCTTCCCGCTGGCCCCTACCTGCAATTGAGGGTGTTCCTGTTGGGAGTATTTTGGGGAGAGCTGGATGCCCAGGGCTTGGCCTGTTTTTTTTTTTCTTTTTTTTTTTTTTTTTATCACTGTGAAGAAGCAGGGAATGAATCGGCTGTCCCCAAGATGCCGCTGCCCACCTACCCGCTGCCCTCCTGGCCACTCTTTCTTGTCCTTCCTTCCTTTTTTTTTTTTTGCAGTTTTTGGCTGGGGCCAGGTTTGAACCCACCACCTCTGGTATATGGGGCCGGCACCCTACTCCTTTGAGCCACAGGCGCCGCCCTTCCTTGTTTGTAAATGCAGGAGTTGGGTTGGGCTGGAAGCAGAGACCAAAACCTTCTGTCTGTGGGCAGGGCTGTTGAGGGTGTTGGTGCTTCCCCGGCATCTTCTTGGTCCCTACAGGGGTCCTGGGAGGCTGGCGTTGTGTACCCATTTGACAGAGGTGGAAACCCGTGCTCAGCAGAGTTCAGAGCCCTGTCTGAGAACTGTGGCTGGTGAGGGCCAGATGGTCCTGTTTTGACCCCACCCTCACTGATCTGTCTGCCTCTACCATCCATCCCCTTTGTGTCCATCCTGGAAGGAGAGACCATGTGGCCTCCTGTGGACCAGGTGTCCCCAGGCCGGTGACACTGCTGTGGGGGCCCCTCCACCTCCCTTCCCTGCGGTCTTACCTGTGTGAAGAAATGTTTTTGTTAGGAAACAATTGATAAAAATGAAAGAACATAGGTGCATGAAGGACATCATTATAAGAGTGACCATAGATCTCCCTGTCACTGTAAGGGCTGTGACTGACTGTGTCACTGAGAGATGCAGTTGAACAGCTGCTGAGGGTGGGCCTGGCGCTGAGGACAGGAGGGCTGTGGTCTGGGCCCTCCACCCCTCCTTTCCCAGCTCCCAGCACTAAGTGACCGATTAAACCCAACCCCAGGCAGTTCGGGGGCCTTTGAAGTCCTCATGTCACCTAGATCTGGCCAGGAGTATCCAGCCTAGATCTCCCTTTTTGTTTTGGCCTCCAGGAAAATCGGAACCGGTTGAGCGCCTGATTCTGTAATGAACGAGGCTTTTCTGCATGCCTCTATCTCTCCAGCGGGCCATGCTGTCTTTGACCCTGTTTTTGTGTGTTCGTTTTTTAGTTCCGTTTTTGTTTTGAAATTTTTATTTAATTGTGTTGAATGGATTTGATGAGTTGTCTCCAATTCTGTTTGGAATGAGGTGGAACAAAAATGAGCTAAGGAAGGACACTGTGAAGGGGGGGCGGATTGGGGGTTTGGGGGTTGGGGTAGGACAGAGGGAAAGTGGGAGTGAGTGAGGGAGGAAGCCAGCTGGGTGGGCACCAGGTGCCTGTTGTCTGGGGTACAGAGGGGAGTGCCTGCCCTCCCAGGCACTCCCAGCAGGGTTTTTGTCCCAGCGGAACTTTTGAGAAGCTGTGTCTATGCCTGGGATTTCTGTACCCCGTGGAGGGCGGATCTCCCTGGAGGCTGGGTCTGGGCTGGTCCCCAGGAAGGCACAGCCAGCTCAGCTTCCTGATCATACAGCTCTCCTGGAGACTGCAGCGCCTGTTCCCATCCCCACAGGCCCTTGGCAGGCTGGCCCTCAGCCCCGGGCAGACGCCGTCCTGTGAGCTACGTGCAAGCATGCGTGATCACCTAGGGGCCGGGTGCACCTGCCCGCTGCTCCTGGCTGTGATCCTGGAGACTCCAATGCTCACCGGGGCGCTGCCACCTGTTGAGCTGATTTGCTGCCTCCTGTGCCCAGGGCTGCCAGGGCGTTAGCATGAAGAGGGGTGCCTTTGACTGCAAAGCAGGGGAAGGAGCCATGCAGTAGGAGGAGCTGCTTCTGGAAGGGAGAAGCAGCCCCCAGCCGCCAGCAACAGCAGCCCTGCTCAGGCCCAGCACAGTAAGTTCCCGACTCCCCGGGATGTGGCCTCTCACAGGCTGGCACGGAACACTTTGTCCCAAGCTGCCCTCCTCTGCTGGCCTCTGCACTGGCTGCTTTGCAGCTAAGTGACATTCCAAGTTACATTTACCCTGTGCTTGGATGCTGCCCATACATGATGGTACGTCACACTGCTTCCGAGGATTGTCTGCCCTGCCTGCCCCTTCTTAGAAGTTTATTTTGTGAGAGCAAAGGGGAGCATCAGACTTTATTATAAGGACACATGTCTGTTCCCCGTCACTGCTTCTGTCCCCCTGTTTGCTTTTTTCCCTCCGTCTTCTCCTTCCATATGGCCGTAAAGCAGTCCCAGCTCCTGCTAGGGACACAGGATTTTGCGAATATTTGGTTACTAATAAACAGATGTAATCGCAGTCTGAACAAGACATTGTTTTTCATAGTTGAACACTGACAGCAAAATGACACTATTTTAGTTTCCCAACCTCTGACAGTTGGTCAGGTGTATTTCATCAGGCAATTCCGATAATCTCCCTGATGATCGCTGATCATGTTTAAGGAAAAATATCAAGCTTGGCAACATTTATAATTAACTTGTTTCTAGTATTCTGGTTTTGGAAGGGAAGAATGTCTTATGAACTGTGTGACTTTGGGAAAATCGCTTATCCTGTCTGAGCCTTGCACTTCCTGATGTTAAATGGACACTGTGGTCACAGCTAATATCGTGAGGGAACTTGTGAGGAAAATACGTTTCAGGGTCCTGACCCAGGACTGGTAGACAAATAAAATGGTGGAATAAGTAGCTACTATTTATTTAGCCCCGTTCCAAGCCCTTTATGTGTGTCTCCTTAGTTAATCCTGCCAGCATTACCATTATTCTTTCTCCAATCCAGATGAAGAAACTGAGTCACAGAGAGGGTGGGTAAATTTCCAAGCTCACACAGCTAGTCCAGCGACAGACCTGCTTCCAACCCAGGTACTCTTAAGCGTGTGCGCTGAACCCCTGAGCCCTGCATGCCAGGTGGTAGGGAATAAATGAAGGGATGAACAAATGAATGCCTCTAGGTTTGTCAACTGAACATGGTTGTCTTTGATAAAGGTTTTCAATGTATTTATTCTCTCCACTTGCCTGGAGGAAACAAAAGCAAAATGTGCAGAGGTGTCCCAGCCCTGTCCCTTTAATTGCCCACAGCTCAGCAGCTGTGATCTGTGTGCCCTGTCACCAGGCCCCAGGCAGTCCCGCTTCCTTGTGGACTTGGCAGTGGCTTTTGTTCTGTTTTAGAGCTGTTTACACTGAGGGCTTTCAATGCCTGTAAGGGTAAGGGCACCGGAACAACACACAGGCCTTAACGACACCTGGAGAAACTGGGATTCTGCATACTCAGGCCTTGCTGAGCTCCTAGCCTGGTAGCCCCAGAAGGGCTTCCTTTATTTACTCTTCACCAGGAGCCAAGGAGGATGAGGGGAGGTGGGAAGTGGTTCCTGTTTGTTGAGTCTGCTCTGGCGCAGAGATCATGGGTGAGCGGAAGCAGGGGCAGTGTTGGTTGGTCCAGCATTGGCTAACCTGGGCTGGAGCCAGCATCCTGCTCCATGCCAGGGGTGAGGGGCCTCCGGGCAAGGGGATACACACACTGCTCCAGGTTCTTCACCGGAGGGGTGCTAAGGAGACCGCTTCTCCAAGAGTCGTCTCAGTGAGTTACAGGAGAAAGCATTTGCAAAGACACGTGTTACTATGGCCAGTACCTGGGTAGGATTCTGATCCCAGCTCAGTCAGAAAGAAAGCCCCATAGTTTATAGCCATGGGTATCCAAACTACCCTGCCAGCACTCACTGAGCTGACTCAAGTCCACGCTTAATCCTGTCTCCATTCAGTGTGGATGTCTTTGTACCTAAGCATCCAGTTTCCTTTATTCCACACATTATACCTGGGGAGGGGCAGAGGTAAAACGCTTTTCAGCCTGCTCTTCTTTTGGGTAAGGTTTTTGAAGTCACTTGGGTACACTGACTTTGGTTGTCCTAAAGTAAAAGCAGTATCCTCGTGCCTTTTAAAACGACCAGATGTGCCTTAGACACTCTGGGGTTAGAGGTACATTTCTTCCTTTCTGCATCCTGCAGACTGACGTGTTCTGTGGCTGCTGCTTCCAGGGCACTGCCCTGCAGGCTGGACCAGCAGCCCCCCAGCTTGATCTGAATGTTGGGCGTGTGGAACTCAGGCAGGAGTCCCCACAATCAGTCACTTCTACTCCATCTCACAAGGTGCAGTAGAGAAGACTGAGGGGGACAGGAAGGCATGAACGGGGCTCTGATTCAGGGGCGGCAGGGAGATCAGGCATCGCTTTGCTGGGAGACGCTGTCTGAGCTGAGAGCCTGAGGAGCCGTGGGAGTTAAGCAGATGAGCTTGGATCTGTGAATGCGGAGTGGTGGTACGTGCAGAGGCCTGGGAGGAGTGGCATGTGGAAGGCAGGAAAGGAGAGGGTGGGGGCACACCAGGAGGCAGGGGCCAGACCACCCAGGCCTCCAGGGGCAGGCTGAGGACCTGCCCTCACCCCATCACTGGTGGGAAGCTGGTGAAGGACTGTCCACTGGGAGCTCCGCACCAGTGTTAGGAACCCAGCGTAGGCATGGTTTGCTGCAGGCCAGCTGTCCTCTCCTGACTGCCTCCCCCTGCAGGGTACACACCCCACGCTAGGCCCACGGAGCATGTGATACATCTTGCATGTCTGCAGGATGGAGCACCCCCGCTCCCCCTCCCACGCCCACTGAGTGAGCATTTTCAGGCACTTCCCTTCCCTTCTCTTTTTCCTGTGGATCTGACAGAGTCCCAGAGAATGCATCATAGGTGCCAAGGCTGCATATACCCACACCAGGCCCTGTCGTGAGGGTATGACAGGCCTGTGCTGCCTTTATTTCCAAGGTGAACATGTTGGTGAGGCTGCTATAATTACCAGCCCATTTTGTGGATGAGGAGCCTGGGGTACTGAGGGTGAGGTGCCCGCCTGTAATCAGTGACCGTGCTGCTGGTGAGTGGTGGGACGCAGGTGCAGACTCGCCCAACACCCCGGTCGCAGGCCTCCCACCACTTACTCTCCTGCCTTTTGTGCACCAGGTGGCCCCTGTCTCCAGGGGCTGGGACCCTGTGTAGCGTTTGATTTCTGGAGGGAAGCCACTGTATTCTGGGTCACTGAGGGGCTGGGGGAAGCTGACCTTGGCCATGTGTCATCAGGTGGGCCCTGCGCTGGTGGGCCTCTGTGAGGCCCCTGGAGGGTGGGTGTGGGTGAATGGCGTGGGTGGTCCGGCCTTGCCCACTGCCCAGCTGCATTACCACCACGGCATACTTAGAATACCTTCTGCAGATGGCCCTCTGGGGGCAGTGTGAATGGTCCCATTAGGGCCACCAGGACTAGCTACTGTGTTGTTCTTGCGTTAGATTGGTTTGAAGGGTCGCTTTTCACAGACACCTATAGGAAACACATGGTATCTGCTCTTAGATGGTTACTAGAAACCCAGAACCTCCGTGGAGACACTCACCATTGACTCTGTTTTCGCTTGGTCACTGGTAGCTGTAGGTGTGATGACAGTGCCCTGGCTGAAAGGTCATCTAGGTACCTTTTCTGTGAAATGAAGATAGTAGATAGCCTGTATCCCTTCCTGTGTCTTACGGTAAGATTTTCAGGGTGATTTTCTAGAGCGCTGCATTCCTTGTCTTTCAAAAAGTAATGAAACAACATGTCCACTAGTAATACCTGACATCCCTCTGAGAAAGCGCAGGTTGGGGTCTGGGTTCAAGGCAGTGCAGGATGTTTGCTGTGAAGGCTTTGAGTCATCCTGGTGTCGCTCCAACCCCAGCTTGCTGGGCCACACTGTGAGGGTTTAGGCCTGTCATGCTGTGCCAGGAGTGTTTTCTGCTGCCTGTGGGGCTCACAGCAGGTGGCTGCTGGGATCCCCCAGCCCCAGTGCCACTGGCTTTGAGCTGCTTCTGCCTGGACGGCACTCGCCTCTCTGAGCTCCTGGTGCTGTCACAGTCGTCCTGTGGAGACCCGCATGCCTTTGCTCTTCCCTCGCAGTTGGAAACGCTAAATAGCAGCTGCCCCAGCACAGGGAGCTACTGTGCAGTTCATCATGGACATGCCGATGGCAAAGTACAGCATCAGGCAAGGTGACAACCTGCGGTGAGCAGGGCTGCCTTGTCATAAGCATCAGGCGGGCACTGGACGTTTTTATCTGCATCCTGTGAATGGCCTCACAAGGGGGACAGCATTGTTCCGTACCACAGGTGGACCCACCAAGGCTCATAAATGCCCTGGCCCCAGATTCTGCAGCTGGCAGGTGGTGGGACCTGTAATCAGGCCCAAGTCTGCCTGTTGGGCTCTGGGCAGCTGACCCTTGCCGTGTGTCCACGGGGCTGTCTCCAGGTGGAAACTTTTGATTTGTCAAAATGATCAGCTGAGAAGGACATGGATCAAAACAAAACCGAATTCTGACCAGAGCTGGGGTGTCCATGATTACAAACTTGCCACAGAACTAACCTGCCTCTCAGGTGGGGGCTCCCAGATCCTCATGGAGGGGTGCATTGGAGGAGTTGGAACCCAGCCCACACGGGGGATGAGGAAGTCTCTCTGGGGCTTTGTGAACCTCCTGGGAAGTTCTGTTGCAGGGGGGATGGAGCCCTCCTCCTTCACCTGCTGCCCCCGGGCGCCCCCCACCCCCGCCATGGGTACTTTTGGTGAGTGTGTGCACTGCTGGCTCCTGCCAGGTGGTGGGTGGTGCGAGTGTTGATGGTGCAGCTCTAGTGAACACTGCTTTGGAAATGTTCTCTGGAAGTCAGCTGGGGAATTCCCAGGGACCTTTTCACTCCCAGGAGTCCCCAGTTCCCCTCTCCTTCCTGCATTACCCAGTTGTGCTCCCCCACGCCCTCAGCCTCAGCCTGCTCCCAAGCACAGAAAGAGGCTGAACCCCAGGCCTCCATTCTGACTGGGTCTGCCCTCTGAGAGAGAAGCTCTAGGTCACAGTGGACAACAATGTGTTCGTAGGGATGTTTGCAGTGCTGTCACCCGGCATTCTCAGCTGCCCGCTGGTCTTAGTGAATGGTGAGCTGCAGGGCGGGGCCCAGCAGGAGGAGGAAAGCTGGTGTCGGCATGCTCCAGGAGGGCACCCTGGGGCCATGTGCTATAGGGTCACTCTGTGCCCTGCAGACCTTCCCTCAAATATATGTGTGGATTGCTGACCCCAGGGTGAGGGAGGGATGACAGCAGCGTCCTGGAAAGAGGAAGGAGAGAAGGCTGGTGCAGGTGGAAGGCCTTTACCAAGGCTGCAGCTACAAAGTGGTGGAGCCCGAACTGGGCCCAGACAGCCTGACATGGAGCCCAAAGGCTTTGCTAAAAGGTTCGTCTAGTTTCTCCCAAGAAAGTGGGTCTTCACTTCTCTGCGGTCCTGTCTTCGTCCCCCCTGGGTGTAACATACTACCAAGTATCTGTTTCAATATAGTGAAATGTGTGTCGGCACTTGAAATCTCACAGTTGCCAAGTGAGAGATGGTCATATGAGTTTGTATGCTATGGCTGCAAAATTGTTATTGCTTTGATTGGTTTCAAAGAAAAAAAAAATAACCTCCTTAGCAAAATAAACCAATAGTAATAATTTCCAAAAATATGCTGAGCAGGAGAGCCCCTCTGGGCAGCTCATCTAATTCTCTATCTGAGGAACACTCTTTACTTCTCACTCATGGACTCAAGCAGCCCATGGCGGGATGGCCTCCAAGAGCTGGGTCCACAGCTATCATTTGATCAGAAGGGACGACCAGGAGGGTTAGTGACCTCAAGGAGACTGCTGGGCCACTTTGTCACAGGCCAGGATGACCTCCCGGGCCCTCCAGGAGGAAACGCCTCTGAGCAGCGGGGAGCCTGGGACAGGGCGGTCTTTGTGGGTTTACCTTTGCTGGTTTAACCTTAACCACACATTCTGCCTGTGCCTTGTCCCTTTTCCCTTCTTTTCCCTTAGCGCCTTTGGGAGTTTAAGGCTGTGATAAGTGCGTGCCAACAGGGACACAGGTGAGGGAGGTGCGGGCCCAGCAGGAGCTGGGTGGGACATGTTGCTGCCTGGATTTTTCACCCTGGAGAATGGGAGGGGACAAAGGAGGTAGTTTGTGCTCCTGTCTCACGGGAACTCTGCTCAAGAAGGACTTGGATTTGATCGCCTTTTGTGATGGGTCTGTACAAGACAGCACAGCTAGAGAAGGCTTCCCAGGATGTGAGTGGGTGGCAGTCTTTTCGCACAGCGCCGGGAGAAAGTGAGTTTGCAACACGTATCTGCAGGACTGGTGTCTTACCAGGACAAGTAGAGAGGGGGTTTTCTACACCCACCGTATGAGGTTAGGATTCAGGGTGTCTCAGGAGCTAGGGCCCTTCTTTAATAAACCTGCAGCTAGCTAGTTTTCTCAGTCATCCTTTAGCCCCACAATGTGCTATGGTGTACAAAGAGGGGGTTACATCTCTGCCTCCCGAGTGTAGGTATACTCATCCCCGAGTAACCTCTTGACAAGCACAGGTTTCTGAGACTGTCGGCAGCCCTTCAAGTTCTGCCTGGGTCTGGCTCTTGTCTCAGTTCACAGCAGAGCAGCTGGGTGTTGGGCTCTGTCCCAGTGTATCAAGGGACCTGTCTTGGGCACATTCTCTACTTCATTCCAGATTTAGACCCTGAACAATTCAGGGAGATTTCAAGGCTCATCGGATCTCAGAAGAGGCCTGGAGGTGATGGATCAGCTGCAGTTTCTGTCTCTAGTACAGGCAGACTAGCTTCTCTGAACAAAGGCTCTTAACGTCATTGTTGACCATCTGATTCAGAGCAGACCTGGCGGGATGGGTTGTAGCCCAGCTGACAGCCAGGAGGTTGGAAGGTGTCCAGAGTTTTGGTGTCAGCAGAGGTTCCTGCAACTGAAATGTTGGGATTCTAGATACATCAGTCTTACCAAATCCTCATTTCCCAACCTGCAAAATAGGGATGGGGAAGGCTGCTCACTAGGGTTTCTGCCGGGTTCTGCGACAGGCTGTCTGCTGACGGGCTGTGGAAGCTGCTGAGCCCCACGCTGGCTTTGGGGGTGGCCAGGCCTGGGAAAAGGCGTGTGGTGGACAGCAGCTGGTCTGGGGTGGGGATGCAAGTGGGTGTGGAGCTCTTGTGACCTTGGAGGGTGGTCCTGAGATGCTGTGGGTCATCGCCCCAGTTTAAGCGAGTGCAGACTCACATAGACAGTTGGCTGCATGAGCGGGCGGGGCAGTTCCTCCTTTCTGCCCCGGCTTCCCTATGCAGAGGTTAAGGAAGGAGCTCCTCTGGGCAACTCTGGGGCACCTCGTATGAAGCCTGTGCTTCTGAACACTTCAGATAAGCGGCTTGTGCAAATCTACCTTCTCTTGCCTTTTCACCATCTCAGGGGTTGGAGCCTCCATCTGGTCATGTCACAGGCTACCGTGTCCTCTTGTGAGCCTGTTGTCAGTGGATGCAATCTGCCTGGTTTCAGGTTTCAAGCATGGTGATATTGTATCAAGGTGTGTAATGCTGAGTCAGACTTGGGAAGTGTTGAAAGGACAACAGTCTGTGTGTCTGTCTGTGGCAGAGGGAGTGGGCGCTGGGTTCCCTCAGGAAAAGCAGTTCCTCTTGCATCCTGAGACCCTCACTCCTCCCCCCAGGCCTCAGGGCCCTGCTCACAGGAGGGCAACTCCACACTTGCTCATGTGGGCACACAGCATGGAATGAAATGTCTTGCCGGGTCACTATCACAATGCTTCTGTATCTGTTGAGTTATGTGACGGTGTGATCTTGGGAAAACGGAAAGCCTGGCTCAGGTCCTGTAACTACAGAACAGTTGCAGGGATTACGCCAGTGTGTGCCCGCGTTGCTGTGTTCAGGATGCATGGTCTGGACAGGGTCAGATCTCGAGTGTTTCTGTAGCACCCAGCCCCTGGCAGCTCCAACCTTCAGAGGCTGCCTGAAAGGTGGGAGTATTGATGACTTTTGGAAATAGTTGGGACTCCCTTTTTAAGCTAAGAGTCTCCCTGAAATGGGATTTGCTCTATTAAGACTGTATCTGTGCTGCTTTAATTTTAGTCTCACGAGTACAGGTTGCATGAATTAGCCTAGATAGGTTTTCAGTATATCATTTTCTTGCTGTGGTAGTGACCCGGCAAAACATTTAATTCCACGCTGTGTGCCCACATGAGTGAGTGTGGAGTTGCCCTCCTGTGAGCAGGGCCCTGAGGCCTGGGGTGAAGAGTGAGGGTCTCAGGTTTTCATGAGTTCATTTCTGTGCATTCAGTTTGTCCCTGGGGTAGCTGTATTCTGAATGATTCTTTTATACACGGTAACAATCTGTCCTCTGAAATATTAAATCAGTCACCAATACTTTTTTTTTAAGATATAGAATCTCACTTTATTATAGAGTAAAGTGGCATCACAGCTCACAGCAACCTC
This sequence comes from Nycticebus coucang, assembly GCF_027406575.1. Classification (NCBI taxonomy): domain Eukaryota; kingdom Metazoa; phylum Chordata; class Mammalia; order Primates; family Lorisidae; genus Nycticebus; species Nycticebus coucang. The sequence goes on from NC_069790.1 coordinate 8,463,364, forward strand.
CAACTCCTGGGCTTAGGCGATTCTCTTGCCTCAGCCTCCTGAATAGCTGAAACTACGGATGTCTGCCACAATGCCCGGCTATTTTTTTGTTGCAGTTTGGCCGGGGCTGGGTTTGAACCTGCCACCCTTGATATATGGGACCGGCACCCTACCCACTGAGCCACAGGCACTGTCCTACCAATACTTCTAAAAAATATTTTTGAAACTTATTTTTGCAGTTTTAATAGGAATACTGGTAATTTTCAGAGTTCCAGTCTGAGCTATGGAAGGCCTCGAGTCAGGTCTGGAGGCTCATAGGAGTGAGTGTGGTGACCCAGTAGCTTCCCAGGCATAGGGCAGGGTGGCGCAGAAGTTAGGGGTGGGGGAGGAGGGCCGGGCGTGGAGACTATGGGGCTTCACCAGGCCACGTTTGTCCTGTTGGGCAGCACCCAGTGGGGTTCTACACCATTGATGAGACATCTCTATGAATCAAATGTTTGAGGCTGACCCTGTTCTATCACTTCCAAAGGAGTGGCGGGCCAGGGAGCTCACCCAGGGACAGACAGTGAAGAGTGTGGACATGGGGACATGGTCCAGCCCCTGGCCTCAAAAGCATGTGCTCCAATTCTTTCCCTTGTTTTGAAGCCGAGATGGTTATTTTCTTGGTTTTGGAATTGTCACTAGGTTCTGTGCTGGTATGATTGAAGGGAAACGTCTGTCTTGGTGATCTCTGAACTATCATAGACTCTATCTTCTGTCCCTTCATTTCACACTGAGGGAGCCCCGGTGAACAATACCTGCTGCGTGGGACCCTAGCTATAAGTTAGGGGTGTCGATACTTCTGAGAAGGGTGTCTGTGGGCCAGTGTTGATGTACAGCAGGAGGACTGTCCCACCTGCCCTCGCTGGGGGCCTCCTGCCTGCAGCGTCACTTGATGTCACCTGACTCAGGGTGGGAAGAGCATTCAATATGCCTTGTCCGGGGATGTCTGGGTTTCCCCTCCCGTGTCTGCCATCTTTCAGGAGACCTCTTACCTCTCTGAGTCTATTTCTCTCACTTCCAAATGTTGGAGATCATTCTTACTCATAAAGTTGCTGGATGTATCCCATGAAATAGTTTCTCTAAGTAGCCTTACCACAGAGCTTAGCCCTCACATGCATGAACACACGTGCATGCACACACAGATTGGCTGTGGACAACTGTAGTAATCAACCCGAGCCTTCTCTTTCTGTTGAATAGGATCTTAAAAAAAAGAGTAGATGTAACTGAGAATTCCTGAAAGTCATCCATTAATTGACTGTTTCAAGTAGGTAACAACAGCAGTGACAGTAATAGCAGCTCATGCCGACTGAGTGGCTTCTGAGTCCCAGAGCATCCGCCCACCTTGCCCTGACTTGGGGAGGGTCTTGTTGTCTCCTTGTAGAAGCCCCTTTTGCTGCTGGTTGATAAAATTATGTCATTTGGTGACTTTAAACACATGACGTGTATATTGAGCCCCCTCTGTGGGATAGCTGCCCCTGTTCCTTCTCAGTGGGGAATGTGCCACGTGGATAGGCCAGGAAGGAAACTTGAACATGACCCTTGTTGTTACTTACAGGCTCCGAGGAGCCCTAAGCCGTCCACGATTCTGTGCTGTGACAAACCGTTGAGGTGAGTGCCCATGTGAGTAACACTTCCCTGTGCCTCTGGCCGTGGGTCAGATCTCCACTGAGAAACCTTGGACATGGTGTTATTTTACTCTGTAGTAATCTTAATTTCTTTTGTGATTTCAAACAGTAATAATCAAAGTATCTAAGGTGATACATACCAGGTTTAATATCCATTTCTAAGTGCAATCTTAAGCATGGGAAGTCCAATTTCTGAAACATGTGTGACTGCCTTTCATAAACAATTCCATTGTGGTGGCCTGATTGTATAAGTGTAACTTTGTGTGTGTGTGGGGGGGTGTTCCAGGGTGAGTAGAGCACACTGGAGCCTTTGAGCAGGTGCCTGGAGGGGCCTCCTCCAGCCACCATCCAAAATGTGCTTCCTCCCAGTTGCCCCGTGCTGGCCTCGAACTCTGATGCAGACCTGCCCCTGCTCTGGACGGAACCCCAGGAGCCCCTCCCGCTGACTCCCTGCGTCCTCCTCCTTTTCCATCCCAGCCCCTGCATTGCTGCTCTGAGCTGATTTTTCTCTTTGTATCTCCTCCTAGTAGCTTTTGGTACCAAATCGTGCCCTGCAAGGAAATTTAGACTCATGCCCTTGTGCAACTGGGAAACAGTGTAGAGAATGTGTGGTTGGTTCCACAGCCTGCCTCTCCAGGTGCTGTGGGTGGACGCCCTCTCTCCCCTTTCCTGGTTCTTCACCTGCGTTTGCTGAGCACCCCGCGTCCTCTCTTGTAGGTCTGCCGTCCTGAGCCCCGCCATGGAGGAGGGCCACGAGCTGGACCTCACCTACATTACGGAGCGCATCATCGCAGTGTCCTTCCCCGCCGGCTGCTCTGAGGAGTCCTACCTGCGCGCCCTGCAGGAGGTCACACGCATGCTCAGGTCCAAGCACGGGGACAACTACCTGGTGAGTGCGGGGTCTGGCTCTCATCAGCCCGTGCCCAGGGAAGCTTGGGCAGGCCCGGTAGTGGGCGCTGTGCAGAAGCGTCCCTGGCGCCTGGACTCACGCGGTGACCCGCAGTGGCGCTGGTCCTGCGCAGCCTTCCTGCCGAGTCCCCGTGGAGCCGCGTTAGGCCTCGCCCTAGGCAGCTGTCGGGATGTGACCGCTGCCACGGTGATGGCTGCTGCCTCGTCCTGCCCTGAGGGGTGTCACTCATCAGTAAGCATGGCTCCATGATGCCTCAGGACGTGGCCATGGCCAGCCACCCCTATGGGTCCCCTATGGCATCCTTGGTATCAAAAGGCAAACCTGTGACTCTCCTGAACAAGAAATTAGGAAGACAAATAAGGTGGGTGTCGGAGAAACCAGGGGCTGCCCTGGAGACAAGTAGACAGCTGGGCTTTCCAAACATACCAGTGGTAGAACCTCCACTTGATAGCCTCTCACTAAGTCTGACCCTCCGCCAGGCACTTTGTTTTCTGTTCCTGGGCTGCTGGCCGGTATAGAGGCCTGTCTCCTGGCACCTTCTCCCCATCTGCCTCCTTATCTCTTGTGGATCCTCTCCCATGACTAGACTTGGGGTGGGGGAAGTGTCCCATGTGGCAGAGCGGGAAGTGGCCTCTGGCTTCAGAGCAGCCTTGCAAGGCTCAGTCCTCCTGCTCCCTCAAAAGCCAGACTTGGCTGTGCCCTGGCCCTGGACAGGGAAGGGGTGTGCGAGCCCTGTCTAGTGGTCACACTGTCATCAGGGTCCTCTCTCCCAGATTCCTCCCTCTAGCTCAGAGGAGGTCTGCTCTGCAGGACCATGGTGCCCTCCTTTGGAAACTACGCAGGGCTGTTCAGCATGTCCCAAACCTCCTCTCTGGCCATCCTGCCCTGTCCCCAGGCCTACCTTGTGCAAGGAGACCCTGCCCAAGGTCCCAGATGGCACTGGGCTGGGTCTGGGGCATTTCTTCCTCAGACTGTGGGGCCTTCTCAGGACCAGGGTCTGCCTCCTGCAGTGTGGCCAGGGCCAGGGTCCACTACTTGTTTTGGGACAAGGACCTTTTTGAAAACCTTGACAAAAGACCCACATGTGTGTCTTGTGTAGGTCCTCAGTTAAGGACCCCAGGGAAGGCTCATCTCGGTTTTTACTCATCCAGTAATTAGATATAAAAACCAAATGGTCCCCAATCCCACAAGCTTTTTATGGATGATGTTCAGGGTGACGTGTCTGTTCTTGCTGTAGGAAGGTCAGCTGCACCCTGATGTTCTGATGGGGCTGGGACGGGGACAACATTCAGTAGGCACAGGAGGCACCTAGCGCCGGGTTAACCATGAAATGTGGACCCCACATCAGGGCAGGGGCAGCCCCTCCACTTAGGAATGGGCCTCAAGGGGCGACCCTGACCAGCCCTGTTCTCCTGATCCTCACGTCCTGTCTCTGCAGAGAGAAGGGTGTTCAGTTAATTGTTAAGGCCCCTTCCTGCTGGAGCATTATTCTTTTCATTTTGTTTTACTTGAGTATTTAACAAGCAGAAAACAGCTCTGATTTTTCAGTAAAGTTAGGACATGGCTCTTGGCTGGCCATGAACCCAATCCTTTCTAGGCCTGGCCTGCAGCACCGTAGAGGAGGGACTTTTCCTGGCAGGTCTGCCTCCTGATTCCATCTGTGCCTCTTGTCCTCAGCACAGGTGTACTTTTTAGGAGCAAGACCAGGGAAAGTATGGTTGTGTGTGTGTGTCTCTCTGTGTGTGTGAATGCATAGATACATATGTATACAGAGGATGCCAGAAAATGTGTATACATTTTCAGAAAGGAAAAAACTATTAGAATTGTCATACTCAACATACAGCAGTAACGTTAGTTATCTTGGGTGTGGTACCTCGTATTTCTTGTAAGTGCAAAAGTCAAACATGATGTGAGTATTGCAATTTTAATACCCTTTTTTCCTTTCTTAAAATGTGTATACATTTTTTGGCACTCTATATTCTGTACGCTAGAATATAAGCATAATAGTAAGTCATCGGAATAAAGAATAGTAACATGGTAACTTGCCTGTTTTAATGCTGGTTCTATAGAACTTATGTAGAGTTTGTTTATGAAGGATTCAGGATGCCACCTTGATCTTTAGGGATTTTGATTTTTGTTCTGTGTTGATGTACCTCTCTACTCAATCTTTACAACAGCCCATACCTCGACGGTAAATAGTGTCTAAATATGGAATTGTATTTTCTCCTTTCAGCTCTAGAGTTGATGACTTGTCTAAAAAAATTTCCCCCCCTTCTTTGTAGGTGTTAAACCTTTCAGAAAAGAGATATGACCTTACAAAGCTGAACCCAAAGGTATGGACTTTATCCCTTTATATTCTGAATTTTGTTAAATGTAAGTAATACTCTGCTTGTGCAAAAGTAGTTAACTAGTCTCCATAAAGGGTATTAGGAATTATTCATATCCATTGGTTATTTTCTTACATGAAAACTTTTTTTTAGCTGCAAATAATTATAAATTCATAGGAAGTTGCCAAAACAATGCAGAGATTTCATGTATTCCTCCCTCAGCTCCCCCAAAGGTTAAGGTTTTGTTAACTAATAGTAAAATATCTATGCAGGAAATTGTTACGGTCCACGGACCTCGGTCACATCTCACTCGTTTTGCCTAAGCTTCTGTGTGTGTTTGTGTCTGTGCCACTTCATCTTCTGTGGAGAGTTGTGTAACCACCATGACCCAGATAAAGAACACCCCAGCACCACAGGGGTCTGCTGGTTCACCACAAGGTTCTGCTACCTTAATAGTTTCCAGTAGCAAAATTTGGGAGATAATTTTGAAGACTGTGTAAGCATAAGTTATGGTATATAGATGTATATATTTTGTACGTTGGAATATTTTGCAGCCATTAGAGTAAAAGAAAACTAATGTGGTAAATTGCCTATTTAATACTAGTTTAAAAAGTAGAATATAGAATTCATGGCCAGGCACGGTGGCTCATGGCTATAATCCTAGCACTTGGGAGGCCAAGGTGGGTGGATTGCCTGAGCTCACGGTTCGAGACCAGCCTGAGCCAGAGCTAGAACTTGTGTCTAAAAATAGCTGGCGTTGTGGCTGATGCCAGTCGTCCCAGTTATTTGGGAGGCTGAGGCAAAAGAATTGCTTAAGCCCAGTAGTTTGAGTTTACTGTGAGCTGATGCCATGGCACTTTACCAACGGTGACAAAGTGAGACTCTGTCTCAAAAAAGAAAAAGAAAAAAAAAAAGGAATATAGAATCTACGTATAATAGTATCTCAGTTATGCTAAATGGACATAGAAACCTGGAGAGTCTCCTCAAAATGTTGCAGTGGTTCAGTAACTTTCTATTTCCTGGCAGTTTTCCGAGATTTCCAACCATTTTACGCTATGTCTACGACCTTAATAATAAGAGGACCTCTGAATCCTCTCCACTTAGAAAAAGGAAATAAAAGGAAAGAAAGCCCCCTGTGTGGCCTCTGTGACACCCTGGACGAGATGCTTGGAGCTGCTGTCCCTGTGCACAGAGCCAGCACAGCCTGATCACGTGACAGGGGTTTCTTTTGTCCATGCAGCAAACTGAATCGAAGTTTGAAGGTGCTTCCTCCTTCAAAGGCACATTCCTGTCTTTTAGGGAGTTTGCTGTCCTTTGTCTTGAAGGTGTCATCTGCACAGCGTAGGGGGGAATGGCCAGCTATGTTCCCCAGGCTTTGATTTTTAGCCTGAGTGGAGCGATTTGGGCCGCAGCAAAGAGTCCCGTCTCAGGTCTCTCTGGGCTTCAGGCCTTCCCCATACAGTCCTGCACCATGCGCAACTCTCCAGAGACCTTTCTAGACTTGTCACTCCAGCTGCAGTGGAGCAAGTGAGCCCTTGGAAGAAGCGGTGACACGTGTGGACAACATAACACTATATTTTTTTCTGTCCAATGAAGGGGCTGGCTGTGCTGCTCCTAGTGTGGCAGAAGAGACTCACACTGTGTGGTTCTTTAGTCCTCAATAAAAGGTGTTGATAACGAGCGAGGTCATCATGAGATGGCCCAGAGGGCTTCAGGAACTGGGAACTGAGGCCTGCCTCTCCCTTGCAGATCATGGACGTGGGCTGGCCGGAGCTGCACGCGCCGCCCCTGGATAAGATGTGCACCATATGCAAGGCGCAGGAGTCCTGGCTGAACAGCGACCCCCAGCACGTGGTCGTCATCCACTGCAGGGTGAGCGCCCCGCCTCCCACGCACCTGGGGTCCGGGGATCCGGGGTCCTGGGAAATGAGGGCAATGAGATGGAGACCAGTGCTAGTCCCATGCGGAGCTGGTAGGCCTTGTCTCCACGATGCCTTTTGGCTAGTGTGAGGTGTTCCTAAGGGGTTCAAGTGGGTTTTCCTACTTGCCCTTAAAACCAGACAAGCAAACAGAGTTACCGGACTTCCCCTAGTTTGGCCTTAGAATTTACAAGATTGAGGATTTTGAAACTAACATCAGATGGTAAGGAGAGCAAATCCTTTTGCTTATATTCATTTTTGTTTCTTGTAGAAAGTCACTTTTTGAATGGATGGCACCAGACTGGCTGTGTCATCTTAGGCTGGTAATCAGTTGTGATGGTGCTGATCCTCTTGCAGGGAGCATTGGTCTTTCCTATGCATCTTTACAGGGTGGCCGGTGGCCCAGCCACAAGGTCCGTGGGCTACCTTCATGTTTCCTCCTTTGCCCTCATGTGATCGCTCTCTTTAATGCCCTCAGCCGCCTGTGCTGCCCCTGAGTCCTTAGAGGAGACTGGTGTTGGAAGGCTGCCTCCTTCCATGAGGCACTTTGTTACATGAGAACAGCTTATCCCAGACTCCTTGAGGAATCCTTTGAGAAGGGACATTGCCAGTGAGCAGGGTCACCATCCATCAGGGAGCAGCCCACAATTTTGTACGTTAGACACTGCATTCTTGGGATCATACCAACATCTAGGAATGTGGACATTTCATGGTAAAAGTGCCCATTTTCCTCCACGTTGCCTTTCACATTCAAAAGCTGCACAGAAATCATTGTATTATGGAATTCAGCTTAAAAGAAACTTCTCTTTGGGCTCCTGGCATTTGGTCCAGCAGGTGCACACAGGTGTCATTTCCTTCTCTCTGTGCTGTTTTGTCATACCTGTCTTGAATATGTTTCCCTCCATAGACAGATACATCCATTAGTACGCTTACCAAATTGCCCATGTCAACCTGACCTTTCACTGTTGTGTTAAATAAGGAGTCTCCGCCCAAATCAGTGTTTTAGTGCAAACTAAATTTAGAAAGAGAGTAAGAGACTTTTTAACAAGTATAATTCTTATAAATTAAAACAAACTAAGCTCTTCAGGCTTGACCTGGTGATTTTGACACAGTGTGCCCAATGCTGATGGGTCACCATTGACCAAGATCACTGAACAGACCAGTGGATGCTGCACCTGGGCTCTTGTGAGACACGCAGCCCTGCTGCCAGCTGCGTCCTCAAAGGATACTGGGCTAGTACCACCCTTAGCCGTCCATTTCTTCTTACTTGTTCAGTTTTTTAAATGAAATTGAAAGAAATTAGAAATTATTTAAAGCCCGTAGGTCCCAGTGATGGAATCATCATCTAGCGATTTCTAAACTGCGTCCTTTCCTTAGGCCCCTCCGTCTCTCCGGACACAGCTTGTTAGTGGACTCCCCCAGGAACATGTTGAAACTTCTCTGAAATGATTTGCGCTTCACTCGTCCTGCTCTGGTGTCATGTAAAACCGTTTTTGAAATGCTTAGAAAACGTGCCATGAGGGATAAGCCCTCTTTGTATTTGAAATTGCTGATGTGGACATTAGCAGAAGTTCATCATCATCACCGTGGGGGTGAAATCGCTGACATTTGCCGAAATCTGCCTGCTTTGCAGAATGTGTGTTTCCTTCCACACATGCCAGGAATTGCTCACATAGCTGGGCCTGTCTCAGCCTGGGCAGGAGCAGAGCAAGGGTTGGTCCTGCCATGTGCCCACATCCCCCGTGTGACGTGGAGGGTCATGCTCACGGGGGTGTGTCCTGTTCCTCTAACCCACCCACCCCTAGTTACTGACTGAGCAGAAATAGCCTGTGTGGTCCTTTTGAGAAATTTCATCTACACTACAGCTTTTGTTTGCTGAAGAATATTCACAGCTAATTGTATAATCAGTGACTCTGGGATTTTTGTTTAAGAGCAGCTCCAAACTATTCAAGTCCAAAAGAATGTTGCTTACACTAAAACACAAATGCCCACCAGCCAATTGTGCCCACTACCTGTTTTCCTACAACCTGTGAGCTGAGTTGCATGTATGGGGAAATTATATGAAGTCCAAATGTCAATGTACGTACATAGAGTTGGGTTGGAACCCAGCCCCCCGTTTGTTTACATATATCCCTGGCTGCTTCTGTACACACTGAAATGAGAGGTTTGAGTATTTGCAACAAGACCTGGTGGCCTGCAAAACCTGAAATACTTATGATCTGGATCTTTTAAGAAAAGACGTCATATTCAGGCTAGTGCTGGCCTTGTAAAATGACTTTGGAAGTATTTCCTCCTTTTCAATTTTTGTCTGGGAGAGTTTGTCTTAGTCTGTTTTCTGTTGCTTGTAACAGAATACAATAGAATCTCCTGTAGTTGACCACCTCCCTACACTGATCACTTCTGTAAACTGATCCAATTTTCATAGACCCAACATATACCACAGATGTTATCAGTTCAGTAGGCCTAGGTCCTTATGTTGACCACTCTGTATGTGGGCCAGTTTGTTATAGTTCCTTGGGTGGGAAACTTACAGAGGTTCTATTGTGCATGAAACTGGGTAATTAATTTCTAAAGGAGGGGAATTTACTTCTTAGACTTATAGAGGGTGAGAAATTCAAGGTCAAGGAGCAGCATCTGGTGAGGGCCCTCTTGCTGGTAGGGACACTCTGCAGAGTTCCAAGGTAATACACAGCAAGGGGGCTGAATGTGCTAGCTCAGGTCTCTCTTCCACCTCTTACAAAGCTACCAGTCCCACTCCCATCATAAGGAATTAGTTCTGCCCTAATCACCTTTTCAAGTCCCAATCTCTGGCTGAACACAGTGGCTCACACCTGTAATCCTAGCACTCTTGGGAGGCCAAGGCAGGTGCATAGCTCGAGCTCCAGAGTTTTCCAGACCATCCGGAGCAAGAGCCAGACCCTGTCTCTACTAAAAATAGAAAAACTAACCAGGCGTGGTGGCAGGCACCTGTAGTCACAGCTATTTGGGAGGCTGAGGCAAGAGAATCACTTGAGCCCAAGAGTTTGAAGTTGCAGTGAGCTGTGATACCATGGCACTCTACCAAGGGTGACATAGTGAGACTCTGTCACAAAGAAAAAATGGCCCCATTTTGAAACCACCACATTGAGGATTAAATTTCAACATAATTTTTGGAAAGGATAAATATGCACACCGTAGCAGAGTTTGAGAAGGAGTTTTGAGAAGAATTGATGTCCGTTTTCCTTGAATGTTTGGTAGAATCACACCAGTGGAGCCATCAAGGTCCTGTGCTTCTCCCTGATGGGAGAGTAATTATTGATTCAGTTTCCTCACTTGTTATTGGTCTATTCACATTTTCTTTCTTTCTTTCTTTTTTTTTTTTTGAGAGAGTGTTACTTTGCTGCCCCTGGTAGAGTGCTGTGGCATCACAGCTCACAGCAGCCTCAAACTCTTGGGCTCAAGTAATTCTCTTGCCTCAGCCTCCTAAGTAGCTGGGACTACAGGCGCCCTCCACAAAGCGTGGCTATTTTTAGAGATGGGGTCTGGCTTTTGCTTAGGCTGGTCTTGAACTCATGAGCTCAGGTAGTCCACCTGCCTTGGCCTCCTAGAGTGCTAGGAAGTTAATAGTTTCTATTTCTTTAGGATTCTGTCTTAGCAAGCGGTATGTGCCTAGGAATTTATTTGCTTTTTCTAGGGTGTCTAATTTTTACTGGCATACATTGTCATAGCAGTCTCTTGTGATCCTTTGTATTTCTTTGGCATCATTACGATGACTTCTCTTTAATCTGATTTTATATGAGTCTTCTTTCTTTTTATCTTAGTCTGTCTAAAGATCTTTCCAGAAAACCCACTCTCAGTTTTGTTGATCTTTTCTAGTCTCTATTTCATTTATTTCTGCTTTGATCCTTGTTTTTTTCCTCCTTCTACTAATTTCAGGTTTAGTTCTTTTTCTAGTTCCTTGAAGGGCAACATTAGGTTTTCTATTGGAGAGCTTCTTCTTTTTTGACACAGGCATTTAGTGCTATACACGTACCTCTTAGAACTGCTTAGTCTGATATGGTGTGTTTCTGTTTCTGTTTGAAGCTATTTCTGCATTTCTCTTTTGATTTCTTCTTTAACCTAGGGGTTGTTCAGGAAGGCGTTGTTTAATTTCCACATACTTGTCAATATTCCAGGACTCCTCCAGGTATTGATTTATAGTTTCATACCATTGTGGTCAGAAAAGATACGTGGTATGATTTCCATCTCCTTAAATTTGTTAAGACTTGTTTTGTGACCTAACATAGGAGCTAAGTGAGAGAATGTGTGTGCACACTTGAGAAGAATGTGCTTCTGCAGCTTGTGAACCACATGTTTTGTGTTAGGCTCATACAGTGTTCAGTGTTTTCTTTTTTCTTCTTCTTTTATTTTTAAGATGGTGTCTCACTCAGTTACCCAGGCTAGAGTGCCATGGTGTCAGCCTTACTCACCACCACCTCAAACTCTTGGGATCAAGTGATACTCTTGCTTCAGCCTCTCAAGTACTTGGGGCTACAGGTGCCTGCCAGAACACCTGGCTAATTTTTCTATTTTTATTAGAAATGACATCTCACCCTTGCTCAGGCTGGTCTCCAACTCCTAACCTCAAGGGATCCTCCTGCCTTGGCCTCCCAGAGTGCTAGGATTACAGGTGTGAGCCACCATGCCTGGCCAAGTACGCTGTTTTCTTTTCTTTTCTTTCTTTTTTTTTTTTTTTTTTGTTAGAGACAGAGTCTCACTTTGTCATCCTTGGCAGAGTGCTGTAGCATCACAGCTCACAGCAACCTCCAGCTCTTGGGCTTAGGCGATTCTCCTACCTCAGCCTCCCGAGTAGCTGGGACTACAGGTGCCCACCACCATGCCTGGCTATTTTTCTGTTGCAGTTTGGCTGGGGCTAGGTTTGAACCCGCCACCTTCGGTATGTGGGGCTTGCGCCCTACCCACTGAGCCATAGGTGGGTATGTTATGTCAGTGTGTTCTGTCCATTGCCGAAACCTGGGTTTGAAGTCCCTACTGTTACTGCGTTCTTATCTCTCCCTTCAGGTCTCCTAATACTTGATGTATATATCTATACTTAGTGCCTCAGAAGTTATTGATGTCACGGGTGAATGCCACCAGCCTCTCTGTGTGCCTATTTGGCTGAGATGTTGCTGTTCCCTTGTAAGTGGATTTCTGTACAATATAGTTTTGTGCAAGAAGCATACTAGGAGCCGCATATGCCGGGATTTAGGTATAAAGGGTTTGTTGAGTGCCTACCTTGAATATCTATAAAGCATGCTCTTAATTTTTACCAGAGAGAGGAAGGCTTCTGGCTGACATTCATGTGTGATTCTGGGTTTATCAGAATTTTGGTTTGAATTTTTTCCTTTTCAAGAAGTTATAGAAAGCTACATATAAGAGACCCTTCCATTTTGGCTTTATGTCATTCTAAATCGAGAGTTGGCAGATGTTTTTCAAAAGAGCCAGGTAGGCTTGGTGCCTGTGGCTCAAGCGGCTAGGGCGCCGGCCACATACACCTGAGCTGGCAGGTTCGAATCCAGCCTGGGCCCTCCAAACAACAATGACGGCTGGAACCAAAAGAGCCAGGTAGCATTTTGCACTTTGCAGCTGCCTGGTCTTGCTGCATCTACTGAATCCTGTCCCTGTAGTGTGGGCAGCAGCTGCCTGGGGGATATGTGAAAAAGTAGGGATGGCCGTGTTCCCGGGTCACACTTCATATATGAACTCTGGAATTTGACGTTCAAGGAATTTCCATCTGCAATGGAATCTTATTCTTTTTTGATTTTTCTCCAATTATTTAAAAATATAAAAACGACTCTTAGCTCGTAGGTTGTAGGAAAACAGGTAGTGGTCAGAAGTGTAGGCTGTGGTCTACTGATTGGTGTTCCAGGTCACAGTGGTATGTAGAAGATGGCATTCTGTGGTTTGGGTTGACAGTGGCCTGTCACATAGCTTTCGTTTCTCCTGGTGGTGTCATTGGCCTCCTGTGGGGCTAGGCTTCGGGTGTGTGGGGTTGCAGTTTGAGTGATTCCTTTCCCAGAACACCTGCCTGGCATCCTGTGTGTCACCAGGGAGGGCTGTGTGCAACCCTGAGCTGGCATTCACTGCCCCGCACCTGGGTAATTAAGTCATGCTAATTGCTGCAGTTTCTGGCACAATGTCTTCCTGCCCAGCTGGGTGAAATGCGGGCCGTGCCGTGTCGATCTGCCTTCCAGGACTTGCAGTCGGCGCTCACCCTCACTGCTGGAACCTGGCATGGGGGGCCCTGTAGCAGAGGCTTCTGTTGTGTTGGGAGGTGTCTGTCCCAGAACATGGAAGCTGGGTCGGAGGAGGAGGTAACGCTAGTCTAACCTTTAGAGCCAGCTTTCTGAATGGGTGCCATGGCTCACGCCTATAATCCTTCCACTCTGGGAGGCCGAGGTAGGAAGATCCATCCAGCTCAGGAGTTTGAGACCAACCTGAGCAAGAGCTAGACCCCATCTCTAGTAAAAATAGGACAGCTAGCTGGGCATTGTGGCAGGTGCCTGTAGTCTCAGCTACTCGAGAGCTGAGGCAGGAGGATCACTTCAGCCCAGGAGTTTGAGGTTGCTATGAGCGGTGATGTCATGGTGTTCTAGCGGGGGCAATGGGATGAGACTCTGTCTCAAGAAAAAAAGCCAGCTTTCTGTCATTGTGTCCCAAGGTGAGAGTTTACCTGTTTTTTTTTTTTTTTTGTAGAGACAGAGTCTCACTTTATGGCCCTGGGTAGAGTGCCGTGGCCTCACACAGCTCACAGCAACCTCCAACTCCTGGGCTTAAGCGATTCTCTTGCCTCAGCCTCCCGAGTAGCTGGGGCTACAGGCGCCTCCCACAACGCCCAGCTATTTTTTTGTTGCAGTTTGGCCGGGGCCGGGTTTGAACCCGCCACCCTCGGTATATGGGGCCGGTGCCTTACCAACTGAGCCACATGTGCCGCCCGAGTTTACCTGTTCTAATCACATCTCTGTGCAGATGCTGGAGGCAATGAGCTCTTCTTCTGTCTTCTGCAGGGTGGGACAGGACGCATTGGAGTGGTCATATCATCCTACATGCACTTCACCAATGTCTCGGCCAGGTAGGTTGGAGACGAGGCTGGAAACGTCGGCCTTCTGCGTTGGGCTGTTGACACCTGAGACTGCCTGTGGCAGGTAGCCGTCTCCCTGGGAGTTGTCCTGGATGGCAAGGGCCGTGTCCCCTGGCCCTAGTGCCGAGGTGGTCGAGGCCTAGAGAGTCAGCTTCCACTGAAGGGTTTACACTTGTAAAAAAGACATTTTCCTGGTTGGACAGCTGTGTATGATTGAGTCTAAGTACTTCCAGGGAGACATTAAAAAAATATGTGCGATCACTGTCATTGTCCAGTAGAAATAACAGAGGTAAACACTGTTTATGAAAAGCAAAAACAAAGTTGTCTCACTGGATTATTTATACCTTTTGAATAATCAGGGTGACAGCCACTGTGTTTTGCATGTATTGGCCCTCTGGGAAGCATATCCTTTTCTCCTTGATTTTCCTCCACTAACACATCAGGAAGTTATTATTGTTCCCATTGTACAGAGGAGGAAACTGAGGCTCAGAGGGATCAGGCAGCCTGCTCTTCATCTCACAGCCTGTGAACAGGAAGCCAGGTCTGGGCTGATTCTCACCAAGTGCAGCAGTCACTGTGGGGACTTTCAGAGTGCCACTGGGGTCCCCTCAGCCAGGCACAGTGGGCACAGATCAGAGGGATCAGAGGCTCAGAGGGATCAGGCAGCCTGCTCTTCATCTCACAGCCTGTGAACAGGAAGCCAGGTCTGGGCTGATTCTCACCAAGTGCAGCAATCACTGTGGGGACTTTCAGGGTGCCACTGGGGTCCCCTCAGCTAGGCACAGTGGGCACAGCAGCAGGGCCTCAGCTCTGCGCTGGCCCGCCTGGCACCTGGCAGCCGTGGTGTGCCCTGATGTGCTTCCCAGAACACAGATCTCTGCTCATGCTGAAACTCATTTTGGAAAATGTCATCCTTTGTGGGTTTTGCGCTGCGTGTGCCCTGGCTCCTCAATGCCCGCTTTGTGAAGCCGGAGCCTCCGCTCTGTGGATATAGAAGCCTATTCATAGGAGCCGATAAACCTTTTCCTTTCTAGCACCAAGGAGTGAAATTTGACTTTCTGAATGTTTTCTCTGGAAACAAATTGGGGAGCTAGTGCCTGCCAGAGAGGAAACCCAACCCCTGAGTGAAAATCAGATCCCCATTGGTGAGAATAATCATCTGTGTGTGTCCCAGACAAACTGAGATTCCCATTCACATCCGTCCCTCAAATATGCCAAAGACGTTTGGTCGAGATTAAATTTAGCCTGGCTAGTTTGGGACAGAGACCACCCTGAGCATTTCTGCCCCAACAAGGCAGTTTTGTCTGAATTGAGGGTCCACACACTGTTACTGGGCCTGGCATTTGGGGGGAGATGCAACGTAAGAACTTAATTCATTGAGAGCACATCTGCGACTCTCTTTCTAAAAAACTCTCTCTTCTCTGAAGAGTCAGTATGTATCTCAGCTGCCGGTGACCGGCAGTTTGCCTGAACTTCTTTAAGCCTCAGTGTCCTTACCTGGAAAGTGGGAATGATAGTTCTATCTCTCAGAGTGTTGTTACACTGAAAGCACTTATGATGGAAGGTCACTCTGAAAGTTCGACCTGTTATGGCCCACGATTTCACTTCTAGGAAACACAGCATCCTTTCTGATTCACCTGTGCAAGTTTCAACTTGCCCAGCTTATCTGTGTTGCTGGGAGGGCCCACACAGATTTTATGTTTCTTACATTTTCTGTTTTTCAAAACTTCCCTAATGACCCACATAGAATAACATCAGCATTCAGGTATTTTCTGCTGTTATTAGTAGAACCAACTAAGTTTTTGGCTCAAGGGACTAACCGTGTTACGTGCTTTTCAATTAAATGAGCTGACACTGTAACTTGCTTTCCACTTCAGCACCATTTCATATGTGTCTCCCCCCAGTTCCAGTGGTGGCACAGCCCTTCATTCAGCGGATCTGATATTACATATTTAAGCATCTGTTGTCTACCCAGATGGCTTCTAGTTTTTCCTTAGAATTTCAGTTGTTTCTGATTATTCTCTACGCCAAAGCTTGCCACGAAGGACACGTTCTTATATGTACATCTTTGATCATTTCTGCAATTTTCCTTCTTAGATTATATTCCAGAAGTAATCACATGTTTAAAGGCCTTTGCCACAAGCTACACAAACAGAACAAGATAGAAACTAGAAATCACAAAGGAAGAACAGTAAAAATGAGAGTTTGTAAAGATAAAGCCAGTACCTCATGTTGATACTAGTAGTTATATTAACATGGAACATAACATCAGCCAGAATGTATTATTAGCATGTAATGAACAACAAGTTCAAGATAAATAACTACTTAAAAGTTAGTGAATAGATATTAACTACACTTTTCCACATAAAAGACACGTCTGATCAACGTGTGAAATATCCTTTGCCTAAATGGACCTTCTGTTTGTGACAGTTCCAGCAGTGAGCCCCATGCTCGGCCAGATATCAGCAGCAAGTTATCCTTTTTATGTTAAACTTAAATTACAGTGTTTTCCTTTTTCATTCTGCCTGTCCCTATATGTTTTTTTCTGGTCTTCTGCATCTCCCCCCAAAATGCCAGGACCAGTAACAGTGTGTGGACCCTCAGTTTGGACAAAACTGCCTTAGGACGTTGACAATTCTCATATACATACGGGTCATTCTTTTGGAGGAACCCATATATAATTTTCTAAGAAACAGGCCCACACGTCTATCAGATTTGAAAGAAGTGTTTGGCTCAAGTGAGGCTGAGTTGTTAAGACTTACTGCTCTCAGATTCCATGGTGTGTGCTGAAATCATCTCCGAAAAATCTGTGAATATCCTCTGAGGTTTCTAGAAAGTTTTGCTGAAAACTGGGCAGTGGGCACTGTGGAGCGTGAGTGTAACATCAAGTATGTTGTTGGCAAGCAGGATGACTTCTGTGGCAGTCACTTCAAAACATGACTGTGCAGCCCTGAGGCTCAGGTGCCTTTCCAAATCCCTCCAGGGCTGCAGCACCCTGTACCTCTCTCGAGTGTTTCTGGCCAGCCCACGTGTGTTTCAGACACACTTCTTGGGACGTAGCGAGGTGTGCACTAACTATTGTGCCCTGGGTTTGCTCCCCACGTCCTCGAGGCCTCTTGTCTCATGCACAGCCCATCTAATCTGTCCTCTTTTGTTGGGGTACCATGCTGGCCAGGGATAGTTTTAGATCCCGGCCTTCTGCCTGTCTGCTGAGAAAGCCCAGTGATTCTCCTCCCTGGGGCAGGTGTTTGGCACCTCTGGGTGTCCCACCCTTAGATGAGCTGCTGGTGTTTCAGAGGAGAGAGTCTGTACCCTGCAGGTATGGCCTCCACTTTGAGTGGAATGCAGTCCTGCAGGGCAGATGAAGGCTCAGAGAGATGGGTGGACTGTGTGTGCACAGGTGCAACCAGAGGGGGAAGCCCCTGTAGGAGCTGGTCGCTCAGAACAGCCATGGGACATACGTCCCCTGTCATGTAGCCACACAGAAGGAGCTCCACTGAGTTGATGATGTCTCTCTCTCTCTCCCTCTCGCTCTCTCTTGCTCTGCTTCCCCAGTGCCGACCAGGCCCTCGACAGATTTGCAATGAAGAAGTTTTACGATGACAAAGTTTCAGCTTTGATGCAGCCATCTCAGAAACGGTATGTATATACCCCAGAGTCAGGGTGAAAAGAGTGGATTGGTTTATATTTAAAAATGTGAAAAGAGAAGAGCCATCTCCTCTGACCTGCCCTCCAACTGGTGTCCTTGTGTTAATGCTGAACGAGAAGCTTGTTCACACTTGGAGTGAGCAGATGAGCCCCACTGTGGTGAATGTGGTCTGGAAACCCCCACACTGCTGGCTTGCTAGGAGAGGTGGGCCAGGATGCCCTCTCCTTGCCCGCAGCAGCTGGGGTCTGCCTCTCTTGCACTGAGTTTTGATTTCTAGCATTATGTAGGAACTGTTTTTAATCTGCCAGACTGGGGGTCAGTGAACTTGTAGTGTAATGGACTAGAGCAGTGTGCAGGCCATATGGGATCTATCATGGCTGTTTTCATAGGCAATATAGACATCAGTGAATGTGGCTGCATTCCAATAAAACTTTATTGACATAAGCACATTACCAGGTTCATTTGGCCAACCTGTGTACTAGCCCATCAGCTCCCGGAGGCAGGAGCACTTGTCTCTCATGCTGCCCATCTCTCCTTCACTGCGCCATGTGACCCCTGGAAGGTGCTCAGCGTATGTGTTGGGGAACAGCTGGGGGGGAGCAGGACTGTCACTTTCTGCCATCTGCCCTCCCAGAATGAGGCCAAGAACTCAAGCAGGGTCAGTGGGGTGAGGGGCAGTGAGAAGGTGACACCTGGAGCTGGGCAGGTGGTTCCATTGCATTTTCATGAAAACAGAAAGCCAGGAATTTGTACAAGAATTGCCAAGGCAATTGCCAGATGGTTCTGAGTCTTGAAGACACCAGAGTTGTAGGCCTGTGCCTTTGTCTTCTCTGTGTCAGCAGATATAGGTAGGCAGCCAGAGGTACTGGCTCCTTTTGTTTGGGGTTTCTAAGGCCCTGGGTCTTTTCTACCCGGATGGGGTGTGTAGGAGGAAGGACAGAGGTGGGCAGAGTTGGGGCAGTGGGGAAGCTTCTGAGCGACAGGCCTCATGTGGAAGGAAAGTCCCTTACAGAAACCACAGAATTTCATTAGTATTATATAAATAGCCCCTTGCTCAGTTTTGAACCAGTAAGGGTTATTTCTCTGTTGACCAGTTTCCGGAATGGTGACATTCATACAACCTTCCGCAAAGAAGATGAGGCGTGGGCAGGGACTGACCTTGGCACAATGCTTAGCCCGCATTCAGGAAGCCTGGCTGCCCTTGGTTCCTTCTTTCTGTTCTTGTTCCTCACTGCACCAGTGTCTTGTTTTTTTTTTTTTTTTTGGCCGGGGCTGGGTTTGAACCTGCCACCTTCGGCATATGGGACCAGCGCTCTACCCCTTTGAGCCACAGGCGCCGCCCCACCAGTGTCTTGTTAATAGCATTAACAGACCGTGGGGGGAAAGGGAGGAAATCACCTCATTTTATTCTGTTTTATTTATTTATTTTTTTTGGTAGAGACAGAGTCTCAGTTTACCACCCTTGGTAGAGTGCCGTGGCATCACACTGCTCACAGCAACCTCCAACTCCTGGGCTTAGGTGATTCTCTTGCCTCAGCCTTCCAAGTAGCTGGGACTACAGGTGCCCACCCCAATGCCCAGCTACTTTTTTTGGGTTGTTGTTGCAGTTTTTCTGGGGCTGGGTTCAAACCCGCCACCCTTGGTATGTGGGGCCGGTGCCGAGCCACAAGCACTGCCCCAAATCACCTCATTTTAATATGCCCAAGGTTCTCCTGTACCCATCCTGGCACTGCGCATTTGAAGCTAAGGCATTTTTATTTTTAACAGTGTAATTGAGTGGATTCCATTTTGCACTTCAAGGTTAATTTCCTTGTACCCAAGATAAGGGAAATATTCTTATTCTTTGCTGTTTTCCTGTCCCCTTGCCCTGTCTGTACCTGTGCTAGAAGATGCTCACCAAATGGTTAGGGACCAAAGAATGTGCAATGACAGTTTTTATGGGAACAAGCCCTGTGCTGGGAACTCCTCTGTCATCCTGAAGGCCCCAGGTCGGGGTGGGTGCTCTGCATGCCATTTTGGGACTGAGCTCAGACATCATCAAAGTCAAACTTGTAATAATCACTCCTGAGGGTGGTTGATTAACTTGGGAATTGTGGCCCAAAAGCTCTTTACCATCTCTGATAGGAGGTGAGGTCTCTGTTACTTTGTTATCACAGCTGCAAGCTCAGCCCACAGGGTGAAGTCAGCCACACCCCGTTGTAAGTTCCCTGCTCCCACAACCCTCCAGAAGCAGCCAGTTCAACCTGGTGTGGCCTTCTGTGCGGCTCATTACTGTTGCTGTGCTCAGGAGCCCCTGACCTCCTCTGAACTTGGAGGCCTTTCTGTTTGATAAGTAATTAAACGAAAGTCCTGGTGTAATCTCTGCTGATCGTGAGCATCAGGAAAGTGGTGTATTAAAATCATTAAAGTTACTGGCCTCCTCTTCTATCTTTCCCACTTTTCCTTTTCCTTCAAGATAGCAGCACACATTTCTTGGCCCCCTTACTTTGAGTGAATGGGGAGAGAGGAAGGTAGCTGACTGTTTCTGGGAGACCTGACATCTCCTGAGTGTCAGCTGCAAAAGTGACCCTGGGAGGTTCCAGGTGGGAGTCACCTAAGACTGCCACCCACGACTTCTGTGCACCTGCGGGTATTCCTGTGAGGTGAAGAGAAGAGACCAAGCAGACATCTTGGTGTGCAGAAATTAGGATCCTAGAAATCATCTTGGTGTTAGAGCTTTATTTAGCTTTTGATATTTCTGTCATTTTGGCATGATTCTTGGGTGTTTAAAGAACACTTGAGAGATGCGAGGGGAGCAGGTGTCAGATTATCTAAAGGATGCTGCTACTTGGGGAGCGCAGCCTCTGTGGTACCTCTGCCACTGTGTTCCTCCTGAGCAGCCTCTACACCACCTCTGGCTGTAGAAGTGGACACAGCAACTACTTCTCGTGCCCTCTCTGGTAACAGGGGCAACAAGTACAACCAGGCCACATCGGTGGAAATGAACAGTTCATGACCACGCAGTACAGGACAAGACCTGGGTCAGGGAGAGGCCTCAGTTTCCTGAGGGAAGCTAATGGCCCCTCATGGGACTTTGCAGCAGCTCTAGGCTCAGCCAAAGTCAAACTCCTCTCCCTGCCATTAGCAGGACTCCCCCTGGGCCCAGCGTCACGGAACCATCCCTGTTTGCCTGAAAATGTAAAATACACACTGATTCCACCCAGATGCCTGGGTCTGGGTGCACATCGAGCACTAAGAGTGTCCACAGGGTGAATGACCATCGCACCTGTGTGGTTCTGCAGAGTCTCCTGAGCAGATGGCCAGGTGCAGGCTGAGTCACTGTGCCACCAAGGGGCAGGGCAAGCAGGGTGGGTGGATTTCCTAGTGTCCAGGTCTGCCTGGTGCTACAGGGAGGGAAGAGCTGCCCCAGATGGGATGACTCAGGCTCCCCAGACTACTATGATTTCTCACTTTTGTTTAAAACCAAGGAGCCAGAAAACCTATGAAATCTGCAATGTGTATAATTTAGGTCATTAAAAACAGAAGATTCACTTATTCCTCTAGCTATATACAATGAACAGAGGGCAGGAAGTCTCATGGTCAGGGTAGAAAATTCCCGGCAGAGAAGGGCTATGGGACCATCTGGAGGCTCGGCTCTGGTCTGGTCACCAGCCACCAGGGCTGAACCTCGAGGGTGAGGCTCTGTGGCTCTCCTGACAGCACAGAAGAGCAGTTTGCTGCAAGGAGGATGGGAACACGAAGTGCCCCTTTTCTCACATTAAGTTGTACTTAAGCCGAAGCAAAGGCTCTTTTCTAACATTTTCCCGGAGGGTGGACTGTATCAGCAGGCTTCTTCCAGGTTTTGGGTAATGTTTAACAGAAATTCTCTATTGTGCAGTTTGCTTCCTGTACAAAGTGATGCCAGCAAAAGTCAGAGGGGTTTTCTTTTTCTTTCTTTCTTTTTTATTTTATTTTATTTTATTTTTTTTTCGAGACAGAGTCTTACTGTGTTGCCCTCGGTAGAGTGCCATGGCGTCACAGCTCACAGCAACCTCAAATTATTGGGCTTAAGCAATTCTCTTGCCTCAGCCTCCCAAGCAGGTGGGACTACAGGTGCCCGCCACATCACCCAGCTGTTTTTTTGTTGCAGTTGTCATTGTTGTTCAGCTGGCCTGGGTTGCAACCCGCCAGCCTCAGTGCCTGTGGCCAGCACTGTAACCACCGTGCTGTGGGCGCCGAGCCAGAGGGGTTTTCTTTTTCTTTTTTTTTTATAAAATTGTTTGGGATTCATTGAGAGTACAAAGAATTAAATTATACCCATTGCATTTGTAATTGTGTACTGCCTCCTCCCTGCACACCTCTCCCCACTCCCTCATTCCTCTACCCCCCACCTTGTATTAGCCCTCCTACGGCCTTCATATTAGAACTGAGTACATTGGATTCTTGCTTCTTCATTCTTATGGTGCTTTTCTACAAAGAATGTGTTCCAACTCCACCCAGGTTAATGCAAAAGATATAAAGTCTCCATTTTTTTTTAATGGTATACATATACCACAGCTTGTTAATCTATTTCTGGGTTGGTGGGCATTTAGGCTGTTTCCACATTTTGGTGATTGTAAATTGAGCTGCTATAAACAGTCTAGTGCAAATGTCCTTATGATGAAAGGATTTTTTTTTCTTCTGGGTAGATGCCTAGTAATGGGATTGCAGGATCAAATGGGTTCTTTGAGAATTCCCCATACTTCCTTCCAAAAAGGTTGCATTAGTTTGCAGTCCCACCAGCAGTGAAAAAATGTTCCCTTCTCTCCATATCCATGCCAGCATCTGCAGTTTTGAGACTTTGTGATGTTGGCCCTTCTCACTGGCGTCAGGTGATGTCTCAGGGTGGTTTTGATTTGCATTTCTCTGATGATTAGGGACAATGAGCATTTTTTCATATGTTTTTTAGCCATTCTCCTGTCTTTTTTAGAGAAGGTTCTATTCATGTCTTTTGCTCAGTGATATATGGGATTGTTGGGTCTTTTTTTGTTGATTAAGTTCTCTGTAGATCCTAGTTGTCAAGCTTTTGTCCGATTCATAATATGCAAATGTATTTTCCCATTCTGAAGGTTGTCTGTTTTGGTTTTTGTCTCCTTAGCTGTACAGAAGCTATTCAGTTTCATTAAGTCCCATTTGTTTGTTTATTTTTGTTGTTATTGCAATTGTCATGGAAATCTTCCTCATAAAGTCTTACCCCAGGCTAATATCTTCAAGTGTTTTCCCCACCCTTTCTTCAAGGATTTTTATTGTTTCATGCCTTAGATTTAAATCTTTTATCCATCTTGAAACAATGTGTGTAAGTGGAGAAAGGTGCAGGTCCAGTTTCAGTCTTTTCCATGTGGTTCTCCAGTTCTCCCAGCACCATGTATTGAATAGGGACTCTTTCCCCCAGTGTATGTTCTTGTTTGGTTTATCAAAGATCAGGTGGCTGTAAAATGTTAGTTTCATCTCCTGGCTTTCTGTTCTGTTCCAAATGTCAGTGTCTCCATATGTGACCAAATACCATGCTGTTTTGATCACTAGAGCCTTGTAGTATAGCTGAAAGTCTGGTAGAATGATGCCCCTGGCTTTGTTTTTTTCTGGTTCCATACAAAACGAAGAATTATTTTTTCCAAATCTTGAAAGTATGATGTTAGTATTTTAATGGTGATTGCATTGAATCTGTAGATGCTTTGGCATGTATGGACATTTTAACAATGTTGATTCTTCCTAGCCATGAGCATGGTGTGTTCTTCCATTTGTTAATATCTTCTGCTATTTCTTTTCTTAGGGTTTCACAGTTTTCTTTATAGAGGTCCTTTACTTCTTTTGTTAGGTATCTTTCTAGGTATCTCATTCTTTTTTTTTGAAGATACTGTGAAAGGAGTTGTGTCCTTGATTAACATCTCATCTTGGTGGTTATTGGCATATACAATGGCTACTGATTTGTGGACATTGATTTTATGTCCTGAGACATTACTGTATTTTTTGATGACTTCCTGGAATCCTGTGGTTGAATCTTTGGGGTTCTCTAAGTATAAGAGTTCTCATAATATCATTGGCAAAGAACAGGAGTTTGACCCCCCTCTCCACCCATTTGGATGTCCTTGTCTGGTTCCAGTTCTAAGTGGAAAAGCTTTCAATTTTACTCCATTCAGTATAATATTAGCTGTAGGTTTATGGTAGATGGCTTCAATCAGATTAAGAAATCTGCCACCTAAGCCTAAATTCTTAAGTGTTCTAATTAGCAAAGGATGCTAAATTTTATTGAATGCTTTTTTTTTGCATCTATTGAGAGGATCATATGGTCTTTGTTTTTGCTTCTGTTAATATGGAGAATTATGTTTATGGACTTGCATATGTTAAACTAGCCTTCCATCTCTGGGATGAAAACTACTTGATCGTGATGAATGATTTTTTTAACATGTAGCTGTAATCTGTTGGCTAGGATTGGTTTTTTTTTTTGAGAATTTTTGCATGTGTATTCATTAATGAAATTGGTCTGTATGTAGTTCTCATTTTTAGTTTTGTCTTTTCTTGGTATTAGTATCAGGGTGATGTTTGCTTTATAGAATGTGTTGGAGAAGGTTTGTTCCTTCTCAATTTTTTAGAATAATTTCTGCAGTATGAATATAAGCTCTTCGAAGGTTTGATAGAATTCTGGTGTGAAGCCATCTGGGCCAGGGCATTTTTTTTGTTGGGATTTTTTTTATTGTTTTTATGATCTCCGTGCTTGAAATTGGTTTGTTCAAGAGATCTATTTCTTCTTGGTTAAGTCCAGGGAGAGGGTTTGATTATAGGTAGTGATCTATTTCTTCCTCATTGTCAAATTTCTGGGCATAAGGTTTCCTATAGTACTCAGAGATAATCTCTCTCTCTCTTTTTTTATTGTGGTTTTGATTTCTATTTCTCTAATGATTAATGATGGTGGACACCTTTTCACACACCTGTTGAGCATTTTCACCTCTTCTCTGGGGGAACAGTCCATTAAGTTCCTGTGCCCATTTTTTAAAAATTAGATTATTTTAATCAATTGCTATTAAGTTGTGTGACTTCCATGTATGGAAATTAACCCCTTATCAGATACATGGTTTACAAATATTTTCCCCAATCAGATAATCTCTTGTATCTCTGTGGCATCTGTTGCTATTTCCCCTTTATTGTTTCTGATTGAGGTTATTAGAGATTTTACTTTTCTGTTTCTAGTTAATCTGGCCAAAGACTTATTGATTTTATTTATTTTTTTCAAAAAACAAACTTTTTGTTTTGTTAATTTTCTACTTCTTTTGTTTTCAGTTTCATTAATCTCTGATTTAATTTTGATTATTTCTTTTCTTCTGCTGGGTTTGGGATAAGATTATTCCTGTTCTTGTTTTTCCAGTTCCATAAGATGGTTTGTGAGTTTCTTGACGTGTGTTCTTTCTGTTTTTCGAATGGAGGCATCTAATGCAATAAATTTCCTTCTTAAGATTGTTTTTACTGTATCCCACACGTTTTGGTAACTTGCGTCTTCATTGTTGTTATGTTTGAGGAATTTAACAATTTCTTCTTTCATCTCTTCCTAAACCCAGCTGTACCTCAGCATAAGGTTGTTTAGTTTCCATGCCTTTGCGTAGGGATGAATGTTTTTGTTGTAGTTGAGTTCCACTTTTATTGCCTTGTGGCAATTACAAGGATAATTCCTATTCTTTTTATTGTGCTGAGGTTTGATTTGTATCCTAGAATGCGATCTGTTTTGGAGTATGTTCCATGGGCTGACAAGATAAATGTATATTCTTTAGCTTTGGGATGGTGTGTTCATATATGTCTATTAATACCATTTGTTTGAGGGTCACATTTAAGTCCTTTGTATTTTTGTTTAGTTTCTGCTTAGAGGATCTGTCCAGTTCTGTCAGAGGGGTGTTAAAGTCCCTGGCTATTATGGAGTTGTGGGATATGATATTGCTCAGACCCATCAAGGTCTGTTTCGTCAGTCAGGAAGCAGTTAAGGTGGGTGCATAAATATTTTAAATTGAAATGTCTTCTTGTACTGTTCCCTTGGCCAGTATGAAGTGTCCATCTTTGTCTTTCTTAACTTTAGTTACTTTAAATCTGCTTGTGTCTGGAAATAAGATTGTAACCCCTCCTTTCTCTCTGATTTCCATTTGCTTGAAATACTGTTTTCCATCCCTTAACCCTGAATCTTGATTTGTCCTTCAAGGCTGGGTGTGTCTCCTAGAGACAGCATATGGATGGCTTCTGATTTTTTCAATCCAATCAGCCAGCCTGTGCCTCTTCGGTGGGGAATTCAATCCATTGTCATTTATTGACAGAATTGATAAGTGTGGTGGAGTTCTATTCATCTTATTGTGTAGTTTGCACCATTGTGGAAGCTAAGTTTTGACCTTTAGCTTCTGGGTGTTTACTTTGCTGGTGGTCCATTGGGTGTTTTCTTAAGGAAGGAAGATGAGGCCTCGTGATGTTTCCCTCCCAGGTGGTGCTGGTGACACAGGCACTTACTGGGTACTGTCTCTGTCTGCTGTGGGCACTGGAGGTTTGCACAGATGGGTAGATACTGCAGAGTCCCCACCCTCCTTGGGAAGAGTATAGTACTTTGGTAGAAATATACATGGAAACATGCAAATTCCCTGTGAGGTGTTACAGGCTACAGTGGTGGCCGTGGGTAGGGATCTCAGGGCAGGGCCCATGCCAGGCAGGGGACCAGCAGGGAGGACCATGGCCGAGGAAGTGTCACAGAGAATAACAGGCCCTGGCTCACTTTCCTGTCATTACTGCCATGTCCTTCGGCATGAGGACACTGGCACTGAGATATCCCAGTGTAGAAACTTCCTGTTCACCACCTGTGCACGTGAAAGGTGCACACAGTTGGCATTGGGCACATGAGGCAGGTGCTTGAGACTCAGAGAGGAAAAGTGGTGCCTTTCAGGGCTGTAGCCCTGTGGAACTGGGTTGGGAAGAGAGAGGGAGTAGTGGGAAGGCCCCAGAGATTGGGGCGTGGGACAGGAATGAGGAGTCCAGCCTCTTGCTGGGCTCCTGGGTGTGAGCAGAGAGCAGTGGGAGCCGTCAGCAGTGAGCAGTGTTGGGCCCTGCTCCTGGACCCTGTCACAGGTGTGATGCCAGTCACAGAGCTCATGCTCACCTATATGCCTGGCCTCTGCTTCCTGCCACTCCCTGCTGGGGGTGTTGACTGCCCTGTGGCCTGGCTCTGTTTAGCTGCGGGTCTGCTGGACAGGTGCAGAGGCCTTCCAGGAGGCTGCTCGGGCTTCAGTGTCCCTGGTACATAATCAATGTGCAATGTCCCCAGAGATTTTGGGGGATTGGGGTGCCTCGCTGACCCCCACCAGCTTGTCAGCGATGGGACTAGTCCTCTCACAGAACCCCAGGCCGAATCTGTCCTCCTCCTGGACGTCTGTCCTCAGGCAGGAGCCAAAGGCGCTTCTGGAAAGTCTAAGCTGCTGTCCTCTGCAGGTACGTTCAGTTCCTGAGTGGACTCCTGTGTGGATCGGTGAAGATGAACGCCTCGCCCTTGTTCCTGCATTTTGTCATCCTCCATGGCACCCCCAACTTTGACACCGGTGGAGGTTAGCATCCCCCATGACATGGCATCTGTGATTTGTTGGCCCGGACTAGGGGCTGGCTTTGGTCCCATTAGTGTAAACAAGCTTCTTTCCTTCTTTGAGGGCCCAGGGTCTGCTGCTCAGCCTCCCTGATCATTTACTGCAGCCCCCTCTTGTGGACAGAGGGTCATCTTTGTGGGGTTAGGCCAAGTTAGTTAATCAGGAGGACAGGAGGCTAGTAAGAGGGAACAGTAACTCGGGTAGACACAAGTCATCCTGGGCTGTAGGCCAGGGAGTCAGCTGTGCAGTTGGCTTTGAGGTCACAAGTCATGGGAAATGTGACTAGGCCTCCCCCAACTCTTCTTGGGAGCCCATCTCCTTGTTCCCTTTAACATGACCCCAAGGAAAGGCACATTTGGAAAGCTAAAGCCAGCATCTTCTCCCTCCACCCCAGTCCCACGCAGGTGCACACAGCTCATAGCTGGGGTCTGGGCACTGTCCCCTCTCCCAGTCCCTCGCAAATGCACACAGCTCGTAGCTGGGGTCAGAGCCTTGTGTCCTCCCCCAAGGGCCATGCAGGTATACACAGCTAGTAGCTGGGGTCAGGGCTCTGTGTCCTCCCCCAAGGCCCATTCAGGTACACACGGCTAGTAGCTAGGGTCAGGGCTCTGTGTCCTCCCCTGACTTTCAAGCAGGTGCACACAGCTAATAGCTGAGGTCAGGTCCCTGTGTCCTCCCTCTACATCCCACGCAGATGCACACAGCTAATAACTGAGATCAGGGCATTGTCCCTTCTCCCCAGTCCCATGCAGGTGCACACAGCTAGTAGCTATGGTCAGGGCGAGGTCAGGGCTCTGTCCCCTCCTCCCAGTCCCACATAAGTTCTCACACAGCAGTTTTCTCTTTAAAGTACATTTGTGCCTTTAGGTCCCCTTGGGCATCATGGCCAGAATGTGACCCTACTGAATGAGGTTGATTATGAGGCATTCTGGGGCTTTATCCAGGTCAGGGCTCTGGATAAAGGTCACACTGTTACTCTGCAGGCTCCATAACCTTCAGGTCAGGCTCTGGGCAAGGGCTCTCCTGGCCTCTCGGCTCCTTTCTCTCTCTCTCTGTTCTTCACAGACAGTTGTGCCTCTCTTTCAGTGTGCCGGCCCTTTCTGAAGCTCTACCAAGCCATGCAGCCCGTGTACACGTCGGGGATCTAGTAAGTGCCGCTCCTCCATGGGACTTCTGCTCAGCCCAGAGCCTCAGTTGCCCCTCCCTCAGGAAGAGGGGGAGGGAGGGGGACAGAAAATGCCAAGGAGCCAAAGAGAGTCCAGAGGGGTTAGCATGGGGCGCCTGTGTGCTGGCATCGCACCCGACCCTCCCTCCTGCCTGCATAGGTGTCCTGTTGCTGCCAAGCCAGTTGGCTCCATTAAGAGGCGTGAATGCTGGAGCGTGGAGGGGAGAGAGGGCCGTTCCCGGGACCCCTGTGATACACAAGCTTGTAGACGCTCAAGTCCCTTATTTAAAATGGCATAGTGTTCACATACAACCTATGCTCATCCTTCTAATTACTTATAATAGATAATACAGTACAGATGCTATGTAAACAATTGTCATGTTGTATTTTTTTATTTGAATTATTTTTTGTTATATTGTCATTTTTTAGTTATTTTCACTGATATTTTTTTACCCAGGTTGGTTGAATCCACTATGTGGAACCCACAGCTAAGCAGGGTACCTATAAATATATTGAAAAGAGTCCTGGGATGGGGTCTCCTTATGGTTTTTCTGGCTTCCTTGAATTTTAGATAAAGTATGGCCACCCACCCTCAGAATTTCTATGAATTTCTAAGATTTTTTTGTTCGCTTTCTTGAGCCAGGATAAGGATTTTATGAATGTTAATGGGGACTGAGTAAGGGTAATGAATGTTCTCACCATCCAGGAAGAGCCATTGTCCCTTTTCTGGGTTCAAGTTGGACCCTGAACTTACTGACGTCACTGTGGAAGTTGCGCCTTAGCTTGTCACAGACCCTGTGGCCATGCATCCTCGGGCCCCCTCCCTTTGAACCTACAGGGTGCCTGCCGTGCTTGGGCCCTGGGGTTGGTCCTTAGTCATTGCAGGTCGCTCACTGACCAGAATGATGCCCTGATTACCTCCTGGCCTGGAGCTTTCCTGAACCTTTTAGATCTACTTCCCAGGAAGTGGATTTTGGGCTAATCGGGACACGTTGTGTAATAGCTGAAGTTTTAATCAAGCTGAAGTTGCATTGCCAAACCTGTGTTCTTCTGTGAAATCACCGAGTTGCTTAGTGACTGACTTTTTTGTTTATCCCAAAGCAATGTTGGCCCCGAGAACCCCAGCAGGATCTGCATTGCCATAGAACCAGCCCAGCTGCTGAAGGGGGACGTCATGGTGAGTGCCCGTGCGGCTGCGCCGTTGTCCCCTCCCCCCACGGACATTAACTGAAAAGGGGAAAATGATTCTATTTTAAAACAATAACCACCTTTCCTCATAAAGTCCTGTAGAAAAAATTAAGAGTAACCTTGGCCAATCACCTTCAGGTATTTGGTTAATATTCTGAGTGAAGCTGTTTTAATGGAGGGCACAGAACAGATCTTTGTTCATGCTTCTCTCTCATCATAGAGCCCTGCGATGTATGTGAGCGGGTCGGTAAAGCACGGTACCTGTAAATATATTGAAAAGAGTCCTGGGATGGGTCTCTTTTTGTTGTTGTTGTTGCAGTTTTTGGCTGGGGCCAGGTTTGAACCCTCCACCTCCCGTATATGGGGCTGGCACCCTACTCCTTGAGCCACAGGCACCACCCCTGGGACAGGTCTCTATGGTTTTTCTTTCCACCACACTTCTGAGGGTCCCTGTTTTCTGACTGCGATTTGCTTTCTTAATATCAATACACAAGCCCGTAGATGCTCCTAGGGTATAGGTGTAGATAGAAATAAAATATTTATTTACTATTAATAGCCAAATTATGAAATATAACTGGTGTTGTTACAGCTTAATGATCAAAACTGTGATTTCTCTAGATGATTTTGATTCTTGGGTGTGTGGGTTTCCTGGGAGACATTGGCTGTTATATTTTTGCCTTTTAGTGATCTTGAGTACAGAAAAAGTTTTACATTCAACGTAATTTTAGGAAAAGTTTTGCCTAAGGGAAGGAAAGCTTTTTAGGCATATACATGGCTTCCAGCCTGCGTGGAATCACTTAGCATGCAATCTTCATAGTTGCTTTGGTAAGAAGGTAAGATGATTCAAGAGTTGGCTTTTAATTTTATTATAAATGGCCCATCCAAAGTGTTTCCCTTGAAAATCAGGGTTTAAAACTCTTTCTTAGTGGATGGGCAACTCTGCACCTTGCCCATCTTAGATCTGTATAAAAATCAAATTGGAAGACATGAGGATGGAGACCTGTGGAGACAGCCACACCTGCTGAGTCCCCCTCAGTCCCAGGACCCCAGGGTCTGTCTTGCAAACATGGCTCACAGCCCTAAGGTGGGATTCTGCAGGTCAGGGAGGCGGCCTGAGGCAGCGACACTTCACAGATGTCATAGGTGCAAAAGCTGGGGTTGGGGTGCTTCAGATATTGCTGCAGGCCCTGCCTCTCAGCACTCTAGTCTACTGTCCCCAGGCAAAGGGCCCTGGGGCTGGAGGTCTGTCCTCCGCCTGCTGTGCATCTGGGCCCTGCTTCCCGCCTGGGTTAGGAGCAGAAGCAGGTAAGGAGGGTGAAGGGGTTCTTCTCCTGGACTCCTTACTTTTTTTCCCTCCAGAGTGCAGCCTTAGAGGGTCTCCCCGGACCTCCTGGGGTTATTCGTCAAAGAGGCTGAGCCTTTGTTGAGCACCACTGTCTTCTGGCCTTCACTACACCAGCAGCTCTGGAGCTGAGGGCATGAGGGGCTGGTGTGATGCTGGTGGCTCGTGGTCTCCACCTGCCATGGGAGCAGGGCTCTGGAGTTGGCCTGTCTTGGGTGGTGCTTCCTGTCTTCAGGTCTTCAGTGAGTTGTTAGGGCCATGTCCCTTCACGATGACCTGCGGGAAGTGGCCAGTAGACTGAGAGGTGGAGGGTTCTCTCCGAAGGGGAGGGGTGCCTGGCTCCCTGCCCTCTGGAAGGGCAGGTGGTCCTCCTTGGTGTGTGTGGGCTGGTGGCTGCAGGGCTTTCTGAGGCCACCAGAGGCATTGGGGGGGAGGTGCAGAGGCCGAGCGTCCTGGGAAGGGGCCCCTCCTCCTCCCTCTGCCCCACTCCTTTACCCCCGTCTCTGCTCTTCTTGCCTTTGCTCCCTGTCTTCCCCTCTCCTCCCGCCTTCCTCCCATCACTGTTTCATGCCATCCTCCTTCCTATTATCCAGCCAGTCGTCCTTCTTGAGAGTGTTCGGTGCTTTTCTGAGTCTCTGTGTAGGGCTCATGACATTTTTGTCTGGAGGAGCCTGGAGGGGACATGGGCTGTTGCAGGAGGGGACCACAGGTGCTGTGAAGTCTACGGGTGCTGTAATGGGATAGGGCAGGCTGGGCTGGGTGAGGACTGAGGTGAGGGACCTTTGAGTCGGTGCCAGGCTGGAAAAGGTGTCACACATGAGGGTGCAGTGTCCCAGGCTTCGTGGCTCCTGCTGGAGGCTGGTGACGTTGTAAGGACCCCTGTCTTTGTGAGGAAAACCCTCGTCTTGGAAGGTTCAGGCCAGATTTTGTGGGACTTGGATATTTATGTATTTTCTTTTGGGAAACGTGGACCTCTGCCCAGTGAGGACCCTGTGTTAAGTAAGGGATTTGAGAACATTTGATGAGCTCAGTCACCAGAGCCTTCCAGGACAGCCCTGGCAGAGAGTGGAGCCACATCCTTGTGAGCCAAGGCCATTGTCACCCACTAGAGCCGAGAGTGGCTTGGCCTTGGGAGCAGCCCCCACCTCGTCCTTCGGGAACAGCCCTTGCAGGCTTCATGTGCCCGCTACTGATGGCACTGCATCCAAGCCAGTCCTGCCTGCAAGTGCCATCTGGGTAAACATCACTGCCTCCCCATCACAGCAGCTGAAATGTGGCTTTGAGCAGGCAGGTGCAGGGGACATGGTGGGAGGTGGAGGTTTGGCACTTGATAACTGAGGCAAGTCCAGGAAGAGGGTAGGGCAGGGGAGGAGAAGGAGCCATGAGTGGGCGAGACGTGCTTGGACTCAGCCCGTTCCTGCCCGTTGTCTGCTCCCGGTCAAGGCCCGGGGTGTTGGGTGCTGTGAAGCTATGTGTTGCTCCAGCTCAAGAAGGTGTGGTCTCGTGTCTTTGGGGTGCTGCCGCTGGATTCTCTTTGTTTTTTCTTTTTAATTTTTTAAAATCATAACTGTGTACATTGGTGCATCTATGGGGTTCAGTGTACTGATTTGACATACAGTGTGAAGTGCTCACATTGAACTGATGAACACATCCATCACCTCGCTTACTTATTTGTTGTGTTAAGACAATTATACTCTTTTCTTAATAGTTTCGAAATATATCATTGCATTATGCACATTAGGTGAGGTCCCCCCAAATACCCTTCCTCCTCCTGGTCTCCCCCTCCCCTCCCCTCTCTCTCCTCTTCCCTTCTACTTTCTGGATTGTAGTTACGTTTTACCATTTGTATGAATGTGTAGGTGATTATATATTGATTTCATAGTAGTTTTGAGTACATTAGATACTGTTTTTCCCCATTCTTGAGATACTTTACTAAGAAGACTATGTTCCAGCTCCATCCAGGTAAACATAAAAGATGTGAAGTCTCCGTCTCTTTATGGCTGCATAGTATTCCATGGTGTACATATACCACCATTTGTTAATCCATTCATAGGTTGATGGGCACTTGAGCTGTTTCCATGTCTTAGCAATTATGAATTGGGCTGCAATAAACATTCTGGTACAAATGTCTTTGTTGTAAAATGACAGGATCGAACAGTAGGTCTACTTTTAGTTCCTTGAATATTCTCCAAACTTCTTTTGGGATAGGTCATATTAGCTTGCATTCCCACCAGCAGTGTAGAAGTGTTCCCTTCTGTCCGTATCCACGCCAACATCTGTAGTTTTGGGATGTTGCGATGTGGGCTAATCTTACTGGAGTTAGATGTCTCAAAGTGGTTTTGATTTACATTTCTCTGATGATTAAGGATGAGCATTTTTTCATGTGTTTGTAGGCCATACGCCTGTCTTCTTCAGAGAAGTTCCTGTTCAGGTCTCTTGCCCATATAGAAATGGGGTTATTTGTTTTTATTTTTTAGTTTGAGTTCTCTGTGGATTCTATTAATCAGACCTTTGTCAGAAGCATAACCTGCAAAAATTTTTTCCCACTGTGAAGGCTTTCTGTTTGCTTTACTTACTGTGCTCTTGGCTGTGCAAAAGCTTTTTAGTTTGATCAGATCCTAGTAATATATTTTTGGTGCTGCTTCAATTGCCTCTGGGGTCCTCCTCATAAAATATTCTCCCAGGCCAATTTCTCCAAGTGTTTTCCCTTCACTCTCTTCTAATATTTTTATAGTTTCATGTCTTAAGTTTAAATCTTTTATCCAGTGAGAATCAATTTTTGTTAATGGTGAAAGGTGGGGGTCCAGTTTCAGTCGTCTTCTTTTTTTTTTTTTCAGTTTATTTTTGGCCGGGGCTGGGTTTGAACCTGCCACCTCCGGCATATGGGGCTGGGGCCCTACCCCCTTGAGCCACAGGCACCTTCCCAATTTCAGTCTTCTATAGATCGCCATCCAGTTCACCCAGTGCCACTGTTAAATAGGGAGTCTTTCCCCCACTGAATGTTTTTGATAGGCTTATCAAAGATCAAATGACTGTAAGTAGCTGGCTTCATCTCTTGGTTCTCTGTTCTGTTCCATACATCTACCTGTCTGTTTCTGTGCCAGTATCATGCTGTTTTGATCATTATAGTATAGTCTGAAGTCTGGTAATGTGATACTGGGTTGTCTTTGGACAAAAGAAGGTGCCTTCTGGGCATCCAGAGCCACAGGAAGGTAGGTGTCTCTCATGGCCTGTCAGCAGGGCCTGCTTATCATCAGCCACAGCCGCAGTTGGTATTGTGCCGTCTGGCCAACCAGCTCATCCACTGTTGAGTCTGAGTGTTCTTGATCCTTTACCATCGCAGAAAGTCTGAAACAGTGAATGTTTGCATCTTCTCAGAAAATTTTATTTCCAGTTCAAGCTTACGAGTCTGTCTACTACTGAGAGACATTGTAAAGGGCCAGCCAGCCACGGTGCAGGGCAGGCAGGAAGGCCAGCGGCTCCATGTTCCCGCCTCTGCCTGGCCCAGGCCTCTGGAGGAGCCACCAGCCCAGACGAAGAGCCAAAGATGCAGCAGGAGCTCGGACCGGGTGGCTCCATCCTGTGAGGTCCTGGGCTGGGATGAGGGGCCCATGAAGCTCCCCACGCTATTCCCTACAAGTAGGTTCTCCCAGGGGAAGGTGTGCTGGTGTCATGGGGAGAGCAGAGCAGTGGTGCACAGAGAACTCGGGGCCCCAGAAATAAGGAGCTCTGGGAAAAAGGATGCTGACCTCGGGGAACAAGGAGTATCTGGAATGTGGAGCATTTTAGGCAGCAGAGAGTGGGCAGAGGCAGTGCTCAGAGGATCCTTGGAATGAGCTGGGCACAGACGTGGTGGCCTATGAGAATGTGCCGGGGCCAGGCCTCGCCTCCCGACCTGGCTGAGAGCATTTGAGAGGCCAGTGTGGAGGGCGGTTGCCGGGAGCCACAGGACAGGCCCAACTCCTGGGAGGACGGCACACCTGATCCTGGGCTTGAGGCCCTGGCAGGCTGTGCAACAGGAGGGGACAGCTAGGGGTTACTTGCACATGAGGGGACCCCCGTTTCTTCTGGGAGGTCTTCTATACTGTCCATTTGGGCTGCTATATAAAACTCTCGCAGACTGGGTGGCTTGGGCCTGAGAGTTTATCTGTCATAGTCTGGAGGCTGGTAGTCTAGGGTCAGGGCCCCAGCAGATTTGGGGTCTGGGGAGGGCCGGCATCCTGCTTTATAGAAGGCAACTTATCACTACACCCCCACATGCCAGAAGGGACTGCAGGGTACTGACATTGATCCCATTTTACCCTCCAGAGGCCCCACTTCCCCATCCGGTCAGCTCCGGGTTAGGAGCTCAACAGGTGAATTTGGGGGGGGCACAAGTAAGTGTTCAGTCCTCAGCAGGCCACCTGTCCCAGCCATTCCAGCCTCCCTTGCCCGGCCACGCAGATCTCTCTGGGTCTTCTCTGTGCCTTGCTGCTGAGTCCTCTGCTGGGCCTCTGATGGCTCCTCACCCTCTGGATGGTGCCTCCTTTTCATCTCTGTCTTTCTTACTCAGGTTTTGGAAAAAGATGGTGTGTGGCCAGCCGTTCCCTGCTCACTTCCGGGTACAGTGAGGGTGTCCTCTCCCTCAGGCCCCAGCTGACCGTAGCCTGGGGCCGCATTCTAGGGGCCGTATTCTTCTTCCGTTGCCTGTGGCAACTGCCAGTGGGCTGTCATCTCTGGTGGAAAGTTCTCTTCCGCTGCCCCTCAGGAGCCCCCCGGAGTGCCTTCTGTCTGTCCCAGGCTGGTGTCCTCCTACCGCTGTCTCCTCCTGGTCTTCTGATCTCCTTGGTGGCCCGGAGTGCCTTCTGTCTGTCCCAGGCTGGTGCTCTCCTCCTCTATCTCCACCTGGTCTTCTGATCCCCTTGGTGGCTCTAACATGCCTCTCATTTGCTTTGGATTCATTGAGATGATTATGTCCACCAGCCACGCCTTATAGCCCTAGTCAATCCTGTTCTCTATCCCTAGGACTTGCTGCTTTCCAGAACTGCCCATGTGCCCTCTCCCCGAACTCCAAACTTGAGCTTCCCCCTGGACAACCCCCAGCCCCACATCTCACCTGCTGTGTTGAGTTGACACTTGGGGAGTCCTGCCTCTAGCCTCTGAGATGCAGGCTCCATGCGGTGCCTTCCTTCCCCCCAGGATGCCACTGCCTGTTGCCTGAGCTGTCCTCTGGGCAGTTCAGTCTGATGCTCTGGCCATGGTTTCCCTGCTGTAGCCGAGCATCTGTAGGAGGAGCTTTTAGCACCTCCCTCCCCTCAGCATTCAGCCCACGGGCCCTGTGCTGGTGCTCACTCTGGACACTGTCCCCTCGTCCCTCTGCTCTGTCTCACTCATGCTGCTCACCCACATTGGAGGTCCAGCTCAGAGCTCTTGTGACTCCTGGGCTGTGGCTGTGCCTTCCCCGAGGTGGGGAACATTGTCCGTAGTGGATGTCCTTTTGCACGTTCAGGTGGAGCTGAGTGTCATCTGTGGCAGGCTCTCTGTAGTCTGTCAACCTGCTCCTCAGGGTGGGGACAGACCCTCAGTAGGCATCTGAGACACTCAGGAGGAATGGTAGGGTGATGGGTAAGTGCCCTCAGGGGCCAGCCGTCTGCCCAGTGGATCCTTACCGCCCCCACCTTGCAGACGGGCACTGCGCTGAGGTGGAACACCCTGCCAGGGCCACAGCCCAGCAAGCTGGCTGACCCCAAGTCTCTGAAAGCCATGAAGACAGCAAGCTGTGTGCCTGGGGGGCTGCCGGCCAGTTCCTCTGTGAGTGGGGATGGCTGGCCAGGTATGATGTGACACTGAGGCGGCCTGTGTCCCAGGTGCGTCCTTGGCGAAGCAGAAGCCTAAATGTGCCTGAAGAATCCAGGAGTGTGGGAGTTCTGGAATTTAGGTGTCAGGTTTAGCTCGAGGGAGTCTCTTGAGGTGACTGTCTTGTGCTGTGGGGGCACAGGGTCCATGAATGATTTGCTTCCATCAGAAAGCCCACAAATAAGAGAGTCCAGATCTTTTCATAAGAGATACTTGGTTTGATAAAGTAACTTCCTTCCTGCACTCTGTTCGTTCCTTGTGTGGAATATTTTTAGGAGTGCATCGATTTGATTTATGCTTCCTGTGTTTTATCTTTCCCTTGTACGCTTTGCATGTGCAGTGTTATCAGATGGGAGGTGGAAGATGTGGGTAACAGCTGAAAAGCGTGGTATTTTTCCATCCCAGAGGGTCATTTTTCCCCGAACTATTCATAGAAGTGATTAGCTAAGAGGTTTAGTTTGCTTTTTTATTTCTAAAAAGCCTAAAAGCCAAAATTCAACCTATGAATTTTGGAGGGATATAGGTTAGCCCATAGTACCTCTAAAAAGCCTAAAATTTTTTTGTGGAAATTTTGTTTTTTTCTTGAGACAGAGTCTCACTCTATTGCCCCAGGTTAGAGTGCCATGGCCTCAGCGTAGCTCTCAGAAACCTCAGACTCTTGGGTTCAAACCACAGCCTCCCGAGTAGCTGGGACTACAGGCGCCCACCACAACGCCCAACTAATTTTTCTATTTTTGGTAAAGATGGGGTCTCATTCCTGCTCAGGCTAGTCTTGAACTCCTGAGCTCAAGTGATCCACCTGCCTTGGTCTCCTTGAGTGCTAGGACCACAGCGTGAGCCACCGTGCTTGGCCCCCAAATGCCTAAAATACTTTTAACCTTTTGTATTTTGCTGGTGCTTCCGTAACAAAGTACCCCAGAAGGGTCCTTAATCTCAGTTTAAACAGCAGAAGGTTATTCTCTCTCAGGCCCACAGACTGGAAGCCTGTGATCCCAGCGTCTGCAGGGTTGACTGTTCCTTGGCCTCTCTCTTTGGCTTGTCACCAGCTGTCCCTCCCTGTGTCTGCCGGGGGCTTGCATTCTATGCGTCTGTTGCTAATCTCTTTTTCTTATCAGGACACCAGTTATAATTCGTTCAGGCCCACCCTCACTCTAACTTAGTTACCGTTGTAAAGACCCCCGTATACAGTCACACCCTGAGGTGCTGAAACCTTTCAACCTATGAATTTTGGAGGGATACAGGTTAGCCCATAGTACCTCTATTCATTAAATAAACCTATTCTTGAATGTTTAGCTAGATTAATGATATAGTCAGTGCAGGTGGTCAGCTGGCATCCTTGGCTCTGGTTTTTGACCAGTGTGCATCTGTGGGCAAGTAACCCTAGTGTGTGTGTGGCCTGCGCTGAGAGGTGCAGGTCGTGCAGGAAGTGTGGTGGATACACCCATGAGCAGCACACTCCTTGCAATGAGAGTTTAGGTCCAGTGGTCCACTGAGACGGGCAGGCCGATGACTCTAGGGCATATAGGACTAAGTGTGTTGGCCTGAAGATGTGAGTTGAAGGTTCATGTGGAGGACACAATTTCCAGTGTGTCAGAGGACAAACAGCTTCTGGACCCCGTGGACACTGAGAGTGCAGGGTGTCCAATGATGCTGACCCCACCTGAGAAAATCTCAAGGATCCACACGGGAAGGAAAAATGCGACAGCATCTTCCTTATCCCTGGCAGAGCATCCCCGGGAGAGGAGTGTGAGCCCTGTCCCTTCCTACTGTTTAAATTGCTGTGGTGTCCTGCAGGTTTGTGACTCAGGACCAGTGCCACATTCGTCCTCTCTGACTGCTGCCTGTCTCCAAAGGGACCCAAACTGCACGCCAGGCACAGGATGTCCAGGCTGCCTTTAGTGTGCCCCATCTTTCTCCTCTAGTTTTGGCTCACCATTGCTTACTGTCCATCACTTCGAGCTACATGAACAAACC
Organism: Nycticebus coucang; assembly: GCF_027406575.1. Lineage (NCBI taxonomy): Eukaryota > Metazoa > Chordata > Mammalia > Primates > Lorisidae > Nycticebus > Nycticebus coucang. The sequence continues at coordinate 8,502,032 of NC_069790.1, forward strand.
CTACGTTGAGAAGGCTCAGAGGGAGGAATCGGTTACAAGGCCTTTTCTGCATAAAGTGCAAATATGGAGGTGGTTTCATTTCTTTTGGCAATGGTCTTAGAAAGTATCCTCAGAAAATGCTTGCGTGGATTTACCACCCGAAAGGCTGCAGGTACCTCCTGGGCTCCCTCTGTCTGAGTGTGTTCTTGGACTGTTTGCCTTCAAAGGTAGAAAGTAGCTTCCTGGGACGGCTCGCCAGCCTTCATCTTCCTGCTTAGTGAACGCAGTTTGTCCTCTTAACTTCTGGTAAATATCTGCCGCGTCTGCAGACACATTTGCCTATCTTTCCTCACGAGGGGTTCTGCACTGAGACGTGTTTGCAGAGATAACAGAGGTCAGATTCTTAGAGAAGGAAGGGTCAGAGAACGTGACTCAGGAACGTGGAACTTTGTTTGCTATTCCCTCGACTCTGGGGACTGGCATCCCACCGCCTGCCTTCCCGGCAGCAGGGCCAGCCCTGCCCCGCCCAGCCGCACACCTGCCCTGTCCCATCTTTGCAATATGCTTTTTGCAGAAGGTCAGATTCTTAAGCCTCCTCCTTTCAGAAGGGCAGGACCTCAAGAGGTTCAGTAAATACCATGCTGTCAGGTTGGAGGCAGCGCCTTGGTGAGGGCAGCTGAGTCATTATGTAACCCTGCCAGGATGTCACGTGGGCTGCAGGCCCATCAGGCATCTGGCCGGGATCCCAGGGCCTGACCCAACTTGCCCCACCCCCACCCATGGCCTCAGCTCGCCGTCAGTCCTGTAAACAAGTCTCCGTCTGGCGTGCTTCGTCTTGTTGCCCCACGGCCACTTGAATTTTGTGTTCATGGTTGCTGGCTCTGTGACTTCACTCTGGTGATCTGACTTGTAAACAAAGGCGCTGGCTTCTCAGGCAGAGCTCACAGAAGGCACTCTGGTTGGTTGTTTCTCCCTGACGGCACCTACAGAAGACCAGGGAAAGGAAAGTGCCCTTCTAAGACTTTGCCCAGGGCTGGGTTATACAGATCTCCCTCGGACCCATCACAGCACTCCTCTGTCTGTGGGTGTCTTCCTCCCTTACTCTAATGTTTTCCTCCAGACCTGGTCCACGCTGTTGTCTCAGCACAGTGGACTTAGCTGTGCTTTGATTTGCAGGTGAGTATCCGCCTGCCTTTCAGTTGTTTTAGGCTGTGCCTTATGATATTGCTACCATCTGATATCATTTTCAACTCTAGTTGAAATCACGGTTACTGTTGGCCCAGTGTGATATACGTCTTTGACTTAGGAGGCTTAGTTATCAAACTTTTTAACCTCCAAATTTATGGTTATTCTCTGAGGACACATATCCCTTGAGACTTAGTAGGGCCAGCAGCGAGGCATTGAACCTTGACTCTCTTTTCTGTTAAGAGTGCTCCAAGGGTTCTGCTGTTGTGCTTAGAAATTTTAGGGAAGGTTAGGTCTAAAAAGGATCTGAATCACCCTGACAATAGCTGGTCAGAAGGAGGTTGGGAACTGATTACCCTTGAGGGTTGATATCTGAATTGGTGGCAGGCATTCCTGGGGCTGAGCCATAAAATATTGACATCCTTGGTCCAAGGTGCTTTTTTCTCTTAATAGTGGAGAGTTTGAAATACAAATACAGTTATATGGCCCTAGCATGAGGCATGTCTATTGGTAAATCGTCTGTCTTGAAATGCCAGGTTGATAGCTTCTTGGGGAACTCTGTCTGCCCGCCTTTTGACGTGGCATTCTCCAAGGGCAATGGGGATCAAAGCTTGGCTCGATTCCTGGCCACCAACGACTTGTCCTGTCTGGTTGAGGACACAGGCATATTTATGCGCAACTGTTAGAAAATAAAGTTGGGCCAAATTTTTCTGAATTGCTTCATCAGACTAAAAGCGAGCTAGTGAGTGTGAATACCTCCCTACTGAGGTCATTATTCACCTCTACAACAGTTTTGAGCACCAAGGACCCTCTCTCCAGAAGCTTGTATCTTTTAAATAATAGATACTTATAAACATATGATCTGTTGTTGAATTTACAGATTGCATTGTAGTGCTAATTTAGACTTGAGAACAAAATAGCAAGGTTAATAGTATAACCTTCATTTTTGCAGTCACAAAATGTAAGGTCCCAGCATCTATAATTTTCCTAAGATCTAAGAGCTCCCAGAAAGGGGTGATGTCAACCTGCTTTTGCTGTAGGCTCTTTGATAGCAGGTTCTACACACTATTTGATGTAGTGCTTACTATTTCTTATTTTATTTTTCCACACTACATAATTGTGACTGCAACTCTTCAAATTGGTGTTTTAAATGCACATACTCTAAAATCTGAAGGCAAAGGATCAACATATTCCAGAAATAGTCTTGGGAAACCCAAGTAAAAAAACTACTGGGCGGCGCCTGTGGCTCAGTCCGTAAGGCACCAGCCCCATATACCGAGGGTGGCGGGTTCAAGCCCGGCCCCGGCCAAACTGCAACCAAAAAATAGCCAGGCGTTGTTGTGGGCGCCTGTAGTCCCAGCTACTCGGGAGGCTGAGGCAAGAGAATCGCTTAAGCCCAGGAGTTGGAGGTTGCTGTGAGCTGTGTGAGGCCACGACACTCTACCGAGGGCCATAAAGTGAGGCTCTGTCTCTACCAAAAAAAACAAACAAAAAACTACTAAAGACAAAGGGATGAGGGAAAATTATAGACTTCAGTTGCTCTTGTCTTTACAAGGTGTTTGCATTACTTTATATTCTTAAAGGGAGGCCTTTGGGGCTCTTATATCAAGCACAGTGTCAGTTGTTCTTTCTGTTAAGTGTTACGAAGAGCACGATTCTGATCTCTCACCACCAGTACTTAGGGGGGCTCCCGTGGTGAGTGGGTTTTGTCTCAGGGACCTTCTGTATTGACCTTCTGGCTGGAGCCCTGTGTTAGGGAAAATCCCATGATTTTTGCCTGTCTTCTAGAAGGGAGCTGGCATCAGTTTGCCAGAAAGGCTCCATGGGGTGGTGTCTACCTCCTCTGATCCATGGGAAAGGCTTTCAGTATGGAACAGAAGGAGCGTGGCTGATGAGGAGGTTAAGATCTCAAGCCAGCTAGCAAGGATACTGTCCTAATACCCGTGGAAGGCCCCTGGCGGAGGGTCACGGAGTGCAGGGCAGCAGTGTTCCTGGGACATTGATGTTAGGACAGACCACTCCAGTCCGTGGATGAGCCCTGGGGGTACTGAGGCCTGGTACTGGGAAGTGCAGGGATGTTCACACTAGAGAATCCCACTGGGCCTGGAGAGGCACCTGTGCCCTGAGGGGCATTTGGGAGCTGCCCAGCCTGGATGGGCAGATTCTCATCTCTTTCCCTCCCTTACCCCAGGGCACCAGGGCTGGCCCTCTCCTCCCAGGCCTGATGGAGGAGGGACAGGGATTCCTGGTAGCTTAGTCACTGGTGTTTGTGAGCAGCCGTGATGAGCAGGAACTGAGCTGAGGCACAGTGGAGACCTGGAGAAAGGCAGGCAGGAACTGGCCACAAGGGAGGCCCAGGCTTGGGGCAAACTGTTCCCATGGTGAGGGGCTGCAGGATGAGCTCTTTGATAAGGTAAAGCAAGTGGGAGAGGAGATTTTCTGAGTGAGAAAAGCTCCCCAGGATAAGGAGACGCTCGGGGCAGGTGGGTGGGTGGACAATCCATCTGCTTCCACCTTTGCACCCCTGCCCTGAGCCTGCAGAGCCCCCATTCACCTGGGACGATAGCCTTCACTCCAAGGCCACCTCCCGTCACTCTGCAGCTCTGCCCTGCGCCTGCAGTGCCCCCATCCACCTGGGATGATAGCCTTTACTCCAAGGCCACCTCCCCTGCTCCTGCAGTACCCCCATCCACCTGGGAGGACAGCCTTCACCCTAAGGCCATCTCCCCTCCCTCTATAGCCCTGCCCTGCGCCTGCAGTGCCCCCATTCACCTGGGACGATAGCCTTCACCCCAAGGCCACCTCCCGTCTCTCTGCAGCTCTGCCCTGCTCCTGCAGTACCCCCATCCACCTGGGAGGACAGCCTTCACCCTAAGGCCATCTCCCCTCCCTCTGTAGCCCTGCCCAGCACCTGCAGTGCCCCCATTCACCTGGGACGATAGCCTTCACCCCAAGGCCATCTCCCCTGCACAGTTTTCCTCACTCCTCCGCCGAGGGGAATGGGGGCTGTCACTGGCTGGGCTGGATCTGCCTGCCTCACAGCTGCTTCAGACCTTGTTTTTATTGGTCAAATCTTCGGCTCCTGAAAGAATTGATAAAATATGAGAGCAAGACTGGCTTGAATCTGGGGGTTCTTTGTTCTTTTCCTCAGTCGAATCTCTTTTCCTTCTCCACTTCCAAGGCTGCTAGTGGGAAGAGGGCATATGGGAGAGGTGGGCACCAACATTCTCAGGGTGGGGGCACGTATGGGTTTGCCCCCAGGTGAAGGGCCTCCCTCCTGGGGACCTTGGCTACAGTATGACGAGGGCCAGAGCATCTATCTGATGGTGGTGAGTGTGGTGCGTGGGGAGCTCAGAGGAGGGGTAAGGATATTCTCAGACCATTCTGGAAGTAATGCCGGGAGGATGGCCTTTGCTTGCACTTGCTGAGGAAGGAGGAGATTTGTGACCATGATGCCATTGACTTTTGGAAAACAAATGGAGGCTGTGACATTCCTTCACAGTTTACATGGAGGTCAGCCATGGCTCCAGTCCTGTGTTTATAGCAGCCTGGAAGAGGCAGGGAAGCTCAGCAGGTGTTTGTCAACATGGATATCCCTCTACCATCTCCGTTCCATTTATCCAGCAGACTGTTTCCTTGTAGATAGAGTAATAAATAGTAAACAACTTCTGGGGCTGCCCTCGGGGTGGCAGTCCAGCAGCCCTGGGCTTGCTGTCTGCTGAGGTGTGGTTTCTCTAACTGGTGGGATGACAGAGCCTCAGCTGGGAGTTCCCTTGCATTGCTGGTCTGAATCCCACTTGCCACAGCTGCTTCCACCTGTTACCAAGAAAAGCCTCCTACAAACAGGGGCTGCCTCTGAAAACCACCTCCTTGTCCTGGCTCCCAGGAGAAGAAGTGCCCGGCCTGCACACTGCTTGACCTGAGAGCAAAATCCAGCCTGTTTCAGGCCTCAAGGATCCTGGAAAGATGCCAGGGGGCCCTGCCCTGCCTGTCTGAGGAGGGTTGTCCTGTCTAGTACTCTCTGACTGTGGCCCGATGGCCCCCATGGCCAGGGCCGCACTTGGAGGGAATGCAGGGAGGCCCCAGGTATAAAGGTGGGACAGGATGTTCGGGCTCTGCTCTGCCCTGTCCACTGTCCTGCCGCCAGCTGTCTGCTCACTGGCACAGACACCTTGAGCCGCACTCTAGGGACCCAGCGAACCCCCAACTCTAAGATTGGGGAATCAGCCCACATTCAAATCCCCTTGGGGTGATTTTGAACACTTATCTTAGATGACCACCTCCAGGACCTTCGAATGACCGGGCATGGAAATTAAATGACCGGGAAAATTAAATGCCCTCCCCCTCTCTCTCTGTCTCTCTCTCCCTCCATTCCTCTCTCTCTAGATTATAGCCTGAACATAATCCCTTAGCACATTATAGATAGTAATGATCAGCTGCTGCTGCTTTTGTGACAACAAAAGGCTTTAAGTTGAGATGTGGAGAATTTAAATGAAAGGAAAACTAAAGGCCAGGCCTGGTGGCTCAAACCTGTAATCCCAGCACTTTGGGAGGCTGAAGTGGGAGGATTACTTGAGGCCAGGAGTTTGAGATCAGTAACAAACCAATAATTTGTCTCCTGAAAAAATAAAATTAGCCAGGCATTATCCCTGTCATCCCAGCTACTCGGGAGGCTGAGACAGGAGATCCCTTGAGCCCAGGAGTTTGAGGTTGTTATGGGCTACAATGATGCCATTGCACTCTAGCCTGGTTGAAGAGCTTGTCGCAAAACAAAACAACACAATTTTCTATGGCCAGGATACCACCTTGAATTTGCCAGATCTCATCTGAAAATCTTCACCAGCCGTTGTTAAAATACTGACAAAAGAGGCTGTGGAATTTTATTTTCTAGATGTCTTCCAAAATAGGGCACATTCCCGTGGTTTGAAGGCTGAGGTGTGGCCCGTGTGCAGGCTGAGCACAGCGAGTGGTGTTTTAGAGCCGTGGGTCTGTGGGAACAACACAAGAACTCTCTGGAAGCATCCTGTGAAATCCCAGTGGCAGCAGTGTGGTGCTTCTGACTGCCCTGCCTGGGGTCAGCCCACAGTGGGAACTCCCAGCCGAGTTTTGCCCGAGAGCAGGCCCTGCCTTACCCGCTCTCATGGACCATGTCCCTGCCCGGTGACGTCTTCTCCTGATGCAGCTGTCACATTTTTGCTTTCTCTCGTTAACTAGGTAAAATGCTACCACAAGAAATACCGCTCGGCCACCCGTGATGTCATCTTCCGCCTGCAGTTTCACACCGGGGCTGTGCAGGGCTACGGGCTGGTGTTTGGGAAGGAGGAGCTGGACAACGCCAGCAAAGGTGAGGCGTGGTGGCCCTGCACCCAGGGGCCTCCCTCCTTCTCCGATGTTCCTTTTCCTGTCCTCCCTCCCCCCTCCCCAGTGTTCAGCCTATTGATAAAATGGTTACCAAAGCTGGAAAAGTGCTCATTGATCTGTGGAAGAAGACAAAGTATAGAGAAATAACAAACCACTTGCACTTTCTGTACTGCTGGGTGCTTTTCCACACATTTGGCAATGGAGCTGGATGGGTTGGAAGGTAAAGACAAAATCAGTCCAAATCATCTCCAAATGTGTTGAAATTCATGTATTTTTTTCCTATTTTTCTTCCAGATGACCGTTTCCCTGACTATGGGAAGGTTGAGTTAGTCTTCTCTTCCACGCCTGAGAAGGTTCAAGGTGGGTGGCTTGGCAGAGGAGGCGGTTGTCCGTGTGGATGCTGGATGGACGTTGTGTGTGTGTGGGGGGCTGTGCTGGGGTTGCTGTACTAGTCTCCCACATTTGCGTGTATTTGGAAACTTTTGTGATTAATTTCCTTAAAACCTATGATACTGGATAGTGGAGAAGAGGTGGCCTGTTTGGGTCAGTAAGCCCTGTAGGAGAGGAGGGCCAGGAACATCTAGGAGGCAAGGTTGCCCCGCTGGTGTCCCCGAGGGTCCACCTGCCACCTCCCCTCAATAAACAGCCACTTTTTATGTACAAAACAAAATTCTCCTTTCTTCTAAAAATGCACTTAAAAAGGGAAGTCAGTCCCTTTATTGTCAAAGTGAATTGCTCAGATCCATCACCAGAGTCCACCGCATGAAAGTTTTATTTCCATTTTTAATCGCTATGGAGAATAACCACCTTTTACTTACATTATTGTAGATTTAGGTGAGAAGCTTTAAGTGTGAGACTCTGTTAAAAGTCCTCTTGGCTTCCTTAGAAAGACGGAAGGGAGGCCCATGCACCTGGGAGCCCGAGCCTGGACTCAAGTCTGCGGGCTCCCAGGCTGAGGGATGCCTTGCAGCCCCTCTGTGTCCTCATCGCTGAGGTGGCCTGCTGGCTCCTGTCCTGTGGAAGTAGGACTCAGGGTCTGAGCCCGGCGCGCAGTGGGCCACGGGCTGGTGCTCACCATCCCTTGACCCTGAGGGGTTCCCACAGCATTTGTTGTGTGGAACATCACCCAGACTCTCATACGAGTGCCATGGATTGTGGATGGGGAGTGGACTGGCTCAGCGTTCAGCCAAGTTAGGCTGCTCACCGCCCTCATGGTACAATCAGATGCAGAGAAGTTCTGGGCTTCCCCGGGGCTAACGCTGCTGCCTGTGCCCCGTGCAGGGTCTGAACATTTGCACGGCAACCACGGAGTGATCGTGGACTACAACACGGCCGACCCGTTGATCCGCTGGGACTCGTATGAGAACCTCAGTGCAGATGGAGAAGGTGCGTGCAGGGTCTCATGTGCAGAGCTGCCGAGGAGGAGGGCGAGGGGAAGGCAGCCTGGTCACAGACCAGAACTGTTCTGCAGTCTGCCCAGAAGACGAAAATCCCCCTGTTTACTCAGAGGTCCAGCCCACACCTCCAGGGTCATGGCTCTTTATGAATCTGTGATGGGTGGGTGGCCGGTCAGTGGCGTTACCTCTAGGAGCTTGTTTGTCATATGCATGTGTGTGTGTGTGTGTGTGTGTATGCACATGAGTGTGCGTACTGCTGGGCCCGCCCCGCCCCCTCCCTTCCTGCCTGCGCGAGGGAGTGCTGAGTGCCGCTCCCGGCCCCTTGTGCCAAGGCACAGCCCCTTGGACAGCAGACATTTTGGTTTTTTTCCTGTGTACTTGTCACCAGGGTATCCCTGTTTTATGGCTATGTCATTTTAATTCTGTTTTTTTGAATTCATCTCACTTAAATATGTCTTCTGTCCACCCCCCGAGTATACAGTTTGGGTCACAGACAGAAGTGTGAGGAGAAAAAGGCAGGCGGGACAGCCACATGCTGGGGTCCTTGTGAAAAATAACTGGAGGCTGATTTTGGAGATGGGAAGTCAAGGCTCATTTCTTTACTCCTCTACAACCCTTGCCTAAGAATCAGGTTTGATTTGGGAGAGAAATTAAAATACTTTTTGTGAAATTAGTTACATCTGGATATAAAATAACTAAAAGCAGGTGTAGTGGGAGTAGCAGCCCAGTGTCCCAGCTTTGTGGATTGCTAACCTTCCAGGGACTCGAGGACAGGGAGGCTGTGGTCGTGTAGAGGGGACAGGGATGGTGGTCCCAGGGTGGCACAGGTTACCTCTCTGCTTGTGCCAGGAAAAGCATGTTACTTGAGGCACCATGCAATTGTTGAGAGCCCAAATACCTGGATCAGAGGTGGAGACCCACAGAGGAGCATGATGTGAAGGCCGCAGTCAGTGGGCGAGGTGTTATGCAAGGGCAAAGCCTTTGTGTGTAGAGAGAAGGCTCCTTCCTGGTGTGAACGAACATAACCACAGTCCTTCAAAATGACCAGCATATGACAAGAATTAGAGCTGAAAACTTTTGGAAAACCTGCACATTGTGTCTTAAAAGGTCCACAGCACGCATTGGAGTCCTAGATCTGAGAGAATGACTCCTCTTAACTTTACACAAACAAGGGTTACCAAACTTGATCACAGAGCCCTTTCTCCGGTGCTGTCTGTGAATACGCCATAGCTATTTTCTGCTGATCTCTGTGCTGTTTTCCACTGGAGCTGAGAATGTAAAGGGATGGCTTGGGGAGAAGTGGGCCTAAATAAGTACCCAGAGCAACATGGTCAATAGGGCAGATCTGGAGAGCTGGACAGCTGACTCAGACTCCCAGATGCCAGGCCCAGAAAGGGGATTTGATTAAAGAAGCCGTGTACCCTGGGGGAGCTGGTGTGCTGATGATGTGATGGGCTGAGATGGTGAGTGGGCAGCCATTCCCAGAGTCTGCCATAGACCTGGGATGTGGCCAGGAAGCTCCAGGGTGTGGGCGTGGTGGGCAGACACTCTTGTGGAGGTGGGAGGTTCTCTGCTTGCTGAGGAAGGGGCGAGCCTGGGGGTTTCTAATTTTTTTTTTTTTTTTTTTTTAATTTTTGTAGAGACAGAGTCTCACTTTATCGCCCTTGGTAGAGTGCTGTGGCATCACAGCTCACAGCAACCTTACTCCTGGGCTTAAGCGATTCTCTTGCCTCAGCCTCCTGAGTAGCTGGGATAATAGGTGCCTGCCACAACGCCCGGCTAGAGCCTGGGGGTTTCTAAAACCATAGGTCACAGGGTGAGTGGCCTGTGTGCTACACCGTGGAGGGGAGCAATGGAAAATCTGGGGGTGAACGTGGAGGACCCCTAGTAGGGAAGGTAGTTTCACCTGGTAGGAGAAACTGTGCTGAGGGCAGTTCTGGACCCACCACCTCCCTGGACACATACCTCCTGTCCCCAAGTCAGCTCCTGGCTGAGCCTGTGACCTGCCTTTATTTATCCTTCCCACCTCACAGCCAGGGAACTGAGAGCCCACAGGTGCTCAGGGCCAGGTGATTCCAAATTGGATAGGTTCTGCATTGGTTTGATGTGGAAAAAACCAAATCAAAAAGACAGATGAGTTTTCATCACCCTTTAGGATTATATGTAAGTTTGTAGGAAACGTATAGCAGTGTATATGAGCACATGTGTTTACAGATACTTGCGTTATAGAGGACTTGTCTGTACAGCCAGTCAAAACAGTCACAGAACATAAGGCAGCAGAATTCAGCATCCAATACTCTGGACCACTGGAATTGTCACCCTCCGAAGATGCAGAGGGAGGTACTTCTTTACTTGGCTTCTGTCTCCATCATTCCGGCTGCTGTAACAGAATATTGTAGCTCAGGTGGCTGAAACAGCAATCTATCTACCCGTCACCATTCTGGACACTGCAAGTCCTAGATCGGAGAGCTAGTGTGGGCAGCTGGGATCTGGTGAGGCCTGTCCTGGTGGCAGACTGCTCCCTTCTCGTTTTCTTGAGACAGTGGGGTGGTGGAATAGAGGAAGCTCTCCAGGTTTTCTTTTATAAGGGCACTGATCCCATTCCGTAGGGCTGCACCTTCACAACCTGATAATCACCTCCTAATACCATCACATTGGGCCTTGGATTTCAATATATGAGCTTTGGGGAGACACACATCTTCATCCCGCAGCAGATACTCAATACGTGTTTGTTGACGGATCGTTACAGAAACAGTTTGAATGTCTAAGGCCCTGATGTGGCAAAGGATAGTTCCCACTGGTGTATTTTTCACTCCATTCCCTGAGCTGGTGGCATGAGCAGGAGGCAGACCCTGTGCTGCAGTCTGGCGGTTGGTGGTGCTGGGCCCTGCACATGGCCTGTCTGGGTGACAGGAAGTCTTCTCTGGGACTGCACAGCTGGGCGAGCAGGGTGGGCCTGGTGTCACAGCATAAAGCAGACAGCCAGTGGACAGATACACAAGAGTCCTGGAAAGGACTGAGAAAGGACAGGGAGGGGCGGGATGGGGGACACCAGGAGAGGGCGGCTCGCAGACTGGTGGGTGGGTTGAGGGTACACTTGCAGCCAGCCCCGCAACTTCCTTGTGATTATTGGAGTCCCCATTTTAAACTCCATTTTTCTGTGAATAACTTTGTCGTGGGAAAGCCCCTAACTTCCCGGGCTCTGGAAGAAGGAAGCGCGTTCTGTGGAAATCGCCCTGCCTGGCAGTCTTGGGGGATTCTCTTGGGCCAGTGCTGGCCTTGCCCCTCTGTTTTGCCACCACCACTTCTGCTGCTCTTCCTTCAAGTTCTCTCGTCACTGTGCCCAGTGATGCAGGGCAGGGGCTCCCGGGCACTGCTCTGCACCCTTGCACTTTAAATTAACTCCAGGTGGCCTGGTGTGGTGGCTCACACGTGTAAACGTTGAGTGGCCAAGGCAGGAGGATCACTTGAGCTCAGGAGTTTGAAGTTGCTGTGAGCTAGGCTGATGCCACGGCACTGTAGCCTGCTTGACAGAGTGAGACTCTGTCTCAATAAATAAATAGATAAATTAATTAATTTCAGGAAATTTGTAGAGAATGGATTTGTCAGGAGGCCATGGATACCTTGCACAGCTAGGATGGCACTCAGGCGAGCTACTCCAGGGTCTGAACAGCAGCCCCTAGGACCCTTCGCAGGGACCAGCAACAAATAATGGGCATCTCTCTGCACGGGTTCAGATTCCTGCAAGAGGAACTCTGTGGGGCAGTGCTTGGCTGTGTGCTGAGCTGTGGCCGGGGTGGGCAGGGCAGCCCCATCTAGCCTGCATGCAGGGAATGGGGTAGAGGGCTAGTTTCCCACAGGAGAATCCAAGCATCATACCCAAGGAAGAGCAGGAGGGTGCTGGGGCCAGCACAATAGTGTACACCCACTCCAGGGAACCGTACGGCTTCTGTTGGCTCACCCAGGGCTCAGCATCTGGGAGTGCCGAAGGCCGCGTTCGTCATCCTGAGACGTGGCTATGTCAGGTGCAGGGTCTGCAGACACAGGAGAGCCACAGTAACAGAAGGCGAGCCCAGGCTCTCTGAGGGCTTCTAGGCTCTGTAAAGCAGTGGAATCACGTCCAGACTCCCCACAGATGTGCTGGGTGAGAGGGTAGCTCTACTCCCAGAGTGAGATTAGCTTTGATGTCCTCTGAAGCCTCAGGGCCTCTGGGAGACACAGGTGGGAGGCCTCAAGGCCGGGGCTGGGCATTGGGATGCCTAGCCCGGAACTCTGTATGCGACATCTGAGTCCTCTCCTAAACCAGCATCCCAACAGCCTTCCTGCCCTCAGGCTACTGCCTGAGCACTCAATGGGATTCCAGTTCTCCACAGACGGGACCTTTCCTGGGAGCTACCCCTTGCTCCTGTTGACAGAATTGGGTGTTGTTGGGCCTGTCACAGGGACCTGATTCTATGGAGTGAGTTTTATGCTTTTCTTCTTATCAATCTATGCTTATATCGTATTGCTTGAAAACACAGACTATGAAAAAGAAAGTAGGAGAAATTACCCCTCATTCACTATCTAGAGACAAGGCACTCACTATGGTGTATTTTAGGCGTGATTTCTAAATACTGTGCTAATGATTCATAATAGTGTCAGCACAGGCACTGTTTTGTAACCTGTATTCTTCACGTAACCCCCTCCCTATCTGTGCACCTCTTTAAACATTTCTGCCTTTGCTCCACTCGCTGACTATGCCATTGTCCATCAGAGGGGCCACCAGAGCCTCACCACTGTGCTCTGGTGGGGCTCTGAGGGTCTGTGCTCCATGGAGCCCTGCAGATCCTAGGTTTTGGGCTTCTTGGGAAGCTGTTCTCCAGAAAAGTCAGCTTCCCTCAGATGGGAAAGTCATCCTTTGGAATTTCTGTCCTCTCCCACTTTGTAGCCCGCTGTGGGTCCTGTGTGTGTGCGGGGTGGCGACTGGTTGGTGCGCGGGTGAACAATCCCTGCAGGCCACTCTCGCATGCTGCCTGTGGTTGGCAGCGCCTGGCGTGGTCCCCAGACAGTACTCAGTTTGTGGGTGGAAGGCAGAGTCCCCGCCACGTTCTTCCAGGGCTGAGACCCCACCCAGCCTCAGTCCTCAGAGCCATCCAAAGCTTTGAGGATTAAGGAAAGTTTGGCAGCCTCTGAAATGTTTCCTTTTAGCTGGAAAATGATGTATTGTGGCACTCTTCGCCCTGCCTCTAGTCCCTACTGGTTAAAAAACAAAACAAAACAGAAAACTAGAAATGTTGACTCAAGCTGCATTTATCTCCAAAAACCCTTGCTGTGCAAGAGGGGAGTCCTCCACATCTGCCTTCAATCAGGGCCCGTGTGCCAGAGCCCCTGCTTTGTGTGTGTGCGCCTGGCCGCTTTCTGTGCTGAGGCTGAACCCCTGCCAGTGTGGCCAAACGATTATAAGGGTCCTGTCTCCTGCCCAGAGGCACTGCATGGTTGTGGTCACACTATCGCTCTGGGTCTGTGGTCCTGGTGGGCAGTGGCCATGGGGTTCAGGGTCCGTGTCAGCATGGCCAGGGTGGTCACTATCCCAGAGGAGAGGAAGAAAGTCTCCAGGCACTCTGTGTGGCAGCCTTCCTGAAGCCTTGCACTGTCATCTTGATCCTTGAAATAACTTGTGTACCCAGGTTAGAGAGAGAGGGAGCAGCTCCTGAGAGAAACCAGGAGCTAGGAACTGGTGAGGGGCCCTTGTGGCCTTCTGGGGTTTCAGTCTGTGGGTGATGACAGCTGTCACTCAGTGGATTGTGTCATTTCAAGACCATGCAGGACAGAGCTTAGGTTGTTGCTCATTGGGAACGGAGACTGCTCAGGGTCACGTCTCCTTGTCACGTGAGAGGGTTGGGGGAGGTTCTCACTCCAGCAGAATGCGTCCACCCCGTCAGGATCAGATTTGCTGGGATGGACTGTTACACCAGGCCTGTTCCCTCCCCCACACATGCTCTCTCTGTCCAGATTTCTCTGCTCCCTTTGCAGTGGGCTCTAGTCCGGCAGAGGCTGTCCCATCCTCCCAGGATGCCCCACCAGGCTGCCAGGAACACACTGCGGTGGGTACAGGTTGGCTCAGGAAGCCCTGGACATGCCCAGAGCTGGCTGAGAAGTGCCACAGAGAACAGTGACCCTTCTGCCTTCTCAAAGTGGATTTGAGAGCTTTCTGCCCCAGAAATTATTGTTGGGCTTTAAGATTTGGAAAAGTGGGCCAGGTGCAGTGGTTCACACTTGTAATCCTTGCACTCAGGGAGGCCAGGGCAGGTAGATTGCTTGAGGTCAGGAGTTTGAGACCGGTTTGAGCAAGAGTGAGACCCCATCTCTACTAAAAATAGAAAAACCAGCCAGGCGTAGGTGTGCATGTCTGTTACCAGCTACTGGGGAGGCTGAGGCAAGAGGATCTGTTGAGCACAAGAGTTTGAGGCTGCTGTGAGCTATGATGATGCCATGGCACTCTACCTGGGGCAACAAAATGAGACTCTCTCAAAAAAGAGACTCTTTCAAAAAAGATTTAGAGAAATGAAGCAAATTTTGACAATTGAGTGGAAGGGAGGGGCCACTGCAATCTGACAGATGAAACCGCAGGTCCTGGCTCCTCCCTCTGCCAAGTGCTTGGGCACACACAGTGCCCGTGTCCACAGCTCAGACTCAATGTAGGCAAGACAGGATGCTGCCACCGACTGTCAGGACACAGGATGCTGCCACCGAGTGCCTGGAACTGCCCTGGGGCACCTCTATGCTCAGAGACTGGCTTGACTCTGTGCCAGATGGAGGGTATTTCTCTAGACCTTTCCCCCAACCATTGCTTGCTCAGACAGTTCAAGTGAAAGGCAGCTGTCACCTGGCAAATTTATATCCTGTGAAATCAAGACAGCCAGGTGGGCGTCCGCCTAGCCCTGCTCTGGGCCTCTCTTGCTTGTGAATCAGGGTTGTAAGCTTCCAGCCTTCCGGGTGTGATCCCATGACCCAAACAGGGAGTACCCTGAATGTCATCTGAGAAGGGATTTCAGGCCCCACTTAAGGGCGCAGCAATTGGGAAGGAGAGTGCAGGCCTCCTCTTGTATGAAGGAGGCTCATGCTCCATGCTGAACCCATGGTCAAGTCATGTGTGGATGGGACCTGTCAGAAGGCTAAGGGGAACATCAGGGGCAGCCACAGGAGCCATTCTAGACCCTGAGCTGTGATCTCATGATGTGCTTGTTACTTTTCTAATCAGAGGAGATTCAGAGAAATTGCCTCAAAACCCGTAACATCCTATACACGTTTACAGGAATTAGCCCACGTGACTTTCCTGATGATGGCCCTAGGAGTTAAGCAGCGTCACCCCCTGGGACACACAGAAAATGGAGGCCCTGAGTATTGGTTAGATTTGACCCGGGTCCTTGGGGGTCCCCCATTCCCTAATCTGCACACAAACCTTTGGCCTCCCCTGCCTCACAGGAGGAAGCGGGGGAACAAGCTAGAGTCATGGACCCCTAGCGTCCCACTGGTTGGGTGTCCCGTGCATGCAGGCGGGGATCTGGAAGGTGATGACTTGCTCACATTACTGAGGTTGCTGTGGATTCTTAACGTCAGAGGAGGTGCACCCCTTTCTCACTGTCCTCTCTGCTGTTCACAATCAGCATCTCCACTGTTCTTTGAAGGCTGCGCCCACTTCACCAACACACGAACAGTGACTCACATTCCTGCCCCATATTCCGCCCCAAACCTGCTTGTCTTTGAACACTAGTAACCACAGGTGGGGACCGAAGGTTCAATTGTCCTCCTGCTGGTGGGTTTCTGCAGACGTGAACCTGGAAGAGGGCTCCAACCCCATAGCCCGCCTGGGGCCGTGAGCCACACAGTTTCGTGCCCCAGTCTGCGCTGCAGGGTGTGTGTGTGGACCCTGGTGTGGTGATGCTGATCCTTGTCCGGCTTTTCTTACCACGTTGCATCTAAGTCAAGCCCTACTTCCCTGGTGTGGTCTTTCCCCTGGCTCCTGCAGTGGGCAGGTGCGAGTTGGTTCCAGAATGACGCTGAGATCAAACCTGGTGAGTTTCTGTCTTCTGTGGGGAGCACCTTTCTTTCTCTTCATTCCCAAGAAGAGGCAACAGCTTCATTTTGCCTTTCTGGAGAGCCTGCAGTTGTATTTCTGCTGAGTTGGGGGAAAAGTACTTGCCGACTTTACATATTCGCTGAACAGAACCAAAAGCATAAGGAGCTGGGACTTAAGAAAATCAGTGCCGCTCCTCATGTGCACATGCCGTATGTCCGTAGCAGGCTTGGGTGTCCACGCTGTCCTTCGTGACCTTTGGCTGGAGGAGGAGGACTCGTGCACACACTCTCTTCTCTTTCAGGCCTGCAAGATGTCCAGGAAGCCCTCTTAGGTTACACATACGTGACTGTTTCATATGCTTCTTTGTCAAGTGCTGCAAAGCAGAGAGGAGCCTGAGGTCCAGGTCCCTGGGGGAGGGAAAGGGTTCCAAGGAATCAAGAGCAAAGGGAGAATCATTCACAAAACAGCGGCACCAGCAGTAACCTTGTTGACTTGGGCCTTTTTGTCTCTGGGGGCACCCCATACACAGAGGGGTTCCCACCTGCCCTGTGTCCCCAGCCCCATTTGGACTGCCTGGACCGAGAGCACTATCCACATGGGTGTTCCCCTCTGTGCCAGTGGTGCTGTCCCATTTAGGGTAATGTTCTTCTCTTGGCACCGGCATCGATGTTGGGAATAATGATATTCTTGGGGTCAGCAGCTTTCAAGCTCTGAGCCTGTAGCTCTAGCATTCCAAGTTGGTTCTGAAGGAGCAGCCCCAGCTTCTCCCCATCTACCTCCTGCCAGAGCCCTCCACGGCCCCAGCCCTGCCTGATCATTTCCTACTTTTTATATTGGGGGTCTGCATAAAGACTTATTTGAAGATGGAGTCTTGCTACTGAAAGTTGGAAACCCCAGCCTTTGTGGTTGGTTGTTTCCGGGGCCATGGATAGTTAAATTTTGACAAGCAGGGTATTTGATGTTCAACACACATGCAGTTGGCATATAAGTAGTCTTTTATTCCCTCCATAGGTCCCAGAGCAGAGGGGATGGCGGTTGTTTTATTACACTGCTTTTCCGTAGGACATCATGGAGGGCCGGGTGTATGAAGAGTGGAAGGCAAAAGTGAGAGACGGCCAGTGGGTCATGACTTATTAAGATTATCTCAAATATTTGCAGGGGGTATTTGTTGCAAGGCATCCTGTTACTCTGTAATGGCAATGTGTGCTATTAAGAAAAGTGAGCGTCAGGGAGACTTGAGACCTGCTCACTTGTCCTGTGGGAGGAAGCAGCTCTGACCGTCTTTGAGGGTGGAAGCTGGTTTTCACCTGGCTGCTCCCCACAGAGGCTGTGCTGGATGGAAGATGCACTTCAGGAAGGTCAACGCCGTGAGGCAGCCCCAGCTTGCTGCCTAGCACAGCAGTATCCCCAGACTCTCGTTCTTGGTAGGAATGGCCTGGCCTGGAGGTCCATAGATAGGAGACAGAGCAGCCACTTTGCCATGTGAGCCAGGGATGTGATCAGAGTGTGTCACAGAGAGGGGCGCGATGTCAGGGCCAGACAAGGGTGGGTGCCCCTTGACAGAGTAATGCAGGAGTTCTGGTTGGAATTGGAAACCCAAATTGGAAGGGTGAGAGTCTGAGAGAGTGAAAGGAAGCACAGGGAAAGCCACTGGCCACAGGAGCTGGGACGGCAGGTCTCTGTGGACAAGGGGAAAGCATCCCGAGCAAATATCCTATGCACACGCTGCCTGTAGTCTGGCTATCAGGGAGGCTGGAGGACCTCTGTCCAGTTGACGGGCCCCAAGTGAGGTGGACGGCTGTCCCCAGGACGTTCTCTTCCACATACCAAGAACCAGAGATGTGCCTGGTGTTTTGGGGGTTTTTGGCAGTTTTTGGCCAGGGTTGGGTTTGAACCTGCCACCTTCGGCATATGGGGCTGGCGCCCTCCCACTTTGAGCCACAGGCGCCGCCCATGCCTGGTGTTTTTTATGTGTACATAGTAATGATGTGTTATGTACCCTTTGACACTGTGGTCTTTGGGACTTCATTACGGAAAATTTCATTGATTTAGGATTCATGATGGTAACTCGTGCACACTCACTGTCTTCCCTTTCAGGCCTGCAAGATGCCCAGGGAGGCCTTTTAGGTTACACCTACGGGACTGTTTTGTGTGCTTCATTCTTTGCCAAGTGGAAGCAGTTTTGTTCTATGGAAAATTATGAAAATTTGATGGTATTTATTTTTATCATGTTGAATTGTGAGCTCATTTGTTACTGGAAATCTATTCTTACTGAAATTAGGCCAAATGGTTAGAAGAGTAAAAGTATTTGGTGTTCATTGTGGGAATTCTGCCAATTTCAGTAGCCATTCTTTGCAATTAGTGAGGTCATAGTGGCCCTTAGCCATTGGTGGTACCTTAGTGAAACTTGGTATCACTTAGCCATTGGAGGTGTCAGTGGTGAGAATTCGTGGCAGAATATTAGTGGTATCAGTGGAAGAATATTGATGGTGTCAACAGCCATGCACTGTCGTTGGACAGGAGCAAGTCCCAGTGGGCACAGCACATCACCTTCTGATCTGCGGTCCAGCTGGTGGCTCCTGGGGAAGCTGATCCTCTCAGATGGCTGGTTTTCTTTTTGCCTGGAACTCTGCCCTGGAAGGTGATCTCACCGCAGCATCTGTCATCCCCCTTTTCACTGGCTTCATTCTGGTGAACAGTCTCCAGAAAGAGTGTTTCTCCCACTTTGGATGTCACGTACCCCAGGCAGAATCCCCTGTCTTCTCCTCGGGGTTAGAGCCTACATCTGTGCCCCCCGACCCCAGGCTTTGCAGCACAGCTGAGCACAGGTGTGCAGGCTTCCAAATGACGACCGCGGTTCTCCAAATATACCCATATTACCATGTGGGCTCTCACCTTAGGGTGGTCTTTTATTTTTTATTGAGATCAGATTCATTGCACGTATATTCACATTTTAATCATTTTAAAGTATACAATGCTCTGATTTTTAGTGTGTATGCAAGATTGTGCAACTGTCACCATTGTCTAATTCTGGAATGTTTCCTGTGCCAGTTAAGTCACTCCCTGTCCCTGCCTACCCCAGCCCTTGGCACCCACTAGTCTGCTTTCCCTGGCCAGTTCTGCGTGTCTCTTGTGAGTGGAGTTGTGCCGCTGGTCTTTTGTGATGTGCGTCTCTCACTTAGCATAGTTCTCAGGGTTCATCGTGTCTTGTTTCATTCCCGTCTGTGGCTGGATGACGTGACCTGCTGCTGTGTGGACAGATCACACTTTTTACTCAGTCGACACCTGGTGGGCGTGTGGGTCGTTTGCCCCCATTTTCTCCTACGAATAAAGCTGCTGTGAACATTCTTCCATACATTTTGACCTTAGGATATTCTTACACTACTGTGATCTCTTCTACTACTTCTCTGAAGTTTCCACATAGTCTACCATTCTTCTCATTGGTTTCCCTTTCTGGCAGTTTCTTCCTTGATGAGGTCCCAAGTAGGAATCACAGTAACAATTCTGCAGCCTCCCGCCCTCCTTACCACCTGCCTTCACAGATATTTTGGAAACCCATCAAGTCTTCCCTTCAGTAGATACATAGTTGACCCCTGAATGATGTGGGTTTGAACCGCTTGGGTCCACTTCCACATAGATTTTTCTTAACTGGTGTGGGTCGGGATATGAAACCCGTGTATATGGCAGGCTGCTTTTCTCCAATCTGGTTCCACACACTGCAGGACTTAAGTATGTGCAGGTTGTGGTATAGACAGGGGTCCTGGAACCAGTCCCCAACCCAACCCAGCTCCGCCCCCACCCGGTACAGTGAGGGATGACCATGTAACCCTGCGCAAAGAATTGTAGCTCTTTAATTTAAAAGGCATGGGGGCTTTCAAAACACTCTGAGCTGCAGAGCTGCCATCTGGCCAAACATCAGGAAAGCTTCAAAAGACCATTGTTTCAAGAAAAGTTAACACTAACAGCTTGAACAGGCTCCATGTAATCAAAACTCACTAGCACGGAACCATGAGACCACTCTGAGGGTGCCTGCTCAGTGGACATCAGCTACGTAAACAACGAGATCTGAAGACCAGCGGGTGCTGGGTGCCGTATTCACGAAGGCTTATGGCAGCTCATTTATAGTGCTGTCATTCACATGACGAAAATTCACTCTCAGCCACCAACACCCCTCAAAAGGACCTTCCAAATCGAACCCGGAGTAACATTAAGGGAAACACTCCTTTGGAACACATGGCTTCTTCCTGCAGCTTCCTTAGAAATGGAGAGCAGAGAGCACTTGTCCGTGTACAGATGTTTGCATTCTCTTACTCATCACTGGCGCCACACCTGTTGCTTTTTTTGTACAGTTTTTGTGATGTCAAGGTCTGCTTTCAAGACTTGTGTTCTATAGGATCTGGGGACTCTCCCACCACAGCCACATCTGGACATAGAATTGGCTGCAACTTGGCCAGACCTCAGATGCCCAGGACAGACACAGACATTCTTGGTAGTCCTCAGACCAGATTGTTCAAATATCTGCTCTTAATCTCTTTTCTTTTGATGTGTGTTCTTTGTAAAACTATTCTGTAATAATTTAATCACTGTCTTTATTGCAGTGATAATGTCATTTTCAGAGTGGGAACAGTCATAAAGCTTCCCGTGATAGGGGGGTGGGTTGGTCAATACCCTTTATAGAATACAGGATTTAATAGAATTCTCCCACAAGAGGTGTGTCGTGTCCTACCACAGACGCTTTCCCCGGAGATGAGCTGGCTTTCACCTTGGCATCCTCTAAGGGACTGACGGGTGCTCGCAGGCTGTACGGAGATTTGCTGCCTTCTGCCTGCACTTACAGCCAGTATGGCCTGTCTACCCTCCACAGCTGATAGAGTAGTGATGTTTGGAAGGATTTCCACTGTGCTGTGGGAAGCTGAAGGCATCAGAATGGGCTTTTCTGTGGCATGTTCTGTTCATTTAAGGAGTAAAAGCATGTGGTTGTGCTGTAACCGATGTTAGCCAAGGTGAAAGGGTGAGTCATTGGCTGAAGCCCACCTGTGTTGACTGTAAGGCAGCCTGAGATGAAATGGGTTTGCTACCCAGAACACAGAGGTCTGGGGTGTGCAAGGAAGCGGCAGAAAACATGCTGTGTGCAAGGAACGCGCATGCCGCAGTGCCTGCCACCTCCAGCAGAGACGCAGAAACGGCTTCCAGGAGACGGAGATGCGTGGCCAAGGTTTTGGCTGGATATTTTGAAGAGAGCAAATGGAGGCTGAAACTGTGGTTTGTAGACCGTGGGGGTTGGTGCTGGCTCCACCTCCTTAGAAGGCTGAGGTTCTGAAGTGAAACCTGAAGTTTGGCTGAGGGACTCCTTAGAAGAGCCCTTTTCCCCGCCTCCTCAGCCTTAGGAGTTCAAATTTCACTAAACCTGATTGCACCAAGCCCCACCCTCGTGTTTACATTGCACTGGCTGTTTTGTGGGAATCAAAGTCCCTGCATAGCCAAGGAGATCTTTTACCTTCCACACTAGCTGAGCCACAGGCCAAGTGCCCTAGGAGAGAGGCATCCCCACCCCCAATCCACCCCTGCCCTGGGGTGGTGCTGTCCCCTTGCTGAAGGCTGCTGCAAGGCAACCAGGGCTAGCAGCCACGGACCCAGCTGTTTTGAAGGAAGGTAAGCACCGTGCATGTGTACATATGTTTGTGTGTTTGTATGTTGCTTCTGCAAGGCTACACACACCTAAAACTGAGGTGTGCACCATTCTGACACTTGTCCGCTGGCCAAGGCTTCTGCCGGGAGAGAGATAGAGCTGGCCGGGAGGGGAGGGGTGCTGGACAGGAGACCCAATAGAGCAGACGCTGTAACCTGGCGGGAAAGAGCGTCCTTCAGGACTTGTCTAGGAAGGCCTTTACTTGCCTGTAACCTGGAGGAGTCTAGCTTACTTTCTTCTTTTTGAGGAAGAGTGTGGTGATGGTCTGTTATGGAGAGTATGTCTGGAGAGAGTATGTCTGGAAGCTCTGGCCACCTCTGGAGAGGTGGCTGGTCTGCTTGGTAGCCTCTTATGAGGCCCATGGGGCATCCAGTCTTCCTCCCGGCTGGGTTGGAGTGTGTTTTCAGTTAGGAGTGCCCAAAAGGGAACTGGGCAGCCGGGTCAGGCAGCTTCCAAGATAAGCGCCTGCTGTATGCTTAGCCTTTCGGGGTGCCAACAGGAGAGATCAGCCTGCTATTTGCATAGCTGTCATGGGCACCTTGGGACACGCCTGCCGCAGTCCCACGAGGAGTCCAGCACTGCTTTATCACAGCATTCCAGAGCCTCGCCCCAGAGACCACGGGAGCCCCTGGAATCCGCCCGGCCCTGTGCTGTTCCTGCCCTGAAATGGATTGCCTCCTTCCCCAAGAGTGGTGTGTAGCGGATGTGTTCCCGTGTGGAAGGCTCCACTGCTGCTCTTGCTGTCATAATTTCTTTCTTGCTCTGTATTTCTTCAAGAATTTACAGCCTGCCTCATTTTTAGAGAGCTTAGCTTTGCTCCAAAGGGAGGGATTTTCCAGTGCTCTCCTGGACAGTCTTGGCAAAGTGTCCCGGCACCGCCACGGCCAGCCTCCTGCCTGCCTCCAGCGCCTCCCGCCTTGCAGGGAGGGGGGTGTTGGGTGGTGGTTTTGTGTTTGGTGTCTCGGGAACAAGTCACTCTTGAAGTGAGGCTGGCGCTCCGAGAGAACATTGTCTCCGAATGGATTTATTTCTGGAACTTCTCCTAAGGAGAGAAATATAGGTTGCCTGTATAAAGCCAAAGCTTATCATCATCTTCTATTTTTTTTTTAAAAAAATACGTTGGAGGAAGCGGGCAGATTTCCTTCCACCCTGAGACATGTCAGAGTCACAGAGTCTCTGATTTAGGAGATTAAAGGCAATATTTTAGAAGGCCCACATGTAGTCACCATTTCTCAGCTCTTGATTTTCTCTGGAATGGAAAATGATCAAATAAAAACGCTGGGAATCTTTAATTAGCACAGAGGCCAAGTACTACTGTAAAAGGAAACTTTGTTTTAATGAGAGGTTATAAATGTCCATATGGAAAAACAGTGATTTTCATATATGTGATGGGCACCAAGATCACACCAACTCCCTTGAGAAGGAACTGTTTGTTTCAGGCATCACTTCCTTGTTGTGAAGCTGGGTCCTCTTGTGCCTGTAACCCTCTAGCAGGCCCCTGAGGGAGCAGGTGCTCTTGGGACAGCACCACAGCTGCCCGAACCTCCTCTCTGGGTCACAGATGGAAGGCTTAGTCCCGTTCACCTCTGGCTGGTGCTCTGGGCTGTGACCTTGTTTTCAGCCCATTTGGATTGTGATGGACTCTCTCATACTGTAGACATGGAAACCGGGCAGTCTCTCACCAGCACTGGAGTCACCCTCCTGCTACTCCACGTTTTGCAGGGGTGGCCCCATCAGCAGAGTGGTCTGCTAGAAAGCTGTGGTATCATCTGGAAGCTATTTAGCAAGCCCAGAAGAAGCGGTCTCTCCCTGCTGGGGAGAGGTCATGTGATGTGGGGATAGGAGCCCAGGGCGTGTATCACAGGACTGCCTGGACCCCTGCTCCTGCCCCTGTGCAACCCACGCATGACTTAGTCCATCTCAGCCCCTTGACCTCCACAGAGGAGAATCCCATGCCCATCTGGGTTTGTTCAGAGCTTCCAAGGGGGCACTGGGTATGAAGTGCTTGGGAGATGGTGGCTGCCCAGCCGGCTTATTCCTGCTGCTTTTGTCACTGTTGTTGTCAGTCACTAAGGAAACAGAAAAAAAGTAGAGGAGTGGAAAAATTTCATAGCTGGTAAGAGCTCGAGCTGGGGCTGTGATCTAGAGCCGCGCTGTGTGGACATTGAGCAAAACTGATGCCCGGGATAATTTGAGTTGTGTCAAATGACTTAAGGAAGTTTGGGATAAATTTTATTACAGATTTATATTAGAAAGCAGTTCAACAAGCTGTGAAATTCTTCTTCTTTTTTTTTCTTAATAGAAAGAGTATTCTCTATGTGTAGGTCACTGTGAAGATTGCCTAAGTTAGCACATAATAATTTTTTTAGTTCAGATTAATATGGGGGCACAGATGATTAGGTTACATTGTGTTTGTTATGTAAGTTCAAGTTGTAGTTGAGCCCTTTACCCAGTTTTTTTTTTCCCCATTGAGACAGAGTCACTCTGTTGCCCCAGTTAGAGTGTGGTGTCATCAGCCTCCCTCACTGCAGCCCCACTCTTGGGCTTAAGCCATCATCCTGCCTCAGCTTCCTGAGTAGCTGAGACGATAGGCAGGTACTTCTGCACCTAGCTAATTTTTTCTATTTTTTGTAGAGATGGACTCTCTTGCTCATCCTTTTTATTGAACTCCTGAGCTCAAGTGATGCTCCCACCTTGGCCTCCCAGAGTGCTAGGATTACGAGAGGAGCTGCTGTGCTCAACCCAGACCTGAATTCTGTGTACTCAGTAATTAGGGGCTCATGGAGCACTTCTATCCCCTGCCTCTGGGCCCAAAGGGGTCACAGATATGAAAAGTGTACGAGTTGTGGGAATTCTTCACTCAACCAAGTAAAGGATAGCATAGAAGGTAGGGTATGCCCAGCACCCGCCAATGCCATGCCCTTGATGTTGACCTCATTGGATCAACACCGTGGTCCTGAGGGCTGATGGCATCAAATACCCCACCCCAGGTTACTTCTCTGCAGACAAAAAGTGAGACACAGAGAGGTTGAGCAATGCACCTGAGGCCACACAGCTGTGGGCAAGGCCGGACTCAAGCCCAGATGGATTATGTCAGGAAGTCTCGAAGGGGAGTAAAGATGTGCACATAAAGCAAGCTTATGTCACAGAGAGGCCCAAGGGGACTGTGACAGTTACCCCAAGAAGAGGGTTTCAGAATCTAGGAAGAAGAGAGAAGGCCTTTGAAGAGGTGGGGGAGGAGAAGACAGGAGGAGGAAGAGAGAACCACACAGGGTGGGGCCCATTCCAGGTGAGTCTGCTTCTGTCCTGATCTCCTGATAGCTGCTCCAACTGAGGTGTAATTTACATACAGTAAAATTTAGCCTAGTGTTGTCCAAGTTTGATACACTTCATGCCTGGACACTCCCACCGCAATCAAGCGCAAACATTTTCATTGCCCAAGCCATCCTCACGCCCTTCGCAGCCTCCACCCCCTCCCACCCCAACTACGCCCACCCGTGTCTGGACCGTGTCTCCACCACAGATCTATCACCCCTGTGAAGTCCTGCAGTGGGACTTTTGTTCCTGAGACCCCCTCACCCCCAAGGCTGCCCGTGGATGAGCACTTGTTCTTCAAAGCAGACTCCCCCTTCTTCTGCGCTCTTCCTGGGCAGGTGGTGGTTGTCAGAGTAAGGACACGTGACTGCCCGTGTCATCCATTGCCTTCAATTACTGGGGCTGTTTGGATTGATGCGTTGGTCAGCTGGGTGTCCCTGACTGAGTCATTTGAGGGTGACCTGGAGACAAAACCATTAGTGGACACATCTGAAGGAGGTGCCTGTTCCCTGTGGTGGTTTAGGTGCCCAGGAGACCTCTCATGTGTCCAGGGCTCCTGACCCAGGGGCTGCAGGGGCTGTGGGCTCATGATGCACCGAGGAGTCCGTGAGGGGATTAGTACGGGAGTCTGTAAGTTAGGAGGACAGAAGTGCACCTATTGCTTAGGAAATGGAACGCAAAACTGACCTTCAACACAACTGCTGTGAAAACACAGGCTCTGTCCCCAAAGATGAATCATTTCAGAACCTATGGAGAAAAACACAAAGTACTTAGTGATAGTCTCTGAGGAGTGTGTGTATGTGTGTGTGTGGCTTGCTGTAGATATTTTTTCTGTGGAAACTACAGAGGAAGCATTCAGGTGAATTCCTATCCAAAGGTAAATTGTTGATTTCAACAATTTACCTTTGGATAGGAATTGTAGAAGTTGAAATAGAAGGCGCCTAATGCATGGGTTTTGGAGGTGGAGGGAGGTGGGGATGAATTCTGGTGCTCTATTTACTAGGCTTTTAGCACAGTTTCTCTGAGCCTCTGGTTTCTCAGCTGTAAAATGTCTTTCCATTGCCTGCTTGGGGACTAAGATCCCTGGGGCATAAAAGTGTGCCTGGCAGAGTTGAGGTACTTACGTGGCAGCTGTGTCTTTAGAACGTCGACTGGCTTGCGGGAGAGGGGCATTTCCAGAATTCTCTGTTCCTCCTGCAGCCTCACTGTGAGTGCTTTCCTCCTGGCATCCTCTTCCCAGTGCCTCTTCCAACCGCTGTTCTTCTCTGTTCCCCTAGGGCTGCTCCGTCCCCCACACGTAGAAGGCACTGTTCTGAATATGCCTTTTAAATCCCAGTTACAGCCATACCAAGTGCTTAGTCAGCTCTTACTGACTTTCCTGGAGAAGTTTCTGATGTCTTCCTTGAAGACTTGTAGGGAAGATACTGTTAACTCTTTGGAAATGAAAAGTTCCTTTTTAAGCAAACCCATCACAAAAATAGAACACGAGGTCATATGGTCAGTACATAGATTACAAAGAAAGATTGCACATAGCTTCTAAATGTATCACGTTTGTCCTTCATTTCAAACTGACTTTCTGTTGGAAGCAGGGCCAATGGACAGTGATTGATTAATACCTTTTCGACTGCTGAGTGGTTGACGTTGGGAGGTGGTGGTGGTGGGTAGCTGGTCCTTAGTGCCTCTGTGAACCCAGGTGGGCTAAGTCTATGGGTTAGTCTGTATTCACCTGGGATGGGAAGGAATGTTACCATCTTTGCACTTTTGGTCTCATTTAGTTGGATCATTTTTGAAATATTTTGTGAGCGCCTCTTATGCTCTTTGTCTCCTTGTGGGAAAGCCTTGTTTCAGATATGGGGTTGGGGTAGAAAGGAAGTGATCACCCCCCGCAGGTAGTGGTGGGTGGACAGTGTGCCACGGTGGGCACTGTCCTCTAACGGAACAAGAATGTCTGCCCTGTATTTTCTTCCTTCTGATTCCTTTCCAGACAATAAACCTCACTGGTATGTCAAGCACCGGAAGTCATTCAGAGCTATATTTATGCGTGTTTGATTTTTAACTAGGCCCTGGCTGCAGGGAAATCATTGCCAGACAGTGGACAAGCTCCATTTGAAAGGGGGGGGCCTTTGGTTCTGGTTGGTTTTGGGGGGCAGCAGTGCCAAGGGAAAGCTGACACAGAATGGCATGGTTTACCTTGGACATAGAAAAGACCCTGAGAAACGGGAGGCTCAGAGAGTCTGTGCAGGGGTGTGGGAGTGACAGGACGGGCAGTGAGAAAATGGGTCCCGGGAGGGGAGGCAGGGCTGTGTCCACTCAAAGAGATTTTGGTAGTAACTGTGGGTGTCCTGATTAGGAGCTTCTGAGCTGGTGCTTCACATGCATTTTCTCTAGTCCTCCTAATTTCTCGAGGATTATACCTTTTTATAAATGAAGAGCCAGGACCTCGAACAGTTTAGTTTAAATGTCATGATCAGAAACACAGGCAGAGTGACTGGCCCCATCTGGGATGGTGAAGAGAAACTGAAGGGTCTCATTTGTCCAACTGAAGTCTAAGTCCTTCCTCTTGCAAGGTCGTAGCCCTTCACCAGAAGGCAGGGCGGAAGGGAAGGTTCCTGAGGCCGACTCCTCTGCTCCCCACCCAAGATCACAGACATGAGTGTGAGGTGGGCGGGGGGTCATCCGTGGAGCTCCCAGACAGCCCTCCTGGAGCGCTCACTGCACCTTAGAAAGAGCTGTGCTCCTAAGAAGTGATTCAGAAGCTTGGCTGGTTCTGTCTTGGGATTGGTTTTCAGGTTTTTTCCCTGTGGGTTAACCTTTATTGGGCATTTTCTGATGTAGAAAGAGTGCAGGCTGGTCTTTGGCACTAGACAGGGCAGGATGGGACCCCTTTCTGTCCTGTGGCTATGCTCCCCTATGGGAAGGCAGGTGCATGCCACCTGGGCCCTTAGGATTTGCTGAGACCCTGTGTCAAATGCTCACAACTGGGCCTGGCATAGATGGAGTGTTTAGTTCATGGTAATGGAAATGGTGATTTTTTGTGTGCATTTATTATTATGTTAAGATTTCTACTATTAATAAAAGTAATAATTAGGATTATTGTTAGAAATAATAGGATTATTCATACCTCCCCTCCCCCCAGTCAAAGGAATGTCATGTTCTTTTTTTTGTAATTTTTTTGGGTTTTTTTTTTGGTCATTGTGCAAGTTTATTTTAATTCAGATTTAGGGAGAATGGTATGGAAGTCATGAACGTACAGTCTTAACACGTGAAATCTGCTACTACTCTAATGAGCAGACTCAGGCCTGTGAGGTCTGTGCTCGTGGGGTGATGCTGGGCAGCCCCCTCCCTTATGGTGGAGGTCTCTGCAGGAGCCGTTTCTCAGCACCCCTTCCTCCCCTTCTCACGCTCTGCGGAGTAGAAGGAAGGACTGACTTCTCAGGTCTTACATTAAGTTGAGTTTTCCTGGCAACAGAGGCTCTAGAAACCAAATTAAACTGGTGTTTACTATAAATACACTCCCCTGTCTGCTTTGCCATTTAATTCTCAGGTCAGTCTTTATGCCGGAGATCAACCCACACCCCCGTGTTACAGCTGGGAAGTTGATGGTGGATGTACCAGTTGGTGGGTCCAGGGTAGAGCCGGTATTTGAACTGTTGTCCGTTTGATGCCAGAGCTTCTTCAAGGGGGTATTCCTCTGCACAAGCCCTAGTGATTCAACAAATGGGTTGCATTTTACTTTTAGAACTGATAGAGGTGATATTTACAAGTGCCTTATAATTTAGGACAGCCTTTCCAGGGTTCATTTTATGTAATTTGCACAGATCTGGATGCAGTAGGTCTTTCATCTCTGCTTATTCTGAAGCCTTGCTCAGGGTCACTCACTGATCCTTGGACAGAGCAAGGAGAATTCAACACTGCCTTCTCATGCACAGGCCACTGGCAAAACCCCCAGGTGTATGTCTTCCTGGCCCTCTCTGAGCAGGTAGGCAGTGGGCAGGCAGGGACACACAGGCTTTAGGGCCAGCATACCCTGACTTGGGCCCTGCAGTGCCTTTTAGCAATTGCCTGATCTTGGGCAAGTTATTTATTCCCTTAGGGCCTAGTTGTTTATAGATAAACAATGTGGAATAACAGCATCGAGTTTATTAGCTAGATCATACTGTGAAAATTACAGAAAATGTGCTATGTGCCTACCCTGGGAGTAAGAGGTGCTCAGTAAATAGCAGCTGTCACCAATCCTGTTACTGTAAATGAATCCCATGGGCAGGCACATCCAGCAATCTTTTGTCACCAGTTGCTCTGTCTTGAAGACTCGGTCTTTTTACAGCATCTTCTGTATTGATTGTGTTTACCCCGAAACTACCAGCCCCCCACCCCAAGCTCTGAGTAAGATGAGCATTGGGGCCCTTCCAAACTGGAGTCTACCCTGGTGTTCACTCCCACCTCCCACCCCCTGTGCTTCCCCCTGGACACAGTTGAGACAGACGGAAACCCAGGTTTGCGTGTTCTCAGCCCAGCACCCCAGTACCTCTCGGGACTCTGCCCCAACACATTGTCCCAGTGTTTGCAAAAAAAGCCAGCAGCTGCTGACCGTGGAAGTATGTTCAGCCTGGAGCCAGGGCCTGGGGGCACGTGCTCAGGGAAGGCTCAGTCACCATCAGGAGGTGGGGTGGCTCACTCATCATGTCTCTCAGGTATAGGCGCTCAAACAGCCACCAGCAGCTCTGCTGCTGTGGAATGCCTGCAGTTCCTCAGCTGGGAAAGTAAGGAAGGTGGAGGAGGCCTTACTGGGGTCGGGGATGTGTTGGCTGCAAACTCCAGCTTATTTTCAGAGGCTCTTAGTGGGGACATGCCGTGTGTGGTCAGGGCAATTAACAGCCGCCAGTCAGCAGATTGAGCAGCGGGAGTGGCTGAATGCTGCAGCCAAGACTGTAATTAATAATAGCAATGGAGGGTTCAGTGCTTCCCGCCCACATTTCAGGCCTCATTTTTGTTTCCTGACATTCCATGTGTGGGAAGCAGCATGTGCAGCCCATCCTCAAGCCTTCTGTGGTCCTGACACATTCATTGAGCACCTACTTGGCCCCAAGATGCAAAACTAAACGGGAAGGCCCCAGATGGGTCCCTCCGCTTTCTCTTTTCATTGACTTCCATATTTAGATGTGAGCAGGTTTTCTGAGACTCCGTTTAATAGGTGCGTGTTACCTGGCTCCTAGCCAATGTTCAACAAATGTTAGACAGATAAATGGAGACTCCCCTTTGTCTTAGAGGAACAGTCAATTCCTGGAGATTTATGGGATGAGCTGGGTTCCACCTGCAAAACAATGACAGAATTAACAATGAGCCCTCAAGGCGAGATGATTCAAGGGCGAAGAATTCCAAAGCTTCTCTAAATGATAATTCTTTTTGTAGAGAAAGGTAGAAGTGATTCTAGCACTTTAAGACGTTTGATTGTTTGAATTCTCTGGAGTATAGCCTGGATTTCTCAGTCTTAGAAGAGCATTTGACCCTGTTAATTGTAAATGATAATGTGAATTCATCTATTTGTTCAGTAAAATGCTTGTGTGTGTTTGAGATGGTGGTGTGCCCTTTCACCTCTGGCTAAAGCCCCTCTCCCGTCTTTTCCTCTGCAGTGCTGCACACACAGGGCCCTGTCGACGGCAGCCTTTACGCTAAGGTGAGGAAGAAAAGCTGCTCGGACCCTGGCATCCCAGGTGGCCCCCAGGCTGTCCCGGCCACCAGCAGCCCAGACCACAGTGACCACACCCTGTCCGTGAGCAGTGACTCTGGCCACTCGACTGCCTCGGTCAGGACTGACAAGACCGAGGAGCGACTGGCTCCAGGAGCCAAGAGAGGCCTGAGCGCCCAGGAGAAGGCGGAGCTGGACCAGCTGCTCAGCGGCTTCGGCCTGGAAGACTCCGGGACTGCTCTCAAGGACATGACTGATGCTCGCACCAAGTATAGCGGGACACGCCACATAGTGCCAGCCCAGGTCCATGTGAATGGAGATGCCGTCGTGAAGGACCGGGAGACGGATATTCTAGACGATGAGATGCCCCATCACGACCTGCACAGTGTGGACAGCCTCGGGACTCTGTCCTCCTCAGACGGGCCGCAGTCAGGCCACCTGGGCCCCTTCACCTGCCACAAGAGCAGCCAGAACTCCCTTCTGTCTGACGGTTTTGGCAGCACTGTTGGTGAGGACCAGCAGGGTGCCCTTGCTGCAGATCTGGGCCTTGGCATGGATCCCCTCTATGAGCGGGAGCGGGCTTTCGGGAGCCGAGAGCCCAAGCAGCCCCAACCCCTGCTGAGGAAGCCATCGGTGTCCGCCCAGACGCAGGCCTACGGGCCAAACAGCTATTCCACGCAGACCTGGGTGCGGCAGCAGCAGATGGTGGTGGCCCATCAGTACAGCTTCACCCCTGACGGGGAGGCCAGGCTCATTAGCCGCGGCCCAGGGGACAATTCAGGGCTCGTCCAAGCCCAGCCCAGGGTACCAGTCACCCCCACCCGGGGGGCCAGCAGCAGAGTGGCTGTTCAGAGGGGTGTAGGCAGTGGGCCACATCCTCCAGACACTTCTCAGGCCTCTCCTGGCAAAACCTTCAAACCCAGGTTCCCAGACGAGCAAGTCATGAATGGAGCCGGCCCGGAGCTGAGCGCAGGTCCCTCCCCAGGCTCACCCACCCTGGACATCGACCAGTCCATTGAGCAGCTCAACAGGCTGATCCTGGAGCTGGACCCCACCTTTGAGCCTGTCCCCACCCACATGAGCACCCTGGGTAGCCAGGCCAATGGCTCTGCATCTCCGGACAGCATAGGAGGTGGGCTGAGGGCGAGCAGCCGGCTTCCCAACACAGGAGAGGGCCCTGGCAGGGCCCCTGGGCGGCAAGGTGAGTGGTGTTCCCTGGGATACTGACCTGGGATAAGAAATGAGACTACTAAGGGATTAGCTCTGATAAAAGCCACAAAGGAGGGACATTTACTTTGTGGTTTCTACTCTCAGCACTCTTGACCTCATATCAAAATCGGCCATAGGCCCTTGGGAGCAGATTGGGAGGGTGGGAAAGCCAAGGCGGAGACCTGCAGGAGATAAGGATTGGGCCCAGCCTGCTGGAAAGAGCTGTGCCTTCATTTCACACACTTGTCAGTGTCTTTCCTAGGGTACAGAGTGTGGCTGAGAAGCCAGGCCACTACCAGCTTTGCCTTTTCAGCCCAGGTTCTTAACTTCTGAGCCTCGGTGTCCATATCTGCAGAATTGACTTAACAAGGAAATCTTCATGGTGAGAATGGTGTTGGTGAGGAAGGGCACTGGTCTCTGCCTATGAGGTATATATTGGGGCTTTATGGAAGAGTGCTGGACACTTCAGTGGCCTGAAGGCTGGAGGATAAAAGAGGACAAGGGGCCTTGAGGCAGCCTTGTGGGAACAAGGAAGTTGTTCCCACTTCTTCATATCATGATATGGAAAACATCCTGACTATGAATACACATGTCCAGGTTGGCTGTGCATACAGGGAGGCATTATCGTCTGCTTGCAGCAATGCGATGGGCGTGTGTTGGGATTGGGTGACTATAAAGTGGTCTTTCTGCTGGGGAGGCCAGACGGCTGAGGGATTCCAAGGGGTGGCGTGGTTGGGTGGGCCAAGGAGGAGGCCCAGCAGGCAGGAGGGGCACTGTGACCAGGGCAGGGGAGTTTTAGGCAGGGCCTGTGTGGGCAAGGGCCACAGGTAGAATGTGATGTCTGGAAGTCCCCGGTACAGAGATGGGCCAGGAGAAGCCACCAGGCCTCAGCGTCTGTGCCACCCCCACATAGAGATGGGCCACTGGGAAGCCACCAGAGGTGGAGAGATGGGCTGTGTTTTGAGAGCCCAAATGCTGTCAGGCAGAGACCAGAACCTAAAAGGCGACCCTGGGCCTGAGAATATGGTGTCCACGGGATGCTAGGGCCTCCCATGGTGGCATATATGTGTGTGTCTGCATCCAGGGGCTGGCTGGCTCCTTAGAAGGACCTGTCTCAGCAAAGTAAAGACCAGACAGGCTACATATGAGCGAGGACACTCGTGGAGGACAGGTAGGAGGCAGATGACCACTGTGTGCTAGTAATGCTGATGTTCTAGAAACTGCCCTTTGTGCCCACTGTTGTTCTGGGGCTGTAGGTGTGGTCGTCCAGTTCATTCTCTTAAAGGTGGTTGCTCCGCGGACTGATCTCCATCTTACGGTGCCATTTATGGAGGCGTTGGTCGGATTACATGGGCCCTACCAAGCAGACCAGGAATCGGTGCCCTGCAGTCTGGACACTATGTCCCTGCCCTCTTTCGAGTCAGACAGACGAGGATTGAAGTCCTGCTCTCAGGTCTGGGATGGGGGAAGCAATATAGACTTTGCAGATACTATTTCTGGCTCCAGGGTTGAGTGTGTACCTGGCTGCCTGAGTGACCTGGGTGGGTACAGGACAGAGTCTCTGTGAAAAGGAAACCATAAACTCTGTGCCAGGCTGAGGGAAGGTGCAAGGAAACGCTTGTCCACATTTCCTTCTCAGGCCTGGGACCATGAACAAGCAAACAGGTGGCATTCCAGTTTGCCCGAGCCACACAGATCTATGAGCAGAGTTTCAGGCTGTGCTCCCGCCGTGGAGCACCCACAGCAAGCACAACACTGACAGTGACAGTGACCAGGTACTAGGTACAGGCTGAAAAACTCAGGTGTATTAGCGCATTAATCAAATGCTTTCAAGAAATTCTGACTTTTTAAAAAAAAGGTTTTGGGGGGCGCAAAACTACCTACAGTAGCATTACCATTCCTGGCTTACCTCACCAAAGCTTCTCGAAAGAAATTACTTGGGAAGATTGAAATCAGAAGTCTTTTCTCCTAAATTAAAGCATTTCTTTCTTTTTTTTTTTTATTAAATCATAGCTGTGTACATTGATATGATCATGGGGCATCATACACTAGCTTCATAAACCATTTGACACATTTTCATCACACTGGTTGATTTCTTTTGAGTTTGGGAGAAGTTGGAGGCCCATGAGGGGACATGGAGCAAAGGACTTCAAGGCTCAAGTCACCACATAGTGGCCGATTTCGGTTAATGTATTTTCCAGTTGACTGAATTCAGTTCTTCCTGATCGTGGTCACAAACCACAGAAGTTGAGAAATGTGAGATTTTAGAAATCACTTCATATCTTTCACCCTTATGTTGGCCATTTTTAAATTATTTGATAAACTCATCACTTGAATAACTGGAATTTGGGGCCTGGCCCGGTGGCTTGGGCCTGTAATCCTAGCATTCTGGGTGGCCCAGGTAGGAGGATGTCTTGAGCTCAGGAGTTTGAGACAAGCCTGAGCAAGAATGAGACCCTGTCTCTACTAAAAATAGAAAAATTAGCCAGGCAGGGTAGCACCTGTAGTCCCAGCTACTCGAGAGGCTGAAGCATGAGGATTGCTTGAGCCCAAGAGTTTGAGGTTGCTGTGAGCTATGATGACACCACTGCACTCTACCCGGGGCCACAGAATAAGACTCTGTCAAAAAAAAAGGAAAATTGGAATTTTGATTTGATTTTCAATCACTGATTTAATTCCTTTTATTATATAATTGATTTAATTTCAATTTTGAAATCAAAGGACTTTTCTACTTCAACAGTAGACCAGTAAAATTCATTGTGCATTTGGATATTGATCATACGAATTTGAAGTAGTTATTAATCCATTTATGTTTGACAGATGTCTTAGGCCATTGGTCAGTTTCTTTCATACTTTTGGAACTGTAGAGATGTAGAAGATTAAATATAGGCAAACCGGATCCTGACCTTCTGAGACCTTTTTAAAATTTGGAAATACCCTTCTCATAGGAATCCTGCTGCAAAGGAGTGGCTGTCCCCAAGCCGTGATGAATGGATACTTAAGAGTTAGTCACAGTGTTGGGGACAGGGTAATGAAAGCAGGACCCTACCTGGAAGCATGACTTCCTCTTCCAGGTACATGCCCAGCTGGGAGGCGGAGCGAGCCTGGAGACCTAGTACACTGCATCTAATGTAAGAAGCCGGGACAGGGTGGAGGCAGCCTCCCAGTGACCTATGTCATGGGGTTTTGCATCTCAGCCTAGGACAGCTTGTCTTGTTAAGTCTCATCAAAAGAATACCTCTGTCTGCAGCTGTCGGGCATTCTAACTGGGTAGGGAGGGGAAC
This sequence comes from Nycticebus coucang, assembly GCF_027406575.1. Classification (NCBI taxonomy): domain Eukaryota; kingdom Metazoa; phylum Chordata; class Mammalia; order Primates; family Lorisidae; genus Nycticebus; species Nycticebus coucang. The sequence continues at coordinate 8,537,196 of NC_069790.1, forward strand.
ATTTCTCCTCTCCCTGGAAGGTATAGAGAATGCTGGAACCCTTTTGAGTAACATTTAGCTTTTGGTATTTATATCTCACAACCGGAGGTAGCTGGCTAGGCAAGCAACAAAAACCAAAAGCACTAGGTTCCAGCAGGGAAACAGAAGCATGGAAACTAACCAGCTGGTTCTGAGTCTTCAGAAGGTTCAGGTGTGATGGAATGCCTGTACTTTGAAGGTGTTCCAGGTCCCCGAGCCTTTATCCATCCTCTCTGTTGTCCGGGGGCAATGCAGGCTGCTGAGCTGGGGTCCTCCACTGGGGCTCTCAGTTCCATGTGCTGAGTAGGAAGGGGCCTGATGGCTCTGAAAGGCTCATGACATGCCCAGGGCAGTGCTGTCACCACTCCCCCAGATGCTTCATTCCCACTCCTGGAGCATGAAGCTGAGCCCTGTGGATGGTGTAACAGTGCCTGATGGACTAGAGCCCACCTTAGGTCTCTCTCGGGAGGGGGAAAGTGGGGACTGAAAGTTCTGAGAGCACCACATCTTCTACTCAATCCCCTCCTCCCTGGCCTGTTTTCTGTCTTGTCCCAAACCTGCTTCTGCTAGAGATGAATATTTGTCATAGAGACATCCACATCGAAAACTTAAGCATTCAGTCTTTGGAGATTGTGTCCTTAATGTGAGAATGTCAGTAGTTGTGGTAGGGAGCTGGGAATATTGTTGACCAGTTCTCCTCCTGAGGGCTAATGCATGCCCTGCAGAGCACTGAAGCTCACCATTGCCAGCTTCTCGGGTGGCAGCACGCCCTCCATGGGCCTCAGGCACTTCTGAGGTGAAGATCGTCTGTGAAGGCTGAGCATTTCCTGAGAAAGGCTCTTTCATACCAGCACAGTAATAACAATGGTGATGGAGATGGTGCTGGTGGTGATTATAAAGCTGATGGTGAAGGAGATGGTGGTGGTGATGATGCTGGCGATGATTATAGAGCTGATGGTGATGGTGAAGGAGATGGTGGTGGTGATGCTGGTGATGATTATAGAGCTGATTGTTATGGTGAAGGAGATGGCGTTGGTGATGATGCTGGTGATGATTATAGAGCTGTTGGTGATGATGATGGTGAAGGAGATGGTGGTGGTGATGATCCTGGTGATGATTATAGAGCTGATGGTGATGATGATGGTGAAGGTGATGGTGTTGATGATGATGATGGTGATGATTATAGAGCTGATGGTGAAGGAGATGGTGGTGGTGATGATGCTGGTGATGATTATAGAGCTGATGGTGATGGTGATGGTGAAGGAGATGGTGGTGGTGATGCTGGTGATGATTATAGAGCTGATGGTGATGGTGAAGGAGATGGTGGTGGTAGTGATCCTGGTGGTGATTATAGAGCTGATGGTGGTGGTGATGATGCTGGTGATGATTATAGAGCTGATGGTGAGGATGATGGTGAAGGAGATGGTCGTGGTGGTGATGATGGTGGTGATTATAGAGCTGATGGTGATGGAGATGGTGAAGGAGATGGTGGTGGTGATGATGCTGGTGATGATTATAGAGCTGATGGTGATGGTGAAGGAGATGGTGGTGGTGATGTTGCTGGTGGTGATTATACAGCTGATGGTGATGATGATGGTGAAGGAGATAGTGGTGGCGATGATGCTGGTGATGATTATGGAGCTGATGGTGATGGAGATGGTGAAGGAGATGGTGGTGGTGATGATGCTGGTGATGATTATAGAGCTGATGGTGATGGAGATGGTGAAGGAGATGGTGGTGGTGATGATGCTGGTGATGATTATAGAGCTGATGGAGATGGTGAAGGAGATGGCGGTGGTGATGATGCTGGTGATGATTATAGAGCTGATGGTGATGGTGAAGGAGATGGTGGTGGTGATGATGCTGGTGATGATTATAGAGCTGATGGTGATGAGGATGGTGAAGGAGATGGTGGTGGTGGTGATGCTGGTGATGATAATAGAGCTGATGGTGATGATGGTAGCAAGAGCTGCCACTCTGAGTGCCTATTCTGTGTCAGGCACCTTCATCCCCACCAGAACGCCTAGCAGAGCCCCTGAATGTCTGACTCTGCATCCCATGGTCATGCTCTTATTCCACTAAATTCACATTCTTCAACCAGCCTGAAACATCTAATGGCCACTGCCCCTGACTCACTTATTTTGTTTCTTGGCATGCAGTAAGCGGTTGATAAATGTTTATAAATAGAGGGGTCTGGGACACGTGGAAGTGCAGGGGATGCTCCCAGTACCTGCGTGGCTTTGCTGAGGGGCTCGGAGGGGAGCTTTTTCCCTGGACAGAGTGGAGCAGCCCTTTCCCCTGCCCCCACACATCAAGAGAGCTGCCGACCAGAGAGTAGATACAGTGAGAGAACTTTGGGGGCTGTGACCTGAGTGCTTTCTGAGCTAGTGAGTGCAGTAGTGTCCTCTTATTAAATGGAGTGAGGGGCAGAAAGTTGGTTTGGGCACCTGCCTTCCTGGGAGAGCTCTTCCCTATGTCTGGGTTTCACTGTGGACCCCAGGCACTGCTGCCCTGCTCTCTGCCGCACCCCCAGAGGGTCTCCCAGCTTGGCTTCGCCCTGCACATGCGTGGGTTTTTGGATCACATGCTTTAAGTGGGGGAGATTTCAACTGGTGATATCTGAGCAACAAAAGAAGTGACTCAGCCTGTGAAGTTTACGATGCCACGGATGGCTAAAAGCCTGTTCTGTTTTATGCACCTTGAGGGCTCCTTGCTTCATGTTGTCAAAATATTTTATTCATGTTTTATCAACTTCACCCCCACAAAGGCAGAAACCTGGCAGGCCCTGTTCTGCTTGCAGATGGTGCTGTGACATTCCTGCCAGGTATTTAATGTTCCTCCCAGACTTCGGCATCTGCTTTATCTGTGCTAACCTGAATCCGATGACCTGTTTGTGCTGAAGATAATTCGGAGCATTAGAAAGTGTCAGCTTTTAGTAAATGATAGTGGAAAGACTGTTGAGTTAAACTATGTGTTAAGCCCCAACCAAAGGAACCCGAAGTGAAAGCCGGAAGAATGCCTTAGTTCAAAAAGCAGCTTGCTGGGTGGTGCCTGTGGCTCAGTGAGTAGGGTGCTGGCCCCATATATGGAAGGTGGCCAGTTCAAACCTGGCCCTGGCCAAACTGCAACAAAAAAATAGCTGGGTGTTGTGGTGGGCGGCTGTAGTCCCAGCTACTTGGGAAGCTGAGGCAAGAGAATTGCCTAAGCCCAAGAACTGGAGGATGCTGTGAACTGTGACGCCATGGCACTCTACCGAGGGTGAGAAAGTAAGACTCTGTCTCTAAAAAAAAAAAAAGTAGCTTGCCCTGCAAGTTTGACTGCATGGGCCAGTGAGAGGCTCAGAATGCAGAGGGATCTCTGCTCCTGCCCAGCAGGTTGGGGGAGGTGTGAAGGGTACTCAGTGGGAACCTTGCAGTGTCCCTACCAAGCATGTGCCCCAGGGGAGAGGCAGTTTGGGAGAAATCAGGTATCAGGGAAGGTCAGTGCTGAGTGCCAGTGCCCAGCAGCTGTGACAGGGAGGGCAGCTGGAGAAGCAGACAGGCCCCATCACAGAGAGTAGACAGGAGCCTTGGGTCTTGGTGGGCAGGGCCTTGGCCAGGCTCCCTGGGAGCTCCTATGGAGGGAGGGAGGGAGGGAGAGGAGTAATAGGGAGGTCCCCTGGGGTAGCACTTGCCTTCAGCCCTGCCAGTGTCCTGAAGGGGGAGGGAGTGGGTAGGCTGCAGGACCTGAGCCCCAGAGCAGCCAGGCCTGGGGCCTCGGGAGAGATTAGCTCCCTGTTGGACTTGATCTCTAGCAATCTGGGTGTGATAGATTATGCTGTGCTGGGGACACAGAGTGTCTGCGTACTTTCCAAAGCTCCGTGTGTGGTTGTTTGTGTATTGTGTGTTATAACTGGGCAGTCCTCAGCTGTACACTCCACACTACGAGCATGGGGAGCTCTGAGCTTGGGAAAAGATTCAAGTGCACAGCCTGGGGCTTGCTTGGATGGAGGACTGGCCACAGCACCAACTGTAGACAATCCCTGGGGACCCCATGCAGGATGCCAGCATCAGCAAGATGCATGGCTCCTGCCAGTGCCTCTACTTGTCAGGGGCTAGCTCTGGAAGGTCCTGGTCAGCTCAGGGTCACCCTTTCTCTGAGGGGCTTCCCCTTACTGCCCTCTTCTGGCAGCTGGGTGGGGTCCTAGGACCTGGGCCTTATGGAGGGATTTCCTGGTGTGCATCAGAGATCTGGATAAAGGAGGTCTAGGAACCAGCAAGCCAAGGCCAAAGGCGCTGGCCAAGTGTCCACAATAGACTCCTGCTCTCTATTTGCTGCCTTGAGCAAAATGAGGCTTTTTATCAACCACCAGTGGATGTCCCTGGAGATGGCTGAGGGGATGGGGTATTTGTATACTGGGAGAGCGCTGAGAAGAGTCCTGTCCAGGGGTGAGGACCGGCCATGGCCCCTCTTTCACTTTAGGACTATGGGTGTGGACAGGCCATGTATACGTGAGAGCACATTTAACATCTGAGTCAGCCCACTGCACTGCAGACAGCTCTGTGCATTTCCAATTTGGAGAACAGTTTTAGACTTGAGAAACACAGTCTATACTGGGAAACTTTTAACTATTTTCTCTTACATAAAAGTTCTGGAATTTCAGAGGTGATGGATCATTTCTGCTTGCACCTAAAGCCCTTTTCCCACAAAGCATGTGAATTTGGATGTCCCACGCTGTCACCTTGACAGGTGCTCTGCAGACGTTGAGAGACCGGGGACACAGATGAGGAGTTGCCTTGCGGGAGTGGATTTCAGACCACTCTACTGCCAGGGTTGGTGGAGGCAGCAGCTGTCAACCTGCAGGCCCACAGCGCCATTTCCATAACAGATGTCTTCTCGCGGCTTCTTTTCTATCCTGAAATGAAGGTCTTATAAATGATATAAGCCCTTAAACACATGTAAAAAAATAAATCTAATGCCCTAACACGCATGTTAAAGGAGAAATAAAAAGAAAGTAATTCATAATAAAGCAGGTTGCATTTCAAGATGACAACTTTTGGTCTGGCCTGTCGTAGAAAAAAAAAAAACTGGAGTTTTAAAAAAATTATTTTATTTATTTTTTTTATCATGGTAAAATACACATAATATAAAATTTAGCATTTTAACCATTTTTTAGCCTGTAGTTTAGTGGCATTAAGTACATTCAGACCATTGCACAGCCATCACCACTATCTAGTTCCAGAAGTTCTGCAGCGCCCCACATGGAAACCTCGTGCTATAGGTGGTCATTTCTCATCTGCACCTGATCCCCACCCCACCTTCCCTGCAATTTGTCTGTTCTTGACATTTCATGTAAATGCCATCCTGCCATATGGGCCTTTTATGGCTGGCTTATTTGACTCATCATGATGTTTTCCAAGTGTATCCATGTGACAGCCTGTGTCTGAACTTCCTTACTGTTGATGGCTGAATAATATCATGGTTAATTTATCTGTCCATCTCCCCATGGAGAGATGGACTGCTCCAGCTTTTGATTTTTGTGAATGGTGATACTGTGACAAAGATGAACACCTGTTTTCGGTTCTTTGCGTGTATGCCTGGGGGTGGGGCTGCCAAGTCACATGGCATCTGACTGTTGAGGAACTGCCCTGCAGGTGTTTGAAAGTCACTTGGGACACCGCCTGGTCTCCAGTGAAGACAGCTTGTCTCCAGAGCTCTGTCTCAGGTGTGGTGGAAACAGATTGGACTCTTTGACCCCTAACAGCCTCATGTCCTGGAACAAAGGCTGCCCTTGCTCAGGGAAAACTGCAAATGTATCCAGTCCTGGGTAGATGGCAGTAAAATTCTCTCTGTCAGGATGGAGAAGTTATGACACCTCCCCAGTCTTGGGGACAGAAAGCAGCATGGCTTTATTTCCGACTATGCCCCATGTCAACTGCATCACCATGGTTTGGTGTGGGTCTCAGGTGGGACCTCAGCTGAGGATGAGCTCTGTGTGTGTCTATAGCTGCTCCTGCAGGGACAGGGTTGGAATCACGCCCAGCTCCCATGATGCCTGCTGGAAGTCACACGCTTTGTCACTCCTCACATGAGCCAGCGGAACCTGTGGCAACACCTGCACTCAGCACAGGCCCCTGGGGCCCTGGAGGTGGCCAGGCCCATGTCCATCCTGGGGTCCACATCGAGATAAACACTGTAGTTGCTAAAAGATGGTGTGTCTGGGCAAGAGGCCAGTGAGATTATGTGATGGAGGGAGTACTACAAACTGAAAAAAAATTTAAGTAAATAGCAAGGAATTGCAGCCACGTCCTGAAACCCTCTTGGTGAGGTCTTCAGGGTGGGGATAGTATGTGACGCTAGCAGGGATTGTGCCCTCCTGTGGCTTACAGCATTTTACACCAGCATTTTAAGTTACAGTTGATTTGTAAAGCATGAGGGAATTGCTGACCTTTCTTGTACTGGAAGGATGTTAGAATAGGTGGTGTTCTAATATTTCATGAGTTGCCATCTGTTCTTTGTATTTTCTAAATTAATTAATTTATTGTATATACAGGGTGATTATAGTTGTAACTTTACATTGCACGTGAACTTTATATCCACCTTGTGTTTAAAGCATTCAACATGATGCTTTGTTAAACATGTACACAGTGAAGTGATCACTGTCTAGTACACTACCCACTTGGGGGGTGTGTGTGGTGTTAAGATCACCTAAAGTCTGCTCTTTTAATATCGTATACAGAAAATGTGAAAAGAGAAAGATTCCATCTATTCTTTAGAGAAGAAGTTTGACATTGTGGCTGCACAATGGTGTCACCTGCGCAGCTAGTGTTACTGGTGTCCCCTGCTTCTATCTCCAGAGGGTGGCAGGTTGAATTGGTGTGGTCCTGGTCTAGATGTCAGAATTATATTAAACACTTGCCTGGTAACTGGAATGTGAATTCAGGGTTGAGAGCTGCCTTGGTTTCTCAGCTTAGCTGCATGGTGGAAACACTGGGGAGTTTTAAACAGTGTTCCTATCTGGGTCTGTCCCTGGAGGTTCTGAGTTCACAGAGGGTAAGGGGTGAGACAACAGCGTCAGTCCTAATAATGGCTAGGGAGCTTTGAGAACCACTGTGACATACTTGTGGTTCCCAATTTGGGCGTGCGTCACAGTGCCCCAGAGGGCTGGCTCATGGTGCTCTTGTGACTGTGCTGTAGTATTTAGAGGACAGCCAGCAATCATGCATCAGTTAGCAGAGGTAGACAACCCCATGGGCTGCCTTCCCCTGGGGGCAGTGGCTTTATTTCACTGGCACACAGTGGGTGAGCTTGGACTGCCTGAGCGGGGAGCATAGTGCCTGCCCCTGGGCTCCTCCATTTTGCTTCCCTTCCCGCCTCCCGCCTCCCATCAGTATCTTGGGCCTCGGAGCTACTGTGTAAAAATCAGAATCACCCATAGCATAAGTCAGGGGGAACACAGTCCTTCTGGGTTATCACTGGAGTCTGTCACTTCACTTCCTGATGAATTTAAATCAGTGGTTCTCAACCTTCCTAATGCCGCTGCCCTTTAATACAGTTCCTGTGCGTCACGACCCACAGGTTAAGAAACTGGTTTAAATAATTGGGAATTCGATGCCTTGGATCAAGGTGCAGAGTCACTAAGGAGCTTCGTGGGTGTTGGTGTGTGTGTGTTTTTTTTTTTAACATAATTTTCTGGCTGAGTGATCTGAGAGGGTCCCCTCTTGCATTTGTGTCTGCTCAGGGGTGAATTGATGATAGCACAGCTGACCCCCTGGCTCCCCAACAGTCTTGGCCTGACTGCCTGGTTCTCCAGGTCTCTGAGGACAGTACATCCCTTCCAAGGGGCCCCTCTATCCCCAGTCAAGGCCAGGCTCTCCTGCTGTCCCCTCAGAGCACCAGCAGGTCATGACCCTCACCCACTGTGTCCTGGTGGCCTTGGGGAAGGTCCCCCATAGACTAGCTGTGCCTGAGGCCAAGGCTGACTTTTGTCCTGTTTCCACTTTGTCCCCAGCTCCAAAACTCCTGGGGCTACTTCCCTGCCTGGGGCCTGAATGACTGAAATTCCTCCTGCCTTCCAGGCTCACCATTCTTCTGTGTCCCTGGTGATTCCCAGTACCCGCGGGGCTCGGCCTGGTCTTCGCTGATGGCCCAGTCTGCACAGCCTGCTGGCCCCACAATGCTTGGCAGGGCTCCTTACTCCTTTCTTTGCCCTTGACCAGAGCAGACCCAGGAATGACAGTGGACCTGCTGAATGAGGAAGTGTGCTCATTAGTGGGAGTGGTGGTGGGACACGTATTCCGTTTTACAGGTTGAGGTCAGGTGTAGGAGGAGAGGTGGTAGGTGTGGGAGTGAGGCTAGGGATAGACGAGATGGTCTGCTGCAGGGGCAGGTGACCTCATTGAACCTTAGTGTGTGTAAGCAGTAATTGTTGGACCCAAAGGACTGAATTATTCCCTCTGGGAATGTTCAGGAATTGAGCCTCAGTGTGGACAAAGACATGTAAAAGTCACTTGTATCCTCATTGAGATAGCAGGACTATTCGCAAGGTTCCTATCTCTGGGCTCTGAGCTTCCAGGGAGCTGGATTTTTTTTTCCAAATACTTTTCTTTATTTTCCTAATTTTCTTCAATGTCATACATTAGTTTTAAAAACAGAAAGAATATAGTACTAAAAAACTATTAACAAATCACTTTGGCAGAGAGATTTGGGATATGGAGAGCGTGTGTTTTACTAACCACTGTGATCTCTTTTTATGTACAACTTAGAAGTCAGTGCCTTCCAGGGCCAGGGACCTAACAGGTGTCACAGGCCCACCTGTGCACCCCTCCCCTCACTGGCGTAACAAGGATACACTAAGTCCTCAGGAAGGCTCAGCGGGATGTTCATTGGAGCTGAATGAGACCTGATTCTTGTCCCCACCTGGCAGGGACAGGTGGCTGCTCCTTCATCTGCCCTCAGAAAGGAATCAGAGAGCTCTCTGAAGCGGCAGTGTGGAGATAAGGTGCTCGCTGTTTGCACAGATCTTCTCTGGAGAGGTGAGCACAGATCTGGTGGGCAGGGTGCCGGAGATAGTAAATGGACCTCCTGAGGAAGTGTCCCATTCAGCCAGCCTCTTTGATGGCCACTCCAACATCAGAATGTGAGGTGGAAGTTCTTTGATGGCTCCTACCTGTGTCCCTTCTGGAGCATCTGGAAAGGGTGGCTTTAGTGTGAGACATCCCAGCCCAAGCTGAAACAGCAGTGCCTGATATGAGACAACCATACCCCTGCCCATGGGAGGGTCCCCCCTTCTGCCAGGATAGCATGTAAGGTCCTGGCATCAGTGTGCACACTTGTGACCCTACTCAGGCTCACTTGCGGACCCTGTACCCAAGCCTGCTGGGGGCCTTCAACTCAGGGAGCTTCAGAGAAGAGACAGCTTCTAGGGACAAGGAGGCCCTTCCCAGACCCTATAAATGTGCTAGGAACCAGCACCTCCACTTTGGAGGGCCCCCTCCGTCTTGCGGGAGAGGCCAGGATGGGTACAGTGCCTAGGGATACCCAGTGCCTGGCAGTAGGAAGGGCTCGTTCTGCAGAGATGTGAGGTTCCCCAAGTCAGGGCTGTGAGGCGGGCCTGTGGGGGAGCCCCTCTGCAGTATCTAGGTCACGGGTCTGGACCCCTTGACCATCATAGACTGCAGACGTGGGCAGTGTGGGCCTGTCAGAGAGGGAGGGGTGCGTGTGCAGCCGTGTATAAGACTGTGTGTGAGAGCTGTGAGGAAACTGTTTATGAGAGACTGTGCGCAAGTGAAGCGTGTGTGTTGTGGGTGTGAGGAAGTGTGACACTGAGAGCGTGACTGAGTGTGAATCTGTGAGTGGTGCGTGTGTAAGTATACAAGGTAACTGAGTGTGCGGGTGTGTTTATGGGTGACTTGTGAGTGGGTGTGAATACATGTGAGTGTGCACAAGTGTGGAAGAGTGTGACTGGGAGTATTCATGAGTGTTGAGAAGGTGTGTGAGAGGCTGTGTGAAAGTGAGCATGTGTGTGTGAGTGTGCAGGAGCCCGTGTGAGGTGTGAGTGTGTTATGCATGTCTGTGGGGGAGGCCAGGCATGTGAGAGAGACCCCAAGAGGGCACAGGTGCAGGGCATTCCCCCAGCCTCCCAGGGAATGGTCCCTCTCCTCCCTGGAATCACACAAACTGTTGCTGCCCCTGCCCTCAGGCCCGCCCAGCCGCCACCCAACAGATGGGGACTATGTGTGGGTCACACCGAGGCAGCCTAGTGGGCGTCCTAGCGCCCTAGAGCCCAGGATTGCATTCTGGTCTGCACTGAGCTTTCCTGTGGTATTGAACTTGCAAGGTGTCTCACCGCTGTTGGTCTTTATTGAATGATTTGGGGGTGCAGAGACCCTTGCTGTGTGATGCCTTTTGTGGTCACCTCTGGGAGGCCTAAGTCCTGTTCTCTGTAATTAACGTAACTTAATATCTCTCCTTCTGGTATGGGAAATCACCTTCCATGTGACAGTCTATGTGGCCCTCAGACATGTGAGACTTACCAGAGAGAAGGAAAAGCTTGCAGATCAAACACATGAGTTGGTGGAGATAAGCGTAGGAACCAATATGAATGCAAACATAGAGACGGGTCTGGGGAGTCTGTGGGAGCCCAGAGAACCGCATATAAAGGAAGCTTGTTCTTCTCAAAGCACACGTGCTCTTGTTTTTCTAGTTTTATAAAGTAATGTATTGAAAACATTGAAAGATAGAGACATTTATTAAAAAATACAAACAGTTCCTAGAATTCCACAACCCAGAGAGAACCTGTTATGAATATTTTGGTGCGTTTTCTTTGTTTTCTGAAATCAAAATGAAATCATACATTTGCAGTTTTGCACGCTCTCTTTAACACGTAACATTTTAGCGTATGTCAAAACTTGCTTAATGACTGAATGAGTAGTCCATTTTGGACTGCTGCCAGCTTTGACCTTGACCACGTGCTGGGTGCTCACCAGCACCAGCTCTGGCTGCATTATCAGTTGAATCCTCCAAACCAGCCTTCGATGTGTCATCCTCATCTCATCCCCAGGATGGCTCTGGGGACTTGTCACTGGGCTCAGGGAGGCAGGAGGCAGAATCTGCCCCTGGTGGTGGTCCCGGGCTGGCCTTTGACAAGCCCTGTCAAGGACAACCTCCACTAGCCTGAGTTCTGCCTCGGCAACGCTCTCTTCTCTGACCACCCCAGCCTGCGATTCTCAGGCAGGAAGGACTTGAAAACTCCATCCTTCCTTCTTTTCTCCAGACTGCTCTGTGCTCAGACCCTCTGGAAGTACACCACCTCCAGGGGCTCAGCCTGACTCCACGTTTTAGGCGAATTTCCTCAGACTGTGAGGAATAAATTGTTAAATCTCAGATTCACATGAGAGACAGAATTTGTGAAGCCTTTGTTGGCTGCCCATTGGGACATGTCCAGAAGAAGAATCCCTCTTATTCAGGGCATGGTGAGCGGCCTCAGATACCACTGTCTCCTTTGACATCTGTGTTAACTATTAAGTACCAACAGCCACCTCAGGCCGTGTGAATGGACCCCCTCCCAGGGCCCTTGGGCCCCCATCCACTCGGAGTAGGCTTTTTGGGGTAGGGATGGATGGAAGGGAAGGGGAGGTACCAGTGGCTGAGGAAAGGTGAACACAGTTGTGGGGTTTAGAGCTGGATGCGTGTGGTGATGAATCTTTGCTCTTTGCCGACCTGCTGGGCATGAGACTCCCATTTTCCCCATCTGCAGAATGACGTGGGGACTGCCTGGTAGAGGGATTATGGGTTTTTCTCTCCTAACCACCTCCTGGCCAGGGGTATGTGTGTCCTGGCACATCATGGTGTTGGGTTGTATCTTAAACCCTGTTTGATTTCATCTCGTTTTTCCTGATGTTTCAAACTTCTCATTTCCAGAGCGTATAATCTGAAAGGCAGGAAGGAGCTCTGTCCACCCCAGGGAGGCCAGTGGCTTGATAGACCCTGTGTTTTTTTCTTTGCACGTGTAAGCAGGACCCTGCAGGGTAAAGCGTCCCTTTCTGTGTAGACCCAGGCCTGGCCACTGGGCTGTGGGTGGTGCTTGGCAGGCTCCTCGGCGCCCCCATTCTTTTTGCATTTGCAGAGCCCCTCTGTGGCCTTAGACCCTCCATTGATGCCTCTTGGTGTGGAACCAGTCTCGTTCCTGGTGGTCACAGTGGCAGGGTACTAAGAAGGGTCGCTCCATCCAGAGGGAGAAGCACTCAGCTCTGCTTGACCAGATACAGCGTCACACAGGTCATAGTGCAGGCAAGAACATTTTCCAGGAGACTTCCTTAAAGAAATCGCTAGTTTTCGTGGGAGTCTGTAAGAGACAAAATTGAGATGTAATTGCAAATCCGTGTATTTAGCAGGGAACTTTCTGGGCCCAGCTCTCGACTGACAGTGTGTGTCAGTACCTCAGGCCCCCTCTGGTGGGTGTAGAGCCCAGGGTGCCGGGTGGCTGCCAGAGTCTGATGCGCAGACCCCATTTCCTAGCTGCTCTGCAGCACAAATGCTAAAGTTTAGGAAAAGTCTGAGCCTCTCGCTCTGCTCCGAGACTCATGTCTCAGTTCTGCAGCTTCCCTTGTGCGTCCTTTTCCCATCTAGATGTACATACTTTATGTGGACTCGCCTTTGGGTCCATCCTACATGGCTCTGCTGGTTTTAAACTAACACTAATGGGGCCTCAGTTTCTGAATCAAGTTGGTTTCCGTTGTCCAGCCTATGGCCCACGTGGGCTGAGGTCAGGGCACATTAATGTTTGACTCCAGGTTGCCTTCCCCAGGTCAAAAGGAACGCCTGATTACAGCTTCCACAGTTTTATTATTGTCATTATTTGAGTTGACATAATAATTGTACTTGTTTATGGGGTACAGTGTGACATTGCCGCACATGTACAAATATGCACTATGTGTGCAGCTCACAGCACGGCAATCAGACATCCATTGGCACTGTGAACTGTCACGATAGCAACATGTGATTCCTGACAAAACAGCGCACGTGATCTTACATGTTGAATGGAAGTAATATTCCTTCCCCTTCCTGAATCACATCTGCACAAGGGACCTCTGAATTTCTAGGCTGTGAGTGGACTGTAGGTGTCAGTAAGGGGCAGGTGAGCCCCAGCGCAGGCTGCGGATAGGTCCTCTGGGATGGGATTATTTCCCTTAAGGCCTGTAGTGTGGCTCCCTTTTCCAGGGGGGGATCAGGCTCTCAGTCACTTGGCTGTGCTCACAGCACTTCATTCCCTCAGTAACACATGTGGCTGTCGCCTGCCGCCTGGGCTGCTCTGAGGACCACATCCCACGCCTGAGCTGGGTACCAGGCTGTGCAGGGGCCAGCCTGACTTTGCGAGCTCACGCCTCCCACTCTGGCCTCTCGACACGTGTTCATGGAATGGCTGTAAGTGTGTGTCAGGAGGAAGACCCTGGCCCTTGCTGGGCGAGGTCCCCATCCTGTCCACCCCGTGGAGGCTGATGAACGTGAGGACAGGGGGCCACACGCGCTACATTCTGGGGCTGCTGAGGGAGTAGGCCTCCCAGACACACACCATTTCACTTAATTTCGTCCTCACCCCTGTTTGGGGGGGGGGGAGGAAACCAAGCATTGCTCTTACACTCCCCATAAAGAAACAGGGGTGGAGGATGCCCCACAGCTGGTCAGGGATGCACAAGGGACCCCACCTCTGGAGCCTTGATCCGTGCACACTTCTCCCCTTCCCCCGCTCTGAGGAGCAAGATTCTGGAAATGGTGGGGAGGAGGAGGTGGAACGAGGCTTTCAGGGACCTGGGTTTGGACCTCGCCTACTAGGTGACAGCTGTGTGACTCTGACCAAGTGTCTGAGCTATAGCCAGGCTGGAACAGGTATTGAGGTTCCCAGCCTGGCTACAGCTCAGGAGCCAGCTCTCCCAAAGCCATGTCGGGGTGGTGTCTAGAACCTGGGAAGGTCGGTCAGTGAAGTCCAAACTATGGTCAGACTTAGGAGACTCGTGTCCTCCCCCTCAACCTCCCAGGCAGACAGAAAAGTTGATATCCTGTCTCTTTCTCTGGTACCTTCCCTCTGTCACACCAACTGCTCATTCTCCTGAGCTGCTTATGTCTGTGGATGTGGGGAGAGAGGGAGTGGACAGTGGACAGCGGCTTTACCACAGCGCTCAGCACCACAGCACATGTGGCTGCATGACACGGTTCCCTTTGGGGGAGGCCATCGGCTAACTTGGAACAAAGTCATGCTGAGGGGAGCCCTGGGTCTGCCACACACACTGCCTTTCAAGGGAGTATCAGTGTGAATCTCACGCTTACAAGGGTTATGTATTTGCTGTTCAAAGGGTCGGGAAATCATTGTTGGGTCTGAATTTTCAGACTACGTCACCAGTGAAAACGTTACCTGAATAGCCTGCAGCAGGCTTTTCTAAATGCTCAATCCTGAGAATCAGTTAGGGCTGGGTATCATGGCTGACACCTGGAATCCCAGAACTTTGGAAGGCCAAGGTGGGAGGGTAGCTTGATACATGGGCAACATAGAGAGCCCTCATCTTTACCAAAAATACGAAAAAATGAGGCAGGCATTACAGTGCATGCTTGTAGTCACAGCTACTGGGGAGGCTGAGGCAGGAGGATCCCTTGAAGCCAGGAGTTGAAGATTATAGTGAGCTATGATTGCATCCCTGCTCTCCACCCTGGGTGACAGAGTAAGAGCTTGTCTCTAATAAAGAAGGAAGGAAGGAGGGACGGGCAGGCAGGGGAGAGGAGGGGGAAGGAAATAACTCGGAAGACATTTAAAAAAATTATAAATCGTAGGGTGGCACCTGTGGCTCAAGGCCGTAGGGCGCTGGCCCCATATGCCGGAGGTGGTGGGCTCAAACCCAGCCCCGGCCAGAAACTGCAAAAAAATATATATATATAGATTACAATCCCTGACCTCCCATTTCCCTCTCCCCCACTGAACATAATGGGAATCAAATTTGTTCGAGAGGGGACCCTGGGACTCTGTTTTAGAAATAAGTACCTTTGTCACAATCTCCGGCAGGGTACATTTGGGATGGTGAATGCTTTATTATTGAAATATCATCTTTTTTCCCCTCCACAAGTTCTGCTTGCTGAGATTCAGGCTATCTTAGCAGGGCCACGTTCTGCCTGGAATCACTGCAGATGTGTGGTCATCAGGTGCTGGGTCCTGACCACGGCCACCAGGGGCTGGTGCACATGCCCTGGGGCTTCCCCCGAGTGTGGTGACCACCAGACCCACCCAGCTCTGTCTTCTTCTCAGTGTTGCGGGGTGAGTGCTCATGCTCGGTCGGGCTTGTCTCCCAGGAGCCGCCTGTTCTAGGGTCTCCCTGGCCCACAGGAGCTGCCAGTTAATGAGGATGCCACCTTGCTCACCCCTGAGATTGAGAAGGCCCCTGAGCTTCGGGCCTCTCTGCAGCAGCCACGGCTCAGCCTGGAGCAGCTGGACCCACAGAGGAATATAGAGGGCTCATGGGAAGTCTGGATTCAGCACTTACTTAAGGGTCACCTCACTCTGCTGTCTCTCTCCTAACAGGCTCCTTGGCTAATGAGCAACTGGGTGGAAGACTGAGGAAGCTGAGCCTTGGGCAGTATGACAACGATGCTGGCAGGCAGCTGTCCTTCCCCAAATGTGGATGGGGAAAGGCCAGTGTGGACCAAGCCCCGGCGCCTTTCTCCTCTCCAGCTGATGTCAAAGAGGTACGAACCGTGGCCCTGTCCCAGTCTTTGGGCTCTTTCCCACTCACTTATCTTCCTGGGACTCTGGGGAAATGGGTGATGGCTCAGCCTGGTCTCTGAATACAGCCTGTGACCCTCTAGCACCTGCCTCCTTCCCCGTCTCACAAACACTGCTCCTCTGAGGCAGGCAGATGGTGTGGTTGGGAGAGCCTCTGTGTTCCCATCTGCGGAATGGACGCGAGATGTGTGGCATGCAGGTGGACCATGAGGGTTCAAGGTGGGATCCTACAGGCTTGGTCTTAGTGGACTCTGGAGCAGTAGCCAACAGCACACACAGATGTCCTCACAGCATCACACAGGCCCAAACCCTCCTTCCTCCCTGTATGGGAGGTGACCCAAAGGTGAGGGCCACAGATAAAAGCTTCTCTTTGCTCTTTCCAGAGACATAGTTAAGGTTAATCACAGTGGAAATGTGGCAGGTTAATGTGCCCACAGTGATTAACCCTTTTAAATTTGGGTTTAAAATTTAACCACTCTCTCCCAACCACACTGTTCTTCTCAAGTTGGAACCTACAGAACATTTGAGAAAAGGAAGTTGTTCATAGTCTGGACTCACAGATAAAACCATTGTTAATATTTGGAATGCTTCCACCTGACCAATTTTCTACTGTTTGTTTAATTTACTGTGTATCTTTATGGTGTGATGCTCATTTCCATGTGTTATTACAAACTCTCTGTCAACTTCATTTATTGGCTGTGTAATATTAAGTTTTTTTTTTGAGACAGAGTCTCTCTCTGTCACCCTGGGTAGAGTGTCATGGCATCATCATAGCTCACAGCAACATCAGTCTCTTGGGCTCAGCAGCCTTAGTCTCCCAAGTAGCTGGGACTACAGGTGCCCGCCACCACTCCCAGCTAGTTTTTCTATTTTTGGTAGAGATAGAGTCTTCCCTCTTGCTCAGACTGGTCTTAAACTTCTAGGCTCAATCAATCTACCCTCCTCAGCTTCCCAGAGTGGTAGGATTATAGTTGTGAGCCACCACACCCAGCCTGTAATAATATATTTTTAAAAAGGATGAGTAAGCGAGGCTTCCCTCTTCCTTTGCCGTGGACCGTGAGAGCATCCCCAGTTTTCTGCAGCTGGGGGAGGCCAGCTGGTTCTGTGCTGTGGATCCAGACCTCTTCATCCCACTCTCAGATGGGGCTGGGCTCTCAGGGCCACCCTGTGGGGGTCACAGCTGTTTGGAAGGGACCTTCACTTGACCTTCTGTGCTTGTATTCTCTTCCCGGTGCCAACTTCAGACAATGACGGCTGCATATCCCCCAGACCTCGATGTGATCGATGGCAGAACTTTAAATAGCAAGGAGTCCATGTGTTCCATGCCTGCGTTTCCTGTGTCTCCAGAAACACCATATGGTAAGAAAGAAGTAAAACCATCTGTGTGCCTCTTGATGCCACAGGGGGACAGTGACAACAGCCCCTCCTTGTACTTTCTCTTCCAGTGAAAACGCCGCCGCGTTATCCTCCATTCAGCCCACCCGAGCCCCAAGTGAGCAGCCCAGCCAGTCTGCACAAGGGAGGCCTTGGTAAGAAACCTACCTGTACATTATACGGCGAGGCAGTGCGGGGGCTGCATCACCTGGTGGCCAGTTTTACAAAGGTGTCCTCTTATGCAGAAGTATTTCCATTCATGTCACATCTCACAAGCCTGGGGTGTGGATCGATCTTGCTGGGAAGGTGGAGGGATGCTACCGTAAACCCATGGGTGGTGGCAAGTGGAGGGATGCTACCGTAAACCCATGGGTGGTGGCACCCTGGGACTGAGGCAGTGCCTGGCGTCCTGGGAGCACACCTGCTCAGCACCTGCAGGGGTGACCAAGATGCTCACTCAGGAGACTGGCACTGGTGCCTGTTGGCCTCCTAGTGTTTTCAAGCTCCTTGTGACATTGCCGGTCAGTGGGGTGCTGGGGGGAGGAAACTAGGGTGCCTGCCCTTCCCTTTACTGAGAAAGCGGGTCCCAGGAGAGACCATGTTCTCCGCACTCCTTGGGCTGTCTGGGCATCCCTGGCTCTGTGGCCCCCGTTGCCTCTCAGTCACATCTTGTGGCTCCTGCTGTCCACCAGTGCCTGGTCCCTTCCCTGATCTCCCCAGTGGAGCGGAGTCCCCTGAGTCCTCTGCTCAGCTGGCCCTGGGGAGAGAGTGTTAATGGTAGGTGTCCAGGTGACTTACTCAGCCCTTCTTCCAGGTTGGCACTGTCTACTTGCTTGAGACAAGGACAGGCCAAGCTTGGGCAGATGGAGAAAGAATGTAACCCAAAACCCACACGCATTTTAAATTTGCTGCTGCTTTTCTGCCCCATTGAGGGACCCTGTTAATGCTTATTAGGCACATTTCTTGAGAAAGGGAGAGTCCACGAAATTACATGTAAGTCCTGCCCCTTACCCAGCAGTAGTGGAGATCGTGACTGCGAGCTTCATTTTTCCTCTTTCTCTAGTGCAAACCAAGTTTGTGGGGCATGGAATAGAAGGGCCATCTTTCTTCTAAAGTTTCCTTTATGGTTTCAGTCCTGAAACTTGTAAATGCCTCTCTTCATACATAGAATATAGCAATTGAACTGCCCATGTTTCTCAGCAAGAGGGACTAAAATTTAAAATGAGAAAAAGATGTATGCAGTGTTGGGCGGTGCCTGTGGCTCAGCGGAGTAGGGCGCCGGCCCCATATGCCGGAGGTGGCGGGTTCAAACCCAGCCCCAGCCAAAAACTGCAAAAAAAAAATGTATGCAGTGTTGCTGCATTGCTGTTTATACATTGTGTGTTTATACATCAGGTGAGACCCGGTGCCTGCGCCAGCATACGCTAGTGTGACAGACTCATACACACAGAGCCCTGCATATGTTCTATATGTTTATCATTTCTGTTTTTTTTTTATTGTTGGGGATTCATTGAGGGTACAATAAGCCAGTTTACACTGATTGCAATTGTTAGGTAAAGTCCCTCTGTTTATCATTTCAATGAAGCAGGCAGAGGGGTGCCTTTTTGCCCCTTGCAGCCCCCTTTTGCTGATGGAGTTACAGATTTGGACTAGAACTGACTGCGTTCATGGGGTGGAAAACTCAACTTCATTAGGGTGTTAGTTCTCAAACTGATAGACATTTTTACCACATTTTCTTTTATTTTTTTAATTTTTTTTATTAATATTAAATCATAGCTGTGTATATTAATGCGATCGTGGGGCACCATAAACTGGTTTTATAGACCGTTTGACACATTTTCATCACACTGGTTAACATAGCCTTCCTGGCATTTTCTTAGTTATTGTGTTAAGGCAATTATATTCTACATTTACTAAGATTCACATGTACCCTTGTAAGATGCACTGCAGGTGTAATCCCACCAATCACCCTCCCTCCGCCCATCCTCCCCCCTCCCTCCCCTCCCTCTCTTCCTTCCCCGTATTCTTAGGTTATAACTAGGTTATAGCTTTCATATGAAAGCCATAAATTAGTTTCATAGTAAGGCTGAGTACATTGGATACTTTTTCTTCCATTCTTGAGATACTTTACTAAGAAGAATATGTTCCAGCTCCATCCATGTAAACATGAAAGAGGTAAAGTCTCTATCTTTCTCTAAGCCTGCATAATATTCCACGGTGTACATATTTTCACAGCAACATCGCAGTAAGTTTTTTTTGTTAGTATAGATAAGGTAATTATAAAACTTATATAGAAAAGCAAAGGATTGGAACCACCAAAACAATTTTAAAGAAGAATAATGTTGGAGGAGTAAGTTTACCTAATTGCAAGACTTGTTAGGTAGCTACAGCCATCAAGACCGTATGATGGTGGTGAAGGGGCAGACGCAGATCGGTAAAACAGAGCAGGGAACCCAGAAACAGACTTACACAAACCTGCCAACTGGTATTTTTGACAAAGGCACAAAATCAATTCACTAGAGCAAAAGCAGCCTTTTGACAAATGGTGCTGGAGCGATTGGGCGCCCATAGGCAGAAAAATGAACTGTGGCCACAGTCCACACCTGATATAAAAATTAACTGAAAATGGAGATGGACTTAAATGTAAAACATAAAACTTTAAAAGAGAGAGAGAGAGAAAATCTTTGGGATCCAGGGCTAGGCAAGGAGTTCTTAGATTAGCACTGCAAGCATGAGTCATAAAAGGAAAAAAACAGTAAATTAGACTTTAAAAAAGTTAAACTTTTTTAAAAAGTAGACTTTTTTAAAGTAAAAATTTTTTTGCTAGGGAAGGAATCTGTGAAGTGCACAAAAAGACAAATTGCAGTGTAGGAGAAAATATTTGCATGCCACTTGCAAAAAAAAAAAATGTGGTATCATCTAGAGTAAAGAACTAATACTTAGCAGTAAAGAAACCAATAGTCCACTTAGAAAATTAGCCAAAGACAGGAGGAGACTTGTTTGCTGAAGAGGACATACAGACGGTAAACAAACACATGAAGGGGTGCTCGGCGTTATTTGCCGTTGGAGAAACCTGATTTAAAGCCACAGTGCTGTGTCACTACATACCTATCAGAATGGCTAAAATGAAAAATCATGACAACACCAAATGCTGATGAGGATGTGGAAAAACTGGCCCCCTCACACTTTGCTGGTGGGGCTGTTCAAATGGTACAGCCACTCTAAAAACACTTTCGCACTTTCTTAGGAAAAATTCCCGGTAAACAGAAAAACTAAAGTTGCATCTACTGTGTCCACATTCCTGGGCATTCCCAGAGAAATAGACGACTGTTCACCCAAAACCTATAGACAATGTTTATAGCAGCTTTATTTTTAATAGCTCGAAATCTGGAAACAACCTAAATGTCCTTCGACAAGTGATTGGTTTAACAATTTATAGAACATCAATGCCATGGAACACCACTCAGCAATAAAAAGGAGTGAACTGCTGATGTGACAACCTGGATGGATCTCTAGAGAATTAATCTGAGAAATGTCAATCCCTAAAGCTCATGTCGTGTGTGATTCCATGTATATCATGTTTTTTTACATGACAAAATTACAGATTTAGCAAACAGATTAGTGTTTGCTAATGGTTAGGGGGGCAGGGATAAGAGGGGAATGGGGCAGCCAAAAGAGATGCAAGAGAGATCTTCAGGGGCTAAAATGTTCCGCGTTCCAGTACGTCAGCAGCAATATTCAGGTGTAGTTAGTAAGATGCCGCTATTGGAGGACACTGGGTAATAAGTTCAGGGTATCCCTGTGTAATTTCTTAGAACTACACATCAATCTGCAACCATCTTAAAATTTAACATTTTAGTGGCAGGTTATGACTGGGGAAATGGTTTGGGTGTTGTTGGAGCAGCATTGGCTGTGACTGCAGGATAGCTGAAGCTGAGTGACATCCACATGGAAGTCTAGTGGAGGATTCTTCCTATTTTTGTGTTTGTTTGGAATTTTCTGTAATTAAAAAGTTAAAATATAAAACAAAGAACTGCTTGGTGTTGGATGAACCTTGCTGTCATCCACATCTGTTTTAAGAAACTCTCCCACCCCAGAGTCCTCTGTGAGGCTGGGATCCAGAGATCCCACAAAAGGAAGAAGACCTCAGGGGAGGATTGTGTGCTGTGTTGGTGAGTCTGAGTTGTTTACCTGCAAAGATCAGAGAAGGTTGAAGAATGAGTAGGGTAATTAGTCATTAACTAGGCAAATGGATGGGGTGTTTGAGATGATAGCAGCAGGGGCAAAGGTCCTCTGGCACGGGCAGCCCAGGACAGACTGGAGACCAGTGGTCTGCAGAGCATAACGCTGGCGAGGCAGGGCCAGAAGGTGCTGGTGTGACATCCATTAAGCAAGGCCAGGTCATCGCCAAGCCTTGAGATGGGGAGGTGACTGCTCAGATTTGCATTGTCCCACAGAACAACAGTGGGGGAAGCAGCTCAGACCGAAATGACTTCAGAAAAGATAGGAGGAAACAGGGACATTTGTACAAGATTCAGGAGGTGTAGACAGCGGGCCTTAATATGCTGGGTTTGGGGTTGGTGGCTTTTTCTGATTTTGTTGCTATCAAGCAGGGGTTCTCAAACTACGGCCCGCGGGCCACATGAGGTGGTGTGATTGTATTTGTTCCCGTTTTGTTTTTTTACTTCAAAATAAGGTATGTGCAGTGTGTATAGGAATTTGTTCATAGTTTTGGTTTTTTTTAAACTATAGTCCGGCCCTCCAACGGTCTGAGGGACAGTGAACTGGCCCCCCTGTTTAAAAAGTTTGAGGACACCTGATCTAAAAGTATGTTCTGGCTTCTTGGTAGTTGGTATGCAGTTACTGTCTACCTAAAATTTCTCCATACGTCTTATTACATAAAACGTAACTTGATACCTATTTAGTCAGCATAAGCCTCGATGTGTCAGGTTATTTCCCAGGTAAGCAGCAGGACAGGTGTCAAAGGGAAACACAGACAGCTGTTAGTTAAAGGTGAGAGGCTGGATTTTAACCGTTGCAACAGGGGTAAGAGCTGAGCTCAGCTCCAGATGCAGCAATGACAGCTGGGATGTAAAGCCAAAAAGTGAGTGAGAGGGTCAGCGTGGAGGGAAAACGACACGAGATGTGAAGGAAGGGGGAGCCTTACTAAATTGGACTAGCAGGATTCCTGCTAAAGGCAGGCCGCGGGTCTAGACAGTACAGGTGAGGGATGAGGAGCTCGACCAGGGGTGAAGTCTAGGGGAATTCTTGCTAGAACAGGGACAGACATGGATGGCCAGGGTCGAGGGTCTGAGTGTAGCCTTGCCTCCCTTCAGATCTCACGTTTTCTCTGTGTGTCCTGTCAGGTCCCGTGTGCTCTCCACTGTGTCCTGTGGGCACTTAGTTTAGCCATCGTGTCTGGGGAGCCTGTGGGCCCTGCCTCTGCCCCAGGCATCCTGTTCCTACCCTTCCCAGAGACAAGCAACTCTGCCGTGAACAATTAACAGGGCATTCAAAGAGCAAACCAGAGCATTCTCGGGATTTATTAATAGATGGGTGAATTAAAGGAACCTTTTCTGGGCAATGTGACGAACAGGAGCCAAGAGGGATGAAGGCCCAGGATGGGCCTGGCGGAGCCTGCCGGCGCCCGACTGCAGGGGTGTCAGGATACTCAGGAGCCAGTTGAGAGGCTGGGATCAGCCACGGTGGAGGGTTTATACCACAGGACTTAGCAGATGCTACGAATCCTCCCCCTCCCCTGGCCCTGAGCTCTCCTTCCTAAGCAGTGGAAATTGCACTGCCTTCTCTCTCTGCCTGGTGTTACCTGAGGAGCCACGAAGAACAGCCTAGAGGGACCACACAGATCTTATTGGGCTTTTGCGTTCAAATATTTTGGAAGATTTCTAGCATCCAGCACCTAGATTCTGGTCCCAGTGCCAGGCTCATGCAGGCTCTGTTATAACAACATCCTGATGTTGGGACCTGCTTGTCAGAAGTACCTCTCAGCGGACAGGGAGACCTGGGTGGATTTGGCAGAGTGGGGCGGGCACTCCTCTCCTGACAGGCATCTCTCTCCGGCTGAATGCTGAGACACGTGCATCTGGGCGAGCTCAGACTGGCCTTGGGACCTCTTGGGGCCCTGGTTTCATGCCCTTCACAACAGTTGTGATTCCTGCTGCATGTGGACCGCGTGAAGATTGACCTGGAATGGATAGCTTGGGTCCCTGGCCCAGGCCCTGCGGGGCTCAGCTAATAGTGGACGCCAGCACTGTAGGGGCCGTCAGCAGCAAGATGAAGGGCCACCTCACAGGATGGGGAGACCCGCGATGACTGGACTCCAGGCAGCAACGGGAGCGTGAGTGGGGGCAGAGGGGTGGCTGGGCTCCAGCCGGGTGCAGGCCCTTGTGCCCAGCATGCTCGCCTTTTAAATCGCAGCACCCACTCCAGCAGAGGGATGGGTATTTAAATAGTTGCTCACATAATTGGTATCTAAATATGAATTCAAATGCTGTTTAATTCTCCTGGGGGCATGTTGTCATTTGACAGAGGTCTCAGTAACATGAAGGACTGGGACAGGTATGCAGGTGGCAGTGCAGCTCTGGGCAGTGGGTGGACAGCCAGGGCGGGGTGTCTGCCACGTATCGAGGGTCCCCCGAGGGCCTCTTTCCTGCCTGATGTAGTGAGTGCCTCCAGCCTTGGGGGACAGGGCCAGCCAGGTCTCACCCATCTGGGACCCTCTAGCGAGAGGCTGTCTTGTTGAGTGTCTCACCCCCATGGCCAGGTCACACCCCAGGAAACACACGTGTTGGAGGACAGTATCCTCAGATGTCTCAGGCCAGAGGGCAGTCGCAAGAAGAAATGCTTTTCTTAAAAATGGAAATATCTGTAAAAATTCAATTAAAAGGGGGCATTTAATCTTAGTCCCCCTACAGGCAAAATAGAGAAAATTATGAAGTATAAGATGTAAATTATCCTTTTGTTTCTTATCTGCTACTTAACCAGGAAGATATTTTCAATATAAATGAACAAAAATCATGAGAAACGTTTCATTTAAAAAGCCGCATGCTTCTGAGCTATCTCAGCTGCCAAACTATTCCATAGGTTTTCTTTTTTTTTTAAGTTAAGGTAAAAGTTTACGTAACATTCAATTAGCTATTTTAAGGTGAACCATTCAGTGGCCTCGAGTCCGTTTACAGTGTCCTAAGACTGTCACCTCTGTGTGGTTCTAGAACATTCCTGTCACGTCACGGTTTTACAAGTGGTATTTAGAAAGCATGTTGATACTTCTGGCTTCAGTGAACATGATTAATAGTTAATGTTAGTTTACTTCAAAAGGATGCCTTTATGTATTTTGCATTCATTTGTCTGAGATCGAGCAGGGCCTTGTCGCTTTGGGGGCCTGGACTGCCAATGCGCCGTCTCTCCTGTGCCTTTGACGAAGGCTTTGTAAGGGCTTGGGAGAAGGTGCACATCTGAGCGCCTGTGCAGGAGCGTGACAAGCAGGGAGAATGCATGAGGTCTGCATCATGGGCTCAGGAAGGCACATGGGTTTGGTTGGTGCTGTGTGGATCTTGGATTTGGCAGGTTTCCGAGGGCCATGATGTTTGCCAGAGGGAGGAAGAAAAGGGATATTGAGGCCAGAGACAGAGAGTGAGAAGACGGGCGAGGAAGACAAACGGAAGGAGACAGATTATTTTGAGACAATGCTTTAGTTTTATTTAGTATAAAGGTTGTCGCCCTCGAAAGCCTGACAAATTATAAAACACTTCTACCAGTCTTCCCCTTCCTGCCTTCCTGTACCCAACTCCCTTTCCTTTTGAATTTTTATGAACTTTTAACGAGACTCTTTATAATAGGGACAAAAGCATGTACTGAATGTGGACATGTGTGACATTTACAGAGGCCCTTGTTTACTTTGAATTTTCTAGAACCTAAGAAGCACATGCATTTATATGTGTATCTCCACACGCGTGTCTGTCCAGGTCACGTGCACGTGTGCGTGTGGAGGAGCAGGCATGTCTGGATACGTGCCTGTCGTATATTTCACATTCCATTTTGTGCTAAAGAATGCGTACTGCTGCATGGACCCCGAATATCTGGTGCGGATTAGCAAGGCTACAGCACCCCCATTCACAGCATGAGGATAGAAAAGCTGACCGCTTCTAAATATATTTAAAAGTAAACACCGTGATGGGTTCGTGAAGGTCAGCGTGAAGCGCTGGCCTGTGAATGAGCACTCAGGAGTCTGTTGAGATGAGAACGTGAATTTACTGGAGGGGCATGAAGCTCAAAACAGAAGGTGCTGGCGTTCTGTTCTGACACCCCATCTGCAGGACAGGCCGCTGGTGCCTTCTCCACCACGCTGAACGCTCCCCTTTTTATGCTTGCTCTGGGTTTAAAGGAATCTTTGTTTGGCTAAATGTATTTATCAGCTCATTCCATTACCCCCGCCAACTGCTCTTGAACCTCAGCTTATAAAAGTTATTCTGAAGTGCTGCCAGCAGGATTTTTACTTTTATCATGACTCTACACCCTGCATAATGGCCCTGGGGCTTGGTGACAGATGGGGCTCAGCCCTGCCACTCTTAGCTCTGTGATCTTGCACAGGCTGCCTAGCCTCTTAAATTGTCTTCTCAATTTAAGCCAAATAAGAATGTGTGGGCTGTGCATGATATTGAGGGGCGGTCTCTTAAAAGAAGGTAGATTTGGGCTTATGTATATGATGGTGTCACAAAGATTTGTCTTGAAATTTACTTTTTAAATTTGAAATGTACTTCTTCCTTGAAGCATTCCCAGAGTCCCTTCATCTATTAAAATTGTACTCTATCCTGGGATTGGAGAAACAGGTCCGTCCTGGCCCTGGAGCCACTCTGGGGCTTGTGTCTGGCATGGAATCCAGAATCCCCGGCTCAGGCCTGAGCTTGTCTCCTCACTGCTCTGAACAGAAAAGGGCAGTGCAACTCAGGTGGGATGCCTCTTGTAATTGGGAATGGCTTGGAAGAAAATGCTTGGGAAACCCGAGCATCTAGAACTTTCCAGGGTGTGTCCTTATTGGAGTAATTCACCCAGTGTGAATTGGGAGGCCTCCTCTCAGAGTCTGCTGATAGACGGCAGCCTGCCCTGTGGTGGCGTGTGCTCTGCGGTGGCGTCTGGCCAATATCAGGTGTCAAGGGTAAAATGCCTAGAGTTTTCTTTGGGGCACCTGTTGCCACTGCCCCCATCAAGCGAGCATTCCAAGTCAGAATGCTCGCAGTGGGCGGACGCACTCTTGCGAGGATTGGGGATTGTGAAACTTGAAAGTGTGAATGTCTTGAGTCACCGAGAAAACTGAAGGTTAAACATGCCACCTGCATCTCACCATTTGTCACTGGCCAAGCCTGTACCAGTGAGAGCCTCTGGTGGTGTTGGCCGCAGACCTGGTGCCCCCAGATTCAAGCACCTCTTCCGCAGAGAGAGGCCTTGGCCATATCTGCCCGGGCGTTTCTTTAAATCCCATCACCTTTTAGTGCACGTACACGTATCCCGAACATGTCACCCCACTCACCAGTGTGACCTGTGCGCGGGTATTCTTGGTTGTGCCTGGGTAGGCATCCATCCCTTTTGGAGCAATTCTTCTCTGACACATGTAGAGAAAGATCAAATGAACAAATTTACAAAAAACACCTGAGTGCCAGGCAAATGAGAACTCCACTATGTGGAAAAAAGTAAAATTTTTCTAATATTGCAGGGCCAACCAACTCCTCGCGGGCACCATGGGGTCCCTACAGGTCGCAGTGTGCCACACGGCAGAGAGACCGTGTGAACAGCTGTTGGAATTTTATTTTCCCAGAAAAGCATTTTGCTGGCCTACTATGAAGTCTGGTATAATTGAGGTTTGGGGGGTATTTTTTTATATTCATTTGTAAGCCCTTTAATCTCTGCAAAAATATAAATGATGCTTCTACTTGAGTGTCAAGAACTAGAAAGCAGGCCAGGCGTGGTGGCTTATGCCTGTAGTCCCAGCATTCTGGGAGGGTGAGTTGGGAAGATCACTTGAGGACAGAAGTTTAAGACCAGCCTGAGCAGCATAGTGAGACCCCTGTCTCTACCAAAAATACGTACAAAAATTAGCCAGACATTGTGGCAGGCGCATGTAGTCCCAGCTACTTGGGAGGTTGAGGCACAAGGATTGCTTAACCCAGGAGTTTGAGGTCGCTGTGAGCTATGACAACAGCATAGCATTCTACTTGGCCATAAAACAAGACCCTGCCTCCAAAAAAAGGAAGCAAACCACAGAGCGGAGCTTCCCCAGGAGTGCTGGCTCAAGGTAATTCTCAGAAAGAGAGGGGAGGAATGTTAGAACAGTCTCGTGAGGAGCGCAGTTGGCTATGCCTCCCTGTTCAGGACACTCTAAGACCCTGCTTAGAGTCTTGAGTTTTGTTTTACGGGGGCAGAGCCTGTTGCTGGAGGCAGAAGCTATGGGGTGCCCTGATCACCCCCTCCCAGGCCACACAGGGCCGCCCTGTGGATCACGGAGATGCCCAAACTTTGCATGAGTGGCACCCTGTCCTTGAACCAGCTCACGTGCGAAGGCCTGGATTTCCTTTGCTGCGTCATGTACCCCGTCTTGAGAGGTCCCTGTGGGTCACCCGATTGTCAGGAGTAGGATTGGTCCACAGTTCTGCCTCCTCATGTGGACACAGAGGCTTGCCCTAGAGCCAGCGGTTAGGAGGGTGGGAGGTGGTGGCACATGGCCCCTGTTGGACTCATGAGGCTGATGGGAGGGAGGAAGGTCAGCCAAGGAAGAGATGGGTGATCAGATCTGCCTCGGAAGGGGCGCCCCCTCCATGCTCCCTCTCTAGGACAACCAACGCCACACCCTGACTCTGCCCTCCCATTCACTTTCATCTCAGCAGCAGCCAAAGCTCCCTGTGCCTTCCTCCTAAAGGGACACTCCGTCGCCTCCTCTCTCCCCCTCTTCCCTCCTCCTTCCCTCCCTCCTTCCTCTCACCCTCACGCTCACCTGCATTCGTGGGATCTGGGGTGGGGTTTGCCCCTCGGCCTCCCGACTCAACCTCAGAACATTTCTAGGGCAGAGTCTTCATCACATTCCCAGCATCTAGCTCAGAGAAGGTTCAGGATGAAAGTTTGTCGTCGTTGTTTTCTTTTCCTGATGAGTGGAAGGAGAGCCGGCCTCTCAGCTCCAGGGAGCCCAGCTCGTTGTAAAGAGCCTGAAAAGCTATGGACGGAGGCCCCACACAGAACCGGTACCTGACTTCTGAGGGGCAGGTGCTGCCCAGTGGTGGCCCCACTGCTGTCTCCCGTGTGTCACGCCTGTGTCGCTGCTCGCTCTCAGGTTGTCACTGAGGTGTACTGGGTGGTCACAGCTGGGGCAGCCCGAGGTGTGAGATTCCTCTTCTTTTCTCCTTGAGCACACAGACCGGGGTCTCTAGGCGGGGGCAGCAGAGTTTCAGCGGAGGATTTTTCCAAATGTATCTTTTTATCAGCAGCGACTTGCTGCTACGCAGAGCCCAACCTCAAAATCACCTAAGTCCCTGGCACTGCAGCTAAAGGAGAGTAGAAAGAAGCAGATGTGTAGCAGTTCTCAAATGTCTGTAGAACCCCTCTCAGAAGAGCTTAGACACGGCACAGAAGCAGTCAGCCCTGCCTCCTCTTCTCCACCTGTCCTGTGGGTGTGACCCAGACCCGCAGCGCCCGTGAAAGGAAGGGGGTCCCTCAGGAGTGCCCTCCTGTTCACGGTCGTCCCTCCTGGGCCGGGCTGCAAGTCTGGCTGCTCTTTGCTGCCTTCCTCTGCTCGGGGAGTGATGGGCCACGGGAAAGGCCAGTCCATCCGCTCCCGCTGAGCCTGCCCCAGCTGTGGTCAGGCATTTCCGACAGCATGCTCAGCATGGTCTGCCCTGCAAACACGTAAACGGGGAGGAAGTGCCTACTCAGACCTTTGAGAGGAGGGCTCCAGGGATGTTCCTGGATGTAATTTAAGAGAAGTGGCTCCAAGGGTCCCAGAATGCTCTGTCTCTCTTTGTTTGCTTTTATCCAGAAGCCTATTGTACCTGCTTGCGCAGAGACTGGGTGCCAGGGCAGTGCCAGGGGACGTGCAAGAAGGGGGGCATCCCGGGAGGATCACAGTGCCTTCTCTTATGGGGAGAACTTTCCATGGGAAGCAAAGTCAGCACTAGCATTCAAGAAAAGGTGGGACTTTACCAGACCCAGAACCCAGGAGAAGCCAGGGGTGAGTGCCCATTCTGTGCTGCCCCTGGTGACAGAACCCTCAGTACTGTGCCTTGCCTCAAAGGCTGACACTCACATGACGGGCCCCGTGCTCTGCTAGGTGTCTATGTTATAGTCAGAACTCAGGCCACTGCCACAGAGCACTCTCCCTTGACTGAGGAGGGTGTCTCAAATCGGATGGAAGTGTGGAGTCATTGGAAATGGGCTTTGAGGAATGTATAGGAGTTCTTTACCAGTTGGCTCGGGAAGTTGGCCGTTTTAGATAGAGGAAAAAGCACAAGCTGAGCGAGGAAGATGGGATCCAGTGTGTGGGGACTGCCAGCAGCCTGCTTTTAGAGTCGGCTGCCAGCCAGGGCAAGACAGCTGAGGGGCTGGAGTGCTGCTCTGCGGTGGGCTCTGGCTGGGTGTCCCAGCCGCCTGTGGCTGAGGAAGGCCCACAGGGTTTGCTCAGGGTAGTACCAGGGTGGCATTTGCTCCAGAAAGTCCCCTGGGCTGTTTGTGCAGGGGATGAAGGGGGAGAGAGGCCTCCAGGCATGGATGAGAGGCAGATGGCACTGTCCTGGGCAAAGGGACAGGGATGCAGACTCCGGCAGGGGGTATGGAGGGATGAGCACTGGCCAAGGACGCCCTGGTTGTCTGAGACTCCTTGGGTTTCCATTTCTTCTTGGCTTCAGCTGGTTGCTGGAAGCTTCTTTCCACTGTGAATGTGGGGTCCTGGGGAAATTGGGGTCTGACTTTGGAGGGTCAGGTTTGGAGGCATGGTGGGAGGGTCCTGCTCCTTGTGCCTTGAGTGACACAGGCCTTGGGGCTAAAACTAGGCTGTGATGGGTTCCAGTAGGGAGGTTGCAAGAGAATAAAGCAGGGAAGGAAAAAGAAGGAAAAGAAATGAAAAGGAAGCAAACCGCGGCAGTGATGAGGCGGGGCTAGGGCCGTCTGGAGGCACTGACTGGGCAGGCCGCCTGCACAGCCCGCAGCAGCCCAACAATCCCGGGATTCTTTCCTGGACTGAGCTCTCCCTGCCGCCCTCTGAATGGGCCTCTCTGGAGGTGGCCGCCCCGCCTCCCGCCCGACTCCCTTGGGACAGGCCGGAACACAGAGCCCTGCCCGGGTGGGTGGGGGACGCCACTGCTGGGACAGGGACTCAGGACACTGCTCACCACATAGGACTGCTGGGCATAGAACCTGTGGAGCCCCTTCTGTCTCACCCCCGTGCTCCAGGCCCTTCCATGGACTGACCAGGGCCCCGGGTGCCCAGGTAAGCTGGATGTTGAGCCTTGTTGTTTCTTCCTCCTGGGTCCCAGGGCTCCTGGTGTCTTCTGTGCTCCCGCTGCCTCTGGCCACATCCAGATGCCTGTGCTGAAACCTGATCTTCTGGACGCTGGGGGAGGGGGAGGGTGGGGGTGGGGAGAGCATGAGGTGGGATGCAGACAGAGGCCAAGGGGCCAGGAAGCCAGGAAGGGACTTGGGAGGGGACCCACCATTGCTACAGCCTCCTTGTCACTTGGTGATAGTTTCTCAAGTCCCCAAGGCTTTGGGACAAAATGCCCCAGCCTTTGAGTCTGGAGAACTTCTCCTTCCAGGAGAAAGTCATGCTTTGTCTGCTGAGATCCATCCCGGCTAAGAGAAGCCTGGTTTACAGATGTGCAGCCTTCCTTAGTAGCTTCCTCACACAGCACATTCTTTTGCTGAAACTGATAAAGGAAGCCAGCCCCATTCCAGGGCTGTCACTGTCCACCCCCACAGGGCTCTAGAAGGATCGTGGGCTGCCACGGGCACCTTCAGGGTCAGAAACCCAGAGGCAGAGGATCTGCTCCCTGAGTGAGGAATGAGCACAGCTTCCTAAGAGAAGCAGTTTTTCCTACAAAAATCTGAAGGAAAACTTGAGGAGCTGCCCCGAGTTTACACATGAAGTGTGCTCTCATTTCTTCTCTGGTTGCAGCAAAGGGCATATTTCTAAACAAGTCTATGACTTTGAAACGAAACATGTGCTCACTGGAGTAACCTGCTCAGGTTCTGTTATCAGGGCCTCTGGGCTGAGAAGCATCTGTTTCTTCACTCTTCCACCGAAATCTCCAAACTGGGCCTGAGGCTACAGCCACCTCCCCCACACGTGAGGGACCCAGGGGAGTTGGCCAGACTCTGGAGGTGGCCACAACAGTGTCCGGTGTGTGTTTCAGCTGGAAGGATGGGGATGATTAAGAGGACGAGAGTGAAAAGCCCAGAATCGTCCACTGTGGCAGAGCGCTGCAGGACTCCTCAGACAAGCCCCAGCAGATCAGGGTCCACCTCTTCCTCCCCAGTATGAAAGTCTGGTGTGTTGGGCTTTCCAGGATAGAGAGATTCCTCTGCAGGGGAATGGAGGATAATTTGTCTTTTAAAGGTTTTCTGTCCATTGAATTTGGTTCACGTACAGTAGTTACTCTTCATGACCTCCATGTGTTTGTCGACATATTAGAAATTGGTTGGGATGGAAATATTTTCCAACTCTTGAGATGAGATTAAAAGAATTTTGGTCCATGTATATTTAGAGAGAGGTTCTTTTCTCCTTTCTTCAGCCTGCAGTGGGGGTGGCCGGTGGGTGTCTTGGGAGCCTCTTCTGGGGCTTTCTACGCTCTGAGCAGGAGCCAGAGTCAATGGCTCTAAGTTGCTTATAAAGTACCCAGGTCTTCTAACACACAGGGCAAACGCTTTCAAAAGGTTCTCTGTCCTCTCCAGAATGAGTATTACGTTGATTTGGGGCAAGAGGTCTTTTGGAGGGGAGGAGTGATTTTATTAAGCTAGGGCTGCCAAATTTGAGACCTTGCTGATAGGAGGCAAGGGTGTCTTATGGCAAGGACACAGACTCTGAGTCCAAGAGTGGAGCTGGCTTCCTTTGAACAAATTTCTTAACCTTCTTCTTCAGAGGGAGCAATGCTTTGCCCATGGAGGTGTCTTTATGAGGACTAATTCAGGTGTAGGCTGTGTGGGGGCAGAAGGGGGCTGGTGTACAGTAGGCACTCAGCAAAGAGCAGCTGTTATACTGATTTCTATTATTATTTGCTTTACGAGGACTATCCATACATGTAATGTAGCCAGGATTTTACAACAATTCTGAAAAATCTGTGATTAAAAGATGTTAGCAGTCAGATCCGGGCCTGTAGCTGCTGCTGCCCTGCTCTGAGAACATAATGACAGATGGACGTGGGTGGAGTTTGGGACTGATCCCTACAGTTCTAGGTAAGCAGTTTGCACAGCAAGGACTGTTCATCAGTAGCAGTCCTAACTGTGGTCCACTGTGTCCTGTCTCTCTAATACACTTTGATTTCCACCTTCCTGTGTTTTAAAAGATACTAACATTCAAGGTCATGAAGCTGCCGGGCCAAGATGGGGTCAGGACAGTTAGGGCTGCTGGGTGTGGTGCACGTAAGCTGATCATGCAGGGGTCAGATGCAGGTCTGGGGTGGCTCCAGTCCTGTGGTCTGTTGAGAACTACACCCCCACTCCCTTGCCTCCTATCCCCCTGAGACCACCTTTGCTCTCCCTGCCCTCCCATGAGGAAAGACTTGTGATTTAGAAATGATGCAAATCTCTTTACTATAAAAGCCAAGGGAACAGAAGGTCCCCGTCACAGAGCACACTCTGTCCCCTTACTCTGTGCCACTGCCCACTGTGATTTTACCAAGATACAAGGTAAAGATAAACGTAAGAACGTGGGACCAAGGAATCACTGGAATGTCAGAAAAGCTTCTAGTGGGAGGCACCTGTGGTTCAAAGGAGTAGGGCGCCGGCCTCATATACCACAGGTGGCGGGTTCAAACCCGGCCCCAGCCAAAAACTGCAAAAAAAAAAAAAAAAGAAAACTTCTAGAATGCTGTCGAACTCCTTTACAGCACTGAGGAGTTATGAAGAGTCAAAAGATGCAGTTTGGTTCTGGAAGATGTGGGTGTTAAGACCCCTTCCTTGAGCATTTGTAAGTAGGAGCAAGATGTCACACAGTTCTTCTGGGCCAAGTAGACTCCTCCAAGTCTGGTTTTTCCTGACAGTTTCTGCCATGGTCCAGTCAGTTCTGCTGCTGGGTAGACTTTCTATCCCTACTAAAGTCCCGGTTGCCTTGGTAGCTCATACACTTGGGCGGGAGGAAATCATACAGGAATATCATGGTGGCAATTGAAAGGAAATTAGAGTAATAAAGTTACTACCAGACTGTTTAAAATGACATTATTTTTCCTCAATAGAGAAAAATTTCCAAGTTCATTGAAAAAATATTAAAAGGTATAGATAAATGAGGAGCAATGGAAGAAAATGTTGAAGCCAGGCACGGTGCCTCACACCTGTTATCCTAGCACTTTGGGAGACTAAGGCGGGTGGATTGCCTGAGTTTAGAAGTTTGAGACCAGCCTGAGCAAGATCATGACCCTTCCTCTAAAAAATAGCCTCCCAGCTACTCAGGAGGTTGAAGTAAGAGGATCACTTGAGCCCAAGAGTTTGATGTTGCTATGAGCTATGAAGCCATAGCACTCTACTAAGGGTGACACAGTGAGACACTGTCTCAAGAAAAAAAGAAAAAAGAAAATGTTATAATTATGTTGAATTTTCCAAATTTCATCTAAGTATTTAATTCAATTCCAATCAGAATGCCAACAGTTTTTTTTTTTAATTTAATTTTTTTCATTTTTTGAGACAGTCTTACTATGTCACCCTCGGTAGAGTGCCATGGTGTCACAACTCACAGCAACCTCAAACTCTTGGGCTTAAGCAATTTTCTTGCCTCAGCCTCTTGAGTAGCTGGGACTACAGACACCTGCCACAATACTATTTTTTGTTGCAATTGTCGTTGTTTAGCTGGCCTGGGTCAGGTTCAAACCTGCCAGCCTCAGTGCATGTGGTGGGCGCCGTAATCACTGTGCTACGGGTGCCAAGCCAACAGTTTTTTTTTCCCCAGAGAACTTGATAAATTGATTCAAACTACATACTCAAGTAAAAATTCTGAGTAATTTGCATACAATGGCCAGATATGAGGGCTTACCATGAAGTTAGAGTATTCAGCAGTTATGGGCTGGTGCAAGCATATGTAAATTGACCAACAAACAGGTAAAGGTACAGAGTAGACCAACACTTAGACTGGAACTTTGGTGCCAGTCAAAAGGGGTATAACCAGGTCAGCAGGGGAAGGAGGGACCACCCCATGGATAGAGCCAAGAAGGCTTCCCCCGTGGAAAAGGTAAAGTCCTAACATACGCAGACATCAGTTCCAGTGGAAAATCTGGGTGCATAATGTTTTTGTTTTCCCTGTTTTCTTCTCCTCTGTTTGTCTTCTCTTGATTTACTTTGGATTTCTTAAACTTGTCACGGGGGCAGGTTTTTTTTTTTGATTTATTGGTAGTGTTTTTGAGTATATCTCTGCATACATTTTCTTAGTGATTTCTCTAAAGTAATGTACTTGTGTTTTATCTCTGGGAGTAAAGTATATAAATCTTATTTCAGTTTAGGTTCTTTTCTCTAAGGTAATGTACTTGTGTTTTATCCCTGGGAGTAAAGTATATAAATCTTATTTCAGTTTAGGTTCTTTTCCCCTCTTAACTTTTAAAATATAATTGCTTTAAGTATTTTTTGTCTATGTACACTGAGTACCAAATGTGATGAAGTTCTAATTTTTGCTTCAACCATCAAAAGTGGGTAAGAAGTTCATGACAAAAAAGATGCGCTACTTTATTTGCCCTTTTTCAGACTCATTTCTGAAATGTTCTTCTTTCCTTTGAGAAGAAAACTAAATCTTAGGATTGTCTTTCTGTTTAGAAATTTCCTTTGGCCGTTCCTGAAGGGTAGGTTTGCAAACCTCGAATTCTCTTAGTTTTTCTTCATTTCTAAATGTTTTTGTTTTCCATTCATTCTTGAAGGATATTTTTGCTGGGTATAGAATTCACAGTTGACAGTTCTTTCCTTTCAGTACTTGAAAAGCATTATGCCATTTCTTCCTAGCCTTCTTGGTTTTGGTCCACCAATCAAAGATAGGTGGATTATCAGGAAAATTGCCATTTTATGTGCCATGAAGGGAGGGAAATCAGTGCCAGATAAGACATGATGTACTGTGATTGAAAAGATAAGCACAGATTTCAGACCTGTGACTCTGACAGCAGGAGATACAGCACGGAGGTGACAAGGCCTGGAGAAGCTATACCTCCATCCCTAGGTCAGCTGCATGGCCAGCCTGGAGTGCGCAGAGCTGTGGATGGGCTGGGGACAGGGTGCCCCCGTGTGGTAAGCCCTTAGCAGGCAACCCGTCCCTGCTGGGCCCTGCCTAGGAGGCCCTGATAAAGTGACAGTCATGAGACATAGCCTCCCCTCTGGTCATCCATCCCCACAGTCCCAGTGGAGCATGTTACCTGCTGTGTGCCAAGAACGGCAGGGTCTGTGGCCGTCGAGGGCCTCTGTATGGGGGATCAGGGAATAGGGCCAGATTGCTCTTGAGGCTGCAGGGAGGCTCAAACCCTGGGAAGGGTTTTCTTGGTTATCTGAGCTCTCCAGCCCTTCCAGTGTGGACATTTGACTAACAGGAAATATAAACAGCTTAGATTTAGCCACTGTCCTTGGTTTATGTTTGTCACCTACGGACTTTCCCAGGCCCCCTTTCTCCTTCTCCATCTCTTTCGCTGCTGCTTCCTTCAATATTCTGTTCCTGCTGAACACTGTGTGTAATTTTCACTTCCCTGCCTATTTCTGCCCATTCTGTCTTAATCTCACATGTGTTCTTGCCATTGCGTCCTGCTACCTTCCGTAGGTCAAGGCTGCATCATGGGCCAAGGCCTGGTCCTGGAGTCAGGGGGACCCATTCTGAGGGGCAGCTGGTACCCCTGTGCTTCGTTAGGCTGTGACCTCTCCTCTATGGAACCCCGAGGAGACCCCCCCCTTCCAGGAGAGCTGGAGGGTTAGGAGGCCCTGGGTGAGTGTTTGTCGTCACTGACACACAGGGCCCGCTGGACAGGAGGGAAGCATCAGCAGCGGGTCCCCCACCCTGAACAACTGTTTGGAAAGCGGCTGGGGTGTTTGAGACAAAGTGGTGTTTTGTATTCTGCCATGGATTTTAACTGGCTGGTGTTTTTGGAAAGAAGACAATGTTGAGTAAGATTAGCTCCGTTTGGTCTGTTGGAGGGGAAAGTCCTTTTGCCCCCCCCACCCCTCACCCTGTTTGTTTCTTCCTTGCCTTCAAAGCAAAATGGTCATTTCTTTTAAACCAGTTTCTGTGGGACAGTAGTAATTCTAGGCAGAGGGGCTGAGGAGAGCTTTCAGCATTGCTAGGTCCTGTCCCAGGATGGCCCTCTTGGAGGGGGATCCACTTGCTGCAGCCACTGTACATTGCTAAAAATCGCTTCGTTAACTGGAATGCCAGTAGTTACATTTGGAGAAATTTTAACACATTCAAGTCTCTGCTGGAAGCCCAGCCAAACGCCTCTGCATACTGGTGGTGTTCCAGCAGTGCTGGTGGCCTCTGCATTCATGAGATTGGACTCTGTTGAACGGGCTGAGCTTGACAGCACCTTTGCAGCCTGGAGGCCGGTGGTGGCTGCCGCGTGGCCGTGGAGTCAGCCAGAAGGAGAACAGCACCACAGTGAAGGGGTTGGAATTAAGACCCTGGCGTCAGTCAGACAGAGTGAGTGGCGTGCCTTAGAAATGCTCAGAAACCTTAGGGAAAAAACAAGACACAGAAACAGGAAGGACTGGGAAAGCCCCAGGCCACCCGCTCAGAGCCTTGCCAGCTTCTCTGTGAGCCACCAGGCTGTGAGTGAGGAGCTTCAGAGCTGACAAGGAAGGCGATGCTGTGCGCGGCTGTGAGTGAGGAGCTCCACGGCTGACAAGGAAGGCCATGCTGCGCGCGGCTGTGAGTGAGGAGCTCCACGGCTGACAAGGAAGGCCATGCTGTGCGCGGCTGTGAGTGAGGAGCTCCACGGCTGACAAGGAAGGCCATGCTGTGCGCGGCTGTGAGTGAGGAGCTCCACGGCTGACAAGGAAGGCCATGCTGCGCGCGGCTGTGAGTGAGGAGCTCCACGGCTGACAAGGAAGGCCATGCTGTGCGCGGCTGTGAGTGAGGAGCTCCACGGCTGACAAGGAAGGCCATGCTGCGCGCGGCTGTGAGTGAGGAGCTCCACGGCTGACAAGGAAGGCCATGCTGTGCGCGGCTGTGAGTGAGGAGCTCCACGGCTGACAAGGAAGGCGATGCTGTGCACCGTCATCGCTGCGGTCTACTCGGGGCCCAGAGACACAAGCTTGCTGGCACAGCCAACTGCTCTTGGAGTCCTGCGCAGCCTGGTGGGAATTGCCATCCCCAAGTATTGGCAGGAACAATCTAGCAGTCCTGTGTCCCTGCAAAAGCCACGTGCCTCCTGCCCGTTTCCATTTCTCACTATGAGTGACATTTGGAGCTCAGGCCAGTCACTGTTGTCAGCACATTCGGTGTCCTAACTCATTTGATCCTCCTGGGAACCCTTTGAAGTAGGGCCTTGTCACTATCCTGCCATTTACAGAATGGCCACGCGTCCCCAAACTGTACACCTTATGTTAGGGGCTGAATTGCAACCCTCCTGTCAATCTCGCAAATTCACATGTTGAATAAAATCTTCACCTGGACCTCGGGATGTGACTCTAGTTGGAGAAAGGGCCTTTCCGCAGGTGAATGAAATGAGTTAAAGTGAGTCCCTGAGGCTGGGCCCTCCTCCGGCCTGCCTGGCATTGAGTCTTTATAAGAAGAGGTTTGGACAAAGAGGAATGACCACCTGAGGACACACGGAGAGGATGAGAGAGAGGCCTGGGAAGGGTTCACCCCGGCCAACACCCTGATCTCAGACTCAGCCTCCAGCACTGTCGGGAAACCAATTTCTATTGGTTAAGCTGCCCAGGCTGTGGTATTTGTTACAGCATCCTGAGCTGGCTAATACACCAGGTTGGTGGAACACCAGGATTCCAACTGACAGAGCTGTGTAGAGAGAAAGGAATAAGGTCATACCAGGGAGAGAAAGAGGCGTGTTCAAATCCTACTCTAGAGGGCTGATGTGTGAGAGTTTCCTTCCGGGTGCAGATGAGCAAGGGTGCTGAGGCTGGGGCCGCCTCCCCTGTGTAGAGAGCAGTGGTGTATACCACGTGGCCAATACATCATTTTGTTAACTGAGTGAGAGGCTTAGCTGAAGCTGAGGTTCTGAATACTTACCGAAGAGAAGATTCTCAGCATTGCACTTGCTGCTGCTCGCAGGGTGATTTAGAAGTACTTGGCAAAGGCGTCACTGTCTGGTTAGGGTCCTGCCTTTAGAATTTGACCAGCGACATTCTCTCAGAAGCAGCAGTCTTCCAGTTTCTGAAAGTACCTTGGAGCTCTCCCATTAGCAGCCTGTCGATCCGGTTACTTCGCAGGGTGGGGAGCATAATAGATGCAGGTCCCCAGGGTGCTCAGAGGTGCCATCCTCTGAGGAGGTCCTTCCTTCAGTTTGTGTCCATTGGAATCTTGCACAACAAAGAAGAATTCCTCATTGTGGCGAGAGACTTCTGAGATGACAGGAGAGCTTTGGACCGGCGGGTGCTTGCTTAGAACGTGATTTGAATCTCCACAGTGCTGTAATTATAGGAGAAAAGTATTATCTTGGATCAAGACTCCTCGGGGCTTCATGTGTCAAGTGATCTGGCACCAGGCTGAAGTGGCCCTTCCTTGGACAGGCCACCGCAGAGTTCAGCATGTACCACATGTCTCCT
The DNA here is from genome assembly GCF_027406575.1 of Nycticebus coucang. Classification (NCBI taxonomy): domain Eukaryota; kingdom Metazoa; phylum Chordata; class Mammalia; order Primates; family Lorisidae; genus Nycticebus; species Nycticebus coucang. Next base: position 8,576,275 of record NC_069790.1, read on the forward strand.
CTGCAGAGGAAGGCCAGGCACCCTGGAGACAGACCAAACAGGGCATGGCAGGTACCGCGTGTCCCCGACACAGGCCCAACTCGTGTCTTCGGTCGCCTTCCTCTAACAGCCTATACCTGCCCGGCAACTGCTCCTCTCTGCCACTGCTGTCATCACAGTTAGCCCAGGGCTGTCATGAAGGACCTCCGTCTGCTTGGAAAATACTTCCTCTGTGTGTGTTGTGTGTGCGTGTGTGTGTGCCTGAGTGTCTGGGTTAGCACAAGGAAGGCTTCCCTGCGGGGACCCAGATGCCTCTTTTCTTCTCTCTGGTGCACTGTGTACACGTCCTTCGGAGCTTGACCCTCTGCTGATGTCTTCCTGTCTGCTTCCTTCCCCTGGACTGGAAGCAGCTTTGAGACAAGCAGCTGGTGTCCCCGTGGACGCTTTCTGTCACAACTAGCCAGGCCCAACTCAAACTAACTAAAGAAATAAGAAAACAGGAAATGTAATCATTCATGGTAGTCAAAAGTGGAAGCCTCTGGTGTCCATGGACAGGTGAGTGGATACATGAGACCAATGTGATGTATTTGTGCAGTGGAGTATTTTTCAACCTTAAGGAAGGAAATTCTGACAGGTGCTACAGCATGGATGGACCTTGGGGACTTTATGTCTCAAGATGTCTATGTCTTGCAAGAGCAAGACCCCATCTCTGAAAACAGCCAGGTGTTGTGGTGGGCACCTGTAGTCCCAGCTACTCGGGAGGCTGAGGCAAGAGAATTGCTTAAGCCCAAGAGTTGGAGGTTGCTGTGAGCTGCGATACCATGGTACTCCATCAAGGGTTACAAAGTAAGACTGTCTCAAAAAAAAAAAAGATGAATCTTGTATGATTCCACTTACGTGAGGTTCCCAGAGTCATCAAACTGCTAGAGACAGAAAGTAGAATGATGGTTGCCAAGGGCTGGGGGCCAGAGAAATCAGGAATTATTGTTCAATGGGAAGAGAGTTTCATTTTTGCAAGATGAACAGTGCTGGAGACGGATGGGGGTTCCACATCCCTGTGAATGTTCTTAATGCCTCTGAACTGTGCACTTAAACGTGGCTAAGTAGGTAAATTTTATGTGATGTGTATTTTAGTACAATTTGAAAAGAATAATGTAACTGAGCCACAGTGAAGGGCTCTGACCTCAGCTTTTGTTTCATGAGGACTGTCAGTCACCAGGCGGGTGGGTCCCTCTCTCTCTCATCTTCCGCACAGTTCCAGCTTCCTGGCTCCGTTTGGTCTGTACGTTGCCTCAGTAGCTCCACCCCAATGGCATCTTTCCTTGAAGTCTAGGAAGAAGGAAGTCATTTGTTTTCCTGAGAACTTCACACCCAGGCACATTTTTTATGAAGCGCATCCCCTGTTGGTTGCCATGGCGCCTCCTTGGTTCCAGAGGAGCTGGCCTTGCTGAGTACATCCTAAGTGTAGAAACTGCTTCGCAAAGATTCCCTGCAAAGAAAAAGAACTGTTTTCACCGTTTCAGCATTAGAATTCTGTACACAACACCAACTAAATTGGGAGATGTGTTTTCTTTCCAGTCTTTCTGGATCAAAACCTTGAATATAAATGGGACATGTTCAAAGAATAAGAGAAAACAGGGCCCTGATTGTAACGAATGATTCCTACGGCATTTTCTGGTTCCTTCTGTATTATTGGCTAAAAGGAAGGCAGTGTCATGTTGTCCCTGAAGAGCGAATCCCAGCTGGGATGAGAACACCATAGAAGCCCTGCCTGGCTGCTGGTGGAAAGGAGTCCCGGATCCAGAGCTCGGCTGGGCTGCTGCTGCCACAGTGGGGGAGTGAGGCCTTGCTTCCTTCAAGAAGGCAGAGCCAGTGTTAATCCTTGAAAGAGCATTCCTGGTATTTACCAAGAATAGTGACCTTACGTCGTTGGACAAAGTTATATTATATGATTTGGACATCAGGATTTACCAAAGAAAAGGCTCAACACCAAGACAGTGTGCGTTTATCCATCTGGGGGCTGCTCGGCTCTGTCTGTAGAGTCTCCACCGGGCCTGAGATGCCGGACTTTGATTCTTATCAAAAACTATGAAAAGGCTTTTTCAGTGTTTGGGAGTTTTCACTAATTAATTCTCATTATATCTGGCTGCTTGCCTCTTTTTCCTTTGCTTTCAAGAAGATTGGTTAAATGGCCTGTTGTTCATAGACAACAGAATTATAAAGACCCTTTTTTTATTAAAAAAAAAAAATACTACCATGGAACCTCCCATACAATATCTTGCTTTTTTATCATAGAATTTTAAAATTCTGAGCTAAGAAATCATCTCATCTGATCTCAATTGAAGGGAATGTGTAGCTAAAAACCTGGAGGCCACAGAGGTTAGGGATGTGACCAGTACCCCCTGTCCTGGGGTAGAAGAGCTCAGACTAGAATGAGGGGACCTGTGCTGTCCCTTCTCCCTGGCCCCAGATGCCACACCTGGAAATATAACGAAAGAAGGAGACAGAAGAGTTATTGATGTTCCGTTTGTTAGAACTGTCTCAAAGGGTAGATAAGGAGACTTCCTATTTAACAACATCATAATCCTGGGTTAGGGCCAGTGATAAGGAAGGGAGGGGACAGATGATAGATGGGAGAGAGAGATCAAAGATAGGTGCAGGTGACGGATGTATAAATGGATGGATAGATGGATGAGGATGATCAGATTGATGGAAGACAGAAGGTGGACGGAAGTCAAGAGGAGATGAGAACAGATCCGTTCACTTGTGAAGGTGTGTGGTGAATATAGCTGTGCATTTACAGGCTGTAGATTGAGATGGACTTTTTAGCTAGTTAATTAGCCAATCTTAATTATCTCCTCCTTAATAGGAAGCTTATAATATTGACCTCAGCTAAATCTATCTGGCTTTTCATTAAAGATGATATATATAAGTTGAACATCAATTTGTAATTGCCAACTAATTGATGTGTGAGTGAATCATCTTTATGCTTTTGTAAGATTTTTATTTTTCATAAGAAATTAGGAAGACAGGAAGATGTTAATTTTATTTATTTATTCGTTCATTTATTTATTTATTTTAGTGTCACAAGTCCTGATTTTTGCTTAGTAAGTTATGGTTCCCGCATCTAAAAGAAGAGTCAGTCATACCTCAGGGATGAACTTGATGTTGGCTCCCTCCCGAATTTTTAATTTGGCTGGCAGTTCTTTCACATGTGGGCTGTGGGTCTTTGACCAGGATCCAGGGCTTCGGAGAGTGACCAGTGGCCTGGCCTATGAGCTGCCGGGGTTTCTTTTCTTCCTGTTAACTTACATATCATGTAAATAGTGGAAGCGAGTCGTATTCAGCTTCCCACGGAAGCCTGGAAAAGAGCATAAAAATAGATCTTTTGGAAAGGGGCCGGTGACCCTCCCTCACCCTTGCTCTGGGTAAAGGAAACAGCGGAAGTGGAAGCCGAAAGGAGATGAGCACAGACATTCCTGAGGTCCCAGAAGGACGGGCACTGACCTCCCAGTTCCTGCTGGCCCCGGGGCTGCTGGGCAGCACAGCCCTTTCCAGGTACCTCGCCCCCACTGGGTGGCTTGGGAGCAGGCAGCAGAAAGCAAGATGAAGTTGGGTTTCGGAACACTAACACTATTATGCCTCTGGGTCTCAGCAGCACAGGAAAAATATGAGAATATTGTGCGAACTAAAGACAGAATCGAGATCGTGCCAGGCCAGGAGGTTACCTGGGAACTAAAAGGAGCATCTGTTGGGGCCCGAGATGGGAGCTGGCAGCATGCATGCCCGTCTAGAGCAGTGTCCCGGTGTGGCCTTCACTGCTCCCGCTTCATGGAAACACATCTTGATAGGGGAGGACGTGTGTCCTCAGCAGGGTGGTGTTTGGTCTGTAAGTTTGCCTGCCTTGGAGCAGCCATGTCGCTGTTTCCAGTGACCATTGTCTTCACTGTGGTGTCCTAGAGATAGGCTGCCGGAGGCTCAGGGCAGAGGAGGGCCTGCCCGTCACATTTCCACTCCCAAGGCTGCAGTGTTTACACCTCGGGGAGTGCTCCTGCCTGGCCAAGAGGGTGGAGGAACCACTGCTCCTTATCTTTCCCCCCACCATTCCTGAGCCCCTTCTAGGTGCCCAGTTGAAAGTGCAGAGGCCTGACCCCCACGGGAAAGGAGCTCAGCCCATTCCCTATCCTCACTTTTGACACTTTGCCTGCAGCTTAACTGTGAACAAATGTACCAGTTAGGCAACAAGGGTTCTGCCTGCTCTGATAACAAGCGGCTCCCTAGCACTGCGATGAACCCATGCAGAAGGGTTTGTGGTCTGCAGATCGTACGCACTTAGCTGGTGCCTTGTCTGTTCTTGCACTGAGATTTTCTTTCGTCGGCCCTGTGGGCGTCCTGTTCTCTGCTGTCTCTGCTGGATGGCCAGCAGGGGCAGTGGGCAGGAACACTGTGCTCTCTCTGCCTCATCCCTCACCTGCCAAGCAGGGAACAACCTCTGTGAGGACTGCACAGGCTGAAGGGAAGTCGGGATGTGCTGAGCCCAACACCTGCCTGCAGGGCACAGGTGCTGGGCAAAGCGGAGCTGCCATCAGCATCCTCCTGGCTTTCTGCACACCCCGTCACTGGATTTGGCAGTGACTTCGCTCACCTGAAAATGTCAACTGTGCCCCATTTATCTGTGAATGCTGAGGTCCAACTAGTTAGTGGATTAGTTGTTGTGGTGTTAAGCTCTTTGGTGTTGCTCTCAGCCACTTGCATCTCTGAGCGCAGGCAGGCAAATAAAATCCCTGGGCTCTGCAGAAGAAAAGGCCCAGGAAGCCCAGGTCTCCCTGCGCTGCTGTCCTTGGAATAAACAGGGAGCTGCATGCTATGGGCATCCGGCTACACTGTAAGATTCCCTTGGATCTGCAGCCACTGTAAATACCTCGAGGTAAAGGGTTAAGTCCTGTCACCAGGTCAGGGGCTGATCCGATGAGAGGGAACAGTACAGCCACGATGCCTCCAGAGCTGGTGCCAATTGGATGACACACAAAGCCCCTTTCATGGGAAGTGCTAGGCTTGCTGTTTTCTGGGACAAGCACTGTGATAACAGGAACAAAGTGGGATTTTATTTGCCTTCAGCCTCTTTTCATTTGGTGAAAATCCCAGGTTCCCCGTGAGTGTGTTCAGGGCTTCTGAGTGGCGGCGTGGGCTCCCTGAGGTCCCTGCAGCACTGGGACTCAGGAAACAACCCAGGGCACCCAGGGCTGGGACCCCCAAGGGCAGCATCAGATGCAAAAACAGGCGCCACATGCCATGCTTGGTACATACTCTCTCTGTGTGACCCACTTCATGTCCAAAAGAGCCGCAACGTGGAAATGCTAGACTTAATCAGTAAATATGGTTGATTTTTATTCCAAAGTTCTCTGTTGCTACTTAGCTTGGGACTCTAGATCAACACTCCATCTGCCCACTGCTCTGGGCCAGCCCCCTGAGTGGTATTTCCACTCTGATCTCTAAGCCTTTGCTAATTTATTCATTAATTATAATGTGAATGGCCTGGAGCTCCTACAGGGGCCAGCTCAGTGCTAGGGACACAGCGGTGTACTATGGGGACATAAGGTGGGGAGGGACACAGCAGTGAACTGTGGGGACGCACAGTGGGGATGGCCTCTGCCCCTTGAGCAGAGATCCAGTGGGGTTGTGCTCATCGCACCTGGGACACGTGTTTGGTCCTTCAGAATCCCTGTCACCCTTCCAGGCTTCTATCAAATGTGAATTCCTCCAGGAAGCCTTCCAGGCTACCTCTGGGTGGAAGCAAGTCCTCCTGTGGGTCTGTCTGCAGCCCACAAGCTCCTGGGTTCAGTACTTTATCTAAAAATAGTCTTTATTTTGCCTCCCATGTTGAAAGATATTTTCACTGGGTACAGAATTCTAGTTTGGCAGTAGTCAGCTGTCAGTACTTTAAAGATGCTGGTCCACCATTTCTCACTTGCAGTGAGAGTTTCTGGCAAGAAAGCTGCTGCCCTCGTAACTGTTCCTCTGAATGCAACATGTCTGTCCCCTCCCCATTCCCCATTCCTCATCCCCTGGTTACTTTTCAGTCTTTCTCTTTATCCCTGTTTTTGAGCAGTTTAATTAAAACGTATTTTGGTGATGTCGTTCTGTTCATGTTTTTTATCCTTGTGGTTGACTGATCTCATTCTATACAGGTTTAGATTTTTGATAAATCTGAAACATGTCTTTCTCTAGAGCCTTTCTCTATCATTTCACATTTTTAACAATGCAATGTCAAAAATTCAATTTAAAAAATTCAACAGCCATGTCAGGAAACATGACAAGTAAGTGAAAACCAAGACACCACACACACACACACACACACACACACACACACACACACACGTGCTCACATGCAGGCACAAGATGGAACAGCAGATTCAGAAATTGGAGTTAAAAGAACATATTTTAAAGTAACTAAACTTAGTACGCTTAAGAAAACAAAAGAAAAGGGAATTTCACCAGAGAAATGAAGCCCATTCAGAATAATCAGATAGAACGCTTAGAACTTAAAATAAATGGAATTACGATGCAGGTCATGATTTTATCAGTAGACTAGACTTGGCAGAAGAAATAATGAATGAACTGAGAGATCAATGAGAAGAAAATTCACAGTCCAAAGCACAGAGAGGCAAAGGGATGGAAAATATGAAAAAAATTCAGAAAGACATGTAAAACATGATTTAAAAATTCTAGCACACGTATAATTATAATCCAAGAATGGATGGAGAAATTGAATGAGGCAGAGCAATATTAGAAACTATATTTCCTAATTATTTCCCCCAAAAGACTCAGTAAATCAAGCCACCAGTTTAAACAAATTCATAAATCCTAAGCAGGATAAATAAAAAGTACACACAAGCCCTTAATAGTAAAACCTCTGAGACTCAAAGACAAAAGACTGAAACACACTGCCTCATCCATGTGGGGGGGAAGATGGCTCACCAATTTCAGTGTTAATTTTTTCAACACTTAACCACCTTTTCATAATAGAAAAGCTCAGGGCCAATGCTCTGTTTGTATAAACTACACTGTGAGATCCCCTGGATCTGCACCCACTGGGAATCATCTCGGCCAAGCTTGGTAAATGCTCAGTCTGTGCAGCGAATACATGCCCATCCCCTCTGCTGTCCATTACGGACCAACCATTCCACTCCTAGGTATTTACCTCCCAAAATGAAAGTATACAAGGTCTGACGACTAAGTTAGTGGGCTTGCCACCATGCCCATAACGTCAGCAACTCTGCACATACAACTCAGGAAGGTTTCGTAACCTTGGTCTGTCAGGGTCTCACAGCTGTGTTCGTGTCAGCATGTGGTGTCTTGCTGAGTGCTGTTCATTTTTGTTTTGTTGCGTGTTTTTATGTGCCGTTGCAAGAAGGCCAGAGCTTGAATTAGAGCCACGAACAAGCATTCATAAATTTCGTGTTAAACTTAGCAAGAGTGGAAGTGAAAGCAGGGACATGTTAGTCCAAGTATATGGGGATAACGCCATGAAGGAAACGGCAGTGTGTGAATGGATTAAACATTTTTCTGAGGGGAGAGAAAGTGTCACTGATGAAGAGAGGTCAGGGTGGCCAGTAATGAGCAGAACTGGCGAAAGTTCATTGAATTGTGTGTTAAAATGGTTGGTTGACCGTGAGACATCTAGGAGACCAAGTAAACAGCTCCATGTCCAAAACATTTCTATCAGTCCAAATTGAGAGTCAGAACAATATTGCGGGCCGTTTTGATATCAGAGGGATTGTTCATTATGAATTTGCACCAACTAGACAGTGAATCCAGTTAATCTACTATCTGTCTCGGCGCCCATAACTCAGTGAGTAGGGCGCCAGCCACATAGACCAGAGAGCTGGCAGGTTCGAATCCAGCCTGGGCCTGCTAAACAACAATGACAACTGCAACTAAAAAATAGCTGGGCGTTGTGGTGGGCACCTGTAGTCCCAGCTACTTGGTAGGCTGAGGCAAGAGAATCACTTTAGCCCAAGAGTTTGAGGTTGCTGGGAGCTGTGATGCCACGGCACTCTACCAGGGGTTACATAGTGAGACTCTGTCTCAAAAAACAAAAAAACCCACAAAAACCTACTATCTGCAAATGCTGAAAAAGCTACTTGAAAAAGTTAGAGAAAAACCCCCCAAACTTTGCACCAACAACTCAGCTGTTGCCATGTGAGACCATGCACCAGCTCATGTGATGTGGTCTGGGAGGGAGTTTTTAGCCAGTAAACAAATAACTGTATTGGAACCCCCTCCTTCCTTACATGATCTGCCTCCCAATGACCCTTTTCTTTACCTGAAGATAAAGGAAATATTGAAAGGAAAACATTTTGATGACCTTCAGGACATCAAGGGTTATCCGGTGACAAGTTTGATGGTCATTCCAGAAAAAGAGGCCCCTACTGCTTTGAAGGGTGGACTAGCTGCTGGTATCCATGCATAGCTACCCAAGGGGAGTACTTCAAACATGACCGTAGTGATACTTAGCAGTGAGTATGTGGCACTTTTTCTGAGTTCTTTTTTTGTTGTTTTTTTATTGTTTGAGATTCATTGAGGGTATAAAGAATTAGGTTACGCTGATTGCATTTGTTAAAGTCCCTCTTACATTGTGTCCTGCTCCCAAGATGTGTGCCATACACCTTGACCCCTGTCTCCCTCCCTCTTCCCCTCTCCCCACCACCTCATTCCCCTACACTTTGTATTAGCTCATCTACTGCCTTTGAATTAGATTTTTTTTTTTCAAGACATAATCTCACTATGGTGCCCTCGGTAGAATGCTGTGGTGTCACAGTTCACAGCAACCTCACACTCTTGGGCTTAAGTGATTCTCTTGCCTCAGCCTCCCAAGTAGCTGGGATTAAGGGCACCTACCACAAAAACCCGGCTAATTTTTATGTTGTAGTTGTCCTTGTTAACCTGGCCTGGGCTGGGTTCATACCTGCCAGCACCAATGTATGTGGCTGGCGCCCTATCCACTGAGCCACAGGTGCCGCCTGCCTTCATGTTAGAATTAGAATTAGTACATTGGATACTTAATTCTCCATTTTTATGATATTTTACTAAGAAGACTGCGTTCCATCTCCATCCAGGTTAATACAGAAGATGTAAAGTCTCGGGTGGTGCCTGTGGCTCAAAGGAGTAGGGCACTGGCCCCATATGTGGGAGGTGGTGGTTTCAAACCTAGCCCTGGCCAAAAACTGCAAAAAAAAAAAAATGTAAATTCTCCATCTTTTTAATGGCTGAATAGTATTCCATGGTGTACATATACCACAGCTTGTTAATCCATTCCTGGGTTGGTGGGCATTTAGGTTGTTTCCACATTTTGGCGATTGTAAACTGATCTGCGTTAAACAGTCTGGTGCAAATGTCCTTATGATAAAAGGATTTTTTTTTTTTTTTGGTCTGGGTAGATGCCTAGTAATAGGATTGCAGGATCAAATGGGAGGTCTACCTTGAGTTCTTTGAGGATTCCCCCTACTTCCTTCCAAACAGGTTGTATTAGTTTGCAGTCCCACCAGCAGTGTAAACGTGTTCCCTTCTCTCCACATCCACGCCAGCACCTGCAGTTCTGAGACTTTGTAGTGTGGGCCATTCTCACTGGGGTATAGGTGGTATCTCAGGGTGGTTTTGATTTGCATTTCTCTGATGATTAGGGATGATGAACATATTTCCATATGTTCCAAATGTCTACATTTGTCTGCCTTCTTTAGAGAAGGTTCTATTCATGTCTTTTGTCCAGTGATATATGGAATTGTTGGGTCTTTTTTTTTGTTGATTAACTTAAGTTCTCTGTAGAGCCTAGTCATCAAGCTTTTGTCTGATTCATAATATGCAAATGTCTTTTCCCATTCTAAAGGTTGTCTGTTTGCGTGGGTTGTTTCCTTAGCTATACAGAAGCTTTTCAGTTTCATTAAGTGCCATTTGTTTATTTTTGTTGTTACTGCAATTGTCATGGAAGTCTTCCTCATAAAGTCTTACCCCAGGCTGATATCTTCCCTTGTTTTCCCCACACTTTCTTCAAGGATTTTTATTGTTTCATGCCTTAGGTTTAAATTTTTTATCCTTCTTGAATCAATTTTTGTAAGTGCTGAGAAGTGAGGGTCCAGTTTCAGCCTTTTACTTGTGGTTTTCCAGTTCTCCCAGCACCATGTATTGAATAGGGATTAGGATAAATTCTTTTTTATTTTTGGTGTGTGATTTTTTTGGCCGGGGCTGGCTTTGAACCTGCCACCTCTGGCATATAGGACCGGCGCCCTACTCCTTGAGCCACAGGCGCCACCAGGATAAATTCTTAATTGTGAACTTAACTGTCAGACCTCATGTGTCGGTACAAAAAAGTGTCTACAGATGTTCATAGCAGCTTTATATGTAGTAACTGCTGCATAATGGAAGCAATTGTATGTCCATTGACAGGTGACTGGATAAACAAAATGTGGCACATCTAAACAATGGAAAAAATCAATAAAAAGGATTGAGTTATTTACTACTTTATTTATTTATTTATTTATTTATTAAATCATAGCTGTGTACATTAGTATGATCATGGGGCACCATACACTTGGTTCATGGACCGTTTGACACATTTTCATCACACTAGTTAACATAGCTTTCGTGGCATTTTCTTAATTATTTTGCTAAGACCTTTACATTCCACATTTACTAGGATTCACATATACCCTTGTAAGATGCACCGCAGGTGTAATCCCATTAGTCCCCCTCCCTCCACTCCCTCCCCCCTCCCTCCCCTCCCTTTCCCCCTTCTCCCTATTCTCAGGTTGTAACTGGGTTATAGCTTTCATGTGAAGGTCCTACATTAGTTTCATAATAAGGGTGAGTACATTGGGTACTTTTTCTTCCATTTTACTACTTTTTTTAACAGAACAGTTTTGTTGCCAAGGAATGAGCTATTTATACATTCTACAATATGGCTGAATCTCACAATAATCTGTTAAATGAAAGTTGCCAGACCAAAAAAAAAAAAAAAAGTTTATATTAATGATTTCATTCATATAAAATGTTAGAAAATGCAAACTAAAGTGACAAAGAACAGACCAGAATTTGCCTGGGGATGGGAGGGAGAGAGGGGCTGGAGGGAAGTTTTGGGGATGATGGATATGTTAATTATCTTGATTGTGGTGATGGTTTAATGGACTTTCACACATGTCAAGACAGACGAAATTCTGCATTTTAAATATGCCCAGTTTTTTGTATGTCGGTTATACCTAAGTATATACTTCTAGCTGTGTTTCTTTAAAAGTTCAATTCAAAATTCAACCATTTTGCCATCCACTTTTTCCCTATGTAGATCTATTAAATAGTTTAGAAATATAGTTAATTGACACATAATTTCAGGCATTTCATATACTGATTAATATGTTTAAAAATCTATAAGATTTCATTAAGAAAATAATTACTACTAAATAAAAAAATGAAACAATGATTCTTAATTCTTATAGAAATGTCATATATGATAGAAAAAGTACATGACATCCCATGTCTGGAGATACCATAGAATTTTTATTCTTTTTTGATAGGGTTGGAGTGTATTTACCTTACTTGAGTAAAGTATAATTCTTTTAATAATTCTGTTTGTGAATGGATGGTGCAAATTTTCGAAAGAGATCAGTTTTGTAAGAAACATCACATATTGCATCCTGTGTGTGGCTGTCATTGGATGAGTGGTCAGTGGTTTCTTGTACTGTTGTGGGTCTGATTCCTCAGTGGTCTGAATAGTTCAGGCTCTTTTTTTTTTGAGACAAGTCTCACTATGTTGCTGTTGGTAGAATGGTGTTGCATCACAGCTCATAGCAACCTCAAACTCTTGGGTTTAAGCAATTCTCTTGCCTCAGACTCCCAAGTAGCTGGGACTACAGGCGCCCGACACAACACCCAGCTATTTTTTTGTTATTGTTGTCATTGTTGTTTAGCAGCCCCTGGCTGGGTTCAAATCTACCAACCCCGGTGCATGAGGCCAGCACCCTACCCACTGAGCTACCGGCGCCAAGCCAGTCCAGGCTCTTACTGACACTTGGATTAATAAAGCATCTAGATGCTTCATTCTTCAGAGATCACTTACGCTGTTGATAATCCCTTTGAGATTTTTTTTAGTAAGTAACATTTTTATAGATTTTGATTCTGGTGTTAAATTTTACTGTTGGTTTTCATTTGAAGGGAGAAGAAGGTAGCCTTTATATAGTTTAATTAAAATCCCATCCCTAGGCAATAACCTGTGAGTTGGAAGTCAACACCCTTTCTGGGAACTGAGTGATACTGACATTTTTTTCTTCTTCCTTATCCTTCTATCAGTCCTCCCTGGTTTGAAAGCAGAAAGCAAAACAACCTGCATTTCTAACAATTTTATGTTGTTGACCATGGTAAACTTGCCCAGTTCATGATGGCTAGTTAATAAAAAAAAAAAAAAAAAAAGGAAAGGAAAAGAAAAAGCCAAGATTTTAAAAATATCCAGAAATAATAGCAATACTGGGCAAGAAGCAAAACAGAAATTCCACTGGAGCAGCGTGCCCGTCCTGAGATGCTGGAACAGGCAGGTTTGCATCCCAGTTGGGCCTCTGCACTTCACAGTGTGGCAGCCCCAGCAGGGAATCTGTGGCACAGGTGTGCACCCTCGCAGGTACCTGACATGCAGTCGCTGACTTACAAGTCTGGAGGGCAAGAGCAGAGGGAGGTGGAGGACACCCCAGGAGCCTGGCTGCCTGAGCCCTGCACTTAGGGATGGTGGGTCCTTCTATGGAGAGGTCACTTGCTGGTTTGCAGAGAAAAGGACGTGCCTTTTCTAGAGTGAGGATTGGCTCAGCTCGTAAGTGTGGAGACTAATGAGAGGACACTGGCCTTTAGTTGGTGACAGGCCCAGGAGAACAGCCTTGTGGGCTCAGTCTGCACCTCTCCCACATGGCTCCGGGGCTGCCAATGCTGGACGGCTCATGGTAGCAGGGGGACACCCTGTGCAGGAATGAATTAGGTGTCTTTCCTTTTGGAAACAGTGATACTGACCATAAGCCTGCGCTGTGGGGCATGGAGCCGCCCCCTCCACCCTATTGCGGATAGTGTTAATGTTCAGTGTGGCTGTGGATGACAGAAAGGCTCAGAAATCAACACTCTTGTAGAACACAGAAAAGTGGTGGAGATTGTGACGTCTTGGGTCCTGCCACTGAACTTTCTTAGCTTTCTGTTTTCTCACTGTAGAAGCACGAGGCTCCCCTGAGACTCTCGGCCACGCGGTGGGGATGTCCGACAGCCCTGTTGGACCCAAGTCCACCATGCTTCGGGCCGACGTGTCCACCCCGTCTTCCTTTCAGCAGGCGTTTGCATCTTCCTGCACAATTTCAAGCAATGGTCCTGGCCAGAGGAGAGAGAGGTAAAAAGATGGGTCTTTAAACTGGCACAGGGTCCCCTTAAAAACTCGGAATGCTGAGCTGAGAGTGGAAAGAAGAGTTTGGAGGAACTGCCAGAACCCTCTCTCCAGAGGTGCTGGAGGGGTACCCCTGCCCAGCAGAGATTGGTGTGGCATTGGGGGTGGGTAGGAGCCCAGCTCTGTGCAGAACAGTGCTGCCCATGGGGTCAGGGGCATGTGTAGACCGAGGGGAAAATATAGGCAAACAGGAAATAGAGGAAAATTGGTCATAGAGGGATTATAAAAATGGACAACAAGAAAGGAAGAGAGGGAAAGGGGCAGGCTATGGAGGGAGATTAATGTTTGATTTCTACTTTATGAAGACACTGCCCCTGAGGAAATCCATACGTAAGACAAGTCCCCTTGCACAGAGCGGGAGTCAATCTTCTGTGCTTTACTGTTTGGGCAAGTAGCTCTCAATGTAACTTCCTTAATTCTACCTCCTTTTTTCTTCAAATAAAGGGTGGCAGGATCTTCATCTACTGACTTGACATCACACATAGACTGTGTACTCAATAAGTCCTTACTAATGGGGTGTGTACATACGAGGAGGTCAGACCGTGGAGTGTGCAAACCCATCCTGGAAACAGTGTCACTTACCTCATTGCTGAATGTAACTATGGTCACCAGAAGACCAAGGAGAGTATCTGAAGGTGACCACAGCGATATTCAGCAATGAGGTATGAAGCCCTTTTCCTAGGATGATTTCACAGACTTTATTGTCTGGCCTAGTACATGTCATGTGCTGTGTGCTTAGCTGTCTCTCAGTATTCCTAAATGTGCAGTGATTCCCACAGTCTTAGTGGTATCCTTTAATCAGCCAGTTCATCCAGGAAGTGTGTGTTGAGAAGTGACCACCTGTCAGGCGCAGGTGACGGGGAAGGGGAGAGGGGGCTGGTTCTGAGAGGAGGAGAGATGCCCAGTGAGCAGACAGCCCCTGGCACAGGGCGTAGGCGCTTGGCATCTGTGCCAGGGCGAGGGCATCACCACTCCCCTGTGTGCACACATACGTAGCCAGGGGTAGTAGACAGGGGCTGGGGAAAGGCTTTGAAGTTGGGGACCCAGGTAAGCCTAGTCATGAAGGAAGAAAGGGACATTACCAGGTGAGGATTGAGAAAAAGAAGGGCCTGAGGGCTGTTCCCAGCACACGGGGAGGCCCGCGTGGGGCAGCTCCCCGCAGTGCACAGATGTGGGGTTGAGCATCGGGTGTGAAGTGGGGGCTGGAAAGGCGGGCAGCGTGAGCTCAGTGAGAAGACGTGTTTGGGAAGACGCCCTGTGTGGCACAGTGCAGCCTCAGCACCCGCCTCCCCACCTCTGTCTTCCCCATGGGGGTGGCCATTGCTGATTCTGAGGTGCTGTGTACCTTACATGCTCTTAACGGTTGGCTTGTCTTTGGACAGCCCATCAGCAGCAGATCGCCAGTGGGTGGAGAGCAGCCCCAAACCCACCATCTCCCTGCTGGGGAGCAGCCGGCCCACAGGAAGTCCCCTCGGTGCTGAGTTCTCTGGCCCTGGCAAGGACTCCCCAGTGCTGTCCTGTTTCCCGCCATCAGAACTCCAGGCCTCTTTCCACAGCCATGATCTGTCCCTGACGGAGCCACCGGACACTCTGGCTCCCCCAGGCAGCCAGGCCTTCCTGGGCTTCAGCACCGCCCCTGGAGGAAGTGGCCTTCCCCCCGAGGAGGACCTAGGAGCCTTGCTGGCCAATTCCCATGGCACGTCACCAGCCCCTGGTGTCCCGCTGACAGCGGCAGGGACTGCTGACAATGGCTTCCTGTCCCACAACTTTCTCACGGTGGTGCCTGGACATGGCAGCCACCACAGTCCAGGCCTGCAGGGTCAGGGGGTAACCCTGCCCGGGCAGCCACCCCTCCCTGAGAAGAAGCGGGCCTCAGAAGGGGACCGCTCTCTGGGCTCCGTCTCCCCCTCCTCCAGCGGCTTCTCCAGCCCCCACAGCGGGAGCACCATCAGCATCCCCTTCCCCAACGTGCTGCCGGACTTCTGCAGGGCCTCAGAGGCAGCCTCCTCGCCTTCGCCAGGTAGGGGTGTTTCCCCTGGGCAGCAGGGCCACCTCTGTCCATTCACTCAGCAGAGAAAGGGAAAAGGACTTTCAGTGTTAGCTGTCAGTGCGACATCCCTCCTGATGGGCTGAGGCCCCAGACAGAAAAGTCCAGAGCCCTCAGGGGCTGGTCTTCTTTGCTGGCCCGAAAGCAAACGCTGAGCCACCCTGCTCATGAACTCCTCTCGGCTTCCTCGTTGGGCCACTTAAGACTCGTTCCACTTGTAGAAAGCACGGACATTTGGGGAGGTTCTAGTTTCCCTTTCCCTTGGGAGCATCACTTTCTGAAAATTGCTTTTCCTTTTTAAATTAAATGAATTTGTCTGAAACGTAATTATGAACTATCTCAAGTGCGTAAGAAGTGATGATACAGCACATGCAGACTGAACACCACCAGCCTTGCTGTGCTTGCTTTCTGCCTAACCTATGTACTTTAAAAATGGATTGCAAAGCCCTCGTCAGAGCATCCTGTTCTGTTCTGTTTTATGAAGTAGTTGCTGCCTCCTCCAGCTCAGTTATTTTGAAAGTTGCGCTCCTTCCCCTTAGCACATTCCCTCGCTTGCTGTCTGTGTGGATCATTGCAGATGAGAGGTTGCAAAAAAAAAAAAAGAAAGAAAATTCCCATTCACACTCACTGTTTTTAAATTTGGTTTCACAGATAGTCCGGGTGATAAACTTGTGATGGTGAAATTTGTTCAAGACACTTCCAAATTCTGGTACAAGGCGGATATTTCAAGAGAACAAGGTATGTGTGGAGGATGAGGGTCTCCTTGGGCTTCTGTCCTCCCAGCGTCGTGGGAGCATCGGAGAATCACAGCATTGGTGTGGAAGGCGTTAGAGCAAAGCTGCCACTTTATTACATACCTCTGAGAGGGGTGCTAGGACCTAGAGGGACATGGTGAGGCAGGGGCACTAGCTATAAGCATTCCAGCATGCAGGGTGCAATTTCTGGTTGCGCCCACCTGCCACGATGCCAGCCCACAACTGCTGACCGTGAGGAGGAGACACACACTCTGGGCGTCTCTCCGAGGGTCCTGAACCACAGAGGATGAGCGTCCCGAAGGAGGGAGCTTGCCCCATGTGTTCATGAGCATCTGCATGGGTGCAAGTCAGGGAGAAAAGCACTTAATCCCGAGACCCAGGTGTCCACGTCATCAGGTGCCTCACACGCAAGCCAGGCAGGGCATCTCTCTGCTTGGTGCAGCCTCGAGGCAGTTATTAAAAATCTGAACCATTAAAATTTTGGAGCAACTAAGTGGGGCGTCACTTTCTTCGGAACAAGAATAGAAGACATATGAGAGAGGGGAGGGGCATTGAGCCTTCCCTGGTGGCAGTCCCTCCTGGGTTCTGCTTTTGCCCTCCCTGGTGGAGGCCGGGTCAGAGCTGAGCATGTCGTCCTTTGGACACGTGATTTTGGCAACTGGTCGCTCCTGGAACAGACCTCAGAAGGGAAGGTGTGTGAGAGGCAGGGAAGGCAGGGCCAGACCTCCAGTGGCTGGGAGACAGACACAGGATTCCCAGGGAACAGCGTAAATCCCAGCAGCCGCCTGGAGGATACTGGAGTGAGACAGGCATAGGGTGGTTCAGTGTGGTGAGAAATAGGGAGCTGCCCGCAGTTGTCAGGAGACCCTCCTGGTCTCAGCGTCAGGAGAAAATTGTCCAGCTCTCTCCTTGTGCCCATGCCTCAGAAATGCCCAGAGGTGAATAGTCAGACAGCCAAAACACAGCACTATCCAACATTCTCATTAAAATTCTGCTATTTGATTATGTAGATAATAGAAATGGTAAGAATGTGCATTTCTGCCCATGAGCTCAAAGAGGCTATTGTCATATTAAATCGAAGAGAGAAAAAAAGGAGCCCATGGCCTGGGAATACTTTATTTCCCTCAATTGGCCTTTGTGAAGAGTTGCTTATCATGTCGAGGGCTCCTGTCCCAAGAGTCCCAATGTTTATGACCTCCAGCATTTGGGCATCCCCTCCAGCCGGCCATACTGAGAGGTGCTTATGGAACTTCATGTTCTAGAGCAGCGGTTCTCAACCTGTGGGTTGCAACCCCTTTGTAACAATGAAAATACATCCTGCATATCAGATATTTACGTTACGATTCATAACAGTAGCAAAATTACAGTTATGAAGTAGCCACGAAAATAATTGTATGGTTGGGGGTCACCACTACATGAGGAACTGTATTAAAGGGTCATGGCATCAGGAAGGTTGAGAACCAGTGTTCTAGAAGATTCTGCTCAGACCTTCCTACTCCGTTGGGTCTGCCTTCTAGACCAGGATGATGTGTGGGGCAGGGCTGCCCCCTTTTCTCATTGTGCAATGTCCTTGTAGCAAAGAGGCTTCAGAGCTGATGAACTTGAACACCCCATTGGGTTCCTGGTGAGGCAGAGGCCATAGAGCCTGCTTTGTAGGGCTGCTGAGAGAGGTGCCACGTGGGAGCACCTGTCCTCACTGGCACCTGAATATGCACGCAAGTGTGACAATCACTTGCTTGGCCTTCAGCACACATTTTAAAAGGTTCCTTTGTGTGAACACTCTCTCAGAATGGCTAATATGTACATTAAATGCTGATTTTTCCACCTCAACTCTAAAAGCATAACTTCCTCCATTTTCTAGATGTTTTGTACGAAGGCGCCTGCACAAAGTCATGGGGTGGGCCCATGGGTTTGGTTATTTTTATTTTATGTGTCCAATCTGCCTTTTTCTAGAAAAGCTACAAAGACATTTCAGGGTGATGCAGGAAGAAAAAAGACATGCAACCAGATAACCTTCTGGAGTGTAATTTGTCACATCCTTAATGCCTTGGAATTTCTCCAGGGGAATATAAAAATACCGTGGGAGGAAAAGGGCACCAAAAAGTAAAAAGTCTAGTCACACTTCTCAGGGCGTTGCAGGGAGAACAGATGTGAGAAGGTGGGATAAGAGTGTCACCCCTGCCACCTCTCACCCTGTCCCGTTTGTCTTCAGGCAGGGAGTGCAGTGTCAAGGCTGGTCCAGAGCATGGGGCTGATGTGTGCGGTGTGGGCTCCTCAGCTCATTTCTGTTTCAAAACATGATAAGTCAAAAATTCTCCCCACCTCCCCTTCTCTGGCACTTCTGTGGGCAGAGGGGTGACCCAGGGCCTTGGGGAGAACCGTCCAGAGCAAAACTGCTGTTCCTGTGCTGGGCCCGCGTTTGGCCCAAAGCCTGCTGCAGTGGTCTCTTTACCACAGGCAGGTAAGGGAAGCAAACACATGACTGAAAAAAAAATGCTTAATTGTGTATATCACAATTAACAAATAATTTCTATCAGTGGTTCTTTCTCTTACTTCCAGTTTAAACACTGCCATGACAGGCACACCCCATGAATCCCCTATCCCAGCCCTGAGCTGCCTCTGATGGGTGGCTGCAGGCCCTGGCAGGCGTGCTCTGGGAGCTAGCCTGTGTTGTCCTGCCGGCCCTCCCTGCACACAGACTAGAAGCTTCTGCCTCATCCACCGGGCTTACTGAGCTCCACCCGGTGGCCTGCACAAAGGGCCACGGTGTAGGGCGTTGACATGTGTGTACAAGAACCCATTTGCTTCTTCCTGTAGCCAGACAAATGCCGTGCTGGTGGGCTGGGGCAGGTGTGGGGTGGGTGTGTGGGATTTCTGACAAGGGACACTACTGAGGTATATAGGAGCTGGCTGAGGAAGGACGGGGCTTCTTGCCATGTGCTAATTTATGTTCTGCACCACGATCTCTTTCAGACAGAGCCTTCCACATTTCAGAAGGGCAGCATTTCCATAGCTGTGATTGGGTCTAACTATATACTCTAATTTTATTTTATTTTTAAAGAAAGAGTAAATGTCTATAAAAGAAATTTTGAGATTTATTCTAGTTATCAGAGAGACTGATAACTTGGCCTGTGTCTGGGCAGCACGAAGGCAAGGTCACCAACACCCTAGCCCATTCTTCTTTCTTCCGGCGTCATGAGGGACTTGGAAATGCCAGATTTTAACCATGAAGGGGAGGAATTATTCTTTAAAGCAATGTTATAATTAGCTAAATGCCTCCCACCCTTACTGGGGAAGATGGGTGGCCCACTGTGCTGGGTCCTTGGCTGCTTTTGGCCACATGGAGGAGTCCACAGCCCTGCCCAGGCTGGGGTCATCGGCTGTGTCTGCCACAGTTGGAAGGCCATATGTGGGACACATTTTTTGCCACCCCCTGGGGTGAATCTTGGAATTTGTATTAAATATTCAGTATCTTTGTGGGGTATGCCCTTTCTATCTTCCGAAAGGTAGTTACAAACTTCCTTTATTCTGTTGACAGAGTCCATGCCTTAAAATTTTTAAGAAAAGTGCCACGCTGAGTGACAGTCCCCAGGACTGGCAATCACAGGGTGTGCTGTCACAGCCTCCCTCCCTGTTCCACTGCTGTGGACATATTTCTCACACTGCATGACCTTGATTTCCCAGGTTGTTAGGTAGGGACCATCATTTGGGCGTTTCAGGTGCTGTGGGATTAGCAGAAGTCACATGTTACGTGCACGAGAGTGGCCGGGATAGTTCCTGACACCCCCTTGTGAATCATGAGGAAGATATTCTTGTCCTTTGGCCTCTTCAGAATCAGGCCAACCCATGAAAAATACATGACAGACTCCCTCTAGGGCCTCTTGTCCATGGACATATCGCTCCTCCCACTGAGCAGGGGGACCCCGGCCTGCTCCCCACTGACCCCGATTACAAAGAAAATCAGAGAAGAGGACGCATCCCAAGGTCACGCGTGGACACAGACCTTTGTCCACCCAGGCAGACGCTCACATCTTTCTCCTCCCTTCCTTTAGCCATTGCCATGTTAAAGGACAAGGAGCCTGGATCGTTCATCGTTCGCGATAGTCACTCCTTCCGAGGGGCCTACGGCCTGGCCATGAAGGTGGCCACCCCGCCCCCTTCTGTCTTGCAGATGAACAAGAAAGGTAGGTGCCTGCAGTGGGTCTGTGAAGCTCACCCCTGAGAGGCCTCGCAGGTTCATGGTCACACTGTTAAGGTAGATGACTTCTAGTACTCATAGGTTTTCTTTTCCATCTATACATTTTCCGGTGTATTTTCTTCAGTGTTCCCCTTGTTCAAGAAAGAACATTAATATTTCTTTTATAAACTGTTATTTTGAATAAGTAATTGGTTCCACTATTCAGAAGTCAGAACAAACTACTTGGAACAAGACATCCACTGAGGTTGTTTTGCTTCCGTTTCAGCTGCACCGGCTTCACAGTCCGCTTGGCTAACCGTTTGCAATAAGTTCCTGTGTGTCTGCTCCCTGGTGTCTATCCTAAGGCAGGCAGCTAGGTGTTTTCCTTTGTTCTCATATGAGAGGCAGCAAACCTGTGCACTGCTCTTATATCTCCATAGGGTACTTTTAGATTGATTAGAAGTGATGTGTTACAAACGTCCAGCTGTTCAACGATCACGTCTCAGGGGAAGGACCGTGCCTTCCTGGCTCTACTGTAAAGTGAGGCTGCAGGGAGCTTTCCTCTCAGGGCTCGGGCACTCGTGAGGACATGCACCGTCCTGCCGTGGAGACCACAGCTTTCCCACTGCTCCTGTCCCAACACTCCACACAGGCAACAAACTGCAGCCAGATCCTGCATAGATTCATAGTAACATTCTACACTTCTTCTTCTTCTTTTTTTTTTTTTACTGCTTTTTGTCTGGAAGCATAACCATATATAGAACAGTCGGTAATGCCTGCACATACAGTGAATGAGCCCGCAAAGCCAGCATACGTGTGACCGCAGCCCAGAGAGGGGGCCAGGAGGCCCCGCACACCCCTCTGTGCAGGGCTGTCATCCATCACCACCATCCTTTTTGGTCTTCCAGGTGTCCTAGATTTGTGTCCTTAATACTCTTCAAGTGGGCCCCTGTGTCCTTTGAGACAGCTTCATCAGTCTGTGATCAATCCCAGCTTCTGAAACAGCAGTTGTGTTTCTGGCTTACTGTGTAACTTTCCCTGCTCTGGCCATTTCTCTCCAGTTCCCTAGTGCTGTTTGCAGAGAATGAATCCCTGCCCTGGCCATTTCTCTCCAGTTCCCTAGTACTGTTTGCAGAGAATGAATCCCTGCCCTGGCCATTTCTCTCCAGTTCCCTAGTACTGTTTGCAGAGAATGAATCCCTGCCCTGGCCATTTCTCTCCAGTTCCCTAGTGCTGTTTGCAGAGAATGAATCACTGCCCTGGCCATTTCTCTCCAGTTCCCTAGTACTGTTTGCAGAGAATGAATCACTGCCCTGGCCATTTCTCTCCAGTTCCCTAGTGCTGTTTGCCGGGGAATGAATCTGGGCATGCTCTCTGCTGCTGGATTATCACTGCTTCTATGAGCAGAGCTGGTGCACATGGCATTTCTAAAACTTTATGCACTTGTGCTGATGCCCACGATTCAAACACAGGATCACCAGGTTCCCTCTCGCCTCCTCCCATTCCACGTTTGTGTGTCCCTTCTCCAAACAAAATCAGTATATTTGCTCTCTTGCTCTGTTGCCCAGGATTCCCAGAATAGTCTGAATCACTCTGTCAATACCACCAGACAGTGAGCCTACTGAGTAAAAAGTGAAGTTAATTTTATAGTAGCCACTGAAATGTGAATCTCTAAACCTTACAGTTTGGCTATTTTTAACCTGAAATAAGAAAACGAATCGAATACACATTCTTTCGCAGTGTGCTTTTGCTCAGTATTATAAGATTCGTTCAACATATTTTTATTTTATTTTATTTTTGTTTTATGTTAATTGAGGGTACAAAGAATAGTTACAGTGTTTGCATTTGTTAGGTAAAGTTTCTCTTATAATTGTGTTCTGCCCCCAGGAGGTGTCCCGTGCACCCTAACATTGTGCTCATTAAGTGGGAGCACACCCATCCCCTCTCCCCACTCTCTTGTTCTCCCACCCCCCACCCTGAATTGATTGGAGTTTTTCTCATAAGAGGGTATTAGATCATCTACTGGCCACATGTTAAAATTGAGTACATTGGATACTTATTCCTCCATTCTTGTGATAGTTTACTAAGAAGAATGCCTTTTTTCGTTTGTTTGTTCTTGTTTGTTTCTTTTTTCTCATCTTGCCTTTTTCGTCCCTGTTATATATTCATCTTCGGGTGCCACAAACTCTAAGGAAAGAAAAAAGATTCTTTGCCTTCTCACAAATGGAAATTGTGGACTGGGGGAACAGCACCAGGTCCTTGGTTCCCCATAAGGGCTCCTTGGCCCATTAGGAATGGGGTGAATCAGAAGAAGCACTGATTTAGAACTCCTGGTGTTCACAGAAATGTGACACACCCATGTGGTTCACTCATGTTCCATGCCTAGCACCTGAGAGGATTTATCCAAATTCTAGGGTGAACATCTTCCTAAATTTTCCTGGAGAAGATTGCCTTGGAGTTAACGCCTTGCAGAATGTACCATCTGGTTGCCAAGAGTTCTGGCCTCAGGCATGGCTCCGGAATGTCCCGATAACACAGATGGGTTCATTCTGCCCAAGGCAGCAGTGTGGGGATGGGAGGCCTGGCGAGTGAGACTGGAAGGAGCCTGGGACCCAGCCAGAGCACAGCCCCCAGACCAGTGGGTACTGACTGTGTCTGGACGTGAAGGAGAGAGGCTTTGTGTAGGAGAGAGGCAGCTGGTGAATCTTGAAAAGTAGAATCTTCTAGCATCCAGAATTGTGGCTTAGAAGCCCAACAAAATGCTGCTTTTAGTGGAAATATTGGCTTTTGTAGCTAGAGAGCTGAATTAGACCTGATCGTTGGGACTGTCCAAGCCATATTTGGAAGCAAGCTAAATAAGGAAAGCATCAAAGAGGCCCCAAGAACAAGAAGATCTGGTGAGTCTGTAGAGATGAGAGTCTTGGGGGCGCAGGAATGATCGATGATAGCTGTTGGGTTTTGTTTGGCTCCTTGGTGTCATTTAGAGTTTTAGAGCAAGGACAAACACAATTTCTGTGTACGTACACCGTCTCCTCGAAAATCCAGGTATCCTGGGGCTCTTAGTTCTCTTACTAACCCTGCGTCCTGCTGCTCAGGCAGAGTTTAGACTTGATCTTAAGATGAAGGTAACAAAACCGAGGATATTAGAATAACAGACTTCAGGAAACCCGGAGTTATTGGTATCCTTTGGGTGAAATCTTATCTGGCTGCTGTGTCTTCTTACTCGTGGATTTGACATTCAAATTTTGTAGTCCAAGGATAGATTTGATAGAAGTTTCCCAACTAGTAAAGAGCCATAGACAGTCAGTATACCACCTCCAGCCACCGGGAGAAGGGACCACAAGGGACATTCACGATGTTATTCTCCAGGGAAATTCAGACAGAAGGATTTCCTACTGAGCCATTTCTCACAAGTGGGGGCCAGATCCATGCTTGGTGTCCCCAGACTTCTATGGAATCTGATCATCATCCTTTTTTTCTGCAAGCTTTCCTGCCCTTTGAAATGCTGACACTTATTATTATTGATATTTGTCATTGTTTATAAACATCCTTTAGTAGCTTTCTGTGGGCCAGCTGCTGAGGACTGAGCCAACTGTGGCAGGTCCTGCCTCCAGGGGGTTTCCAATGTCAGAAATATTATAAGTTTGAGCAGACGCATTCCCAGGGTGGATGATGAAGGAAGCTGCAGGATAGACATACAGCCTGTCGTGAGTGTCTGCTGGATTCATTAGCATACAATAGTGACTTCCTTTTCTTCTTGTTTTGGTGTCTGTCCTTTTCTACCATTAGATGGCTTTTCCATGCAATGGCTTTTTAAGATGCACTTTCTGTTTGGATGTCCGGGCTCCCTTGAGCACAGAGGTAGAGTTTATGGGCAATATGGTGGGATTGCTGCTCCTAGGCAGCTGGGTGCTTGCTTTTTGAAGGGGTTTGTTTACCCAGGCTCCTAAGTCCTACGAAGGCCACTGACCTCTTTCCGGATCTTTTCAGCAGTTCATTCTTAGGTATCCTTTTGTATGTGACTCGTTCTCACCTCTCCTGTTTTGGAGAAGATAGAGCTGGGGGTCTGAGGTCCTCTTCCTTAACTGCAGGCTCATTTCCTTCACTGGAGGTTCTTGCAGAATGTGTGGGAGCCTCTTCCAAGAGCCCCATCCCTGGCATCATCACTGCCAGGGTCCCGCTGTCTTTCTGGCTGGGTCCATTCCCAAGTGTAGCCCAAGATGGTTCCTGGCGGCGCCGAAGTGCAGGGGGAAGACTCTTGTCCAAGAGGGGCCTTCTCAAGTGGAGTTCTTTGCTTTGACAGCTCTTCTCTCTCCCTTGAGTCCTCTCATACTCTCCATTTTAAAAAATTATTCTTCATTTTTACCACAGCTGGAGATTTGGCCAATGAACTTGTTCGGCACTTTTTGATCGAGTGTACCCCGAAGGGAGTGAGGTTGAAAGGGTGCTCGAATGAACCCTATTTCGGTGAGTTGCCTGAGATTTGCTGGCAGTGTTCTGCACGCACTGGGTCTGGGCCTCCCTTTGCTCACTGCCCCGAGATTTGGGACCTTCACTCTCCCTGTAGTTCACTGGTATTTCAGTCCCCAAATCAGATAAGGTCCCTCTCATCTGAATTATTATCTGTAAAATAAACTGCATATAAAATTGTTCTTAAGAGCCTTTGTCAAGATCAGATGAATGAAAAGCACTGTGCCAAGATTAGAAATCGTAGACATTAACAAGACATCATCCTGGTGGGCTGAGAGAGGGGTCCTGATAAGGTTAGAGCCACCATGTGACCCCAACCCACAGGCACAGGCAGGAGCACAGAGCCCCCAGCAGAGCACCCTTCCTTCCCTGTAATTCTGGAGCCTTCCTTATCCCCCAGGCTCATTGGAAAGAAGACTTAAGCCAGCCCCATGCAGCCCAGTGCCAACTTCAGGCGTCCTCGTTCTAATAGCCTTTTTAGAAGCAGTATGCATGGGTGATACATGTGGTAAAAGTTATGAGTTAGGTTGATCGCAGCCCTCCTAATTTCAGATCAAGCAAACAGTATGTCTTATTCTTTATAGTATGGTAAATAATGTGTCTGTTTATCCCCCCCTTCCTTTTTTTTGAAGCAGAGTTTCATTCTGTTGCCTAGGTTGGAGTACCCTGGCAGCATAGCTCACGGCAACCTCAAATTCCTGGGCTGAAATCAGGAAATCCTCCTGTGCCAGCCTCCTGAGTAGCTGGGACTACACGTGCCCACCACCACAATTGACCAATTTTTCAATTTTTAGTAGAGATGGGGGTCTTTTTCTTGCTCAGGCTGGTCTCGAACTCCCGAGCTCAGGCAGTCCTCTTGACTCAGCCTCCCAGAGTGCTGGGATTCCAGCAGTCCTCCTGAATCAGCCTCCCAGAGTGCTGGAATTCCAGGTGTGAGCCACTGCACCCGGCCTTATTTATTTACCTCTTAACAGTCTTGTTGGACTTGTCACTTCTCTGAAGTTCTGTACCAAGTCCCACAATAATCTGAGATGTCAGCTGCTAAAAATGTGAGGCTCAGACTTTGCAGCAGTTTGTTTCAGTTGTGACTCTGCTTTGCTGTTTGTCCATTTCACAGGGAGCCTGACGGCTTTGGTATGTCAGCATTCCATCACACCCTTGGCCTTGCCCTGCAAACTGCTCATTCCGGAAAGAGGTATGGGGTCGGTCCTCAGCGCTAGTCTGGGCCTGTGTAGGGTTACTTGGAGTTGTCAAGGCTCACTGGTTTGGGATATTTCATAAAGATCCACTGAGAATAGATGGGACGTTTCCTTCTAACACGGGCTACATAGTTTGTGAGTAAGAGATGGGGGTCTTGCTCTTGTTCAGTCTGGTCAGTAAGTGAGTGATAGAGGGAGGGCGGAGGAGGATATTCTCCCAAGTCAACGCAGGAGAAGGAGATTCTGCTGCACCTGGAAGCTTCCAGAGATCTTGGATTATGACGAAAAGTTGTCATAGTGCAAAGATTCTGTAGCTTAAAAATATAAAGCACTCAGTTGGCCCTGAATCAAGGCCAGCAGTTTCCTGCAGCTGTTGGTTTCAAGCAGAAGCCTAAAGAATTATCTTTCTATGGTCTGTTGGCCATTTCAGAACTTTGGAAATGTAATGGTCAATTCATTAGAAAGAAACAGTATGAGTCATTGGTGATAGATGTAGGCTAGTGTGATTTGTAGTCTTAATACTGTCGGGTTCCAAAATACCCATAAAATATTACTATATTTATCTCACAAGGATATTTAAGTTATATGTTAGAATTATAATGCTGTTAAATCTTAATTACAGCTCCCCAAAATGACTGTGGGTTTTTACCCAAAATAAAAAGATAATTCTACAGTAAAAAAAAATATATATATATAAAGCACTCAGACGTCTAAGAGACCTTCAAGGTTGTTTCCACTTAATGTTTATGATTCTACAAAATGGGTAAAATATTAATGCTGTTACCCGAGATGATCGATGAACTGTTGCTCTTTTTATTTTTTATGTTTTTAAAAAAATCCATAATAAAACATTTTTTAAATAATACCCACAGCATATTGTGGTGGTTTCACTGTTTATCCCAGCTATAAGTAGTCTCAATCTCACATAAAGACGATCTAATTTTAACAATAGAAGTAAATGTGATTCACCTTTTAAAATTTAACTGTTCATAGAGGTGTGGACTAATTCAGAGATCAGAAAATATTTTGTTGAACCACTTCATCTCTATATTTGTTCATAATTTCCAGGGGGTGGCTTATTATACCCAAGAAAACTCTCAACTGTAAAACCAGCCTGTGTCACTGTCTGGGAATTTTGTCATCAGATTGACTAACGTAGTCCTGAGGATTCTTTGTTGAGATCAGGACTTTTTTTTTTTGAGACAGAGTCTCATTCTGTCACACTGTTGTTGAGTGCCCTGGCATCACAGCTCACAGCAAACCTCCAATTCTTGGGCTCAGCATCAGCTGCAGCCTCCCAAGTAGCTGGGACTACAGGCACTCACCCCAATGCCTGCCTAGTTTTAGAGACAAGGTCTCACTGTTGCTCAGGCTGGTCTCGAACTCCCGAGCTTAGGTGATCACCTGCCTCGGCCTCCTAGACTGCTGGGATTACAGGCTTGAGCCACCACCTCTGGCAAGGACTCATTTTTGTGTGTTCTTTCTTCTTCCTGCAGATCCAATGGAGGAAATAGCAGAAAATTCTCCCCAGACAGCAGCCAATTCTGCTGCTGAGCTTTTGAAGCAGGGGGCAGGTGAGTAAACATGGCTTCATTTTCCATATCTTCAGGTTACTGGGGAGGAAAAGGATTCAGTGGCACAACTTCCCTTTGTACTTTCACCATGCAGGTTTCCTGTCCCGTGACTTTGCAGGACGTTTCCCTTATAGAAGATTCCACAGAGCTGGGTGGAGCACTACTTTTGGGAGGTGGACCAGGGCTGCCCAGGCTGGAAATACTGGTCTGACTTGAGCACAACCAAATTGAGTGGAATAAATGTCAAGTTCTGAAATTAGTTCAGGGGAAAATGTAGTGAGACAGGATGTGGGTGACCTGCCCTGCCAGCTGTCAATGTAAAAATGTTCCAGAGATGTGACTCAACAAGTCACTTGATGTGAGTCAACAGTTTGACCCACATGGAAACAGACACCACCCGAGAACCAGCTCTTCCAGAAACAGGTCACCTTTAAACATTTTTTTTACTAATAGATTTTGTGTTTTAGAGCAGTTATATATTCACTGAAAAACTGAGGGGAAGATACAGAAATAAACCCGCCCCACTATGAGAATCCTTCGGCAAAGTGGCTCATTTCTCACAACTGACAGGCATACCCTAAAACATCGTCGTCACCCAGCCTCCTTACTTTGCTCACGTTAGGGTTCGGCTTTGGTGTTGTACTTTCTGTGGTTTGGACAAATGCGTGATGACACGTATCCACATGACTGAATTGTGGCCAGTGGTTACGCTGCCCTACACGTTCTCTGTGCCCCATCTGTTCATTCCTCCTCCCCCAGTCCTAGGCAGCCAGTGATCTTCCTGTCTCCATACTGTTACCTTTTCCAGAATCCATGTAACTCCTTTCACTTAATAACATGCATGTAAGTTTCCTCCATGTCTTTTTACAACTTGATAGCTCATTTTCTTTTAGCCCTGAATAATGTTTCATTCTCTGGATGGATCACAGTGTGTTAATCCATTCATGGCAATTATGGATAAAACTGCTATGAATATCTATGTGCAGGTTTTTGTGTATGTTTTCTTTTCTTTTTTGAGACACAGTCTCACTGTGTCACCTGTGTAGAGTGCTCTGGTGTCATAGCTCACAGCAACCTCCAACTCCCTGGCTCAAGCAATCCTCTTGCCTCAGCCTTCTGAGTGGCTGGGACTGTAGGCGCCCACCACGATGCCTGGCTAGTTTTGTTTTTATTTTTAGCAATTTTTAGCAGAGGGTCTTGCTTTTTCTCAGGCTCTTTCTCATTGCTCGAGCTCCTAAGCTCAAGCAAATCCCAGAGTGTTAGGAGTTCAAAGGAACCTCCTCACTCAGCCTCCAGAATGCTAGATTTACAGGGATGAGCCTACGACTAAGTAATTTGCCAGAGATAAAAGCCTGAGTGGAGAACTTGACCTCGAACTGGTAATCACAGCTGCAATTTCACTTTGGTGCTCAGAATTTTAGTACACTTGCTATTTGGGGCATGTTCTTATCACCTGTGTTTTTGCCACAGATAACTTATCCTTTAAGGAAAGTCTAAAACAAGGTCAACACTATACATTCTGTTCAAAAACTCTCTGGCTTAATCTAACAGGCATACATTGTATAACTTCACAGAGCAAAACCATACAGGAGAATAATGCAAAGTGCACAGGAAATAAGAAAATACATACATACTTCATAGACAAATAGAACAGAATACAGAAATGGATCCATATAAATACAACTAACTGATCTTTGACAAAGGAGCAAAGCCAATACAATGGAGAAAGGACAGTTTTTCAAAAAAAATGGTGCAAGAATACTAGACATCAGTATGCAAAAAATGAATCTGCAACATAGGAGAACATCAAGACAGACTTGGGTTTGGTGATGACTTCTGAGATATCCTAATCAAAAGCACAATCCATGAAAGAAAATAAAACAGGCTAGATTTTGTTAAAATTAAAAATTTCTGTTCTATAAGAGAATAAAAAGATAAACCACAGAAGAAAATATTTCCAAAACATATCAAAGAACTATTATCTAAAATGCATTTTAAAAACTCTTAAAAGTCAGTAAGAAAACAAAAATCTCACTTAAAAAATTGGCCAAATCTTTGGCAGATATCTCACCAAAGAAAATGTACAGGTGGTAAATATATAAATATAAACCTTTGAAAAGATGCTCCACAGTCATCAGAGAAATGCAAATTAACACCACAGGGAGGTGCCAAATTCTGGTGAAGAAGTGGAATAACATTGTTCCTGGGGGGGAAGCAAAATGGTACAGCTGCTTTGGAAGATAGTCAGTTCCTTATAAATAAACACATTCTTACCATACAATCCAGCAGTGTACTCCTTGGTCTCTACCCAAAGGAATTGAAAGCATCTCCACACAGGTGTGGTGGCTCACACCTGCAGTCCTTATGCTTGAGCTCAGGAGGTCGAGACCAGGCTGAGCAAGACCAAGACCCCCTCTCTACTAAAAATAGAGAAACTAGCCAGGCTTTGTGGCAGGTCTCCATAGTCCCACTACTCGGAAGGCTAAGGCAGGAAGAGGATTGCTCAAACCCAGGAGTTTGAGGTTGTGGTGAGCTCTGCCGCCATGGTACTCTACCCAGAGCAACACAGTGAGATGAGACTTAAAAAAATAAAGAAAGAAAGAAAGAAGTCACTTAGGTGTAGAGACCTGAGTTTTGTATTTGGTCACCTGCACAGTGGCTGCAAAGACCAAATGGATAGAACATTGAAAAATGCCTTCGGAGCTATTTTTGTGGCCTAAGAGGAGTCCCCTTACCAGCCTCACCCTTTCCCCTGTAAGGTTTCTATCCCGCCTTTTACCTTGGCCAGAACCCAGGGTGGCTAAGTGAGACACTGGGACGCCATGCCAGAGACGAGCTCACAGCTCCCAAGTTTGCTTAAGGTGGAGCTCACGGTGGGTTATAGCATCCTTCTCTTAAAGTGACAGTGTGGCCCCATGTCCCCAGTCTCAGCGTGGTGTCCAGGGAGGATGTGGGGCTTTCCTGCAGACTTCTGCAGTGAGCAGCTCACCTGCCCTCTTGACCTGGGAAGTGGGGCTGCAATATCAGATACACTCTGATCATTTTGTTTTAAATAACCTTTTAAAATGAATTTGAGAATTTTAAAACATGGAATCATTGGCTTTTATATTGCAACTAGTGTATCAGCAACACTCAAGAATAACTTTGAAAAATGACCATGATGACACTCAGAGCACACTTGCTCCTGTGTCGCTCGTTGGCTCATCCCCCACAGGGTCTCTGCAGGTGGGCCTGTGACCCGAGGTCGCAGCTCTGGCTCCTGAATGGCAGAGCCAGGCCCAGTATCCAGTGCCCATGTCTGGGTGTGACACAGCCCACCACTGCCACCACTTGTCAGGGCCCGGGACAGACCAGGTCTCAGGCCCTGCTTATCTAGGTTCCCTACATAGCCCGCTAAGCTACCTTGCTCAGGAACAGTTTCTCTTAGGTGCCTGAGGGCTATCTACTATTAGCTGACGAGAGAGAGAGAGAGAGAGAGAAAGAGAGAGATAGACTTAGAGAGAGCAAAGCAGTCTTCTTAGAATAGATAGATCTTAGACTTTAGCAGAGCTTGGTAATCATCAGCAGAGAGACGCCGTGCTGGTGTTCTGCAGGCAGGAGAGGAGACAGAGTCAGAGTAAGCGGCTCTGTGATAGAATGCGCATGCTCCCGACTGCCTGCTCCTCCAGCCTAATATAAGGCTGATCCCGTGCCGCTCAACACCACAGGTGTAGCGGCTGCCAATTCCCCAATGTTCTCATCTTGCGAGCTCTCATGCTTGTTAGGAGAGCTAAATCCCTCTCCATGCCCTTTTGACCAAGGTGTTTCATTATTGAGCTATACAGGTATTCCCTATAACTCTCACTCCTAGCCATAGGCTATACGGGCTGCTGCATGGGTGTGTCCATCTTCTCTTAGGCAGCAGCCCTGCCCACTCACGCCAACCACGTGGTTGGTAGCAGGGCACACACAGTCTGTGCGCTCTGCTCTTCAGGCCGTGTGTCCCCTGATCGCTGGCAAAGTTTCAGATTTCTGTTTCCTTTGGATCCCACCAAAGGGAAACAGAAAGTTGGAAAGTTGATTAAAACTTTCTCTTCTATTCTGGCTTATCATTTTAAAGTACACTTTTCCATCTTTATCAATCATATATTTAGTATGTCATAACCCTGAATGTTTTTATTTAATTGTGGGTCTTCTTAAAGATAGGACTTCACTTAGAACCTGGAGGTCTTATTTAATCATCCTAAATTGGGCATTTATATATGTGGCTTAAATTATGACTGCCTTTTTGAGCTTCTTTCCTTTAAATTTTCTCTTTTTTTCTTAATAAATTAGTATAATACTACTAGAAGAGGTGGCATTTTGTTCTTTTTCTTAGCAGCAATTATCCTAATGAAGCCTGATGATCTCCTCCCCTGGGAAATTTAAAAAGCCGTCCTCTGATTGTTAGCTCTGATGTAAAGTTATAAAACAGAAATCTGGTAGGCTTTGTTTTGTTTAAAAAGGAAAAAAGCTTTGGTGAGGCAGGGAGATCCCGTGCAGTCCTGTTAGCTCTGGCCGTTGGGTCTGCCCACGGTGCTGCCTCTGGGAGGCTGGATCTGGATGGAGTCCAGGAGGGGCTGACATGCCTGTCCCAAGGGCATGGAGAGACTCTTTGGGGGCAGACCAGGGAGGTAAGAAGGGATCTTCCACCCAGTTAGGAACTGTGCCACTCGGTGGCTGAAGGTGTTGCAGCTGTGTTCAAAGAGGTTGTAGGCCTGACCTGGGAATAGAGGCTGGAGGATTTCTTCTGTGACTTCTGTGCTCCCCACATTGACCACAGAGTCTGGAGGCAATGTCCCAAGCAATGTCCCTCCCTGAGAAAGCGACACTGAGCTGACATCTGAAGGATGAAAAGGCATAGCCAGGAGAAGGATCAGGACATCATGCTGAGGTCAGAGTGCACGTTTGAGTGTCCAAAGTTTATTCAAGGAATGAGAAGAAAGAAAGTTTCTTTTTTCTAAAAGACCCTGAGAGCTGTGAAATTCTGCCCAACACCATATTCCAAAGCAAGGAATTGGGATGGCAGATTTGACACCAGAGGACTTAGGTCATCACAGTGACCACCCCTCAGCTGGTGCCTTTTCCACCCGGAAGATCGGTGATGGTTGTTTAGAAACAGTGCTAAACGACTATTATAGCAAGATGGTGGAAGTATTCCAATCTCCGACCACCTCAATCAAATTGAGTGGTTTTCATTCTCCTACGTAGAATTTCATTTGTCCTAATTCACTTAGACTCTTGGACAAGCAATGGTGCTTTTATTTATTTATTTATTTATTTTTATTGTTAAATCATAGCTGTGTACATTTGTGCAATCAAGGGGTACAATGTGCTGGTTTCATATACAATCTGAAATATTCTCATCAAACTGTTCAACGTAGCCTTCGTGGCATTTTCTTAGTTATTGTAATGGTGCTTTTAAAAAGTAATTGTGTCCAGTTTCCTCCTTGTAAAGATTGAAGAAGCTGAGGCTCAGAAATCTTAGCAGAGTCAGACAGCTCACAGAGATGGGAGTAAACTTTTAATTCTGTTCAGTTTAATCCCTTTCCATTTGATACTAAGGCTATTATGACTTTGTTCCGATCTCTAAAACAATTTCTGTTTAGGCTTTTAGCTTCCAATCTTATTGTTTTTTGTTGAAGCAGAGGAATGTAGTATAATCCTAAAAAGAAAGCTTTTTTTTTTTTTTTCAACCAGATTTCTGATATATTTCCCAGAAATGTTGTGGTTGTGTTTTTTAACTTAGCATACGGTAGGTACAATTTCTTTATAAAGTCACCTGTGTTTTTTAAGTTTAAAGAAGGGCAATACGGGAGGCGGGAGGGGAAAATGAATTACGCATAGACCTGCTAGCCTTCCGCAACCCTGACTATTGGGAAGAGTGATGACAGGCACAATAATCTCCTATCCAAAGACCCCTCTTAATAGCGGCCAGATTCCTTCATGTGCTACCTCCAGCCTTGTACTCGGGATTGTGCTGCAGGTACAATGTTTCCTATTTCTTTTCTCTCTGAGCATGATACGTTTACCCCTAGTTTTCACAAACATAATCTTGGTCTCGTTTTTAATGACTAGTTCATGATTTGTCCTGTTCTTCAACTCTTTATGCTTGTTCCTTTATTGTTTTTCTTCTTTTTCAATACTACAAACAATGCTTAGAGGATGGTCTTTCTGCATTATTTGTTTCTTTTTCCTGAATTCTAGATTGTTGCTTTCAGACCACTTCTCACATGTCATGCTTCTGGGCTAGAACATGTAGACCAAGACCTTTCTGCTTTGTCATAAAGTCCCTTTCCCAGAGTAGCCTCGTAATGTACAGAGCTCTGTACTGTGAGTCTGAAGAGCACCCTCCTTGTTAATGCCTCACTGGACACCAGCGCTCTGAATCCTCACCCCTGGCCCAAAGCACTTGCCGACAGCCAGAGTGTTGACCTGCAGGCCCAGGCTCACCTGGTTTCTGCAGGAGGGAGTTGGGCTTTGGGGCATTTGGTGTTGTCCTCCATACAACTGCCACCAAACGCAGGGGCAGCATTTGTTTCCGTGCTGTGAGTAATACCAGCAGAGGGTGGGGAACATCTCTCCTGCATTTGGGGAGAGATGTTCCCCAAACACTAAACTCCTACCAGACCCTGGCCAGCAGGACCACTTTTCATCAGATACCCTTTCCTGGTGCTTCCATGTGAACCCACCCAGGTTGTGCCAAGTTTGTGGAATTTTCATAATAGTTAGATCAAGAGTCCCCTTTGCCCTCTTTTGTAATGGCACGATCAGCCTGACGGTGATGCTAATGAAATCAAAGGCAGAGTACTCATTCACCTAAAATCTGTTTGAAATTTTCCAGGCTCCCTTTTAGCTCCTCTTCATCTTCACACATGCCTTTTATTTTCTAGTTAGAATCACAACAGAGAGTTTTATTTTCTGTCCTCCCAGTTGACCGCTAACAGCATTTTTCCATGTTGCTGTGCGATTTCGTGATTACCCCTTGCTGGTTGCTTGGTATTCCATCGAGGGCACTGATTTAACCTTTGTCTTGTTTTTGGATGTAATCTGTTTCCGATTTCCCCCACTATAATGAGCATGTGACATGAATATCTTCCCCTGTAGGCTCGCTATCCTATGTGGTTATGGAATATTTCCTTTTCACATCTCAGAAGTAGTACCTCTAGGTTACCGCTACGCGTTTTTCATCTGTCTGATATATATTATCAAGCTCTCATCTAAGGCGGCTGGCTGATATCCTCAAAACACCTCAACATTTAAACATTAAATATGAATTATGGCCTTTTCTGTGGCAAAAAGAGATGGCTGAGCTGCTCACAAGCGGCCTTGCGCTCTGATACTCAGGGACTTCTAGCCCAGCTGCCCATCTGTGGGCCTGTGTGTCAGCACACCTGCCAAGGCGTCTGCTACAGCCCTGTGAGAATATCTGCCCGCACATCTGCCAGCAGGCATGGCCCTTGCTCATTCGGAAAAGCTGGAATCAATGGCAGAAAGAAGGCAGAGTGCTCCTTAGGGTCTTCCCACCTGGAGAAAGCGCTGCCAAAGGGACAGGACACCAGGCGGCCGCGCTCATTTGGGTACTTGGCTTTGTTGGTGTGGATGAACTATTTTTAACTAGAGGCTTTTAAACCTGGAATTAAGATGCCCACATGCTCACACAGACAGACTTGATTCCAGCAGAGAGGGAGCAAGTGAGAGCAGTCCTGTTCCCCAGGAGGAAACCGTCTTGGTCTCCAGTCAGGGAGGCCATGGTTTCCCTCTGTGAGTGAGCTCAGACTGAGTGTGAACGCCTCACAAGTGCGCACGCCGACTTCGCCCATGGCCCCAAGGTCCACGTGCACTTTGGCTTGCGTGGCAGGGATTTAGGCTAACAGAGAGAGCAGGATTTTTACAAAGCCCATTGTTTCCTTCCCTTAAGAAGAAGTGGCCTGGGAGAACACCCTGAGCCCCTCCTTGCCACCTTGGGGAGCCAGGGTACAGGTGAGGCCAGGCTGCGCTGGGCAAGGCCTCTTCCCGCAGTCCTTTCTGGTGCTTGCCCCTTTCAGAACCCCTGCATGCTGGCTATGCGAGATCCTGGAACTCAGGCTTTTCTGATAGAAGTTTCTCAGGGGGCCTCTGGGACGTCCTATTGATAAAACTAGTTGGGCTCCGGCTTCTGTGCTAATGTGACTGTCATTCAGACCCACACTGAGGCCACAAAGGTGCCTCAGACCCCCTCCCCAATGCCAAGGTTAAATAAATACTGCCAGGGGGCAAATGGAACCCTTCCTCTGGTGGGTGGCCGGCAAAGCCATGTTGGGGGAGGTCCGCTTTGCTGTCTGATGCGTCACACCTTGATGTGGGAGCAAGCTCATCCTTGGGGCACTTACTCTCCACATTTTCCCAGTTAGGGGCAAAGCCATCTGCCTTCAGGTGCGCGTGGTGCAGTCACACCTGACACACATCCCCATTGGTGTCTTCCAGCCTGCAACGTGTGGTACCTGAATTCCGTGGAGATGGAGTCCCTCACTGGCCACCAGGCGGTCCAGAAGGCCCTGAGCATCACCCTGGTCCAGGAGCCACCCCCCATGTCCACGGTCGTGCACTTCAAGGTTTCAGCCCAGGGGATCACCCTGACAGACAATCAGAGGAAGTGAGTGTCCAGAGGGCAGCAGGGGTCTGTCCAGCCAGGGCACACTACTGGTCACAGCGGGGGCAGGAAGGGTGCCCGTACCCTCCTGCCCTCCTCCTGTATGAGTCCTTCTCAGCCCTTGAGGTCATTAGGCATCCAGCATCTGTCTAGGCTTTTTTTCTGCCCAATAAATAGGTTCCAGGAACCACATATAAACTATGAGTATTTATCCTGAAACCTTTTTTTTTTTAAAGAAATAAGTAGAAAATTTTTTTAAAGATATTTGGTGCTTTGAATATGACATACATATATTACTTGCAAATGTAAAATTCTTTTAAGTCACTTATTTAAAAACACTGAGACTGATCCTAATTCAGTGACCTTTTTTTATTTAACATATTATTTTTTTAACTGAGGGCCCTCTATTTCAGGCAAGAGTATGACTTTAACATAGATTATTTCTTTTGGCCAGTTTGGATTGGCTTTCGTCATATATGGTGCTGACTTGGTTAATGCTGGAGCAAGTGTTCCCAGGCAGGCATGAAAGACACCCCCAGCCTGAACTTAGAGCAGCGACCACAGGCTTGTCCCCCCCACCCCCCTCCAGAATCAAAGGCATGTCAGATGCTGTTACCATGTGTTTGTTAGGGAAACAGCCTGGTGGTTAAGGAGGTGAGTCGTTATCAACCCTGGAGAGAGTGGGCAATGACAGGAGCCTTCTCCGGCACACGGGCCATCAGGGCTCCTCCAGACCACCTCAGAGACTCAGTCTCTGCCCACAACGACATGCCCCCACCACCCCCTGTGGTGCCTGCTGCAGATGTGTGTATCCCTTGGTGGGGATGTTTTCTTCATCTACTCAAACCACCTGGGAGGATGAAGGCAGAATCTTCCTTTCTGTTGCTTCAGGTTGAAGCAAGTTTGGGCAAATTTTGCTCTTAACCCATCATCTGCTAAGAAAAGGAACATGGGGAAGGTCATGGGTTTAGCTGGTCACATCTGAGTTTAGTGCCTTACCCCCAACACTGACCAGTAGGGTGACCCTGGACAAGGTCCTTAATGCCATGATGCTCAGTTTCTTCGTTTTTCAAACTTGCACCAAAATAAACGACTTTAAGATATAGTGACTTAAATGAGTACAGAACTCAGTAAGTGCCCTGTGTGGCTTAGCTGGACACTGGACCCCAGGGTCAGGGGTATTGCTTAGCCACACAGGGGACTCAGAGTCAGGGTCAGGGTATGGTTAGGCTCCCCAGTGTACTCAGGGTCAGAGCTGTTGCTCAGCCACACAGAGGATTCAGGGTCAGGGTCAAGTTCAGGGATGTGGCTTGGCCACAGGGTCAGGGTCAGGGGTATGGCAAGGCTGCACAGGGAACTCAAGGTCAGGGGTATGGCTTCACCACTCAGTGAACTCAGGCTTGGTGTATGGCAAAGCCACACAGTAGACTCTGGGTCAGGGTCAGAATCGGGGTCAAAGGTGTGGCTCAGCTACACAGTGGGTCGAGGCTGTGGCACTCGGGATCAGGGTCAGGGTCAGGGATATGTCTTGGCCACAGAATGGACTCAGGGTCAGGGTATAGCTCATCCTCACAGTGGACTCAGGGTCAGGAGTGTTGCTCAGTGGCACAGTGGACTCGGGGTCGGGGTCAGCCTCCTTGAAGAGCCTCATAGTGCTGACCCTTCTCTCCTCCATACTGCCCTTCAGGTCTATTACTTTTCACATGATTTTTTTTTAATGTACCCTTGTCAAGAGTATGTTTCTTTTTATATGTATCTCTCTCTCCTTAGTTTCCCTCTTTCTTATAAACCCTGCAGACAGATAATGTTCACATCAGGCCAGATATCTCATATTGCAAGAGACAGAATTTGAGTTCAGACTGGCTTACTTTAGACAAAGGGTGTGTGTTCTCTCCAATAACCAGCCTTAAAAGGCAGCTACTAGAGGTGGTGGGGGGAATTGGTGGCTGCAGGGTCACCCAAACTAAAGCACGTCTTGGTTCTGCTTCTGGTGCCTGTCTTCTGGCTTCTTCCTCATCCTCCAAATGGTTTTCTCCTGCACACATTTGCCAGCACCCGAGGCACAGTTTCACAGCTCTCCCCGAGAAGGAGGAGAGAGCTGCCCCCACCACAGCTAGACTGTCCCAACCTGGACATGGAGTACAAAGTGTTCTGATGGGCATCCTTAGGGTACCCCTGGACCAGGCGGCCAGCACTGTCACAGGATGCTACAAGGGCTGGGCAGGTGAGCCTGAGTGGAGGACTCCCTGGGCATGGTATCAGTGACCGTGGGGAGCCCTCCCAGGCATGTAATATGCACAGGCCTTTAGAGTTCGCTCAGTGCTCTCACTGTATCTGCCCTTGCTGTGCAAGTGTGGGCCTTTCTGGACTGTTGTCACGGTCACCTTTTCACAGGTGAGAAAACAAGGTTCAGGGTGGTTAGTGGTTGGTTTCCTCACCATGCTGCAGCCCACACGTCCAGCAGGTCCATCTCACGCCCCAGCTCCTCCAGTTTGCTAGGGCTCCTGACGCACTTCCCACCTTGCACACGGCTGACAGTGTCACCCTGCGAGGTGCTTCTGTTCCTGTTTCCAGACCCATTCTGCCCAACTTCAAGTTGCCTGTCAACTTGTAATGGGCACACACGTTGTCCTTCTCTGCTCCACAAATCTTCATGTGTGGGGGAGCCTGCACGATGCATCCCCTATAACCCCAAACCCCAGCAACAGGACCCATCCTCTCTCTCTCCCATGTCCCAACAGGCTGTTCTTCCGGAGGCATTACCCTGTGAACAGTGTGATTTTTTGTGCCTTGGATCCACAAGACAGGAAGTAAGAAATTTGCATTTTTATTTAGTAAGGCATACACTTCATTTTACCCTTTAATTTTAAAAATAAACTTCATGTTTTTCCTTTCTCTTTCTTTTGCTAGGTGGATCAAAGATGGGCCTCCCTCAAAGTAAGTTGCTAGGATTTCTTTATGTTCCCTGGTTACATGCATAGTCCAAAGTTGAATTCTTTTCCAGATTCCCACAGAAAGTGACATACAAGAAAATGATTAAGATGTTAGTTACTTTTTTAAAAAGAGAGGAAAAAGGAAAAGCATTCTCATTACATAATGTAGCAAGGGCCTGGATGATGTTAACTTTTCTGATAACTGTTGGCCAGATGTGCAGTATTGACATACATCACTGTGTTGTAGATGCAGTGAGAAGAGGGAGGGGCTAGGGCATGGCTGAAGCGGGTGTCCAGAATTGACCACAAGTGAGGGAGGACGGTTTTCATCACCCCTTTGCTCTACAGCAGGCCAGGCATTTGCTAGAGACCACTCGTTACAAGGGCACCTTTCCCTGGTTCTCCATGTGCCCATGGTCATTTCCAGCTCAGCCCTGCCCTTGGCAGGCAGAGGGACTTCATCTCAGCCTCCCGCTCAAAGGCGTAACTGGCTGCTTTCCCACAGGTTCATTTCCTCTGCATCGTCTAGGCGTGGTAGCCGCCTAGATGTAGGAAGCATCTGTGGAGGTGGTCACACCTCTAGAGCTGGGGCTCATGGGCAGGTCCCTCTCCTCCCCTAGCCTCAGGGTCCCCATCTGCACAGCAGGAGTCAGATCTTTTACCTGCAGGTCTTTGAAGTCTGGACAGGTGGCCGGCTTAGCACAAGGTAGATATTTGATATGTGGCATTTAAAATTCCTCCTGGCAGTGCACTGGTAGCCAGAGGAAGTGGACATTCATTGCTTTGTGGGACACGGACCACTCTAACCTTGACTTTGCTTTTGCAGAGTCTTTGGATTCGTGGCCCGGAAGCAGGGCAGCACCACAGACAATGTGTGCCACCTGTTTGCTGAGCATGACCCCGAGCAGCCTGCCAGTGCCATTGTCAACTTTGTGTCAAAGGTCATGATCGGCTCCCCAAAGAAGATTTGAAAGCCCCGCTCACAGCCGGGACCTGCCGATGCCTCTGAGGCCCTGGAGACA
This sequence comes from Nycticebus coucang, assembly GCF_027406575.1. Lineage (NCBI taxonomy): Eukaryota > Metazoa > Chordata > Mammalia > Primates > Lorisidae > Nycticebus > Nycticebus coucang. The sequence continues at coordinate 8,616,540 of NC_069790.1, forward strand.
GCAGTGGGGGGAGAGCAGACCCCTACTTTGTTCCAAACTGATAATCCTGACATTCCAGGCCTGGGAGGGGAATGAGGACCTTCCTGCTCTACAGAAATAAGATCAAACAACCTCACCGTGGATTTGCCTTTCCTGAAAGTGACTTCTGCTCCAGCAATACCTCTGCAGACAAATGCTTTTTGGGTAGGAGAAGCTGGGCATGGGTGTGCCCATCCAGGGTCCACGTGGGAAGGGGGCAGGCAAGGGAACAGCACAGAGCACATGGCGGTCCCCACATTCCTGGCACGACAGCATTTTGGGCGATGAAGAGTGCCTACCCCTCAAGGCAGAGTGCCGAGTGACCACTGGAACTTCCCCCATCTGCCCGTGCACTCCTGTCCAGCAGACGCCCAAGACAATTGGCCTCTCTCACCTTGGTCTTCCTGAGATGGAGATACTAATGAAGCTGAGAAGGGGGTACATGTCTGACAAAGGTTTGTGCAGGTCCAGCCCTTCTGGAACACAGCAGTTCTCAAAGGAGGCGCCATGGGGACGAGGGTGGTGGAAGCCACTGGCATCGTGGGAAAAGCATCCCATTTCAGAGACCCCACCTGGCGTGCCTTGACCACCCCACTCCTCCTACTCAATGAGTGGCCAACTGGGCCAGAGAGAGCTCATGAGGACTTCAAGAGGAAAATGAGAAGGAATTAAAGATATCATTTCTAGATAATTTATATTTTACTTATGCCGAATTATTTATGGTAACAGTTTGCCATTGCTATACTGTTCCAGTGTCAAATGCTGCAGCCTGCCAAGCTGTGATCTTAGGAGGCTCGTCCGTGTGTTGGACACACCACAGGCTTGTGGCTGCAGAAGGCGTCCTGGCTGTGGAGGTGATGTTGTTGAGTCCCCTGCTGCAAAGCCACCCATGGGGGCTATGCCTCAAGCAGCCTGCCCCTACACTGCGCCCACTGTCTGGTGTTCATTCCCTGGTTGCAGATGGCTTCCCTGACGATGGGAATGTCCAAGAGGCAAGGGAAACGCCTGGGTTCATGCCCATAGCCCCTGCCTCGGCTTGTTACGGGCCATCTGCTGGCCCCACAGAGCACATGCTAAAGCACTGCCAGCCCGTGCCAGCTCCCACCTCGCTGCTCCTTGACACCACTGGCTCTCCGGTGGGGGCATCCAGGCGGGATGATGTTAGCCGAAGGCAGGGCAAGGAGGCAGAGGAGGAATCCTGACACTGACGCACTATTTTTTTGAGTGCCACTGTTCTGCCACTGTTTTAGCCACCAAACTGAGTGTTATTTTATGTTTATGTGAACATTCCAATGGCATGGTTTTCCACCTGAATCTGTCTGTGGTCAGAGGTTGGGGAGAGTGCAGTGACCCTAGAACTTCCCAGTGAGAGGTGAGGCTGGGCCGTGTCAGGATAGAGCCTGGACCTCCTTCCTTACAGACCCAGGAGCTCTAAGAGGACTCTCTGCCTCTCCCAAGTGTGCCACCCTGAGGTTCCCACTCGCCTCTGCTTTCAAAAGTCGAGTCTCAGCTGCTTCAGCCACCTCCGTATTGCAGGCTACAGTCACCACCCTGAACTGTGGAAACGTGCTTTGTGAACTTTCTGTTTTAAGGTAACAAGCAGAACTGGGCCTCGCGAAATCACAGTGGCATGTGTGTGTGTGAGTGAAGGCAGGTGGATCATTGTGTGTGTGTGTGTACGTGTGTATGTCTGAGGGGAAAGGCAGGTGAACCATTTTGTGTGTGTGTGTGTCTGTGAAGTCAGGTGGTTTGCTTGTGTGTGTGTCAGAGTGTGAAGGCAGGTGGACCATTCCACTGTTTAGCTCCTATTGATGCACCAGACGTAAGTGCCTCATTTCCGTGCCAAATGTTTGCCTTGGTCTTTGCCGACCTCCTTCCCTGCCGCGCACTGGCTGACACCGAGAATGTGCTGGCATTCCATAGAAGCCCTGGCGTCTTTAGCAGAGGCTGCCAGCATTTCAGTTTTTCATCCACTGCAGGAAAACAGCTGAGGGGAGCAGAGGTCTGTGCTTCCCCAAGAAGTGCCTCATCCCAAGATAGTTGGGCCCAGAGGGTGCAGGCCGGGTCTCTTACCCTTCTGAAGAAGGGTGGGAGGGCTTGAAAGATCACGCGCAGTATCAAGAAGCATAACCTGCCCAGTGAATCGCAGAGACTTCAGACGCCCCACGGCCCACGGTGGTCTTGTGAGCATTCAAGAAGCCACAAAAACTTCCTTTGGAACTGACTGATCAGGTGTGATTTTTACTCAAGGTGAAAGTGGTCAAGGGCATCGGGGAATTTGTCCTGAGCAGATAGCCCCCTCTGAGGAACCAAAGGAAGCAAATGTCCATGGTTCTGAAGAACCGATATGAGAGGTTTCTTTCTTCCTTGTATGTTACGTGTGCATTAAACAGAACAAGGCAAGTCTGTGTCATCACAGACAGTATGCAGGCTCAGAACCTAGCGAGCCCCCACAGCCGGTGCTGGCTCAGGAACAGGTGGGAGAAGGAATGTTTCCCAGGCGTTGCCTTGGGGCTCCATGGGGGCAGCCACAGGCTGTCCGTGGGGTACCTGCAGCAAGTTCACAGCAACTGTGCCCAACATATAGTATAGCCAGGGTCCACTAACCTGTTCAGTCAGCGTATTGTTGTATTCCTCCAGTGTTAAGCTATAACCACTTTCAAAGTCACACTGCATTTATCCTTGTAATGTCTTCTTATTTGCCTTACTTGCTAGTGCATATTTTTACTTTTCTGATATTGTAAAAAAATATATCCAGTATGTAAATGAATGTTCTATAAATCCTTTGTATAGTCATTTTCTCCGCTCTTTAAATATCATCTCTATTCAGAGTATAATAAAATGATGAACTTGGTAAGCCATTTGTGTGCCCTGAAGTGGGGGGGGGGTGTGTGTGCACATGTGTTTACATTTGCATGCACAGGTCGGCTTGTACGTGCTATGTGTGCACATGTATGTGCATCTTTGCGCACGTGTGTCTGTGTCTCTGCATGCATGTGTGTGCACGAGTGTGCATGTACTCATGTGTACATGTGTCTGTGTGCATCCGTGTGTGCTCGCACAGGAATATATGCCTGTGTGTTTATGGATCAGTGCATCCCGTTGTAAATTCACATGTTTTGCTTTCAGGAATGTATAAGGTTTCTGCCCAGAAGCCTTTTAAAAGTTACTCTCAAAGATTTTAAAAATTAATTACAAAGTACAGTGTTGATGTTGGGTACTGGTATGTTTTTGATATTGCTATAAATACCTCTGCACACACACTGGCTGGAGGAAGAGACCCCTGGGGTGGACCAGCCCTGATGGGACCTCCCAGTTTCTACTCTGGTAGGTACTAAACCTGAATATTGAGTCTTGTTACACTTCAGCAACTGCTGAAGACAGCCTTGCAGTGCCACCTTCCAGGCTTTCAGGCAGAGTTCATCCTCTCCCTCTTTTATTACCCGCAGATAAGACTCACCCTCCATCCCTCCCCCTGGGGGAGCTTGCTACTTTCTGCCACCTTTCTGCCCTCTGAGGGGTGTCTCTTCCCTGAGATGACAGCACAGCTGCTACCTTGTTCTCTTAACTCCAAAACATCAGCTCCAAAACAAAAGAGCAATGTATGGGGCTTGTTCAGCCATGGACAGATAATAAAGATTTTAAATAGCTGCTTGCCCCCAGCACAAAGTTTCTTCTTTGCAAGGTGAGCCCCTGGAGGCTTTAACCTTCCACTAATGAGACACAAAGGAGATGATTTTTCACCCCAAGTGTGTTGGGAAGGTGGATTGAAGTTGTTCAGGTGCTAGTGCCTCAGAGCCGAAGGGAGAGTGGGCAGAGGCAGGTTAAATCTTTTCTTACAGGAAGTTCCTGATGAACATTTGAAGCAAATCATTGCCCAGGCTCTTGACCAATGTCAAAAGTTGGAAAGGTGGGCAGGGCATTGATTTCACAAGAGGTTACAGACTGTCATTTCCAAGATTACGCTTGGCATTTGTCACAATTGCTGGCCCACAGGGCATGCACACATCCCTGTGTGCCTGGCCAGAGGTATCCCAGGGGACTGTCACAGAGACGCAGCATCCTCAAGGCCTCCACATGCTGTAGCAGGGTGTCACATGTCCCCCATTTGTCTCTCAGCATTGCTACATAGTGGGTACCTGTGCCCCACCTACTGGGGTCATCCATCTAATATGTGGTGGGCACCTTGGCCCGCCTACTGGGGGTTATTGATTTATTTTGTAATGGGCACCTTGCACTGGCCCCCTGGGAGACACCAGGTCTGTACCTTACCAGTGTTTATGTGCCTTGTCCTAGAGATTTGCGTTAACACTAGGGAGGTGGGATGAGCTGCTCAATGACCTTGAAAGAGCACACTTAACAGAGAAGGAGCATTTGAGCCAGTCTTAGGGTGTGAACTGGAGTTTTTTAGATAGACTTGGGGCCTAAGGCAGTATCAGGAAGGGACATTTTATGACACAGGGATTGGCCATTTCTAGATGCACCCCATTTCTGGAATGAATCATAAATGGCCTTAAGTTCCTAAGAAATCAGGCCCCAGTGTGAAGCTTAGCTAAAGACAATACAGGTGTAGGGGTGAGCTCAACAAGAGCCTGTCACCAACCAACGTGACCAGGAAGGAGGGCAGCAAAAGGGATTCCACCACAATAATTGGTGTGGCCCTGGAAGCCCCTGTGTCCCCTTGAATCTGAGACTTCCATCCCATCGTACAGAGTCTGGGGTGACTATGGGAACCAGAGCAGGATCCCACTACAACAAGCACCCAGCCCCATCTGGAAAGCACGCCATCTCCCACAGGCATGGAGGGCCTGCCATAACCAATGCTGTGCCAGGGAAACCTGCGTCTCTGGGCCTGCAACTTTCCTCTTTCTCCCCCACTGAGGGACACATCTTCTGTCCCTCAGGTAGCATCAGCAGGCATCCATGGGAGCCCCAGAAGCACCAGATAAACCATGCAGACCTAAGTAGCACTGAAAGGTTCTGATGATCAGACTGTCGCTGGGACCATGACCCACAAAGCAAACCAGGACTTGTTCACTAAACATAAGACAACTACCCACTAAAATAAAAGATGTAAACAGGGCCCAGATCTTCCTAATAGCTAAAACGTCTCAGATACAATAGAAAATTACCTGTTATACCAAGGCCCAAGAAATTTGCTACATGAATAAGAAAGATAACTGATGACAACCCAAGGAGAATCAGATGCTAGAATTATCTGGCAAGGGTTTTAAAGCATACATCCTAAAAATGCTTCCACAAATTAAATTTTCTTGCAGGAAACAAAAAATAGAAAAATCACAGTAAATAAATAAAATTATGATGAATAACCAAATGGAAATTACAGAACTAAAAATTAAAATAACAGAATTAAAAAGTTTATTAGATGGTTTTCAATAGTAAAGAGGACAGAGGATAGAATCAATGAACTTTATGACAACTCAATAGAATTTTCTCAATCTGAACACAGAGAAAATGGACTTTTTTTTTTTTTTGAGACAGAGTCTCACTTTGTCGCCCTTGGTAGAGTGCTGTGGCATCACAGCTCGCAGCAACCTCCAACCCACAGGCTTCAGCTATTCTCTTGCCTCAGCCTCCCGAGTAGCTAGGACTACAGGCGCCTGCCACAATTCCCGAGTATTTTTTGTTGTGGTTTGGCTGGGGTTGGGTTTGAACCCGCCACCCTCAGTATATGGGGCTGGCACCCTATTCCCTGAGCCACAGGTGCCACCTGAGAAAATAGACTTAAAAAAAAAAAAAAGAACAGCCACAGGGACCTATAGGACAATAACAAAAGGTATAACATTGGTATCATTAGTGCACCATAAGGAGAGGATAAAAGGATATTTGAAGAATATTTGAAACTAAATATTTGAAGAATTGCTTAAAATATCCCCAATTTGGCAAAAGTTAGACCTATCAATAAAAACCAAATGAACTCCCTCCGAGTAGCACCTGTGGCTTAGTGAGTAGGGCGCGAGCCCCATATACCAAGGGTGGTGGGTTCAAACTGGCCCCAGCCAAACTGCAACAAAAAATAGCTGGGCATTGTGGTGGACGCCTATTGGTTCCAGCTAATCGGGAGGCTGAGGCAAGAGAATCGCCTAAGCCCAGGAGTTGGAGGTTGCTGTGAGCTGAGACACTACGGTACTCTACCAAGGGGACAAGGTGAGACTCTATCACACAAAAAAAAAGCCAAATGAACTCCCAACAGGATAAACAACAACAAAGAAAGTCCATCTCAAGAAATAACCACAATTAAACTTCTGAAATCTAAAGATGAAGAAAATTGTGAGGGCAACAAGACAGAAATGATTGACTATGTACAGAAGCACACCCATTTGAATGACGATGTGTTTCTCCTATTAAATCAGGGAAGTCAGAAGGAAATGACATACTTTTCAAGGTCTAGAAAAAGTGAACCATCAACCATGAATTTTAGATTCAATGAAATTATCCCTTGGGAATGAGTGGTAATAAAGACATTATCAGATGAAGGAAACTAAAATAATTACTTGTTAGCAAGCCTACATATGAAGATGAACAAAAGAAGTTATTCAAACAGAAAGGAAATGGGAGAAAAGGATTCTTGGGGCATCAGGAGAGAAGAAAAAATAACAGGAAGAGGAGCATATGGGTAATACAACAGATTCTCCTCTTCCTCACAAGTTTTATAAATCACATTTGGTAACTGAAACAAAAATTTCACAACACTATTTGATACTTAATACAATGAAATTAAAAAGTGGGTAAAGGACCCTAAACAGAGGTGAGATTTCCATGTTTCAACTCAAATAAAATGTCAATAGACAATGATAAGTTACATATTTTATTGTCATAAACAGAGCAACCACTGCAAAAACAATACAAAAAATATATTCAATAGTAATAAGTAAATTGAGGTGAAATATTTAAAAATATTCTAGTTACCCACAGGAAGACAGGTAGAAACAGAAAAGCAAAAATGAAGTAAGTAAAGAAAACTCAAAAAATAAAATGTCAGATTTTTAGCCCTAACATACTAATAATTGCCTAATTGTAAGTAGTTAAATTATATTATTCAAAATATAGATGGTGGGGAGGGGGGTCGGTTCAATTATATGCTGTTTACAAGAAACTTAAAATTCAGTGACAAGGTTGAAAATAAATTGTAAAAAAGATACATCATGCAAACATTAATAAAAAAAGCAGGAGTCAGTGGTGATAGTGGGCATCCTGGTCTAGTTCCAGTTCTGAGAAGAACTGGAATGTTTTCAGTTTTACTGCATTCAGTATGATATTGGATGTGAGTTTGTTATTGATGTTCTCTATCAGTCCTAGCTATTGTAATCAGGCAAGAGGAGATAAATGGTACTCAAATGGGGACAGAGGAGGTCAAACTCTTAACTCTTTGTGAATGAGATGATCTTATACCTGGAATATCCCAGACTCAACTACAAAGCTCCTAGAAGTGATCAAGGAATATATTAGCATCTTGGGATGCAAAATCAATGCCCACAAATCAGTAGCCTTCATATATGCCAATAACAGTCAAGTTGAGAATAAAATCAAAGACTGTACCTTTTACAGTAGCTCCAAACAAAATGAAATACCTAAGAATATATCTAACTAAGGATGTGAAAGATCTCTACAAAGGTAACTATGAAATCCCAAGAAAAGAAATAGGAGAAGATGTTAACAAATGGAAAAACATACCATGCTCATGGCTGGGAAGAATCAACATCATTAAAGTGTTCATACTACCCAAAGCAACCTACAGATTTAATGCAATCCCCATCAAAGCATCAATGTCATGCTTTGAAGAACTTGAAAAAATAGTACTTCACTTTATATCGAATCAGAAAAAACTCTGAATAGACAATACAATTTTAAGAAATAAAAACAAATATGAAGGCATCACATTACCAGACTTCAGGTTATACTACAAGTCAACAGTGATCAAAACACTATCTAGAAAATAGAAACATAGGTCTATAGAATAGAATAGAGAATCTAGAGATGAACCCAGTCACATATTGCCATTTGATCTTTAGCCACATGTAGAAGACTGAAACTGGACCTGCACCTCTCACCATTGACAAACATTGACTCTTTCTGGATAAAAGATTTAAGACATGAAACAATAAAAATTCTAGAAAAGAGTGTGAGGAAAACACTTGATAATATTGTCTTGGGAAAGGATTTTATGAGGAAGACCCCATCCCTGGCAATTGCAGCAACACAAAAATAAATAAATGGAATTAGATCAAGCTAAAAAGCTTCTTCACAGCTAACCGTACCACAATGAAAGCAAACAGACAGCCTTTGGAATGGGAGAAGATTTTGAATGTTATGAACATGACAAAGGGCTGATAACTAGAATCTACAGAGAACTCAAATTAATGAACAAGAAAAGAGCAAACAACTCCATTTATAAATGGGCAAGGTATTTGAACAGAAACTTCTCTGAAGATGACAGATAAATGGCCGGCAAACACACAAAAAAATGCTCATCATCTTTAATCATCAGAGAAGTCCGAATCAAAATCATTCTGGGATATCACCTAACTCCAGTGAGATTAGCCCACATCACAAAGTCCCAAATATGCAGATGTTGGCATGGATGTGGAGAGAAGGAAACACTTCTACACTGCTGGTGGGATTGCAAACTAACACAACCTTTATGGAAAGAAGTGTGGAGAATTATTAAAGAACTAAAAGTCGACCTTCCATTTGAGCCCACAATTCCATTGCTAAGTATCTACCCAGAAGAACAAAAGTCATTTCACCACAAAGACATTTGCACAAGAACATTTATTGCAGCTCAGTTCACAATTGCCAAGTTGTGGAATCAACACAAATGCCCATCAATCCATGAATGGATTAACAAACTGTGACATACTTATACTGTGGACTACTATTCAGCCATAAGAAAAGATGGGGACTTAACATCTTTTATGTTTACCTGGATGGGGTTGAAACACCTTCTTAGTAAAGTATCTCGAGAATGAAAATAAAAATATCCAGTGTACTCAATACTGTGATGAAACCAATACAACCAACTAACTACACGCCCACACAGATGATAAAACACAAATACAGTCTAGCAAGGGAGAGGCTGCAGAGGGAGGGCAATTAATGGAATTTCACCTAATACACACAATGTGAGGATGTTTAGCATGCCCCCTGGGTGAAGGGCTCAACTACAACTTGACATGTACAATTAAAAACAATGTAATCCAAAAATTTGTACCCTCACATTAATTTGAAATAAACAAAGCAAGAGTCATGATAATACTAGATAAAGCAGACTTAGCATAAAGAAAATTACTGGAGTTTGAAAAGAGACATTATACAATAAAAAAAGATCAATCCAACAGAAACACATAAAGGTCCTAAATGTATACTCATCAAACAACAAAGCCTTAATATAGCTATTCCTCACTTAACATCATTGATTTGCTCTTGGAGACTGTGACTTTAAATGAAATAACCTACAGCAGATTTTAGAATATCATCATTTTCTTCATCATTTCTTTAAACCATTGATGAGAAAAAAAATGGCTGCTTTATACACCATTTTGTTTAAAGCCTCAGTTTTCAAGAACCTATGGATGACATTAAGTGAGGACTTACTATGCATAAATTAAAACCTGACAAAACTAAAAGGAGAAATAGACAAATCTACAATCATAACTGGGGACTTTGACATTCCCCTCTCATCAATGGATAGAACTATGCTGTGGTTTGAATAGTTGTGTCCCTTCCCAATTAATATATTGAAACCTACTTCCCAATGAGATGTTAGAAAGAGTCTGGTCCCTTTGAGAGGTAGTAGGTCATGAGGGTGGAGCCATCACAAATGAGATTAATGCTTTTGTAAGAGGCCCAAGGGAGCTTGTTAGCCTCTACCACAATGTGAGGACATAGCTACAAGTCACCATCTCTGAGGAATGGGCCCTCACTAGACTCTGCTCCTAGTGTCTCGATTTTGAATTTCTCAGCTTCCAGCACTGGTGGCAAGAAATGGGGGAAGCTTGTTTTCTATAAGCCAACCTTTCCAACCCTTCTATGATATATTTGTTATAGCAGCCCAAATGTACTGAGACAGAAATTGGTTTGGTATGGTGGTGGTATTGTATTAATATAAGAAATATCTAAAAATGCGGAAGCAGCTTTGGAATTGGGTAATGTTTAGAGGCTAGAAGAGTTTTGAGGGACATGCTTAAAAAATCCTAGATTACTGTTAAGGGACCATTAAGGATGATTCTGGTGAAGACACAGAAGAGAGGCAGGAGAGCCACAGAGAAAACCTCAGTCTTCTTACATAACACCTAAATGGTTGTGAAAAGAACACTGGTAGAAATATAGGTGGTAAAGGACATTCTGCTGAGGTTTCAGCAATTCCAGATAGGCATAGCCACCAGCATGCCACTCCAGTGTAGGAGAACCCCAGGTATGTGATGCCAACTCATGAAAATTGCCATGTGGATTGTGCTCAGCAAACTCATGGAGATGGAGCTACCCAAGGTCTTTGTGGGTCAACCTTTGGCCCAGTGTGTCCAATGGTGAACATCAAGTTTGGTGGTTTATTCTGAAGTGTGAAGACTTAATGCTGTTTGCCTTGTTTGGTTTCATAGTTCACTTAGAACCTCTTGCCCCATTTTTCATTTCTATTTCTCCCTTTTGAACTGGATATGTCTATCCTATGCCTGTCCCTGCACTGTATTTTGGAAGCATATAATTTGGTTTCAAAAGTTCACATCACAGCTGGAGAGCAATTTGCCCCAGGAAGAAACGTATCAGTGAGTCTCATCTACCAGAGATAGGACTTTTAACTTTGGACTTGATGCTGGAATTAGTTAAGACTTTGGGGGCTATAGGGTTGGAATGCATATATTCTGCCTGTGAGAAAGACATGAATTTGAGGGATTCAGGGATGGAATGCCATGTTTTGAATTGGTGTTATCCTAACATTTATGTGTTGAAAACTAACACCCAATGTGATGATATTAAAAGGTGGGGCCTTTGGGAGGTGATTAGGTTATGAGAAAAAGAGCACTAATGACTGGGATTAGTACCCTTATGGACATAGAAAACAACCACTGTAGCTTATTTTCCTCTTCCACAATGTGAGGATATAGCTAAAAGCCACCATTCATGAGGAATAAGCACTGGCCAGACACCATGTTTGCTTAGGCACCTTTATCTTGGTCTTCCTACCCTCCAGAACTAAGGCAAACAAAAGTCCTTTTTTTTTTTTTACTAATAATTCTATGATATGAGAGACACTAGAAAAGTTTTGAGATACCCAAAAATTAAGAAACATAAAATAATTTTATTACTATTTTTCTCGAAATAATTGCTATGACATTCTATGTACTTGTGCTTTCTTGCAAACTATTTTTATTTATTTATTTATTTATTTTATTAAATCATAGCTCTGTACATCAATATGATCATGGGGCACCATACACTTGGTTCATACGATATTTGACACATTTTCATCTCATCAGTTGACATAGCCCTCCTGGCATTTTCTTAGTACTTTGCCAAGACATTTACATTCCACATTTGCCAAGGCTCGCATGTACCCTTGTAAGATGCACCACAGGTGTGATCCTTTCAATCCCCCTCCCTTTACCCACCTTCCCCCTCCCTCCCCACACTTTCCCCCTTCCCCCTGTTCTTAGGTTGTAACTTGGTTATAGCTTTCATGTGAAGGTCCTAGGTTAGTTTCATAGTAGGGGTAAATACATTGGATATTTTTTCTTCCATTCTTGAGACACTTTACTGAGAAGAATATGTTCCAGCTCCATCCACGTAAACATGAAAGAGGTAAAGTCTTCATCTTTCTTCAAGGCTGCATAGTATTCCATGTTGTACATATACCACAATTTGTTAATCCATTCGTGGATTGATGGGCACTTGGGTTTTTTCCATGACTTAGCAATTATGAATAGGGCTGCAATAAAGATTCTCGTACAAATATCTTTGTTATGATGTGGTTTTTGATCTTCTGGGTATATGCCCAGCACAGGAATTACAGGATTGAATGGCAGATCTATTTTTAGAACTCTAAGTGTTCTCCATATATCTTTCCAAAAGGAATGTATTAGCTTGCATTCCCACCAGCAGTGCAAAAGTGTTCCCTTTTCTCCACATCCACGCCAACATCTCTGGTCTTGAGATTTTGTGATATAGGCTAGTCCCACTGGAGTTAGATGATATCTCAAAGTAGTTTTGATCTGCATTTCTCTGATGATTAAAGATGATGAGCATTTTTTCATATGCCTGAAGGCCATGTGCCTGTCTTCTTCGGAGAAGTTTCTTTTCAAGTCTCTTGCCCAGCCTGTGATGGTATCCCTGGTTCTTTTCTTGCTAATGCGTTTGAGTTCTCTGTGGATTCTGGTTATTAAACCTTTGTCAGAGACATAACCAGCAAATATCTTCTCCCGTTCTGTGGGCTGTTTGCTTGCTTTACTTACTGTGTTCTTGGCTGTGCAGAAGCTTTTTAGTTTGATCAAGTCCCAAAAGTGTATTTTTGAAGCTGCTTCAATCGCCCGGAGGGTCCTTCTCATAAAAAACTCACCCAACCCAATTTCTTCAAGGGTTTTCCCTGCACTCTCTTCTAGTATTTTTATAGTTTCATGTCTTAAGTTTAAATCTTTGATCCAGTGAGAGTCTATCTTGGTTAGTGGTGAAAGGTGTGGGTCCAGTTTCAGTCTTCTACAGGTTGCCAGCCAGTTCACCCAGCACCATTTGTTAAATAGGGAATCTTTTCCCCACTGAATGTTTTTAATTGGCTTGTCAAAGATTAAATAACGGTAAGTAGCTGGGTTCATCTCTTGGTTCTCTATCTGTTCCAGACATCTACTTCTCTGTTTTTGTGCCAATACCATGCTGTTTTGATCACTATGGATTTGTAGTATAGTCTGAGGTCTGGTAGCGTAATTTCTCCTGCTTTGTTTTTATTTTTGAGTAATGTCTTGGCTGTTCGAGGTTTTTCTCATTCCATATAAAATGAAGTATTGTTTTTTCAAGATCTTTAAAGTATGACAGTGGAACTTTAATAGGGATTACGTTGAAGTTATATATTGCTTTGGATAGTATGGACATTTTAACAATGTTGATTCTCCCCAGCCATGAGCATGGTATGTTTTTCCATTTATTAGCATTCTCGGCTATCTCTTTTCTTAGAGTTTCATAGTTCTCTTTATATAGATCTTTCACATCCTTTGTTATATAAACTCCCAAATATTTCATCTTCTTTGGTGTTACTGTGAATGGGATAGACTCCTTAATTGTTTTTTCAGCTTGACTATTGTTGGTATATATAAAGGCTACCGATTTATGAATGTTGATTTTGTAACCTGAGATGTTGCTGTATTCCTTGATCACTTCTAAGAGTTTTGTAGTAGAGTCCCTAGTGTTTTCCAGATATACAATCATATCATCTGCGAAGAGCGAAAGTTTGATCTCTTCTGACCCTATGTGGATGCCCTGATTGCCTTTTCTTCCCTAATTGCAGTGGATAAAACTTCCATTACAATGTTAAAAAGCAATGGAGACAATGGGCAGCCCTGTCTGGTTCCTGATCTAAGTGGAAATGATTCCAATTTAACTCCATTCAATATGATATTGCCTGTCGGTTTGCTGTAGATGGCCTCTATCAGTTTAAGAAATGTCCCTTCTAGACCAATTTTCTTAAGTGTTCTGATCATGAAGGGATGTTGGATGTTATCAAAAGCTTTTTCTGCATCGATTGAGAGAATCATATGATCTTTGTTTTTTACTTTGTTTATGTGTCAAATTACATTTATAGATGTACGTATATTGAACCAGCCTTGAGACCCTGGGATAAAGCCAACTTGATCATGATGTATGATTTGTTTGATGTGTTGCTGGATTCTGTTTGTTAGGATCTTGTTGAATATTTTTGAGTCTATATTCATTAGTGATATTGGTCTATAATTTTCTTTTCTTGTTGGGTCTTTTCCGGGATCAGGGTGATGTTTGCTTCATAGAATGTGTTAGGGAGTCTTCATTCTTTTTCTACATTTTGGAACAGTTTGAGTAATATAGGTACTAATTCCTCTTTAAAGGTTTGGTAGAATTCTGATGTGAAACCATCTGGTCCCGGACTTTTCTTTTTGGGGAGGTTTTGTATGGTTGATGCTATTTCAGAACTTGATATTGGCCTGTTCAACATTTCCACTTTATTCTGGTTAAGTCTTGGAAGGTGACGAGCTTCCAAGTATCAGTCCATTTCCTTCAGATTTTCATATTTCTGAGAGTAAAGTTTCTTGTAATATTCATTAAGGATTTTTTGGATTTCTGAGGAGTCTGTTGTTATTTCGTCTTTGTCATTTCTGATTGATGAGATTAGAGATTTTACCATTTTTTTCCTGATTAGGTTGGCCAATGGTTTATTTTGTTGACCTTTTCAAAAAACTAGCTTTTGATTTATTGATCTGTTGTATTGTTCTTTTGTTTTCAATTTCATTTAGTTCTGCTCTGATTTTGGTTATTTCTTTTCTTCTACTGGGTTTGGGGTTGGAGTGTTCTTCCTTTTCCAGTTGCTTGAGATGTCCCATTAAGTTTCTAACTTCCTCTCTTTCTGTTCTCCTGAGGAAGGCTTGCAGCGCTATAAATTTTCCTCTTAGAACTGCCTTTGCGGTGTCCCAGAGGTTCTGATAGTTCGTGTCGTCATTGTCGTTTTGTTCCAAAAATTTGGCAATTTCCTTCTTGATCTCATCTCTGACCCAGCTATCGTTCAGCATGAGGTTATTTAACTTCCATGTTTTTGTATGAGTATGTAGATTCCTGTTGTTACTCAGCTCAAGTTTTATTCCATGATGTTCCGAGAAGATGCATGGAATAACTTCTATTCCTTTAAATTTACTGAGGTTAGATTTGTGACCTAAGATGTGATCGATTTTGGAGTAAGTTCCGTGGGCTGATGAGAAGTATGTGTATTCAGTTTTGTTAGGATGAAATGTTCTGTAGATGTCTGCTAGATCTAAATGCTGGATGGTTAGATTTAAATCTAAAATTTCTTTACTCAGCTTGTTGTTGGAGGATCGATCCCTCACTGCCAAAGCAGTGTTAAAATCTCTGACTATTATGGAGCTGGAGGAAATCAAGTTGCTCATGTCTGTTAGAGTTTCTCTTATGAATT
Source organism: Nycticebus coucang (assembly GCF_027406575.1). Taxonomy (NCBI): domain Eukaryota; kingdom Metazoa; phylum Chordata; class Mammalia; order Primates; family Lorisidae; genus Nycticebus; species Nycticebus coucang. Next base: position 8,631,718 of record NC_069790.1, read on the forward strand.
GAGGTGCATTCTGATTGGGTGCATAGATATTAATAATTGAAATCTCATCATATTGAGTATTACCCTTAACAAATATGAAGTGACCATTCTTGTCCTTCCTTACTTTTGTTGGTTTAAAGCCTATTGTGTCTGCAAATAAAATTGCAACACCTGCTTTTTTCTGGTTACCATTTGCCTGAAATATGGATGACCATCCTTTCACCCTGAGTCTGTATTTGTCTTTTAAGTTAAGATGTGACTCTTGTAAGCAACAGATATCTGGTCTGAGTTTTTGTATCCAGTCAGCTAACCTATGTCTCTTTAGAGGACAGTTTAAGCCATTCACATTAATGGAGATTATTGATAAGTTTGGTGAAATTTTGGGTATCGAGTTTTTCAAAAGTCCAGTGGACAATTTTAATCTTTTTGCCATTGTAGAAGTTGGAGTTTGATCAGGAGTTTCTGAGTGAGTTTATGTTTGTAGTAGAGGATTGGGTTGGTCATTATGGAGGATAGGTCTGAGAATATCCTGAAGAGCTTGTTTGGTTGTGGCAAATTTCTTCAACATATGAATGTCATTAAAGTATTTAATTTCTCTATCATAGATGAAACTCAGTTTAGCTGGGTACAAGATCCGGGGTTGAAAGTTATTTTGCTTTAGGAGATTAAAAGTCAATGACCACCCTCTTCTGGCTTGAAAAGTTTCAGCAGAGAGATCTTCAGTCATTCTAATGTTCTTACCTTTGTAGGTAATGGCTTTCTTTTGCCTGATAACCTTGAGAATTTTCTCCTTCATGTTGACTTCAGTGAAGCTAATTATGATATGTCTGGGGGATGACTTATTGGCGTTGAATCGTGCTGGAGTTCTGAAACTGTCTGCTATCTGAATTTCAGAATCTCTAGGCATGTCTGGAAAATTATCTTTCATAATTTCATGCAGAAGACCCTCTGTGCCCTTCGAGGGCACTTCATTGTTTTCTGGAACTCCTATCATTCGTATATTTGCCTTCTTCGAATTATCCCAGAGCTCTCTATAATGATCCGTTTTTGCTCTCCATTTCTCTTCCTCTTTGAGAGTTTGGGAGTGTTCGAAAGCTTTATCTTCGATGTCAGAAATCCTTTCTTCTGCTTGGTCCACTCTGTGGCTGAGGGATTCTACTGTATTTTTCATATCTTTAAGGGCTGCAAATTCTTGCTTCAGTGTGTCTAAGTCTTTGGTGGTTTTGTCTTTAAATTCGTTAAATTCTTGAGACAACTTTTGAATTTCTCCTCTGATTCCTAGTTCCATTTTATCAATCTTGTATGCAATCCAAATTCTGAATTCGATTTCTGACATCTCAGCCAGTTGTTTATGAATGGGATCTTCAATTTCATCCGCCATTTCTTTTCTTGGGGGGGGGGTTGATCTATTCTGGTTATTCATGTTACCAGAGATTTTCTGCTGATTCCACCCCATGGTTGTTTTACTCCCTTTGATTTTTCCCCTAGGGTTTTGTTGAGGGCCCGTTCAGTGTTGTAGCCTGAGAGACTGGGGCCCTGTCTGGTGTGGTGGGGCTGAGTGGTTCTGACTTATTGCCAGCTGGCCTCTGTTTGACCCCAGTGAAGCACTTACTCTGGGTTGAAGTCTCAATTCTCTGAGTCGGCCCTACCCTGGATGTTTCTGGGGTCTGTGAGTCACCTCAGGCAAATCCTATACTCAGGGGTGGCCTCCTCTGGTTGCCCAGGGAGGCAGGGTGTATGGCTTCAGCCACCTCAGGGAATTGCCGCTCTGATGTGTGTCTCCCCCAGCCTCACTCCTGTGTCCCAGAGTCAGGACCGACCAGCCGCAGTTCGGGCACTGGCCACGTCCCAACAAATCCCTCAAGAATCTGGACTCCCGGGGGACAGGCCTCCAGATCCCAGAGTGAGGGTGGGGTAGGGCGCTGGGATCTCAGAGCCGCCAGCAGCAAGCTCACTCAATTCCTCCCAATCTTTGGCTCCACCGCACTGCTGCAGCCCAAGCCTCCAGGCTTCAGAGTGAGGGTGGGGTGGAGGGAGCAACTGGAGCCCAGAACCGCCAGGCAGCAAACAGACTCAGCTCCACTCAGTTCCTTGCCCAGACACTCGGCATGTGCTCAGGTCTCCAGACCACAGAGTGAGGGCGGGGGGGGGTGGAGCACCGGGATCTCAGAGCAGGCAGGGACTCCGAGCCACAGGGAGCCCAGTCGACAGCAAGCAAATTCAGTTCCTCCCAGTCTCTCACCTGGTTGTACCGCCGCAGCTCAAGCCTTCAGGCTTCAGAGTGGGGGTGGGGTGGAGGGAGCGGCTGGAGCCCAGAACCGCTCGGCAGTGAACAGAATTGGCTACCCCCAGTTCCCTGCCCGGCCACACGGCAGGCACTCAGGTCTCCAGAGCACAGAGTGAGGGCGGGGGGAGTGCCGGGAGCCCAGAGCCAGCAGGGGCTCCGAGCCGCAGGGAGCCCAGTCGGCAGCAAGCAAATTCAGTTCCTCCCAGTCTCTCGCCTGGTTGTACCACCACAGTTCAAGCCTTCAGGCTTCAGAGTGGGGGCAGGGTGGGGAGAGCGGCTGGAGCCCAGAACCGCCGGGCAGCGAAAAACAGACTCAGCTCCACCCAGCTCCCTGCCCGGTCACACGGCAGGCGCTCAGGTCTCTGGACCACAGAGCGAGGGTGGGGGGAGTGCCAGGAGCTCAGAGCAGCAAGGAGCTCAGAGCAGCTGGTAGCAAGTTCCACTCAGTTATATGCCTGGTTGTATTGTTGCCCAAGGAGAGCTGCTGCACCTCGCCTCAGGGAAGCGCCGCCCTGGTGAGGGTCTCCCTCCGCTGACTATCCTCACCTCTCTCCTGTGCCCCAGAATCAGCGCTGACCAGCCGCAGCTCGGGGACTGTCCTCTCCCCTTTAGGAGTCACCCAAGAATCTGAACTCCTGGGGAACAGGCTTTCAGACCTCAGAGAAAGTGGAGGGAAGTGCTGGGAGCTCAGAGTTGCTGGCAAAGAATATTTACAGATTTATACAGTTTTATGCCTGGCAGGAGAACGCCTAGGCATCCTAGTAAGGGAGGTAGGTCCAGTTTGTAGTAGGTCTCTCCCATGAAGTGTAGTGGGAGGGCCTTTGATTTCTGCCCTTTTGTTTGTGGGGCCCTTAAGCCGATCAGGTGGGGGAGAGGGGACTCTCGTCCGCTTGGTGATGGGTTTTGTACCTTTTGTTTGCTTCCTTGTGGTCGCAGCTCTCCTCAGTGGGGTTGATGTGCGTTCTTCAACTTTCTCACTTGGTGTTGCTCGAATCCATCAGGTTACTTGCTAAATTTTCGTCCCCTAACTCTCCTTCAGGACGGGAGCCTCTGTGGAAAGCTGGCTTCAGTCCGCCATCTTCCCATCATCCCCCCCGCAAACCATTTTTGAAAGCACTCTTCCCACTCATTTTCTTCAAGTGCTATAATCTCCCTGTCATAGACATGAACAACTTCTTCAAGACAGAAGAAGCTTCTCCTATAGGGAAAAGAAAATAATCACATGGGGCCAGGTCAGGATTGTAGAGTGGATGAATCAGAAGTTTAACCTCTGTGGACTTCAGGAACTGAATGGTGATGGTGGTTGTGTGGGTGGAAGCATTGTCAAGGTGTAAGATGGTCCCCCAAGTCCTATCCTTGGCTGCCATTCTTGAAGCTTCCTGAAAACTTTGGGTGGGCAAACTCTTGAGTCCACTGAGCAGTAACAGTTGGTTGCTCCTCCAGAGGAACAGTTGTGACATAACTGCTTTTGAAGAAGATAGTTGCCACTATTTTCTTTCTGACATTTCAGGGCCACTTCACTTTGTTGGTGGAGTTTCATTGGGAAAAATCCACACTGTCAACTGACACTTACTCTTTAGATCAAATTGGCAAATCCCAGCTTCATTACCAGTAACAATGTCAGAAATGTGTCTAGACTTGCCTCTGTCAAATCTGCATTTCTTCACACAATTCAGCATGGATGCACCTTTGCTCATCTGTCAAAGTGTGAGGCACCCATCTGGATGAAACTTTCCTGACTCAAAGATAACCGTGCAGGATTTTGGACACTGCCGGCAATCCAATCTTGCAGTGATGCTTCAATATCCTTAAATGTCACTCGACTGTTTTTGCAAACCATTTCTTCACAGCACCGATGTTTTTCTCAGTCATTGCAGTCACCATATGTCCTCTCCTCTCCTGTCTTTCAGTGAAGTTCAGCCTCTTCTAATTTCTTGAAACAATCATAAAAATTGTCACCCTGGAAGAAGTTAAGATCCTTGAAAGCCCATTGCAAACGATCAAGGCATTAAGCCTCACTTAACCCACTTTTAAATCATAGAAAATCACTGAGTGAAATGCTCTCTTCCCAACTTCATAGCTGACAGCAACTGAGTGCCCTGCTGACAGAAACAAATGGAACTCTCCCGGCAACAGTGATAAGCTGAGAAAGTTGAAACTTATGCTGGTGAGTCAGAAAGGATGCTTCTGCCAATGGTATTTCTTGGCATTAAAATAATGAACCATAACATAGTCTGTCTCAAAACTTTTGTACTGACCTTCATATTTTTGTTGTAGCAACCCAAATGGACTATGACAAACTCCTAGTCAGAATACCTCGGATATAGAAAGGATGTTGAAAAATTTACCAAAATAAGCAACAAACAGAATCTGGTATAGTGAATGATCCACACAGCAGAAGAATTACATTTTTTAAGCACCCTTGGAACATTCACCAAGATAGATCATGTTCTTAGCCATAAAACAAATCTCAACAAATTTAAAAGAAATAATATCATGCAAAGCATGTTCTTTGGATTATAATGGAGTCAAAGTTGAAATTAAGAACAGACTGTCAAGAGAAAAAATTTCTGAACCTATGAAAATTAAACAGTAGTCTCCTAAATAATCCATGGTTTGAGAAAGTCTCAAAGGACATTTTAAGAAATACATAGACCTGAAACAATTCTACAGAAAAAAAAAAAAACATATCAAAATCCATGGGATGCAGCTAATGCAGTGCTGAGAGGGAAGTTTATAGCACTGCATGCTTACAGTGGAAATGAGGAAAAGTCTCATACCAATAACAGAAGGTCGCTTGGATTAAGTTGATATCAGGGAGCTTAATTACCTCCTCCCATCTCATGCAGCCCAATTGACAGGGCACAGAGTGCTTCTGTGGTGCCTTGGACAGATCTCCTATTTGTAAGCATGTATGAAGCACAATTTGGAAAAGGCTCTGAAAAGCCTGGGGGCCACTGGAAAAAAAGTGGGTTGAGACCTGGTGGTCTAGGTGCTATCAATTGCTATACATAAAAGCACGGATGAAACTTAGACATAACCATGGGCCCAAAATGCCAGATGCTATAAAGTATGATACCTGCTATGTAATTTCATTTATATAAATATCATAATAGACAAACTAATCTATAGCAGTAAGGGGTAGAATGGCAGTCTTTGGGAAGGGAAGAGATCATGGTAGTTGGAAGGAAACTCTCGAGGGGCTTTTGAGACTTCTCTGGTCTGTTTTTTCATTTGAGTGTGTTCACTCTAAAAATTAACTGAGCTGTTCACTTATAATTTGTGCACTTTTTGCTGTGTCTATAATGTGGCTTCATTTTATCCTTAAAGGCTGGTGAAATACCAGGCATCCATTTTCACTGAGGATTGTCTTCCAGAACAATGTGTAAAGAAGCCAGAGTCAGGCTCCAGGGGCACCTGGGCATGTTCACACCTGACACCTGTTAGCCATCACTCACCTGCCAACTCCAACTGCACAGCCTTAGGCTGTCTCTTTGCAGGGGCGGGCTTGTCATTGAAAGGGAGCTGTTCGTCTAGCTTATGGTTGAGGACAGGGAAGGTAGAGGTGGGGAAAATGTCAATCAAAGCATCTCTTTGTGGGCAAAGATCAGAGGCACCCAGTTACATGCACATATCAGTGCAGGGTGAATAATGGGGACACTCCATGAATTCACAAGCCATTTCAAGTCTCCTGGATTCTGATAGTATATGGAATGAACTAGAATAGTAGAGCAGACTCTGGTCAAATGCCTACTGTGTGCTAAGTGCATGTTAACTATGGTTTGTGTATCCAAGCTCCCCTCTACCTAAGAAAACACAAGAGATCTCCGACCCGGCATAAGCCAGGGCAGGTGTAGCATGAAGCATCCTTCCTGCCTTCCCGGCCAGGATTTAATTCACACTAACCACCTGGTGGGTCACAAGTCAATTAAGTCTGCAGACAACTTCACCCTGGCACCACAGGAGCTGGCTTAAGGGCTTGAGAGCAGTGAGGTGACCTTAGCTGCTCAGAAGTGACCAGCTGTAGGCAAACATGGTTCCCTCTGAGGGAAAGGGCCTGTTGGCTGGCACGGCTCTTCTCCAGGCTCACTTGGCAGCTGGCTCCTCCTATTTCACAGACCATGAAGCTCAGAGGCAGAAAGGTTTAGTGACTTGGCCACAGTCAGGAGACAGGCCTGAGAAAATATAAAGAAATTGTTGTTTTATGGTTCCCCCCTTACCCCTTGCCTTTCTTCTTCGGTTGAATTTCTTTCTGTCTCACGGCACTCCAAGAACTTGGCCTCTGGATTCCAGAGCCTGTGTCCTTGCTACAGCTCTGAGAGGGTTTCTGTCTACACTCCCCTCCCACCCGCCACCCGTTGGGCAGTTTCCTGTGAAGCAGTTCCCTCCTTCTGTACTTTGCCCTCCATGTTCACAGAAGATTCCTGCTAAACTTAAATGACAGCGTGCTGGGAGCCAGAGCAGATGAAGTGGCGGCTGGGACTGCGTGGGGCAGTGCTGTCCCCTGGTGGGTGGCTCTGCTTACTACAGCAGATCGTATGAACAAGACTGCAAAGGCCAGGGCTGCCGATGTTGGTTGCTAGTTTAGGAATGGAAAGCTAGTGAAATAGAAAATGCTAAACTGAGGCTTGGCACAGTGGCTCATGCCTATCATCCCAGCACTCTGAGGCTGGTAGGTGGATTGCTTGAGCTCAGGAGTTAGAGCCCACAAAGAGATGCTTTGATTGACATTTTCCCCATCCCTGCCTTCCCTACCAGCCTGAGCAAGAATGAGACCCCACCTCTACTAAAAATAGAAAAAACTAGCTGGGTGTTGTGGCAGGCGCCTGTAGTGCCAGCTACTTGGGAGGCTGAGGAAAGAGGACTGCTTGAGCCCAAGAGTTTGAGCTATGATTGCTGTGAGCTATGAGGCCATGACACTCTGGCCAGGGTGACAGAATAAGACTCTGTCTCAAAAAAAAAAAAAAAAAAAAAAAGGAAAGGAAATGCTAAGTTTCTTCAATGGTCAGTAGTGTAGATGCCAGAACCATGTTGTCTAGCTTAAAATCTGGCCTCTGCCTTATATTCTGTCTAGAACAGTGACAAGTTACTTAGCTTCTCTGGTACTCAGATCTCCCATTTGTCAAATAGGAAAAGTAATGGTGCTTACGTGCCAAAATCATGGTGAGAATCAAATGAGTTAATACGTGTTCAGTGATTAGAATGATGCTTGGCAAGGAATCATTGCTTAATAATAATCTAGGTATGGCATTCTTCAAAACTGTTACTGGAGTGGGGTCTGTCTATCACCCCCATAAGGTCAATTGACAGGATTTGTGGATGTCTAGCATTTCAGACTCTGAAAAACTGATACCAATTTGTCGTATAGTGACTAGGTATCCTCTGTAGTAGTAATCACCTAGGACAGGGGTTGGCAAACTCATCTAATTAAGGAATGGGGTGCTATGCTGGGTGAGACAGATGGGGCCAAGATGAACCCCTCACTCTCCTGAGGGGCATTTTCAGCATCATTCAGTTATTGCCTGGGAACTAGGGAGCAGCAAAATTGATCCCAGAAGAGGGAGTGGGTGAGGCTCCGGTTGGGTGGGGCTCAGGCCTGCTCTGCAGCCCCAGTAGACAGACAGAGGGCCTGGTGGGGACAATAGGACATGAGCAAGTGACAATCCCTTGGGGTTAGAGGGCTCACCAGATGGGGTAGCCCAGGGACACCAAATTAAATACAGCCTCCTGGGATGCTGAGTCTACTGCCAGGCTGCCAGATCCCCAGCTGGATCTACAGGCCAGGCTCCATGATTTCCCTCCTCCTGGAAGGATCTGGAGGAGTTGAGATGATCAAATTAAACACAGTCATATCCTCTGCTGGCATGGTGCTGTTATTTGAGAGGTGAAGCCAAAAGGTCTACTTAGATGCCAGGTATTAGAAAGAAAGTTGATGCTCCTGTCTACAAAGTCAGCTCCTTAGTATATACCCTCCTTCTCCAGGGGGCACAGTGGCCAGTGTATCCAATAATGGCTGGGTTTCTTACAGAGCTGCTCTATGACTTAAACTTCATTTGGTGTTGTGCACATTTGTTTATTGATTACTTTCTTAGCCAGTTACCTAGACTTTACTAAGTGCCAGGCATGATGTGAGATGCTGAGAGTGTTATAAAAACAAATATGATTAGTTTCTTATCTTCAAAAATCTAATGAGACAGACAAACATGTAAGTAAATAATGTCAAATCCATGTAGCCAAGGCTGTGCTTAAAGTTTACAGGAGATCTGAGGCTATGTACCACAACAAACACAAGACAGCCAGGTAGGGGTGTCTTAAGTCTTGTGCTATTCTGTACAGCCGCTCAGCAAGATAGGCAGGTCTGAGCAAAGAGAAGCTGTAGGTGGCTGCGATATTTAGGAGTTAAGGAGGGAGGCAGTGATTCCAAAAGAGTGAGCCTGTGCCCTGAACCAGGCAGGTTCAAAGTAGTGAGCATAAGCTCTGAAGACCCCATAGAATCCCCCTGACAAAGCTCTGCCTTTTCAGTGGACCAGGTGAACTCATAGCTTCAGGTTTCAGTGTCTTTCCATCCTTTTTCCTTTTCCCTTCCAGGGCTTCTTTTGAGGGCCCAAATTCCAGCCAGCTGGAGAAAGGAGATACATGACTACCAGTCAAGTTGGACACTTGAATTCTTACAGGCCTGTACATCCTCAGCATCAAGTGACCACAGAGCATTTCATTATTTTTAAATTTCCAGAGAAGTCACTGGGCCTGCTTGAGGTTTCACCCCCAAACTGCTCTCCTGAACAGTCATAAGGAACAAAAGACACAATGGCAAGACTTTGGGGATGTTCCCACAGATCTTGTATGTTGCACATTCACTTTTATGCTGTAGTCAAGGGCAGGAAAAACCTGTCTTTTTCAGCAGGTAAATATAGGGGCTTAGGGTCTGGCATGCCTGGGAGGCTGGAGAGCAGGGTGATGGTGAGCAAGGGAATTATTTTCTTCCTTTATAAGATAGAAATACCAAGAAAACCACCACTTTGGATTGTGAATAGTAGCCAACAAAATAGCAGTTGTGAAGGTGCTATGGCTGTTCCCATGTGCATTTAAGAACAGAGAGAAAGCCAAGCAAGGAAATACAGGTACTTTGAAAGTGTTTCAATGTCAGTTTTGGAAGGAATGGCTGCTCTGGTTGGTGGAGCACCGCATGGCAGCATGTTTTAGGTCTGTGCGTGGGTGATCCTCCTTCTCTACTGCTCTGCACATGATGGGGGTCAGACTTGTCGGTCCACACGGTGTGAGCATGTACCTGGGACTCCATTTCTTCAAAGGGTTGCTGTGAAGGTGTAAGGAAATTATGTATAAGAAGAACCAGTGTGCTGAAATTTCCATAGATGGGGCTATATCTTCATTGTCATCATCCTCAACATTATCATAACTATAATCAATTTTATCAATATTGTCATAACCTTCATCACCATCATCACTATCATCAATATCATTACAATCATCACTATCATCAGTATCATTACAATCATTACATAATCACTGCCATCACCATAATCACCATCATCATCTGTCTTCATCACCACCATCACCGTCATTATCACCATCATCACCATTATTGTAATAACCATCCTCATCATTATTATTTCTGTGTCTGTTATCAGGTGTTGGGTATTATCATCTCGGGCAACACAAAGCTAGGGAAGGGCTGTGAGTTGGAGTAAGCCCTTGTCACTCTGGTGGGTGTGCTGTGTTTACATGTTTGTCTAGGTTTATGTGTCCCCCTTGAGTTTTATTTTTTGGGGGGGTTTGAAGAGCTATAAAAAAGTATTATAAGAGCCCCAGTAGGAAACATCTTCCTGGGGAGTAGAGTAGCTTCTCAGCAGAGTAAGAAACTTACTCTTCCTCTCTCTATTCTCCAGCCTCAAGCAGCAGCTTCTGTTTCTCTTCTTTCTTTGATAATTCACAATGGGGTTCATCTAAGTAACTTCTTTGCATCCTGGGTACCAGCAGTAGCATCTTTGCTGGGACCAGAATTGTTCTTGGCTGCCCAGTGCTACGGGAGTGTGAGGCCCTTCCTCACAAGTTTATTTATAGAAATGACTTTTCTCTAGACTGATAATACTAAATTCTAAAGTATAATTGTTTTACATAAAGCCACTGATTTTTTTCCCTCCATTAGGTATCCTCCAGGAGGCTCCAATGGTGAGGGAGATGACAGGATGCAAGTGCCCTGAAGTGAGTGGTTTTTAAAAATTAGAGTGACTCTCTGAAGCTGGCACAGTGGGTCATGGGAGGAGCTTTTAGGAGCAACAGGAGCCCAGAGTCTTCCTGGGTAAGCAGATGCAAATTTTGCCCTCTAAGATTTTGAGTGTGGGATCATGTTGGGAGAACTTGATCCCTCTATTATGGCCCAGTTGAAAGGAAGGGCAAAGACTGCTGGAATCCAATTATTAAGGAGTATTAACAGCTGCCCAAGGTGTGGGAGAAGCTGAAGGTGATGTGCTTGCCACCCTGGAAAAGATGGCAAAGGTGCGAGCTCTTTTGGTGCTGGCCAGACATGGACACGTGTGTGTAATACATGTCTCGTCTTTTAGAGGAGCCTGCGATCCCTTCAGTTATCCAAAGGAAAATGGGAAGGGAAATGTTGAAAATAGACACTGTTACAAATAAAAGTAATGGTTGGATTACAAAAATGGAGAAAAGATTTGAACAGACACTTGCCCGATGATGTACAGATGCCAAATCAACACATGAACATAGATCACCAGACAATAGGAGCATGCATGTTAAACCACAATGAGTCTGAACTCCACTTCTCTTAGAATGGTTCAAAGCCAAACAAAACCAACCAAACAGACAAAAACTGCGAGTACCAAGTGTCACTAGATGCAGAACAACTGGATTCTTACACACTGCTGGTGGGGATGCAAAATGGCGCAACCACTTAGCAAACAGTTTGGCATTTTCCTATAAAGTTAAGCATACATTTACCATATATACCTCAGCAATATCACTCTAAGGGTCTAAGGGGTATTTATCCAATGGAAGTGAAAACTTAAGGTTTACCCCAAAAACTTATTATATGAACGTTTATGGCAGCTTTATTTGTAATTGGAAATAACCACATGTTCTTCAACAGATGAATGTATGAGCAAACTGGGGTGCATCCATGTAACAGAATATTGTTCACCAAAAGAAGAGCTATTGATGCACTCAACAATAGGAATGAATCTCAAAATAATTATACCAAGTGAAAGAAGTCAGACTCACAAGGCTACATGCTGTATCATTCCATTTGTATGACATGCTGGAGAAGTCGGCAGGAAGGAGAACATCCCAGGTGAGAGATCAGGGAAGGGCTGATTCCAAAGAGTGATCGAAAAGACTTTTGAAGTTGGTGTAACTTTTCTGTATCTTGATCATGGTGGTGGTTACAGGACTCCATGCATCGTCAAAAATCAAAGAACTGTAGACCAAAAAAAAAAAAAAGAAAGAGATTTCATTGTATGGAAATTAAAAATAAATATAACATATGGGTATTGGTTTCTGAACAGAGGTGCAATAAATTATGTGAGCAATATTAATACGTGACCTTTACTGAGCATTTACTCTGTGCCAGGCATTATCTCATGAAGTTTTCAACACTCCCCGCTGAGGCAGATTTTATGAGGTGAGGTCCATGGCAACAATGAGAAAACGGGAGGCTCAGAGGCAATGGTGAGCAGAGCCCAAACTCAGCCCAGATGGGGAGGCTGTGGAGCCAGAGCCCCCTGGGAGACCTCCTTTGCTTGGAGGAGAAGCTTCTGCGTGCCTCCTAGAGAAGACTTCTTCTCTGTCATAAACTTCTTCCTTGACATAAACTCCAGAGGGTATGATGGTTTGGTTTGGAAAGGCATGAAAATGTTTCTGAAGTTTGATATAATTTTAGTTCCACATCCTTAAATTGATTTGCAATCAGATGGTATCATACCAAGGGAACTTGGGTCCAGTTATTTCTAACAGATAGCCTCTTCCCAGGAAAGCCCTGACCAGGAGAGATGTTAGGTCCTGGTGTATGGGTCAGTTGACGTAGAGGAGGCCACTCAGCAGAACAAGACACACCAGAAGCAGGTCCTGGGGAGAAGGGGGCAGCCGCTTCCTGGGGCCAACTGGGAGGGGAGAGCAGCCCTGGAAACACACACTCAACCAGCAGGTGGGGAGCAAGAGAGAGAGGGGCCTGTGGGCCAAGGCCTTTCCCGGGCAAGAAGGTCTCTCAGGGAGTTTCAGTTGTGTGTTTAGAGCAAGTGGCCCTAGCTCTGGGGTGTCATGCTGTGGCCAAGGGGGGACACTGTGGCACAACTGCACAGTGTATGTGGGGTGTGGGGTCAGTGAGGGGGTCCAGCAGGTTGTGTCCAGCCCTTAGGGAGGTGGTCACCAGGAGGCAGCTGTATAAGGCAGACATCCAGATCAACCACCTTGAGGAAAGGGGAAGAGGCAGAGAACTGAAAAGCGAGTCAAGGTGACTGAGCCCTGCTTCTGGGACAAGAAAGTTAAACCTATATTCGAAAAGGATGCCAGGGCAACATAAAATTTTCAGAATTCACTACCAGCTGCCTCCCTGGCTCACCTTTCTTCTGCAGTGTTTACCACAGGGACTTGGCGATTCTGGGTCAGTAGGTCTGGGTGTAGAATTGTGCGTTTCTGTGCACGTGCCTGTGTGTGTTCATGAGTATTTGTGTGTGCACATGCACACCATGTGTCTGGATCTTTCTTACCACTCTCAGCCCCCCGTGGGTTAGTGGCAAGACACGGGCCTGAGCAGCAGGGGCCTCCTGGCTCCACAGCAACATGGCAGGGCCTAGGCAGGGTCACAGCTGGAGGAACCCAGGGACCTTCCCTGTGGCCTGGGCAGAGGAGTGATAGGAGAAGCCAACAGAGCCTGCACCCAACAAGGATCAGGGTCGTGAACTTGAAGTCACACTCACCTCGATTTAAAGACATAAAGTGGGTATGGCTTTGCAGAGTTGAACTGGTGACTGGCAGCTCCTGTCCCTCCCAGGGGCTGTCATAGGCATTGTCCACAGGGATTTCCTGTCTGGGCCCCAGAGCCAAAAACGTTTACTATATGTACTATTCAGCCTTTTCCAGAAACACTTTGCAGGCTGAACTACACTCTTTATTGCTCTTATGTGGAAGGACAAATAACAGGAAAAGGAAGATCTGGGGAAAAAACACAGTGGTCATTAGGTCTTTATAGTTGTGTTAGAGAGGTAGAACACGTTCCTCTACTTTTTTTTTTTTTTTGGTACTTTGAAGAATGGCCACCATGCTAAAATTGTATATTCCAACGCACATAGTATATTACTGGAAGGCTGCACAGCCTGCAAACCACTTGGTCTGCGGAGGTCGGGGGAGCGGGTCCGCAGCCAGGTCCCAGCGTGGCCGGCAGGAGGCGCGCGCGCCATTCCCAGCGCGCCTCGCGGGGCGGGAGGTCCAGCGGCCCAGCCGAGGACTCGAGTCCCCGGCCGCCAGTGCCCCGCTTCCCCGCCTGAGCTCTCACTGGGCAGCTTGGTCAGGAGTGGGTGCCCCCAGGGTAGGCAGACATTCGCGGGAAGTACCCGCCAGTCCCTGGCACAGAGCCTGCGGGGTAGTGAGTGGCGTTTGCGGGGGGTTGGGGGTTTGGGGGGAGTGTCCCGCTCGACACACAGGCCCAGGGGCGACAAAGAGACTGGGAGCAGGTGGGGTAGACCCAGAGCCTCGCCCCCAGCCCGGCCACGTCTCCCTCACCCCATCCCGCCCCCGTCCCACCGTCTGCCGGTCACCAGCTCGGTGGTGAGGACCTGGCGGGCACCTCCACCAGGCTCCGCGCGCGGGCGCGAGCTCCTGCCGCCAGCCCTGCTGGTTTTCACAATTCGCAGCTCGTCTGGGTCCTGCAAACAGGAGCCGGGCCCCAGCGCTGCGAGAGGAGGTGGGACGTCCCTCACCAGCAGGGAAAGAGCCTGGCGGAGTCCGCCCCCTGGAGGCCCGACCTCCCGCCACTGGTGCGACTGCTGGCTTCTAGGGGGCTCAGCTCCCCAATTCTGTAGGTGAAGGGCGACGAAAGTGATTCCTGAGAAATGGTGTGAGTTTTAAATACAGTCAGGGGAATAGTTGTGAGCAACTTGACGCATGGTCGTAAAGTGGTAGGGGGCTCACGTTGTAGCCCGCAACCGGCAGCTGTTGCTTTGCTTCCTCATAGTCAGGGCATTTGCAAATTTGTAAAGCTGGCGTGGATCGTAGAGGCAGCCAGTCCTGGGCCAGCTCTTCGCATGCGTTGGCATTCACACCAGTGTGTGTTGTGTGTTGCATATATGAGGAAGATGATCCCATCGTAGCATGACAGGAACCAGAAGGGGACGAGGGCCTGGGCCCGGTTCTTCTGACCTGGGCAGCCTCAGCTCTTTGCTCTCTCCTGAACAAAGACCACACGGCTCAGGAGACACCCCTAGCTGTGGTTGTCCTTCCTGGAGTCACCCTTCCTCCGCAGGAGGTGGGCTGGCTTATGGACAGCTCAGTCAGGAAGGGGATCTTATGCTGCCCAGGCAAACTGTGCCCTGGGGCGTTCACTGGGGGGGGGGGGGAGGCAGTTGCCCCTTTCTCAAGGGGGTCCTGTCCTGAGCCATCCAGGGTCTGCTCTGCCGAAGTGAACTTGGGATGTTGCCCCTGCGTCCTATTTCTAGTATTAACTGTGGGAAATGGGGGAATGAACTGTAGGAAAAACTCATGGTTCTGAAAAGAGTACAGCCATTTTGGGAGACAACTGGTGGGAAAAAGCAGGCCAGAAACCAAACTGCATGATCACAGCACACACACCCCACCCCACTCCTCCCGGCTGGAATCGTCAAGGCTGGTGTTCCTGGGAAACAAGAGAACAGTAATTTTTATTCTGGCCCTAGCTGGTAGCCAGTTAAGAAAATAATTCCTACATTTGCCCTGAGTGCAAAAATTAGATCTTCTGCAGAAGGGATCACTCCCTCTGCAGTCAACCCTATGGACAAATGATAATAAAAGCCCCTTAAACTGTGTGAAGGCTGAGCTGACTGCTGGTCAGACTCCACTCTGCTCTTTTTCTGCCCGTTTCTAATAAAGCCTTCCCCGTCCCTGGAGGGGCCCACTCTCCTTTTTCCAGACCCTCCCCCTCAGTCCTTCCCTGGTTCCCTCATTCACACCTGCCCCAGCACACCTGAGACTGTTCTTTTTATGGAAAGTAAAGGGGTCTCAGTATAGTAACTTACAGGGTCACAAAATGTCAGTATTCTGTATTATTCCTCTGTAGGGACCAGCTAGAATGACTCTGTTTACTTTAGGCATTCACTTACTGGAATTACTGATTTTGTGGCCCTGATGAAGTGTTTCACAGAAGAATCAAGATAAATTCTTGATTCCCTCCCCCCTTTTATTTTTACAGTTTTTAGAATAAGTTTGTTTTTTATAATCCTCCAAAGGCGGCCAAGTAGATTTGTTTGTTGCGGAGTGCCTTTCTGAACCGGATTTTTAATGTATGCGTTTTAGTCCATTGCTAATTGCTCAATTTTAACCTTATATAATGTTAGATTATAAAAAGAAGGTAAATAAGTGATAAGCTATGGTGATGGACATCCTTTCCTCCTGTGTTTCTGAGAATCCACCCTAAAAATATCATTAAAAATTAGATTTGCAGGAAAAAAAAAGAAAGAAGAAGAAAAAGAAAAAAGCCCCAGATTTGTATAAAAGCATTATGAACAAACATATTGCTTGAAGCCTTCCAAATAATGAAAGTTGGGGGGGGATGAAATCTTATCACTAGATATTCAGTGATAAGTAGCATATCCACGTGATGGAATATTATATAGCAATTAAAATGATAATTTAAAAAACTACATTACATTTTTTAGCGTCTTTTTTGAGGTATAATATACATACCATAAAAATCATCCAATTAAAAATATACAACCAATGACCTTTAGTTAATTTGTACGCTTGTGCACCCAACATCATTCAGTTTTAGACCATTATCATCACCCCCCAAATTGCCTCTTGTCCATAGGCAGTCCATCCTTGCTACCAGTTTTTACCACAGGCAACCACTGACCTATTTCCTGTGTCTGTGGACAGACATTTCTAGAACTATCATGTAAGTGGAATCTTAGTACACATTTTCTTGTGTGTCTGGCATCTTTCACCCAGTATGTTTTTGAATTTCATCTGTGTACTTGACTGTATCAGTGTTGCCTTTATTAGCATTGTGAATTAGGATTCTGTGTTGCTTATGTATTCATAAGTTGGTGGACATTTGGATTGTTTTCAGATTTTAGACATTATGAATAATGCTGTTAAGAAGCATTCAGATACAAATCTTCATGTGGATATGTGTTTCCATTCCTCTTGAATGTCTATCTAGAACTGGAATTGTTCAGGATACGATAAGTGGATGCTTGATATTTGTTATTTATTTATTTAGAGATGTAGTCTCACTTGGTTCCCTGGGTAGAGTGCCATGGCATCAGCAGAGCTCTCAGCAACCTCAAACTCCTGGGCTCAAGCAAGGAGTAGTTACTTTTTAAGAAGCTACCCAACTTCTTGCCAAAGTCTCTGTAGCATTTTATTCCTACCAGCAATTTAGGAGAGTTCCAGTTTCTGCCAGCATTTAGTGTTGTCAGTCTCTGGATTTTGGCTATTCTAATATGGTGGTGGCGGCACCTCGCTATGGTTTTAATTTACATTTTCCTAGTAACTAATGGCTCTGAGCACCTTTTATCACATCATTTACTCATAGATCTTTGGTAAGTCTCTATTTAAAACTTTTACAGCCAAGAACACAGTAAGTAAAGCAAGCAAACAGCCCTCAGAATGGGAGAAGATATTTGCAGGTTATGTCTCTGACAAAGGTTTAATAACCAGAATCCACAGAGAACTCAAACGCATTAGCAAGAAAAGAACAAGGGATGCCATCGCAGGCTAGGCAAGGGATTTGAAGAGAAACTGCTCTGAAGAAGACAGGCGCACGGCCTTCAGACATATGAAAAAATGCTCATCATCTTTAATCATCAGAGAAATGCAAATCAAAACTACTTTGAGATATCATCTAACTCCAGTGAGACTAGCCTATATCACAAAATCCCAAGACCAGAGATGTTGGCGTGGATGTGGAGAAAAGGGAACACTTGTGCACTGCTGGTAGGAATGCAAATTAATACATTCCTTTTGGAAAGAGATATGGAGAACACTTAGAGATCTAAAAATAGATCTGCCATTCAATCCTGTAATCCCTCTACTGGGCATATACCCAGAAGACCAAAAATCACACCATAACAAAGATATTTGTACCAGAATATTTATTGCAGGCCTATTCATAATTGCTAAGTCATGGAAAAAGCCCAAGTGCCCATCGATCCACAAATGGATTAATAAATTGTGGTATATGTACACCATGGAATATTATGCAGCCTAAAAAAAGATGGAGACTTTACCTCTTTCATGTTTACATGGATGGAGCTGGAACATATTCTTCTTAGTAAAGTGTCTCAAGAATGGAAGAAAAAATACCCAATGTACTCACCCTTATTATGAAACTAATGTAGGACCGTCACATGAAAGCTATAACCCAGTTACAACCTAAGAATAGGGAGAAGGGGGAAAGGGAGGGGAGGGAGGGGGGAGGTAGGTGGAGGGAGGGGGATTAATGGGATTACACCTGCGGTGCATCTTACAAGGGTATATGTGAATCCTAGTAAATGTGGAATGTAAAGGTCTTAGCAAAATAACTAAGAAAATGCTACGAAAGCTATGTTAACTAGTGTGATGAAAATGTGTCAAACGATCTACGAACCAAGTGTATGGTGCCCCATGATCATACTAATGTACACAGCTATGATTTAATAAAAATAAATAAATAAATAAAACTTTTACCCCATTTTCACTGGGTTCTTTTTTTTTTTTTTTTAAATTTTTTTTTTTTTGTAGAGACAGAGTCTCACTTTATGGCCCGCGGTAGAGTGCCATGGCATCACACAGCTCACAGCAACCTCCAACTCCTGGGCTTCAGCGATTCTCTTGCCTCAGCCTCCCGAGTAGCTGGGACTACAGGCGCCCGCCATAACGCCCAGCTATTTTTTGGTTGCAGTTCAGCCGGGGCCGGGTTTGAACCTGCCACCCTAGGTATAGGGGGCCGGCGCCTTACCAACTGAGCCACAGGCGCCACCCTACCTTACTATTCTTAAACTGTAAGAGTTCTTCATATATTCTCAACACAAGTGCTTTATCAGACATACGACTTGCAAATATTCTTCTAGCCTGTAGCTTGTATTTTCATTCAATAAGAAATAATGATACCTTTTGCAAAGGAAATTTTTATTACTTTTGATAAAATTCAACTTACTAATTTTTTCTTTAGGAATCATGGCTTTTGGTGCTAAGTCTATGAACTTTTTGCCTAACTTAAGATTATACAGACTTTTCTTTTAGAAGTTTTATAGCTTTACCTTTTATATTTGGGCCTACAAACCATTTTGAATTAATTTTTGTGTATGATGAGAAAGAAGTGTCTAAATTCCTTTTTTAAAATGTGGATATAGGGCAGTGCCTGTGGCTCAAAGGAGTAGGGTGCCGGCCCCATACCCCGGAGGTGGTGGCGGGTTCAAACCCAGCCCCGGCCAAAAACTGCAAAAAAAAAATGTGGATACACAGTAGCTCCTTCAGTACACGTTGAAAAGACTGTCATTTCCCTACTGAACTGTCTTAGCACTTTTGTGGAAAATGAGTTGATTATATAATACTTAGAGATAACACGAAAGCACAGACAACAAAATAAAAAGTGGGCTTCACCTAAATCAAAAGCTCTTTTGCATCAAAAAGTATTATCAAGAGAGTGAGAAGACAGCCCACAGAAGGGCAGACATTTGTAGATCAAGTATCTGATAAGGATCTAGTATCAGAATATACATAAAGAGCTTCTACAGTTCAACAACAGAAAGACAATTTAGGTAAAGAATGGGCAAAGGACTTGACAGACATTTTTCCAAAGAAGGTATACAAATGGACAATCAGCACCTGAGAAGTTGCTCTATCTATTATTCACTAGAGAAGTGCAAATCAAAACTGCAATTAGAGCGGTGCCTGTGGCTCAGTGAGTAAGGCACCAGCCCTATATACCGAGGGTGGCAGGTTCAAACCCGGCCCTGGCCAAACTGAAAAACAAACAAACAACAACAAAAAAGAACAATAGCCCGGCATTGTGGTGAGCACCTGTAGTTCCCAGCTACTTGGGAGGCTGAGGCAAGAGAATCACCTAAGCCCAAGAGCTGGAGGTTGCTGTGAGTTGTGATGCCACAGCACTCTACCATGGGCAATAAAGTGAGACTCTGTCTCTAAAAAAAAACAAACAAAAAAAAACTGTGATTAGATTCTGCTTTAAACCCATTAAATGGCTATTACTTGCTATTCTTTTTAAAAAAGAGAATAGTAAGGTTTGCAAAAAATGTGGAGAAATTGGAACTCTTGCAATCACTGGTGAGAATGTAAAATAATGCAACCAACTGATGTGGAAAATTGGAACTCCTCAAGAACATAGACATTTACTGTATGACCCAGCAGTTCTCATAAATGCTCCAAAGAATTGAAAACACGTGTTCAAATAAAAACTTGTACATAAATGTCTGTAGCAGCGCTATTCATAGTAGCCAGAAGTTACTAAGCCAGATATCCCTCGAATGATGAAAAAAGAAAAACTGTGGTGTATTCATGCAATGGAATCTGATTCAGTCATACAAAGAGCATATGCGGATGATCCTTGGAAATACTATGTTAGCAAAAGAAACCAGACACATATTGTAGAATTAATTCATAAAATGTGCAGTACAGGCAAGTCCAGCATAGGCAGAAAGTGACCTGTGGCTTCCAAGGGCTGGAGGGAGGGGAATAGAGCGTGACTGCCTCTGGGTATGAGTGAAAAAGCTCCAAGTCCGGACAGAGGTGATGGTCGCACAACATTCGGTTATAAATGTGCTGAATGCCACTGCATTGTACCGTCAAATGGCTAGAACGGTCAATTTTATGTTATATGTATTTTACCACAACAAACAAAACCATAAATGGATGGGTTTTAATACAGTCTTTTTAGAAGTGGTGCAGTTCAGCGAAAAGAACAGGGATTTGAGATGTGGTGAAATTCAATTGCCACTCTAGTACTTTCTTACTCTACGGCCTTGGGAAAACCTCTTAGAAATGATTTCTGTATCTGGAACCTGTGGTCAATTGGTGTTCCTTCCTGCATTAAATGAGATGACATAACAGAAGTGTGCGCAGGCACTTGACACATTGGAAGAGGCCAAGAGTCATCATTGGAGGAGAAGAAGAAAGAAAAAAGGACAAAAATGCAGGATAGTTTTCTGCGTGACCTTGGACCTATCCAGTTCGCCTTCCTTTGTTGTACAATGCAACATCCTGAGACAGGGACAGACTGGCTGGACCAGCCTGGGCTCTGTCTAGTCCCTTCCTAGAGACAAAATGTCCTTCAGTCCTTTAGTCCAGCATATCATGTTGCCCCTGGGCACAAAAGCTAGGGCAGGTTGTTTCCAGGGTTCCTCAGCTGCAGTGCAAGTGGGGCAGACAGCAAAGACTCCTGCCCTGGGCAACTTTCCTGAGCCCCGGGCGATGCTCTCAATGAACCTAGACTTCTGCTGTTCCTTGCTCTCTCTCTCTGTCTCTGCAATATGTCTGCCTGATGTAATTTGTCTTGTGGGTGTTCTAATAAGCCTCAGACAAGTTCATAATCAACACACAATGAACATGCTTCACAATAAACATGGTACAAGGAAAACAGCAACATGGGAGTGGGGAGTCCTCAGTGATTATAGAATTACAGGTGGTCGCATTGCCTGTGACCCCCGCATCCCGGAAGTGTTACTTTGGACACGTTTCTTAATTTCTCTGTGCATCAGTTGTCTAAAAAGTCTAAGATTGTTCTGATAAGTGAGATACTTTCCACAAAATGTTGTCATTACTATATTCCCATTTCAGTCTCTATTCCGATCTTCTTTCACCATAACGAAGAAAGGAAAGAAAGATACATGTAAAAATGATGACAGCCTTTGAGATGGTGAATGATTGTTTTTTAACTACTTAAAAATTGTTTTAAAATTTCTGAATGACATTCTGGTTGGGAATCACTGGGCCCTTTGGAATAACGACGAGTGAAACAGGTTGGGCTTGAGGTGGGTGCCCATTCTCTGGCTTAGATTGCCCAGGGCAGCCAAGTTCATGTTCTGGTCATAAAATAAGAGTTAACTTTTGGTGCTCAAGGGAGTCCTGGCCTGGAAAATAATATTTGTGGCCACCCTACTCTGAGTAAGGGCAGGAATAAATTATCTTTGTCATCTTCCACTGAAATTCTACTAAGTGTTACTAGACCAGAACTTGTCTTGGGGGGCTTGGTGCAGGGGCTGGCCACACCTGGCTGGCCACATAGCTGTGAGTAAGATCCTGTCCCTCCTCAAACTTTCCTGTGTGGAAGGGAAGGAGCAGATGCTGATAATGAGGGAGGACAGTCATAATGATTACTTACGACCTCATTGCTGATGCCTTAGTGTTAGCCTGCGTCACAGCGATGACCCATCTGGATGCGAGGCCATGCCACCATGAGGGCTTGTCTGGGTCTCGTGACCTCCCTGCCTGTTGCTATATAGGAGGCAAGGGAGATGCCCCTGGCATGGTGCGAATCCTGCTCCTAATGGAGCTCCCTTTCCTCCCTGGCATCTCCTCTGTGCCTGCTACATGCCTGCTGCCATGTCAGGCCCTGGGGGCAGCTGGGGAAGACCACAAAGACCCTGCACTGAAGGAGCCTTGGCTCAACGAGGAGAAACACTCCACACACTGTACTGGGAATACTATGAGACAGAGCTGGGCATTCTCATTCCATTTCCTAATCTCTTAACTTCTCCTTCATTTTTGGCATTTTTTTAATCTCTCCATGCTCTCTTTCCTCTGTTCTATTTTCCAATTCATTGATTCTCTCTTAGACTGTGTCCCCTCTGCTGCTTTTAGGGCATCTATTGCATGTTTAGCCAATGACTATATTTGACCAGCCTGCAATTCCACCTGACTCCTCTCTCTCCTCACTCATTCCATCTGCCTTCCACATCTGCCATTTGACACACCTGCTTCAAGTCTCCTTCACATCACTGTTACCTGCCCCCATAGGCATGTTCTTGCCTAGATGCTGGGGCCTGAGCTATCCTTCCTGGCCTGAGGTTTCCTAATGTGCTGTCTCATTCTCATCTGGGAGCCCGTTTCCTGGTAGGCTTCCCTCCCAGGTGTGCCTGGCTGTGGCAGTCTCCCTGTGGGGCAGTTTCACAAGCCCCTTGGTTTGGGTGGTATGATGCTCATTGATTCTGGATCAGTTTATTTTGGGTTTCTGGGGGTTTGTGTACCATGGCAAGGGGAAGAATTTGGGCCCTGTACCTGGTTCCAGCTGACTGTGCATTTGGTTTTGGTGAGGATGGGATGGACACATTAGTGCCCACACTGGGGCCTTGTTCCCTGCACCATGAATTCTGTCTTGTTCCAGTTCCCAAGGGCAGGGATCCACTGGCTACTGGGGTTTCTCTTTGTTTCTCCTTGTTTCTCTCATATACAGCTCATCTTCTTTCTGAACTGAGATAGTATATTTGATAACAAAAAGGTATTATCTCTTCCATTTCTATTTGGAATGGGGTTCATTTTGAAGGAGGAGATTTTGGGATGTGCTCAGTTTTCCCTGGGACATGCAAGCCTGAAGCAGTAGGACAAGGGGAGCTGTGGGAGGCAGTCACAGAAGAGTGACCAGATCAAAGGGTCACTTGGGAAGAGGGTTGTGCTGGCCAGGCCTAGGTGTTTAGGGACTGGAGCATGCTCTGGACATCCTCCCACAGCAGGTCAGCTGTTCCAACCTAAGTCAGGAGCCCTGTTCGTGGCTCTTCAGTGGTTCTAATGTCAGAGTTGTATGGCTTGATTAGACTTGTAGGTTTTCCCTGTCCTCCTGAGGCTCCCATGTGGATCAGCACCTTCAGTGATCAGCACCTAATGACAAAGGAACATTGTACAGTTGTCCTGGACCACCTTCCAAATGAAATGCTGGAAAGCAAATATCATGATATGATCTTTAAGATACCTAGCACAGTTAGTCCCTGTCTGGCCTGCTCAGGCTTCTTGCTTTTGTTTGCACCCTACCTTTCCATACTTCAAGGAAAGGCAGAGAAGGTGTTCTCCAGGGTCCTGCTGTGTCTGGCTGTGGGAGTACAGCCTCTTCTCTGTGGCCCTCAGCCCCTCTATCCCACTACCCCTGCTTTTGGACCAGTGGATTCCTGACGTCATTCAGCTTTGGGGTACCTCCAAGTCTTCTTTGTGCTTTGCACAGTTTGAACCAGGTCCTTGTATTAAATCCCCTCTCATGAAGTGCTTGGAGTGGCTCAGGTTTTCTGCCTGCACTGTGATTTGTACAAGCTCTTGGTGATTTCTTTTCTTTTTTTTTTGCAGTTTTTGGCTGGGGCTGGATCTGAACCCACCACCTCCGGTATATGGAGCCAGCGCCCTACTCTTTGAGCCATAGACACCGCCCCTTGGTGCTTTCTTTTTTGTCTTACGTTAGCTTCCCCTACAACTACACTCTCAATATATTATACTTATTTATCATTTTATTACTGTTGGAAATAGAGCTACTAAGTATTTATGATCAATACACACTGCCCCTATTGATTTTATTTACCAGAGCACCATTTTGGTCAGGTGGGATATGATACTTCCGGGGGCTCTGTGTGTGAGGGGCCCTTGCCATGGTGTGTCTGGTCCACAAACTGATGACAGAACACATGTAGGGAAATTTATTGAGGTGTTATTATCTTTTATTCTCTTTGATATACATACTTTATGCTCTTCAAACAAAGTAGCTAAACGTCTGTGTTCCTGGCTCAAGGGCCAGGTGGACTGGAAAGCAGAATTTTCTAGAATGTGCTCCTGTTGCGTGACCGGAGAGCAGCAGCTTTGCTGTAGGTGTAAACTCGCTCCTGTAATTATTAAGTCAAGAAACAGACTATACACCATGGGATGGCATATAGCAAAGTTCTTTATTCCAAGTTTTAGTTTTATACTCTTCCAGTCACGTACACACCTAATCTATTATCTATTAGTTTCATCATCTTTTCTTTTTTACATATCTGTAATTTAACTGGAATAGAAATATTTATCATATCAATGCAATCACTTGTGTAGTAAACCTCTTCCTCCAAACAGTGACTAGGTTTTGAGCAGGTGTCTAAAAGGAGATCACAAAGATGAAAGTAGCCACGGGGGAATTGAATATCTTCAAGCATTCACTCAGTTTACTCAGTATGAAGTAAGGACTGTGACCTTCCTTCAGGGCAGAGCACCTATAGACCTTTGACACTATGTTGTTAACATAAGTCAACCCTCTGGCCCGTAGCTCTGAGGAAGGGCGGCATGCCCTTGGATCTCAGGCTTCATGGGGTGCACAGCTTCAGAGAAAAGGCCTAAGAAATTCGTAACTCCAAAAGCCTAACTCTGCGAGTAACCCAAGGGGGTCCAAGCCTCTTAAGCCTCTGGAAGAAAAGCAAGTCATTTTAAACTCACACTGAATTCACTTTATGTGCTTGATGTAGGATGTGTTTATTTTTAAATATTATCCTACATGCTCCCTCCACTGTTCTCTTTTCTAAAGCCGGCAACCATTGGAGGAATGATATTAAGTGGCCTTGGAGGGGCAAGGAGAGAACACTTGAGAGGGTGAACTCAAGATCCAAGGCTTGCTGGAGAATCACCCTGTTTTCCAGATGAGTCTGAGGAGGGGACCAGGCAGTGTCCTTGATAGCAGAGAGCCAGGCTTGGTGCCCCGGGCTTCTCTGCTTGTCCTCAGCCTGATCATGGCCGGAAGAAGCACCCACATCTGAGCAGCATCCCAGGAACATGCACTTATGAAGTGTACTCAGCAGAAACCGCCTGTGGGCTAACACCAAGGGGCATTGCTCAGTTGTCCTGGACCACTGAAGGACCCAGAAATCGTCACATGGCATGTGGGGAAGGATTCCCTGGTATCAGTGGTGAAACCCCTTGCCTGCTTGGTGGGATAGTCTTGGTGTGTATTAGATTTAATTTAGAGACATAAAGGTCTATGCCACCTAGTATATGCAGAGTTGAGAAGTGAGCTGCACACCCCAGACAGTCTTCCTGTCACCTCGCTGATCCTGGAGACTTTCTGGAGCTTCTCTGGTGGCCCCCAGGCCCCTTAGACACTACCTTCCGCATGCTTTCTGAGCCAGCTGTCTAGGTCTCCCTAGCTGTATGTTCTTTTAGTGAGTGAAGCACCTAGTGGCAACAGCATGCAAAGCAGTCCGTGGGATGCATGGTGAAGGCTGGACTGTGCCCGGAGCAGGGGTCCACACACAAATGGCTCTCTAGTGGGAGGTTCCCTAACAGTCCCCTTGCCACCTCCTGGGAGTGTATTTGCCAGAGTGGAGACAGGTATGGCAAGGTCGTTCCAGAGACAAGGCCTCCCTGGTTGGAGGGCAGGGCAGGAACACTGGGCTTGGCAAGTGATGTGTCATGGTTTATCTTCAGGCCCATGCACAGATCAGTGGCTGGCTCTTGGGGGTGCAGGCGGGACCATGAGTCAACAGCAGTTGCACTTTGAGCTCTTGGCAGGGAGCACTGGTCCAGATGACCAAGTGTCACGCATGGGGAGGAAGCCATCAGTCATCTCTGAAGATGGCCCTTGAGGAGCATTTCTGGGGCTCAAAACAGCCTTGGCAGTAGTCTCAGTGTCTCTGGAAGGCAGTGCCCAGGAGGCCCCTAGATGAAGCTGCTATGAGGCTAGGGAGGAGTGGCAGACCCAGCACAAGTGGCCATGGGCTTGGCAAAAGTATTTAGGGCCTTTCAGGAGACTTTGGGAATAATTGTAGACATTTGGAGGAAAACTTGGACCTGAAAAGCAAATTCCAGGATGTCTGGATTATACAGAGTGGAAGGATGTGAGAGGAGAAGAAGGGATCTGAGACACTAGAAGAGGTTAAGGGACAGGGGAGGACAGGGCTCCCATTGGAGCAGGGTGAAGCCCTGGGCTCTGCTGCCCCATCCCTTTGCTGTACAATCATTACCCAGCACGTGCCTATGGCATGCTCCATCCCTCATGTGATAATCCCTCTTCTCCTGGCAGAATAACCAGGGACTACTGAACCTGTTGTCTCCCAGGAACTTTTCTGGACCACAGGCTTCTTCAGAGTGAGTTCTGGGATATTGTATAAGAAGGCGTAGGGAAGAAGCCACCAAGAAGCTAGTCTTGAAGATGAATTTCCAGGGAGGAAATTTTAATCAGATTATTGGGGTGCCTTGGGCGCATCAGGCAGTTAGGAGGATGAGGCATTTCCATATATCTCAGCTACTCCGCGGGCTGCATGTGGGACTGCAAGTGTGCTTTCTGGGGGTCTCAAAGGAAAACGATGCCAACCTCACAGAAAAACAGTGACGTCATGGAAAGTCACCACGTCATGAAGCTAAATGCTGGGGTTTCAGCTCCACCTGACCAGCCCAGCTTGGGCAGCTTCAGCCCCTCTTTCCTCATCTGTAGATGATGAAGGTTGGGCTAATAAATCTGTGAGGGGCTCCCCTTCATGTCCTATGGTGCTTTGTGGAGAGATGAATGTGGCAACCTCAGGGCCTTGGATGAAGTGGGACACTCCACACAAGTCCCCATAGGTTGGCAGATCTTCCCAGAGCTCTTTAGTGTTTTCAATTCCATTTTGGGGCAACTTGTTTCTCTTTTTAAATGCATGAGCCTTACTTCTGCTAGTGAACCGGAATCTGTTCAATGTGGTCACTTGGCTCTATGGAGCAGCTCTCCAAAGTCCTGTCATTAGCCCAGGAGCCATAAAGAGAGATGTCTTCTACTTTTTCTTACCCTAAAGCTTTAGTAACAGGCTTTTCTTGTGTCTTGGCCTCTCTTCTCATCTTTGGAAAACTGATATTTCTCAAAAGTCACTAGTCTGTGGCATTTTTTCTTGAGTAAGTGCACATTGTAAGATGGCAGCTCTTTCTGTCGTGTGATTAAAAACATTGAGTTGGAAATAATGAGGGAAAATGTTTCACCAGTTTCAAGTATTTATTTTTTATGACCTGTTTCTGCAAAGTGTTGATTGCTAATGCAGCCAGTGAAGTCGGTTCTGCAAGTTACTTCTGCCAAGGCAGGGGAGGCACCGAGAAAAGCTCGGGCCGGCTGGCTCTCTCCTCTGGCTCTGAGGAGATACTCAAATGGACGGTCCAGTGAAGGGCCAGGTCCTGATCCTCCCGTGTCCAGTTGGGTTTTGTATTTGTCAGCTGTTATTGGTTGATGCAAAAGGAGCCAACCCACACCCCTGCTCAACACAGAATATCATACCAAGGGTGGGCTATCAGGGGCAGGGCAGCCACCAGGGCAGCCCCATCCCTTCTGGCCCTGCTCCACATCTCTTCATTCTGAAGTCAGTGGCAGAGGGACTTCTTTGGTCTGGGATATCTTGTTCTCAGAGCAGAGAGAAAGGAAAGCACCAAAGCATCACAGAAAATGCCTCTGACAGAGTCTGCTTGGAGTGGTCCTAGCAGGTCACCTGGTGAGAACGTCATCTCAGGGCTGGGAAGCATTCCCTGTCTATGCTGTTCCTGTGGTATGGGAAAGGGGCCAGAACCACATACATGTACAGCGCACGGGGCGGGGGTGAATTACAGGGACAATAACATAATCTCCTCCAAGCTCTTTTGGGTTCTACTGACAGAAAAGTCAACCTAAACTGCCTTAAAAAAGAAAAAGAAATAAAAGACAAAAAAAAAAAAAAAAACAGAAAAAAGAAGAAATAGAAGCACATTCCACTCAAAAGTTGTTCTGTCTCTTTGTATGGTTCCATCAGGAATTAGTCACTGTGGCTCAGCCACTGCTGTCTTCAGGGGCCTGTTTCCAGAGGCTT
Source organism: Nycticebus coucang (assembly GCF_027406575.1). Classification (NCBI taxonomy): domain Eukaryota; kingdom Metazoa; phylum Chordata; class Mammalia; order Primates; family Lorisidae; genus Nycticebus; species Nycticebus coucang. The sequence continues at coordinate 8,659,948 of NC_069790.1, forward strand.
TTGCTGAGAACAAGGTGGCTACAGACACGCAGACCGGTGTCCTCTGAGCTTTCAGCTTCCCTGGCTGAGAATTGCTTCCCCTGCAGCCCAGAGTCTCTTTGCTTCTCATCCATCCTGATTGGGGCCTCTCTCCCTGTCCTGAACCCATCTGTGGTCCGAGGAAATGATGAGATTAGCAAGGCCCGAGTCACCACCCTTGGGATCCATAATTGAGGTGGTGGTCTCTGAGAGGAATATGAGAAAACAGGTGACTGGTCCCATGTGCCAAGAAAGAAGAAAGAAACCCACAACTAGTGTTCTTAGGCACAGTAGTCAAATGACCCACTTGAAACCAGGCAGGTCATTCCCGATGCATTTCACCATAATTACATCTTTAAAGATTCTGTCTCCAAAGATAGTCACCCTGGGGGTTAAGATTTCCACCTATGAACTTAGGGGGGCACATAATTCTTTCCATAACAGTTATCAAGCAATGTTGTACTTTTCAAATTGGGAGGAGTACAAGGCTCCAGCTGACCAGGGAAAGGTGACCTTTGGAGGACCAGTGGCCTTTCAGTGGAAAGGAAGGGGAGGCTATTTCAGCAGAGCATCCACAGGAGCCTGGGATGTAGAGGAGTGGCTAGGATGGGACGAAACTGGGGAGGGAGGGCCGGGGCTGCTTCCTAGGAGGCGCAGGGAGTGCTGGACCTCAACAGAGTGAAAACAATCAGCTTGATAGCTGCAGGGACATGTCTAAGGTTCCCTGGGAGCCTGAGCATCCATGTCTGTTTTTCTGCTTGGCAGTGCTCTGGAGAAAGCCTGCAGCTAGGCAAAAAGAGCTGAGCTCCAGCCCTCTGTGTGGCACCAGGAGCCCAATTCTCCAGAACCCTCAGCTGCAAGCAAAGGCCTGGGCTCCAGCAGCTCTGCAAAGAAGTTGCAAAACATTGAGCACGCTTGCTCGTGGGAACCCAGGCCTCTCCCACCTTTCCTTTATTGTAAACAAAGAGAGTGCCAAAATGGAAACTGTCTCCCTTGTCCTTCTTTCAAAGGATGATAATGTGGACGATCCATCATTTTTATTTCATGTAGTGAGCAACCATAGCCAGACACACACTCCTTCCTCCATTGGCCCATGCACTTTTGTCCCCATCAACAATTGGATCTGGCATCTACTAATGTTTATTCCAGCTACATAATTAAAGAAGAATGTTAAGTGTGCAACTCAACTGTATTCCAAATGCTGGAGCGATCTGGAACAATGTAACCCCTTGAGAAAAGCATAGAGAGAAAAAAAACAACACATTTACAAATAACAAATTTGGAAATAACAGAGCATCTTCGTTTGGGATACATACAATTTTCCTAGATTGTCTTTTTTTTTTTTAATGATCCTCTGAAAATCAACAAAAAAAGGTCAGTTGTAGTAACAATTTCAGGATAACCATTAGAAACCAAACAAAAGAAAACATCTGGAGACGATGGACAAGAAGATGCAATAATTTGTAGAAGTATCATTGTTTTAAAAGTGACTGATGAATAAATATAAAAATGCAATCATACAACTATCCATGTATACTTATGTGTGCCAAATTAAAAAGAATTAAAATATTATTTTATATAGAGAGGACTATGCTATGGCCAACATTGTCTCATTAAACTTGGCCACAACCCAGGAAGGTTCTGTGTCCTGGTATTGCAGCTAAGGAAGCTGAGGTTCTTCCCAAATCATGTGGTTGGTGGATCTGGACCTCACTTTGGCATCTGTCTCTCTGGTCTTCAAAGCATGTACCGCCCCCTCCCGGCTTGTTTTCTACCCTGGACATCCCTGTCTTTTCAAGGTAGGAAGGGGGTAACATGCCTGGGGGATGATTCCAGGTGACATGGGAAAGGCAGAATTTTGGCTTGCAAGCTGCCTACTCTCTCGGGCTGCTCAGGCCCAGAGTTTATGCAAATGTGGTGCAGCTGCCGCATATCCACTCTGCTGGCCCTCAGTGCGGGCTGGTTGGAGGGCCATGTTATGATGGGCAAGTTCTCAGTGAGGTTTCTAAAGTGGTCTTCTCCCTGCATTGTTCTAGCTGTGCATGTTCTAGCTGAAAATATTAGCTTCTCTTGGTGAGATGCATGCCTACTTGATGGTATCACAGCACCATAGAGAAACCAAATGTTTTCTTCAAGTGGAAGACTGCATGAACAGGTTGGTATTTAAATGATGATAATGAGGATCTTGGTCAGTTTGTGAATATTGGGGTGGGGGGGGTGCCAGTGACTAGAACTCTACTCTTCCTAAGTTAACAGAAAGATCCTTTAGGGGTCAAAAGCACAGTATTAACCCAGGCAGCTTACCTTGACACACACTGCCATTCACAGCTTCTCTTGCCTAGAATTCTTCTGTGTTACCTCCTTAGTTCTCTTTGCTGCTGGGAATGACATGGAACTCAGTTTGGGGCCATACGATGCAAGAGAAAGTCCACAGGTGGGATCCAGGAGAGCTTTCTAGTAGGACCACCTGGTCTACGTCCCCATCTGGACTTTTGCTCCTCTGCCCCCTCCCCACCTGTAAGGAAGACATGCTGGTTGGGGGTACCATGTTCATCTCACACACATAGTGACACATGTGTATGTTGATGGTGCCGAGACAGGAGAGAGAAGGGGCATTGCCCTTCAAAGAAACAATTGGCTTCTGGACTTACAGAGCCTGTGTATTTTTGCACACATTTGGACCAACTTACGATTGCTACAGATGAGCCTTCTGGGACTTTGACAGGAATTGGATTAAATCTCTAGAATAAGTTAGGGAAAATTGTCATCTTTAATAATATTGGGTCTTTCATGAACATGGGATGTCTTTCTATTTATTTATTTACTTTCTTTCATCAGAATTTTGTGATTTTCAGTGTACAGTGTTAGATATATTCCCAATTTTCTTATTCTCTTGGTTGCTATTATAAATGGTATTGTTTTCTTAATTTCATTTACAGATTAATCATTGTTAGTATATAGAAATAAAATTGATCATGGGAATGGAGAGGCAAAAATCCCAATATTCCCAATTTTCTTATTCTCTTGGTTGCTATTATAAATGGTATTGTTTTCTTAATTTCATTTACAGATTAATCATTGTTAGTATATAGAAATAAAATTGATCATGGGAATGGAGAAAATCCAATGTACTCAGTACTAATATGAAGTCAGTAGATGATTGTATACACACCTACACAAGAGAAAAACTCAAATCAATTCAAGATGGGGGCAGGGGAATGAGGGAGTGGGAAGAGGGGAGGAAGGAGGGAGATGGGTGTGTTCCCACTTAATGGGAACAATATTAAGGTGTACAGAATACCTCTTGAGGGCAGGACACAATTACAAGAGGGACTGAACCTAACAAATGCAAACATTGTGACCTAATTCATTCTATCCTCAAATTAACCCGAAACAATAAAAAAAGGGGAATAGTAGAAACAGTCAATGTTATGATCTTCTCAGGGCGGATTTCACCTTGATTTGCACCTGTGGAATAAACTTGTAATTGACAGTTAAGAGTTTATTTAGGACTACAGTCCTAAGGTTATAATTGACATGCACTCATTTTATACAGGCAATATTTTATCCCCCCCTCAAAAAATAGAAATAAAATGGACTTTACATATATCGATCTTATATCCTGAAAGGATAAACTAGGTTAGTCTATTTACTTTTAACTTTTGTGCAGTCCTTAGAATTTTTTACATAGACTGAAAGGTTTTTAAAAAAAAAAATTAATTCACTTAATAAATATAATACAGGACTACACAGGTCATTTCTTCTTTACTGGGTTTTGGCAGGTTGTGTTTGTTAAGGAATTAGCCCATTTCATCTAAATTGTAAAGTATATAGGCAAAGAGTTGATCCTAATTGTCGGTGTGACTTGATGCACAATAAATAACACCTACTCTGTCCATATTACCTTGAACTGGGGGACCTGGGAGGAGGCCAACACCAGCAAGTCCTCTGTGTAAAAAGACAAAGGTACAGCCCCCTGCCAATGATCCTCACAGACTTTTATTACCATCCCAGGCAGGAGAAAATACAGCACAGTGGAAAGCTTCAAAAAGAGAGTCAAGGTTAGAAAATAAGGAGTTTTTCTTTAATGACACGATTTAACTCTTCACACATTTTGTTTACTTCTGTCTTGCCCTTTTCTTATCACTGCTAAATATGACTTAAGCAGCATGCTATGTCTAGTGAGTATTGCTTGTAGTGATCAAGGCCAACAGTGATGCTTGTCTTTTTCCAAGATCTGTCCCTAGTGCCTAGCACTTTTAACCCTATGCTCTATCCCACATGTAATATTTTATTATTAGCTTTTCATTGTATGGTCTGAGTGATATAACCTTTTTCATTTCTGATATGAGCAATTTGTGTCATCTTTATTTCTTTGTCAATCTTGGTAGGATTTTATTGATCTTTAAAAAAAATAACTTTTATGCCATTGATTTTTCTCTATTGTTTCACCGTTTTTAATTTCATTGATTACTGCTCTTATTTTATTATTTTATTATTTCTCTTAAGTTTGGGTTATTTTGCTTTCACTTTTCTAGATTCTTAAGGCAAAAGCTTTAGTCACTAATTTGAGACCTTTCTTCTTTTCTAATATAAATGTTTAATACTAGACATTTCCCTCTAAGCAGTGCTTTAGTAGAATACAACAGATAATTATATGTTGTACTTTCAATTTCATTCAATTCAAAATCTTTTTAAATTTCCTTGGAGATGTCTGTTTTGACTCTTGCATTATTTAGAAATGTGTCATTTAACTTCTAAATATTTGGGGATTTTAATAATTGTCCTTTTGTTTTTCATTTCTAGGCTTATTCTATTTTTTGTTAGTGTACATACTTAGTGAGATTCAAATCTTCTATACTTGTTAATATTTGTTTTGTGGAATTGAATACATTCTATTATAGTGAATGTTCCACGTGTCCTTGGAATGTGTATTCTGCTGTTATGAAATAAATTATCCCATAAATAGCAATTAGGTCAAGTTTGTGGTTAGTATTCATAAGTCTTTTATATCCTTGTTGATTTTGAGTTTCTTGTTTCTATTGATAAATGAGAGCAGAGTGGCAAAGTCTCCAACTTTAACTGTGATTTATCTATTTCTCTCTTCAGTTTTATTAGTTTTCACTTCATGTATTTGGAGGCTGTTGTGACGTTCATTTGCATTAAGGATTATTATATCTTCTTGGTAAATTCATCCTTTATTATTATGTTTATATTCATCCCTGGTAATTTTCCTTATTGTGAAGTCTACATTTCCTAAAATTAATATAGTCTGTTCAGCTTTCAATTTTGTTTAACTAAAGATTTTACTTTGGAATAATTTTAGATCTACAGAAAAGTTGATTATTAATAGTTCACCAGTTTTACAATAATATCCTTTTGTTATTTTTGTTCTAGAATCTAGTTCAAGATGCTGTATTGCATTTTGTCACCCTTTCTCTTTAGAGTACTCTGATAAGAGACGACTTCTCACTCTTTCCTTCTTCTAAAAAATATTGACAACTTGAGGAATACTCATTGGGTGTTTTGTAGAATGTCCCCTCATTTGAATTTGGCTGATATTTTTCTCATGAGTAATCTTAGGCCATGAATTCCATTTTTCTTATGATTAGTGTTATTTATATCATCATTGCATTAAAAATCAGTCCCCTTTCCAGCTTTATTGAGGCATAATTGGCAAATAAAAATTGCTTATAATCAAAGTGTGCAAGGTAATGTTTTGATATACATATACATTGTGAAATAAAGCTAACTAATGTATTCACCACCTCATAGTTACCTTTTATAAAATGAGTTTCTTGGAGACAGCATTAAATTGGGTCTTACAATCTCTGTTTTGTAAGTGGTATGTCTCTATAATTTACAGTTAATCACTGAGCTTTAGATTTGTCATGTTATTATATGATAAATAAAAAAAATCATGTTTTTCTAATTGTCTTCTCTTCTTTTGTTGTTATTGTTGTTTTTCCTGTTTCTCTTTTCATGACTTTGTTTAGATTATTTAAATATTTTTAGTATGTCTTAAAAGAAGACATACTAAATCTGTTGATTTAGGGGCTATTTCTGTCTGATCTTTTTTAAGTGGTTGCTCCAAAGATATAATACATATATAACTTCTCACCGTCTGCTTAGAGTTAATATTTTACCATTTAAAGTAAAATACAGGAGTCTTACAACCATATAATTTCCTTTACCCTCCTCATTTTGTTAGAGTTATCACATAACAATGTTATAATTTTTGCGGTCAATGATTATACGCATTTTTTATAGCACAAGAAAAGAAAAACGGCTTCTTGTATTTGTGCTTTTCTTCCTCAAGTCCTGAAATTAAAAACTTTCCTCTAGTATCATTTTTATTCTGTATGAAGGACTTTCTGTAGAATTTCTTTTCAACAGATCTGGTGACAAATTCTCTCAGTTCTCTTCATCAAAGAATGTCCTTATTTCTCTTTCATTCATACAGGAAATTTTCATCAGATGTAGAATTCTGCATTAGCATCTATTTTCTTTCAGTATTTGAAAGATATCATTCCAGTGTCTTTTGGCCCCCATGACTTCTGATATAAAATCTGCAGTTCTCTGAATTGTTGTTACCCTATATGTAGTACTTTTTTCCTCTTTGACTGCTTTCACTAAATTTTCATTATATTTGATTTCTAGCAGTTTGACCATGGTGTGTCTAGAATGAGCATAGTTATCTTGGATTTTATCCTTCTTGGAGTTTTTTGAGCATATTGAATCTGCACAATATGTCTTTCATCATGTTTATAAAGATTTTAGTCATTAATTCTTTTATTAATTTTTCTGCTTTAATCTCTTTATTTTCTTCTTCAGAGATTCCAGTAATATGAATGCTGTATGTCTTGATATTTTCCCATGGGTCCCAAAAGATCAGTTTTAATCTTATTCCCATGTGTACTTAACATTGGTTAATTTGTATAACTCTATCTTCTTTTATTGGCTCTTTTCTTTGCTTGCATCATTCTCCAATTGAGTCCATTCAGTTAAAATTTTATTTTATTTTTTTTTATTTTTTTATTAAATCATAACTGTATACAATGATATGATTATGGGGCATCATACACTCGCTTCATAAACCATTTGACACATTTTTATCACAGTGGTTAACATAGCCTTTCTGGCGTTATCTTAGTTACTGTGCCAAAACGTTTACATTCTACCTTTACCAAGTTTCGCAAATACCCCTGTAATATGCACCACAGGTGTGATCCCACCAATTCCCCTCCCTCTACCCACCCCCCTCCCTTTCCCACTTCCCCCTATTGTTAAGTTGTAGCTGGGTTGTAGCTTTCATGTGAGAGTCCCAAATTAGTTTCATAGTAGGGCTGTGTACATTGGGTACTTTTTCTTCCATTCTTGAGATACTTTACTAAGAAGAATATGTTCCAGCTCCATCCATGTAAACATGAAAGAGGTAAAGTCTCCATCTTTCTTTAAGGCTGCATAGTATTCCATGGTATACATATACCACAATTTATTAATCCATTCGTGGATCGATGGGCACTTGGGCTTTTTCCATGACTTAGCTATTATGAATTGGGCTGCAATAAACATTCTGGTACAAATATCTTTGTTATGTTGTGATTTTTGGTCTTCTGGGTATATGCCCAGCAGAGGAATTACAGGATTGAATGGCAGATCTATTTTTAGATCTCTGAGTGTTCTCCATATAGCTTTCCAAAAGGAATGTATTAATTTGCATTCCCACCAGCAGTGCAGAAATGTTCCCTTTTCTCCGCATCCACGCCAACATCTCTGGTCTTGAGATTTTGTGATATAGGCTAGTCTCATTGGAGTTAGATGATATCTCAAAGTAGTTTTGATTTGCATTTCTCTAATGATTAAAGATGATGAGCATTTTTTCGTATGTCTGAAGGCCGTGCGCCTGTCTTCTTCAGAGAAGTTTCTCTTCAAATCCCTTGCCCAGCCTGCAATGGGAGATGAATCCAGCTACTTATCGCTATTTGATTTTTGACAAGCCGATTAAAAACATTCAGTGGGGAAAAGATTCCCTATTTAACAAATGGTGCTGGCTGAACTGGCTGGCAACCTGCAGAAGACTGAAATTGGACCCACACCTTTCACCATTAACTAAGATAGACTCTCATTGGATTAAAGATTTAAACTTAAGACAAGAAACTATAAAAATACTAGAGGAGAATGCAGGGAAAGCCCTTGAAGAAATTGGTCTGGGTGAGTATTTCATGAGGAGAACCCCCCGGGCAATTGAAGCAGCTTCAAAAATACACTACTGGGACTTGATCAAACTAAAAAGCTTCTGCACAGCTAAGAACACAGTAAGCAAAGCAAGCAGACAGCCCTCAGAATGGGAGAAGATATTTGCAGGGTATATCTCTGACAAAGGTTTAATAACCAGAATCCACAGAGAACTCAAACGCATCAGCAAGAAAGTAAAATTTTATTTTGGATACTGAGTTTTAAGTTCTACCATTTTCACTTGGTTCTTTTAACTGTAGTTTCTATTCTATACTGAAATTTTGTATTTATTTAAGTGTTTCCAGAGTGTTCGCCTTCAATCTTATGAATTATGATTATAATGACTGATAGTTCCAACTTCTGCGTCATCTTGGAGTTAAACCTATTGATTGTTCTTTTCTTTGTGACTAGACCAGATTTTGCTGAATTTGGCACATCAAGGACTTTTGAATTGCACTCTTACCAAGTGGAATTGTTATGATAACATGTATGAAGCAGCTAGCACCATTTGCTTGGCACATTGTATGGGCTAAAAACATTATTTAGTTTCATTTCTTTAAGTATTTGATGGCTTTGTTTATTTCTAGTGAGCAAATCCACTGTTGTAATCAGTACACGTAGTTCTTGTTTTTAGGTCATTGCCTCCTGGGTATAAATATATCTGGAAATATGATGAAGAGACTTCCAGGAAAATTTCTGTCCACCATGTAATGGTAGAAATTGCATGAGCATCTGATTGGCCACAAAAGAATGTTGCACCTAGAATAGTTCTAATTTACTGAAAATAATTCAGAATTTGAATAAGTTGGAATAGGATGGGAATCTGTTTTCTTTTTCAAGTTTTGGCTTCTGTTACTCTGGAGGGAAATCCTATAAATATAGCTTCTGATGAAATTTCAGCACCTAAGGGTACAGTAAGTACTTAGACCATGAAAAAACAAGCTTCTCCAACTCCCTTGACACTTCTTGCTTTGTTCTTTGCACTCTTAGATGAACTCACCCTTTAAGCAGAGAACAATGGTCAAGTGATCATACTGGTCTTTTTTTTTTTTGACTTCTCAGTGTCTTCACTATTAGTACACTGATTTTACTGGGTGGATTGATCAGATGAGGGCATAGAGTTTCATTATTGCAATCTGATCCTCACTTAGGTTAGGAGTGTGACTTTTAGTAATTTCTCATTCTCTCAATGGCTTTGCTCTTTGGAATTATGTCACTATTTGGAGCATTCTGTGAAGAATAAATGTGGTATCTGACCCATTCATATACATATTATAGATTGACACAACACACTTATAAAATATTGGAGCTAGCTGGAAAGGTGAACTGTTTTGCACAAAGTTACAAAGTGTTTTCATCGATGAGTTAAAACTAAACCAGTTTTCTCAATTTGGTTCCATTTTTTTTTTTTTAGATATTTTATACCTGAAAATTACTGTTATTGGAAAAATTCTTCCTGTTCCCCATTACTGCCTGCAGCCTATAGTAGTAGGTAGTAGGTAGTCATTGCAATAGTATTTGGCAAGCAGGAGACTTGCCTGCCTCATGAAACTTGGGAAACTTTTTTATATCATAATATGTTTTGGCACCTTTGGAGCAGACTGTGTGTATCTCAAGCATAGATCAAAAAGTTATATTTGACTAAGGCTAAAAAAATTTCTTCTCCCATTGAAGATTCTATAATATGTTAGCCATGGAGGTATTATAGAAAGTCGCTATTCTGTCAGTAAGACTTTTGAATTCTAAATTCAGAACTGTTTTTAACATGAAAGATATTTCTTAGATTTAGTTCCATGTCAGGTTTAACAGACCAAATGAATGTCAGAATTACATGATATGCATGTCATCTAAAGAAATTATTGCTAATTTATTTATTTATTCAATGTGCTTCATAATTACCTGACCGTGCTGGTACCCTGGTCTTGGACTTCCAAGACCCAGATCTGAGAGAAAATGGATTGCTGCTGTTTAGGCCACCCAGCTTGTGACATTTTTGTTATCGTAGCCTGGGCCAGCCAGTACGTGAACTGAAAGTCCAGCAGTGGGGCTATGGGAATGACTGAGAAAAGTCAGGAGGTCAGCAGAAACCTAAGCGGCTATCACTGCAGTTTAGATAAGTGGCAGTTAGAACTAATCTGGCTGGACTACATATGAGCAGATAGTCTTCTTCCCCTCAATCTATTCGTGAGGAAACTGAGAACCTAGTCACATGATAGAAAGTAGCCTACTTCAAAGTCCTAAGCTTGTCATTGCCTTTATTTTTTTAAATTTTTTAAATTAAATCATAACTGTGTACGTTATGGGGTACAATGTGCGGATTTGATATACAGTGTGGAATGCTTACATCAAATTGATTAACATAACCATCACCTCACTTACTTAATTGTTGTGGTAAGACATTTATACTCTACTGTTAATAGTTTTGAAATGTACCATTACATTATGCACAATAGGTGAGGTTCCACCAAATACCCTCCCTCCCTTCACCCGCTTCTCTCCTTTCTGGACGATAGTTGTATTTTATCATTCATATAAATATGTAGGTGATTAGATATTGGTTTCATAATAGTATTGAGTACATTGGATACTTTTTCCCTCATTCTTGAGATACTTTACTAAAAAGGATATGCTTCAGTTCCATTGTCACTGTCTTTTTTTTTTTTTGTTAGTATTTTATTTTATTTTATAATTTTTTTTAAATTATAAAACATAGATAAACAACACATTAATGCATTTATGGGGTACAATGTGCTGATTTCATATAGAATTAGCAGCATTTACATCACACTGGCTAATATATACCTCATCTCATTTACTTAATTATTGTGTTAAGACATTTATACTCTACACTTAACAGATCGGACATGTACCCTTGCATTATGCACCATGGGTGTGATCCCACAATTTACCCTCCCTCGATCTGACCTCCCCTCTCCCTTCTGTTCCCCTCCTCCCTCCTTCATCCTGAGCCATAGTTGTGATCTATTCTTCATAAGAAAGTGTGAGTGATTGTAAATCAGTTTCATAATAGTACTGAGTACATTGGATATTTTTTCTTCTATTCTTGAGATACTTTACTAAGTGGGATATGTTCCAGCTCCATCCATGTGAACGTAAAAGAGGTAAAGTCTCCATCTTTTTTAAGGCTGCATAATATTCCATGGCATACATATACCACAATTTATTAATCCATTCATGGGTCGATGGGCACTAGGGCTTCTTCCATGACTTGGCTATTATGAATTGAGCTGCAATGAACAATCTGGTGCAAAAATCTTTGTTATAATGTGATTTTTGGTCTTTTGGATATACACCTGGTAGAGGAATTACAGGATCAAACAGCAGGTCTACTTGTAGATTCCTGAGTATTTACACACTGTGGTTATCAGAGGGAAAGGATTGTACTTCCGCTGACTGCAGTAGCTACTTCCACCATTTCTGCTTGTTTCTGTTCTCACATTCTATCCTATCTCATTATATTTGTTAAAGTATGAATATCAAAAAAATATTCTCAATAATTTCCTCCTATTATGTTTCATTATTAGTCTTTCTTTACTTTATTAGAAATATGTGAAATGTTTCTTTAAACTAATGAAAATAGTCAACACTTTGATACAGTCTGAAACTCCAAGTAACAAATAGTTCTGAAAGATCAATGTATCCAATACAGGAGGGAAACTAAACAGAACATTCGATTGTGCTTCTTTCTAATGTGTGGTTGAGTTTGGCACAAATAGGGTTTGTGCTGAGATTCCTTCAAACACTTTTCACTTGCTAAGCTGATTCAGTTTGTTGAACAGAACATCCCTTGAACAACATGATCTGATACTTACCTATAAGGGTAAATACAGAGGTGGGAATTTTCTAATCCTAGATTATTTGTGCTAATGGAAACCTGAATGTTCAAAATAGTTCGCTTGTCATATAGATCTATTTTACTTTTTAAATTGAGGCGCATTCTTTGCTGCATTTTGAGTATTTCTTTAATTTCTCCAAATAATGTTTTAAAACCACTCAGCTTCCCATTCTACAGTGAAAGTGCTGGAAAGTGAGTGCACAGAAGTATCAACATGGGTCTTGCTAAAAGTTAAATAAATTATGCATAGTTTATATTCTTGATTGAATTTAAAGTTCCATAGCCAAACATGTTTAATACTATGTATGTTTTCTAACTCAGGGACCAGCAATCTATGGCCCATGGGCTAAATCCAGTTCACTATTTTTTTTAAAATATAGTTTTAGAGGGACGTAACTGTACCCATTCATTTAGATCTTACCAATGGCTGCATTTGCACTCCCTTGGCAGAGTTGGGGAGTTATAATAAAGACTGCTTGGCCTACAAAGCTCTGATCCTTTACAAAAAAGGTTTGTGGAACTTTGTACTAGAATCATTTGAGAAATACCAAGAGAATTTGAAGGCCATGTAAAAAGTACGGATCCCTATCATTGTTATTGAGGGTGTTTGCATGGTTTAGTACTCCCTGGAAGAATCCTGTTGGGTGGTTGTCATTAGTCTCATTTTAAGACAAGCAGACTGAGGCATAGGGTAGGACTCTGCCCAGAGTTATCTAAACAGTGTGTGGCAAGGGCAAAATTCAGGCCAGGTTTCTCTGGTTTCAAACCTGAGAGCCATACACTATGGTGTGAGGCAGCTGCCTATGGTTATGAATGGACCCTTCCCGCAGGGTTCTATATAAGAGACATGGACGTGCCAGAAGGCATCAGTAGTGTCCCAGGAGGATAAAACCCTCCTGTCCATCTGTGCAATGCATGAGCATGAGATGCTGGTTCGTGTGTTGCTTTCATTAAGTGTTAAGTGTAGATTGTACCATATACATGTATTATATTTCAATATTTCAACCTATTCTCGGATTAGATTCTGGGGCTGCCTTAACAAAGTACCAAAGTAACTATACCACATACTGGGTGGCTCAAACAAATTCATTTATTCTATCACAGTTCTGGAGGCTGCAAGCCTGAAATCAGTGTGTTGGCATTCCTTCTGAGGGCTGGGAGGGAGAACCTGCTCCGTGCCTCTGTTCTTGCTTCTGTGCTTCGCTGCAATCTTTGCTCATTTCTTGGCTGGTGGCGACATAACTCAAACCTTTATACTGCATTTTTCTTGTCCTTGTCTCCGCTTTCAAAATTCTTCTTTGTATAAGGACACAGTCACATTGGATGAAGGCCCAACCTATGGACCTCATTTTAACTTGATCATCTGCAAAATCTCTATTTCCAAATAAAGTGATGTTTATAGGCACTGGGATTAGGACATTTCCATCTCTTGGGAGGACACAATTCAGCCCTTACTTTTATATATAATTTATAAATCATACTCAGCAACTACATTTCAGTAATGTTTTGCAGTCATTTGTTCCTGTGGGTCCCTTCAGGTGTTTGCTTTGAGCACCCCTTTACCCCCTTGTCTGCTATTGAGGCTCTGCTCATTTGTTGTCATGATGTGAAAAACTGCCCTGGGATCAATTCCTGTGGAGGTACTGTTCCACAGGCATGATGCCTGCCCCTTTCTTTAATCTAGCTTGGCTCCTCCCTGGCCCCCTCTACACGTATTTGTTTTGGAGCTTTGGGGTGGCCTGGCTCCCTTCCCAAGTCCTTTGGTGACACAGGCTCATCCCATTATCTATCTTGGGTCAGCAGCACATCACGAGGCCCCTTGTGTCTCTTGCCTCCTTCTACCCAAGAGATTCAGGAAGGTGAGTTGGCCCCCGTCTCCCAGAGAGCCCAGTGCCACCTGGTCCCCCATTCTGCCTATGCCTGCTACGTCAGCACCAGGGGTGGGAAGGGGTGAAGGGCATCTCACACCTGACTCTGCTGACCTGCTATGTCAGCACCAGGGGTGGGAAGGGGTGAAGGGCATCTCACACCTGACTCTGCTGACCTGCTATGTCAGCACCAGGGGTGGGAAGGGGTGAAGGGCATCTCACACCTGACTCTGCTGACCTGCTACGTCAGCACCAGGGGTGGGAAGGGGTGAAGGGCATCTCACACCTGACTCTGCTGATGGTCTAGTCTGGTGTGATCCAGTCAGTGTCACTGGGATTCCAGCTGGTTCTCCTGGAATGGTGCCCAGGACCTATGTTCCCTACATGAGGTCCTGGAAGGCCATTTGCCCTTAGCCTTTGGAATGCTGAAGTTAAACCCATCTGGACGGGTCTTATGTAACAGAAAGAAGGTGGACTTTGTGGTCAGAGGACTGACTTCAAATCCTTGCTTTGCAAATGCATTTTCTGACTTGTGCTTATTCATCTGCAGATTGGATTTTGCAGGTTTAGTAACAGCCAGACTGAGACTATTACCTGTAAAGCACTGGCACCATTTTGCGTCGAAGCATGACATTCACCCCATGCAGAAACGGCTGCTGCCAGGGACCATAACTGCAGTAACATAATGTCTAGGGGTCAACTCAGGCCCCATAACTTGCTTCTGGCAACCTGCTCAGATATGCTGTTTTTTTTTTTCCCATTTAATGTAGCTAATTTTAGATAACACACTCTGATACTGAGCTAAACCACACTTCTCCGTACCTCACTGCTACTGGGCTCAGAGACACAAATAAGAAACCTGATTCATTTTTCCTTATGGTAATACGTCTGCTTTAAATTTTCTTCTCTGGGTTAATTATCTTCAGCTTTTAGACTGCTATGGTCATGCTAAGCTTGCAAATATTTTCATTATGCTAATCCCAATGTCCCCGTCATTCTGTGGTGTCCCTCTCATTCAAGCTATTCCCAAATCGGTGATGTGTGACAGCAATACTGGAGTATAGGCTCTGGAAAACACACACCCATGAGGGCCACGTGGTAATGCTGGGGCGCACTGATACCCAGTCCTTATCCCCCCTCTTCCTTAGCTGCACTGAGAGCACAGGCAGACCCCAATTCCCCATCCCCACAGAAGGCTGTGAGTCATACTCTCAGGGGTGGGTGTGGTGGCTTCTGTGTGATTCACCCTCAGGAATGAAATGAATGAATCATGGGGCAGACATGTACATATGAGTAAATTCACCAAGTGTAGCCCCACCGAGGTCCAGGGAGGTGTGCACTTCACACTCCCACCAGAGGAGCACAGGAGCCCTGTATGCGCACGTTCTCTCCAATACGTGCCATCAAGTGGTATCTCATCTCCATTTAAATTTGCACTTTTGTGATTGCTAATGAATCAGAGTTCTCTTCACATACAAGATAAGTTCTCACACTTGCCACCATGTGCTTATGTTTTCAGCACTGTATAAACAACTCAGCAAGGTTTCATAACCTACGTATGTCAGTCTCTCACAGCTGTGTTCCTATTGACATGTGGCAGTGTCTTGATAAGTGGTGGTCACCATCGTTGTGTGTTTTGTGTGCCATTGCAAGAATGTTGGAGCTTGAATAAGAGCAATGAACAAACATTAAATTTCTTATTGAACTTGACAAGAGTGGAAGTGAAATCAGGGATATGTTAATCTGAGTTTATGGGGATAATGCTGTGAAGAAAATGGTAGTGTACAAATGGAATAAATGTTATTCTGAAGGGAGAGAAAGTGTCTTTGATGGTCAAGGTGGCCAGTAATGAGCAGAATTGATGAAAATGTTGCAAAAATTCAAATTGTACATAAAAATTGTTTTGTTGACTGAGAAGCATAGCAGACCAAGTAAACATTGAAATAGAGAAACAGTTAGGAAAATCTTAACTGAAAAGCTTGGCATGAGAAAGGTGGCTAAAAAATGGTCCTGAAGGAACTCACCAATGAACAAAAGCTAAGGATAGTCGAATTTGCCAGGATCTTTTGGAGAGGCAAGATGATGTTTTGGGCCATGTTATCTCTGGTGATGAAACATGAGCGTACCAATGTGATCCTGAAACAATGTGCCAAAGCGGACAATGGAAGCCAGCCAATTCTCCACAACCACAAAATTTCCGTCAATCCAAATTAAGAGCCAAAACAATGTTACTAACTTTTTTTTGATGTCAGAGAGATTGTTCATTATGAATTTGCATTAACTAGATAAACAGTTAACCTAGTTGACTCTTTGGAAATGCTAAAAAGGCTACTTGAAAGAGTTAGATGAAAATGACCCCAATTTTTCACCAACAACTCATGGCTCTTACATCATGACAATGCACCAGCTTACATGACATGGTCTGTGAGGGAATTTTTAGCCAGCAAACAAATAATTGTTTTGGAACACCCTCCTTACTCACCTTATCTGGCCCTCAATGATTTTTTTCCTTACCCAGAGAGAAAGGAAATATTGAAAGAAAGACATTTTGTTAACATTCAGAATATCAAGGGTAATATGGTGACAGCTCTGATAGCCATTCCAGAAAAAGAGTTCCAAATTAACTTTGAAGGGCTGACTAAGCACTGTCATTGGTGCAAAGCTTCCCAAGGGGAGTACTCCAAAGTACTCCAATATTCCACAATGAGGTATGTAGCACTTTTCCTAGGATGAGTTCATGTACTTAGTTGTCAGACCTCATACTTACCCATCATTCAAGCTATTCCTTCCCTCAATAACCATTTTAATTTTTTGCTCACTTTTCTACTGTATTCTTTCTTTTTTTTTTTTTTTCTGGATTTTTAAGATCACCTGTGTATTTTAGGTATTGGAAAAATTGCTTGCAAGTTTCTTTGCGAAGAGCTCCCTTCAGTCTTTGTTACAAGCAGATTTTGAAAGGCAAAAGGGGGGGACAAGGAGTGGGCTGATGCAAAGCTGAGGAATTCTCACTGGTTTATAGAAATGATGTGCATTAATGATTGCATGAGTGTGGGGATTAGGTGTCTAGCATGTCACATGGTTAGGTCACTGATAGCTACTTGTGGCAATAGCAAGCAGTGTTAAGAGAGTCTTACATAGCTCAAGGTCAGTGGGGAAGTGGGACTCAATCACGGTCTCATTTTCATGCCTCTCTGAGCCTGATAATTTAAAGG
Organism: Nycticebus coucang; assembly: GCF_027406575.1. NCBI lineage: Eukaryota > Metazoa > Chordata > Mammalia > Primates > Lorisidae > Nycticebus > Nycticebus coucang. The sequence continues at coordinate 8,677,140 of NC_069790.1, forward strand.
AGCTCCCATTCCTCAGATAAGAAGTATTCATAGTTTTTCTCCCTCGTATACTATGCACATACAGAACCTAGATATTGTTTGATGTAGACATTAAAAATATCATCTTCCAGGCGATAATATGTTTTTTCACTTTGCTTTTGAACAGACATTTTAAATTTTGATGTAGTGAAATTCATTAGTAGCTGTCCAGTGTATTGTTAGGTGAATTCTGATCTTCTCTATAGCTTTGGTTGGTATTTTGGTATATTAAAAAAAAAAACATATTTTCTGTGTTAAAATCAGTGTGGAAAAGTGCTATCAATTTTGTATATTGACCTTATTTTTCAGAAGACTTCCTGAACTCTCTTGCCTTTTTCAATAGTCTGTGGAGCCTCTTGTGTTTTTCATTTATTTATTTATTTTTTAATTAAATCATAGCTGTGTACATTAATGCAATTATGGGGCACCACATACTGGTTTTATATACAATCGGACATATTTTCATCACACTGGTTAACACAGCCTTCCTGACATTTTCTTAGTCGTTGTGTTAAGACGCTTGTGTTTTTGATGTACATGAAAACACAAAACATTATTACCTTTGGCTAACAGTCACTTTTGACTAACAGAACAGTTTTGAGTTTTTCTCTAAATACTACAGTTTTGACTTTTTCTTTTTAACTTTTTGTTTTCAAAAGGAAGCTGTTTTTTCTTCACTCTCTGTTTTCTCTTATTCCTATCAGCTGGAAAGTGAAAGATAAAGGGACCTAGAGGCGCAAGCCACACACGTAGGATTTCAGAGCTGCCCCATCAAACCTCTTCAGTCCCAGTCATTCACTGGCCCTGGGTGGCTTCATCTAAGGGGCAGAGACAATGTTGGCTGGGATACAGCTTGTTGGATAAGTTACTCACTCAGGGACCAGAGTCTGCTGGTGTTCATAGCCTTTCACGCTAGGATTTCTGGGGCATTTGCATATTAATACCTTTATCCTCTCTAAGCACAAGTGCTCACATACAGTACTTTGGCATGATCAGCTGTGGAAAATTGAATTTCAGGATTTATTAACTTAAGAAACTACTTAATTAGCGTGCTCAGGGACATGTGAAAGGGAACATTAGCTAAACCAGAGAAATAGGATCTTTGGAAGTGATGGCTCTTCCACATATAGATATTTCTAGGTATCTCACAATGGAAAAAAAAAATTCCAAACGATGAGACCACTTCTTGAGTAATTTACGTGAGTTTCAAAGCTTCAGTTTTCTCACCTCTGAAATAGAGATAATAATAATCATCACAGGGATGCATTAATGAGTAAAATTAAAGACATCTAACATAGTCAGGTTTTGCTTCATTGTATGGTGCCTTTACTGACACATATCTTAAGCCCTTTATAAATATGAATGAACTCATTGAGCCCTGTGTACCTTTTAAGGCATCTGAGCTGGTGACAAGAGATTGCTGTAACTGTGCTGAATGTGCAGAGCCAGGTCTGTCTAACGAGCTAGGAGCAGTGGCTCCATGATTTTTAACTCCCCCAGTTACAATAAACGATAATTAAATGTGAGACCATGACTACATTGCCCTCTTTCTGTGTCTGAGCTTCTCCATAGTAACAGCTTCCTCATGGAACCAGTGGGCAACAGTGGGAGTGTTAAGGTTCAGGAGTGAGAAGGACCTGAATCTTTAATCAGTGTGCAAAGTCCTTAAACTTTCTGAGCCTGAGTGTCCTTTATGCTTGGAATAGAGAACATGCCACCTACTTTATAAGTTGTTTTGAAGATTATTCATACCTTCTATCCTGTTAAGCCCCAAAGTCAGATAATACTGATAACCATTCTAGAATACATGTTCATATTAATACAAACTATAAAAATGGGTGAATGCAAGCAAGAGATAGTGTTTGGGGGCAGCAACAGTTAGGTAAAGTAGATCAGCATGATTTAAATAAATGTTCATGAGAGAGTCATGGTCTCATCTCTCTTGGGCCTGCCCTCCATGTCTCCAGTGTGCTTTCTTAAAAGGATAACTCTTCTCATATTTTCTCCCTCAGACTCATTTTTTCCTACTGCTCAGAGACAGTGTCCAACTTTGTCACCATGACATGCCACAACCCGGAAGCCGCTGCCTTTTCTAACATCTTTTCCTGCCTTTTCTCACTTGGACCTACACTCCAAATTTATTGCAAGTTACTGAAAGCCTTAGTTTTTAAAGTTATTTTAAGATTTGTATATAGTAAAATCCACTCTTTCTGTGTACATTTCTGTGGATATTGATGAACGATGAACCTTGAGAATCCATCGCCACACTCAAATCACAGTGCAGTTCCCTTACCCCAAAATGCTACCTTTAGAAATCCGTTTGCCGTCAACGCTCCCAACCACAACTCTCAGCCGCCACAAGTCAGTTCTTCCTTCTCATTGTATCGCCTTTTCCCAAATGTCATCTAAACAGAGCTTTTGGCTCTGGGTTCTTCCACTTAGTAGAATGGTTTTGTGATTTGTTCATGTTTCTGTCTTCCTTTCCCTTGTTGACTGCTTTCCCACCGTACAGATGGGCCATATTCTGTGATTAGTTATCCATTCCCTAGCCATTAACATTTGTGTTGATTCCAATATTCGATGATTATGAATAATGCCACTATAAACATTCATATGCATTCTTCTCTGTGACTATATGGGGTTTTAAAGAGTAGGTATTTGGATTTTTGAAGACATTTGGGTGAATGCCTAAAAGTACAATTGCTGGCACGTATGTTAAGACTATATTTTGCTTTGTAATAAATTGTGAAACTGTTTCCACAGTGGCCACGCCTTTTCCCATTACTCCAGTCATGAACGAGAGCTCCTTGTTCCGCATCCGCACCAGCATTTGGTGCTGTCAATCTTCTTTTATTTTTATTCTAATAGATGTGTGATAGGATGTTATTACAGGCTTATAGGTTTTTTTTTCATTTCTCTAATGTTTACTGTCTTTTCATGTGGTCATTTGCCATCTGTATTTTTTCTTTGGTGAAACATCTGTTTAAATCTTTTTCCCTTTTTAAAAAAGTTGGGCTATTTGTTTTCTTACTATGGAGCTTTGAGTTTTTAAATATATATTCTACATATGAATTCTTTGTCAGATACATGACTTGTAAATATTGTTTTCACAACCTGTGCCTTATTATTTTTATTTTTTAAAGTGTTTTTTGAAGCATAAAAGTTTAAATTTTAGTGAAATAAAATTTATTGATGCGTGTGTGTGTGAGAGAGAAGTCTTGCTTTTGGTGACACATCTGAGAACTCTTGGCCTAATCTAACTTCAAAAAACACTTTACATTTTTCTATTTAGAATTAATGATCCTTCGTAAGTTTAAGAGTTAAGGAAGAGGGAGGTGGGACTGGGGGAGACATCCTGGAGCTGCAAAGCCTTGGGATGGTTCAGAGCAGGACAGGAAAGTCTAAGGGGACAGTCTCCTGGTCCTCTTCAGAGTCACCCACTCTGGTAGCCCGGGGTGGTGAGAGAGGGCAGTGAACCAGCCCTTCAGATAATTCTGTGACCCAGCCATTGTGCAAAAGGACAGGATAAATGCACAAAATGCACAAGAAGTGGGAATTCTTTTCTTTTATTATTTTTTTTTGTGTGTTTTTAAGCAGAGTCTCACTCTGTAGCCCAGGCTAGAGTGCAGTGGCATCAGCCTAATTCACAGCACCCTCACACTCCTGGGCTCAAACAATCCTTCTGCTCCAGCCTCTAAATAGCTGGGACTACAGGGAGCACCACCACATCCAGCTCATTTTTCTATTTTTTGGTAGAAGTAGGGTCTTGTGTTGCTCAAGCTGGTCTTGAACTTCTAGGTTCAAGTGATCCTGCCTCGGTCTCCCAAAGTGCTAGAATTACAGGTGTGAGCCATTATGCTTGGCCAAGAAATATTTTTTTGTTTGTTCATTTTTTGAGACAGAGTCTCACTATGTTGCCCTCAGTAGAGTGCCGTGGCGTCACAGCTCAACAGCAACCTCAAACTCTTGGGCTTAAGTGATTCTCTTACCTCAGCCTCCCAAGTAGCTGGGACTACAGATGCCCACCACAATGCCCAGTTATTTTTTGTTGTAGTTGTCATTGTTGTTTAGCAGACCCGGGCTGGGTTTGAAATTGCTAGCCCCGGTGTATGTGGCCAGCACCCTAAACACCGAGCTATAGACGCCAAGCCCAAGAAGTATTTTTAAAAGCAATTCTTTGAAAAAGTTATTATTGTTCTTATTATAAAGCTACTACATGCAAATAAAGAAAAAAGCCCTCAGAAAATACAGGTAAGTACAGAGATTAGGTTATAGCCTTCATATGAGAGCAAGGGAGGAGAAGGGAGGGGGAGGTAGGGTGGAGGGAGGGTGATTGGTGGGTCCACACCTAGGGTGCATCTTGGAAGGGTGCAGGTGAAGTTTACTAAGTGTAGAGTATAAGGGTTTGAACACAGTAATTAAGAAAATGCCATGAAGACTATGTTAACCAGTTCGGTGAAAATATTTCAGACTGTATATGGAACCAGCACATTGAACCTCATGATTGCATTATTGTACACAGCTATGATTTAATAAAAAAAAGTTAGAAAATATAGGTAAGTAAAGATCTCCCATACATACACTAACAGAGATTATTTATTAATCATATTTGTGGTACTATGTACATACATATGTACATGAATATATCTGAAACTTACTAAACGTAGAATATAAAATGTCTTAACACAATAACTAAGAAAATGCCAGGAAGGCTATGTTAACCAGTGATGAAAATATTTCAAATTGTATATAAAACCAGCACATGGTACCCCATGATTACATTAATGTACACAGCTATGACTTAATAAAAAAACAAAAAAACAAAAAAAAATATATGTTTTCTTATGTATAGTTTTTCTTCCTGGATTTTTTAAAATTTTAACTTATGCACACATTTATCATTTTCACCCTTTCAGCATACAGCTCAGGACACGGAGGACATTCACATTGCTGTGTAGCGGTCATCTCCACCCAGCTCTGGGACTCCAGGATGTGGTCCCCCTAACTCACTCCCCACTCTTCCTCCTTCGGCCCCTGCTAACCACTGTTCCACTTCACCTCCAAGAACTTGACTCCTCTTAAGGACCTCACAGAAGAAGACTCACACCGTATTTGTCCTTTTGCGACTGGGCTTGTTTCACACTCAGCATCGTGTCCTCTAAGTTCTTCTATTTCAGAGCCTGAGTCGGAATTTCCTTCCTTTTTAGGGCTGACTAGTATTCCACATGCCTTATATATTTCAAACAAACACAGGACCATTCGTTGTGTATTATAAAACTTAGAACTTGCTTCCATTGTTATGTTTTGTTAATTTGTTTGTTAACTTTACTTGTTATACTTTACATTACTTATTATAACTTCATTAACTTGTGTTTAAGTTGGCAGGGCCAACCTGTACCTCACAATGAGGGAAACCTAATGAAAAAATAAGGAGAAAATGAGAAATTAAGGGATAAAAAGACACGTTGAGCTTTTGTTTACCAAATTCCCCTGCCAGCTCTGTTATGACATAAGCTAGCAGATGCCGTGGCCCTGGGAAGCCATCGCTGGCCACTTTGGCTCTCAAGTGACCCGGTTCCAGATGCTAACAGCTGGCCTCTGGGGCCTTGTTTTATCTTCTCCGGGGGTCCAGTGGTGATGAGTCACCGAGCCCTCAGGACAATGACAAGACCCTCCTCAGTAATCTCCTGGGAGACAGAGGCTCTCCCAGAGCCTAGTGTCTCTGCCAGGAATGTGCATCTCTGTCATTGGGGGTTGCTAGTCCTGGAAGTGAGGGACACTTGTGGTTGGGTTATTTATGGCCCTGAGTGTAGAGCAGCAGCTGTCTATTCTTGGGGAGACATACCCCAAGCTATTGGAGGCTGAAGCTCTGCAGCCATGTTGACTTCCTGCCTTTTTTTTTGTCCTGGGGTCACAGCAGCTTGGGTCTGTGGGGAGAGGCTTCTCAAGATGAGGGTACAGCTTATCTATTTCCAGTTTTCTCCATCTCAGCCCAGTGGAGAATCCTACTGCCAAAGAAAGAGGCAGCTGATAGATTGGATTGGCCTGGGGCCAGGATGATTCTGAAAAGAGTGTGGTGTCAGTAAAAATCTGTTTCCTGGGAATGGGAAGGCTGTGAAGAGAAACAGAGTGCTGTGTTCACAGAAACTCCGCGGGACGTGGAGCTCATGCACCAGTGTGTAGCCCAGTGTGTGCAAGTGGGGCATTTCTTTTTCCTCTGCAGAAGGCAAGGCATGGGCTGAGGTACCACAGTAGCATCTTGGCAAGAGGAGAGCCTAATCTCCGTCCCAAGGAGATGCCCTAGGGAAGTGGGGGCTGCCCTACCCAGTATTACAAAGACATGGGGGCACCCAGGTTATGGCTTGTCCCAGCCTTCATGGAAGAGAGTGTAGCTTTTACTTCAATTCATATACATTGGAGGATGTTCTTCTTATGTCATTCAGGAACAACTAAAAGTGATGAAATTTTGCTCATGAAAGATAAATTAATAAAAGTTGACCAGGTTGGAAAAGAAGAAGAAAAACTCTCTATTTTCAGATGACATAATCTTGTGTGTGGGCTATCTAAATATACACACAGAAAAGCTATTAAAGCTATGAAATGAATTCAGTGAGGGTAAAAGATACCAGATCAACACTCAAAAGTAAATTATATTTCTATATATTAACAATAAGCAGTCCAAAATTGGATCATTCTGAACAATACAAAAGTAATTTACATTTCTTTATATTAACAATGAGCAATCCAAAATTGAAATCAAGAAAATCATTCCATTTCCATTAAAAAGTTCCATTTTATTTTTTCCCATTTACTAAGTTATATACACATAGAACATGAATACATTTATGCATTTGTGGGGTACAAAGTGTTGATTTTTTATACGATTTGGAGTGCTTACATCAAACTAATCAACATAGCTTTCACCTCATTTACTTAATTATTGTGTTAAGACATTTATGTTCTATTCTTGATAGATTTGACTTGTACCCTTGCAATATGCTTCATAGGTGTTGTCCCTCCATTTACCCTCCTGTAGAAGGATGGACACCATGCTTGCAAAGGACAGTTACTGATTCTTATCACATTAAAAGAAAATGCTGAGAACGGGACAGTTTCCTGGCATGCCTAGAGACGTTTTCTGACTTGGGGGCAGTCCCCAAGTAACTCAGTGGTCCAGAATGAGATAAGATCGGTCACTCACTAGTAAGCATGTGCTAAACGTTGATGCTTAGTACTTCTTCATAAGGTTGTGGGGAAAGAAAACATGAGGAACGAGCACATGGCAATCTTTATGCCTGCAGCCCTCATATGTCATTACCCTAACTCTCCACACCCCTTGTGTTTGTCATTGCCTTAACTCTCCACACCTGTTGTGTATAACCTTAATAAATAGCCATTGTGGAGGGGGCCCGGGGCTACCCTGCACTTAAGGTTAGCCACCTCTCGCAAGCTTGTACGTCTTATCTGTGTCATGCCTGGTTCCTTTTTGCAGCGACTGAGACCAGGGCCTTAGGGGTCACAACACCCTCCCTCTATCAAACCTCCCCCATTCTTTCCCATACGCCTCCACTTCACTCCTTCATCCTGGGCTATAGTTGTGACCTATCTTTCATAAGAAAGTGTGAGTAATTATAAAGTAGTTTCATAAAAGTACTGAGTACGTTGGATACTTTTTCTTCCATTCTTGAGATGCTTTACTAAGAAGAATATGTTTCAGCTCTATCCATGTAAACATGAAAGTGGTAAAATCTCCATCATATTTTAAGGCTGCATAGTATTCCACAATATATTAAACCATTCATGGGTCAATGGGCACTTGGGCTTCTTCCATGACTTGGCAATTATGAATTGAGTTGCAATGAACAATCTGGTGCAAATATCTTTGTTGCAAAGTGATTTTTGGTCTTTTGGATATACACCTAGTAGAGGAATTGCAGGATGAAATGGCAGGTCTACTTTTAGATCCCTGAGTGTTCTCCAAACTTCTTTCCAAAAGGAACGTATTAGCTTGCATTCCCACCAGCAGTGTAGAAGTGTTCCCTTTTCTCCACATCCACACCAACATCTGTAGTTTGGGGATTTTGTTATGTGGGCTACTGTTACTGGAGTTAGATGATATCTCAAAGTGGTTTTGATTTGCATTTCTCTGATGATTAAAGATGATGAGCATTTTTTTCATGTGTCTGTAGACCATGTGTCTGTCTTCTTCAGAAAAGCTTCTGTTCAAGTCTCTTGCCCATAGTGAAATGGGATCACTTGTTCTTTTCTTATTAATAAGTTTGAGTTCTCTGTGGATTCTGGTTATCAGACCTTTGTCAGAAACACAACCTGCAAATGTCCTCTCCCATTCTGAGGGCTGTCTACTTACTTTACTTACTGTATTCTTGGCAGTGAAGAAGCTTTTTAATTTGATCAGATCACAGTAATGTATTTTCATTACTTCAATTGCCTAGGGAGTCCTCCTCATAAAGTATTCTCCCAGGCCAATTTCTTCTAGTGTTTCCCTGCACTCTCTGCAAGAATCTTTACAGTTTCATGTCTTAAGTTTAAGTCTTTTATCCAATGAGAGTCAACTTTTGTTAGAGATGAAAGGTGTGGGTCCAGTTTCAGTCTTCTACAAGTCGCCAGCCAGTTCACCTGGCACCATTTGTTAAATAGGGAATCATTTCCCCAATTTCTGTTTTTCATAGGCTTATCAAAGAGCAAGTCGTGATAAGTGTCTGGGTTCATCTCTTGGTTCTCTGTTCTGTTCCAGACATCTACTTCTCTATTTTTGTGCCAGTACCATGCTGTTTTGATCACTATAGATTTATAGTATAGTCTGAAGTCTGATAGCGGGATTCCTCCTGATTTGTTTTTATTTCTGAGTAATGTCTTGGCTATTCAAGGTTTTTTCTGTTTCCATATAAAAGGAAGTACTAAGTTTTCCAGATCTTTAAAGTATGACAGAGGGGCTTTTAACAAGGAGCACATTAAATCCATAGATTGCTTTGGGTAGTATGGACATTTTAACAATGTTGATTCTCCACCCCCATGAGCATGGCATGTTTTTCTATTCGTTAACATCTTCAGCTATTTCTTTTCTCAGAGTTTCATAGTTCTCTTTATAAAGATCTTTCATGTCCTTTGTTAGGTACACTCCCAGATATTTCATTGTCTTTGGCACTACTATAAAAGGAATAGAGTCCTTGACTGTTTTTTCAGCTTGACTATTGTTAGTATTTATAAATGCTTCTGATTTGTGAGTATTGATTTTGTATCCTGAGATGCTGCTGTATTCCTTGATCACTTCTAAGAGTTTTATTGCTGAGTCCCTGGGGTTTTCCAGGTATACAATTATATCATCTGCAAAGAGTGAAAGTTTGATCTGCTCTAACCCTATATAGATACCCTTGATCGCCTTCTCTTGCCTGATTGCAATAGCGAAGACATCCATTACAATGTTAAAAAGCAGTGGAGACAGTGGGCAACCTTGCCTGGTTCCTGATCTGAGTGGAAAAGTTTTCAGTTTTACTCCATGTGGGTTTGCTATAGGTGGCTTCTGTCAGTTTAAGAAATGTTCCTTCTATACCTATTTTCTTAAGTGTTCTGATCATGAAAAGATGCTGGATCTTATCAAAAGCTTTTTCTGCATCAATTGAGAGAATCATATGGTCTTTGTTTTTTATTTTGTTTATGTGATGTATTATATTTATAGATTAATGTATATTGAACCAGCCTTGAGGCTCTTGGATAAAACTCACTGGGTAATGGTGTATAATTTGTTTGATGTGTTGCTGGATTCTGTTTGCGAGGATCTTATTGAATATTTTTTCATCAATATTCATTAGAGATATTGGTCTATAATTTTTTTTTCTTGTTGGGTATTTTCCTGCTTTGGAGATCAGGGCGACGTTTGCTTCATAGAATGTGTTGGGAAGTATTCCTTCTTTTTCTATGTTTTGGAAAATCTTAAGTATTGGAATTTAGAAAACAAAATCATAAAAGGAAATGATGTATATGTGGTGTTTAAATTTAACAATAAGTGCAAGATTTATTCACTGAAATACGTGGTATTTAAATTTAACAAAAAGTACAGGATTTATGCACTGAAGACTTTTAGTGATTTATCACTGGAAGACATTATAGAAGATCTAACAGATGGAAAGATATTATGTGTTCATGGGTTAAGCAAGGGTTTAAATTGTTAAGATGGCAAAACTCCCCAAATTATCTATCAAAAAACACAGGTGCTTTTTAAAGCAGGAATTGACAAGCTGATCCTAAAATTAATGTGTAAATACAAGGGACCCAAAATAACTAAATCAATTTTGAGAAGGAAAAATAGTCTAAGGACTCACACTTCCCAGTTCCAAAACTTACCACATAATGATCAAGACTATTTGGTGCTGGCATAAAGATAGGTATAGTGACCGATAGGATAGACTTCAGATTCCAGAAATAAATCAATACAATTGATTGCAAACAAAGGTGCCAATATAATTGGATAGAGAAAAAAATGGCGTTGGAATGATTGGATATCAGTTACAAAAAAATTAAGTTGGGACTCTATGCAAAGATTAACTTAAATGGATTGAAGACCTAAATATAGGAGATAAAACTACAAAACTTTTAAAGGAAAACATACGTATAAATCTTAGTAACCTTGGATTAGACAATGGTTTCTTATATAACCCCAAAAGTATAAGCAACAACAACAAAAATATAGATATATTGGATTTCATATAAATTAAAAACTTTTGTGCTTTGAGGACACTATCGAGAAGGTGGAAAGAAAATTCAGAAAATGAAAGAAAATATTTGCAGATCATACATCTGGGAAGGGTCAAATATACAAAATACCACATATAAAGAATTCTTACAACTCAACAACAAAAGGACAAATAACTCAAAATACTGGTTAAGAATTTAAACAGGCATTTTTATAAAGAAGAAATGCAAATTGCCAATAAGTACATGCAAAGCTGTTCAACATCTTTCATCATTAAAGATATGCAAATCTATACCACAATGAGATACCACCTCATACCCTCTAGGACAGTGGTTCTCAACCTTCCTAATGCTGTGACCCTTTAATACAGTTCCTCATGTTGTGGTGACCCCCAACCATAAAATTATTTTCATTGCTACTTCATAATTGTAATTTTGCTACTGTTATGACTCATAACGGTAAATATCTGATATGCAGGATGGTCTTAAGCAACCCCCGTGAAAGAGTCATTTGACCCCCAGAGGGTTCTCAACCCACAGGTTGAGAACCACTGTTCTGGGACAACTTATATAAAAAAAGACAAGCAATAATTAATATTGATGAAGATATAGAGAAATTGGGACATTCCTTCACTGCTGGTGGGGATTTAAAATGGTGCAGCTTGGCAAAAACTCTGGCAATTTCTTTAAAAGTCAGTATACAGTTCCCATATGAACCAGAAATTCCACTCTTAGGTACACACACAAGAGAAGGGAAAACAAATGTCCACACGAAATCTTGTACATGAATGTTCATAGCAGCATTATGCATAACAGCCCAAATTGGAGACAACCTGAATATCTATCAATTGATGGATGTATAAAAAAGTAGTATATTTATAAAATGGAGTATTATTCAGCCATAAAGGTATTGACATGTGCTGTAACATAAATGGGCCTGGAAAACACTGTGCTAAGTGAAAGGCCTGACACAAAAGGTGGGTCTTTTATGGCTATTTTTGGAAAGAAAGCAGGCATTTCTTTGACATTTAGGACAGAAACACATAAAGCCAGGGATATATCTTTGGGTCATTAATTTTGTATTAAAGATATGGCTTTTATTTGGTGTTTTTCTTCTATCCTTAATAATGAAATTAATGCTAATTGTAGAATACGAAAGGAAGTAGAAGATAAATCACTCATAATTTCATTACCCTGAGACAATAAGTGTTAATATGATGGCAAATTCACTTCTAATATTTTTCTATTCTTTTTTCTTTTCTTTACATAATTGAGGTCATATTCAGTATATGATTTATGATCTGCTTACCTGGCTTAATAGCATACCCTAAGGATATTCTAGGGGTTTAAAAATTTGTTATATGTAACGGTCTACATGCTGTGCTACCTTGAGGATAGATGTTATTCTGATTATTTATTGCTGCATAATAAAATGTCATCCTAAAAGAAAAAATCTGTCATGGTTTTGTTGATGATTGCATTCAGCTGGGTGGATTCTTTCATGAGGCTGTTTCAATGGTGGCTGGGGCTGGTGTCATCTGAATGTTCAGCAGGGTGCTGGGTGCTAAAGAAGCTTCAGTCTCATGTCTGACATCTCAGTGGTGATCGCTTGAAGAGCTGAGGGGTGGCCAGGTATCATTCCACTGCCTTCCAGCCTTTCATGAGCCACCTGGGCTTCTTCACATCATGGCTGTCTCAGAATAGTCAGATGTTGGAAATGGCAGCTCGTTTCTTCCAGAATACAACTTCTCACATTGAGAGAGATACTCCAATTTCCTTATGACTTAGAATGAAAGTCACACAAACCACTTCAGCTTCTCTCTATTGGCTAGTAAGAGGGACTTTACCTAGCAAATGTAATCAGTGTAACCTGGCTTATTGTACCCTCAATGAATCCCCAAGAACCAAAAAAAAAAAAGTCATGTAATCACGCTTTGGAGGTGATTACATAAAAACACAAATACAGCAAAGCATGAGTCATTGATGGGCTGTCTTTGAATACTATCATGTAAATTTAGTTTGTTACCATTATTTTACTGTTATTAATATGCTGCAACAAAATCTGTGTAAATCTCAGTTTATATTTCTATTCAGAAGCACACTTACTTACAGGATTGTGACCTGGCCATGTATTAATTAATCAGAAATTGATTATAGATTATATCTCAGGTAGTGTATTAGGCACTAGGGACATGACAATGCAGATAAATGAGATGCAGGGCAGGTCGTCAAAGGATTCACAGTCTAGACCAGTGTTTTTCAACCTTTCTTATTTCCTGGCACACTTGAACCTATAGTTAAACTTCCATGGCATACTTACATTATGTTGATAAAAAAAGAGTAAAAAAAAGAATATACTTATTGTGCTTTGAACTTTTTTTGAAAATAATTTAATTAATGATCTTTAAAAATTTTCATGGCAACACCTAAGATCCTCTCATGGCACACTGGTTGAAAATCACCAGTCTGGAAAAACACAGGTGCATTTCATTTGAATGAAAATTATGTCCCATAAAGCTACTCACATCTCTGATTTACTGTGGAAACCCTGTTGCCTAACAAAAAATCCGTAAGAAATGAAAATGACAGGGCGGCGCCTGTGGCTCAGTGAGTAGGGTGCTGGCCCCATATACCAAGGGTGGCAGGTTCAAACCTGGCCCCGGCCAAACTGCAACCAAAAAATAGCTGGGCATGGTGGTGGGCACCTGTAGTCCCAGCTACTCGGGAGGCTGAAGCAATAGAATTGCCTACGCCCAGGAGCTGGAGGTTGCTGTGAGCCCTCTACCACGGGTGACAAAGTAAAACTCTGTCTGTAAAAAAAAAAAAAGAAAATGACAAATTGGAAGGTATTTGCACAGACCTGTAGGGCCCCAGGTGGAAGCCCGAGGAGTCTTCATGGAGAAGAGAACTTTCATACAGTCCTTGAAGCAGAGCAGAAGTTCAGTGGAGACAGGAGGAGGAGATGTCCCTGGGAGAGGAAATAGCAATGATCCATTTCCCCCAATGTTTTTATTATCCTTTATATTTTCTCTTTGTTGACTGTTTGCATCTTTTTTTTTATTCTTACATATACGTGTGTTTATTAGGTTTCCATTTTTTTGCCTTCACAAAATTAAAAAGGCTTAAAATTTAATAACAACAATGTTTAAGATAAGGACTAGACACAAAAACCTTGTAAGGAACGAACAAACATAAATACATTCAGAAAAGGAATCAAACAATTGCTACATCGAAATATTAAGCAGTAATCATAATAATGCAAAGAAAGTAACATTCACATTGTCAAATAAGAGTATGTCTATTATAGAATGCTTTGTCTCTGAGATTCAGTATGAAGTCATCAGTTGCATATATTTTTGGTGTGCGCGAAGATGTGTGTGTTTCTTTTGGTTATGAGGATGTTTTGTATTTTGTTTTGGATTTCTCCTTTTGATATATGAATAGCAATTTTTTTCCAGAAAAATTGTGGGTAGTTTATAATATATGAAAATGTTTAAAATTCTTATGACATCCACTGTATCATTTTGTCCCTGTTTTGACTAATTTGATGGTTTTATGCTTAGCATAAGCTTCACCCACCTGAAAATAGTCACTTTTGTAACAAATTCTAGATGAAATGCTTGAACCTATTGGAAATTAATTTTGGAAAGTGATATAAGAACCTATTTCTTGATGTTAAAAATTAAAAGTCATTTTCCTAACATAATTAGTTCCATGCCTCATTTTTTTTAGATATCATAAGGTGTGCAATAATGCGTCATACATATAAATTATTTTGTATATGTATAGAAAGGTCTACTCTTTGTCTATTAATGAATTCTATCATTAAAACCTTCTAGAATGAAAGGAGGGTCTGAGGCTTCTCTCTTTTTTACTTCTGAATCCCCTTTGCAAGGAAGGCTGAAACAATGGAACTTGCACTATGATGCTAGGAAAACCCCACACGTGAGACCTGTTTGACAGCCCCCTCCTTCACTCCAGTCCTATAAAGACAGGCACAGCACAGAGAGATGCAGATATGCTTTCCCACCTCTGGAAAATCCATCTTTTCTAAGATGTTTCACAGGAGGAGGAAGAGACTGGAGGTTCTCAGTTCAGCTCTTGCCCCCAACTCTAAGATCACGCTCAAGGGAGAACTAGAATTAGAGAAGAAGATTTTTTCCAGCTCGCTCTAATGCTCACTTTAAAAATAATTTACTAACTGCTGTTACATAAAGGGCTGAACCCAATTAGGGATAGCATGCAGAGCCCTGGGGCTGTGTCCTGAGCTGGGAGCCTGTGCAGAGAAATGTAGTGTCCAGCGATATGGCATTTGTCATGGTTCTGCCACAAATAGCGTTCCTGGAATCAGGAGTGAGGTTCCTAGAAATCAGCGGTTTGGCACAGGTTTCCTTCTTGCTCCAAATAACCAGTAATGGGTTACAGCTGTCTGTGGTTGAGTTGGCATAGATCAGGGGTTCTCAGCCTTCCTAATGCCACGGCCCTTTAATACAGTTCCCTTGGGTTGCGACCCACACATTGATAACCGCTGGCATAGATGAAGGGCTTCTTGGTAGGGTGGGGTAGGAGTGAGGGTGAGGGGCAGAGCATGTCATGGCTTCACGCTGTCACTCAAGGAATGGAAGGGCTGGTGCTTAGCCTGGCTGCTGTCCAGGTAAGGCGTGGGGTGGAAGCAGGCTCTGCAGTGCTAGGCTAATGTTCTCTGTGCCCCTGTCCCTGGTGGCTGTTTGCCACCTAACTGGGTCAGTTGTGACATTAGGCATGCTGGGACCTGGTGACACAGGAGGAGGAAGGGCTGAAAGGAGGAAGGAGACTGACTATCTTAGAGAGTGGGCCCAGGCAAAGGGAGCCCTGAGTGTGCAGATGCATGAGAATCTCTCCCTTTAAAAAGTATAGGTGTACACAGTTATGATTTAATAAAAAAATTGTTATGAGTAAAAATAAACAAATAAAAAATACTACATTTAATAAAATAATTTACTTAAAAAATTGGGGGTTAGGACGCGGGGATTATTGAGCAGCTACAGTGTTCAAGATTCTGTGCTAGACACTGCCATGCACGTTACTCCCTGCCTTCCATCCAAACAGGCTCAGAGCCGGGAGCTAACTAGGCCAACAGGAGGAGCAAGGGGAAGGCTGCTCTCTCCACCAGGATGTCTGTCACCAGGGTGGGAAAGCTGCCTCATTTGGACCTGCCACCTCCCCCAGTGGCTCCAGGCCTGCACCTGCTCCCATATCACTAGTTATTTTTTTTTCTTTAGTAAGTAATGGTATACTTTATTTTTTAAATTAAATCATAACTGTGTACATTTATGGGGTTCAAGGTGCTGATTTGATAGACAATGTGGAATGCTTACATCAAACCGATGAACACAATCATCCCTTCACTTACCTATTTGTTGCGGTAAGACATTTACACTCTACTCTTAATAGTTTTGAAATGTACCATTGGATTGTGCACAATAAAAACAGTAAAAGTAGGAATTAGTGCAGAGGGAGGGTATTTGGTGGGACCGCCTCACCGATTCTTACTTTTACTGTTTGATCTTAGCAGGTAACACTTCTCTTTGCCACAGGCACCTGCCGACCTTGCCAGTAGACTGATATGAAATGACTGGTTGCAGGGGGTTTGTATCATGCTGACCCCTAGAAGGAGGCATTCTTATTGCTCTGACTGTTCTTGACGACCATAACCAAACCTGAATGGGCCTTTCAGGCACCGATGCCTGACTCTGGAACCGGGAAATCTGCTTCTATTGCTCCTCCACTGATGGCCTGTCAGGGTGCCCCCTGGCCACACTCGCCATAGTTTAGGGTAAGCACAGAAGACCCATGAAGTCACAGGGAATTCTGGAGAGCAACAGTAAGGTGAGGTGGCAGAGGACAAGAATGGGAGACATTGGCCACCTTGACCAAAAGTAAGAAACTTCAGGAAAAAAACTCTAGTGCTGAATTTCTGAATAGAACACTATTCTTGGTCTGTTTAGAAAAAGGCTGGAGGAAATGAATTTCCAAATACCATATGCAAAAAAAAAAAAAACAACTTAGGATAATGGGCTAGATACAACACTGCTGGCTATAATTTATGTCAACTGGTGTTGGCCTTTTAAAAACAGTTTTATTTTTAATTATTATGGACTCATGCTCATTGTACATTTTATGAGGGAAATGTGATATTTTGATACAAGCTTACAATGTGTAATGATCAAATCAGAGTAATTAGAGTATCCATCACCTCAAGCATTTATCATTTCTGTGTTAGGAACATGCCAATTCCACTCTTCTAGTTATTTTGAAATATAAAATAAATTATTTTAACTATAGTCACCCTAGTGTGCACGCTAGGTCCTCTTTTATTTGAGTGTATTTTTGTGTGATGAACCATCCCCTCTTTATCCTCCCACTTCCCACTACCCTTCCTATTATTCTACTCTCTGTCTCCATGAATTCTCCCTCTCTCTCCATATATATGTATATATACACGTACGTTTATATATGATTCTGTGCTAGACACTGCCATGCACTTTACTCCCTGCCCTCCATCCAAACAGGCTCAGAGACGGGAGCTAACTAGGCCGACAGGAGGAGCAAGGGGAAGGCTGCTCTCTCCACCAGGGTGTCTGTCACCAGGGTGGGAAAGCTGCCTCATTTGGACCTGCCACCTCCCCCAGTGGCTCCAGGCCTGCACCTGCTCCCATCTCACCAATTTTTTTTTTTAAATAAGTAATGGTCCAGGAATTCCACTCCCTGGAGACTTTCTTTCTTTTTTTTTTTTTTTTTTTTAACAACAGACAGCACAAGGGCTTTATTTTCTTTATGAAACATGAAAACCCAGGCCCCAGGATTGGGGGAGGGGTAATGCTGGGGTGGAAGGGAAGGAGGAGTCAGGGGCCCAGCATGGGAGTCAGGGGCCAGATCTTAGCCTCCTGCTGCAGGCCCCTTTCGGCTGGGCTTGGCTCCTGCAAAAGGTTGCTCTTCTTGCCTGCAGCCCACCTGACACAGGCCCTGTAGGGGGGCGGAAAGCTCAGGCAGAAGGAAGATGTGGCCTGTGGCCATCCCTGAGGAGGTAGGGAGCAGTTTCTGGTTCTGCAAAGGCAGGGCTGCGGGAACCTGGCTGAGGGGCCTCATGGTTCCCTCTCACACCTCCATTCAGGCCACCCACCTCATCAGCCCACCACTTGCTCACCTGATACCAGCCCCTGGGAGACATCTGAAGGCAAGAAGGAGGGAGGCCCCTGCCTAAGCTTCTTCTTACCTTCCTGGCGCACTGAGTACATAGTACACATCCATCACATTTTCTTTACCCATTCACCCATTGATGGACACTGGGATTGATTCTCCACCTTGGTATTGTGAATAATGCTGCCGTAAACACGGGAGTGCAGACAGCTCTTTGACATACTGATTCCCTTTCCTTTGGACATGCCCCAGGCAGTGGAGTTCCTGGATCATAGGGTAGTTCTGTTTTCAGTTGTTTGAAGACCCTCCATACCATTCTCTGCAGGGGCTGTACTAATTTACACTCCTACCAACAGTGTTCAAGGCCCTTCTTTCTTCACATCCTCACTCGCATTCATTATTGCCAGTCTTTTGCATACGAGCCATCTTCCCTGAGGCTAGATGGTATCTCCTTATAGTTTTAATTTGCATTTCCCTGATGATGAGTGATGTTGAGCATTTTTCTACATATCTGTTGGCCATTTTTATGTCCTCTTCTGAGAAAAGTCTCTTCAGATCTTTTGCCCATTTTAAAATCATATTAGTTGCTTCTTTTCTATCCAGTTATTTGAGCTCCTTATATGCTCTAGTTACTCATCTCTTGCCAGATGTGTAGCTTGCAAACATTTTCTTCCATTTTCTAAGTTGTCTCTTCTTTTGGCTGATGTTTTTTCTTTGTTGTGCAGAAGCTTTTTAGCCTGATGTGATCTCGTTTTTCCATTCTTGATTTTTGGCTTCCTGTGCCTTTGAGGACTCACTCAAGAAATCATTGCCCAGACCAACGTCCTGGAGTGCTTCTCCATTATTTTCTTCTTGGAGTTTCATAGCTTTGGGCCTTAGATTTAAGTCTTTAATACATTTTTATTTGATTATGTTTATGGCAATAAATAAGGGTCGAGTTTCATGCTCCTGTGTATGGATATTCAGTTTTTCCAGCCAATAGTGTTGGTCTTCAAGAACGCTGTGCATTTCAGTTAATACACATTCAAAGGTTTCCCCCAGAATTTTCCCTAAGACAAAATTAACTTATTCATTTGGGACAAAGAACCTTGTCATTTTTGTTTCATTTTCATTCATGTCCCACAGGTAAGAAACTCACGTGAGACGTTTTCCTTGACAGACTACCTTTCTTCCAATGCTCACAGCAGCATCTGGCACCCATTTAATGGGAGATTTTTGGCTGGAGTTTGTGGTTAGGGATCATTTTTCTTCTTTAGGTTCTTCATGTGGAATTTTATAATAGAAGACAATAAAAAACATTAAAACAGAAAATGAACAATTCTAAAAGATTATCCCAAAGAAGATAAGAGGAGAGGCTGAGGCCAGTACTGCAGCAATTTGGGATGGCCAAGGAAAAGAATTCACAGAAGGAGGCAAAGAACCAGTAAACTCTGGTACCTGGAAGAGATGGGCCAAGTTTCAGGATTCTCCTGAGGGGCCTCCAGACAGACTGAGTAGGACACCTGCTCAGCGCTGTGCTCAATGCACTTGTGAAACTGAAACAGACTGAGCTGGCAGAGAACAAACACAGTAGAAACTCCCTAGTTGACCACCTTCCTAAGCTGGCCTAATTTTCATAGCTCAGACACGCACCATGTATATGTGTTTGTACAATAGGCCTTGCTCTTTGCACTGACCACCACTATATGTTGACCAGTTCGTTACAGTCCCTTGGGTGGTCAACTACTATGACTGTGTTTGGCACTAGTTATGAGCTGAACCGTGTATGCCCACCCCAAATTTCTATATTGGAGTCCCAACCACTAGGTCCTCAGGACGTGACAAGATTTGGAGATGGGGCCTTCAAAGTGCGATGTAAGCATTCCAAATTGTATATGAAATCAGCACATTGTACCCCATAAATGCATTAATGTATGCATGATCTATGTGTTTATGATTCAATAAAAAAAAATAATGACTCTTACATTACTTTACCTTTCAGCAGACAAACAGCAGGATGACCCTGTGAAGGCACAGGGAGAGAGGGCCATCTGCAAGCCAAGGAGAGAGGCCTCAGGAGGAAACAAACCTGCTGACATCTTGATCTTGGCCTTGTCATTCTCTAAAACTGTGAGAGAATAAATACCTGGTGTGTAATCCAGCCAGCTCGTGGTCTTTTGTTATGGCCGTCCCAGATGCCTGAGACCGATATCAGGTCATTAATAACCTTTGTGAAAAATCGGCTTTAACAGGGTCTGGGGAGGGGCAACTTGGTTACAGGGAGTCAATCCTTACCTCAGCTTTTTTAGCAAAGGTCAGAAATTCAAAGAGTTCGCTTCCTAGGTACGTACTTTGCTTTACCTCTTCTCTCTTTTAATCATGTAGTACATTCTTGGCCCATTTTTTCACATCATTCAACTCCTCATGAGGCCTCCAATCTAGACCCAGTCCTGAGAGGGGCTCGCAAGCTCTGGAGGCGCGTTACAGAATCTGCGAGGCGCCTCTGCCAGTGCGGCAGGGTCTGCTGGAGGCCCCAGACTCTCCAGGCCCAGCTGCGGAGCTCTGCTGTGAGCCATGGGCACCCCCATGAGCCATGGGCCCCCCAGGTGAGTCGTGGGACCCCCGTGAGCTGTGGGCTTCCCCGTGAGTTGTGGGACCCCCAGGTGAGTCGTGGGACCCCCCTGTGAGCTGTGTCCCCCTTCCCCCCACCGTGAGCCGTGGGCCCGGTGAGCTGAGGCCTCTGAACAGTCTCACCTGCCTTCCTCCCCCATTCCAGGCCTGGTGAGTGGCCGCCGCTCCTGCTGAGTACCTGCAAAGTCCCCAGGCTTCCCGAGACCTCGGGCGTGCCCCTGTGACCTCGTGACACCCAGGTCGGCAGCGGCATGATTTCAGCAGTTGGCAGAGAGCAGAAAAGTCCTGGGAAAGAGGTTCTGGGAAAGTTAACGCCCAGGGAGGTGAGGTCTCTTGTGGGGATGGATGGGGGGCAGGAGGCCAGCGAGACAGAAGAGAGGCCTTTAGACCTGGAGGCCCGGAAGGAATCAGGTGGGTGAATGTGATAAACCCTGTGTAGGGGCCGAGCCCACGCAGGGACAGAGCCTCTCTGGGCGCCCTTCTGGGAAAGGCTGCCTGGCCAGGCCACTTCCGCTGTGGTGTCTTCACCAGGCAGAGGCCTGGTAACCACACTTTGCCTATTGCCATGCGGCTGTATTGCTGTGATTTAAGGAGAGTGACGCGTATAACACAGAGACAGACTTTAAATTATAAAATACAGAAGAAGAATGCAGATTACAGGCAGGCGCGATGGCTCACGCTTATCATCCTAGCGCGCTGGGAGGCTGAGGAGGCTGGATCGCTTGACCTCAGGAATTGGGAGACCAGCCTGAGCAAGAGTGAGATCCTGTCTCTACTAAAAATAGAAAAAACTAACCAGGCATTGTGGCTGGGGCCTGTAGTCCCAGCTACCTGGGAGGCTGAGCCAAGAGGATCCCCTGAGCCCAAGTGTTTGAGGTTGCTGTGAGCTATGACACCATGACAGCCTGGCCTGGGGCAACAGAGTGAGACAAAACAAAACAAAACAAAAATGCAGTTTATGTTAGCAGATGTGTCAAAATTCTTACCCTGCCTAGGCTACAGTCAAGTTGAAGTCTGAACTACCACGTGAAAGAGGCAGACAGGCAGACAAGTGAAGATAAATAATAAAGAGAAATGTTGATAAAATAATACAAGATGGAGAAAAATTATTATAGCAAAAGTGCTTTTAGAATTGAGTAGTAAAAAGGGCTGGGTGCCGTGGCTCTCGCCAGTGACCCTACAAGAGTGTTCAATCTATGCCCGCAGGCCACATGCTGATTCTGTGAAGGACTTTTTTGTTCATCTGTGGTGCATGGACCTTTTTTTTTTTTTTTTTTTAGCTATTCAGTTTTCCTTAGTATTTGTGTATTTACTGTGTGGCCCAAGATGACTCTTATTTTTCCAATGTGGGTCAGAAGAGGAAACATCCTGGACGCCCCTGCTAGCACTTTGAAAGGCCAAAGTGGGAGGATTGCTTGAAGCCAAGAGCTTGAGACCAGCTTGAGCAACAGTAAGACCCCATCTCTGCTAAAAATAGAAAAATTAGCTGGATTTCAAGGCCAGCACCTGTAGTCCCAGCTATTTGGCAGGCTGAGGGAGGAGGATCACTTGAGCCAAGAAGTTAGAGGTTGCTGTGAGCAGTGATGATGCCACTGCATCTAGCCTGGGGGACAGAATGAGACTCTATATCCAAAAAAAAAAATTAATAATAATTGAGGAGAAAAAATGAGAACACTGAAATAAATGTAAAAAAGGAGGGCTAGTTAAAATAGAAAATTTTAGCTAAATAAACATCTCCACAAAAGCAAGGAAGAATGACTAAAGCTAGTGAGATAGAAATTTGATCTAGAAACAAATCACGTAAGAGACAGAATTCAAGGGCAGATGAAACAAAAAAGTACCTGTGGAGCTGAAAAAGAGCTCAATGAATATAGAGAATTATGAACAAAGGAGAGTAAATATGAAGAGACTTCTTATAATGAACAGAAAGCTAAAACTGGGCAAGTAAAAACAGCAAACTGGAAGATCAGCAAGATGGATGGCAATGATGGAAGCCATTAAAAGTAGCATAAATCAGCACCACTGAATATCCTCAGACATGGCAATGTTACAAAGGTTTGAGTGTTCTTACAGCAGAATAAATATATCCTCAAAGATCTGGAAACAAAAACAAACAAACTGAAAGAAAAAAACCCCACGTTGAAAGCCAGCAAGAGGAATGTGTCCTCAGCTGCATCCTGAGCGGGGACAGCTGGTCAGAGCCCAGCTCAGAGCTGGGGCCCGTCTCATGCAGGCCTCGACTCCAAGCCTTCCTCTGGCCCCTGGAGACCGAGACGCTCCCTCAGGTAGTCCGTACAACTGTCAGGGGAGCCAGTGTGAGCAGCAGAACACGTCCAGCACCATTTGGCATTATCCTTTTAGCATAGGGACTGATGGTTAATGTCATATGTCAAGTTGGGTAGGCCATGGTGCCCAGATGTTTGCTCAAACACTGGTCTAGATTTGCCATGAAAGTATTTTTTAAGATGTGATTAAATTCACATCAGTGGATCTTGAGGAAAGCAGATGGCCCCAGTTCTATAATGTAGGTGGGCCTTACCCAATCAGTCGAAGGCCTTCAGACCAAGGAAGAAGTTTGCTTTGAGAATGCAAGATGAAAACACTGCCTGTGTTTCTTACCTAACAGGTCTCCCCTGTGGACTTTAGACTCAAGGTCGCAGTATCAGCTCCTACCTGAATTTCCCACCTGCTGGCCTGCCTAGAGATTTCAGACTGGTCAGCTCTCATAACTGCATGGTCCAGTTCATCAGTCTTTCATGCATGTGCATGGCCTCTCCCTCTCCTCCCCCCAATTTCTTTCTTTCTTTTTGCAGTTTTTGGCCAGGGCTGGGTTTGAACCTGCCACCTCCGGCATATGGGGCCGGTGCCCTACCCCTTTGAGCCACAGGATTCATTCTCTCTCTACCTCTCTCCCACTTACTCAGAAAATGAGGCTATTAGAGCTTGAGGAGATGGTAAGGCCCTATCACTCATGGTAGGTGCAGCCAGTTGGCGAGTCCCAGGGCCCCAGTGTATTTTTTTTTTTTTAATTAAATCTTAGCTGTGTACATTAATATGATCATGGGACACCATACACTTAGTTCATAGACCGTTTGACACATTTTCATCACACTAGTTAACATAGCCTTCCTGGCATTTTCTCAGTTATTTTGCTAAGACATTTACATTCCACATTTACTAAGTTTCACATATACCTTTGTAAGATGCACCGCAGGTGTAATCCCATCAGTCACCCTCCCTCTACCCACCTCCCCTCCCTTTCCCCCTTCCCCCTATTCTCAGGTTGCAACTGGGTTATAGCTTTCATGTGAAGGTCCTAAATTAGTTTCATAGTAGGGCTGAGTACATTGGGTACTCTTTTTCCCATTCTTGAGACACTTTACTAAGAAGAATATGTTCCAGCTCCATCCATGTAAACATGAAAGAGGTAAAGTCTCCATCTTTCTTTAAGAGGGCCCCAGTGTTCTGAGCAGCCTGTAGGCCCTGAGTCAGGTCTGCACACTTACGAACTTCTCCCCAGCTGAGCCATTCTTTTCTCACCTGAAAAATGGGGGTGCTGGCATTCCTGGCTTCCAGGGAATTTATGAAGTTTTCAAATACTGTGCTGAATGCCTAAAAGGCACTCAGTAGAAAGTTCTGGGTCTTATAGCTTTGACCTCTTTTCCCAGCTGTGTAAAGAGATGACCTTGTAGAAGATAAAGCAGCAGGCACACCAGCTCAAGTTGTATTTTCATTGTTCCTTTAGAAGAATCCCTGCAGCTATGCTTGGTGACATCTGAGACTTGTATCTTATTTTTTACCCTTGGGAGTCATCCCAGTGGGGAGCTCTCCATTTTCCAGATCTATAGGACTTAGTGTGGAAGAGTGAAAAGTGGGCTCAGAGGTGGTGTTCAAGTGGGAGGGGATATAGCCAGGTGCTTGGTAGGTGATGGGTGCCCCTGGATGGGACAGGAAGTAGAGTAGTGGGTTCCAGGAGTCCTAGAGGTTGACCTGGGACACAGCCCAGAGGATGTATCATTCTTAAATGTGTTACTCTATGAGTAGTAACAACACATCCAAATTTGGAAAGAGAGCGGTGGGTCTTCCCTCAGCTACCCAAAGAGGCAGTGTTTGAGCTAGGATGAGGAGGGGCTTTGAACAAGCACCTGTGACATCTGGAGACACTGTGGTAATGAGAGAAGGCCCCACAGAAGTCCAGATACATGTGAGCCCTGGGGTTCTAGTGCTACTCGGTAGAAATCCCAAGGGAAACCCAGTGACAGGGGTGTTTTTGCCAAACTTAGACAAGTGGAGCTCAGAACTGGATTCTTTTAGAATAACTGAGAGGAGCCCAGGCAGATATCTATTGGCCCTGGACACTGGGTCTTCTGCTCCAATTTCCTACTGCTGGTGATTGTCAACATGAACTCCCACACTGACCTTGTTCTTGGTGATGGATATGGATAAACTGGCTTCTAAATGCACTTGTTTTGAAGATCAGGGGACCCAGCAGGAGGTAGACTCCTGGGAGACTTCCAAGTCCTTCCAAAATGTGGGCAAATAGGTAAGGTAAACCCAGACTGAAGGCCTGGAGAGGCAGCTGCAGACACAGGGCTGCACTCTCTAACAGCAAGCCAGGACAAGTAGGGCCAGGCCCTGGAGGTCCATGAAACCTGCTAGAGGGAAGGAAGCCTGGGGCATCTGCAGGCCACCTTTATGGCCACGTGAGAGAGTGATCAAGAGTGTGTCCGGCTGAGTTAAGGTGAAGTTTGGAGTTGCATCAGCATTGAATTCTCTGTGTTGGGGTTTTCTGTGAAAAGCTGTGATTTAGAAGGCTGGAATCTACAATCTGTAAGCACATGGCAGGATGTATTGTAGAACTTTTTTTTTTCATTTAACAGTGCTGCTACTAAATCAATATAATTACTATTTAAAAATATCCCCTTTCTTCCAAGTGAATATAAAATGAAGGCCCACTTTGTAACCCAAAGAATTAAGTTGCAAAATATGTGAAAAGCAGGATTTGTTATGAAACTAAAACCACAAATTAAAATGATAAGGAAGGAAGTGTTAGAGAAATGTTCGACATTTGGCTTGCTTGTGTCAGCAGGGACTGAGCCAAAAAGAAATGTAACTCATTTTTATTTGTAGTAGAAATCCCTAATTGCACTTACTAGTTACACTGTTTTTTCCCACTCCTGAAGAGCACATGAAGACTCCCCTTCTTAGCCCCATTGCAGGTGGATGGTGTCATGTGACTATAGCCCCTATAAACTGGGGCAGCCATATTGCATGACAGACTCATACTTTGATTTTTTTTTTTTTTTAATTTTTTGAGACTGAGTCTCAAGCTGTCACCCTGGGTAGAGTACCGTGGCATCACAGCTCACAGCAACCTCCAACTCCTGGCCTCAAGTGATTCTCCTGCCTCTACCTCCCAAGTAGCTGGGACTACAGGTACCTGCCACAATGCCCGGCTATTTTTTGGTTGCAGCCATCATTGTTGTTTGGCGGGCCCGGGTTGGATTCGAACCCGCAGCTCATGTGCATGTGGCTGGAGCCGTAGCCACTTGAGCCACAGGTGCTGAGCCCAAACTCATACTTTGAAAGCTGCCTGGGTCTCAGAGTTTCTGTTTGGACAGTGGCTGCACTGTGCCACCAAAACACCCCTGAACTTTTATAGAAGTGATGAATGAATTTTTATTGTATGAAGCCACAGAGATATTTGAGCATGTTTGTTATCAAGCACAAAGTAGCCTATACTGACTAACAGAGTTTTGAGAAATGTCACGGGTGTATGTAACAATCACCACTCCCTACTTAACTGAAACCGATTTTGTTAACATTCCTTATTTGTTACTTATTCTTTATGGAAGAAACTTCTTAGCGAGACATTCAGGGAACTTTATACTTTGTTCTCAACCTACTTATATATATTTTTAGTCACTCCCAACACTAATGCTCCTAACCCAACTCTGCCACCCATCCTCCTTTATTGACACATTTGCCTTGCCATTCTTTGGGTACCATCTCTACTTTTCTCCTCGCTCTGCACATCTTTTGCTCTTGTTGTGCGTGGTGCTTAGAATTCTGGCAGTGCATGCTGTAGTCTTTACTGCAACAACATTCCACCTTCAAGTCCAAGTTTAAATATCTCGTTGTCTTTAAAGCTCCTCACCATGCTTTCCAAGCTATCAAGTTACACTTCCATTCTGGGGTTGATCATACCCCATGCCTCTGGTTAGTGCTCTATTTCTCTTTTCCACTTTATATTGTGTTCTGAAAATAAAACAGAAATGCCAGTAAGTATAACATCATGCCTCATCCACGAGGCATTCGATGGTGGTTAGATTTAAAGATTTTCTTTTCTTAAGGTTTTAATAAGCTGTAGAAAAATGATAGTCATGGTTTTTATCATTATTTTTAGACATCCTTTCTACCCTCACATACCTCAAATCTGATCTTGGAGTTAAGGCTGAGTGAATTGCAAAGTTTAGTTGTGCAATCTTGAGCAAGTTAGCTCCTATGAAGTTCATTGAATCCGTAAAATAGAGAAAATAATACCAACTTCATAGTATTATTGTATCATTAAATGTCCTGGCATAGTGCTTGGCACATACATTTGTTAAATGGTTATTATCAATGTATTTGACTGTGATGTTGAATGTGGTTTGCATGATTGTTAAGTCCTGAGATCTTAATCTCTCTTCGGCCTCGGTTTCCTCAATTGTAACATGAGGATCAATACCACCTGTTTTGCAGGATAGACATGTAAATCCAACCAAATAATTCAGAACATGCCTAATACATGCCCGGGTTTTGGAGAGGCTGGAAACCTCCTGCCTGTCTGATCAGTGCTATGTCTTCTCCTGAGGGTGCTGCTGTTCAGCAACCCCTGTGCACAGCCCTGGGAGCAGGCAAAGGATGACCCTAGGTTGCTTCTCTCTTCTGCCCCGAGGCAGACAGCATGGGCTGGAGCACTTCAGTGAAGCTATTTCCTATCCTGAAGACTTTCCCTGTTCATTACTAATGCCACCCAGTGTCAAACTGGTGCCTTTGCTCCTCCTCTTCCCATTTGTATTCATCAGTTCAGTCGGAACTATAGTGCATATGTCAGTGGGGCTACCAGCTCCATCTGTGATGGTTAATTTTATGTATTAACCAGGTTAGGCTCAGATGTCCAGGTATCTCAATACTCATCTAGATGTTTCTGCAAAGCTATTTTTTTAGATGAGATCAACATTTAAATCAGTAGATTTTGAGGAAGGCAGATGCCCTTCTACAACATGGGTGGGCCTCATCTAATGAGTTGAAGACCTTAAAAGAAAAGGCCATGGTATTCTGAGGAAGAAGGAACTCTGTCTCCAGATTGAAACATACAAATTTTGCCTGAGTTTCCAGCCTGTTACCCTGTAAAACTTAGATTCAGGAGCGCAGCATCGCTAATGCTGGCAGGGTTGTGGAGGGAAGGGAACACTTTTACACTGTTGGTGGGAGTGCAAACTAACGTGGCCTCTTTGGAAAGAAGTGGGGAGAATCCTCAAAGAACTCAAAATAGACCTTCCATTTGATCCCACAGTCCCTTACTAGGGGATTAAAGAAGAAAAAAATCATTTTATCATAAGGACATTTGCACTCGATTGTTTATTGCAGCTCAATTTATAATTACAAAGATGTGAAGTCAACTCAAGTGTTTAGCAACATAGGAGCGAATTAATAAACTGTGGTATGTGTATACCAGGTATACCAATAAGAATACTATTCAGCCATAAAAAGATGGAGGCTTTACATCTTTTGTATTAACCTGGATGGAGTGTGAGAACATTATCCTTAGTAAAGTATCACAAGAATGGAACAGAACTTGGTGTCTAGTGCTCTAGATGTAAGCCCTGGGAAGGGTCCCTGTAACTAACTGGTCCAGGTGGCTTGACAGATGTGCCCTTCCCTGGATCCGTCCCAGGTCCCCCCACTACACCTTGAAGCATAGGGGTCAAGGTGAGGTGGAGGGGAGGTGGAATCCTACTCACCTGTCTTGGGGGAGTCCAGCCATGGATTTCTTCATGCTGCTAGAAGTAGCTTCATTACAGCTATTATTGGAACAGCACCGTGTGCTAGGCCTGGGGTCTGAAGTGTGGGTTATGGTCATAAATAATAAATGAAGAAAGGTGTCAAGCCAGGAGATCCAGGACCAGTTCAGGAGGGATATAGGGGAGACAGTGCACCAGTGGTCTGTCCAACAGCATCAGAGGGAACTACATCTCTGTTCTCCCTTCAGGGAGATGAGAGACCCTCTCTGGGAGAGTGTGCCTGGCGCTGTAGCCCGACCCTGGGCTCCCAACATCAGCTCTCCCTGGGAACCCACTGGGAGTCATCAGAGCTGTCAGCATGTTTCCTAGGGCTCTCAGGCGTGGAAACTCGGCCCTTCCTTCATTTCCTATAGAACAGCTCAGAACTAGCTGGAATAAATTATTTAAGACTGACCGAAGACCCAGAGCTGACATTAAAAAAAACCCCAGCAAGTGGTCAGAGGCTCAGCCGGCTTCTCAGACTTGCAGGCCCTGTCCCCTGCTCACTGTGCAGGTGGAAAGGGTCGTAACCAGGCCGGCTTACATTTCAATTCTTCCCTCTTCCTCACACACTGCCCTTCCTGGGATAAAGCACAGCTCCTTTGGCCACCAAGTGGAGGGAGCCTTGTGGCTATGGGACTACTCTGAACTGTGTGGCCAAGGACTTCCCCTGGATGACCACTGGTGATGCTGACGTCCTGAGGTCTTTGTGGCAACCTCTTCCTGGGCGCCTTGTGTGCTGCCCCCACCTCTAGTTATTGAGCCCTGATACTGAGGATGGTGGGGCTAAGTAGGGCCTGGCCACAGCCCTGCTCAGGGTCAGGTTTTGCCGGAGCAGGACTCATCAGCTGGGCATGCTTAGCTGGCCAGCCACTTCCTCACGGGGCTGACC
Organism: Nycticebus coucang; assembly: GCF_027406575.1. NCBI lineage: Eukaryota > Metazoa > Chordata > Mammalia > Primates > Lorisidae > Nycticebus > Nycticebus coucang. The sequence goes on from NC_069790.1 coordinate 8,706,594, forward strand.
TCCAGCCAGGTTTGGGCTCTTGGCTCTGTACTGTCTTTCCTTTGATGCCTCTTCTTCCCCTATGGCCCTGCTGGTAGAGTTCCCTGTGCCCTACCCAAAGTTTTCAGATACAGATAAACACACACACACACACAACATTGTGTAGATTCAGCGCTTTTTGAAATTAAAAAGAATTTATTGAAGTGATATTCCATAACATAAAATCCACGATTTTAATGTGTGTGAGCAATTCAGTAGCATCTTGTGCACTCACGAGGTGGGATTTTAATAATCTTAGTAACTTAAAATCACTGACCCAGGTGCTGGGTTGGCTATGAATTTGACATGAGTCATATCATTTACTCCTGTCACTAACTTTAAAAAAGCTGTCATTATCACCTCTGTTTCACTGAGGAAAAGGCTAAGACTTAGACTTGTCCAAAGATGTGGCTACAAAGATGTAGAGTAGAAATGTAAGCCAAATGCATGGACCTTTAAGCCCTTGAGGTTTTTACATTTTTTTCCTACAAGATCATATTGTCTTTTCCAGTAAGGAAGCGGATCTATTCGTATAGAGTATAAATGTCTTAACACAATAACTAAGTAAACGAGATAGGTTTATATTAACCAGTGTGATGTAAGCGTTCCTAATTCTGTATGAAATCAGCACATTGTACCCATATATGCATTAATGTATACATGATCTATGTGTTTATGATTTAATAAAAAAAAAAAGGAAGCTGATTCCCTGCAAATTTCCAAGTTGAGAGGAGGCAGGGTGCAAGCCAAGGAGAAGAGGACCACATCACTTCTCGTCCTTGACCATCCACTGCACTCCCTTCCCCAGCCCGGGATGGGGCCCAGGCAGTGCCTCTGGGTGCTGAGCACCTTGGGACACCCTGTGGACTCAGCTGGCCTCAGAATTCTTAGGAGCAGAGTTCCAGAGGCGTTAGCACCCAACCATCTGAGTTTGCTCAGTAGAGGAAGGCACTCCCCCACCCAACCTTCCAGGCCACCCTCCGTCTCTGTGGAAGAGAACAAGGACAGAGCTCTGTTCAGTGCCACCTGCCTTTGCAGACCTTAAAGTGCTGGGCTCTCTGTCCAGCTTCTCTTGGCTAAAGTATGAACCACAGCAAAAAAGTCACTCTGGGCCTTTTTTGGCCCTGCCTTGGGCTGAAACATTATCATCTCCATCCAGTTCCTGAGAGGCTTTTAAGTGGTGTCCCTGCTCCATGAAATGTCCCCAAGATCAGCATGACACTCATGTTTCCTGTGCCACCTAATCCTGGCAGCTCATGCAGTCAGATCACACCTGTGGGAAAAGACAACGCTGCCGATGCAGATGGCAGATGGCTGGGTACCGGCTGAGCAGAGGAACAGATGTGCGCAGGGTCAGATCAGATAAGACGCAGAGTGGGGGAGGGAAGAAGAGGGTGACAGAAACAGATAACAGAAAACCAACCAGGCCCAGCTGGGACCTGGGTTCCTGAGGGCAGCGCTGGAGTGTCGTGGGCACAGTAGAGCCATCAGTGGGAGCCTCTCTATAACAAAGAGGATTCGTGACCAAACCCGCCCTAGTGGAGCGGCACAAGCTCTAGGTGGGGTCGTGCAAGGGAATAGGCCTGCTGTCCTTGTCCACTGAGACCCTTGGTCTTGTCTTTCCTCTTCTTTTCTTTTCTCCACCCCTTCCACCACCACTAGGAGGGAAGAAATTTAGGGGGCTCCGCTGTGCTGGGGCTGCAGCCTGCACCTGTTAGGGTACAACTAATCCCTTTAGCCCAGGGCTTGCGCGCCTAATGCAATGCCACATTTCCAGTTATTCTGGGGAGAGTGAGTGATCCAGGGGCCAGAAACAGCTGTGTGCACCTGGGTTGAGGTTCTGGTCAAAGCCGAAAGCCTGTGAGACAGCAGTGGTAGCTTTACCATGCTGGGAGACTGAGCCACGCCCAAAGGCGAGGGGTGTGGGGAGTCAGTGAGGGGGTTTGTTTCAAATCTGCTGAGTCATCAGATCTTCTTGGAGGACCCCTGCAAAGAAGACTGAACAACCCCATAAGAAACTGCGGGAATATGAATCCACAGGAAGGAGAATCATCTAGAAGCTTGCTGGTGAATTCTATGCACAGGTGTCTCAATTCAATTTAACTCTTATTTTATAATGACATAACGATAGATGTGAACTAAAATAAAATCTTAAGGCTCTCCTCCAGATGACTGACTACCCTTTTGGCTCCCCAAACAGAGTTGCCAGCAAGGAGAAAGGAGATCTGACTTGCCTCATGTCCTTCTCTCTCCTTAGCGATGTCCTTGGTGGGTCATTAGCAGGCTGACAGCTATGTAGGACATTTCTGCAGGTCCTCAATATACACAACAAACCACCCCAGTCTGGGCATATGTCCTGCAGTTTATCTGATTAACAGATCCTTATCTTAGCTTTCCTTTTCTTCTGACTCCTGGTCTATTAGACAAAGCCTACCTCTTTTAGCCCATTGTCAACTGAAGAATCTTTAAACCCTCCTATATACCCCAGGGGCCTCTATTTTCAGATGTCCCACTTTTTCAGACCAATAAATGTACGCCTTTAAAGTATTGATTTATGACTTTACCTGTAACTCCTGTCTCCCTGAAATGCATAAAACCAAACTGTAGCCCCACCACAGTGAATTCACTTGCTCAAGGCTTCTTCGGTGTGGCTCTGGGTCATGGTCCTCAAATTTGGCTCAAAATAAACCCATTTAAGTCATTTCATTGAGGATGGCTTCTTTTCCGTGGGGCAGGAATAGCCACAACAGCAACACCAGCACCAAGACCAGTGAGCTGTCTGGTCTCACAGCACATGGGTTTCATCTGAGCCCAGACTTCAGCCCAGACTCCAACAATACCTCATGCACTAAATTCCAAAAGGGATTTTGTGTGAGGTGGATGTGGAGAAATACTAAGGTTTCATACAGAAGGGTCAACTCATGCTTTGAAGGGCTTAGAGATGACTTTTACAAGAGGTCTTGAGATTTTCTGGATGGGAGAGCTGGAGAAGAGAAGATAGCCTGGCTGAAAGTCCAAGCATTTCCAGAGATGGTCTGTAGAGACAGGCAGTGGGTCACTGGGGCTGCCTTCCAAATGTAATAGTAGTAGTAGTAAAATGATGATGATGCAAAGACCAAGTTTAATTTAGGAGTACTAAATTTCTGCCTCTTCTTATGTGATACTCTGTGAACCCCAAATTAAGATATATTGTGTGGAAGACTTCTATGCTGCTTCTGAGTGAAAAATGTAACCTAGAAAATAGAATGTGGACGTATGATGCTGAAATCTAGAAGACGCTCCCAGCACTTTGAGCAAAGCCTGGGAGTGTGCCCGGGAGAAGGAGCGAGGCCTATAAAAGTGGTGGATGTACCATTCTGACAGCACCTGCACCATGGGGTCTGTCCCTGGGCGTGAGCTGGAGTCCAGTCGTCAGGCAGAGCCCTCTAAGGGATTTAGAGATGGGGACACTGTATGGAACATATACAGGGGGAGGGGAGGACAGAAGCCCTGAGGTTTAAACATGAGCTAAGATCCTACTCAATACTTCAAATCGAATCATGTGGCTGGGGTGGAATTCATAGTGATGGGCACACAGGCAAGAAACCAAGTCTGGTGGGACAGAGGAAGGGAGGGAGGGAGGGAGAGTTGCATACTTCATCTAGCGGCAGCCCCTCTGTGTGCAGAATCTCACCTTTCTGATTTCCATTTCTGGTGCAAATCAAAGTTGTAAGATTTGATTATGTAAAAAGATGTGTTCAAGCAGATTTTCCTTTTATGGCATGACCCCTTTGCCTTGCCAGCCTCCTGCTCTCGACTGCCTAACTCCACCTCTCTCTCTGCCTCTACCTCTGTCTTTATCTCTGTCTCTGTCCCTATGCCGTCTCTGTCTCTTGTTCTAATTTATGGATATTTCACGGGACATTGTGACTGTCATGGATTAAGCTGCCATCTTAGACTAGGCAGTACTTCTTGCTTCTGGAAAAAAAGAGTTCAGGGATTTGAAAGTACTGGACTTTACAATACATTCCCAGATGTTTTGGTTTAAATTTTCTACTTGTCCTGCCACTTCCTTTATGAGCTTTTTATTGCTACTTTTCTTTTTTGGAGTCAGTTGAGAAGCAAATAAATGGCAGATGCTCTCTGCAGAGATAAACACGTGCACCTCGACTGCGGGACCTCCTGACACTTGGCCTGCGGGAGTGTCCTCACCCCTAGGATGCAGATTGAGAAAAAGCAAACGCGATGGAGACATCAGGAGGACTTCAGTGGGGTCACAGAGCACACTGCAGGAATAGGCCCTCAGATGTGGAGGACACAGTATCTGATGAGGGGACAGGGGAGCTAAGGCCAGAGGGGCAAACTTGCTCACCCAAATTCAAGCCCTGAGTATAAGCAGTTGAACCATAAATTGGGTCTTTGGATTTCTCATACAGGGATTTTCTCCCATCTTATCAGGTTTCTTTTCCAAAGCTCAGGGTGGATGTAGTGTGTAGAGGAGTAGGTAATGGTTTATATAGCCTTGGGGTGCTGGGAGGTTGCCATGGTATATTGTTTATCTGTTCATTCATTGAGCATTCTACCATCCAACAAAATGTCACTCAGCACCTTCTGTGCTAGCTGCTGAGAGTGGATGCAAAGATGATGGGATGCAGGGTAGTTGCTTAAGAAGGCCTATGGGGGGTGGCACCTGCGGCTCAGTGAGCAGGGCGCCTGCCCCATATGTCAAGGGTGGCGGGTTCAAACCCAGCCCCGGCCAAACTGCAACAAAAAAATAGCCAGGCGTTGTGGCGGGCACCTGTAGTCCCAGCTGCTCGGGAGGCTGAGACAAGAGAATCGCGTAAGCCCAAGAGTTAGAGGTTGCTGTGAGCCCTGTGACCTCATGATACTCTACCCGAGGGCGGTACAGTGAGACTCTGTCTCTACAAAAAAAAAAAAAAAAAAGGACTCTGGGGCTCTCAGGCAGCAGGTGGAGAGGTAGCCGGCCAATGGGAACAGAGTGAGAAAGATACCTCGAGGTAGATGTGGAAAAATCTCAAGGTTTCATAGAGCAGGGGCAACTCACACTTTGAAGGGCTTGGGGGTGACTTTTATAAGAGGTCTTGAGGTTTTCTGGATGGCAGAGCTGGGGGAGAGAAGACAGAGCCTGGCTGAAAGTCCAGACATTTCCAGAGGTGGTCTGCAGGGACAGCAGTGGTTCCCTGGAGCTGGAGCAAAGTAAGGTCAGGAGTGTGTTGGTGACGAGGCAGGAAATGCACACAGATGTTTCGATGCTCACAGGTCACTGTGAGATTTTTATTCTTTTGGCTTGAAGCTGCCTCCTGTATTAAGATGCCTGAAGGATATGATACACATACATCCACAATTTATATCTCAGGGATATTTAATCCATTGGATCCTATTTTGAGGTAAGATTTGATAAGTTAGAGTTAAGTGGAGCTGAAGATTGGTGTTGCAGTTGGGGTCCTCCCAATAGCAGACACAGTCACAGAGCTGGGCATGCAGAAAGTTTATTGGGGAGGACCCTCAATGAATGGAAGGCAGGGGAAGAAAAACTGGGCAGCGAGAGCCATCAAATAGCACTGCAGACCTCACAGTCCCTGCCTGGCTGCTCGGCTGCCCTCCAGGGTAGGAAAGACCAGGCCATGTGCCCCGCCTATTTCCGTTCTTAGCCAGTGGCTGTGCAGGACAAGTGTGCTCACAGCTTAGATGCCAAGGGAGATTTGCAAGGACCAGCAGGGGAGGTTGCCAGGCAGCCATGGTCCTGCAGCTGGGCCATGAGTTCCTCTCGGAGTCGGGTCTGAGCGGCACATCTCTGTGGGTAGTTCATATCAGTTGCAACAGGCTGAGGATGAAGGATTGCAGAAAAAAAGGAAAAAGGCAAATGGTGGTCCATGTACCGTAGTCTCTAGGAATTGACATTGCCTCTGACATGGTATCTGTGCTGAGTCTGTGCTGTCCGATTTGAGAGTTTTGTGTCCATGACAAGCTCTCAGACAGCCTAGTCGTTTAATAAGTGATGTCTGTGCTTCTAGATACAGAAGTGTGAAGTAGATGCCCAACGTGCACAGGTTTGACAGAGGACCAGAGAGATGTGGCCCTGAGAAGGGAAGAGGGCGCGTGACAGAAGTCAATCTATGGCCTCCTGCAACCCAGTGTCCCCAAAGCCTTGAAAAGAACTGCAGCCAGAGCGAAGAGTCAGCGATGCTGAGGGACCAGGGAGCAGTGGGTTCCACCAGAGCACAGGTTCTGAAATGATCCTCCAGGCCCTGAAACGGGCAGGTTTTTTTTGTAAGAAAGGGAATTTTACATGTGCCTCAGTGCAAAAGGGCAGGAATGACATGGACATTGTGCAAAAGTTGAGACAAGGATGTACTGATGGGATTCTCTTTGGCCAGATTATCCTCCTGCCAGTGAGAGCCTGGCATCTCCCAAATCCCAGCTTCAGTGGCACCTGCCCCTTCTTCCACATGCCTGTGGTCCTGCCCTCAGGGCCCCCCAGTTCCCAAGCCCCTCTGGGCTAGAGTTCAGACACTGACTTTCCATCTGTAGGCTTTGTGTCCATGACTCCCAACTGCTACTCCCTACTGGAGCAGGTCCCCTTCCAGAACCTGACTCAGACGAGTAAATATTTAATAATTGTCAATGAAATGAAATGGGAAAGTGGCAGCCCATAGGAGCTGACCCTCGTGAATCACAGCAGATAATTTAAAAAATCCTGGCAGTTGAGTTCAGGATGTCAAGCTCAGGAGACTCCCAGAAAGGTTACCCAAGTTTCCCCAATTTTCAGGCCAGAAAACATTTTGAGTGCCAGGAATGTGCAAACTAACAGAACAACACAAATGCTGAGTAACAGACGACAAATGGGGTTAGAAGGTGGAATAATCTCTGGGTGTCTGTAACAAAGCAGGGCTGGGATTAGGTCTGTGTGTGGATACGATTTCTATCCCTGCCCTTCAGTCTTTGTTCTTAATTTCCTTCTTGTAGAGGAAAAAAATTGATCATCAAGTCTACAAATCTATTTATAATATGTTCTGCTTACGTCAGGAATGCTCCAACATGCAACTACTTTTGTGTTTTTAACTCCTTAAATTGTGAAGTGACCTCTAAATAAAAAAGAATACATAAACATATATATGCAGTTTAAAGAACATGAATAATAACAATGAACAAGACGCACCCTACGGAACTCCCCACACAATGCCCTTAAAGCTCCTTGTCTGCCTCCCCACAGGTCCCCAAAGGACCACTGCCCGGAATTTCATGTTACTCATGTCTCTTTGTCTTACAGACAAATCTCAGACAGATACTTCTCAAAACAATACATTGCTTAGTCTAGCCTACGATGAGTGTTATGTACCTGGAATTATGTTACGTCCATTCTTCTGCAACTTGCTTTTTTTTTTTTTTTTTATGTGTTTGGAACATTTTTTTGGTTGATGTAACTGTAATCCATTTATTTTTCTGCCTCAGTTGATTTGGTCTTACAATGTTTTCTTCTTTAGCCCGTGGATGTGGTGAGTAAATTCACTTGTATCACTTTATAGTATTTTATGTATGAAGAAGATGACACCAAGCTGTGCATTAGTTCTACTACGGGGGGGACCGGGCCGTTGTCTTTTTTCCTTGTTTTCGGCTGTGCAGAGTGCTATTCTCCACACCTTGCAGTCTCCCAGGAGGTTTTCAGGTGCCATGACCATCTTGTAGAGTCTGATGTGCTCAGTTTTACTACATTTTGTCAAATTGGTAAAATTTGACCAAGTTACCCTCCAGTTAGAAATGCATGGGGGTTTCCACCAACCCTTGCTATTATCAGATTTTTAATATTTTGCCAGTTTGACTATTCCAAATGGCATTGGATCATGGTTCTCGTTTACAAGTCTGATGATTAAGTTTGTGAACTCATCCTAGAAAAAGCTCTACATACCCCTTTGCTGAATATCTCTATGCACTGAGGAGAGTTTCTAGTCTCCCCTTCAAAGCAGTTCTGGAACTCTTTTTCTGGAATGGCCATCAGAGCTGTTGTTGTACGAGTTATGAGTTCTCGCACTCATCCTATAAAAAATGCTTCGAAGGAAGAAATAGGAGTTGGCGTCTGTGCCTAGTTTCCCAGGGGAGCACTTCGAAGGCGACAGTAGTGGTACTCAGCAATGAGGCATGTAGCACTTTTTCTAGGATGAGATCACAAACTTAACTGTCTGACTTGTATGTTTCTCTGGTTACTAATAACCCCCTTGAGAGTTACTGGGGAGACACCCAGAGGGCCTGCCATCATTGGAATTAGAATCTGTGGGGTGGGGAGGAGAGGCAGATGGTGGCAGGTGGGGTGGGATGGGGGAAGACATGGGTCTGGTGTATTCTTTCTGCTTTTTAACTCTGAGTTTGTTCCAAGCCTAAAAAGAATCGCATCAATCCTGACTTGTTCTAATAATCTCTACTTTCTAGAAATTGTGAAAATCTTTGCATCTGCGGGGTTGTGATTTTTAGCCAGTATGAAGGGTGAGCCTTCTCACTGTGGGGAGTGTCCTCCTAATGTCCTCGTCCAGTAAATGGCAGTGTGAGCCGTGTGTAGGGTCTGTTTGGGGGGGGGGTCTGAGACACCAGCCTAGAGGTAGGGGTAGATACAGGAACAGAAAGGGACCCAGATTCTAGGGCTTTTGTTACCCCCACACCTCCAACCTAGTACTCACCCACTTTCCTTGACTCCATTACTCCCCTTAATCAGATGGGTGCTAGAAGACCCAGATTGGGCTGCCTTATATTCTTATAATTTACCCTTTGCTTAATCTGTGTTTATGATAGGACTATTCCAGCCTGACAGAAGCTGGCTGCGAGGCTCCTACCTCCTAGAATTGTTCCAAGAACCTCTGTCAAGGCATGAGATCTTCTCTGACCACACCAGGTACTCAGTAAAGAGTAGCTCTTATACATTAAGGCCTTGCTTCATTCAACAAATATTTATGACTAATGAACATCCTAAGTGCGGGGCAAGGTGACGGATGAAATGGTCTCAGTTCCCTGGAGCTGACTTTCTAGGGGGGCAGGCAGCACAGACATGCAACGTGTGAACACACAAGCTGCCAGGTCATGCCCAGTCAAAACAGAAGACCCAAGCCAGGTGGCACAGCAGAGCATGGGCAGGGTTGGGAGTAGCTCGTGGTGAAAGGGGAAGGGGAGCGAGTAGCCGGGCAGAATACCTGCCAGTGCTCCCTGGGCGGGGGCCCCGGGCAGCTGGAGCGAGCATGAAGGTCACACAGACGCCGGGACTCCACAAGGCCGGTTCCAGTTGAGACCATGACACGGAGGGAAAGGTGCCCTGTTTTTGTCTCAAGTCAGCGTTCGGTGATGGAGTTCAAAGTTATGCTTTCTGAGTGCTCTCACCCCAGGTTCATCAGTACAGGAGATGCTGGGGAGAGGCAGAAACTTCCTCCCCATCACCCGGGCAGGAAGAAAACTTTAGATGCCTGCCCTGGGCAATCTTGGTGAGCTCAGCACACTCTGGCTTCAGGCTCGTGTCCCTGCTTGCATGTCATCAGCGGGACCCCGGACGTCTCTGGGGACTCCAGAGGGTGATGCGCCCATCACTGTGCTGGCCCTTGGCTGGCACAGAAGTAAACCACTGTCCAGCCTGAAGAGAGAGTACCTCTTACGTCTGCCTGAATCACAGACCTGAGGCTGTGGTCCCCACCCTGGGCTGGAGTTCCCCTGAGTCGCATGTTAACACTGGGCATACACGTAAGGGTGTGTCTTACACGTGGATGCCGTACAGCCCCCTATGGAAGGAGATTATCTGTGAAAATCTTTGAGCCTCAGGGCTTGTGGTTTTTTGCTGGGAGGAAGGGTGAGCCTTGTCACTGTGCGGAGTGTCCTGACGACCCAGTCCAGTCATGCAGTGCAAGCCTGCCGTTTATGTTTTTCCATTCTTTGGATTGTATCCCAACACCTGCGCGATCTGCCTTGGAATGCTCCCACTGAATGTGCAATACACAAGGGCCGCTTGCTTCTTGATATGAGGTTTTTAAAGATGCTGAATTAGAACTTTGGCAATAGCAAAGTACTTTTCCCAAATCATCCCCGGCCACAGACGATGGCCCCCTTCCAGTTTGGGATGGCTTCGGTGGACGGTGTTGTTTGCATTGGTCTTTGTGTTCCTGTCCAGGGTAAAAGTGCTCCTAGGCTCAAAAGCAGCATTTCAAGAAAGGAAAGAGGGAGAGAGGGAGGGGAAGAAGGGAGGGACGGAGGGGCGGGGCAGGAGTGAGGGTGAGCTGGGCTGTGCTCTCTCAGAAAGTACCTGGCAAACTGGATGCAGCTCCTGGGCCAATATGTGACAGCTGTAAATAGGGTCCTTTGGGATCAGCTCACGTGAATCCATAGAAACACCAAGCTTGGGAGCCAGTGGGGGAGGGAGCAAGGAACAGCAGCTCTTCCCTTCAGCTGGGAGTGGGGGGAGAGCCCAGGGAGGAGAGGGTCAGGTGAGGGCACACTGTCAGGGCAGGTGTGTTGGCAGTTTGGCAGGGAAATGCCTGTGTTCAGCTACACACTGCATTTGGGAAGTGGTTGTTCTCCATGGTGGGAATGACCAGCCCTGAGCAGCAGAGTGTTCAGGGAGGGACTCTGGGGCAGGGATGGGGGAAGGCTGAGCGGGAGCTGGACTGAGGGACAAAGTTTGACACTGTGGCTCTAGGCAACCCTTTTCATTTAATGATGGGAAACCAAGACCCAGCCCTTTCTTCTCCTTTCTACACCTTCGCCATTTTTCACAGGGTGAAGACTTATGATTTAATGCAGGTCACTGAGATTCTTCTGCCTCAAGATGGATAGGTAGGGGCCTAGTTGTGGGGGGTCCCGTGCCCAGCTCCCTGACCTCCACTGGCCTGGGCTGGCTCATCTCCAGCTTCTTGCCAGAAAGTAAAATGTCCTACTCAAAGCTGTCCCATACCTAAGAAAAGCCCTGGGTCACGCAGCCAGGCATTCCTCCTCCCGCTGTTAGTGACCCACACTGCTGGCTTTGTCCTGGGCCAAAGCTGCATCATCAAAGAGCTCTGGGGACCATATGCCTTTCTTTTCTTCTGGCACTTTCCTAAATGTTCCTAAGATGTAAGAGTATCCTGCAGGGGTGTTCTAAGAGACAGCCTGCTGAAACACATCACTTTACTCGCCGTGAGAACATTGGAGAGGCCACCTCTGACTATAAGACACCATGATCTCTGCTTAAGGGCCTGGGAGAAATCTGACTCTATCTGACTTCTGTGTTTCTCCTCAGGTGACTGGCACATCTTTACACGGGGAGTCCGTCAGCCGTGTGCCTGACCCCGTGCCCCCACATGTGCACCTGCCCTGCTTCCCAGCCCCTCTCCCGGCCTGTGCACCATGTACCCGTCCCCATGGGTTTCAGCCTCTTCTCTGGAGTCAGCCGGAGCCTCTGTGGCAATGGAGGAGAGCCTAGTGTCTACTGCCAACCTTCCTTCCATCCCTTCTTCCCTCCTTTCTCTCTCTTCCTTCCCCATTGTCCCTCCCGCCGTTCCCACCTTTCTCCTCTGCTAAGCTCCTGTGCACTTTCACCTTCTTACTGCCCCTGACCCATTCTGGGAGAGCAAGGTCTTCTTGGTCTGAGATTTAACAATTCAGGGGCCCAGTCCCAGTTGCACCACTTATTAGCTGGGCAACGTTGTGCTTGTGGTTTAGCCTCTTTGAGCCCTAACTGTCTCGTCTATGAAGTAAAGCAGACATAACTCCACTGAGGTCTAACACAGGGACAAGCAATGACCATAGGGCAGGGCAGGTGCCTTGTGGTTGTGCCAGGAATGCCGATGTCCTTGTGCATCAATGCCAAGGCCACCCCCTTTTGAATTACTCAGAACCTACCTATAAGCGAGTTGATTTGTTCCTTAGAATTCATAACAAACCAAAAAGGAACAGGGAAGGCTTTGGCCACCCCCTCACCCAAGTCCAGCAGGTGGCGATCTCTGACCAGGAATCTGTGGCTTAGCAGACCTGGGAAACTGCTGTGCTACATAGAGATTGGTCCAAGAAAATCCCAATAAAGAAATTTTACATTTGATTCTCTCTATGGAGAACTTGTGTAAGGAGGAAACACTTTCTCTCAAGCAATTGACTGTGGGTTTCTCTTCGGTTTCTGCAAAATGCATGTGATAACCCTTGAGGTCAAACGCTTCTTGAAAGTTTTCCTGTCCCATTGCCGAACACCTTGGCTCTCAGAAAATCACCTCAAAGAACATTTTGTTTGAGGTTGTCTCAGAGATGTCTTCTGCTTGCTATTCATGATTTTTTTCTTGTTGTTTTCTTAGAAAAAACAAACAAAACAAATGAGGCACTGTGTCTTTGGTTACTACGAAGCAGTGATTAGGGTCTCAGGTGGGGAATGGCTACTTTCCAGAGAAAAACCAGAACACAGCTGGTGCCGACTGGCTGATGAGCCAGCCCCCAGTTGCAGCGGAAAATCCGGGGATGAGGAGGGAGAGGGGGACAGTCTCCTGGCTCATGCAGAAGAGGGGAGTGGGGGTTGGGTCTCCTTCCTGGGGGGAACTGGGCTCTTCTGCAGGTTAGGGCTCCCCCATCCCCTCCCCAGGGCTCTTCCTGTCTCACCCTCTGTACTCGTGAACATGTTTTCTGTTGCTCACTCTTTCTGTCCCCAGGCACTGATAGTCAGCCAAGTGGATTCCCTGGCCCCGCAGAGTTTATATCTGTAATATTAACAGTGAAGTAGGATTTCTACAGACAGGAGCAAGATGCTCTGTTAATCATCCATTTCTCCAATGGTGGAAGGGTCTGGGAGGCTGAAGGGCACCCTACCAGAGAGGGGCGTGCAGGGCCTGTCCGGGGCATCGAGCCACACTGGGCTTGTCCAGCTTCTACACTGGGAGAAAGGCTCTGACTCCCAGAAAGATGTGCGTCCTTGTGAGTATATGGGGGGAGATTCCTCAAACCCCAGGAAGAGGTGCAGAAGCTCTGCGCCCCTCTGCCTGCGGCACTCACACATAAGGGGTGCAGATGTCCTCCGCAGGCAGTAAGGCACCAGACCCCGGGGCCCAGACATTCACACCAGCTCTACTCTCTTTAACCAAAAGGATCTGAGTCCAAGTCATGCACCAATTCTTGTGCCCGCACTCCCCTCTCTGCCTTTGTTTCTGCTCTTTATGCGGCTTGGGAAGCACATGGAGAGGTGGGCTCCTGTCATCTTCAAAACGGGCACATATTTTCTTTTATTTTTTTATTAAGTCTTTTGTACATAGATCATAAATACATTTATGCCAATTTCAGTGTGTTGATTATTTGTACAAACGGAGTGCTTACATCATACTAATCAGCACAGCTTTCACCTCGCTTACCCAATTACAGCATGAGGACCTTGCCTTTTGCTTCTCCTGTTGGTCCTTCCAGCACCTTCCCTCCCTCTGAGGAGCCTGTGAGCCTCCCTGCCTTCCAACCACTGTTTGCTGTTGATTCACACCCTTGGCTCCCTTTGCCTCTGCTGTGTCAGTGTCTTGTTCTGTGCTGTGGAAGGGGTTCCCTACCTAGATTAACTTCCTCCTCATGGCAGGGATGGCCGTAATCCCATAATCTGGAAGCAGGGACGCCTGGGGTGAGATGCCCTCAGCCCCAGGCAAGGGGATCTGCAGGACTCGAGAAGCTTCGCCTTCACCACATGAGGCTGCCCTGTAGGGAGGACGCCACAGGGATGCCCTCACCCATCTCAAAGTCCTCTTTCCCAGACATCCTCTCTGATGTTAGTCCCTAAGTCTGAATTGGTAAAACATGCTGTGCTCCGCAAACAAAGCACTGCAGAGAAAGATTAAACTAGGGCAAGGACATGAGAGACAAGATTTTTCTTTACATTGTCGAGGTCCTGTGTGCGCTATCTCTCCCCGGCCCCTGAATTCATTTGTGGTCACTCACTCCCGGCCCTGGAGTAAGCCCTGGACAAGAGCGATGGTGAATTCCATGTGCTAACACGCCTGGCCCCAGGGTGCCCAGATTCAATGCTGCTTCTGAGAGTGTCAGCGAGGACATTTCCGGATGATACTTCCTTCATCTGGGTCAGTGGGCTCAGAAAAGCAGAGCCCCAACCCCAAATTTCTGGGTATTATCCAATCCATTGAGTGCTGTAATACAACAAAAGGTGCAGGAGAAAAGAATTTTCTCCCCTTTGTGCTGAGCCTCTGGCAAGCTGGGACACTTGATCTCATCTTCTTCTGCCCACAGACTGGGATTTACACAATCAGCCTCCTTGGTTCTCATCTCAGCCCGTGAACTTGGACTGAATTACTCCAGGGTCTCCTGGCTCACCAACTTGCAGACCACAGATGGTAGGGCTTCTCGGCCTCTGTGACTGTGTCAGCCAGTTCCTTAGAATAACTCTCTTTTCATGTAGACATGTACTATTGGTTCTTTTTCTCTGGAGAACTCTCATACAAGGAGAGTAGAGCTGAGGTGAAGGCCCAAGCTTGAAAACACAAAGCCCTGGCTGGCCAGACCCAGCTGTCTGCAGTCCTTCCCTCTAGAGCCCTGGAGTCTACACAGTTGGCCTGTGGCTAACCCGGGTAAAATGGATAGAATAGTCCTTATTTTACAAAGTTGGGTGTGGATTAAAATAGCACGTCTGGGCCAGGTCTGGTGGCTTATGCTTGTAATTCTAGCACTCTTGGAGGCCAAGATGGGAGGATTCCTTGAGCTCAGGGGTTTGAGACCAGCCTGAGTAAGAGTAAGATCCAGTCTCCTCTAAAAATAGAAAAATTAGCCAGCACTGAGGTGGGCAAATGTAGTCCCAACTCCTTGGGAGGCTGAGGCAAGCTTGAGCCAAGCATTTGAGGTAGCTGTGATCTATAATGCCACAACACTCTAACCAGGATGACAGAGTGAGATTCTGTTTCAATAACATTGAATAGAATAGAATAGAAAAAGAAAGTAAAATAGCGTGTCTGAGTTCAGTACAGAGACGCTCCCAGCCCAGCACCTCCTGCAGCTGCCTTCCTGGGTTATTGCAGCACAACTGGTAGAACTTGTCACCTGGCACCAGGAAGACTGGTCGGTGTTGAAGAGGAAGGGACATTGAATGGTGTGCTTATAATAAATCTCAAGTTTATGGGAATTTCAGGGGTCTACTAGTTTTGATTGTAGGATGTATTTAGAGTTGCCTATCTCAACTGTGTAGGCTGTTCTCAACTTCCCTTGGCTGGGTAGGTTTGTGTCTATAAAGTTAAATGTGGCCCCAAATGTGCTGGGCCAGATGGGAAAGAGATGAAAATTTAAAAGCAGGAGTTTCCAGACTTTCTGGGGCTTGGGATTCTGACAAGTGGAAATGAGGGCAGGGCGGTTCAGTTTAAGCTTTTCAAGTTTCTGTTTTGATGTTTTATTTTACGATGTCTACTCTCAATTCTTTGTTCTACGTGACTTCTTAAAAGTTACCTTTTTTAGGTATCCACTGTGTGTTACAAGTTGAATTGCGTCGCTTATAAACTTGAAGTCTCAGGCCTCAGTACCCGTGAGCATGCCCTTACTGGGAAATAGGGTCTTTGCAGATGGTTGTGTTTTGGTGAAGTCATTCAGGTGGGCCGGATTCCAATATGACTGTGTCCTCATAAGGGGGAAGGTGGTGTGAAGAAACGCAGGGAGGAGACAGCCATCTAAGAGTCAGGAACAAAGCCTGGAACCAATCCTTGCATAGCGTCTTAAGAGGGGTGTGGCCCTGCCTTATTTCAGACTTGTGGTCTCCAATTGACTTTATTTATTGACTGTGAGACAATAAATTCTGACAGATTAAGCCACATAGCTTGCAGTCCTTTGTTGCAACTGCCTTAGCAAACTAACACACCATATTATTCCCAACTGGTCCTTTCTGCACGCAATAGGAAGCAAGCTTTGGAAGAGACTGCCCTGGGGAGACCCTCCTCTAGGGTGAGAAGATAACCTGTTAGCTAACTGGGATGAAAGGAGCTGTCTCCAGCTCCAGATCATCACCCTTCACCTTTCATCTGCTTTGGCAAGCATGAACTTTCAGTGTCTGTATGACATTGCTCAGGGAGGAGGCAACCATGTCATTCATTTTCTTAGTATGTGTTTGTTATAGCTCAGCTGAGTCTGGTTCAAATACTTAAAGACCATTCCATTTTATTTCTACTGATCCAAGAGGACATTCCTTTGCTCCCCCTTCCATCTTTGTTCCATTTTTTTCTTTCTCTTTTCCTCCCTCTCTTTCCTCCTCCAGCACTGATCAGCCACAGGGACGATACTTCCTAACTATGAGCTTCTCAAGGATGGAGAGAGAAACGCCAGCTGCTCCCGGTGTCATGCACAAAATGTGATGGTTCACATGCACGGACTGCTCCAAGGGTCACAGCTTTTGATGCATAGCCACCATGTGCAATTTTTGCACAGTAGGTATTTAAAGCCTCTGATTGTCAAGGAGAAAAGCTCTTGCCTTTCAGATTCTTCCCTGAGTACTTGGCATAAATAAGATGGATACTTACATAGTTTCCACTATAAATTAGCTTTCCATTTCTTGTTTGTCATAAGGATTAAAATTTGGGAAAACATCTAGCCAAATTATACTCATAAGACTAGAAGGAAATCTTTTTACTTGTCACATGACAGTCTTTCTTACTTATTGAAGAACAATTCACATACCATATCATTCACCCACTTAAACTGTGTTGAAATGTTTTTAATATAATTAGTGGGTTGTGCAGTCAACGCATACATTTTGCAACATTTTGTCACCCCAAAAGATACCATGGATCTCTTAGCAGTTCCTTTACTTTTCCCTCACCCTCCCTGACTCACTCACCCCCATTCCCTGGCAACCACCAATCTACTTTCTGTCTCTGAAGATTTTCTTATTCTGTAGATTTCATGTGAATGAAACCACACACGTCTTCAGTTGAACACTTCTCTCACTTGGCGTAATGTTGTCAAGGTTCACCCATGTTGTAGCCTGTGTCATAATTTCCTTACTTTTTGTTGTCAAGTAATATTCCATTACTTGAATATATCACATTTTGTTTATTTGTCTTTGATGGAAATTAAGTTGTTTCTACTTTTTGGCTGTTCTCAGTCATAATGCTGTGAACATTCATGTACAAGTTTTTTCATTTTTCTTGGATCTATACCTAGGAATAGAATTGCTGGGTCACATGGTAATTCTATGCTTAATCTTTGGAGGAACAACCAGACTGTTTTCCAAAGTGGCTGCACCATTTAACATTCCCACCAGTAGTATACACAGGTGTTGGTGTTTCCACTTCCTTGCCGACACTTGCTATTGTGTCAGTTTGATCATAATCGTGCTGGAGGGTATAAAGAGGTTTCTCAGTGTGGTTTTGATTTTCATGTCCTTGACAGCTAATGCCGAACAACTGTTCCTATGATTATTGGTCATGTGCATATCTTCTTTGGAGAAGTTCTATTCAGATCTTTGGCCCATTTTTAAAATAAGATTATTTGCCTTTTTATTCATATCTTAATCTTTGATTAAGATTTTCATTTTAAGATTTTCTCATTTTATGAAACGTTGATCTCTGAATAGCACATTAAGCTTTTCCTAGCACTCATGAGAATAGTTGAAACATGAGATAAGCACTCTTATGACATAGCATACTAAGAAGTTAATTGGCAGGATATACTTTTAACGCATACATCAAGGACCGAGTTAACCTCTTGTGTGTGCTAGTGTTTGGGGGCCACATCAGAATTCACTTTGCCCACAGTAATGACCTGGGGCATCCATTGATGAAATAATCAATTGTTACAGAATCACTGGGTAGCAATTAGATAATATTGATCTGGGTTAAAGAAGCATATAATTTCTAAACACCTATTCCACTTCTAGAAAACTTTTCTACAGATATTCATACATGCAAAAGACATCATTACAAGAATGGTGGCCACATTTTTATAATAGCCAAAGATTAGAGAAAACTTGGAATTAATTAGCTAAAAGAAATGGTTATAATTTATGAACCATCCATAAACCCTGGCCTTTAAAAGGAATAGAAAGATCTTCATATGCTGACATGCAATAGTATCTATAGATACTAAATTAAAAATAGCACAAGGTACTGAACGGTGGATAACGTAAAAATGTGTGTAAAAATGGGGCTATATAGACATGCTACATTTTTCTGGAAGAACACCCAAGACACTGTACAGAGTAGGCTTCTATAGGGGAGGTAGATCTACTGTTCACCCGACAGCCATCTGTACTTGGCCTGTTTATCATGCACATACAGTACTTGTTCAGTCAGACAGTTTAAAAATACACTTAAATAGTCATGCTATTGGTACTGCCCAAGCTTTGAGAATGTTGCAGAATTCCAACAAATTAGGAAATTTTGACTCCCTTGGTGCGTCAGAGACGAGACACTGGTATGTGTTTCCCATTCCTTGAACTCACAAGGAGGAAGTCATTATGACAAACAAGCGAACAAGCAACAACACAACAAAGCCCTTCCTCTGGGATCTGACTCAGGTGCCACTCTGGGTGGCCAAGTCCTTCCCTGTCATCGCCCTCCTTCCGTCAGGCAGAGCCTCATCTACCTGCAAACTCCCGTGAGTTCTTCATGAAGCAGGAGAACGTAACACATTATTTCTTAGAGTCGCTGTCCTTTCTTCTCACTGTACCTCCCTGCGATTGCATGAAAGGCTAAGGAACTCATTCTTTCTCCACCACCCAACAACCCTGTGCATCACCGTGGGACTGCCCTAAATCCATAACGAATATATTGCCTTGCTTAATAGTGTGCTAGAAACTGGATTGTGAAACCAGCTTACATTCGCTATTTCTTTAAAGTTTAGAATGAATGCACTATTCTTGTTACAACTGTGGTTTATGTGTCCATTCAAGGTTCGTTTAAAATGTTCTCGCCTCCCTCAGGATATGTAATCTCACAATGAGAAGATACTGTACTGACAGGAAAACAAGACCACTGTCTTACATGGTTTGAAACTGAGAGGTGGATAGACTTGAATCTGGGAGATACTGACTGTACATTTATCTCCTACTTAAATGATTGCTGGTCATCAGTCCTGGGACAATACAGACACTCACACATGTAGATGCTCTCTGGAGACTGGATTTGGGAAGTAGTAAACAGTTATTACTGACCGTGAGAAGTGTGCAGGCACAGAGGAGGGGCAACTGACAGGATTTGAATGTTTTATGATTGAAAATTTCAAACGTACATTCACACGAGTAGAAAACAGTATGCCAAGCCCCTCTGGTAGCCATCCCCTAATGGAACTGTCATCCACACGACCAGTTTGTCTCCGGTCTATCCCAGCCCCAACTGTGCAGCTAACTCCAGACCTCACGTAATGTCATCCATTCTCAATGGTATCTCTAACAGACAAGGGCTCTCCTTAAAACATAATAAGCAGTGCTTTCTCCTTCCTAGATGCATTAACAATTCCTTAAACTAACAAAAGCTGATGTTTCAATTTTCCTTGATATTTCACCACAGTTCTCAGTGGCTTATTAGGTCTGTGTGTTGCAGCCAATGGATGTATTTCTTGTCTCCTTCTGATTTTTCCCTTCCTCTTTTTATTGCCTTTTTACTCATTTATTGAAGAAGCCAGGTCATTTGTCCTATAGTCTTTCCTGAATACTGTATCTTGCTGATTTCACCCCTTTGGTGACATTTTATATATTCTTATCTCCTGTCTGTTTCCTGTAAGCTGGTAGTTCTACCAAGAGGCCGGGTCAGGTTAAAATTCCCCACTGGTAAGAAATTTTGCAAATAGCATTATTGCATACTGCTTTTTGCACCACATGGGAGGAACAGAATTATTTTCTAATATGAAGTTTGATAAGGACCGTATGATACTCCTATTATAAAATTCCCCATCAGCCATCTGCCTAAAGATTTAACAGCCACTAGAAATTATTGCCCTACCTAATCCATTAGGAATTGCAAGGCAGTTATATTCTAATTCTATTCTCTTTGCACATTGTGGGTCTAAGTTTTCAACTGATGAACAGCTCTTAAGAAAGTAAGATAAAAGTGTGGTTGTTTTCCTTTCTTTAGCCAATTTTTTAGATCACGATCTCTGGGTTCTTTACATCTCCATGGGGTAACAACAAAGTTCACATGTGTGGGCACGTTACATTCTAGACTCCCGGGTTTTTGTGAATTTGCTCTATCTTCTTGGTTATTAGTCCTTTGATTCTCAAATTGTTCCATCCTTGGCAAGCTGAGTTCTCTGGACATAAACTCCGTGTCTGTGTGAGCTCTCCCGCTCCCTGGGGGAGCAGTAGGTGCCAGGCTCCTCTAGTGCATTTCCTGCGTAGGACAAGCCAGGCTCAGTTACTCTTCTCAGGGGCCTGATCGCTTTCAGTGGGCAGAGACATTCTGAGACCTGATCAGGACATGGCGTGAAGAACGTCTCCTCAAAAGTGCTCATAGGCACACACCAAGCAAGAAAAGGGGTATGGGATATGGCAGCATCCGGGAAAGAAGCTGGACTGAGATCTGAGACAGGTACGAGGCCGCATTCTCCCACTGGCAGATACAGTATCTTTACATTCCCGAGACACAGCTTTCTCATTGGGAAATGGTGAGTAAGCAGGTGGAGAATGGGCTCCACCATGTCTATGTCCTCTCTATTTGAAACTTTTTGACCTTTGCCTCTAGATCATTTAAAATGAAGTTTATTTTATTTTATTTATTTATTGCAGTTTTTGGCCAGGGCCAGGTTTGAACCCACCACCTCTGGTATACGGGGCTGGTGCCCTACTCCTTGAGCCACAGGCACTGCCCAGAGTTTATTTTTTTGTAACAGCTTTACAGAAACGATGTGGAGAGATAGTACAGAGAGTACACGCAGACCCCACATCTAGTCTCCCTCACTACGAACACCTTGCATTAGTATGGCACACCTGTTTCGGTTAATAAACTAGTATTGATACTTCATTAACTAGAACCCATACTTTACTCAGGTTTCCTTGGTTTTTCTATTTTAGCACATTAACCAGGATATCACATTATGTTTAGTTAACATGCTTCTTTAGGCTTCTCTTGGCTGAGACAGTTTCTCAGACTTGTTTTTGATGGCCTTGATGGTGTTGGGGAGTACTGGTCAATTATTTTGTGAAACAGAATTTGTCTTCTATTAACAGATACCTCACAGGCTGGGTGCAGGGGCTTATGCCTCCTAGCACTCTGAGAGCCTGAGGCAGGAGGATCCCTTGGCTTTTCTAGGAGTTCAAGACCAGCCTGAGCAAGAGCAAGACCCTGTCTGTATTAAAAATAGAAAACTTAGCTGGGCATGATGGTGGGTGCCTATAGTCCCAGTTACTTGGGGGACTGAAGCAGGAAGATTGGTTGAGCACAGGAGTTTGAGGCTGCTGTGAACTAGGCTGATGCCACGGCACTCTAGTTGAGGTGACAGAATGAGACTCTGTCAAAAAAAAACAACAACAAAAAAACCCAAACAAAAAAGCCACATAACCACACAGAAAAAGTTTCATTTTCATCACATCACACCAAGTGTATATGCTTCCAGCAGTTGGTCATGCCAACCTTGACCACCAATTGTCAAAATGTTCTGCCCACCATGTGTTGAAAAGACTAGGGAGACAATTAATTGAAGTGTATGTGCGTGGGTCTCTATTCTGGGCTCTCTTCTCTTCTGTGAACCTATGTTTCACCAGTGTCATGTTGTTTTGATTACTGTAACTTTATAGTAAGTCTTGAAATTGGGTAGCATGGGTCTTCCAATTTGGCGGTTCTTCGTATTATATTGGCTATTCTAGGTCTTTTGTCTTTTGTATAAACATAATAGGTTTTCTGATATCTGCAAAATAGCTTGCTGAAATTTTGACTGAAATTGTATTGAATCTATAGATCAAGTTGGAAAGAACTCATATTTAACTGACATTTGACAATATTGAAACTTTCAATCTGTGAAAATCAGTCTCTCTATTTATTCAGATCTTTTTTGGTTTTAGTCATCAGAGTTTTGTAGTGTTCTGTATATAGGTCCTGTATGTATTTTGTTAGGTTTATAGCTACCTATTTTTGGTGGTTATTGTTAGTTATGAATGGCATTATTTTTTGAATTTCAAAATTCAATGGTTCAATGTCAATATATATATATCAAACTTGTATCCCAGGATCTTTCTATACTAGCTTATTAGTTCTAGGAATTTTTTTTGTCAATTCTTTGAGATTTTCTGTGTACATAATTACGTCATCTATGAACAAAGAAAGTTATATTTTTCCTTCCTAATCTATACGTCTTTTATTTCTTTTTCTTATGTGTTAAGTAGGACTTCCACTAAGATGTTAAATAGGAATGGGGAGAGAGAACATCTTGTCTTGCTCCTGATATTAGGAGAAAATTGTCTAGTCTGTCATCATTAGGTATAAGATTAGTTGAGTTTTTTTTTTTTAATGTTCTTTATCAAGTTGAGAAAGTTTTTCTCTGTTCTTTATCGAGAGTTTTTATCAGGAATGGGAGTTGAACTTTGTCAAATCCTTTTTCTGCATCAATTGATAAGATTGTATCATTTTTCATCTTTAGATAGTGTGATAGAATATACTGATTATTTTCAAATGTCCAACTAATGTTCCATACTTGAAATAAATTCCAGTTGGTTGTGGCATGTAATTATTTTTGTACTTTGTTTGATTCAATTTGCTAATATTTTGAAGAGGATCTCACATCTGTGGACATGAAATAGATTGGTTTACAGATGCCTTTCTTTGAACTGTCTTAATCTGTTTTTGGCATTAGAGTGGTGGCATCATAGGGTAAGTTAGGAAGTAATTTCTCTGCTTCTGCTTTCTGGATGTAATTGTGAATACTCAGTACCATTTCTTCCTTAAATTTTTGGTAAGATTCACTCCTGAAAATAGCTGGGCCAGATTTGCTTTGCTTTGTTTTGAAAGAGTATTAATTATCATCCAATATCTTTAATAGATCTAAGCCTATTCAGATTATTATTGTGTAAATATTGGTAGTTTGTGTCTTTCTTTTTTTTTTTTTTATTAAATCATAGTTGTGTAAATTAATGAGATCATGGGGCACCATACACTGGTTTTATACAACGTTTGACACATTTTCATCCCACTGGTTAACATAGCCTTCCTGGCATTTTCTTAGTTATTGTGTTAAGACATTTATATTCTACATTTACTAAGTTTCACATGTACCCTTGTAAGATGCACCGCAGTTGTAATCCCACCAATCACGCTCCTTCTACCCATCCTCCCCCACTTCTTCTCCCCCTTCCCCATATTCTTAGGTTATAACTGGGTTATAGCTTTCATATGAAAGCCGTGAATTAGTTTCATAGTAGGGCTGAGTACATTGGATACTTTTTCTTCCATTCTTGAGATACTTTACTAAGAAGAATATGTTCCAGCTCCATCCATGTAAACAGGAAAGAGGTAAAGTCTCCATCTTTCTTTAAAGCTGCGTAATATTCCATGGTGTACATATACCACAATTTATTAATCCATTCGTGGATTGATGGTCACTTGGGCTTTTTCCATGACTTAGCAATTATGAATTGGGCTGCAATAAATATTCTGGTACAAATATCTTTGTTATAATGTGACTTCTGGTCTTATGGGTATATACCTAGTAGAGGGATGATAGGATTGAATGGCAGATCTATTTTTAGATCTCTAAGTGTTCTCCAAACATCTTTCCAAAAGGAATGTATTATTTTGCATCCCCACCAGCAGTGTAGAAATGTTCCCTTTTTCCACATCCACGCCAATAACTCTGGTCTTGGGATTTTGTGATATGGGCTAATCTTACTGGAGTTAGATGATATCTCAAAGTAGTTTTGATTTGCATTTCTCTGATGATTAAAGATGATGAGCATTTTTTCATATGTCTGTAGGCTGTGCGCCTGTCTTCTTCAGAGAAGTTTCTCTTCAAGTCCCTTGCCCAGCCTGCGATGGGATCACTTGTTCTTTTCTTGCTTATACGTTTGAGTTCTCTATGGATTCTGGTTATTAAACCTTTGTTGGAGACATAACCTGCAAATATCTTCTCCCATTCTGAGGGCTGTTTGCTTGCTTTACTTACTGTGTTCTTGGCTGTGCAGAAGCTTTTTAGTTTGATCAGGTCCCAGTAGTGTATTTTTGAAGCTGCTTCAATTGGCCGGGGGGTCCTCCTCATAAAATACTTGCCCAGACCAATTTCTTCAGGGGTTCTCCGTGCACTCTCTTCTAGTATTTTTATAGTTTCATGACTTAACTTTAAATCTTTAATCCAATGAGAGTCTATCTTAGTTAATGCTGAAAGGTGTGGGTCCAATTTCAGTTTTCTACAGGTTGCCAGCCAGTTCACCCAGCACCATTTGTGAAATAGGGAATATTTTCCCCACTGAAAGTTTTTAATTGGCTTGTCAAAGATCAAATAACGGTAAGTAGCTGGATTCATCTCTTGGTTCTCTATTCTGTTCCATACATCCACCTCTCTGTTTTTGTGCCAGTACCATGCTGTTTTGATCACTATCGATTTATAGTATAGTCTGAGGTCCGGTAGCATTCTTCCTCCTGCTTTGTTTTTCTTTCTGAGTAATGTCTTGGCTAT
The DNA here is from genome assembly GCF_027406575.1 of Nycticebus coucang. Lineage (NCBI taxonomy): Eukaryota > Metazoa > Chordata > Mammalia > Primates > Lorisidae > Nycticebus > Nycticebus coucang. Next base: position 8,731,155 of record NC_069790.1, read on the forward strand.
TCGAGGTTTTTTTCTGATTCCATATAAAACGAAGTATTATTTTTTCAAGGTCCTTAAGGTATGACAGTGTAGCTTTATTTGTTTTATTAAATCATAGCTGTGTACATTGATATATTCATGGGGCATCATTCACTAGCTTCACAGACCGTTTAACAAGTTTCACATATACACTTGTAAGATGCACCGCTGGTGTAATCCCACCAATCCAATTCCCTCTACCCACCTTTCCCTACCTCCCCTCCCTTTCCCCCTTCTCCCTATTCTTAGGTTGTAACTGGGTTATAGCTTTCATGTAAAAACCCTAGATTAGTTTCATAGTAGGGCTGAGTACATTGGGTACTTTTTCTTCCATTCTTGAGATACTTTACTAAGAAGAATATGTTCCAGCTCCATCCATATAAACAGGAAAGAGGTAAAGTCTCCATCTTTCATTAAGGCTGCATAATATTCCATGGTGTACATATACCACAATTTATTAATCCATTCGTGGATCGATTGGCACTTGGGCTTCTTCCATGACTTAGCAATTATGAGTTGGGCTGCAATAAACATTCTGGCACAAATATCTTTGTTATGATGTGATTTTTGGTCTTCTGGGTATATGCCCAGTAGAGGGATTACAGGATTGAATGGCAGATCTGTTTTTAGATCTCCGAGTGTTCTCCATATCTCTTTCCAAAAGGAATGTATTAATTTGCATTCCCACCAGCAGTGCAGAAGTGTTCCCTTTTCTCCACAGCCGCGCCAACATCTCTGGTCTTGGGATTTTGTGATATAGGCTAGTCTCACTGGAGTTAGATGGTATCTCAAAGTAGTTTTGATTTGCATTTCTCCGATGATTAAAGATGATGAGCATTTTTTCATATGTGTGAAGGCCATGTGCCTGTCTTCTTCAGAGACGTTTCTCTTCAAATCCCTTGCCCAGCCTGCAGTGGGATCCCTTGTTCTTTTCTTGCTAATGTGTTTGAGTTCTCTGTGGATTCTGGTTATTAAACTTTTGTCGGAGACATAACCTGCAAATATCTTCTCCCATTCTGAGGGCTGTTTGCTTGCTTTACTTACTGTGTTCTTGGCTGTGCAGAAGCTTTTTAGTTTGATCAAGTCCCAAAAGTGTATTTTTGAATACACCCGGAGGGTCCTTCAATCACCCGGAGGGTCCTTCTCATAAAAAACTCACCCAACCCAATTTCTTCAAGGGTTTTCCCTGCACTCTCTTCTAGTATTTTTATAGTTTCATGTCTTAAGTTTAAATCTTTGATCCAGTGAGAGTCTATCTTGGTTAGTGGTGAAAGGTGTGGGTCCAGTTTCAGTCTTCTACAGGTTGCCAGCCAGTTCACCCAGCACCATTTGTTAAATAGGGAATCTTTTCCCCACTGAATGTTTTTAATTGGCTTGTCAAAGATCAAATAACGGTAAGTAGCTGGGTTCATCTTTTGGTTCTCTATTCTGTTCCAGACATCTACTTCTCTGCTTTTGTGCCAATACCATGCTGTTTTGATCACTATCGATTTGTATTATAGTCTGAGGTCTGATAGCGTAATTCATCCTGCTTTGTTTTTATTTCTGAGTAATGTCTTGGCTATTTGGGTTTTTTTCTGATTCTATATAAAACGAAGTATTGTTTTTTTTAAGATCTTTAAAGTATAACAGTGGAGCTTTAATAGGGATTGCATTGAAATTATATATTGCTTTGGGTAGTATGGACATTTTAACAATGTTGATTCTTCCCAGCCATGAGCATGGTATGTTTTTCCATTTGTTAATATTTTCAGCTATTTCTTTTCTTAGAGTTTCATAGTTCTCCTTATAGAGATCTTTTACGTCCTTTGTTAGATAAATTCCCAAATATTTCATCTTCTTTGGCACTACTGTGAATGGGATAGAATCCTTAACTATTTTTTCAACTTGACTGTTGTTGGTATATATAAAGGCTACCGATTTATGAATGTTGATTTTGTAACCTGAGACGCTGCTGTATTCCTTGATCACTTCTAAGAGTTTTGTAGTAGAGTCCCTAGTGTTTTCCAGATATACAATCATATCATCTGTGAAGAGCGAAAGTTTGATCTCTTCTGACCCTATATTGATACCCTTGATCGCCTTTTCTTCCCTAATTGCGGTGGCTAAAACTTCCATTACAATGTTAGAAGCAATGGAGACACTGGGCAGCCTTGTCTGCTTCCTGATCTGAGTGGAAATGATTCCAATTTAACTCCATTCAATATGATATTGGCTGTGGGTTTGCTGTAGATAGCCTCTATCAGTTTAAGAAATGTCCCTTCTATACTGGTTTTCTTAAGTGTTCTGATCATGAAGGGATGGTGGATATTATCAAAAGCTTTTTCTGCATCGATTGAGAGAATTATATGGTCTTTGTTTTTTAATTTGTTTATGTGCTGGATTACATTTATAGATTTACGTATATTGAACCAGCCTTGAGACCCTGGGATAAAACCGACTTGGTCGTGATGTATAATTTGTTTGATATGTTGCTGGATTCTGTTTGTTAGGATATTGTTGAATATTTTTGCATCTATATTCATTAGTGATATCGGTCTATAATTTTCTTTTCTTGTTGGGTCTTTTCCTGGTTTTGGGATCAGGGTGATGTTTGCTTCATAGAACGTGTTAGGTAGTCTTCCTTCTTTTTCTACCTTTTGGAACAGGTTGAGTAATATAGGTACTAATTCTTCTTTAAAAGTTTGGTAGAATTCTGACGTGAAACCATCTGGTCCCGGGCTTTTCTTTTTAGGGAAGTTTTGTATGGTTGATGCTATTTCTAAACTTGATATGGGCCTGTTCAACATTTCCACTTGATTCTGGCTAAGTCTTGGAAGGTGACGTGCTTCCAAGTATCAGTCAATTTCCTTCAGATTTTCGTATTTCTGAGAATACAGTTTCTTGTAATATTCATTAAGGAGTTTTTGGATTTCTGAGGAGTCTGTTGTTATTTTGTCTTTGTTGTTTCTGATTGATGAAATTAGAGATTTTACTCTTTTTTTCCTGGTTGGCCAAAGGTTTATCTATTTTATTGACCTTTTCAAAAAACCAGCCTTTTGATTTATTGATCTGTTGTATTATTCTTTTGTTTTCAATTTCATTTAATTCTGCTCTAATTTTGGCTATTTCTTTTCTTGTACTGGGTTTGGGGTTGGAATGTTCTTCCTTTTCCAGTTGCTTGAGATGTCCCATTAAGTAGTTAACTTCCTCTCTTTCCATTCTCTTGAGGAAGGCTTGCAGTTCTATAAATTTCCCTCTTAGAACTGCCTTTGCCGTGTCCCAGAGGTTCTGATAGTTCGTGTCTTCCTTGTTGTTTTGTTCCAAAAAGTTGACGATTTCTTTCTTAATCTCATCTCTTACCCAGCTATCATTCAGCATAAGGTTATTTAACTTCCATGTTTTTGCATGAGTTTGCAGATTCCTATTGTTACTCAGCTCAAGTTTTATTCCATGGTGGTCCGAGAAGATGCATGGAATAATTTCTATTCCTTTAAATTTACTGAGGTTAGACTTGTGACCTAAGATGTGATCGATTTTGGAGTAAGTTCCGTGGGCTGATGAGAAGTATGTGTATTCAGTTTTGTTGGGATGAAATGTTCTGTAGATGTCTGCTAAATCCAAATGTTGGATGGTTAGGTTTAAATCTAAGATTTCTTTGCTCAGCTTCTTGTTGGAGGATCGATCCAACACTGCCAAAGGAGTGTTGAATTCTCCGACTATTATGGAGCTGGAGAAAATCAAGTGGCTCATGTCTGTTAGAGTTTCTCTTATAAATTGAGGTGCATTCTGGTTGGGTGCATAGATATTAAGAATTGAGATCTCATCATATTGAGTATGACCCTTAACAAATATGAAGTGACCATTCTTGTCCTTCCGTACTTTTGTTGGTTTAAAGCCTATTGTATCTGCAAATAAAATTGCAACACCTTCTTTTTTCTGATTACCATTTGCCTGAAATATGGATGACCATCCTTTCACCCTGAGTCTGTATTTGTGTTTTAAGTTAAGATGTGACTCTTGTATGCAACAGATATCTGGCCTGAGTTTTTGTATGTAGTCAGCTAACCTATGCCCATTTAGAGGACAGTTTAAGCTGTTCACATTAATGGAGAATATTGATAAGTCTGGTGAAGTTTTGGGTATCGAGTTTTTCCAAAGTCCAGTGGGCATTTTTAATCCTTTCACCAGTGTGGAAATTGGAGTTTGATCCGAAGTTTCTGAGTGAGTTTACTTTTGTGGTATAGTATTGGGTTGGTCATTGTGGAGGATAGGTCTGAGACTATCCTGAAGAGCTGGTTTACTTATGGCAAATTTTTTCAACATATGATCATCATTGAAGTATTTAATTTCTCCATCATAAATGAAACTCAGTTTAGCTGGATACAAGATCCGGGGTTGAAAGTTATTTTGTTTTAGGAGATTAAAAGTCGGTGACCACCATCTTCTGGCTTGAAAAGTTTCATCAGAGAGATCTGCAGTCATTCTAATATTCTTCCCTTTGAAGGTAATGGTTTTCTTTCTCCTGGCAGCTTTGAGGATTTTCTCCTTCATATTGGCTTTAGTGAAGTTACTTATGATATGCCTGGGGGATGTCTTATTGAGGTTGAGTCATGGTGAGGTTCTGAAGCTGTCTGCTATCTGAATTTCAGAATCTCTAGGCATGTCTGGAAAATTCTCTTTCATAATTTCATTCAGAAGGGCCTCTGTGCCCAGCGAGGCCACTTCATCTGTATCTGGAACTCCTATGATTCATATTTTTACCTTCCTCGAATTATCCCAGAGCTCTCTGAGAGAATGATCTGTTTTTGCTCCCCATTTCTCTTCCTCTTTTAGAGTTTGGGAGTGTTCAAAGGCTTTATCTTCGATGTCAGAAATCCTTTCTTCTGCTTGCTCCATTCTGTTGCTGAGGGATTCTACTGTATTTTTAATATCTTTGAGGGCTGCAAATTCTTGCTTCAGTGTGTCTAAGTATTTGTTGGTTTTGTCTTTAAATTCGTTAAATTCTTGAGACAAATTTTGAATTTCTCCTCGAATTCCTAATTCCAATTTGTTAATCTTGTCTGCAATCCAAATTCTGAATTCGATGTCTGACATCTCATCCAGTTGTTTATGAAAGGGATCTTCAATTGCATCTGCCATATCTTTCCTTGGGGGGGTTGATCTATTCTGGTTATTCATGTTACCAGAGTTTTTCCGCTGATAACGTCCCATGGTTGTTTTACTCCCTCTGATTTTTTCCCCTGGGGCTTTGTTGAGGGCCTGTACAGTGTTGTGGCCTGAGAAACTGGGGCCCTGTCTGGTGTGGTGGGGCTAAGTGGTTCTGTCTTGTTTTCAGCTGGTTTCTGTTCCACCCTAGTGAAACAGATACTCTGGATTGAAGTCTCAGCCGTGGAGAAATTCAGCAATTAAGTCACCCCACCCCCCAACTGGCAAACAATTGGAAAATAAAAATCAAACCTTCCTACCACCATGCACCCAGGGCACCACCTGATTTGTTTTCAGGTTCAGTCACCAAATGTCCGGGTGAGAGAGTTTAAGAGGTCTCTGGGAACTGGATCACAGGGGTCTGGTGACTACTCTGGTGTGGCTTGCTCCAGTGCTGCGTGGAGTCAGGAGGAGCCACCCAGCCAATAGATCAGTCTGGGAAGATTGATGCCTCCTTCCCCACCTTGCACCGCTGTCACACCCAGTCACTGATAGCCCTGCAGTTGGCTGAACCAGTTGCCTGTAGTGAATCGGTACTCCAGGAGTTTGTACCTGCCTGAATCACAAGGAAGTCTGCCAGGCCGCTGGGCCTTGCCTTTCTCTAGCAAGAGGAGGTGAGGCCTGACAACCTTGGGCACTTGATGAAGGTTGGGGGGTTTTCGCTCAGGTCCAGTCTCGCCCCTGATTAATGTTACTGACAGAACAGAACAGAACAACTCTGAGGTTCCCTTGCAGAAGAGAAGCTGAATTGAGTTCCAAATCAGCTTGTCTTTGCTCTTGTATTGTCTATAGGCTGACGATCCCCTGAGGGCCAAGTGCATCTTAAGTTTAGTAAAGCAGACCTCTGGGTCAGCCCCGCCCTGGGAGTTTCCCCGGTTTGCAAGTTGGAGTAGCCTCATGCAAATCCTATACTCACAGTCTCTTGTTTGCCCAGGGAGACAGGAGGTGTGGCTTTAGAATATTCCGTAGTAAGCCATATTGCTAGCAAAAGAGGGCTGCTGTTTTATGGCTCAGGCAACCGCTGCTCCGGTGTAGCTCCCTTCTGGCCAACCATCCTCTCTCCACTCCCGTAGCCCCGAGTCTGCACCAACCGGCTGCAGCCCAGCACTGTCTACACCCCTTGAGCAATCGCCCAAGAGTCTGGACCCCTGGGGGACAGGCCTCCAGACCTTGGAGAGAGAGCAGAGGGGAGTGCAGGGAGTGTTGGGAGCCTGGGGTTGCGGGCAGAGAACACACAGAGCTTTACACAGTTTTATGCCTGGCCGTATTCTCACCAAAAGACTGCTGTCGCACTGTGCCTCAGGGAACTGTCACTCCGGTGCAGTCCCCTCTCCGCTGACCGGGACTAGCCTCCAGATCTCAGTGTGAGTAAAGGGGAGTGCCGGGAGCTCAGAATTCCAGGTAGAGACTATACACAGTTTATATAGTTTTATGCCTGGCAGGAGGATGCCGTGGCACCCTAGTAGGGGAGGTAGGTCCAGTTTTTAGAGGGTCTCTCCCACGGAGTGTAGTGGGAGGACTTTGAACTCTGCCCGATTGTTTGTGGGGCACTCTGAGCCGTTCTTATGGGGGAGGTAACTCCCATCCGCTTGGTGATGGATTTTGTACCTTTTGTTTGTATCCTTGTGGCCACAGCTCACCTCAGCGGGGTTGACGAGCGTTCTTCAACCTTCTCTCTTAGTGCAGCTCAAATCCACCAGGTTACTTGCTGAATTTTTGTCCTTTAACTCTCTTACTGGATGGGAGCCTCTGTGGAAAGCTGGCTTCAGGCAGCCATCTTGTCTCCTCCCTGACTGAAGCTTAAAGTCTTGGGCTTCAGATTTTATTTTAGTTCACTGATGCCAGAAATGGTGCTTCTGTGGATGTGGTTTCCAAAGGCAATGGGTGGTGGACGGGCGGGGCCTGAGCCCAGTTCCCGCGGTGCCTGACAGTGGAGCCTTAAAAGGGATTGCATTAAAATTGTATATTGCTTTGGGTAGTATGGACATTTTAACAATGTTGATTCTTTCCACCCTTGAGCATGGTATGTTTTTCCATTCGTTAACATTTTCAGCAATTTCTTTTCTTAGAGTTTCATAGTTCTCTTTATAGAGATCTTTCACGTCCTTTGTTAGATAATTCCCAAATATTTCATCTTCTTTGGCACTACTGTGAATGGAATAGAGTCCTTAACTTTTTTTTCAGCTTGACTATTGTTGGTATATATAAAGTTTACCGATTTATGAATGTTGATTTTGTAACCTGCGACGCTGCTGTATTTCTTGATCACTTCTAAGAGTTTTGTAGTAGAATCCCTGTTGTTTTCCAGATATACAATCATATCATCTGTGAAGAGGGAAAGTTTGATCTCTTCTGACCCTATATTGATACCCTTGATCGCCTTTTCTTCCCTAATTGTGGTGGCTAAAACTTCCATTACAATATTAAAAAGTAGCAGAGACAATGGGTAGCCTTGTCTGGTTCCTGATCTGAGTGGAAATGATTTCAATTTAACTCCATTCAACACAATATTGGCTGTGGGTTTGATGTAGATGGCCTCTATCAGTTTAAGAAATGTCCCTTCTATACGAATTTTTTTAAGTGTTCTGATCATAAAGTGATGCTGGATATTGTCAAAAGCTTTTTCTGCATCAATTGAGAGAATCATATGGTCTTTGTTTTGTAATTTGTTTATGTGCTGAATTATACTTATAGATTTACATATATTGAACCAGCCTTGAGACCCTGGGATAAAACCGACTTGGTCATGATGTATAATTTGTTTGATGTGTTGCTGGATTCCGTTTGTTAGGCTCTTGTTGAATATTTTTGCATCTATATTCATTAGTGATATTGGTCTATAATTTTCTTTTCTTGTTGGGTCTTTTCCTGGTTTGGGGATCAGGGTGATGCTTGCTTCATAGAACGTGTTGGACAGTCTTCCTTCTTTTTCTACATTTTGGAACGGGTTGAGTAATATTGGTACTAGTTCCTCTTTAAAGGTTTGGTAGAATTCTGACATGAAGCCATCTGGTCCCAGGCTTTTCTTTTTAGTGAGATTTTGTATAGTTGGTGCTATTTCAGAACTTGATATTGGGTGGTTCAACATTTCTACTTGATTCTGGCTAAGTCTTGGAAGGTTACATGCTTCCAAGTATTGGTCAATTTCCTTCAGATTTTCATAGTTCTGAGAATACAGTTTCTTGTAATATTCATTAAGGATTGTTTGAATTTCTGAGGAGTCTGTTGTTATTTCATGTTTGTCATTTCTGATTGATGAAATAAGAGATTTTATTCTTTTTTTCTTGGTTAGGTTAGCCAAAGGTTTATGTATTTTATTGATGTTTTCAAAAAACCAACTTTTTGATTTATCAATCTGTTGTATAATTCTTTTGTTTTCAATTTCATTTAATTCTGCTCTAATTTTGGTTATTTCTTCTTTTCTACTGGGTATGGGTTTGGAATATTCTTCCTTTTCCAGTTGCTTGAGATGTCCCATTAAGTTGTTAACTTCCTCTCTTTCCGTTCTCTTGAGGATGGCTTGCAGTGCTATAAATTTCCCTCATAGGACTGCCTTTGCAGTGTCCCAGAGGTTCTAATAATTTGTGTGTTCATTGTCGTTTTGTTCCAAAAATTTGGCAATTTCCTTCTTAATCATGTCTATGACCCAGGTATCATTCAGCATAAGGTTATTTAACTTTCATTTTTTGTATGAATATGCAGATTCCTGTTGTTACTGAGTTCAACTTTTATTCCATGTTGGTCCAAGAAGTTGCAAGGAATAATTTCTATTCCTTTAAATTTACTGAAGTTAGACTTGTGACCTAAGATGTGATCGATTTTGGAGTAAGTTCAGTGGGCTGATGAGAAGTATGTGTATTCAGTTTTGTTGGGATGAAATGTGCTGTAGATATCTGCTAAATCCAAATGTTGGATGGTTAGGTTGCAATCTAAAATTTCTTTGCTCAGCTTCTTATTGGAGGATCTATCCAACACTACCAAAGGAGTGTTGAAATCTCCAACTATTATGGAGCTGTAGGAAATCAAGTTGCTCATGGCTGTTAGAGTTTCCTTTATAAATTGAGGCACTTTCTGGTTGGGTGCATAAATACTGATAATTGAAATCTCATCATATTGAATATTACCCTTAACAAATATGAAGTGACCATTGTTATCTTTCCTTACTTTTGTTGGTTTAAAGCCTATTGTGTCTGAAAATAGAATTGCTACACCTGCTTTTTTCTGATTACCATTTGCCTGAAATATGGACAATCACCCTTTCATCCTGAGTCTGTATTTATCTTTTAAGGCAAGATGTGACTCTTGTATGCAGCAAATATCTGGCCTGAGTTCTTGATCCAGTCAATAACTTGTGCCTCTTTAGAGGACAGTTTAAGCCATTCATGTTAATGGAGAATATTGATAAGTCTGGTAAAATTTTGGGTATCGAGTTTTTTGAAAGTCCAGTGGACATTTTTAATCCTTTCACCACTGTGGAAGTTGGAGTTTGATCAAAAGTTTCTGAGTGAGTTTACTTTTGTGGTAGAGGATTTGGCTGGTCATTATGGAGGATAGGTCTGAGAATATCCTGAAGTGCCGGTTTCGTTCATGGAGAAGGACTTCTGTGCCTAGTGAGGCCAGTTCATCTGTTTCAGGGATTCCAATGAGTAGGATATTAGCCTTCTTCGAATTATCCCAGAGCTCTCTGAGAGAATGATCCGTTTTTGCTCTCCATTTCTCTTCCTCTTTGAGAGTTTGGGAGCATTCGCATTTTACAAGGGTAAGGACTCCCGGAGGACAGACCTCAAGACCTCAGAGTGAGAGTGGAGGGGAGTGCTGGGAGCTCAGAGTTGCAGGTAGAGAATATATACAATTTTATGCCTGTTAGGAGAACACTGTGGGACCCTAGTAGGGGAGGTAGGTCCAGTTTTTAGAGGGTCTCTCCCATGGAGTGTAGTGGGAGGAACTTTGAACTCTGCTCGTTTGTTTGTGGGGCAGTCCGAGCTGTTCTCATGGGGAAGGTGACTCCCATCCGCTTGGTGATCAATTTTGTACCTTTCGTTTGTATCCTTGGGGTCGCAACTTGTCTCAACGGGGTTGATGTGCATTCTTCAACCTTCTCTCTTGGTGCAGCTCAAATCTACCACGTTACTTGCTAAATTTCTGTCCTTTAACTCTCCTTCTGGATGGGAGCCTCTGTGGAAAGCTGGCTTCAGTCAGCCATTTTCTTTATTATTTCTCTTCTTCTACTAATTTTGTGTTTGGTTTGCCCTTGTTTTTCTAAATCCTTGAGACGCATTGTTAGGTCATTTATTTGAAGATTTTTTTACTTTTTCAATGTAGGCATTTATTATTGCTATAAACTTTTCTTTTATGTATGTATGTATTACTGCATTTACTGTATCCCGAAGGTTTTGGAATGTTGTATTTAAATTTTCATTTATTTTTATAGATTTTTAAATTCCTTTTTGTTTTTTATTAGCAAACTTAAATTCTTGGGCTCAAGCGATCCTCTTGCCTCATCCTCCCAAGTAGCAGGGACTATAGATGCCCACCACAGCAATGGGGTCTTGCTCTTCCTCAGGCTGGTCTCGAACTGTTCAGCTTAAGAAATACACTGGTTTCAGCCTCCCAAAATGCTAGGATCATAGGCATGAGCTACCATGCCCCGCCCTTAAATTGCCTTCTTAATCTCTTCATTGACCCACTGGTCATTTTATTTTCCCTGTATTTGTAAGTTTTCTGGTATTCCATGGGGGGTGTGTGGGGCTCTGAGTTTCAGTGCCAAGCCCTATAGCACTTCACTACCATTATCTATCTCCACTGGCTGTGCTGGGGCAGCACTGCAGGGCATTGGGGGAGGGAGACATAGGAAATGCAAGATTGCCTTTTCTGCCCTCTTAGTGCTTCTTCCCTTGATATAATGTTAAAATCTTTTCCTCATTTTTGGCTCTTCTGAAGGTGCTTGCTTGAGTGAGTAATTTTGAATTTGGCATCTGTGTAGAGGGACGATTGCTGGAGTCTTCTGTTTGGATATCTTGCTTCTTCCCCTCTCCTCTAGGTTTTTTTTTTTTTTTTGAGACAGAGTCTCACTTGGTCACCTTCTATAGAGAACACTCATAGCTCACAGCAAGCTCAAAATCTTGGGCCGGGCATGGTGGCTCATGCCTGTAATCCTAGCACCCTAGGTCTTTTTTTAATCCGTTGACAATGTCAGTCTTTCATTTGGTGTATTAAAATCATTCTCAATTACAGTGATTATTGGCACAGTATGATGAATTACACTTTGAATTAATATCCACTCTGTAACTATTTCCTTTTCATTGTTCTTGTAATTCTATTTGTCATTTTTCTATTCTTTTTCTCTGTATTCTCTGAGAAAGCACTTTCTATGACTCTATTTTATCTCCTCAGCTAGCATATTATTTATGCTTAATTTTTTGTTGTTGCCCTAAAGTTCACAATGTGCATGTTGAACTAATCTAAGTACCCCTTCAAATAACACTATACCACTTCTCTGAGAAAGCATTTTCTATGACTCTATTTTATCTTCTCAGCATATTATTTATTTATGCTTATTAGTTATGCTTAATTTTTTGTTGTTGCCCTAAAGTTCACAATGTGCATGTTGAACTAATCTAAGTACCCCTTCAAATGACACTATACCACTTCATGCATAGTACGGGTATCTTGTAACAAAGTACCTCCACTTTCCATTTGTGCTTCCCTTAACCTTGTTGTCATGCATTTAACTTTTCTATATACCACAATCACTTGACATATTGCTACCATTTTTACTTTAAAAAACCTATTGTCTTTTATTTTTATTTATTTTGAGACAGAGTCTCACTTTGTCACCCTCGATAGAGTGCCATGGCATCACAGCTCACAGCAACCTGCAGCTCTTGGGCCTGAGCGGTTCTTTTGCCTCAGTCTTCCAAGTAGTTGGGACTACAGGCACCCACCACAACGCCCAGCTATTTTCTGTTGCAGTTGTCCTTGTTGTTTAGGTGGCCCAGGCCAGGTTCGAACCTGCCACCCTCCATGTATGTGGCTGGTGCTGAACCACTGTGTTATGGGAGCAGAGCCTCCATTGTCTGTTAGACCAAGAAAGAATAAGAAAAATAAAGTATTTTTCTTTCCCTTCATCTATTCCTTGTGTATTGCACATCCTTCGTTTTGTGTATTCGAGTTTCTGGCCTATACCGTTATCTTTCTGCAGATTAGGTCCTGCTGGCCAGGAATTCTCTCAGTTTTTGTTTGGCCCAGAAAGTCTTTCTCTTTCCTTTCTGAAAGATAATTTTGCCAATCTAGAATTCTATAGGGTGGGTCAATTTTCCTTTCAACATTTTAAATATTTCATTCATTTTATTCTCTTCCTGCTTATACAATTTCTAAAAAGTCCCCTGAAATTCTTATCTTTGTTCCTCTGGAAGGTGTTTTGTGTCTCGCTCCAGGCCACCCAGCTCTGTTTTATTTTGTTTTGTTTTGGTTTTCTGCAGTTTGAATATGAGATGTTTAGGTATAGATTTTTTTTATATTGATCCTGTTCATAATTCTCTGAGCTTTCTAGATCTGTGGGTTTTGTCCCTGTCATTAATTTTGGAAAATTCTCAGCTATTATTACTTTACATTTTCTTCTGGTCCATTTTAAGCTCTTTTCCCTTCTGGCATTTCATTTATGCATATGCTGTACCTTGTGAAATTGTCCCATGGTTCTTGAAAGTTCTCTTTGCATTTCAGCTTAGGGCGTTCTCTTTGCATTTGACCTTCTAGTCAGGTGTCTTTACGTCACTGTGTTGGTCATGTGCAGACTCCTGTTGAGTATGTTGAAAGCCCTCTAAATCTGCCATGATGCTTCTGATGTCCAGCATTTTCTTCAGATCTTCTTTAGAGCTTCCATCTCTCTGCTTCCATCAGTCATCTGTGGCATATTGTCTACTTTTTCCAAGACAGTCTTCAACATATTAATTGTAGTCATTTTCAGTTCTCTGTCTGATAATTCCCAGGCCCAGTACTGCCTGAGTTTGGTTCTAGTGCTTGCCTTGGCTCTTCAGGTATGCTGCCTGTACCCAGCTTTGTGATTTTTCTCCTCATTGTTGAAAGCCTAGCATGTCATCATGAGTAATTAGAACTGAGATGAACAGGCTAGAATCCCCTGTGATGTTACTGGAGCCCTGTTGGGGTGATGTTAAGGTGCACCCCTGACATTTTAAGCCTGACAAGACCCTGGCAACTGAGGATGAAAAAGAGACACTAGCTCTGTGTGGTGATGTCAGATGGAAGTGAAGTAGCACCAGATAGGTGTCAGGACAGAGGATCATGAGCCCAAATCCACCAGCACCTCCTGTCCTCACTCTGTGCTCTGCTCCTTGATTTTTCAAAGGCATGTGCTTGTGAACTCAAATGATAAAAATAATTATGGGTGGGGAGAACTGCTTATCTGCTATCCTAATATTTTAGAGAAACACATCCGTTTATGTGGCATGTGGGAGTTTTGAGTCCTTTATGCTTACACTCAGGATGTCGTCCTCCTATCTCCCCACATCTTTTTTTTCTCAGAGAGGGGCCCAGGTCTGCTGGTTTGTGGTTTCAGTAGTGCTGGTCTCCACCAGGCATCCTCAACTCTGCCCATTCTTTAACTGTTGGTACACAGTTACACCTATGTTCTTTATGTTTCCGACTGTCTCATCCTCAGTTTTGACCTTCACTGTGTCTGGCTAAGCTTATTTATAGTTTCATGCTGTTTGGGGGCAGACAGGAAACTGATGTTTCTGTAGCAATCTGGGGCTGTAAGAAATGGTTTGAGCTCACACCAGGATGTTCTGGAAGCTGTGCTGCTCTGGGGCCTCAGAGAGGCATGTGGAGGCCCACTCTGTCCCTCCCAGACCTGTCCAGATGCTCTTCTCTCACACTAGCCCTGCCTTGTTGAGGGCATGGGGCCAGAGATATAGTCAAGCTTCCCGGGCTTCCTTACTTCTTTCTTTCTCCCATGATTTGGGGAAGTTTTTCTATTCTCTAGAGCAGAGAGAGTTATCACTATTTGTTGACTTTTAAGTTTTAAAAACTAAGAACCGGCTCTTTTGTGTTCTGTGTTCTACTTTTGAAACAGAAATGGATCACCTTTTAACCTGAATGCCAAAAGGGGGTAGTAAGGAAATATCAGGCATGGCATATGCTTCTGTTAATATGTAAAAATGTTATTCCACCATCTTTTTCAAGTACCTTGCTACAATTCTAAAATAGTGGCTTCTGTTTTGACCTCTCAATAACTCAAACATTAAAATGCTCAGCATACCACGCAGTTATGAAAACAAAGAATGCAGAAGACCCCACGTAGTCATGCATGAAGGAGGTGATTTAGATTGCAATGATGTTGAATTTTAAAGAAATGATTCATTATTTTCACTGCCAAGATGAAGTGAGTACGTGTGTAAAGTTGTAAGTGAAGAGCAATAGAAAGTTCTGAGAAATGTTTAAACCTCCATAGAAATGATGAAGGGAAAGTTTAGACCACAGGTTGTGAAGTAACATGATTAAATAACAATGATTCCATTTCTGTGTAGTAACGGTGACCCAGGTCCCTCATCGTGCCCCAGCCACATGACTGAATGCTTCATTTATTTACTTTTTACAACTTGAGAGAGGTTGAATAAGTAACCACACGTCACAGAGCAGGAGCTGGTGCAGTGGGCTCTGCCCGCAGGTCTCCCTGACCCCCTGGCCTGCGTTACCTCCATAAGCTGTGTTCCCGATTATTGCTATGGAGATGCAGATGGGCCACCATGTTTGTGGGACCCGTGCACTGTAACGGAGCTAATCCCCATGTCATATGCATTTACTTGGATATGTGCTTTTAACATCCGTGCAAAGTATGTGTCTGGGTTTTTAAGCAGAACAGACCATGTTTACACAGCACAGGGACAGGAGAGCAAATTGGCTGTTATTTTTACACTGTGACCTTGTGAGTTTTATTTTTAATTAGCCATTTTACAAAACCTGAGTCAGGATTTTTAAATTTTTAAGGGAAAAATTCTTTCCATCCCTGTTGTAAATTTGGTTACTAATCTATTAATTGCTACATTTCCTCCTGTTTACAGTGGGCTGTTATGCAACAGATTAAAATGATAGAGGTCCAAGAACTTCACTGCTTACTTGAATATGAGTTAGGGTATGTATCATTTGTAGTATTGAAGTATTTTCTTTCTTTCTTTTTCTTTTTTAGACAGTCTCACTCTGTTGTCCCAGGCTATAGTGCTGTGACTTTAGCCTAGCTGAAGCAATCTCAGACTCCTGGGCTCAAGCCATCCTCCTGCCTCAGCATCCCAAGTAGCTGGGACTATAGGGCCCCACCGTAAAGCCCGGCCAGGTTTTCTATTTTTAGCAGAGACAGGGTCTTATTCTTATCCAGTCTGGTCTCCAACTCCTGAGCTCAAGTACTCCACTCCCTGGCCTCCCACAGTGTTAGGATTATAGGTGTGAGCCACTGCACCTGGTCTCAATTGTTTTTAATAGCTGTTATGGGGTCCATGTATCCAAATGCCATGTGCATTTGTTAATAGATGTTGATGTATAAAGGATGTGAGCCGGGGTCAGTGAAGAGAGTTCACACTATCGTTGTGAATTGATATTTTCATAACTTTGCTTGAAGTTATTTCCTCTACTTTATATTCTCAGAACATCACTAAGCTTTTTCTTTTGTAAATGAAAACATAACACAGCACATGAAGCAAAATTATACTCAAAATTTAATAAAATTAGTTTTTTAAAAAAGAGAGTTTGTACAGTAAATTGAGAAAATCACTGGGTTAACAGTAGGACACCTGGATCCAAGGTCTGCCAATGCTCCCCCATGAGGTCTTCACTTCTGAGAGGTTAATTCCTTTTTGAGTTAAAAGCATCAACTAGATAACTTGAAATTGACCTCTTAGTTTTTAGATCTGTAATTTTCTAAAATGACATCCATTGGAGAAAATAGGAAACCTTGGAGTCCTGGATTTGAGAACCAGGCCTCTGACCTTGGGGCTACCTTTGGGCAGGATGTACACTTGACCATCTTCCAAGTTCATTAACAAAGTGGCAGAGTACAGTGGGCAAGGCTCTGGGGTCCTTGAGCACTCTTTCATTGCTAAAAATATAAGACAATGTTATTCTTCTATAGGTGTTCCATTACTTTTTCTTAGATCTGGACTTTAATTATTAAAACTATGTTTCTATAAACTCATATTCTGTAAGTCCTTACATAGAAATCATGCCATTTCTTTTAGTAGTTCATATAATTTTATATACTTGGGTTCACATAATTTTACATATTTTAACTCTATGTTTCTACTTTTTCATTGTTGTGTAAGAGTGTGCCTGTGTGTGTGTTCTATAGTGAATGAAATTTGGATATTTTTATGGTGTGGGTCAAAAATAATTTTTTTTTTTTTTTGGAGACAGAGTCTCACTTTGTTGCCCTTGGTAGAGTGCTGTGGCATCACAGCTCACAGCAACCGCCAGCTCTTGAGCTTAGAAGATTCTCTTGCCTCAGCCTCCCGAGTAGCTGGGACTACAGGCGCCCCCCACAACACCTGGCTATTTTTTGTTGTTGTTCTCGCAGTTTGGCCGGGGCCAGGTTTGAACTGCCACCCTTGGTATATGGGGCTGGTGCCCTACTCCCTGAGCCATAGGCACTGGCCCCCCAATGATTTTTATTACTATGCTTAAAACCAAAAGCTAGCAAAACTCTTGGCATCTAAACATAGATCTTTTTTTTTTCTACATTACCATAAGTAACACTGAGGAGTTCGTAATCTCTGGGGTTAGTAAGAGTAACGTGGTGCTAATTTTTATAACTCTCCATGTGCTTAATAGGGTTCTCATTTATCCAATGCTATAAGCTTATATAAATACCAAGTATAGAAACGAGGTACTAAATACCTCAAACGTCTTTCTGGATTTTTTTCTCCTATTTAATAAATGGGTTCAAGAAACAATTTCGCCCTCTATTAGACAGGGGTAGTAACTGTTGCATTTCTTCATAATCACAGTTAGCATTTTATGTTTTTCTTGCTGAGAGGAGATTTTAGGAATATATCACACAACTAGATGGTGGGCTTTGTCCATTCTGCCTGGCTTTGGGCTCCACTTCTCATGTGGCCTAAATTTAAGGTGATCCTATGTGATATAAAGGTGCTGGCAGGTTTGGGAATTCAGGAGGGCCTGGGGTCTGTTCTTTACTCATTACTATGCTTCTCTGCTGCAATCTACATGGGAGAGAAATTTAATGTGAAATCTATTTTGAATAAAAGAATGAAAGAAAATGTGTTTGAGAGAATTTCATTCATGACAACTGGAAATCTATTACATGAAGAAAAGCTTACTAAGTGGCTGTCACTGTTCTAGGAGCTGAGGAAAGAAATTACCACATAGAGCTTCCGTCTTAATAGAAATTGTGGCAAGCTAAAAATCACATTTTAGAAGTTGCTCTTAAATTATTTATGTCAATTCATATGTTCTTTCATTTCTTAACTCATTCAGCAAATATTGCAAAGGACGTCATATCTACTTCGGGGTAGGAACATTTGAGTGGTAGAAAAAAGACTTAGATTTCTGCCCAGAGTTGAATCACTTGCTGTAAGTATTAGTAATTTACTCGTTGTTTACAAATTGGAGGTTTTGATAATCGGAACTGGGTGGGCCCAGTAGGGAGGTTCTTCTGCTCTTGTGGATCTCTCCTGCGTTCCTGGCAGCAGCTGGGCGTTAGCTTATTTACCATGGCCTTGATGTTGACATCTGGCTCTTTCTGTAGCACGGTATGAAGGTATGCCTCAGGGGTTGATGGAGTGACTGCAAAAATGTCTTCTTTTCTTTATGCTTTTCCTTTATCCAAATTGTTTGCAATATGGCTGTGGAGCCTCTTTTATCAAAAGATGGAAAGAATTTCTTCCTTTCCAAAGTCTGAACAATAGGCTGTACAACTTTTGAGCCAGAGGCATCAAGAGGCTGTGCGTGTGTTTGTGGTCTCTCTTGCTTCTCTGCTTTAACCAGCTGTCCTGGCTGAGTCCCCAGACATGAGGAGCCAAGTTCAGACCAGCAAAACCACATAGCCCATCTCCAGTCAACTCACAACTGACCTAGGAGTGAGCTCCTTGATCCCAGCTCAGACAACTAGAACTGCCCAGCTGAGCCCCAGATGCTAGTGAGATTAAGTGGTCATTATTGAATGCTGGTGGGGTTATTAAGTTGTTTGTTACACATCTATTTCATGCAAGAAGATAAGCAAGTCATCTTAACTGGTGATGCCTGCCCTTTGACCAAAAACAGCAATGGGGAAGAGGCTCAGGTGAAGGGTGCCATGGTGCTCTCAGGGGAAGACGGTGTGGGTGTTTATATGTGTCCTTGTGTGCTCAGAAGCGCGTCATTCAGTGATAGGGTAAGGGGCCTGATATCTACTCAGAGATATCTACTCAGAGTTTTGATGGGGGACTGATATCTACTCAGAGTTTTGATGGGGGACTGATATCTACTCAGAGTTTTGATGGGGGACTATAGGAGGAATAAGATAAATTTGTGTGCAAGTTCAGTAACACCCATATTTGTCAACAGGTCACAGCCTAAATGTTTGAAGTTATTCTTCTTTTAAGTTCTCTCTGAATAATAAAGAGAGAGAAAGAAACCAAAAAGAAGTAGAGGAAGAGAAAGAGAAAGAAGAGGAGGCTGTGTGTAGGTTTAGAACTGAAATAAACATTGATTGAATTAAACATGAAATTCTCTGGTTTGGCCTCTGTCTTCTTCATCCACCACACACCTCCCAACATACAGACCAGGCTCCACAGATCATTCCGGCCTCGTTACTTCTACGCTTGAAAGTCACCCTCAAGAGAGATGTTTAGTGACCCTTTGAGCAGACAGAAGGTCCCACGTTAACAGCTGGTGTCACATTTACAGTCTGACCCTCATCTTCACATGGGCAGTACGCAAAGAGCAGAGCAAGGACCTCAACATCTTTTCTTTCTTAACACACTTCCTCATAATCTGACCTGCAATCTTAGTGCTGGCCTGTACTTAATCCTCTGGGCTTTGCAATATCTGATAAGCAACAATTTCCTGGCACTGACGTCCGCTTTTCTTTTTTTCCAGCTTGGGAGAATTCTCTATTCCTTTGTTACAGGGAAATGTGCCTCCCTTTCAGCCTGGCCAGTCTCATTGCATTTCTTCCCTGTCAGACCTTCATTTTCATTGGTGAAATGGGCAAAGCGACATTGGCCTTGCCCAGTATTATGGGGTTATTACGATGGTCAAATAAAGTGAAGCAGGTTGAAATGGAATCATTATGTGGCACCAGGAGCTCTGTAGGATACCAGTGTGATTGGGTCATGGACTTTGTCCTAATAAAGAAGGAAAACCCATACATAATTTACAGATTCACCTTCAGTGTTCCTTAGCTGGTGCTCAGGACTCTGCCTGCCATTTCAAATTCAGGAGATTGCAGAGACAGTTTTGAATCCCTTCTGGGTACAAATAGCAATTCTATTTGTTAATAGAATTTGTTAATAACCACGCAAGCACCAGGAGCACCTCAATGAAAAGGGAGACTCTTTGTAATGGATTCTCTTTGATCACTGCCCCTTATTTTGGAACATAGACCCATGATCAGCTGAAAGGTCAGCCACATGGGGTGAGCAGGTGTCTTCCTTTAGAAAAAGTCTCTGCTCATCATCATGATTTGCAAACAGGGCTTGCAGTTTAGAAAGGGAAAATAGTTGCTGAGTGCAGTGGCTCCTGCCTGTAATCCCAGCACTTGGGGAAGCCAACGCGGGCAGATCACTTGAGCTCAGGAGTTGGAAACCAGCCTGAGCAAGAGTGAGACCCTGTCTCTATCAAAAATAGGAAAATTAGCCAGGTGTGTGGCAGGTGCCTGTAATCCCAGCTACTTGGGAGGCTGAGGCAAGAGGATCGCTTGAGCCCAAGAGTTTGCGGGTTTTGTGAGCTATGATGATGCCACACTATTCTACCCAGGGCTACCGAGTGAGACTCTGTCTCCAAAAAGAAAAAAAGAAATAAAATAAAAAGGGAAGAATGTAACTCCATTAAAGAAAGAAGCATATGCCAAAGGTGTCCCTGTCTCCAAGGTAGCTGAGAATGATTGACCAAATTAAGTGAGCACAATTAACAAGGAATATGTGTAATCTTGTCGTGACGTTTTCTGTTTTTTTTTAAGAGATGGTGAATAAATATATTTCCACTTTAAAATTGAAGATACAATTTAGGAAATGTATCTTATAAGTAATGTGCACTTATTATCTGATTTGAAATGCTGCCACTTTGAGCAACTCACCTATGAAGGATACATCAAGGAAATTTTGTGCAGTTGTGTATTGCTGAGAATAGTAAGACGCTAGGTTGGCCTAATATCCAGCAGTAAAGTGTTGTTAAAATAACACGTGGCAGTATTTTTACATTTGTTTGTTCCTGTGTAACCCTATTGGAACACAATGTCAAAAATGCTTTTTACTGATGGTGGAATTTTGAGTAATTTTAGTGCATTTATTGCATTACACATATTTTCTATAATTTCAAAATTTAAACATGCACGTACTGTAAAAGTACAAATACTACTAACTATAGGGGAACAATTATTCTTAATAAGTTTTAAAGAAGAAAAGTCACCCAAAAGGTATTAATCTCTTCTGCAGCTCCACTTACTTGCTAAATAAAATAGTTGTTCTATAACATGTAGCAGAAGTAAAGAGAAACCAAGCTCTCATTATTCTAATGGAGACAGCCTTGGCCTAGCACGTACATACTTGCTTAGTTCCTAGCTTAGTCAGAAAAGTCCTGTTGGCACTGTAAATATCACGGTTCTCTTTTCAAGGACACTCTTTGTGAGGCATGTTTCTTGGCATTGGACGTTAAATAATGATTAACTGACACGTTGCACTTTGTGTTCTCAGCTCTAGTTCATATAGAAAGTTCGACCCCAGCTTTCCAACACCTCATCATTCACAAGGCAGGACTTGCCATAAGAACTAAGATGGTCCCAGTTGGCCAGTCACTTACTGCCCTTGCCAGGCTCTGTCCTTGCTCACCTCCCTGAGGCCTGTCTACAGACACCAGTTGCTGCTATTGAGAGTTAGTCTTGGCTTAGAGAAGTCAGACTGGGCCAGAGGCTCTCCGTATGTAGAGCCACTTTATGTGGAGAAGTCTCTTGAGCCCCTCAGGAGTACCAAGTAAGACCAAAGTAACTCTTTGAAGAACTTTTGAGGGGGGTGGTGCAGCAAAGGGACTAGCAAGAGACGCTAGAATATGTTACCCCCAAGTGAAGAATATGATTTGTGCTAACAGATCATACATCTAAACGTTACTGGTGACTTGAAAACGCCATTGATGAGCAGAAGAACTGGTAGCCTGGTGTGGAGGCTCTTGCCCATGATCCTAGCCCTCTGGGAGGCTGAGGCAAGTGGACTGCTTGAGCTCAGGAGTTTGAGAGCAGTCTGAGGAAGACTGAGACCCCCATCTCTACTAAAAATAAAAAACCAGCTGGGCATTGTGGCAGGAGCCTGTAGTCCCAGCTACTTGGGAGGCTGAGGCAGGAGGATCAGTTGAACCCAAGAGTTTGAGGTTGCTGTGAGCAACACCACTGCACTCTACCCAGGGTGACTAAGACTTTGTCTCAAAAAAAAAAAAACAAACAAAAAACCCAGATCAAAAAAAAAAAAAAAAACAACTCCCCTCCCCCCAAAGCCCCAGAAAAACTCCTGAGGATTGTAACCAAAGTTTCATCGTGTGATAATCTTTGAAGGTTTTCTTTAAAGAACACAAACAGGAGGAAGAAAGTTCTCCCAAGTTCGACTCGGGTGTATCTCTGTTCTGGTCCCTCTGCACTGAATGAACTTTGTTCCCAGCTGCTTTTAGCTCAACTTACACTAAACTTCTAGAAGAGCTGCCTACATTTGCTGCCTTAAGTAGCAGATTTCCTCTAGAATGCTCAGTAAAATGAGGCCACCAGGCGATTGAAAATGCTCTCTCAGAGCTAACTAACTCATGATCTTCTGATTCTTCCACTTCTCATTCCTTATCGCTTCACCTTCCCCGTGTTATTTCACAGCACTGGCCATACTCGCCTCGTGAGACTTTCTTTCACTTTGGTCTGTGAAACTCGTGTTGGTGTTTTTCAGTTTCCCCGCTCTTCCTTTTGTCTACGTGCCCGCTAACAGGCATTCTGGGCCCAGGCTTCTTCCCTTCCGGCGTTGTGTATCCTCTCCAGGTTACCTCAGCACCTCTCTTGACAGCAACGTTCATCCTCATTTCATAACTGACAAATAGATACCTGTCACCCAAGCTCTTTTGTGAGTGCCAGGTCAAAACTTCCACCTGCCTCCAGGGTATGTCCACCAGGCAGTTCAACAACAGTGCAGAGTGGATTCATCACCACCCCCTGGAAATGAACCACTATGCCTACAGCCACTGCCCGGCCCATGGACTGGGCCCTGTGCTGAAAATGCCCTTCCTCCTCCACACAGCCTCCCTCTTGTAACCCCATCTGCTCATGAACACTGACTTATTTCACTGATGCTCCGTCTCTGGGTGCATCTGTTTCTCTGTTCATCACCTGTGCCCTATTGCTAAACATTATCTTTTTTTATCTGGATCACTACTAAAGCCTTTTGCATTATCTTTCTGCCTATCCTGCTCTCCCTCTTCAAATGAGTTTACCCGCCCCGATAGCTTTCACACACAAAGCCCTGATCCCATTCTCTCCCAGACACTTCTGGCTCCCCGTTACCTATAGTTTATGGCATGAACTCTAGCCAGGCCCTTCTTCAAAGCTCTTCATGATAGAGTCCAACCTAGCCTCCTGGTCACTGTTCCCTAATTCACGTGCAACTTTGCCTATTTGATTGCTCCGTTTCTTCCTTCTACTTGAAATGCCATTTTCTTTTTTTCTCCTCTTCCTCATTGTTCTAATGCAACTCACGCTGCTTGACCTCATGCAGTCAACCAGGAACCAAAGAGAATAACTAACACTCAGGGAGTGTGCTCTGAGTCTGTTTAATATGCTGATTCAGGACACTTGGCAATTCCTGGAATTGCAAAATTACTTTCCTAAGTAAAACTATCTCATGATATTTTTCAGCTGTTCTTGTTGGGGAGAGCAGGGAACACCATTAAATAATATGAACACTGAAGGAAAATGATAGGGAAAGACAAAACTAATGTTCCTAAGCACGACTGTGTGAAAGAGAGTGTTTTTTGTGATACAATGGATTTACAAGCACAATCATGAGGATTGCTGTTGTCAATAGACTTCTAAGTAGAAATAATTACAGCCAGATTTCTTAAGAGTTATTTCCCAAGGAATTTCCATTGCTGCAATCCAGGTTTAAAAATAACTCATAGAAACAGGCAATAGGGAATAAAGGAGAAGCTTATCATCCCTCAACAAATGAAAAACCCCACACATTCATAGGTCAACAAAATGGAATGGCAAAGTGGTATGCTAATGCTACGTTTGAGTAAGATGAACATAGAGAATGGAAGGAAACTGTAGGGTGATACTCTGAGTCAGACGTACGTCTGCCAATAGCTAAAGAAATCTATTATTTCATTCCAATGGGCCTTCATTTTGCTATGTAAAAAATAGATTACCTGTAAGGATTCTCTCAGCTCTAATATACCACAAGTACTGACGTACTTCAATTCAGTTGTGTTTCGAGTAACTACTGTACCCTGAACTAATAGCTGCCTGAGATTTAGAGATGAATGCAGGGAGGGAGATGGGTCATACAAGTCATGTTTGTTCGCACAGGGCAGACCTTGGTTGGCAACGTACCCAACGCAAAGCACAGGAGAGGAGCCGTGCGAAGGCAGAGCCCGGGTGGACAGGGAGCCATCCTCAGGGACATCTGTCGGGTGCAGGTGGAGATCTGCCTTCTCAGTTCTTGGTGTGCTCATGGCTAAAGAATAATTAGACCCACCAAAAGCAAGACCAGTGTGAAACAAAGCTTATTGAGGAAGAGAAAGATAAGTTTGCAGAGCAAGAGCAAGGTAAGGGTTTATATAGCAAACTGCATTAGCCCTAGACAACAAATGTCCCCCCACTGTCACGACAAGAAAAGGTCATGGTCCAGGATTCAGTTTTATACTGTCCGGATGGGGCCTCCGTGTGGGTCAGACT